>NC_050096.1:260962121-262162121 GCF_902167145.1 Zea mays | reverse complement strand
CGCGGTCTCCTTGAATTCTATCACTTGAATCTGACCCACCTGAATCCCAATTCCATTCTGCAAGTTTCCGTCTTTGTTCACTTGTGCGAAGCTTTCCTTGGTATTCTGCCACACTTCGGCCTATGGAAGTACTTGTACCACTGCCGGCCTGGGATGGCTGGAGGGTAGCACCAGCTTGTGGGGGCACGAGTTTGGAGATGCGCCGTGGGAGGAAGGCCGACTACCTCGACATCCCACTCAAGGACAGCATCAAAGGATGGCGCCTGGAGTGGTTTATCATGGAGAACCACGGGAATTCCCTCCCCCCACGGCCAGGGAGACAGTCAGATGTTCGTACTTCGAGCTAGACCGAGTCCCCCACAGACCTGGAGGTGGCTGAGGCAGGGGTTCTGCTTGCTGAGGTTGGACTGTTGAAAGAGAGGGGTCTGACTGCAGAAGTTGTGGTCGCCGATTTCATTTTCAAGAACATTCAGCCATTAAAGGACAGAGCATACCCGACTTATCTGTATCGAGGCCTCGCTGATTCGACCCGGGTTACCAACAGAAGAATTCCTGCAGTGGATTTGGTCAGCCGGCTCGAGATGATACTCAGAGGCAAGGTGTCGAACATCGGTGCTCCTGTTGCATACTCGGCCTGGAATCTGCCTCGTTCCAAGGCTTTTACCAATTTTGTGTCGAATCCTCCTGCTGGTGATAGCAGTTTGGGCCTTAGAGTGCGACCCTCTCCCGAAGAGGTTCGTGCTTTGGTTGCCTCACTTGGTGAAATCCCTGATGATGAGAGGCAGGTTCATTTCGAGGTACCTTTGAATCCAAGTGATGCTGAGATAAGTGCCATGCTGGATATGTTGGCTGAAGATTCCTCTGATGCAGCCCCTGCTGAAACATTGGATGCAGCGCCCATCCCAGAGGCTGGCAAAGCTTTGGATATTCAGAGGTATGATGGTGTTCACTCAAAGCGTCCTCGCCGAGCCAATCTGCTGAGGGGAAGAAAAAGAAGAAGAGACATCTTCGCCGAGTGTCAAGTTTGGATCAGGGTGCTGATCCTTCTGCTCCTGCTGCTGAGGAAGTGCCCGTGCTAGTTTTTGCTGAGGCTGACCCCAATGGGTGTGACCTGACTGATGCTGAACCCAATGGGTGTGACCTAGATGATGCTGACCCCAATGGGTGTGATCCAGCTGAAGCTGATCCCAATGGGTGTACCGTCCGCATTGTTGATGAAGATGAGGAAGAGGAGGATGAAATCCCTCTAGTTCGGAAGAACAGCCGACGCTACATAGTCAGCGGGGAAAGTAGTGGTGTTCCTTCTCTAGCTTTGTCTGCCCTCATTGGTCTGCAAGAATTGTCTCTGGCAAACTTTGATCAGACTCTTGAAGACATGGTCCCAGAAGATCTGTTGTCGGAGCCGGCAGATGGTGGAATGATGGATATTTGTGCTGAGGTGCCTGATGCTGGGCTAGAGTTATCTCGAGCAGCGTCCCATGCCTCATCGACCTTAGAGCACGGTCTTAAGGGTCAGGAGGCTAGTCTGGATTGTTCTGCTCCCATGGAAGTGGGTGAAGGTCCTTCAGCCTTAGAGGTGGCTGTTACGGAGAGCTCGGCCCTCAAGAATGGCGCTGGCGCTTACCCAGCCCCGAGGGTGTTGCCGGGGATGACCTGGCTCGGATGGGTAGCGCGAGCTATGACCCAGCCCCTGAGGGTGTCCGAGTCGGTTCTCCCTCTCACACTTCCATGGACGTTCACGTAGGGTCTTCTCCTCCGCATTCTGGTTGCATGGCAGCAGTTCAAGCTTCGGGTCAGGAAGTCGCCTTAGAGGCCAGCGCTCCTGATGACAGAGTTTTGACCTCTGCTGATGATGCTGACTTGGTCCCCACTGATGCATTGTGGGTTGTTCCGGTTGGTGATCCTTCATCGAGCCATCAATTAACTTCCCACGACTTGGGAGTTCCTTCGTTCTTTTCCAACCTCTAGGTAACTTGGTTTTTACTGATCTGGCTATACCCCAGGTGTGATATTGTTCTTACACTCATTTGTTTTTGATGTTAGGCATTGGTTGATGAAATGGTTGGTCAGCTGAGGTCGCAGGGTGCTTCTGTCCCGGAAAGGGCTCTATCTCTGGCACATTGGAATCCAGTGCTGCTTCAGCGGCGGGTGTCTGATTTGGAGATGGCAAATGCTGGTTAGTGCCCTTTGTTTCTTCTTTGACTACTTGATTAATTCTGCTTTTTAACTGAACACCCTTGCTTGACTATTTCTTGACAGATATGGCCCGGCGGTACTATGATCTTGAAGAAAAATATTCTCAAGGTCAGACTGAACTGGCCCGGGTTTTTGCTTCTTTGAATGATGCTAACACGCTGAACTCCACTCTCCATGCTCAGCTCGACTCTGAAAAGGTGACCAGTGAATTAAGCTTTACTTGGTTTTGTCTGTTGTGTTCTTAGTGCTTGCTTGATGTTAGAGAAACTGATTCTTGTCTGCAGGAGGAAAAACGTGTTCTAGTCACTTCTCGCGACAATCTTGACAAGCTATATCGCGACGCCAGCAACTCGTTGACCATCTTGGAGAGGAGTCATCGCTTCACCATGGAAGATTTGGATAATCATCGTTATAAGCTGCAAGAGTCCCTGGATGATATGATTCGCCTCAGGCAAGTGGTGTCGAACAAGGATAATATTATCAAGGATCTGCGTGCTTCCAAGAAATCAGTCGTCTAGGAGCTTGAGACTGCTCGGTTGGCTGTCAAGGCTGCTGATGAGACTTCTGCTACTCTGAAGGCCCAGCGCGACAAAGCTATGGACAAAGCTAATCGCGCGGGGCGGATCTTGATGAGGAGACTCGGCGTGGTTGTTCGTGATGACATAGTGGCTGATGTGAATGCCGCTCCTGATTCCTCGAGTTGTCCCTCTTCGTCGGTTGCTCCTGAGAAGAACATTACCAAATAGAAACATTGAATGCTTTGAATATGTAGTTAGTGTGCCTGGATATTTTGTTAGAAAACACTTTTTAGTACTGAATGCCGCTATTGTTTTCCCGTTGTTAGAATACAACAGTATCTACAATTGCAGAAGTAAATGCAGTATGAAATTTCTTCGCGGGGCATAGAGGTCGCCCTAAGATGAGTAATCGCAAATGTGCTTGTGTTGGATTAAGTAGGCACGAGCGTGCCATGTGAATTTAAGTCATTATCAACTTAAACCGACTTCTCTGTTAGTAGGGTATAGTGGTCACCCCGAGTTAAGTAAGCGTGAGCATGTCGCACCGCCTTAAGTCGTTGCCGACTTAAACCGATTGCTCCGTTAGTAGGGTATAGTGGTCACCCCGAGTTAAGTAAGCGTGAGCATGTCGCACCACCTTAAGTCATTGCCGACTTAAGCCGATTGCTCCGTTAGTCGGGTATAGTGGTCACCCCGACTTTAAGTGTGAGCATGTCGCAGCACCTTAAGTCATTGCTGACTTAAGCTGATTGCTCTGTTAATAGGGTATAGTGGTCACCCCGAGTTAAGTAAGCGTGCAGGTTGACAGTGAGCAATTCGAGTGCCTTTGAAGACTTTTTATTAATGATATATTTTCCAGTTTACAGAGTACATTGTCGTCCCAATAGCTTTTGAGATATAACTAGGGGTAAACTTCCTAAGATGTTCTATGTTCCATGAGTTCCCAATTTCCATACCGTCCATCTGAGTGAGACGATATGATCCAGGCCGAGTGACTTCTGCTACTATGAATGGTCCTTCCCATGGTGGCGACAGTTTATGACGTCCCTCCCCCGTTAGAATTCGGTGGAGGACGAGGTCTCCCACTGCAAAGGATCGATGCCGTATGGCCCTGTCATGATAGCGCCTCAGAGTTTGCTGATACCGGGCCGACTGAATCACCGTATTCAATCGTTCTTCTTCTAGTACATCGACATCTTCCAGCCTAGTAGCCTCAGCTTCTGCTATGTTTTCCAAGATTAACCTTGGTGCCCCAAACATGAGATCAGCAGGTAGCACTGCTTCCGAACCATAGACCATAAAGAAAGGTGTGTTTCCATGCAGAGCTCGACTAGGTTGAGTTCTCAGGCTCCAAACAACATACAGCAGCTCTCTGATCCACTTTCCTGCGAACTTTTCATTCTTGTCGAAGACTTTCTTTCTGAGTGCTTCCAATATCATCCCATTGGCTCTTTCTACCTGCCCGTTGGCTCTCGGGTGTGCCACTGAGGCATATTTGATCTGAATGCTCTTTTGCTCGCAGAAATCGAAGAACTCTGAGCTTGTGAAATTGGATCCCAGGTCGGTTATGATGTTATTCGGTATTCCAAACCTGAATATTATGTCTTGTATGAATTCCACTACCTTAGCTGAAGTTAAAGAAGCAATGGGTTTGAAATCTATCCATTTAGTGAATTTATCGATAGCAACTAGTACATGAGTGTATCCTCCTTGAGCCTTCTTGAAAGGTCCAATCATATCCAATCCCCAGCATGCGAACGGCCAAGTTATGGGTATGGTTTGCAGTTGCTGCGCTGGTAGATGTTGCTGTTTTGACAAGTACTGGCAGGCTTCGCACCTCTGGACTAACTCGGCTGCATCACTCTTTGCTGTTGGCTAGTAGAAACCCGACCTGAAGGCCTTTCCAACCAGGGTCCTAGATGCTGCGTGTATCCCGCACTGCCCAGCATGGACCTCTTCTAGCAGTTGCTTTCCTGTGGCTAAGAGAATGCATTTCATGAGGACTCCTGATGCGCCCCTTGTCGGGGACCATAATTAGGGGTACCCTCAAGGCGCCTAATTCTTAGCTGGTAACCCCCATCAGCATAAAGCTGCAGAGGCCTGATGGGTGCGATTAAGTCAGGGGTCAGTCCATACGAGCGACTCGATCACGCCTCGCCCGAGCCTAGCCTCGGACAAGGGCAGCCGACCCCGAGGGATTTCCGTCTCGCCCGAGGCCCCCCTCCAACGGCGGACACATCTCCGGCTCGCCCAAGGCCTTGCCTTCGCTAAGAAGCAACCCTGACTAAATCGCCGCGCCGACCGACCGAGTCGCAGGAGCATTTAACGCAAAGGTGGCCTGACACCTTTATCCTAACACGCGCCCCCCGGCAGAGCCGAAGTGACCGCCGTCACTTCGCCGCTCCACTGACCGGTCTGACAGAAGGACAGCGCCGCCTGCGCCACTCCGACTGCAGTGCCACTTGACAGAGTGAGACTGACAGGCAGTCAGGCCCTGCCAAAGGCACCATAGGAAGCTCCGCTCCGCCCGACCCAGGGCTCGGACTCGGGCTAAGCCCCGAAAGACGGCGAACTCTGCTCCGCCCGACCCGGACTCGGGCTAAGCCCCGGAAGACGGCGAACTCTGCTCCGCCCGACCCAGGGCTCGGACTCGGGCTAAGCCCCGGAAGACGGCGAACTCCGCTCCGCCCGACCCAGGGCTCGGACTCGGGCTAAGCCCCGGAAGACGGCGAACTCCGCTCCGCCCGACCCAGGGCTCGGACTCGGACTCAGCCCCAGAAGACGACGAACTCCGCTCCGCCCGACCCAGGGCTCGGACTCGGGCTCAGCCCCAGAAGACGACGAACTCCGCTCCGCCCGGCCCAGGGCTCGGACTCGGGCTCAGCCCCAGAAGACGACAAACTCCGCTCCGCCCGACCCAGGGCTCGGACTCGGGCTCAGCCCCAGAAGACGACGAACTCCGCTTCGCTCGACCCCAGGGCTCGGACTCCGCCTTGGCCTCTGCCGAACGACCTCCGCCTCGCCCGACCCAGGGGCTCGGACTCGGCCTCGGCCATGGAAGACAGACTCGACCTCGGCTTCGGAGGAGCCTCCACGTCGCCCGACCTAGGGCGCAGGCCAGCCACGTCAACAGGAAGCGCCATCATCACCCTACCCCGAGCCGACTTGGGCCGCAGAGAACAAGACCGGTGTCCCATCTGGCTAGCTCCGCCAGATAGGCAATGATGGCGCCCCGCAAGCCCTGTGACGACGGCGACTCTCAGCTCTCTTATGGAAGCAGGAGGACGTCAGCAAGGACTCAACCGCTCCGACAGCTGTCCCTCCGCCAGGCTCCGTTGCTCCTCCGACAGCCACGACATCACACCAGCTGGGTGCCAAGATCTCTCCGGCTGCCACATCGGCATGTACTTAGGGCGCTAGCTCTCCCCCGCTAGACACGTAGCACTCTGCTACACCCCCATTGTACACCTGGATCCTCTCCTTACGCCTATAAAAGGAAGGACCAGGGCCTTCTTAGAGAAGGTTGGCCGCGCGGGGGCGAGGACGAGACAGGCGCTCTCTTGGGGCCGCTCGCTTCCCTCACCCGTGTGGACGCTTGTAACCCCCTCCTGCAAGCGCACCCGACCTAGGCGCGGGACGAACACGAAGGCCGCGGGATTTCCACCTCTCTCACGCCCGTCTCCGGCCACCTCGCTTCCCCCCTTCGCGCTCGCCCACGCGCTCGACCCATCTGGGCTGGGGCACGCGGCACATTCACTCGTCGGCTTAGGGACCCTCCGGTCTCGAAACGCCGACAGTTGGCGCGCCAGGTAGGGGCCTGCTGCGTGTTGACGAACAGCTTCCCGTCAAGCTCCAGATGGGCAGTCTCCAGCAACCTCTTCGGCCCGGGACGCTGCTCCGTTTCGGGAGTCTTGAGTTCATGTCCTTCGACGGCAGCTACGACATGATACTCCTTCCACCGCCGCTCGACAACGACAATGGCGGCCGACAACCCGCCCGCCGGCGGTGGAATCGACGACATCTTCCCCGCGTGGTGGAAGAACAACATTCGAGCTCACCCCGTCCTCACCCCCGCCAACGGAGGAGGAGGCGGGGCAACCAAGGCCAAGCGAGAGGTCGCGCTTCGTCGGCTGTCGAGCGAATCGACGTCCCCAGCGCCTCAACGGGGGGCGCGTCGGGCGTCGACCTCGCGTTTGAGACGAAGGCGAGCGCCGTCCCCCCGCGACACGCCAATCCCGAGCAAGTGGACGACGCCAGCGCGCTCGCGGAGAGCTTGCAGGACGTCGCCCTCGTACCTGAGACGACGGTGCAACCAGTCCCCGACGTGACTATGTCGCTGCTCGTCGACCAAAAGGTACCGACTGATTCCCATCCAACGTCATTTCGACTCAGCCTCAACCCGCCCAGCGACCTCGCTTTGGCGGGCGCTCTTGTTGAGGCGAGTGCAACCCCTCTGGGGTTTCGTATGCGGTCACCTTGGGACCGATTGACGGACGTCTCGACCTACGGGCCCTCTGGGTCCGAGGAAGATGACGATCCCAGCATCTGTCGGGATTTCTCTGGATTTGGCAACCCCAGTGCCATGCGGGACTTTATGACCGCATGTGACTACTGCCTCTCCGACTGTTCCGACGGTAGCCGCAGCCTCGACGACGAGGACTGCGGCCCAAGCCGAGAATGTTTCCACGTCGGGCTAGGGGATCCCTCCGAAGGCAACCATCTCGGCATGCCGGAGGACGGTGATCTCCCTAGGCCGGTGCCTCGCGCTGACATCCCGCGGGAGCTAGCTGTGGTCCCCGTTCCGGCGGGGGGTCACGACCCACAGCTCGAGCAAGTCCACGGGGCGCGGGCCAGGCTCGACGAGGGAGCAGGAGCGCTTGAGCCGATCCGCCGGGACGTCGGGCAGGTATGGGCGGGCCAACCCCCGGCCGGAGAAATACGTCACCTGCCCCAGGGTTTCCAGCACCACGTTGCCAACGACGTCAGGGTCAGGCCACCACCCGCATCCAGTGGGGTTGGTCAGAACCTGGCAGCCGCAGCGATGCTCCTCCGCGCGATGCCGGAGCCATCAACCACCGAGGGTCGGCGAATCCAGGGAGAGCTCAAGAATCTCCTGGAAGGCGCTGCGGTCCGACGGGCCGAGAGCTCTGCCTCCCGAAGGCAGGGATACCCCTCGGAGCCTCATGCCGCGACTTCCCGATTCATGCGGGAAGCCTCGGTCTACACCGGGCGCACGCGCAACACCGCGCCTGCGGCCCCGGGCCACCTCGGCAACGAGCACCATCGTCACGACCGTCGGGCCCACCTCGACGAAAGGGTGCGCCGAGGCTACCACCCCAGGCGTGGGGGATGCTATGACAGCCGGGAGGATCGGAGTCCCTCGCCCGAACCACCCGGTCCGCAGGCCTTCAGTCGGGCCATCCGACGGGCGCGCGTTCCCGACCCGGTTCCGACCCCCGACTACTATCACAAAGTACTCGGGGGAAACGAGACCGGAACTGTGGCTCGCGGACTACCGCCTGGCCTGCCAACTGGGAGGAACGGACGACGACAACCTCATCATCCGCAACCTCCCCCTGTTCCTCTCCGACACTGCTCGCGCCTGGTTGGAGCACCTGCCCTCGGGGCAGATCTCCAACTGGGATGACTTGGTCCAAGCCTTCGCCGGCAATTTCCAGGGCACGTACGTGCGCCCCGGGAATTCCTGGGACCTTCGAAGCTGCCGGCAGCAGCCGGGAGAGTCTCTCCGGGACTACATCCGGCGATTCTCGAAGCAGCGCACCGAGCTGCCCAACATCACCGACTCGGATGTCATCGGCGCGTTCCTTGCCGGCACCACCTGCCGCGACCTGGTGAGTAAGTTGGGTCGCAAGACCCCCACCAGGGCGAGCGAGCTGATGGACATCGCCACCAAGTTCGCCTCTGGCCAGGAGGCGATCGAGGCTATCTTCCGAAAGGACAAGCAGCCCCAGGGCCGCCCATCGGAAGATGCTCCTGAGGCGTCTACTCCGCGCGGCGCCAAGAAGAAAGGCAAGAAGAAGTCGCAAGCGAAACGCGACGCCGCCGACGCGGACCTTGTCGCCGCCGCCGAGTACAAGAACCCTCGGAAGCCCCCCGGAGGTGCTAACCTCTTCGACAAGATGCTCAAGGAGCCGTGCCCCTATCATCAGGGGCCCGTCAAGCACACCCTCGAGGAGTGCGTCATGCTTCGGCGCCACTTCCACAGGGCCGGGCCACCCGCAGAGGGTGGCAGGGCCCGCGACGACGACAAGAATGAAGATCACCAAGCAGGAGAGTTCCCCGAGGTCCGCGACTGCTTCATGATCTACGGTGGGCATGTGGCGAATGCCTCGGCTCGGCATCACAAGCAAGAGCGCCGGGAGGTCTGCTCGGTGAAGGTGGCGGCGCCAGTCTACCTAGACTGGTCCGACAAGCCCATCACCTTCGACCAAGCTGACCACCCCGACCACATGCCGAGCCCGGGGAAATACCCGCTCGTCGTCGACCCCATCGTCGGCGACGTTAGGCTCACCAAGGTCCTGATGGACGGGGGCAGCTGCCTCAACATCATCTACGCCGAGACCCTCAGGCTCCTGCGCGTCGATCTGTCCTCCGTCCGAGCAGGCGCTGCGCCCTTCCACGGGATCATTCCCGGGAAGCGCGTCCAGCCCCTCGGACGACTCGACCTTCCCGTCTGCTTCGGAACGCCCTCCAACTTCCGAAGGGAGACTTTGACGTTCGAGGTGGTCGGGTTCCGAGGAACCTACCACGCGGTACTGGGGAGGCCATGCTACGCGAAGTTCATGGCCGTCCCCAACTACACCTACCTGAAGCTCAAGATGCCGGGCCCCAACGGGGTCATCACCGTCGGCCCCACGTACAAACACGCGTTCGAATGCGACGTGGAGTGCGTGGAGTACGCCGAGGCCCTCGCCGAGTCCGAGGCCCTCATCGCCGACCTGGAAAGCCTCTCCAAAGAGGTGCTAGACGTGAAGCGTCATACCGGCAACTTCGAGCCAGCGGAGACGGTTAAGGCCGTCCCCCTCGACCCCGGCGGCGACACCTCCAAGCAGATCCGGATCGGTTCCGGGCTCGACCCCAAATAGGAAGCAGTGCTCGTCGACTTTCTCCGCGCAAACGCCGACGTCTTTGCGTGGAGTCCCTCGGACATGCCCGGCATACCGAGGGATGTCGCCGAGCACTCGCTGGATATTCGGGCCGGAGCCCGACCCGTCAGGCAGCCTCTGCGCCGATTCGACGAGGAGAAGCGCAGAGTGATAGGCGAGGAGATCCACAAGCTAATGGCAGCAGGGTTCATCAAAGAGGGTATCACCAAATCTGGATGAAGGAGTCCGACCAGCTCGCGACTTCTTTCATCACACCCTTCGGCATGTACTGCTATGTCACCATGCCGTTCGGTTTGAGGAATGCGGGCGCGACGTACCAGCGGTGCATGAACCATGTGTTCGGCGAACACATCGGTCGCACAGTCGAGGCCTATGTCGATGACATCGTAGTCAAGACAAGGAAGGCTTCCAACCTCCTCTCCGACCTTGAAGTGACATTCCGATGTCTCAAAGCGAAAGGCGTCAAGCTCAATCCCGAGAAGTGTGTCTTCGGGGTGCCCCGGGGCATGCTCTTGGGGTTCATCGTCTCCGAGCGGGGCATCGAAGCCAACCCGGAGAAGATCGCAGCTATCACCAGCATGGGGCCCATCAAGGACTTAAAAGGCGTACAGAGGGTCATGGGATGTCTCGCGGCCCTGAGCCGCTTCATCTCATGCCTCGGCGAAAGAGGTCTGCCTCTGTACCGCCTCTTGAGGAAGGCCGAGTGTTTCGCTTGGACCCCTGAGGCCGAGGAAGCTCTCGGGAACCTGAAGGCGCTCCTCACAAAGGCGCCTATCTTGGTGCCCCCAGCTGATGGAGAAGCCCTCTTGGTCTACGTCGCCACGACCACTCAGGTGGTTAGCGCCGCGATTGTGGTCGAGAGGCAAGAAGAGGGCATGCATTGCCCGTTCAGAGGCCAGTCTACTTCGTCAGCGAGGTACTCTCCGAGACCAAGATCCGCTACCCACAAGTTCAGAAGCTGCTGTATGCAGTGATCCTGACGAGGCGGAAGTTGCGACACTACTTCGAGTCTCATCCGGTAACTGTGGTGTCATCCTTCCCCCTGGGGGAGATCATCCAGTGCCGAGAGGCCTCGGGCAGGATTGCAAAGTGGGCGGTGGAAATCATGGGCGAGACAATCTCATTCGCCCCTCGGAAGGCCATCAAGTCCTAGGTATTGGCGGACTTCGTAGCCGAATGGGTCAACACCCAGCTGCCGACGGCTCCGATCCAACCGGAGCTCTGGACATGTTTTTCGATGGGTCGCTGATGAAGACAGGAGCCGGCGCGGGCCTGCTATTCATCTCGCCCCTCGGGAAACATCTACGCTATGTGCTACGCCTCCATTTCCCGGCGTCCAACAATGTGGCTGAGTACGAGGCTCTGGTCAACGGGTTGCGGATCGCCATCGAGCTAGGGGTCAGGCGCCTCGACGCCCACGGCGACTCGCAGCTCGTCATCGACCAAGTCATGAAGAACTCCCGCTGCCGTGACCCGAAGATGGAGGCCTACTGCGATGAGGTTCGGCGCCTGGAAGACAAGTTCTACGGGCTCGAGCTTAACCACATCGCTCGGCGCTACAACGAGACGGCGGACGAGTTGGCAAAAATAGCCTCGGGGCGAACGACGGTTCCCCCGGACGTCTTCTCCCAGGATCTGCATCAACCCTCCGTCAAGATCGACGACACGCCCGAGCCCGAGGCACCCTCGGTCCAGCCCGAGGTACCCTCGGCTCAGCCCGAGGCACCCTCAGCTCGATCCGAGGCGCCCTCGGTTCAGCCCGAGGTACCCTCGGCCCCGAGGGCGAGGCACTGCACGTCGAGGAGGAGCAGAGCGGGGCCACGCCTGATCGAAATTGGCAGACCCCGTACCTGCAATATCTCCGCCAAGGAGAGCTACCCCTCGACCAAGCCGAGGCTCGGCGGGTAGCGCGACGCGCCAAGTCGTTCGTCTTGCTGGGCGATGAGAAGGAGCTCTACCACCGCAGCCCCTCGGGCATCCTCCAGCGATGCATCTCCATCGCCGAAGGTCAGGAACTCCTGCAAGAGATACACTCGGGGGCTTGCGGCCATCGCGCAGCGCCTCGAGCCCTAGTCGGGAATGCTTTCCGGCAAGGCTTCTACTGGCCAACGGCGGTGGCTGACGCCACTAGAATTGCCCGCACCTGCGAAGGGTGCCAATTCTATGCGAAGCAGACCCACCTGCCCGCTCAGGCTCTGCAGACGATACCCATCACCTGGCCCTTTGCTGTGTGGGGTCTGGACCTCGTCGGTCCCTTGCAGAAGGCGCCCGGGGGCTACACGCACCTGCTGGTCGCCATCGACAAATTCTCCAAGTGGATCGAGGTCCGACCTCTGAACAGCATCAGGTCCGAGCAGGCGGTGGCGTTCTTCACCAACATCATCCATCGCTTCGGGGTCCCAAACTCCATCATCACCGACAACGGTACCCAGTTCACCGGCAGAAAATTCTTGGACTTCTGCGAGGATCAACACATCCGGGTGGACTGGGCCGCCGTGGCTCATCCCATGTCGAATGGGCAAGTAGAGCGTGCCAACGGCATGATTCTACAAGGGCTCAAGCCTCGGATTTACAACGACCTCAACAAGTTCGGCAAGCGATGGATGAAGGAACTCCCCTCGGTGGTCTGGGGCCTGAGGACAACGCCGAGCCGAGCCACGGGTTTCACGCCGTTCTTCCTGGTCTATGGGGCCGAGGCCGTCTTGCCCACTGACCTGGAATACGGCTGTAACGCCCTGAATTTGGGGGTAGAATTTTTTCTTCTTTTCTCTCACCAAATTCGGGCGTTACTCTCTTTTCTCCTTCCCTGTTTTGCTCATTCTTCCCAATTTCAAACCAGTATAGCGACAAGTGCCCGTGTCATGTATAAACCAAAACCTAAGTGTCATGGGTGTTGCATCATGCCGAAGCACTTTTCTTTGTCTGATGTTGAGTGTTTGTCTCGTTCCATTCCGGATTTCGATTCGCGATTTAATTCCGTTTAGTGGTCCGCGCACGTCGTGGGTTTTCAATCCGCGAAGTGGCTCGACCCAGCCTAGCCCAGCCCAGCCGGCCCGGTCCGACCCGGCCCTGCACGCCCCTGGCGCCCAACCCCCCCATGCGCCCCCCCTCTCCTCCCTCTCTCATTTGGATCTCCCGCGCAACAACCTCTCCTCTCCCTCTTCCACCTCTCTCTCCCCGTGGTGCCCTAGGATTTGGAGACGGAGATCACCGGATTTTGGACCCCGAGGTGAGCTCCCCTCCCCTCCCCTTCTCCTCTCTCTCTCCCTCTCCCTCCTCTTCTTTCCCCCACGCGCGCCCCCCTTTTTTTTCCCCTGCTCGCCGGTGGCGGCGCTCGCCCGCCCCTCCCCCCGGCCGCGGCGGCGCTCCCCGCCCCTGCCCGGCCCGCACGGCGGCGCCCCCGCCCCCTGCCCGCCCGCGCGGCGCTCCCCGCCCCCTCCCCGGCGCGGCGGCGCCCGCCCGCCCCGCCCCTGCTCGCCGGTGCGCGGCCCCGGCGTGGCCCCGGCCGACCCGGCCGCCCCTGGCCGGTTCAACCGCCCCGGCCACGGCTCGGCTGCTCCCGTCGCGCCCCGGCCCGGTCGCCCCGCCCGTTACCGCGCTCGGCCTCGTCCGACCGTGTCCCCGCTCGCCCGCGCTCGTGGTGATTATTTTTGTTAGTCGATGGTTAATGTCAAACTCCGTTAGTTAGCGTGCTGCGTCGCGCGCTTCGCCGCGCGACGGATTGTCTAATTTCAGATTCTATCTGTGTGTTGCGTCGTGCGGTTTTCCCTTCTCTTATTATGATGTTATACTTGTGGTCTTCAAGGGGGCTCGAGCGGTTTCTCGAGTGCCTCTCCGTAAGGACCTGTTCTATGGATGACCGCCTGGGAAAACAGTGCAACCATGAGGGTGGAATGGGGTGCCCTTAGCTGAATAACTAGAGGATCTGGGGTGTAGTTCGCTTTGCCGTCGTGCCGTCAATGGGGCTCGGTGTATGCGGCTCGCTCTGCCAAGGTTGATTTGTCCCTTGGGGAGGAGTGTGGTACATTTAGGAAACCTAACGGGCGGCTACAGCCCCGGGGAGTCTTTGTAAAGGCTACGTAGTGAGACCCTGCCTATTCACCTTGGTAGTGTTTAAGGGTTTGATCGGCCCGAGGCAAGAGGGAATCACGACTTGTGGGTAAAGTGCACAACCTCTGCAGAGTGTTTGAAAACTGATATATCAGCCGTGCTCGCGGTTATGAGCGTCCAAGGGAGCTCCAGTGATTAGGGGTACTTGATCAGAGACATTATGGTACAGGTGGCTATGAGATCGATGGCTTTGGTTATGACTATGGTGCTGGTAAGTGGTATTCTTTCCGTTTGGAAAGGGTACATCGGGCTAATAACTTGGGTTAAAGCTAAAACCTGGCTTTCTATTAGCAAATAATAATCTGACCAACTAAAAGCAACTGCTTGACTTATCCCCACATAAAGCTAGTCCACTACAGCCAAACAGGATACTTGCTGAGTATGTTGATGTGTACTCACCCTTGCTCTACACACCAAACCCCCCCCATCCCCAGGTTGTCAGCATTGCAACCACCGCTCAGGAGAAGATGAAGCTGTGGAAGGAGACTTCCAGGAGTTCCAAGACTACGACGAGTTCTAGGCGTGTGTTAGCGGCAACCCCCAGTCGGCTGCCTATGAAGGCCGCGGTTATCTACGTTTCTTTTCCGCACTTTGATTTATTGTAAGGACTATATGGACGTCTCAGACGTATGATGTAATCGACTATTATTTCCCTTTTAATACTATTTTGAGCACTGTGTGATGATGTCCATGTTATGTAACTGCTGTGTACGTGAATAACTGATCCTGGCACGTACATGGTTCGCATTCGGTTTGCCTTCTAAAACCGGGTGTGACATAAGTGGTATCAAAGCCGTGCTGACTGTAGGACCGCTAACCTAGAATAGAATGGTCGTTCTAAGGACTATAGACCTCTGTCCCTGCCTTGACTTTGATATCCCTTCAAAAGTTGGTCATACCGACCAAACCTATGTTCTACTATATAATATACCTTGCTGAAAA
This sequence comes from Zea mays, assembly GCF_902167145.1. NCBI lineage: Eukaryota > Viridiplantae > Streptophyta > Magnoliopsida > Poales > Poaceae > Zea > Zea mays. The sequence continues at coordinate 262,147,228 of NC_050096.1, read as the reverse complement.
TTGTGTTTTATTCTAATCCTTCATTTACTTATGATTCATTATTTGCTGGTCATATTAATTCTGTTCTCACCCTTTTGCTTGCGATGTCTTTTGTAGATGGCTCGACTTAGACACACTGCACGAAAGTCCGTCATCCCCTTCTTACCCTCCCGCCTTGCTGAGCGTCCGCTTCGCCGTCCCGTGGCCGGACAGTCCAGCCACTTGGAGAGACTGCACCACCGCCTGCATGAGGAGCAGGAACGTCGACGACAGGAGCAGCAGGGCTCTTCTTTCTCGCTCCAACAGGAGATAGAGTCTGTGAGGAGCTGCTCCCCCGTGCTTCCCCTGGAGGCGCCCCCTGCACCACCACTGGGCGCCCCAGCTTCTGGAGTAGCTGCTGGAGGAGACCCAGACGACGGAGGTGGCGACGACAGCTCGAGCCATGACACCGACCTTTCTGCTAACCCTGAGCCGGAAGGATGGGTTGCTCGACCCATCACTCGCGACGCTGCTCGCGGGTGTCACTTCCACGATGCGCTCGACACCCTGCTACGTCGGGCACTTAACCGGCATACTTGGTCCATCGAGTATCGCTGTGTGGTCTACCAGCATAGCCGCGGGGTCTACCCGGACCGCTGGGAGGCAACCTGCTTGGTGCGCCGCCCGGAGAACAGTCTCCAGGGTGCGGAGGCCTGCTCAGAGCACTATTCTATCTCTGAACGGGACTCAGCTGAGGCAGCCATGCAAGATGCTGCACGGCGTGCGCTTTCGCACTACTGCTCGGTTTTCGGTGGGGTAGCTGACGGTCTTGACCTGAAGTATTACCCCCGCCGTCCATCTGGCAGCACAGGAGGCGTGATTGTCTCACCTGTCGGTGAGGGCAGTCCTAGGTTGAGCAGCACAGTCAACCTAGCCGCCGTGCTAAACACGGAGCTGGACCATGCATTAGACGAGCTGAGTAGGGCTCGTGCTGAGATCGCCCTGCTGCGGGCTGAGCGCGCGGAGCGTCGTCACCTGGACGATGGTTCCCCCGCTCCCGTTGGGACTCAGCACCCGTACCGCTCACCTCGGCGTGGACGCCAGCCTTATGGCAATCCCGACTGCAAGACCAAGATAAATCTAGAACCATAGATCGTTAGAGTTGGATCTTGTAATTAATACGAAATATACATACATAGAAGCTACAGTCTTAGCGTTAGTCTCGCTTTTAGTTAGTCTTAGTTAGACAGGGTAGTTTGCTATATCCTGTGCATTAATGTTTGTCATGATGAACTATGTTTGGTTTGGATCTTTGTAATGACTGTCACCAGAGTGTGGGTATCCCCTGCATTTTGGTTTACCTATTATGTTAATGGAGTTAGTTATATAGTTGGGAAACCTTTTATTCCACTTTCCTCTTTATCTGAGAAGCTGTGTGGTCTGTGTTGGAGATCAGTGAAGATGCTCATCTGTTCAGTGCGGTTGAAGAATTCTATACTCTTTTCTTATGCTGCAAGATTTGCCAGATCAGTTCTGATGTGTGGTTGCATTCTGCAGTTGTCAGAGAACAGGCGCAGAGGAGGAAGGCGTGCTCAGCAGGAGCGAGCCGCTCAACAGGAGGAGGTGCCCCAGCAGCAGCATCTGCCGCCCCCGCCCCCGATGTCGATCGAGCAGATGTTTCTGATGCAGACTCAGGCAATTCAAGCCATCGGTCAGACTTTGGCCGCCATTCAGCAGCAGCAGCAGCAGCAGGCCCCACCTCAGCCTAAGATGCCTCAGATGCCCAGAGACAAGCGTGCTGAATTCATGAGAGGTCATCCACCAACGTTCGCTCATTCTTCTGACCCCATGGATGCTGAAGACTGGCTGCGCACTGTGGAGCGGGAGTTGCATACCGCTCAGTGCGATGACAGGGAGAAAGTCCTGTATGGTCCCCGTCTGTTGAGAGGAGCAGCCCAATCATGGTGGGAGTCTTACCTCGCCACCCATGCCCACCCTGACGCCATCACCTGGGAAGAGTTCAGAGGTAGCTTTCGTCAGTACCATGTTCCTGCAGGTCTGATGACAGTGAAGAAGGAGGAGTTCCTGGCCCTCAAGCAAGGGTCATCGTCTGTCAGTGAGTACCGGGACAGGTTTCTGCAATTGTCTCGCTATTCTCCTGAAGATGTCAACACCGACGCCAAGCGACAGTACCGTTTCCTGAGAGGCTTGGTTGACCCTCTTCAGTATCAGCTGATGAATCACACCTTCCCGACATTCCAGCACCTGATTGACAGAGCAATCATGACAGAGAGGAAGCGTAAGGAGATGGAGGATCGTAAGCGCAAGATCAGTGGACCCCAGCCTGGAAGCAGCAGCTGTTCTCGTTTCTCAAGCAATCAACCTCAGCAGTTCAGGCAGAACTAGCGGCCACCTCAGTAGCATCAGCAGTTCCAAAGGCAGTATCCTCAATACCAGTACCAGAACCGTCAGAGCAATCAGTCAGGAGGTCAGTTTCAGAGGCAGAATCAGCAAGCACCTCGTCTTCCTGCCCCAGCAGCCCAGCAAAGCAATCAGGCAGCACCAGCTCAGGTTGGAAACAGAGCATGTTTCCACTGTGGAGAGCAAGGCCACTGGGTGATGCAATGTCCGAAGAAGGCGGCCCAGCAACAGTCAGGCCCCAATGCCCCCGCAAAGCAGAATGTGCCTCAGTCTGGAGCAGGCAATCGCTCTCAGCCGCGCTATAATCATGGAAGGCTGAACCACTTGGAGGCTGAAGCAGTTCAGGAGACCCCTGGCATGATAGTAGGTATGTTTCCAGTCGACTCCCATATTGCAGAAGTGTTATTTGATACTGGAGCAACACATTCTTTCATTACTGCATCATGGGTAGAAGCACATAATCTTCCAATTACTACCATGTCAACCCCCATTCAAATTGACTCAGCCGGTGGTAGAATTCGAGCCGATAGCATTTGTTTGAATATAAGTGTGGAAATAAGGGGGATAGCGTTTCCCGCCAACCTTATAGTAATGGGTACTCAGGGAATAGATGTCATCCTAGGGATGAATTGGCTAGATAAGTATCAGACAGTTATCAGTTGTGATAAAAGGACCATCAAGTTGGTGTCCCCACTAGGAGAGGAAGTGGTGACCAAGTTAGTCCCGCCTGAGCCAAAGAAAGGAAGTTGTTATCAGATAGCTGTTGATAGCAGTGAAGCAGACCCGATCGAGAGTATCAAGGTTGTGTCCGAGTTCCCAGATGTGTTTCCAAAGGATTTACCGGGTATGCCACCCGAGCGGAAAGTTGAGTTTGCCATAGAGCTTCTTCCTGGAACCGCCCCTATCTTCAAGAGAGCTTACAGAATATCTGGACCAGAGTTGGTTGAGCTTAAGGAACAGATTGATGAGCTGTCAGAGAAAGGTTACATCCGGCCAAGCACCTCGCCTTGGGCCGCCCCTGTCCTATTTGTGGAGAAGAAAGATGGCACCAAGAGGATGTGTATTGACTACCGAGCTTTGAATGAGGTCACAATCAAGAACAAGTACCCTTTGCCCAGAATAGAAGATCTGTTCGACCAGTTGAGAGGAGCCAGTGTGTTCTCCAAGATTGATCTGAGGTCAGGTTATCATCAGCTCAGGATCCGACCTTCGGACATTCCGAAGACGGCATTCATTACCAAGTATGGTTTGTATGAGTTCACAGTGATGTCTTTTGGTTTGACCAATGCGCCAGCGTTCTTCATGAACTTGATGAACAGTGTATTCATGGATTACCTTGATAAGTTTGTGGTGGTATTCATTGATGACATTCTGGTTTATTCTCAAAGCGAAGAAGAACACGCAGATCATTTGAAGATGGTATTGCAGAGATTGCGAGAGCACCAGTTGTATGCAAAGTTGAGCAAGTGTGAGTTCTGGATCAATGAAGTCCTGTTCTTGGGTCACATAATCAACAAAGAAGGATTGGCTGTGGATCCGAAGAAAGTGGCAGACATTTTGAACTGGAAAGCGCCAACAGATGCTAGAGGAATCAAGAGTTTCATTGGAATGGCCGGATATTATCGGCGATTCATTGAGGGGTTTTCAAAGATTGCGAAACCAATGACAGCGTTGCTAGGCAACAAAGTTGAGTTCAAGTGGACCCAGAAATGCCAAGAGGCCTTTGAAGCGCTGAAAGAGAAGTTGACTACAGCGCCTGTCCTAGTCTTGCCTGATGTGCACAAGCCCTTCTCGGTGTATTGCGATGCTTGTTACACAGGTTTGGGATGTGTGTTGATGCAAGAGGGAAGAGTTGTGGCTTACTCGTCCCGACAGCTGAAGGTTCATGAGAAGAATTACCCAATCCATGATCTAGAGTTGGCAGCAGTGGTTCACGCACTGAAGACATGGAGGCACTATCTGTATGGACAGAAATGCGATGTTTACACAGATCACAAGAGTCTGAAGTACATATTCACTCAGTCAGAGTTGAACATGAGGCAACGAAGATGGTTAGAGTTGATCAAAGATTATGAGTTGGAGATTCATTACCATCCAGGCAAAGCAAACGTAGTGGCAGATGCGTTGAGCAGAAAGAGTCAAGTCAATCTGATGGTCGCTCGTCCGATGCCTTATGAGTTGGCCAAGGAGTTCGACAGGTTGAGTCTCGGGTTTCTGAACAATTCGCGAGGAGTCACAGTTGAGTTGGAACCTACCTTAGAGCGCGAAATCAAAGAAGCGCAGAAGAATGATGAGAAAATCAGTGAGATCCGGCGACTGATTCTAGATGGCAGAGGCAAAGATTTTCGAGAAGATGCAGAAGGCGTGATATGGTTCAAAGACCGCTTATGTGTTCCCAATGTCCAGTCCATTCGGGAGTTGATTCTCAAGGAAGCTCATGAGACAGCCTATTCGATTCACCCTACAGCGAGAAGATGTATCAGGATCTGAAGAAGAAATTCTGGTGGTACGGAATGAAGAGGGAAATCGCAGAGCATGTGGCTATGTGCAATAGTTGCCGAAGAATTAAGGCAGAGCACCAGAGACCAGCTGGATTGTTGCAACCGTTGCAGATCCCTCAGTGGAAATGGGATGAAATTGGTATGGATTTCATAGTCGGATTGCCTCGCACTCGAGCCGGCTACGATTCCATTTGGGTAGTAGTGGACCGCTTGACCAAGTCAGCCCACTTCATACCTGTCAAGACCAACTACAGCAGTGCAGTATTGGCAGAATTGTATATGTCTCGGATCGTTTGTCTTCATGGTGTGCCAAAGAAGATAGTGTCAGACAGAGGAACGCAGTTCACCTCTCATTTCTGGCGGCAGTTGCACGAAGCTTTGGGCACGCATCTGAATTTCAGTTCAGCTTATCATCCGCAGACAGATGGCCAGACTGAAAGGACCAACCAAATTCTTGAAGACATGTTGAGAGCCTGTGCGTTGCAAGATCAGTCCGGATGGGACAAGAGATTGCCTTATGCAGAGTTTTCCTATAACAACAGTTACCAGGCCAGTTTGAAGATGTCACCATTTCAGGCGCTCTATGGAAGGAGTTGCAGAACTCCGTTGCGATGGGATCAGCCTGGAGAGAAGCAAGTGTTTGGGCCAGACATTCTGCTTGAAGCCGAAGAGAACATCAAGATGGTCCGAGAGAATCTGAAGATAGCGCAAACAAGACAGCGAAGCTATGCAGGCACAAGGAGAAGAGAGCTGAGTTTCAAAGTCGGAGACTTTGTCTATCTGAAAGTGTCACCGATCAGAGGAGTCAGAAGGTTCGGAGTGAAAGGCAAGCTAGCACCCCGCTACATTGGTCCGTATCAGATTCTTGCAAGACGAGGAGAAGTGGCCTATCAGCTCAATTTGCCAGAGAATTTGTCAGCTATGCATGATGTCTTTCATGTGTCTCAGTTGAAGAAGTGCTTGCGTGTGCCAGAAGAGCAGTTGCCAGTGGAAGGTCTTGAAGTCCAGGAGGACTTGACCTACATTGAGAAGCCAGTGCAAATCCTTGAGGTTGCAGACAGAGTCACCCGAAGGAAGATCATCAGAATGTGCAAAGTCAGATGGGATCACCACTCTGAGGAAGAAGCAACCTGGGAGCGTGAAGATGATCTGATGGCTAGATACCCTGAGCTCTTTGCTAGCCAACCCTGAATCTCGAGGGCGAGATTCTTTTAAGGGGGATAGGTTTGTAACGCCCTGAATTTGGGGGTAGAATTTTTTCTTCTTTTCTCTCACCAAATTCGGGCGTAACTCTCTTTTCTCTTTCCCCGTTTTGCTCATTCTTCCCAATTTCAAACCAGTATAGCGACAAGTGCCCGTGTCATGTATAAACCAAAACCTAAGTGTCATGGGTGTTGCATCATGCCGAAGCACTTTTCTTTGTCTGATGTTGAGTGTTTGTCTCGTTCCGTTCCGGATTTCGATTCGCGATTTAATTCCGTTTAGTGGTCCGCGCACGTCGTGGGTTTTCAATCCGCGAAGTGGCTCGACCCAGCCTAGCCCAGCCCAGCCGGCCCGGTCCGACCCGGCCCTGCGCGCCCCTGGTGCCCAACCCCCCATGCGCCCCCCCTCTGCTCCCTCTCTCATTTGGATCTCCCGCGCAACAACCTCTCCTCTCCCTCTTCCACCTCTCTCTCCCCGTGGTGCCCTAGGATTTGGAGACGGCGATCACCGGATTTTGGACCCCGAGGTGAGCTCCCCTCCCCTCCCCTTCTCCTCTCTCTCCCCCTCTCCCTCCTCTTCTTTCCCCCACGCGCGCCCCCCCTTTTTTTTCCCTGCTCGCGCGCGCCCCTGCCCACCCCTGCTCGCCGGCGGCGGCGCTCGCCCGCCCCTCCCCCGGCCGCGGCGGCGCTCCCCGCCCCTGCCCGGCCCGCGCGGCGGCGCCCCCGCCCCTCCCCCGGCCCCGCGGCGGCGCCCCCCGCCCCCTGCCCGCCCGCGGCGGCGGCCCCCGCTCCCTGCCCGCCCGCGCGGCGCTCCCCGCCCCCTCCCCGGCGCGGCGGCGCCCGCCCCCTGCCCGTCCCCGTGGCGGCGCCCGCCCGTCTCGGCCCCGTGGCGGCGCCCGCCCGCCCCGCCCCTACTCGCCGGTGCGCGGCCCTGGCGCGGCCCCGGCCGACCCGGCCACCCCTAGCCGGTTCAACCGCCCCGGTCCCGGCTCGGCTGCTCCCGTCGCGCCCCGGCCCGGTCGCCCCGCCCGTTACCGCGCTCGGCCTCGTCCGACCGTGTCCCCGCTCGCCCGCGCTCGTGGTGATTATTTTTGTTAGTTGATGGTTAATGTCAAACTCCGTTAGTTAGCGTGCTGCGTCGCGCGCTTCACCGCGCGACGGATTGTCTAATTTCAGATTCTATCTGTGTGTTGCGTCGTGCGCTTCGTCGCGCGGCGATCCATTTTAATTTCAGGTTGTTTAAGGTGTAACGCCGCGTGTGTATTCACGCGACGTTCCACTTTGGACTCAGTTTAGTCGACGTATACCGTCGTGCGTTTCGTCGCGCGATGCTTAGCGTCTCCTCATAACCAAGGCGAAGTGTCTCGTTGCGTGCCCGGTCGCGCGACGAGTCATTAACTTCTTAATTTGTTTTAGAGTGCTATGTCGCGCGTCTCGCCGCGCGACCATCCTTTTTATTTGTCTCCACCTGCTTATAATGATTAGACATGGAACATGACTTTACTTTACGCTAAACATAGTGTCTACATTAAATTTCCTTCCATTAAGCGAGTGGTTAATTTATAATCATGTAACGTGATCGTTTCTCGACTGTCTTTTCCTCTTTCTCTCTTAACCGTACTCGCGAGCCCGCGTGGAACGCCTGTTTACTTATTGCATTCTATTGTATGGTGTACTGTTCTTTTGTATTGAATATGTGGATGTATGTATGTTTGCGCTCGCATAGAGAATGATCCGGTCGAAGAGCCTGAGGAACTCGTAGGAGAAGCCCCTGAGCAGCAGTCGGTTGGTGGAGGCAAGTGTCCTTTGACCTATCTCTGTCCTATTCATTATTTAATTCACCTCCCGCTTTACATATTTATACCTAAGGTTTGACTAGCTTTTGTTATCCATGTCCTTGTTTACCTATCTGGGTTGGATTATTATTGTTTAGCTTTATGCTATTGCTTAACTCTAATCAATGAACATGATGAGATTATCTATGATACGCTGTTTTCCCTTCTCTTATTATGATGTTATACTTGTGGTCTTCAAGGGGGCTCGAGCGGTTTCTCGAGTGCCTCTCCGTAAGGACCTGTTCTATGGATGACCGCCCGAGAAAACAGTGCAACCATGAGGGTGGAATGGGGTGCCCTTAGCTGAATAACTAGAGGATCTGGGGTGTAGTTCGCTTCGCCGTCGTGCCGTCAATGGGGCTCGGTGTATGCGGCTCGCTCTGCCAAGGTTGATTTGTCCCTTGGGGAGGAGTGCGGTACATTTAGGAAACCTAACGGGCGGCTACAGCCCCGGGGAATCTTTGTAAAGGCTACGTAGTGAGACCCTGCCTATTCACCTTGGTAGTGTTTAAGGGTTTGATCGGCCCGAGGCAAGAGGGAATCACGGCTTGTGGGTAAAGTGCACAACCTCTGCAGAGTGTTTGAAAACTGATATATCAGCCGTGCTCGCGGTTATGAGCGGCCAAGGGAGCTCCAGTGATTAGGGGTACTTGATCAGAGACATTATGGTACAGGTGGCTATGAGATCGATGGCTTTGGTTATGACTATGGTGCTGGTAAGTGGTATTCTTTCCGTTTGGAAAGGGTACATCGGGCTAATAACTTGGGTTAAAGCTAAAACCTGGCTTTCTATTAGTAAATAATAATCTGACCAACTAAAAGCAAATGCTTGACTTATCCCCACATAAAGCTAGTCCACTACAGCCAACAGGATACTTGCTTAGTATGTTGATGTGTACTCACCCTTGCTCTACACACCAAACCCCCCCCATCCCCAGGTTATCAGCATTGCAACCACCACTCAGGAGAAGATGAAGCTGTGGAAGGAGACTTCCAGGAGTTCCAAGACTAAGACGAGTTCTAGGCGTGGGTTAGCGGCAACCCCCAGTCGGCTGCCTGTGAAGGCCGCGGTTATCTACGTTTCTTTTCCGCACTTTGATTTATTGTAAGGACTATATGGACGTCTCAGACGTATGATGTAATCGACTATTATTTTCCTTTTAATACTATTTTGAGCACTGTGTGATGATGTCCATGTTATGTAACTGCTGTGTACGTGAATAACTGATCCTGGCACATACATGGTTCGCATTCGGTTTGCCTTCTAAAACCGGGTGTGACAACGGCTCCCCGAGGACGAGGGCCTACAGCGCGATCAAAGCAACCAAGTTAGCCGAGAAGACTCGCTGGACCAGCCGGAAGAGGCTCGGGACAAGGCCTTACTACACTCGGCGCGGTACCAGCAGTCCCTGCGACGCTACCACGCCCGAGGGGTCCGGCCCCGAGACCTCCAGGTGGGCGACCTGGTGCTTCGGCTACGGCAAGACGCCCGAGGGAGGCACAAGCTCACGTCCCCTGGGAGGGGCCATTCGTCATCGCCAAAGTTCTGAAGCCCGGAACGTACAAGCTGGCCAACAGCCAAGGCGAGGTCTACGGCAACGCTTGGAACATCCAACAACTACGTCGCTTCTACCCTTAAGATGTTTTCAAGTTGTTCATGTACCTCGCACCCACGCAAAGTTTAGTCATCAAGGAAGGGTCGGCCTCGCCTCGGCAAAGCCCGACCCTCCCTCGGGGGCTAAAAGGGGGGGAACACCCTCTGCGTCGAAATTTTCCTCGAAAAAAGATCTCTGTTACCAGAATATCTTTCGTGCTTTTTGACTACTTCGAAAAGTGGATCCTGAAAACGACGGAGTACACGTAAGCAGCCAAGGCTGACCGAGCCAAGGGACTCCTACGCCTCCGGGATACGGATACCTCACTCATCACCTTCTGCGATAAGTAACTCGTGTTTGGATAAAGTGATTCCGCGGACCGAACAAGTCTTTACGTTCGGAAGCTCTTTTGCCGAAGCAATCCTTCGAGCCTTCTCGACTGAGTCAGTGACAGGGCCTCATGGACGGGCGAAAGTACGCATAAGCGGCAAGGCCGACTGAGCCGAGGGACTCCCACGCCTCCGGGATACGGATACCTCACTCATCACCTTCCGCGAGAAGCAACTCTCGCTCGCACAAACATCCCTGTTACCGACAAAAAAGTCCAGATACTCGAAATAAGAGGAAAAGAGACGCAGCTTTACAACGCAGCGAGGGTGTGTGTTCTGGCCTCGGCGGCCGCAGAAGGCACACGCTACAAGACGATCTGATCCTGCAGGCTCGGGTCTTCACGCTGAAAGGGGGCTGTAGCACCCTCGGCATCGACGACACCTTCAGCGAGGTCCGACCCAGCCTCGGACGGTGACGCGGTCCAGGGGCTTCTCCAGGAATCCGGCCCGAGCAGGCGGCTCGGCCGGTTACCCCTGGGGCCTTGGCTAACCATCTACCAAGGGCGCCAGCCCGATCCGAGGCCTCGGCTGATCAACTCCGGCGTCGGTCCCGCTGACGGACAACCCGGCTAGGCTCCGACCAACTAGGTTTTCATTTTCGAGCCAACTCCGCCTCTGTTCGTGCTGATATCGCTACCCCTGGCCTCGGCTCGTCGAAGAGCGGCCAAGGGGTCTCTTTAACTAAGCTAGAGGAGCCTCAGACAACAAGGCCGATCGAGCCGAGGGACTCCTACGCCTCCGGGATACGGATACCTCACTCGTCACCTTGACACGGGGCAACTCATGCTTGGTGAAGCGGTTCAGATAATCAACAGGCGAGTCTTAGTGCTCGAAAATGAGGAAAAAACACGGCTCCGTGCCAAAATTACATACATGTTCAGGCCTCGACAGCCACAATGAACAAAAAACCCTGGCATTCAAAGTGCCATTACAAACGGAACTCCGGTTCCCCCTCCGCAGGTACGAACAACCCCACTCCATGGGGGAAGGCCTGCGGAGCAACAGAAGACTGACGAGCGGCTCGCCGCCGCCCGCTCTGACTACGACGACAACGACCCCCGCTCCGGATGGTCGAGCTGCAGCGGCGCAGGCCTCAGGGTGGGCGCTGCTGCAATCTTGCCCTCGCCCACACCGACGCTCGAGGGGCGAGGACAAGTACGAAGAACCGGAGGCCCGAAGCGCGGATGGTGGCGGTGATCCCGTCGGTGACGGGGACTTCTCGAGCCGCCTCCGCCTCGGCACCGATGGCAGGGGCCATCAGCCCCCCGGCAGATCCCCACTCAAATCCTCCCGGGCGAGTGGGGCACCGACCTCCGCGTGAGGGCACCATCCCAGAGCAAAGGCACGACCACCCCAGAACACGAACGCCGCCCTAGCAGCGCGCGGCATCTTGGGTGGTCGTCCCGTGCACACGGCGCGGCAGCCGCCCTCCGGCAGGAGGGGCCGCCGGGAGCCAAGCCGACGAGCCCGACACGCTGGAGGTGACGACGCCCGCCGTCGACCGGCCCCGCGTTGTCGAAGTCCGGGCCGCCCGCAGGGCCAGTGAGCGCCCTCTCCCTCGAACGCCACGGGAGAGGGTGACCCACGAACCCGCGCGGGAGGTAGAGCGCCGGCTCAGCCTGGCCCCCACCCCAGCGAGGATGATGAACATCCTTGAAGCTAAGGGTGGGACCAAGATCGCAGCCCGGCTTGCTTCTCCCCATCCAGGAGCTGGAGGTCACCGTCTTGGGTGACCACCAGCGGAGGGGAGCAACCGGGCTGTGTGATGAAAATCCTTGAAGCCGAACGATGGCTGAAAGGTACCAACTCCCACGGAGTTGCGTTCCTCCAACGGTGAGGCAAAAAGACGGTGGGTATCCCCCAACCGGGGGCTTGGAAGGTGGAAAGACGCGATGCATAAGGGAGGGAGAAGACATGGTCGCCTTCCGAAAAGGGGTCGCCCTCCTTTTAAAGGCAACTCTCCCTACGTGCGCCCCCAAACGTCACGGGCTGAGTCTTCTCCAACACGCACCAAGGCCCTCCCCTGCGGCGCGGGGGCTGGGTCCCGCATGTCATGCAAACCAGCTCAGAGCAGAAGAAGCCAAACCGCCGCGCGTGGTACGCACAACCGCCCAGCGGTTACAAGCGACCCCCCACTTTTGCCCAGACCAACGGGCGGAAGGGGCGGGCAGCCATGCAGGCGGCATGCAACCGCGCCAGGTGGACGCGCTTCTCCGACTCCCAACGCGCCAGCATGGAGGCCCAGGCCCACGCGTCACGCAACTGGCGCGCCGGATGCTGCATGCAAGCAACTGCACCGCCACTTGCGCTACCACCGCGCCTCTTCGGTTGCGGAACCAATGTCGCGACTCGAGGCGACCCAGCGCACGACCCAGCAGCGCCAGCATGGCGCGACGGTCAATGCAGCCGAAAGTGGGCCGGCAGTAATGACGGTGGCAGGCGGGCGGGAGCAGTGGTCATGTCGTCGGCCAGGCTCACGTCCCATCCGGGGGCAGCAAGAGAACCCCCTCTCACGGCGTGAAGACAGGGCGCCCGTGATCCGTTCCTCGAACGGCTCGCGCACGCGCGACGGCCGCCCTGCCAACCACTCGCCCCGTCACATTAACTCCGCGGCGGGACAGGTGGCGCTTCTGGCGGGAGAAGCGGGCGACGCTTCGCCTTTGCCGTAATAACCGCGCCAAAAAAGGTACGCCACGTCGTTTGATTTCGTATCCTTTTCCTTTTTTCCTCTTTCTCTATCTCTTGCAACAGGGACCGGGAAAGGGGGATACCCCGAAAAGGATCCTTCCCTGTGAAGGAACCGGGCTCCGAGCCCCCCCTACTGATCAGAGGTTCGAAGGCTGGCCCCCCGAGGGGTTCAACAGCCGCCTCAGATCGCGTGGGCCCTACACCCACTACTGGTCAGAGGTTCGAAGGCCGGCCCCCCGAAGGGCTCCACGGCCGCCTCAGGCTACTCGGGCTCCGCGCCCATTACTGATCAGGGGTTCGAAGGCTGGCCCCCGAAGGGTTCACAGTCGCCTCAGACGTCGAGCGAGGGATGACCAGGGGTACGTTCGATACATAGCTGAGGCTCGGGCTGCGCTCCCGAGGTACCCTAGGACATTTCCGAGACCAGCGGGAGCGATCTTGTAACGGAATCCCATCGGAGGGAGGCATCGAGCCCTCGGACCCCGTCGCCAGGGGACCGGGTCCGGCAGATCACTCGCAGGTACTTTTGGGCGTGCCTCTGGGCCCCTAGCCGACCCCTAACGAACGGGGCACGGACGTCCACTCGGATTACCCGCTTGCAGCTCACCGGAGACACCATGTTCGGTGCCCATCGAGGGTAACATGGCGCTCTCCCCCCCTCCTCCTTGCGGAAAGGCGACGTAGGGGCGTATGTAAAAAAGCCGAGTCTGACCCTGATCACCCTCTCGCCCTGTGCGGAGGCTCGGGGGCTGCTCTCGCAAACCTGGCTCCGGCCGAACCATTGACAGCGTCAACATACCAGCCCGAGAACTTGGGCCCCGACCGTGCACCCGGGCTACGGCCAGTTCGCATGAGGGAACGACCAGACCAGCCGAAGCATTGCGCAAGGCATTGAGACCTCGAAGGAGTGAAACCACTCCTCCGAGGCCTCGGGGGCTACACCCGGCGGGTGCGCTCGCGCGCACCCACCGGAACAAAATGCAACCGAGAAAGGCTGGTACCCTTGCAAAAAAGTGCGACGAAAGCCTCCAAGCGAGTGCTAACACTCCCTTCGAGGCTCGGGGGCTACTGTCGGGGACCATAATTAGGGGTACCCTCAAGGCGCCTAATTCTCAGCTGGTAACCCCCATCAGCATAAAGCTGCAGAGGCCTGATGGGTGCGATTAAGTCAGGGGTCAGTCCATACGAGCGACTCGATCACGCCTCGCCCGAGCCTAGCCTCGGACAAGGGCAGCCGACCCCGAGGGATTTCCGTGTAACACCCTGAATTTGGGGTATAAAAATTTCTTTGCTCATATTCACAAATTCAGGTGTTACTTCTCTCTTCACATCTTCCCCAACCTCCTCCTTCTCCTTTTTATAGAAGAAGAGTGGTTATTTTCAAGTGTAAATGCAAGTATAATCTAATAGGTTAAACCCTAAGGGAACAATGGTTGTTGCATCATGTTGGAAAACATTTATTTTGTTTGTTTGTTGTTTGATGAATGGTTTGCTTGATCTTTCAATTAATCATTTGTTTGTGCATAGTGTCAAACTAAAATAAATAGAAAAGAGAAAGAAAAGAAAAGAAAAGGAAAGAAACAGATTTCAGCCCAGCCCCCTTCCCTCTCTCCCCTTTCCCCCCCCCCCCGCTCGGCCCACCCCAGTCCCCGCGGCGGCCCAGCTCCCGGCCTTTTCCCCCCCGCGCCTGCGCCCCCCCTCGCGGGCCCGCGCGCGCCGCGGCCCACCCCAGCTCCCGCGGCCCAGCGCGCCATTCCCCCCCCGCCAGCCCAGCAGCGCGCGCTGCTAGCGCCAGCCCAAGCGCCGCGCGCACGCAGCCCAGGCCGCACGCCCAGCCGCGCGTAGCGCTTCCCTGCGCGCAGCTGCTCGCCCGCGTGGAGGCCGCCGCCGCCGCCTGCATGCGCTCGCTCGGTCGCCTGCGCATCGCCCGCGCGCGCCTGCATGCGCGCCCACGTCCGCACGGCCGTGCAGGGGCGGTTCCGCGCCCGTAGCCGCCTGTTCAGCGGGGCCCGCACGCCAGGGAGCCAAGCAACTACTGTATGTCTTCCCCAAACCGCTTGTGCGAACTTCCCGTGGAGCAATCGCGCACGCCATTTCCAAAACCGATCGATCCCGCACCCGTCGCCCAGTTTCTTCGCCTTCACCTCGCCAGGACTCGCCCCGCCCTGCTGCGCTCGCCGAAGCCGACTCGCTGTCCTCGCCACCGTCGGGACCTCGCCCCGCCCTGCTGTGCCGTTCGCCGGAGCCCGCTGTCCGCGCAGCCCGCCCGTGCAGCAGCGCCGCGTCGTGTCCCCGTTGGTCGTCGAGGTGAGCTCTCTCCTCCTTCTTCCCTCTCCCCTCCCGGTGTAGCTTGTGGCGCGGCTGTTCGCGTCTCAGCTCGGGCATGGCAAACACGGCCAACGCCCAGCTGCTTAGCGTGCCACCTGCTGTCCGATATCGGATCGCCGCCAACGCCGCTCTTCCCCGCTCGTTGCGCAGTAGCAGTGGTAGACTCGTAGCGTCGTGTGTTGGCGAGCTGTCCCGCACCTTCGTTACTCGGGCGAGGCCGCGCCACCGGCGTCACTGCTCTTGGCCGCTGGCGCGTGCGCCCCTCCTCCGGCGTGATTAGCTCCCATCCGAGCCCCCTGCCATGCCCGCTACGAAGGGAGAACCGTCGTGTAGACCCCATCAGCATGCATCATGCAATACCCCAAACATAATCTCATCAGCACCGCGTAGCTAGTGGCTGAAACTAGAATCGCCCCGCCTCGTGTCGCAAATCCTGTCACATTATTTAATTTAGCGGTGTCTTAAATTCATGGTACCTGCTGCATTTTAAATTTATTTTGTTTTATTCAAGTTACGTTAGCCTATCAACAGGGTTGCTCATGTACACGTTAAAAGTATTACTAGATCATAACACAGATTTCATTTAGTTAATAAGTAATGATTTTAATTATGCGTCTATAGATACCTGTTAGTGTAGTTAACGCTTAGTATGAATACGACGTTCGCTTACCCCTAGACGACCCCGTCTACCCCTCGTCTAAACCCCGTGTGCGTTCGTGTCGTTCGCCATCGCCCGCGCATCGCACATTAAATCGTCGCGTGCTGTCCGCGCGCGTTGTGCGTGCTGTTCACACGTGTCGTCGTGCGTTTTACGCACGCTAATGATTCATCTCACCTAGAATAGCTCGCGCTAAGTAAATATATATTTAAGCAACGGTTATTCGAACAACACACTAATCGGGACTAAGTAGTAATTTTACTCGGCATGTGATTATTGTCTGTTAATATGATTAAGCCGAATTAAATATTATAATTCATATTCGCTTAGTATACATGTGATATCCCTCAACCGTAGTATCAGTCGTCTCGGTTCCGTTCTCGCGTAGTCGTAGATGCGAATTCTTTGTCGCGTGCATATTTATTTGATCTATACTGTTGTATGGTGTACTGTTTTCTACCATTTCAAGAATGTTGGATGTATGTTTGCACTCGCGTAGATATCGGGCCGTTCGTGGAGTCTGAGGGAATTGCAGGAGAAGACCCTGAGCAGCAGCAGCTTGGTGAAGGCAAGTGTCCTCAGTCCCATTATGTCCCATTTACTTTATAATACACTGTCCCGCATACTATGAACAACCTAAGGATTTACTAGCTTTCTATTTACCTTGTCCTTGATTTACCTTTTGGGTTACTATGGTTAACTACATGCTAGCGCTTTACTTTAATCAATGAACATGATGAGATACAATGATGATACTATGATTTTATTCTGGTTATGATGACATACTTGTGGCATTTAGGGGACTCGGGCTGTTTCCCGAGTACCTCTCCGTAAGGACCTGTTCGTTGGGAGACCACCCGGGATAACAGTGCAACCATGAGGGTGGAATGGGGTGCCCTTAGCTAATTAATTAGGGGAACTAGAGGTGTAGTTGCTTCGCTGTCGTGCCGTCAATGGGGTCCAGGCACAGTGCTTGCTCTGCCGAGGCTGAGTGCCGAGGTTCTTTCGTTTTGCTTTTTGTTAGTCACCCTCCTGCGGGGAGGGGTACTGTGTTTATCAAACTGGAGAAACCTAACGGGCGGCTATGACCTCTAGGGAATCTTTGTAAAGGCTTCGTAGTGAATCCCTGGCCATTCACCTTGGGAGTGAATAAGGGTCTTGCAAGCCCGGGCGGAAAGGGAATCACGACTCATGGGTAAAGTGTGCGACCTCTGCAGAGGGTAGTGAAACTGATATATCAGCCGTGCTCACGGTTAAGAGCAGCCTTGGGATCCTCTTTGATTAGAGATACAGATGGTTCGAGATACAATGGTTCTATTAATGTTGATGGTTCGATGATGATCGTGATGTTTCCTCGATGAGGAAACGACTCAGGGTATGGTAATATAATAAAACTTGGCTCCTACAAATAATAAATACCTGACCAACTAAAAGCAACTGCTTGAGCCTAGCCCCTCATAAAGCTAGTCCACTTCCGCCAAACGGGGCATTTGCTGAGTACGTTGATGTGTACTCATCCTTGCTTTACCACAAAACACCAGGTTGTCCACATTGCAACCACTGCTCAGGAGAAGACGAAGTCGTGGAAGGAGACTTCCAGGAGTTCCAAGACTACGACGAGTTTTAGGTGTGGGTTGGCGGCAACCCCCAGTCAGCTGCCTGTGAAGGCCTTATCTTTACTGCGTTTCGCTTAGCACTTTGATTTACCTGTTAAGTTGATGACTATGTGGATGTCTATGACTCTGTGATGTAATAAGTTAATACTCTTTTATGTTATTATTCGAGCACTGTGCAATGATGTTCATTTATGTAATCGCTGTGTACGTGAGTTCTGATCCTGGCACGTACATAGTTCGCATTCGGTTTGCCTTCCAAAACTGGGTGTGACATAAGTGGTATCAAAGCCGTGCTGACTGTAGGACCGCTGACCTAGAGTAGCACTGGTCGTACTAAGGACTATTGACCTTCCCTCTCACCTTGACCTCTGATGTTACTTCAAAAGTCGGTCACCTCGACCAACCCTATGTTTTACTACATATATATATATATACTATATTATACCTTGTTAAAATTTTATTTTGTTCTATCTATGGTTTACTCACTTGTCATGTTAGTTATGTTCTTACTCTTATGCTTACGGTGTCTTTTGTAGATGGCTCGACTTAGACACACTGCTCGTAAGTCGGTGATTCCTTTCCTGCCGTCTCGCCTGGCGGAGCGTCCCCTGCGCCGCACTGTGTCCGGTTAGTCGAGTCACCTGGAGAGACTGCACCACCGCCTGCGTGAGGAGCAGGAGCGCCAGCGTTAGCACAGGGAGCAGCAGGGCTCTTCCTCCCCACCTGAGCAGGAGGTGGAGTCCGTGAGGCGCCGCTCCCCTGTTCCCTAGCTGGAGGCGCCCCCTGCACCACCGCGGGATGCCCCGGCTGTTGGAGGAGCTACTGGAGGAGGTCCTGGAGGAGACCCCGACGACGACGACTCAGACCACAGCACGGAGTCCTCTGAGCCGCAGGAGGCGGAAGGATGGGTCGCCCGACCCATCACCCGTGACGCCGCTCGCGGTTGTCACTTCCACGATGCACTCGACACCTTGCTGCGCCAGGCTTTCGACCGGCACACCTGGTCGATCGAGTATCGTTGTGTAGTCTACCAGCACAGTCGCGGGAGGTACCCGGACCGCTGGGAGGCTACCTGCCTAGTTCGCCGTCCGGAGGATGACCTCCGGGGTGCGGAGGCCGTTTCGGAGCACTACTCCATCTCCGAGAGGGACACTGCAGAGGCGGCTATGCAGGATGCAGCACGATGTGCACTTTCCCAGTACTGTTCCTTGTTCGGTGGGGTGGCCGACGGTCTTAACCTTAGGTACTACCCCCGCCGTCCTACTGGCAGCACCAAGAGTGTGGTTGTCTCACCTGTTGGTGAGGGTAACCCTAGGTTGAGCAGCACAGTCAACCTAGTCGCGGTGCTTAACACTGAGCTGGATCACTCTCTGGACGAGCTGAGCAGGGCTCGAACGGAGATTGCTGAGTTGCGTGCTGAGCTAGCAGAGCGCCGCCACCAGGAGGGTGGTTCTCCCGCTCCTGTTGGGACTCAGCACCCTTACCGCTCGCCGCCACGTGGTCACCACACTTATGGTTCCCCTGCCTGTAAGACCAGGATAGATCTAGATCCTTAGATCGTTAGCGTCGAAGTTTGTAATAATTCTTAAGTCAGATGTCTCAGTCTTAGGTAGTCAGTTTAGTTTGCTTATCAGTTGCTTCCATTTAGTTTAGTTTGCTTATCAGTTGCTTACATGCTTGTTATGATGAACTTGTGCTGGATTTGAATCTTTGTAATGACTGTTGCCAACCTGTGGGGTTCCCCTGCAGTTTGGCTTAGCTAGTAATGTTAATGAAGTCAGTTGTTTAGTTGGGAAACCATTTACGTCTACTTTCCTTTTTATCTGAGAAGCTGTGTTGAATCATAATGAGGATCAGTGAAGCTCTTTTGTTCACTCGGTGTCATGAAGAATTCTGTATACTCTTTTCTTATGCTGAAGGATTGTAAGATCAATGCTGATGTGTGAATGTCTTCCACAGATGTCTGACAACAGGCGCCGATGCAACAAGCGTGCTCAGCAAGAGCAGCGTGCCCAGCAGGAAGAGCATCAGAGGCAGCCTCCCCCGCCACCCCCGATGACAGTGGAGCAGATGTTCTTGATGCAGACTCAGGCAGTGCAGGCTATTGGGCAGACTCTGGCAGCCATGCAGTAGGCTCAACAGCAACCCCAACCCCAGTTGCAAGTGCAGATGCCCCATATGCCACGGGATAAGCGTGGCGAGTTCATGAGAGGGCACCCTCCTACCTTCGCCCATTCTGCTGACCCCGTGGATGCAGAAGACTGGTTGCGTGCAGTGGAAAGGGAACTGCGCACCGCCCAATGTGACAACAGGGAGAAGGTCCTGTATGGTCCCCGCCAGCTAAGGGGAGCAGCCCAGTCCTGGTGGGAGTCCTACCTCGCCACCCATGCTGACCGTGAAGCCATCACTTGGGAGGAATTCAGCGAGAGTTTCCGCAGGTACCATGTTCTAGAGGGACTGATGATCGTGAAGAAGGAGGAGTTTCTGGCTCTGAAGCAGGGACCCCTGTCTGTTAGTGAATACAGGGACAAGTTTCTGCAGCTATCTCGTTATGCACCTGAAGACGTCAACACTGATGCTAAAAGGCAGTACAGGTTCATGAGGGGTTTGGTGGATCCCCTGCATTACCAGCTGATGAACCACACCTTCCCCACCTTCCAGCATCTGATCGATAGGGCAATTATGACCGAGAGGAAGCGCAAGGATATGGAAGATCGGAAGCGCAAGATGAATGGACCGCAGTCCGGGAGCATCAGCCGCCCCCGCTTCTCAGGCAGTTCATCTCAACAAGGCAAGCATGGTCACCCACAGGGATATCAGCATCAGAATCAGCGTCCGTACCAGCAACAGTCTCAGAGGCAGTACCCACAGCAGCAGCAGTATCGTCAGAACAGCCAGCAGGGAGGTAACCAGTATCAGAGGCAGAACAACCAGGCACCTCGCCTTCCTGCCCCAGCAACAAATCAGAACAACCAAGTAGCCCCAGCACAAGGAGGAGGCAGAGGATGTTTCCACTGTGGAGAACAAGGCCACTGGGCGATGCATTGCCCAAAGAAGATGGCGCAGAAGCAGACCAACCCCAATGCTCCAGCAAGGCAAGGTGTACCTCAACAGGCAGCAGGTAATCGTGGCCAAGCGTACAACCGTGGGAAGGTGAACCACTTGGAGGCCGAAGCGATCCAGGATGCACCAGATGTGGCAGTAGGTATGTTCTCAGTCGAATCTCATCCCGCAAAAGTGCTATTTGATACTGGTGCAACTCATTCATTTGTCACTGCAATATGGGTAGAAATGCATAACATCTCAGTAGAGGCAATGATGCCGCCCATGAGGATTAATTCGGTTGTTGGTAAAGTGCAAGCAGATAAAATATGCTCAAATATAAGGGTGGAAATAAGGAGGATAGGGTTCCCCAGTGATCTAATAGTAATAGACACCCTTGGGGTAGATGTCATCCTAGGGATGAATTGGTTAATGAAATGTGAAGCGAATGTTAGCTGTGACAAGAGGACCGTAACATTGAAGTCCCCACTCGGAGAGAAAGTAGTGGCTGAGCTAAGGATGCCTAAATCAGCGGAGGGAGATTGTCACCAGATTTCAGTTGATAGTAAGGAGGCCAAACCGCTTGAGGCTATCAAGGTTGTGTCAGACTTTCCGGATGTGTTTCTCGAGGAGCTAACGGGCATGCCACCCGAGAGAAAAGTCGAATTTGCCATAGAGCTTATCCCTGGTACCGCCCCCATTTCCAAAAGAGCCTATCGAGTGTCTGGACCAGAATTGGTGGAACTCAAGAAGCAGATTGATGAGCTATTAGAAAAGGGTTACATCAGACCAAGTACCTCGCCTTGGGCCGCTCCAGTATTGTTTGTAGAGAAGAAAGATGGTACCAAAAGGATGTGCATAGATTACAGAGCCCTGAATGAAGTCACTATTAAGAACAAGTACCCCCTGCCAAGAATAGAAGACCTGTTTGACCAACTCAGAGGTGCCAGCATATTCTCGAAGATAGATCTGAGGTCAGGTTACCACCAACTCAGAATCCGACCCTCGGACATACCGAAGACAGCATTCATCACCAAGTATGGGTTATATGAGTATACAGTTATGTCCTTTGGTTTGACAAATGCACCAGCCTTCTTTATGTATCTGATGAACAGTGTGTTCATGGACTATCTAGACAAGTTTGTGGTAGTGTTCATCGACGATATTCTCATATACTCTCAAAGTGAGGAAGATCATGTGGAGCATTTGAAGATGGTATTGCAAAGGCTACGAGAGCATCAGTTGTATGCCAAGCTGAGTAAATGCGAGTTCTGGATTCATGAAGTCCTGTTTCTGGGTCACATCATAAACCAAGATGGGTTAGCAGTGGATCCAAAGAAAGTAGCAGATATTCTGAACTGGAAAGCACCGAAGGATGTTCGTGGAATCAAGAGCTTCATTGGAATGGCCGGATACTATAGGCGTTTCATTGAAGGCTTTTCAAAGATTGCTAGACCAATGACAGCGTTGCTAGCGAAGAAAGTTGAGTTTAAGTGGACCCATAAGTGTCAAGAAGCATTTGAAGAACTGAAGAATAGATTGACCACAGCACCGGTGTTAGTTCTGCCTGATGTTCACAAGCCATTCTCGGTGTACTGCGATGCTTCTTACACCGGATTGGGATGTGTGCTAATGCAAGAAGGAAGAGTTGTAGCATACTCATCTCGACAGCTGAAGATCCATGAGAAAAATTACCCCACACACGACCTAGAGTTGGCAGCAGTGGTTCATGCTCTAAAGACATGGAGACATTACCTATATGGGCAGAAGTGCGACATCTACACAGATCATAAAAGTCTGAAGTACATATTCACCCAGTCAGAGTTAAACATGAGGCAGCGAAGATGGTTGGAATTGATCAAAGACTATGAGTTGGAGATACATTACCATCCAGGCAAAGCCAATGTTGTTGCAGATGCTCTGAGCAGGAAGAGTCAAGTCAATATGATGGCCACGTACCCAATGCCATATGAGTTAGCCAAGGAGTTCGACAGACTGAGTCTCGGTTTCCTGAACAGTACACAAGGAGTAACAGTGGAATTAGAGCCCACCCTAGAACGGGAGATCAAAGAAGGGCAGAAGGATGATGAAAACATCAATAATATCCGGCAGCTGATCTTAGAAGGAAGAGGCAAAGACTTTCGAGAGGATGAAGAGGGAGTAATATGGTTCGAGGACCGATTGTGTGTTCCCGACATCAAACCTATTCGGGAGCTGATCCTAAAGGAAGCTCATGAGACAGCCTACTCCATACACCCTGGAAGTGAAAAGATGTATCAGGATTTAAAAAGGAGATTTTGGTGGTATGGCATGAAAAGAGAAATCGCAGAATATGTCGCCATCTGTGATAGCTGTCAAAGAACCAAAGCAGAGCATCAAAGGCCCGCCGGACTGTTGCAGCCATTACAGATTCCTCAGTGGAAGTGGGATGAGATCGGGATGGATTTTATAGTTGGCCTACCTCGTACCCGGGCCGGCTATGATTCCATCTGGGTGGTTGTGGACCGCTTAACAAAGGTAGCCCATTTTATACCTGTGAAGACAACGTACATCGGAGCAGCGTTAGCTGAGTTATACATGTCTCGGATAGTCTGCCTTCATGGTGTGCCGAAGAAGATAGTGTCAGATCGAGGGACACAATTTACCTCTCATTTCTGGCAGCAGCTACAAGAAGCTTTGGGCACGCATTTGAACTTCAGCTCGGCTTATCACCCGCAGACAGACGGTCAGACTGAAAGAACCAATCAGATCCTAGAAGATATGTTGAGAGCCTGTGCGTTGCAAGACAAGTCAGGATGGGACAAAAGGTTACCTTATGCAGAATTTTCCTACAATAATAGTTACCAGGCCAGCCTGAAGATGTCACCGTTTCAGGCGCTCTATGGACGGAGTTGTAGGACTCCGCTGCATTGGGACCAGCCTGGAGAGAGACAGATGTTTGGCCCCGACATTTTGCTTGAAGCCGAAGAGAATATCAAAATGGTTCGGGAGAATCTGAAGATAGCACAATCAAGGCAGCGAAGCTATGCGGACAGAAGGAGAAGAGAACTGAGTTTTGAAGTGGGAGACTACGTCTATCTGAAGGTGTCACCTATCAGAGGAGTCAGAAGGTTCGGAGTCAAAGGCAAGCTAGCACCCCGGTACGTTGGACCATATCATATTCAAGCAAAGCGTGGAGAAGTGGCCTACCAGCTCAACTTACCAGAAAGTTTGTCGGTAGTGCACAATGTGTTCCACGTGTCGCAATTGAAGAAGTGTCTGCGAGTACCCGAAGAACAGTTGCCAGTGGAGGACTTGGAAGTCCAAGAGGATCTGACCTACATAGAGAAGCCAACGCAGATTCTGGAGTTTGCAGACAGAGTCACCCGGAGGAACACCATCAGAATGTGCAAAGTCAGATGGGGCCACCACTCTGAGGAAGAAGCAACCTGGGAACGAGAAGATGATCTGAAAGCCAAATACCCTGAACTCTTTGCTGACCAACCTTGAATCTCGGGGCGAGATTCTTTTAAGGAGGATAGGTTTGTAACACCCTGAATTTGGGGTATAAAAATTTCTTTGCTCGTATTCACAAATTCAGGTGTTACTTCTCTCTTCACATCTTCCCCAACCTCCTCCTTCTCCTTTTTATAGAAGAGTGGTTATTTTCAAGTGTAAATGCAAGTATAATCTAATAGGTTAAACCCTAAGGGAACAATGGTTGTTGCATCATGTTGGAAAACATTTATTTTGTTTGTTTGCTGTTTGATGAATGGTTTGCTTGATCTTTCAATTAATCATTTGTTTGTGCACAGTGTCAAACTGAAATAAATAGAAAAGAGAAAGAAAAGAAAAGAAAAGAAAAGGAAAGAAACAGATTTCAGCCCAGCCCCCCTTCCCTCTCTCCCCTCCCCCCCCCCCCCCCGCTCGGCCCACCCCAGTCCCCGCGGCGGCCCAGCTCCCGACCTTTTTCCCCCCCTGCGCCTGCGCCCCCCTCGCGGGCCCGCGCGCGCCGCGGCCCACCCCAGCTCCCGCGGCCCAGCGCGCCATTTCCCCCCCCCCCCCCCCCGCCAGCCCAGCAGCGCGCGCTGCTAGCGCCAGCCCAAGCGCCGCGCGCACGCAGCCCAGGCCGCACGCCCAGCCGCGCGTAGCGCTTCCCTGCGCGCAGCTGCTCGCCCGCGTGGAGGCCGCCGCCGTCGCCTGCATGCGCTCGCTCGGTCGCCTGCGCGTCGCCCGCGCGCGCCTTCATGCGCGCCCACGTCCGCACGGCCGCGCCCGTAGCCGCCTGTTCAGCTGGGCCCGCACGCCAGGGAGCCAAGCAACTACTGTATGTCTTCCCCAAACCGCTTGTGCGAACTTCCCATGGAGCAATCGCGCACGCCATTTCCAAAACCGATCGATCCCGCACCCGTCGCCCAGTTTCTTCGCCTTGACCTCGCCAGGACTCGCCCCGCCCTGCTGCGCTCGCCGAAGCCAACTCGCTGTCCTCGCCACCGTCGGGACCTCGCCCCGCCCTGCTGTGCCGTTCGCCGGAGCCCGCTGTCCGCGCAGCCCGCCCGTGCAGCAGCGCCGCGTCGCGTCCCCGTTGGTCGTCGAGGTGAGCTCTCTCCTCCTTCTTCCCTCTCCCCTCCCGGTGTAGCTTGTGGCGCGGCTGTTCGCGTCTCAGCTCGGGCATGGCAAACGCGGCCAACGCCCAGCTGCTTAGCGTGCCACCTGCTGTCCGATGTCGGATCGCCGCCGATGCCGCTCTTCCCCGCTCGTTGCGCAGTAGCAGTGGTAGACTCGTAGCGTCGTGTGTTGGCGAGCTGTCCCGCACCTTCGTTACTCGGGCGAGGCCGCGCCACCGGCGTCACTGCTCTTGGCCGCTGGCACGTGCGCCCCTCCTCCGGCGTGATTAGCTCCCATCCGAGCCCCCTGCCATGCCCGCTACGAAGGGAGAACCGTCGTGTAGACCCCATCAGCATGCATCATGCAATACCCCAAACATAATCTCATCAGCACCGCGTAGCTAGTGGCTGAAACTAGAATCGCCCCGCCTCGTGTCGCAAATCCTGTCACATTATTTAATTTAGCGGTGTCTTAAATTCATGGTACCTGCTGCATTTTAAATTTATTTTGTTTTATTCAAGTTACGTTAGCCTATCAACAGGGTTGCTCATGTACACGTTAAAAGTATTACTAGATCATAACACAGATTTCATTTAGTTAATAAGTAATGATTTTAATTATGCGTCTATAGATACCTGTTAGTGTAGTTAACGCTTAGTATGAATACGACGTTCGCTTACCCCTAGACGACCCTGTCTACCCCTCGTCTAAACCCCGTGTGCGTTCGTGTCGTTCGCCATCGCCCGCGCATCGCACATTAAATCGTCGTGTGCTGTCCGCGCGCGTTGTGTGTGCTGTTCACACGTGTCGTCGTGCGTTTTACGCACGCTAATGATTCATCTCACCTAGAATAGCTCGCGCTAAGTAAATATATATTTAAGCAACGGTTATTCGAACAACACACTAATCAGGACTAAGTAGTAATTTTACTCGGCATGTGATTATTGTAGGGATGAAAGTAGGATGGGAAAATCCCGAACGGACCGTTATCGTATAACCGATTTTGTTAGTTTTGTCCCGATCGTTTTCGAACCCGACTTAAAAAACGAAAACGGAACGAAAACGGGATATGTAAAACGGTAAACGGAAACGGAAACGGTAGAGCTGTTTTTCCGACCGTTTAATCGGGATCCCGTTTTTAATCGGGATGATCCCGTTTTATATACCGTATTTTGTAATTCGGGAAAACTCCAATATGACCTGCTCCACTCCAGACAATGACAACTTCCAGGCCCAGCCCATCTAAGCGCCAACCTAAAACACATCAGACCGCCGCCAACTCCCTCACTCCAGACTCCATGCAGCGCGCGCCGCTACTACTTCTGCTTGCTTTCTGCAATCCTGCTGCGCGCCGTCACTACAGCCTACTGCTTGCAGCTTGCTTCCTGCTGTTGCTTGCTTCCGTAGGCTTGCAGCTTGCTTCCTGCTGCACCGCTACTGCTTGCTTCCTGCAGGCTGCAGCGTGTGTGCCGCTACTGCTGCTTGCACACCGCTACTGCAGCGCGCGTGGCCGGCCGCGCCGCCGCCCTCGACACCACCACAAATATTTGTGCACTCGGCACCGGCCGCGGGCTGCAGTCTGCTTCATTACTGTTGTGTGTACTATTTGTTGAGAGATGTTAGCAAATGAGCATTGGTTGTAATAGTCTATGCGTGCTAAGTGATCCTAATGTGAGCAAGTGACTATGAATATGTGTTCTAAACTTTATATTGTGTCATGTGTGCTAGTAGACTTATATGGCTTCTTATGTTAGCCAAGAGCCCAAGACTTATGTGCTACATTAATCTATGTGTGCTCTGGATTTACATGGCTTTTATCTATATCTATGTTTATTTAAGACTTGTGTTTGCAATTTTTTATTTATTGTTAAGTTTTGAATATATGGTTTCATGGTGTGATTTTACCGAACAAAATTACCGGTTCCCGTCCGATTTCGACGTTTACCCGACCGGATCGTATCGTTTTTCGATTCCCGTATTTATCCCGTTCGTTTTCGTTACCGATATATCCCGTTTTCGTTTTCGTCCCACAAGTTGAATATGAAAATGAAAACGGTAGAGGTATTTTTCCGACCGTTCCCGACCGTTTTCATCCCTAGATTATTGTCTGTTAATATGATTAAGCCGAATTAAATATTATAATTCATATTTGCTTAGTATACATGTGATATCCCTCGACCGTAGTATCAGTCGTCTCGGTTCCGTTCTCGCGTAGTCGTAGATGTGAATTCTTTGTCGCGTGCATATTTATTTGATCTATACTGATGTATGGTGTACTGTTTTCTACCATTTCAAGAATGTTGGATGTATGTTTGCCCTCGCGTAGATATCGGGCCGTTCGTGGAGTCTGAGGGAATTGCAGGAGAAGACCCTGAGCAGCAGCAGCTTGGTGAAGGCAAGTGTCCTCAGTCCCATTATGTCCCATTTACTTTATAATACACTGTCCCGCATACTATGAACAACCTAAGGATTTACTAGCTTTCTATTTACCTTGTCCTTGATTTACCTTTTGGGTTACTATGGTTAACTGCATGCTAGCGCTTTACTTTAATCAATGAACATGATGAGATACAATGATGATACTATGATTTTATTCTGGTTATGATGACATACTTGTGGCATTTAGGGGACTCGGGCTGTTTCCCGAGTACCTCTCCGTAAGGACCTGTTCGTTGGGAGACCACCCGGGATAACAGTGCAACCATGAGGGTGGAATGGGGTGCCCTTAGCTAATTAATTAGGGGAACTAGAGGTGTAGTTGCTTCGCCGTCGTGCCGTCAATGGGGTCCAGGCACAGTGCTTGCTCTGCCGAGGCTGAGTGCCGAGGTTCTTTCGTTTTGCTTTTTGTTAGTCACCCTCCTGCGGGGAGGGGTACTGTGTTTATCAAACTGGAGAAACCTAACGGGCGGCTATGACCTCTAGGGAATCTTTGTAAAGGCTTCGTAGTGAATCCTTGGCCATTCACCTTGGGAGTGAATAAGGGTCTTGCAAGCCCGGGCGGAAAGGGAATCACGACTAATGGGTAAAGTGTGCGACCTCTGCAGAGGGTAGTGAAACTGATATATCAGCCGTGCTCACGGTTAAGAGCAGCCTTGGGATCCTCTTTGATTAGAGATACAGATGGTTCGAGATACAATGGTTCTATTAATGTTGATGGTTCGATGATGATCGTGATGTTTCCTCGATGAGGAAACGACTCAGGGTATGGTAATATAATAAAACTTGGCTCCTACAAATAATAAATACCTGACCAACTAAAAGCAACTGCTTGAGCCTAGCCCCTCATAAAGCTAGTCCACTTTCGCCAAACGGGGCATTTGCTGAGTACGTTGGTGTGTACTCATCCTTGCTTTACCACAAAACACCAGGTTGTCCACATTGCAACCACTGCTCAGGAGAAGATGAAGTCGTGGAAGGAGACTTCCAGGAGTTCCAAGACTACGACGAGTTTTAGGTGTGGGTTGGCGGCAACCCCCAGTCAGCTGCCTGTGAAGGCCTTATCTTTACTGCGTTTCGCTTAGCACTTTGATTTACCTGTTAAGTTGATGACTATGTGGATGTCTATGACTCTGTGATGTAATAAGTTAATACTCTTTTATGTTATTATTCGAGCACTGTGCAATGATGTTCATTTATGTAATCGCTGTGTACGTGAGTTCTGATCCTGGCACGTACATAGTTCGCATTCGGTTTGCCTTCCAAAACTGGGTGTGACATTCCATCTCGCCCGAGGCCCCCCTCCAACGGCGGACACATCTCCGGCTCGCCCGAGGCCTTGCCTTCGCTAAGAAGCAACCCTGACTAAATCGCCGCGCCGACCGACCGAGTCGCAGGAGCATTTAACGCAAAGGTGGCCTGACACCTTTATCCTGACGCGCGCCCCCCGGCAGAGCCGAAGTGACCGCCGTCACTTCGCCGCTCCACTGACCGGTCTGACAGAAGGACAGCGCCGCCTGCGCCACTCCGACTGCAGTGCCACTTGACAGAGTGAGACTGACAGGCAGTCAGGCCCTGCCAAAGGCACCATAGGAAGCTCCGCTCCGCCCGACCCAGGGCTCGGACTCGGGCTAAGCCCCGGAAGACGGCGAACTCTGCTCCGCCCGACCCAGGGCTCGGACTCGGGCTAAGCCCCGGAAGACGGCGAACTCTGCTCCGCCCGACCCAGGGCTCGGACTCAGACTAAGCCCCGGAAGACGGCGAACTCCGCTCCGCCCGACCCAGGGCTCGGACACGGGCTAAGCCCCGGAAGACGGCGAACTCCGCTCCGCCCGACCCAGGGCTCGGACTCGGGCTCAGCCCCAGAAGACGACGAACTCCGCTCCGCCCGACCCAGGGCTCGAACTCGGGCTCAGCCCCAGAAGACGACGAACTCCGCTCCGCCTGACCCAGGGCTCGGACTCGGGCTTAGCCCCAGAAGACGACGAACTCCGCTCCGCCCGACCCAGGGCTCGGACTCGGGCTCAGCCCCAGAAGACGACGAACTCCGCTTCGCCCGACCCCAGGGCTCGGACTCCGCCTTGGCCTCTGCCGAACGACCTCCGCCTCGCCCGACCCAAGGGCTCGGATTCGGCCTCGGCCATGGAAGACAGACTCGACCTCGGCTTCGGAGGAGCCTCCACGTCACCCGACCTAGGGCGCAGGCCAGCCACGTCAACAGGAAGCGCCATCATCACCCTACCCCGAGCCGACTCGGGCCGCAGAGAACAAGACCGATATCCCATCTAGCTAGCTCCGCCAAATAGGCAATGATGGCGCCCCGCAAGCCCTGTGACGACGGCGTCTCTCAGCTCTCTTACGGAAGCAGGAGGACGTCAGCAAGGACTCAACCGCTCCGACAGCTGTCCCTCCGCCAGGCTCCGTTGCTCCTCCGACAGCCACGACATCACACCAGCTGGGTGCCAAGATCTCTCCGGCTGCCACATCGGCATGTACTTAGGGCGCTAGCTCTCCCCCGCTAGACACGTAGCACTCTGCTACACCCCCATTTTACACCTGGATCCTCTCCTTACACCTATAAAAGGAAGGACCAGGGCCTTCTTAGAGAAGGTTGGCCGCGCGGGGACGAGGACGAGACAGGCGCTCTCTTGGGGCCTGTAACACCCCTGGTGTTACTATAACTAAAACTTGAGCATGACATCATGAGCATTGGTATTGCATATGTTTGACACATCTAGAGTGCATTCACTAGGCAAAAATTTCAAACAAGTTGTATTGTTTTAATGTTTTTGCAAATGAAACCCTGGTTAAAGGACTTAACCCTAAATAGTGGTTAAAGGGGTAAAACCTAACCCAAGTTGAGAAAACCTAAAAGCTTTAGGGTAAAAGTCATAAAATGACCCCAATCATAAAGTTGAATCACCTTTATACCCCTGGGATACCAGAAACCCTAATTGGAACCCTGGAAAACCCTGAAACCAAACCCTAGGGGCTTATGTGCAGAATTAGTCCACTTTTGGGCTAAAGTGCAGAAATCCAAGCTAAATAAGTATTTAAAGTCATTTGGTTCACAAATATGTGGACTTGAAAGCCAAACCCTAAGTTTTGGACCAAAATGCAAAAATCACTTCTTAAAGCACTATAGAGGCTAAGTCTGAAATTAAGTGTTGAGGGCTCAACTTTGGAGCATTGGATCTTCCAAAGTATTGAGAATTTGCCCTAGGTAACCACATCAATATTGTAGATCTATGGAAGGAGAGTAACTTTGTTATAGAACTCATGCCTTGGTACCATAAAGGATTCTGAAATAAATGAGCCCGAAGTTGCTCTGTCAGGCTGGTTTATTTTGAAATTCAGACTTACAGTGTAATAAAGCCATCTTTGGGGTTGAATTCAACCATGATCTAGTTATCAAATGAGCTCAGTCACTATAGTCGATTTGTAGCTGGTATGTAGCCCTATAATTTTGGTACAGAAAGCTTGCTCGGTTACTACACAAAATTGGGAGTAAATAACCCTGCAAATCACGCTGTCAGGTCGGCTGATGATCTTTGCCATGGTACAGTGACAAAAGATCTGCGGTGCCGTGTATTTCACCGTCGGTGACTCGTCGCCGCGATTCGTGTCGCCACCGGTGGTCGATCTCGTGCTACGATTCGTGCATTGGGTACAACGGATAAACTTGACCGGGTAAAAATCCGAGGCAGGATTGAGCTACGGCTAAGACCGCCGCACTTCACTGCCCCAGCTCACCGTCGGTTGAATGACCTCGTCACCGATAAGCTACCGCCGTCGTGCACCACGTGTCTCAGCGCGGAACTTCCTCGCGGTGACTCACCGGTTGCATGCCCGGCGATCACCGGAGTCACTGCCACGGTGAAAGCCGCTTTTCCCCGGATTGAGCTCGCCTCCTTCCTCCGACCGCCACCGCGCCATCCTCAATTCGAGCGCCACCATTCCTGGGAGCTATAAATCGAGCCCGCCGTTAGCTCCGCAACCTCATCACGTACCCCACCGTCCAGTATCACCCCCAATCCTGCAACCGGGTGCTCCAATTTCAAATTTTCCCCAACTATGTTCTAAAGCACCGCGGGATCGAGCTCACCGCGGCCGGCCCGATTCAGGTCAACTCATGTTGCGCTGTTGCTCGTTCTAGCATCCCTAAGCTCTTCTCAAACTCCCCGACCTTGTAGATTGAACTAAACCGCCGTAGATCACGGGGAACATGCGATTCTATCCGATGCCTCCGCTGTTCCCGTGGGCAGGGCGGTGTAGGTCGCCATCCGTGCAATTAACTTAGGGGAAACGGTCGGAGTAGATCCAAGTTTGTGTCCTCTGCTCGGGAGCGCTGTTCTTGGCCCCCTCCGGCCGGTCTTGCTCGCCGGAGCTCGGCTCCAAGCGCGGACGCCGTCGAGGTTGTGTCGGGTAAAGAAATAGAAATCCAGGGACCATACTGCAAACCGTCAGCGACACATGAAACAGTGAAAGAACTTGTTCCCAGTTAGCTAAAAACCAGAGGACCCTTCTGCAAAAATGCCAGTGCGCGCAGACGTGGGCGTGTTTTCTCTCTGGTGTTGGGCCGCTTGGGCTAGATTTGGCCCAGCACTATTAAAGCTTTTCCTTTTTCTTTTTCAACAGAACTTTGAAAAGATGTAGAAAATTACAGAAAAATCCTAAAAATATGAGACCAATTTTCTTAGAACCCTAATTTCCTGTGGTATTTAATAAAAATAAATTCATGATTTTTAGATCAAATAGGGAATTCTAGAGTATTTAAAATAGCCTAAACTACTGGTTCTGGATTTTTAGAAAATAGATAATAATCCCAAAATTGCCCAAACTTTTTATGTGAGCTTTTCATATTATTTAGAAGACATGGGTAGAGTTTGGTTTGATTTGAACATTGTTTGATAATTAGAACCCAAAACCCCTACCCCTGCCCTTTGAACTCCTTTACCGACTCCGGAAACCCTAAGTTCCCGGAATTCCGTGAAGGAAAGTTGTATTCAAGACTTAGTTAATAAATCTTTATTATCTTTGCACTCTCATAAGCATGACATGGCATTCATTCTTATATATATACCTATATGGTTATATTTAGAAAACGAAGAAGAGAGTGAAGTGACTCAAGAGAAGACATCACCACCTTTGGAATCTCAGGCAGAGACTTGGCTCTACTTCGACATCTGCGAGTCCGAGCCTGACTCACCTACTAACAAAGGCAAGCCCCGGTGCATGCAACCCCTTTCCTTGTGTTTTTAAATACTTTTCGCACACTTAAGTCTAGTGAAATGTGCATTAGGTTCATAGGAATTGCTTGAAACCCTTTGATGCATTGCTTTCCTTGATATCCATACCTTTATAGATACTTCTGTGAAGTATCAAAATATGATTTACAAAAATGCTTAGCCTTGCTTAGATCTTGTGGTTAGAGGTTGTCCTTAATTTAACTCGAGAAAGGATTGCTTCTACCTGCAAGGATATTTTCATTTGGAGCAATGGTGGGATCTTACTGCAAAGCTCCCTGTGATGCTCTTTTCATCCTTGGGAACAAAAACAATCCTAAGGATGGAAGTATGTAAATCGAGACTTGGGTTAGGAACAGGTGATGTTCTACCCAGGTTGATTAAGGATTAACGCGTATGTAGGCTTGATGATCGAGGACCCTTTAACTGGTCACATGCCTCGTCATGGGTAAGCCTTGCCTCGGGCAGACTAAGGCCGGAATAAGATAACACGAAATGGGCGTGGAGCGGTGGTGAGAGTAGCGTGTACCCTCCGTGGCAAGAGGCTGGACGGTGGTGTATCTGTGCTCTCGGTTTGCATGAACCTGATCCGGTCTTAAGAACCCCGGTGGCGGGTTGACATATGCAAGGGTTAAGTGCTACATATGTCGTGTGATTGGAGATCCTCAGCTGAGTATAATCGATTCGGATCGCCGTACCTTCGCGGTTATGAAGACTTGGTCACTGCCCTGCAACCTAAAGTCAGGATGTGAACACTATGGATAAAAATGATGTTGTATGGATGAGATGTTGAAATTAGACTAGATGCAAATAGAGTCTATTAATACTTAATATGGCGTTAAAAGATTGAAAGTAAGGACTCACTTTAGTAAGCTGCTTCTGCAAAAGTATAAGTTGATTTTTGCTAAAGCCTCTCCTTGACTCCTATTTATCCAGCATACCCTTGAGAGTCTTTTCCTTAGTCGGGTAAGACTTGCTGAGTATTCCATACTCAGGGTTTATCCCTTTGTTGTTTTTAGGTGAGGAAGCGACAAAGTTTTGTTGCTTTTGCTCCAAGGTGGTATCTAATGAAGAAAAACAAGAATGAAGATACGGGAGGACTTGGTCCTCCACATAGGATCTTTTTGTTTGATAGTTATTGGGAGGAGTTTTTGCCTCCCTTGATATGTGTACTCAGCACTCGTTTATAGCTCTGGTCTGTAATAAGTAACTTGATCTTACTTTCTAAATAAATGTAAGTTTATGTAATTGCTTCCGCACTTCTATATCTCTGATGTTCTGTAATGTCTGCAAGACGGGTGAGACGTTCCTGGTGAGGTAAGGAAAGATACCGAACTTGTCAAGTGACTTAGGAACATCTACAGGGTGTCTGATGTCTGTTGGACAAGGACAACTGTAGGTGGGCCTAATTACTTGGGAGGTTCCGTCACAGCTGGTATCGGAGCGTAGCCCTTCTTTGCAGATATTATGAGGCATCTTCAAAAGGATTTCCAAAAGTCTTACCTAAAAACTCTTTTCTCTTCTTACCTAAGTATTCTGAAGAGTCTATCTTAAGACCAGATAGGAAGAGTGCAATGTATAGAAGGTATGAATCAACTAAGGTTGATTCTGTAATTACACCTGCATCATGTCATACAAACTTTAAGTTAAACCCCCTGCGTAGCTAGTTTAGTACATGATTCATCTACCTTGTTCATACATCCTTAGTAAATAGAGTGTATCCGTTGCCCTTCTCTATAGATGAATCAACAAGAAGCTCCTACAGGAGTTGGAGAGTTTCTACGAGATTTTGGTGTTCCAGTGGTCCTGTGGCGACTACTTCAAGAGGTCGGATATACCGAAGCACCCAAGTACCAGTGGTCACGCACTGTTCTTAGAGGACAACCATGGTATGAGGTAGTAGTGCGTATTCCAGAGTGTGCTAGAAAACCATCTTGGCCATATTGGATGTTCCATGCCGAAGGAATGACTCCTTGGGAGGGTGCTCAGGTAGCTGCCTTAGAGGTACTAACAACCATTTGTTACCAGAAAAGGGAAGAAATACAAGCTACATCTATGAGGTTGTTCCCTGCAGTTGCCTTAAGTGACCCGTTGGTGTATCATCACCAGGCCCGATTAATGGAAAGCATTCCTATTGGGCAGGATTCCGTTGAATCGGCATCTGCTCGAGTTTTGATGGCCGTGCTAGAATTGCAACTTACTCGGGGGCACAGTCGTCAAAAGTGGCAGCAGTTGTACACTGGGAGTTATGCAGCATTTAAGATGATGGAAATGGCCAAGAATAGTGCTTGTACTCAAGCACAAGAACGACTTGAGGAAACAAAGGTTCAAGCGGAACAGGTTATTGGACTAGAGCATCAGGTGACAGAACTTCAGATGCAACACCAAGCTGATCAGAATCGCATTAAGGTGCTTGAGCATCAGCTAATTAATGCTCATTCTAAATTAAAAAATTTGGGTCAGCAACAAGAAGAAATTTGTATGTATGCTGTTGCTGTTAGAGAAGACCTTAAGGAAACCATGAGCTTCATAAGCCATCAGGATCAGGCGATCAAAGAATTGAATCGTGCTCATCCCATGGAATTTCAAGTAGCACAACGGCTTGTCAACCATCTGCAGCAATCAGTGCATAGGCTCAATGCTGCCGTTGATCCTACTCCTGCATCGGTGAACTAAGGGTTCCTTGGAGGAATGGCAACAAACATCTGGCAGATGGTATAGCTAGAGAAGATTTAGTAGATCAATGTAATAAGGTAGGTGTAGATAGACCAGCTTGGTAATAAAAACAGGTTAAACTTTGTTGGAAAGAGTTTTCCTGTTTCACCTGGATCATGTAACATGTGAGCTTTTATATGACTATGGTGTAAGAAACGACTGCCGGTTTCTGAGGCAACTTTTAATATCTATAGTAGTTTCTCGAAATTCTAGAGTTAAGATGGCTATTCCTTTGGATATTCCATGTGGATCACCATGTTGCTTTATTAACCTAACCTAGGAAAGACATGTTATCTATCGAAGGCATACCAACTTAATCCTTGACCTTGTGATTCCTATGATGGGCATAGAAATATGCTTGGGCTGAATTAACAGTCTCCCATCATACTTCTTTCATCAAGTTTAGGTTATGGCCATGCCTTGTTCACTTCTTTGGACCATGATCTATTTGGATCTCTACTTGTAATCGTTCTTACAGGTGGAGTCTCTTTTGTATCTTGTCATTCTTGACCAGTCTATTTGTGTTGTGTGAGATTCCTTATTGGTTAAGTCTGGTATTGGCGTTATGACTAAAATTGATGATGCTGCGCCAAAACCGAGGGCCTCTTGTGGGTATACACACAAGGTTGTGCTGCTCGATGCACGCTTGTATCACAGTTAGTAGTCATAATCCATTATGAGATTATATCAATATGTTATCTCTACACAAATTGTTCTTGCCATGTGAGATCCATTATTGGTGCCAGTTTTGTAATGGTGTCATGGTTAAGAACTTATGGTACCGCGGCGAAACTGAGAGCCTCCTGTGAATGTACACACAGGATTCTGCTGCTTGGCGCATGTTGGTATCGAGGTCTCTGGTCATGATCCATTGTGAAACTACACTGATATGTGATCTTCTGTGGACTCCTTCCTTAAAACAATTTCTTGTTGTTTGTAAAGAGATCAAGCAACATCTGTCATTTCCATTGGATCAAAAGGGCATACCACTTTCATGTGTGGTCTTATTTCTTTTGATCTTGGTAGTGACTACTCATATAAGTTCCCTTTGCATCCTTTGTGTAAAGGTGAAGCCTTGGATCTTTTTAGTGTTGAATAACAACTGATTAGATTCCAAAATGAAGACTGGTTTTCCCTGCTACTGAAATGCAGGAGTTTGTTCATTCGCTTTCCTAATTAATCTATGTATTCCCTAACCAAGTGGATAATTCATCTTGCACGAAGAAACGGATGAACAACCTGACCAAATGGATTTCTATCCAAATGCATGACCTTTGGCTTGCAAATGTGAACTCTCAACCCTTGGCTTACCGATGGTACTGAGAGGACTTGCTCAATGTCAAAAGTAGTTCAACAAGTTGGTTTTGACTAACTTGTAACTGCCCAATGAACGCATGCTGAGTTTAGAGATCGTTTTATCGAGTTGTCTAAACTCACTTTGGTTCAACCCACCACAAAGAAAATACTTACCAAAGACAAGTTAAGTTGACCAGTAAATTATCGCTCTAGTCGCGCCTCGACCACCTCATGCATGCTTTTCCTGCGTGTGTGATCATGCCGATCCATGACTAGTATTGGATACAATGGACTGGTTGCAAAGTCCGCATTGTTAGATTCCTCCGCTGGTGATTTTTCTTGAATCTATATCACCTTTCGTGGACTTGGATTCCCTGGTTAACACGAGTTGACCGTGGTGTTATTCGACATTCACACCCGTCTCGTGTGCTATGAACTTACTGTAACCACTTGTTGGTAAACCTCTACTTGTGTGTTTTACCCAAGATGGTGCATCTGATTCTATTTGGGTAAAGTTGCATAATTGCCACCCAACATACTCAGATAGTACAGTGTCATCAGAAAAAGCAAGTTGCACACCTGGAACCTTATGTGTTCTTCTGGTGGGCAAGGATGCAAATTGAAATTGCACACTGTGTGACTAGACGTGACACTTGTAGACGTGTCAAGGCCATATACATGAAGACTGATGGTCCATTACAATCCTTACCTATCCCAACATGGAAAGGGGAAGATATTGTATGGACTTTATCGTGGGATTACCCAGGACTATAAAAGGGTATGACTCTATCTGGGTTATTGTTGATCGGCTTACGAAAATTTCTCATTTTCTGCCAGTCAAGACAGACCACCCAGTTATTGTCTATGCCCAATTGTACATTGCTCGTATTCTTAGTCTGCATGGGGTTCCGAAAACCATAGTGTCGGATCGTGGACCTCAATTCGTATCCAAATTCTGGGAAGAACTTTATAAATCCCTGGGTACTAAACTGCTCCACAGTTCGGCCTACCATCTTCAAACCAGTGGACAGACTGAGAGGGTAAACCAAATACTGGAAGATATGCTACGGG
The DNA here is from genome assembly GCF_902167145.1 of Zea mays. NCBI lineage: Eukaryota > Viridiplantae > Streptophyta > Magnoliopsida > Poales > Poaceae > Zea > Zea mays. Next base: position 262,109,644 of record NC_050096.1, on the reverse strand, counting down.
CATGTGTTCTGGAATTCCCACAGAAATGAGGTGAATGTTTGCCCTTAGCGGAGTTTTCATATAATAATAGCTACCAAGAAAGTATCAAGATGGCACCCTTTGAAGCTTTATATGGACGACGGTGTCGGACTCCGCTAAATCGGTCTGAACCTGGAGAAAGGTACTTCTTTAGACCTGATATGGTGAAAGAGGTCGAAGAAAAGGTTCAGAGAATGATTCATACTATGAAGAAAGCTCAAACTCGACAAAAGAGTTATGCAGACCGACGACGACAACCCTTATGCTTTCTGGTAGGCGATTATGTCTACTTGAAAGTTTCATCAATGAAGGGTGTATCGCGTTTCGGGGTTAAAGGGAAGTTTGCACCCTGGTACATTGGTCCATTCCTGGTACTTGAGCAATGTGGACCAGTGGCGTACCGACTTCAACTACCCGAAACATTGTCTGCTGTGCATAATGTGTTCCACGTGTCACAATTGAAGAAGTGTCTTCGGGTTCCTAATCGAACCGTTGAAGTAACTGATGTTGTCCTGGAACCAGATTTAACATACTCGGAACATCCTATTCGAGTTCTGGATCAAAAGGACAGGGTTACCCGAAGAAAGACTCTCAAGTTCTACAAGATACAGTGGAACAAGCATTCTGAAGATGAGACTACTTGGGAAACTCAAGACTTCTTGAATAAGAATTTCCCAGGCTTCCTAGCCTCATGTAAATTGTAAAGCCTGTATAGCTGTTATAATAAAGAAGTAACCCCCACATTACCCCTGTCTTGTACCAAAAATAAAGAAATAAAAATGTGATGTGTTTTCTTTACCATTACCTACCCTAGGATCGTAATCTCGGGACGAGATTCTTTTATGGGGGGAAGGATGTAACACCCCTGGTGTTACTATAACTAAAACTTGAGCATGACATCATGAGCATTGGTATTGCATATGTTTGACACATCTAGAGTGCATTCACTAGGCAAAAATTTCAAACAAGTTGTATTGTTTTAATGTTTTTGCAAATGAAACCCTGGTTAAAGGACTTAACCCTAAATAGTGGTTAAAGGGGTAAAACCTAACCCAAGTTGAGAAAACCTAAAAGCTTTAGGGTAAAAGTCATAAAATGACCCCAATCATAAAGTTGAATCACCTTTATACCCCTGGGATACCAGAAACCCTAATTGGAACCCTGGAAAACCCTAAAACCAAACCCTAGGGGCTTATGTGCAGAATTAGTCCACTTTTGGGCTAAAGTGCAGAAATCCAAGCTAAATAAGTATTTAAAGTCATTTGGTTCACAAATATGTGGACTTGAAAGCCAAACCCTAAGTTTTGGACCAAAATGCAAAAATCACTTCTTAAAGCACTATAGAGGCTAAGTCTGAAATTAAGTGTTGAGGGCTCAACTTTGGAGCATTGGATCTTCCAAAGTATTGAGAATTTGCCCTAGGTCACCACATCAATATTGTAGATCTATGGAAGGAGAGTAACTTTGTTATAGAACTCATGCCTTGGTACCATAAAGGATTCTGAAATAAATGAGCCCGAAGTTGCTCTGTCAGGCTGGTTTATTTTGAAATTCAGACTTACAGTGTAATAAAGCCATCTTTGGGGTTGAATTCAACCATGATCTAGTTATCAAATGAGCTCAGTCACTATAGTCGATTTGTAGCTGGTATGTAGCCCTATAATTTTGGTACAGAAAGCTTGCTCGGTTACTACACAAAATTGGGAGTAAATAACCCTGCAAATCACGCTGTCAGGTCGGCTGATGATCTTTGCCATGGTACAGTGACAAAAGATCTGCGGTGCCGTGTATTTCACCGTCGGTGACTCGCCGCCGCGATTCGTGTCGCCGCCGGTGGTCGATCTCGTGCTACGATTCGTGCATTGGGTACAACGGATAAACTTGACCGGGTAAAAATCCGAGGCAGGATTGAGCTACGGCTAAGACCGCCGCACTTCACCGCCCCAGCTCACCGTCGGTTGAATGACCTCGTCACCGATAAGCTACCGCCGTCGTGCACCACGTGTCTCAGCGCGGAACTTCCTCGCGGTGACTCACCGGTTGCATGCCCGGCGATCACCGGAGTCACTGCCACGGTGAAAGCCGCTTTTCGCCAGATTGAGCTCGCCTCCTTCCTCCGACCGCCACCGCGCCATCCTCAATTCGAGCGCCACCATTCCTGGGGCTATAAATCGAGCCCGCCGTTAGCTCCGCAACCTCATCACGTACCCCACCGTCCAGTATCACCCCCAATCCTGCAACCGGGTGCTCCAATTTCAAATTTTCCCCAACTATGTTCTAAAGCACCGCGGGATCGAGCTCACCGCGGCCGGCCCGATTCAGGTCAACTCATGTTGCGCTGTTGCTCGTTCTAGCATCCCTAAGCTCTTCTCAAACTCCCCGACCTTGTAGATTGAACTAAACCGCCGTAGATCACGGGGAACATGCGATTCTATCCGATGCCTCCGCTGTTCCCGTGGGCAGGGCGGTGTAGGTCGCCATCCGTGCAATTAACTTAGGGGAAACGGTCGGAGTAGATCCAAGTTTGTGTCCGCTGCTCGGGAGCGCCGTTCTTGGCCCCCTCCGGCAGGTCTTGCTCGCCGGAGCTCGGCTCCAAGCGCGGACGCCGTCGAGGTTGTGTCGGGTAAAGAAATAGAAATCCAGGGACCATACTGCAAACCGTCAGCGACACATGAAACAGTGAAAGAACTTGTTCCCAGTTAGCTAAAAACCAGAGGACCCTTCTGCAAAAATGCCAGTGCGCGCAGACGTGGGCGTGTTTTCTCTCTGGTGTTGGGCCGCTTGGGCTAGATTTGGCCCAGCACTATTAAAGCTTTTCCTTTTTCTTTTTCAGCAGAACTTTGAAAAGATGTAGAAAATTACAGAAAAATCCTAAAAATATGAGACCAATTTTCTTAGAACCCTAATTTCCTGTGGTATTTAATAAAAATAAATTCATGATTTTTAGATCAAATAGGGAATTCTAGAGTATTTAAAATAGCCTAAACTACTGGTTCTGGATTTTTAGAAAATAGATAATAATCCCAAAATTGCCCAAACTTTTTATGTGAGCTTTTCATATTATTTAGAAGACATGGGTAGAGTTTGGTTTGATTTGAACATTGTTTGATAATTAGAACCCAAAACCCCTACCCCTGCCCTTTGAACTCCTTTACCGACTCCGGAAACCCTAAGTTCCCGGAATTCCGTGAAGGAAAGTTGTATTCAAGACTTAGTTAATAAATCTTTATTATCTTTGCACTCTCATAAGCATGACATGGCATTCATTCTTATATATATACCTATATGGTTATATTTAGAAAACGAAGAAGAGAGTGAAGTGACTCAAGAGAAGACATCACCACCTTTGGAATCTCAGGCAGAGACTTGGCTCTACTTCGACATCTGCGAGTCCGAGCCTGACTCACCTACTAACAAAGGCAAGCCCCGGTGCATGCAACCCCTTTCCTTGTGTTTTTAAATACTTTTCGCACACTTAAGTCTAGTGAAATGTGCATTAGGTTCATAGGAATTGCTTGAAACCCTTTGATGCATTGCTTTCCTTGATATCCATACCTTTATAGATACTTCTGTGAAGTATCAAAATATGATTTACAAAAATGCTTAGCCTTGCTTAGATCTTGTGGTTAGAGGTTGTCCTTAATTTAACTCGAGAAAGGATGGCTTCTACCTGCAAGGATATTTTCATTTGGAGCAATGGTGGGATCTTACTGCAAAGCTCCCTGTGATGCTCTTTTCATCCTTGGGAACAAAAACAATCCTAAGGATGGAAGTATGTAAATCGAGACTTGGGTTAGGAACAGGTGATGTTCTACCCAGGTTGATTAAGGATTAACGCGTATGTAGGCTTGATGATCGAGGACCCTTTAACTGGTCACATGCCTCGTCATGGGTAAGCCTTGCCTTGGGCAGACTAAGGCCGGAATAAGATAACACGAAATGGGCGTGGAGCGGTGGCGAGAGTAGCGTGTACCCTCCGTGGCAAGAGGCTGGACGGTGGTGTATCTGTGCTCTCGGTTTGCGTGAACCTGATCCAGTCTTAAGAACCCCGGTGGCGGGTTGACATATGCAAGGGTTAAGTGCTACATATGTCGTGTGATTGGAGATCCTCAGCTGAGTATAATCGATTCGGATCGCCGTACCTTCGCGGTTATGAAGACTTGGTCACTGCCCTGCAACCTAAAGTCAGGATGTGAACACTATGGATAAAAATGATGTTGTATGGATGAGATGTTGAAATTAGACTAGATGCAAATAGAGTCTATTAATACTTAATATGGCGTTAAAAGATTGAAAGTAAGGACTCACTTTAGTAAGCTGCTTCTGCAAAAGTATAAGTTGATTTTTGCTAAAGCCTCTCCTTGACTCCTATTTATCCAGCATACCCTTGAGAGTCTTTTCCTTAGTCGGGTAAGACTTGCTGAGTATTCCATACTCAGGGTTTATCCCTTTGTTGTTTTTAGGTGAGGAAGCGACAAAGTTTTGTTGCTTTTGCTCCAAGGTGGTATCTAATGAAGAAAAACAAGAATGAAGATACGGGAGGACTTGGTCCTCCACATAGGATCTTTTTGTTTGATAGTTATTGGGAGGAGTTTTTGCCTCCCTTGATATGTGTACTCAGCACTCGTTTATAGCTCTGGTCTGTAATAAGTAACTTGATCTTACTTTCTAAATAAATGTAAGTTTATGTAATTGCTTCCGCACTTCTATATCTCCGATGTTCTGTAATGTCTGCAAGACGGGTGAGACGTTCCTGGTGAGGTAAGGAAAGATACCGAACTTGTCAAGTGACTTAGGAACATCTACAAGGTGTCTGATGTCTGTTGGACAAGGACAACTGTAGGTGGGCCTAATTACTTGGGAGGTTCCGTCACAGGGCCGCTCGCTTCCCTCACCCGTGTGAACGCTTGTAACCCCCTACTGCAAGCGCACCCGACCTGGGCGCGGGACGAACACGAAGGCCGTGGGATTTCCACCACTCTCACGCCCGTCTCCGGCCACCTCGCTTCCCCCCTTCGCGCTCGCCCACGCGCTCGACCCATCTGGGCTGGGGCACGCGGCACATTCACTCGTCGGCTTAGGGACCCACCGGTCTCGAAACGCCGACACCCCTTCTGTACAACATTTCCCCAATGAGAGTATAATGAGCCGACTGCCTTGCAATTCATTCCGCTGCATTTTTGTCATTTGGTTCCTCTTCATTTTTTATGTACTTGATGATCGACTCCCTCCAGTCATCAGGATTTGACTCTGGTTGGCTCAGAGCATTGCATTCCTCCACCCGATCTAGTGAGATGCTTGGGTGCAGTATTTCCTGTACGAAAACTCCAGGTGGGACCTGAGTCCGACTGGACCCGAGCTTGGACAATGTGTCAGCTGCCGTGTTGCGATCTCTCTCCACATGATGAAATTCCAGTCCTTCAAATTTGTCTTCTAGTTTCCAGACAGCAGTGCAGTATTTTCCCATGGAATCATTCGAGCAATCCCATTCTTTGTTTATTTGACTTATGACCACCAGAGAATCTCCATATACCATCAGTCTCTTGATACCCAGTGATATGGCAATGTTCAGTCCATGAATCAGGGCTTTGTATTCTACTGCATTATTGGATGCTGGAAATAACAATTGAAGAGCATATTTGAGTTGTTAACCTCTAGGTGCAATAAAGAGGATCCCTGCACCTACTCCCTGCAGCTTCAACGAGCCATCAAAATACATTCACCACACTTCTGCAGTTTCCGGGTTATCCGGCACCTGTTGCTCGGTCCCCTCTGATACAAAGTCAACCAGTGCTTGAGTTTTGATTGCGGTGCGAGGTCGGAACTCAATGTCATGAGATCCCAATTCACAGGCCCACTTGGCTATTCTTCCAATGGCTTCTTTATTGTGGAGAATATCCCCTATCGGAAATCCAGTGACTACTATGACTTTGTGGTCGTCGAAGTAGTGACGGAGCTTGCCGCAGTTAGAAGTACTGCATATAATAGCTTTTGAACCTGATGATATTTCTTCTTTGAAGGGCCCAGAACTTCACTGATGAAATAGACAGGGTGTTGTACTGGGTATGCATGTCCCTCTTCTGCTCGCTCGACTACCAACGCGGTGCTCACCACGTGAGTCGTGCAAGAGATGTATAATAGCAGATCTTCAGCCGGTTGAGTCGGCGTGGCGGTTTTAGCACTGGTGGTGTTGTCAAGAATTTTTTCAGCGCATCTAGAGCTTCTTGTGCTTCTGAAGTCCACTGGAATTTGTCTACCCTCTTGAGCAACTTATAGAATGGTAAGCCTTTCTCTCCCAGCCTGGATATGAATCTGCTCAGAGCGGCCATACATCCGGTAAGTCTTTGTACTTTCTTCTGTGATCGTGGTGCTTCCATCCTCATGATAGCCTCGATCTTCTCTAGATTGGCTTCAATTCCCCGATGGCTGACAATAAATCCGAGCAACTTTCCTGCTGGTACTCCGAAAACACAATTTTCGGGATTAAGCTTCCATCGATATCGCCGTAGACTGTTGAAGACCAGCTGTAAATCTTTAATGAAATTTTCTGAGTTCTCTGTCTTGATTACCACATCATCCACATAAGCTTCCACACGCTTTCCCCAGTGGTCGGCTAAGCATGTCTGAATAGCTCTCTGATGAGTCGCTCCAGCGTTTTTGAGGCCGAACGACATGGAGGTATAGCAGAAGGCTCCAAACGGGGTGATGAATGCTGTTTTTTCCTCGTCTTCTTTTGCCAGACTAATCTGATGATACCCAAAGTAGCAATCCATGAAAGACAACACAGAACATCCGGCGGTTGAATCCACCACCTGGTCTATCCTAGGAAGCCCGAAGAGATCCTTTGGACAGTGTTTGTTGAGATCCGTATAGTCAACGCACATGCGTCAATCCACTTTATTCTTTTTGAGTACAAGAACAGGATTAGCTAGCCACTCAGGATGTAACACCTCTCTAATGAACCCTGCCGCGACCAAGCGAGCCAGCTCAGCACGGATGGCTTCTCTCTTGTCGGGCGTGAAGCGACGTAACTTCTGTCGGATCGGCTTCGCCTGGGGGTAGACCTTCAACTTGTGCTCAGCAAGGTGTCTCGGGACTCCCGGCATATCCATAGGTTACCATGCGAATACGTCTCAGTTATCTTGTAGAAACTGGACGAGCACGCCTTCCTATTTGTCATCCAGACTGGAACTGATGATAGCAGTTTTGCGCTCGTTGGCAAACCCGAGATTGATTCTCTTGGTTTCTTTAGTCGGCCGCATAGAGGTCACGGCTTGAGCTTCTTTCGCGGGTACCGTGATGTCTTCCTCAGGCTTTGAGTTCGCCTGAGCATAAGAAGTCGCCGATGGCTTGGTAGTGAGGGCCGCCTAAATGGCCACTCGGAAACATTCTGTGGCGCCTTGGAAGTCAGCGCACACAGTTATGATTCCTTGCGGTCCTAGCATCTTCAATATCATGTATGTATAATGCGGAATGGCCATGAACTTCGCCAACCCAGGCCTCCCGATGATGACGTTGTATCCACAATCGAAGTTCGCCACCTCGAACCTCAGGAACTCGGTTCTGTAGTTCTCCAGAGTTCCGAAGGTGACCAGCATGTAGATGTGGCCCAGCGGATATTCTCCTTCAGTCGACACGATGCCAAAGAAGGGTGTGTCCGACTCATGGAGCTCTTTGAGGGGAACTCCCAAGCCTTGGAGCGTCCGGGGGAAGGTGACGTTGATGCTGCTTCCCCCGTCCACTAATACTTTCTTTACCCTGCTCTCTCGGATCACCGGATCGACGAGGAGCGGGTACTTTCCTGGGTGGTCGAAGTTGAGCCACTGATCTGCCCGGGTGAAGGTGATCGGGTGCTCAGACCATCGGTACAGGGCGGGTGGACCGGTAGCCGCCACCAGTATCTGACGATCGTTGAGCTTTTGTTGTCTCTTGCTTTCCTGTGACCCGTGTCTGCCGAAGATGACGTTGACTTCTCGGTCGACGCGCGGGAAGGCTCCACCTCCTCCCTCCTCCTGTTGCTGGGGTTGTCGCGGTTCTCCTGGTCCTCCTCGCGGCGAGGGTGGAGGTAGAGGTTGGAAGGGTCGGTCGTTCCCCACGGAGTGTTTGAAGTCTCTGCAGTTCCGGAGGGTGTGGCGCATGTCCTTGTGGTACGGGCACTGGGCGTCGAGGATGTCGTCCAACGTGCGTTCGCCTCCGCGGGGTCCTCCTCGGGCGCGAGATGCGGGCGGTCCAGCGGCGTGGACCTCTTCACGAGGCCTCTTCTCCCAGCGTTTGTCGGGTTGCTGGTTCGTGTTGCGTCGAGGTGCTGTCGGTGCAGGCTTTGCTCCTCCGATGAGGTCTAGAGCTCGTTCATCGACGGTGATGTAGAGGTCGGCTTCCCGGAATAGCTGCTCCGAAGTGGTTGGCACCTTTTGTAGTATGGCTCGGACGAAGGTCGAGTCATTGGATCCCTGGTAGAAGTCCTCGATCACTGCTGCTTCCGCGACCTCGGGGATACGATTTCTCATGGTATGGAATCTTTTGAGGTACGACCGGAGAGTTTCGTCCCGCCGGCGCTTGATGGATTTGAGGTCCCATGGTTGTGCCAGTTTGTCGGAGAGAGATTGGAAGTTGGCGGTGAAGCACCGACTGAATTCGCTCCAGTCGTCGAAGCAGTGTCGGGGTAGGTGTCGCAGCCATTGTAGCGCGTCTTGCCCAAGGACGATAGGCAAGTATGCGGTCATCACATCCTCGGTTGCCCCAGCAGCTCGGGCGGCGGTGGTTTAGACGGCCAGCCAGCCTCCCGGATCCTGCTTAGGTTCATATCTGTCGATGTTGGAGACCTTGAAGTTAGGGGGCCATTGAATGGCCCTGAGGCGTGGAGTAAGCGCCGATACTCCACAACTATCTTCTTGTCGTCGGTGATGATGTCTTTCCTGGGGAGGGGAGTAGTTGTCGTGGTGCCTCAACCGTCCCCGGGTGGTGCCTCTAGTCGAAGCTGTGGCCGACTCAGTCCTGGTAGCCTGACTCCGTGCCAGGATGCCGTGATCCCGGTCGTACTCCTCCCGGCGACGAATCTCGTTCTCGTGTCATCGTTCGCGCGAAGCGTTGATGGAGCTCCATGCGTCCCGCCGACTGTTGATGGCGTGTCGTAGGTCGTTCGGCGGGTGAGCGAGGGGTAGAAGATGGTTGGATGCTTGAGTGAATAGCCACCGATAGCCCTCGGCGTCGGGAGTCCGAGGGAGACCGTCTGCTATCCGAGCCAACACTCCACCGACTTCACTCGGTGTGTTCATGGCTCGGGCGAAATCGGGGTTCAGGTTGCGCCCAAAGAGTGGATTTTCCCGACGTTGTCTCGTTCCCTGCTCGGCCTGTTCTTAAGCCTGCCGACGGTCACGTCGTCGAGAGTTCCTTCTTTCTTTGAGGACCTGTTCTTCCGGAGTTTCTCCTACTTCTGAGACCTCGTCTCACGATACGGGCTGCGTCGGATCCCGTTCTCCGGCTTCGTGATGTCGCCGAATATTTCGGCGTCGGTTTCTCCGTCGGCGAGACTCCCGATGATGAGGTTCCTCTCCTGGTGCAGTTGGTTCATCGTCGGAGATAGGATTCGATTCCACTCTTCCCCTGATGAAGAGGACGTCGAGGTAGAATGGAGCAGCTGTCGCGGCGGTCTTCTTTCTGTCCTCCTTTGAGGACGGAGGCACAGAAAGAGCAGCTTGACGACCATTGGCTTCATTCGCTTCTTTCCTCCTCGTGATCCGTGTCCATTTTTCTGTCGGAGAGGTGGACAGCGGGGTTCTCCCGGTAGACAGACCCTCGGCTCCTAGTTTGTTGAAGGTGATCTTTTCTCGGAGCGCTGGAGGTTGCGCTTTTCCCTGCTTTGCTCCGATTTTCTCGGAGATCTTTGAGGATGACTTTCTCTCTGGTGGATCCGTGATGCAATGTAGAGTTCCCTCCTCATCCGCTATAGATGAGATAGTTCCAAAGCAGAACATGGACCCGTGACGGAGGATGATCTTGTGCCTGAAGGTGACGGCCATTGAGCTAGCTTGGATCGACGACACACCCCATACCTGGCGCACTAGCTGTCGGTGTTTTGGGTCCGACCGTGCACCCGGGGTTGCCCCTCAAGGTGCTTTTTGGAGTAGGACGGTGTTATCGACTGTAGCTTGATGGTTCGTGCTAGTTGCACGAGAAACAGTGGACAGTTGTGTACAGGTTTGGGTCGCTTTGAGATGCGTAACACCCTACGTCCTGGTGTGAGCACTTTATGTGGTGGGTTACAAAGAGGTCCTCTAGTATTGGAAACGTAGAGAGCTAGTGTGGGTGGCTAAGTAGAATGAGGTCGATTGTCTTGAGGGGGTGCCCCTAGGCCTTATATACTCGACCATGGGGCGTTACATGTGGATATGATAACAACGTGTGCCCAAATAATGGTGAACTAACTGAGTCTATCTTCCTATAATTCAGCCGACTCATCCTCGCTCAGTTCTGATGTGCGGGGCCCCTGTGCGGGAAGGTCGGGTCACTGTTGTGATCACTGCTCCAACCCATCGGGCCATCTGGGCTTGCGTCGATCCAGTCGTGTGTCAATCCGCCTCATTGGACGTCTCTCCCAGGCCCACGAAGGGATGACCTCGCGAACTATTGGGCCCATGGGCCTTTCGTGAGGTCTTTTATCCTTCTGGTGGACCCGGGGGATATCTGTCCCCCACAGCTCCACCTACCGCCATGCCTATGAGTGTGACGTCGAATGTGTTGAATACGCCGAGGCGCTCGTTAACCCAGAGGCCCTCATTGTCGATCTAGAGAACCTCGCTAGAGAGGTGCCCGACGCCAAGAAGCATGCTCGCAACTTCGAGCCAGCCGAAGCCACAAATACCGTCCCCCTCGACCCAAGCAGCTTTGGAGAGAAAGCGCTACAGATTGGCTCTCAGCTTGAGCCCAAATAGGAAGCAGTGCTCGTCAACTTTCTCCGCGCGAATGCCGAAGTATTCGCGTGGAGTCCATCGGACATGTCGAGCATACCGAGGGAAGCCGCCGAGCACTCCTTAGACATTCGAGCCAACTCCAGATCCGTGAGGCAACCCATGCGTCGATTTGACAAGGAGAAACATAGGGTCATTGGGGAGGAGGTCCACTAAAAATCGCCTTGAGGGGGGTGGTGAATAGGCAAAACCTGAAATTTATATACTTAAGCACACACTAAGGTCGGGGGTTAGCGTTAGAATTAAATTCAAGTCCGAAGAGAGGGGAAAACCAATCAAACAAGAATCAAGGCAAGTGAACACGGTGATTTGTTTTACCAAGGTTCGGTTCCAAAGAACCTAGTCCCTATTGAGGAGGTCACAAAGACCGAGTCTATTTCAACCCTTTCCTTCTCTCAAACGGTCACTTAGACCGAGTGAGCCTTCTTCCTTAATCTCACGGGTCACTAAGACCCTACAAGGACCACCACACACTTGGTGTCTCTTACTTCGCTTACAAAGCACTTGAGAATAAGAATGAGAAAAGAAAAAGGCCAAGCCAAGCAACAAGAGCAACAATGAACACAAAACACCCTCTCTCAAGTGCTAATGGAATTGAGTTGATTTGGAGGCTTAGAGAGGATTCAATCTATTTGATGTGTCTTGGAGTGGAGTCTTTTGCTCTTGTATTGAATGAGATGTTTGGAATGCTTGTATTGATATGAATGAAGTGGTTGGGGGTATTTATAGCCTCCAACCACTTCCATAGCCATTGGGGAGGCTGCTGGCAATGGGCGCACCGGACAGTCCGGTGCACCACTAGACAGGCACTGTTCCTTGTCCAGTGCACTGCCACGTCACCCAACCGTTAGGGTTCGGAGCTGGTCGACCATTGGAGCTTTGTCTTCTTGTGGCACCGGACAGTCCGGTGCCCTCTGACTTCGTAGCTCTGACTTCTGCCACGACACTGTAGCCCACTGTAGCACTTTGCAGAGTCGATCGTTGGCGCGAGCTAGCCGTTGCTCCGGTGGCACACCGGACAGTTCGGTGAATTATAGCGGAGCGCGCCCTGGAATTCCCGAGAGTGGTTGTTTGACATCTGTACGGTCCTGGTGCATCGGACATTGTCCGGTGGCACACCGGACAGTCCGGTGTGCCAATTTTCAGCACACTCAAGTCCATTTGCTCCAATAAAATTGTGTCCCTAACTTGGTTCTTTTCTTGGTTTGTGTTGAACCTTATGCACCTGTAATAGATGAATTCTAGAACAAACTAGTTAGTCCATGTGTTTGTGTTGATTATCAACCACCAAAATTAGTTATAGGAAATGGTTAACCCAATTTCCCTTTCATCCACAAGCTATTGGCGGCCGAGTTCATCAAGGAAGTATTCCATCCAGAGTGGTTAGCAAACCCTGTATTAGTTAGGAAAAAGGGAGGGAAATGGAGGATGTGTGTAGACTACACTGGTTTAAATAAAGCATGTCCAAAAGTTCCTTACCATCTTCCTCGAATAGATGAGATCGTAGACTCTACTGCAGGGTGCGAAACGCTTTCCTTCCTTGATGCGTACTCGGTCTACCACCAAATCCAGATGAATGAGTCCAACCAGCTCACAACCTCTTTCATCACCCCGTAGGGCATGTATTGTTACACAACCATGCCCTTCAGGCCACGCAAAACAGGAGCCACGTATCAACGTTGCATGAACCACATGTTCGACGACCACATAAGCTCCACGATTGAGGCCTATGTTGACGATATAGTGGTTAGAACTAGAAAGGTCAACAATCTTGTCGTCGACCTAGAGACTGTGTTTGCTTGTATCCGAGCCAAGAACGTTCGACTTAACCCCGAAAAGTGTGTCTTCGGCGTCCCTCGAGGCATGCTCTTAGGGTTCATAGTCTCGGAGCGGGGAATCGAAGCCAACCCAGAGAAGGTCTCGGCCATCACCAACATGGGGCCCATCAAAGATGTCAAGGGAGTTCACCGGGTCATGGGATGCCTCGCGGCCCTGAGCCGTTTCATCTCATGACTCGGCGAGAAGGGTCTGCCCCTGTATCGCCTCTTGAGGAAGACCGAGCGCTTCACTTGGATGCCTGAAGCCGAAGAGGCCCTCGAGAACCTCAAGAAGCTCATCTCTAATGCTCCCATCCTGTTACCCCCTGCTGAAGGGGAGCCCCTTTTACTCTACATAGCCGCAACCACCCAGATGGTCAGCACCGCTATCGTGGTAGAAAGAAAGGAGGAAGGACACACCTTGCTGGTCCAAAGGTCAATGTACTTTGTTAGCGAAGTGCTGTCCAAAACAAAGGTATGCTACCCACAAGTCCAGAAACTATTGTACGTGGTGATCCTAACTCGAAGAAAACTACGTCATTCCTTCGAGTCCCATCCTATAACGGTGGTATCGTCCTTCCCTTTGGGAGAGATCATCCAGAATAAGGAAGCCTCGGGCAGGGTAGCCAAGTGGGCCATCGAACTCATGGGAGAGGCTCTCTCGTTTGCCCCCAAGATGGCCGTCAAATCTCAAGCCCTAGCTGAATTTCTGGTCGAATGGACCGACACCCAGTTACCAACGGCTCCGATCTAGGCCGAGTTGTGCACCATGTACTTTGACGGATCACTGACGAATATCCGGCCTACAGCGGACAAGATCACCGGTAACCCCCGCGATAGGGGGCTCGACGATAATTGCGTCGCTGCGCAGCGGCTGGAAGGGTACCTTCCACCACCCCTCTGAGGTATTGGCCCCCTCTGCGCGCCCCGCCCCCGAGCTCGGCGTAGCTTTGGGGGTGTCAGGAATATCGCGTAGGAGGTCGGATACCATGGGCGTCGCGGCACACAGCGCAACCTCCGCCTCATCCTCATAGGAGACAACGATGGCCCCAGCCGGTGACATGGGACGCGCGGGAGCCACCTCAGCCGCAGCTGTGTCGGGCTCGACCGGTGCCCTAGGAACGGTCACAGCCACCTCAGCACCCTGCTGAGATGGCTCCTGGATAGAGGGGGGATGGGACGAGGCCCCCGCAGACGTCCCCATGCCGCCCTTCACCGCCTTGGTGGCAGTAAAGATCGGCGTGTCAGCCCGATGTTTGGTGCTAAAAACAGAAACAACTATCAATAAGAAAGATGGTACACAAGTAGACCTTCCCGCATTATGAATACATACCCGGAGATAGGTAAAAACAGATGCCTTGTCCTCCGGATCCTTGGCCCCAGCTGCCCCACCAACGACGAAGGCGGGACAGTGGTCACCTCATCTGCAACCCTAGGCGCGCGGGTCGAGGGCAGGGCGATAGCTGGGGCCGCCGTGAACCCTGGGACGACAACATGAGGGGGAGTGACAGGCCCCTCCCCTGTGTTCCCTCCAGCGGGCAGCCGCTGAGGGGACCCCACCGGCGCACCCACAGGGACGATGATGGCTTCCGCGGGAAGGGGCGCAACTTCTTCCTCCACGACCTCTGCCTCTTCTGCCTCGGCAGGGATGGGAGCAGGCTCGATGGATGCTCGCGCCCCGGACAGGGACGCTACCGGCCCCTGCGAGGGAAGAGTTGTGCCGCCGAAAGGGCCTGCGGAGGCTGGCGCAGAACTGAGCCTGGTCTCGGGGCTGAAGCCGACGCGGGCCTCCATCCCCTCATCGTCGTCTTCATCCTCCTCTTCCTTAGTGCTGGGAGAGGACTCGAGCGGGAACCCCTCCCTCGCTTGAGCTCTGCGGCGCTTCTCCAGCACATCGTGGGCCACCATCTTCTTGCGGACCCACCTCTTCACCTTGTCTTTCTTCCGCTACTGCTCTTTGGATGCCAGCTGATGCACCTGCCTAGCCGTCGCATCCTTTGGGACCGGGGGTTGGGCGGTCCGGAAGCTCCAGAGTCCCTATCGAGAGACAGGAAGGTAAGACTGGGATGGAAAAGAAGAAGCTGGGGACAAAAAAATGAAAAACAAAAGAATCACCAAGGACACGTAGCCCTACTCAGGGCGCATCGGCACTACGGCGGAATAATCCGCCTTCACCACCGTTCCCTTCACCCACCGAATAAGTTCATTGGTGGAGAGGGCGTCCGAGGCCATCCAGGAACTTTCCACGGAGGCCTCGGGGGTCATCTCATCGAGGCGGAGTCGACGGTCGGCCAGCGACAGCACCCACCGCCGGTGGAAGGCCGCGATAACTCTAGCCGCGGTGAGATTGTGGTCCCAGAGCTTCTGCAGCGCATCCAGCAACGACTTCAAGTGGGTATGGAGAACCTGTGGCAACCCCCACCTCCACTTCTCCTCTGCTCCAAGGATGACGTGGTGTGTAAACTTTGGCAACCGCCCATCATCATTACGGAGGTAGAACCATCGGCTCTGCCACCCCTTGTTTGACGAGGTAAGGGTGGCACGGATGTACGACGCTGCCCGATCCGAGCCTAGCTGGAGCGTGCAACCACCAACGTGGATGGCGCGGCACACCTTCCTCACCTCGCTAGGGAGAGAGAAGGGCTCTGCACGGAAGAGATGGAGCCAGAGGTCCCAGTGGGGCTGAATCCCCAGGAATTCCTCGTAGACGGCAGAGAAGATGGCCGCTTGCGTGATGGATTTGGGGTTGAAGTTGTGCACCTCCACCCCGTAGTAGTGCGGCAAGGCCCGCATGAAGCGGCTCACCGGAACCCCGAAGCCCCGTTCATGGAACGAGGTAAAGCTAACAATGTAGCCTGCGGGTGGATTCGACACCTGCTCATCGTGCGACGCGATCCACTCGGGCTTGAGAGCACCTAGAGGGGGGGTGAATAGGTGATCCTGTGAAACTTAAACTTTAATGCCACAAAACTTGGTTAGGAGTTAGCACAATAAAGCCAAGTGGCTAGATAAGAGTCTTTGCAAGACACGATAACCACAAGAAGATCAATCACAGATAGACACAGTGGTTTATCCCGTGGTTCGGCCAAGTTCAACACTTGCCTACTCCACGTTGTGGCGTCCCAATGGACGGGGGTTGCAATCAACCCCTTTCAAGCGGTCAAAAGACCCACTTGAATACCATGGTGTTTTGTTTTGCTTTACTATATCCCGTTTGCGAGGAATCTCCACAACTTGGAGCCTCTCGCCCTTACACTTTGAAGTTCACAAAGAAGCACGGAGTAAGGGAGGGATGAGCAACACACACAAGACACGAAATCAGAGTACCAACACGCACACAAGTCGCAATAAGAGCTCACAACACAACTTAGCGAGTTCACAACTCAAATGGAGCTCTAATTGCTATCGCAAAGAATCAAATGCGCGGAATCGAAGTCTTGGTGCTTGGGAATGCTTGGTGTGCTCCTCCATGCGCCTAAGGGTCCCTTTTATAGCCCCAAGGCAGCTAGGAGCCGTTGAGTGCATTCCAGGAAGGCAATTGTTGCCTTCTGTCGCCTGGCGCACCGGACAGTCCGGTGCACCACCGGACACTGTCCGGTGCATATTTCTTTCCTTCTTTGGCGAAGCCGACCGTTGGCGCTTTGGAGCCGTTGGCGCACCGGACACTGTCCGGTGCACACCGGATAGTCTGGTGCCCCCTTCCGACCGTTGGCTCGGCCACGTGTCTCGCGCGGATCGCGCGACCGACCGTTGGCTCACCGGACAGTCCGGTGCACACCGGACAGTCCGGTGAATTATAGCCGTACGCCGTTAATCACTTCCCGAGAGCAGCAAGTTTGCTTGAGCCAGTCTGGCGCACCGGACACTGTCCGGTGCACCACCGGACAATCCGGTGCACCGAGACAGAGCTGACTTTGGCTGAACAAAGCCATATTTAATTTCAACTTGATTTTTCCTGTTTCCAGCACTTAGACACAATACATTAGTCTCTAAAACAATGTACTAAGTCTGAGAACATACCTGTATACTTGATTTGTACTTTGTCCATCATTTAACACTTAGGCACTTGTGTTGGACACTAAATCACGAAAATACTTAGAAATGGCCCAAGGGCACATTTCCCTTTCAATCTCCCCCTTTTTGGTGATTTATGCCAACACAACATAAAGCAAGTAGAACAAGTGCAAAATCACTTCAAATAAGAACTCAAAATTGTTTTGATTCAAATTTGACATATATGGATCATTCTTTGCCACCACTTGGTTTGTTTTTGCAAATCAAACTCAATTTCCTATCTCTAAGTCAAACACACATGTTGAAATATAAAGAGAGATTTTTCACGAGAAATTGATCAAGGATTAAAAAACTCCCCCTTTTTCCCATAATTAAGCCTTCTCCCCACAAGAGACCAACTTTTGACAATAAGAGGCAAACAAGAGTATTTTGACAAACAAAAAACTCTAACTCTACTACTTTCAAAATTCACAAGTGGTAGCTGATCCATTTATTGCTTTGGCCTTATTTTCTCCCCCTTTGGCATCAAGCACCAAAACAGGATCAATTTTGGCCCTTTAACCCCATTGCCTCACCAAAATCTTCAACTAAGAGAAAAAAGGCAATAAGAGCATAGAGATGAACTTGGAATAAGTTACTCTTTCATCGGAGTGCAGTGGAAGTCTTGCATGGTCCAAGTCCACCTTTTCCCTTTCAATTCACCTTTGGGACTAAATTAAGCAAACTCAAGTACACAGTTAGTCTCAAAGGGTCAAGTTGTAGCACATCTCCCCCTAAATTTGTGCATCACTTGCAAATGGACTTGTAAGGTCCGGGGAGTGTTTGTACAACTTGAGCACCATAAATAAACAACAAAATGCTTAAAGGAACATGATCAAAGCATGAAGCACATGTATGCTATAAATCAATCCAAGTTCCACGAATCTAAGACATTTAGCTCACTACGCAACTTGCAAAAGGTCTGCTCATCTAAAGGCTTGGTAAAGATATCGGCTAGCTGGTTCTCGGTGCTAACATGAAACACTTCGATATCTCCCTTTTGCTGGTGGTCTCTCAAAAAGTGATGCCGGATGTCTTTGTGTTTTGTGCGGCTGTGTTCAACAGGATTATCCGCCATGCGGATAGCACTCTCATTATCACATAGGAGTGGGACTTTGCTTAGATTGTAGCCAAAGTCCCTGAGGGTTTGCCTCATCCAAAGTAGTTGCGCGCAACACTGTCCTGCGGCAATGTACTCGGCCTCAGCGGTGGATAGGGCAACAGAAGTTTGTTTCTTGGAACTCCATGACACCAGGGACCTTCCTAAGAATTGGCACGTCCCCGATGTACTCTTCCTATCGACCTTACATCCAGCATAGTCGGAGTCTGAATATCCAATCAAGTCAAAGGTAGACCCCTTTGGATACCAGATCCCAAAGCAAGGCGTAGCAACTAAATATCTAAGAATTCGCTTCATGGCCACTAAGTGACACTCCCTTGGATCAGATTGAAATCTAGCACACATGCATACACTAAGCATAATATCCGGTCTACTAGCACATAAATAAAGTAAAGACCCTATCATAGACTGGTATGCTTTTTGATCAACGGACTTACCTCCTTTGTTGAGGTCGGTGTGTCCATCGGTTCCCATTGGAGTCTTTGCGGGCTTGGCGTCCTTCATCCCAAACCGCTTGATCAAGTCTTGTGTATACTTCGTTTGGGAGATGAAGGTCCCATCCTTGAGTTGCCTCACTTGGAACCCAAGGAAATAGCTTAACTCGCCCGTCATCGACATCTCAAACTTTTGAGTCATCACCCTGCTAAACTCTTCACAAGACTTTTGGTTAGTAGAACCAAATATTATGTTATCGACATAAATTTGGCACACAAAAAGATCACCATCACATGTCTTAGTAAAAAGAGTTGGATCGGCTTTCCCAACCTTGAAAGCATTAGCAATTAAAAAGTCTCTAAGGCATTCATACCATGCTCTTGGGGCTTGCTTAAGTCCATAGAGCGCCTTAGAGAGCTTACAAACGTGGTCGGGGTACCGTTCATCCTCGAAACCAGGGGGTTGCTCCACGTATACCTCCTCCTTGATTGGCCCGTTGAGGAAAGCGCTCTTCACATCCATTTGGAACAACCTGAAAGAATGGTGAGCAGCATATGCTAGCAAAATACGAATGGATTCTAGCCTAGCCACAGGAGCAAAAGTCTCCTCAAAGTCCAAACCTGCGACTTGGGCATAACCTTTTGCCACAAGTCGTGTCTTGTTCCTTGTCACCACCCCGTGCTCGTCTTGTTTGTTGCAGAACACCCACTTTGTTCCCACAATATTTTGCTTGGGACGAGGCACCAGTGTCCAAACTTCATTTCTCTTGAAGTTGTTGTGCTCCTCCTGCATGGCCAACACCCAGTCTGGATCTAGCAAGGCCTCCTCTACCCTGAAAGGCTCAATAGAGGAGACAAAAGAGTAATGCTCACAAAAAATAACTAATCGAGACCGAGTAGTTACTCCCTTGCTAATGTCACCCAAAATCTGGTCAACGGGATGATCCCTTTGAATCATCGCTCGAACTTGGGTTGGAGGTGCCGGTTGTGCTTCTTCCTCCATTACA
Source organism: Zea mays (assembly GCF_902167145.1). NCBI lineage: Eukaryota > Viridiplantae > Streptophyta > Magnoliopsida > Poales > Poaceae > Zea > Zea mays. The sequence continues at coordinate 262,090,228 of NC_050096.1, read as the reverse complement.
CGATCAACTTGTGCTCCCCCTTGATCACACGCCTCCTCTTGATAAACCTGTTCATCGTCTTGAGTTGGGGGATGCACCATTGTTGAGGAAGAAGGTTGATCTTGCTCCTTTTGTTCCTGTGGCCGCACATCTCCAATTGCCATGGTGCGTATTGCGGCCGTTGGAACGTCTTCTTCATCTACATCATCAAGATCAACAACTTGCTCTCTTGGAGAGCCATTAGTCTCATCAAATACAACGTCGCTAGAGACTTCAACCAAACCTGATGATTTGTTTGAAGACCCTATACGCCTTTGTATTTGAGTCATAACCTAACAAAAACCCTTCTACGACTTTGGGAGCAAATTTGGAATTCCTACCCTTCTTCACTAGAATGTAGCATTTACTCCCAAAAACTCTGAAATACGAAACATTGGGTTTGTTACCGGTTAGTAGCTCATACGAAGTCTTCTTGAGGAGGCGATGAAGGTAGACCCGGTTGATGGCGTGACAAGCCGTGTTCACGACTTCTGACCAAAGCGCTCGGGGGTCTTGAACTCTCCAAGCATCGTCCTCGCCATGTCTATAAGCGTCCTATTCTTCCTCTCTACCACACCATTTTGCTGTGGTGTGTAGGGAGCGGAGACCTCGTGCTTGATTCCTTCCTCCTCAAGATACTCCTCCACTTGAAGGTTCTTGAACTCGGACCCATTGTCGCTTCTTATCTTCTTCACCTTGAGCTCAAACTCGTTTTGAGCTCTCCTTAGGAAGCGCTTGAGGGTCCCTTGGGTTTCAGATTTATCCTGCAAGAAGAATACCCAAGTGAAGCGGGAAAAATCATCAACTATAACAAGACCATACTTACTTCCTCCTATGCTTAGATAGGCGACGGGTCCGAAGAGGTCCATATGAAGTAACTCCAGGGGTCTTGATGTTGTCATCACATTTTTGGCATGATGAGAGCTTCCCACCTGTTTCCCTGCTTGACAAGCTGCACAAGGTCTATCTTTTTCGAAAGTAACATTAGTTAGACCTATCACGTGTTCTCCCTTTAGAAGCTTGTGAAGGTTCTTCATCCCCACATGTGCTAAGCGGCGATGCCACAGCCAGCCCATGCTAGTCTTAGCAATTAAGCATGCATCTAGACCGGCCTCCTCTTTTGCAAAATCAACTAAATAGAGTTTGTCGTCTAATACACCCTTAAAAGCTAATGAACCATCACTTCTTCTAAAGACAAACACATCTACATTTGTGAATAAACAGTTATATCCCATATTACATAATTGACTCACAGACAACAAGTTATATCCAAGCGACTCAACTAAGAACACATTAGAAATAGAGTGCTCGGATGAAATAGCAATTTTTCCTAACCCTTTCACCTTGCCTTGGTTCCCATCACCGAATATGATTGAATCTTGGGGATCCTTGTTCTTGACATAGGAAGAGAACATCCTCTTTCCCCCCGTCATGTGGTTTGTGCATCCGTTGTCGATAATCCAGCTTGATCCCCCGGATGCATAAACCTGCAAGGCAAATTTAGGCTTGGGTCTTAGGTACCCAACTCATGTTGGGTCCTACAAGGTTAGTACAAATAGCCTTAGGGACCCAAATGCAAGTTTTATCTCCCTTGCATTTTGCCCCTAATTTTCTAGCAATCATCTTCCTATCCTTTCTACAAATAGCAAAGGAAGCATTTAAAGCATGATAAATTGTAGAAGGTTCACTATTTGTTTTTCTAGGCATATGAACAACATTTCTTCTAGGCATGTGATTAATAGCATTTCTCCTAGCTAAATTTTTATCATGCACAATAGAAGAGCTAGAAGCAACCATAGCATGAGAATCAAAAGCATCATAACTTCTATAAACATTTCTAGAATGTCTCCTATCATGATACATGAAGGCATGGTTCTTTTGAGCACTTCTAGCCATAGGGTCCTTCCCTTCCTCCTTGGCGGAGATGGGAGCCTTATGGCTTGTTAAGTTCTTGACTTCCCTCTTGAAGCCAAGACCATCCTTAATTGAGGGGTGTCTACCAATCGTGTAGGCATCCCTTGCAAATTTTAGCTTATCAAATTCACTCTTGCTAGTCTTAAGTTGGGTATTAAGACTAGCCACTTCATTATTTAATTTAGAAATGCAAATTAGGTGTTCACTACAAGCATCAACATCAACATCTTTGCACCTATTGCATATCATAACATGTTCTACACAAGAGTTGGATTTATTTGCTACTTCTAGTTTAGCATTTAAATCATCATTAACATCTTTTAAATTAGAAATGGTTTCATGACAAGTAGATAGTTCACAAGAAAGCATTTCATTCCTTTTAACTTCTAGAGCAAGAAAATTTTGTGCACTAACAAATTTATCATGCTCTTCATACAAAAGATCCTCTTGCTTTTCTAATAACCTATTCTTATCATTCAAGGCATCAATTAATTCATTAATTTCATCAACCTTGGTTCTATCTAGGCCCTTGAATAAACATGAATAATCTATTTCATCATCATCACTGGACTCATCCTCACTTGAAGAAGCATAAGTACTAGTATTACGAGTGTTTACCTTCTTTTCCCTTGCCATGAGGCAAGTGTGATACTCATTGGGGAAGAGGGATGACTTGTTGAAGGCGGTGGCGGCGAGTCCTTCGTTGTCGGAGTCGGACTAGGAGCAATCTGAATCCCACTCCTTTCCAAGATGTGCCTCGCCCTTCGCCTTCTTGTAGTTCTTCTTCTTCTCCCACTTTCCACTCTTCTTTTCCTGGTCACTATCATTATTGGGACAGTTAGCGATAAAATGACCAATCTTACCACATTTGAAGCAGGAGCGCTTCCCCTTTGTCTTGTTCTTGTTGGGGTGCTCCTTGCGACCCTTTAGCACTGTCTTGAACCGCTTGATGATGAGGGCCATCTCTTCATCATTAAGCCCGACCGCCTCAACTTGCGCCACCTTGCTAGGTAGTGCCTCCTTGCTCCTTGTTGCCTTGAGAGCAATAGTTTGAGGCTCTTGGATTGGACCATTTAATGCATCGTCGACGTATCTAGCCTCCTTGATCATCATCCGCCCGCTTACGAACTTTCCAAGGATCTCCTCGGGCGTCATCTTCATGTACCTAGGATTCTCACGAATATTGTTCACAAGATGTGGATCAAGGACGGTAAAGGACCTTAGCATTAGACGGACAACGTCGTGGTCCGTCCATCGCGTGCTTCCATAGCTCCTTATCTTGTTGACGAGGGTTTTGAGCCTGTTGAACGTCTGGGTTGGCTCCTCCCCTCTTATCATCGCGAATCTCCCGAGTTCGCCTTCCACCAACTCCATCTTGGTGAGCATAGTGACGTCGTTCCCCTCATGTGAGATCTTGAGGGTGTCCCAAATCTGCTTGGCATTGTCCAAGCCGCTCACCTTATGATACTCGTCCCTGCACAATGAGGCTAACAACACAGTAGTAGCTTGTGCATTTTTATGAATCTGTTCATTGATAAACAAAGGACTATCCGAGCTATCAAATTTCATTCCACTCTCTACTATCTCCCATATACTAGGATGGAGAGAGAACAAGTGACTACGCATTTTGTGACTCCAAAATCCGTAGTCCTCTCCATCAAAATGAGGAGGTTTACCAAGTGGAATGGAGAGTAAATGAGCATTGGTACTTTGAGGAATACGAGAATAATCAAAAGAGAAGTTTGAATTAACCGTCTTTTTATTCTCGTAGATGTTGTCGTCGTCCTTTTGGGAAGAAGAGGACTTGTCGCTGTCGTCGTAGTAGACGATCTCCTTGATGCGCCTCGTCTTCTTCTTCTTCCCATCTCTTCGTTTGTGGCCCGAGCCCGAGTCGGTAGGCTTGTCATCTTTAGGCTCGTTGATGAAGGACTCCTTCTCCTTATCGTTGACCACCATCCCCTTGCCCCTAGGATCCATCTCTTCGGGCGGTTAGTCCCTTTCTTTGAAGAGAACGGCTCTGATACCAATTGAGAGCACCTAGAGGGGGGTGAATAGGTGATCCTGTGAAACTTAAACTTTAATGCCACAAAACTTGGTTAGGAGTTAGCACAATAAAGCCAAGTGGCTAGATAAGAGTCTTTGCAAGACATGATAACCACAAGAAGATCAATCACAGATAGACACAGTGGTTTATCCCGTGGTTCGGCCAAGTTCAACACTTGCCTACTCCACGTTGTGGCGTCCCAATGGACGAGGGTTGCAATCAACCCCTTTCAAGCGGTCAAAAGACCCACTTGAATACCATGGTGTTTTGTTTTGCTTTACTATATCCCGTTTGCGAGGAATCTCCACAACTTGGAGCCTCTCGCCCTTACACTTTGAAGTTCACAAAGAAGCACGGAGTAAGGGAGGGATGAGCAACACACACAAGACACGAAATCAGAGTACCAACACGCACACAAGTCGCAACAAGAGCTCACAACACAACTTAGCGAGTTCACAACTCAAATGGAGCTCTAATTGCTATCGCAAAGAATCAAATGCGCGGAATCAAAGTCTTGGTGCTTAGGAATGCTTAGAGAATGCTTGGTGTGCTCCTCCATGCGCCTAGGGGTCCCTTTTATAGCCCCAAGGCAGCTAGGAGCCGTTGAGTGCATTCCAGGAAGGCAATTGTTGCCTTCTGTCGCCTGGCGCACCGGACAGTCCGGTGCACCACCGGACACTGTCCGATGCGTATTTCTTTCTTTCTTTGGTGAAGCCGACCGTTGGCGCTTTAGAGCCGTTGGCGCACCGGACACTGTCCGATGCACACCGAACAGTCCGGTGCCCCCTTCCGACCGTTGGCTCGGCCACGTGTCTCGCGCGGATCGCGCGACCGACCGTTGGCCCGGCTGACCGTTGGCTCACCGGACAGTCCGGTGCACACTGGACAGTCCGGTGAATTATAGCCATACGCCGTTAATCACTTCCCGAGAACAGCAAGTTCGCCTGAGCCAGCCTGGCGCACCGGACACTGTCCGGTGCTCCACCGGACAGTCCGGTGCACCCAGACAGAGCTGACTTTGGCTGAACAAAGCCATCTTTAATTTCAACTTGATTTTTCCTATTTCCAGCACTTAGACACAATACATTAGTCTCTAAAACAATGTACTAAGTCTGAGAAACATACCTTTATACTTGATTTGTACTTTGTCCATCATTTAACACTTAGGCACTTGTGTTGGACACTAAATCACCAAAATACTTAGAAATGGCCGAAGGGCACATTTCCCTTTCAGGGCTGCGGGCTGGTGGTTCAGTATCGAAACAGACCAGCATCAACCAGCGCTTCTAGATCCACGTCGGTAATGGAAGACACAGGCCACGGGTCGCGGGGAGGAAGGACAGCGTTTGAAGGTTGGCCCCTCGAAAGGGCTCCAAAACTGCCCTAGAGCACAAAGTCAGGGTTGACTATAGGTACGCCCGTACATGACCTTAGCTCGGGTTGCGACCTGAGGTATCTTAAGACATATCCGAGAACCCCCAGAAGCGATTCGTGACGGTATCACATCATAGGGAGGCACCGAGCCCTCAGACCACATCGAACGGGTCTGGGACCAGGCGAATCACCTGCATGTACTTTTGGGGCGTGTCTCTGGACCTCAAGCCGACTCCAATCGAAAGGAGCTCGGACGCCCGCTCGGATCACCCGTTAACAGCTCAATGGAAACGTCATGCTCGTTGCCCATCGAGTGTAGCATGACGCATTCCCCCTCTTCCTCCTCACAGAGATGCGACAAAGGGGCGTACAAACCACAAGTTGAGACATCCCTTGATCGACCTGTTGCTCCGTGAAAAGGCTCAAGGGGCTGCCCTCGCAAACCACATAAAAAGGCTCCCACAGTCTAACCAAAGATCAAACGGAACCTAACAAAGAACAAAAGCCCTCGAAGGAGTCAACCACTACTTCGGGGCCTCGGTGGCTACACCCGACGGGTGCGCTCGTGCACACCCATCGGAAAACAAGCATGTCGTATCTCTTAAAAAGCAGCACGCTCGCGGGCGAGCAACAGAGCCTCCAAACAAGTACTAAAAGTACTTCCTTGGAAGGCTCAAGGGCTACTGTCGGGGCGATAATTATGGACACCCAAATTACCCCCTAACAAACGCGCTCAGAGACATAAGGACTAAACTCCCAAGGGGTGACAGCCGAGCCACCTATAAAAACCCGAGACGTCCCCCCTAGGGTCTCTCACCTCGAGCGGGGCTCCGCCTCGCCCAAAGTCGCCTCAGCCCATTCCGTCTCACCCGAGGCGACCTCGGGCAGATAGGACAAGGGCGCTCGAAAACAGGTAAGGGATAGGCACATTTAATGCATGTGCCAACCCGCGCTGTGGCAACGGAGTACCATGGTGGACAAGACAGCGATCACGTCTAAGCGCAGTGGTATGATTACGCATGTGCCAAACAGTGCGCGCACGCCGCCTGACACCCTCTGATGGGACACCTAATACGACAAGCCAAGCGGACGAGCCTTCGGGTGCAATCTCTCCGTCGCGCCCGACCCAAGCTCACCCCTCAGGCAAATTCCCCGCCTCGCCCGAGCTCGGCCTCGGCCACCGACTACGCCATGAATCACATAGACAACCACTCCACTCGACTGTAGCGCACGTCAAAGAGATGGCTCGACTGGCACCTCAGGAAGACTTCTGCATCAACCAAGTGAGGGCTCTAATCTCTAATCTCGATAAGTGCTGCAGAGAATCTCGACGTCATCACGCGCCAGGACAAAGACGGGCCCGTAAGTAGCCTTTGGCCCATACCCTGGCACTGTTACAACCACTACTCGGTCTCTCCCTCGAGAGCTCAGGCGTACGGACGACCCCTTGGTCTCGGTCTCGGCTCTCTACGGGACGTCAGCAGGTGCAAATCTACTGCACGGCTCGTCGTCACGTCAGGTGCCAGGGCATCTCTCATTCGAATACAAGACTAAGCTTCACTGCGGACGCTCCCCTTGGTGTATGAATAGGGCAGTGGTCCCTCCATGGGAAAGAAGGGAACACACGTTGACGAGTTCTTGCTCTCTCACTTTGTCTTAGATATTGGCACTTGCCTCAATCATCTCAAGAGACTTGGGGACTTCCCCTCTCCCGCTGTGCTTGTAAACCCCTACTACGAGCACCACGGTGCGAGTAATATAAGCCTCATCCCCTCTGCTGGAAGTCGAGCCTCGAAAAGCCCGAACCGGGATAATCGCTTGTGTCATCTCGCACATCATCTAGAGCCGGCCACACGGCACATTACTGGTTGGTTGAGGACCCACGGTCCAAACACCGACACCACCATCTCAATAAAATATACATTTCTCTTCAACTACCACTTACTATTTTTGTTTTTGCATAAACTAAATTGTAATGGCAATGTAACGTTTGCTGTCCTAATTAAATAAATTCTTAATCACTATTCGTAGATTAGTTAGTAACGTACTGTCACACAAACCATATTTGACTTGCCTCCTCTTGTATTCCAGTTTAACAGTACAACCATCAAACAAGCATGAATTTCCTTCTGCATTTGACAACAGGAGTTCAGCAACATGACAGATGAATACATATAATAGTCTAAAAGAATAGATGAACACCATAGTGACACAAATCATTCTCACATAATTAGCACGAGTGTAGTACAAATAAAGCGAGAAAATTCACATAGAAATAACAAGCTGATAATGAGGTCCAAATAAAAGTCGCTTATCAACTAAATAGAGAAGAGATAACAAGCCTTCATATATGCCTTCAGATAGTTGACAATCTATAAATGGTATGCCATCACAAGAGCTAACTTATTTGTCTACAAAATGAAATCGGCGATGGAGGCCTCTGGATTGCGAAACCTTATGGCAGATGGGTCCTTGGAATGGTTGAGCCCGAGATCCTCGACGACCGCGAACACCACATTCCCGGGAACAGATCCTTGGGTCATAGGTCCCTCTCGACGCCGCTGGGGGAGGAGCGGATGCCGGCCAGCAGTGACACCAGCCTGCTTTGTTGCTCCAGCCCGTCTAGCCTCTCATTCGACTGCTCCATGTCTGCGGCACTGCCCATGGCGGCTATTGCTGCTCCGACCTCCTCCTCGTCGATGGTGTGGGCATCAGCGTGCCACACCGGTCTGGGGACACGATGTGGTTGACCATCCACGTGGCATTGACGTCGACCGCGACGCCGCTGGGGCCGCATGACATCAGGCTGCTGCGCCGCATCGACGGAGGCAACGTTGGCACTATGTACCTATGTCGCCACGGTCTTCAGCTTCTCCATCACTGGAGATGAGCACAGAGCTCTAGCAATAGTGTTCCTAGGAGAGCGTCGACAAGGAATGGGGGTTGTTGTGGCGTCCACGCTTGAAATTTTATTCGGACATATGATGCCGTCGATGGAAACCTATACCCAGATCCACGCGGGCATCGCGGCCTTGCCTTCCATGGAGGGCGTGGGTGAGGATCGAGAGCAAGGACGACGATCTAGGTTGAGGCAGCGGGGATTGCAGGAGAGAGGAGAGTGGATCGCGTTCTGGGGAGCCGGGGCGGTGATATGGGGCGGAGTCCAAGGGGATTGCAAGAGAGGAGAGTGGATCTGTGGCAAGGCCGCGGGGAATCGAGAATCGCGGGGGGGGGGGGAGGACGGGCCTTCATTGGATATCGGGCGGAGATTGGGTTGTCGCGGACGCACAATCCATGGAGATAGTGGGGACTGGGCACCCAATCCACGCGAGCGGGGGCGGTGATCTTGGGCGAGGAGAGAGCGGAGCATGGGCGACGGGGATTGCGGGGCGAGGAGAGAGCGGGGGCGACGATTGCGGGAGATCGGGGGAGCGGTCTAGGGCGAGGAGATAGCGAGCCGGGGGCAGCGATTTGAGTTGCGGTCGTGGGGATTGTGGGATTGCAAAAGAGCGTTGGCGGCTGGCGGCGGGGATTGCGGGGTGAGGAGAGAGCGGGGGCGACGATGGCGGGAGAGTGGGGGCGGCGATCTAGGGGCGAGGAGAGAGCGGGGCGGGGGCATGCTTCACTAGTTGATGTGGACGCCCACAGTAGAAACATATAGAGTAGTAGAGATTAGCGTTACCGTCCAATTACATAGATTAAGTATGCACTCATGTATGTCCAATAAAAATATATTTCTACATTTCAACGACAATGGAAAATATTTTTTAACAACTTATATATACCAATAATACAAACAACTCATTTAAAATTATATTGTTATCCATGCTAATAAGCTATTCATATGTAATATTTATACATTTTAGATAAATATTATATTACTATAACCATAAACAATATATATTTTTTTTGTAAATGCTACTGCTACTATTGCTCCTCTTTATCTATACTAGTGGAATTGCCCATGTGTTGCGATGGTTTTTATATATCACATAGTTAGAACTTGTTTAAGTGCGATAGTTGTTCAAGCATGTAATAAACCTTTACAATAATACTAACCATGAAGATAAGTCGACATATTTCAGTTACAATTATTTGAATACTAAGTCAAATGTAAAGAATAAAAAACTCAGAACTATTCGTACGTAAAAAATACAAACAAACTCTATATTAATCACCGCTTCAAATGTGAGAAAGTATACCAGACTAAAACAAAAAATGTATGTTTTTCATTGACAACATCTATGTCTTGAGCACTTCTTTGTAGACGATATTCTTTATAAGTGAACCGTCGAATTCGATACTTTGATAATCTGTAGTGGCAGCGAGCACCTTGAGGTTGCTTCTAGTTGTCGCTCGCGACATAGCGACATATAGAATATCAGGTTAGGGAGGTAAATACCAACTTGTGGTATTGTTTGTCCTTGAGCTTTGTTAATGGCCATTGCAAAGCTGACTCTTATAGGAAATTGTTCTCTTAAACTTGAAAGGGAACATTTCTTGGTCAGACTGACATAAAGGTATACGTGAAAGAAAACCCTCTTTGGTGCTGATCTCGAGGTTTCGAGAAGAGTAGCAATCCATGATCGATCTCTAGAGAGCAGGGCACCCCTGGCATGCATGACCTGCTGAAGAGCACCCCAATTCACCGTATCAATGGCCGGTTTCCTTCTTTTGTGACAAGTTTGTATCAGTTCTAGGGCAAAGACAAAGCCCTCAGAGATCTGTCTTCTTCCACAGATAAAGCTAGTCTGATCCGGGTCAATGATGCTGTCAATCTGACGCTGCAGTCCTGAGGTGAGCAATTTTCTGAGAATTTTTACGCTGCAGTTCTGAAGGGATATCGGCGGTAATCTGAAGCAGTAGCTTTTTTTTTCGGAATAATGAGGATGGTATAAGAATGGTTAATCCGGGCCAGGCCAGCTCCTCCATTTTGGAACTCTAGTTCCATGGCGAGAGGACCGCAGGTGCAACCAGGTGCAATGTAGCACGGTAGAAGCTTGGTTCGAAGCCGTCCGTCCTGGGGCCCTAAGTTTGTTCATTCCATTGATAGCAAAACACGCACTTCAGCTCCAGTGAAAGGTGTCAACAGTGGAGCGGAGTGATCAATGTATAGGCCGGGGCAGCAAAGTCAACAACAATGGTGCTGGAACTAGAGTGGAGCTGACCCTAGCCTTGAAGAAGGAGTTGGTTTGAGCATCTAGTTTATGTTTTTTGCGTCGTGAGAGTCGTTTGTCTGTCCACCATAGTGACAGAAAGAATGAACGCGCAGAGAGACCAGGCTTTCGCCGCCCACATTACAAGAAACAAAAACCAAAGCTTGCATATTATTTCTCATATGAAACGGAAACACATGCACGTATATGAATTGACATGATTTCAGGCTATCCATTACACAGCTAGTTAATGTGCCTTGTTATTGTGTTACACACTCATTATAATAACTAAACCCAAATTAAACAACCATGAATGCTACACGTACTGACGCGGTGATTGTAACTGTATTACGCAACGGTACAGCAAAGTAGCAAACGAACCCCGCAGTCGGAGACAGAAGGCAGCTGGCAGGCAGGCATAGGCATAGCATATCCATCAGAGTCAGAGACCGAGGCCAAGCAGCAGCCTCCCGGCTAAGAGGATGCCGCTGTCGAGCAGCCCTCGACCACGGTAAGGCATCCGGCCGTCGTCGGCGCCAGACTAGGGCGCGGGCCCCAGCAGCGCCGGGGACGTGTCGTCGCCGTCACCCTGCATGGCGGACGACGACGGAGGCATCGCCGTCGTGCCATCATCACCAAGCAGACGGCGCGCGTCGGCGGCGGCCGCCTGCAGCAGACAGCCGACGAGAAGCGCCGCGAGGACGCAGGCCGTGGCGAGGCTCCTCGACGAGGTGGCGGCGGCGGCCATGGTTACGTTGATGGTTGGCTCTTAGCTAGCTTCCGCCGCCGGTTGCCTTGCCCGAATGACGAGACTCTCCTCCGTATCTACCCCAATATATAGCTTCGTTCGTGCGTGAACGAAGGTGCAATGTGTGTACCAATATTTAGGAATGTGGGATACTACGGTTTGACGCGCACGACGTTTGTGTTGTGCGCACGCACCATATGTCGGTGCGGACACACCTTTTGACTTCTGTCATCCGTGCCAACGGGAGCTGTTTTTTTTATATATATTTTCCCTTTATTTCAGTTTTTAATAATTAAACAGAGACAACATGCGACCACAAAGAAAGTTTATGCGCCACATGCATGTTTATTTCTATTCCTTCCCGCCATCTTCCGGGGCGCGTCATGTCCTGGTCCTGGCTGCTGCCAAACAACGCGATGTGCTTGATCTCTCGGTCCTCTAGCTACTCTCTAGAGAAAATAATAATCTATACTACTAATTAAGGCTGCAAGGGGTAGGCTGCCTCCTTGCGTTCTGCCTTTTTTCGTTTCCTGTTTTGCCCTCCTGCCCGCGCACCTCACCTGCCCGCGTCGCCTCCTCTCCTGTCCTCCGCGTGCGTTGGGCGGGCAGCCAACTCCCCCACCAAACCCTAATCACTCCGGCGCCGCGCCGCGCCGCGCGGACCTGCCTCGATCCGCTCCAGCGGCCGCCCGCCGAGGCGGCTGTGCGGTGGATCCAACCTGCCGTCTTGTTGCGCCTCGTGCGTCAACGCGAGGTAGGAGCAACATCCACTTCCGCAGGCTGGTCGAGTACCACACGAGGCTGCGCATGATGAGGAGCCTCCGCGACTCCCTCCATGGCCGAATCACCGCACGCCTCGAAGCCAAGGTTGGTGTCTCCCCCCTCTCTTTCTCTCCGTCGTAGACTGTGCAACCAATGTGCAATCGCTCAATCAAGAAATCTAGGGCATATAGCCTGATTAGTTCACCAAAATCCGGCGGAGGGGAGGAGCTCTCTGTGGAGGAGCGCAACCTGCTGTCCGTCGCCTACAAGAACGTCATCGGCGCCCGCAGGGCCTCGTGGCGGATCATCTCCTCCATCGAGCAGAAGGAGGAGGGCCGCGGGAACGAGGCGCACGCCGCCTCCATCCGCGCCTACCGCTCCAAGATCGAGACCGAGCTCGCCCGCATCTGCGACGGCATCCTCGCCCTGCTCGACTCCCACCTCGTCCCATCCGCCGGCGGCGCCGAGTCCAAGGTCTTCTACATCAAGATGAAGGGTGACTACCACAGGTATACCATTATCGCTAGCAGATCTCACTTTTTTATTCTTCGTATTTGCCTGTAGAGTCTAGACTATGCGATCTATTTATGGAGTGGCGAAGGAGGGAGGAGTCCATACCATGGGAATTGTGTTTTGGAGAAGTTAAAACCTGAGATCTGTGCGTAGATGTTTTGTATGGTAGCAGGGGCATGAGGCTCCCTGTAAAAACCTCCTCCAACCGTGTATGCAGTGTGCGCAGTTAGAGATGGCAATGGGTACCCGCGACCCGATACCCGATGGGTATTTACTCCATTAGGGTATGTATGTGGGCTAAATATTCTACCCGTGGGTCTGTTATTGGGCAAAAATCTTCACCCAATGGGTAACCGGGTATTAGAACGTTCCGCCTTCACCCATACCCGTTAACCCGTGGGTATAAAATACCCAATATAAACTTAGCCCAAACATGAACTTTTTAGGCCATAATGTAATAGAAGGCTTAACGACAATTTAATGACCATGTAATGGAACATATAATGTGCTATGTAGTACTATCCAAGTGTTACTATTTTATCCAATTATCTTTGGTGTGTTGAATGGATGGTTAAATAATGCTAGAAATTTTGTAATAGTATTTATATGGATATACTTGACATTTGTATAATATAATATTTTGATAGATGTTTAATTTTTGTGGGTACGGGTCACCCGATGGGTAACCCATACCCACATGGGTATGGGTATGGGGGTAAATTCATACCCGCCAATGTATATGGGTGACCCGATGGGGTTATTTTTGTGTCGTGGGTATGGGTATGGGGTAGTAATACCCGGTGGGTATTTACCCATTGCCATCTCTATGCGCAGTACTCAAAAGGTTTTCTATAAAAGGTCCCTGTATGTATAGGGAGAAGAATCTTCTCTATATAGGGGGAGTGATATGCTCTCCACGTTAATTATGTGGTTCTTATTCCTAATTAACTCCCGTGATATGATAATAATGTGTATTATGGTATTATAAATATTGTTTGCTTCTAATTCAAAGAAAAAAGATAAATAAATGTTAATCTGTAGTGTATAGAGGAAGCTGGATTGTAGTGTATAGGGGAAGCTGGATAGGGGGGAATGGTTGGAGACAAAACATAGTGGGAGAATAAGGGAGTTTAGTGTAGTAAAATATATTAAAAAATACAGATAAGGGGAGATGTATAGGGGAAATGGTTGGAGATGGCATGAGTTCTTATTATCAATTGGGTCTAAATTTAACGTGTGGTCTTTTTGTTTGAACTTTTTGTTATTTGTGGCCGAAAGTTCAAAAGATAAAAAGGGGAAAGGGGTTGTGCAGGCTGTGACGTTTTTTAGTGAGGTTGTTGTCCTTTTATTTATGTTGCACGTTGAAGTTGCTTATCTATGAATTTGCCCTGTATGATGCACGATGCTGTGCTGTCTCCTGTAATGCATGGTTGAAAGATGTGAAATTGTGTTTCATGGTTTTACCCCCTACCCTACAGCACGTATATATTGTTATCTGATTTCTCCACATGATGATTTGGCAGGTACCTTGCTGAGTTCAAGTCTGGTGCAGAGAGGAAGGATGCTGCGGAGAGCACCATGAATGCCTACAAAGCTGCTCAGGTTGGACCATGGTGTACATGTTGATAGGATGAAGGTGTACATATCTTATTAATTGTGATTCATAGTTTCTGGGTTTTTTTGGGGGGGTTTGTAGGACATTGCTCTTGCAGATCTGGCTCCAACCCACCCCATCAGGCTTGGCCTTGCTCTCAACTTCTCAGTGTTCTACTACAAGATCCTGAACTCCCCTGATCGTGCCTGCAACCTTGCAAAACAGGTTTGCTTCTTCTCCTTCTATCCCCCCTTTGTGATTTGCTTTCATTTTGAGACCCTTTGTGATTTGTTTTAATTTTGAGACATGATGTCTCCTAGATTGTGTGTAGCTTCTGGGCAACGGATTGAGTGTGCATAAACAGCTCCTGTCTCCATCAGCTTATGTAGGGGTTTGGTTGATTCAATTAAAAAAAAGATGGTGCAAAGGAAATAGTTCACTTGCCTCCATCTGCATGCCTATTCACTGAAACAATTTTTTCTTACATTAGGCACTGTGTAAGTGATGGATCTAATTACTCTGGGTGCTAACAAAATGCTTCTTTTGTTGCATATTTGTTTCAAAGAACGAGAGCTCGAAATAGTAACAGGAAAAAATACCCAGGAGAAAATACTACTGAGAATAATAGTAGCGCAATCTTTGATGGTATACAAGTAATAGAACCCAATTTTGGTTTGATAGATAAACCAGATGCAGATACAAATGACATGATTTCTGAAAAGTTGATGGTACAAATTAATCTTAACGAAGGCATTGAAGAGGATATCCCACCAAGCCAATATACTACCAGGTGTGAAGAGAAATTAACTATGACTCAAGCTGCCATCTCAAGGGAAGCTGGACCTCCAGGTTATGATCCTGGAGAAAACTTTCTTCAGGTCAGTTCAATGATTACTAGCTGTGAGCAGAGTGTGATAATGGCTCCTAGCGCTATCGCAAGAGGAGTTGGTCCACCAGGATATACGCCTGGAGAACACCAGGGCAATGGGGCTCCATGGAATACAAGCTATGAGCGAAGAGCGTTTACGAGTCCTGCGACTAGCTCAAGAGAAGTCAGACCTCCAGGATATGGGCCTGAAGAAAACCAAGGCAGTGGCATTTCCTGTAATACAAGCAGAGAGCAAATATTGTTTATGAGCCCTACAACCATCTCGAGAGAACTTGGTCCACCAGGATATTTGCCCAGAGAAAACCAGCGCAGTGACACTTCATGGAATACAAGCTGTGAGTCGGGACTATTTATGAGTCCTGCGACCACCTCAATAGAACATGGTCCACCAGGATATGGGCCTGAAGTCTTGATGCTTGCTTTATTGTGTATACTATTTAGTATAAATAGCTGTATATATTATTTTTGTCCTGAAATATTTAGGATGACTATATGTACGAGTTACAATTATGACTAGGCTTGAGTAATTGGTCTGGTCGAGGACTAATCATGATTAGTTGCCCAGTCTGTCCCATGACAACTAGGTTTGACTATACAATTTATAAACATTGGATCCTATCTAAGTGCATTCAAAGCAACTAGAGTCCATTTGGACTTTGATTATCCAAATTCACTACCACTTCTACCTTTGGTAATGGATAAGCAGCTGAAGCTCTTGTTCTTCCCCTGATCCTCATGACTAACATGCTCTTGTCAGGCTGTTGAATTGATTGATGCAGAAATAGCGCAGTCATTTTCACAACAAAGGAAAAAAAGAGATGGCGGTGGTCCTACATATCATGAAACTTTTGCTTATGCTCAAGGGCCGTTTGCTCGTGTACCTGAAGCTTACGTTCTAAGCCTGGGCATTTATCTGCTTCCCAACAGAGAGTGCACGAGGTACAGCAGCAGAACATAAACTTCTGAATTAAAATTTTGCATATTGTTTCTGCATTGGATACATGACTGTCTGCATCTAATTCTGTTCTTTTCAGGACTTTGTTCACGTGTGGCATCCCCACAATCAAAATGTGGGAGCAACAGGTTCTGGTCTGTCTGGTGTTGCTACTGTCTCGAGTACTCTTGGTGTACTTCGAGCTTACAGTCCAAATTCGACATCAGCATCCTCCAGTAATTTGTCAACTGTCCATATGGGTGGACTAACATGTATAACTCAGCCGACGACAGAACTGGGGTCTGAGGATACTGTTATTGCACAATTTTTGAGGTACACATGTTTTGACTATCTTTTACAGATGTGTCATTCTTTTTTCTGTTGCTTGTTTTGGACTGATTATATTCTTGCGCCTTCCATAGTAATCCTGCCCAAGTTGGACCAAGCGAGTCTCCTGTCCTATTTAGTGGAACAGTTGGTGCTGCATCTACATTTTCTCCATTGGCATCTAATGACCTTCCTGTTAGTGTAACGACTGTCTCAACCAATGTATTTTTCCTGTTGACCTCATGACTATGTTGCCATATATTATCTTCTAAGACCTTTCTAACCTTCTGCCAGGAAATAAGTGCTATGGTGCCCCCTCCATCAACATCTGCTGATCGTCTGGGACCTGTATTACTTGGTTGTATACGAGACGTCTTGTGGCACGGCCATTTCTTAAGGTATTTCTCGCTACAATTAATTGGTGACAACTCTGTTCTGTTCCACTACAGGTATCTCTTGATATTGGACCGCACGAACTGGAAGACCAACATGCTGACAGCTCTCTTGGTTCCTTACATTTTCTTCACTCTGCCTAATGTGCTGTTTTCTCTGATCAGGTGATTAGGCACATAAACTCTATCTCAATTCTCACTGACCAGTCTGTTGTGCATTGCATATATCAATTGTTAGTTACCATGATAGTTTTCATGTCACTATGGGTAGCAGATGAGATCGATGTAGTACAGTAAACTCGTAGGATCAAAGCACTACCACAGTACCACTACAATATTGTCATACTCTACACATCGTAGAATGACAATTACAAAATTTATTAAATTCAGTTATGTTTCTGTGGATCAGTTATGGCCTGTTCGTTTTAGTGAGTTTAAATTCATGGCAAGTCAAAATGCTCTTCTAATTTTTTCCCCAATCCATATAAGATGGAAATAACCGAACAAGGCCTTAATCTAGAACATCCATATTGGTTACATGTTGTTGTGAAGTCTGCTGTAGTGATAGCTCAAAGCACTTTCATGAGAGAGTGTTCTCTCTTGATCACTTGATCTATAACAGAGAATACGAAAGAAAATTGTCTTATATAATCAAACCTTTGAATTTTCAGAGGAGAGGTGGGGAAATGGATTGCGATTATTGCTGTTATTCTGCGCCTATTTTTTCCGCGCCACTTCACAGGTACATCTCCAGCCTATTGGTTTCAGCCTATCAAATTTCCAGATATTGGTTTCACTTACATTTTATTAACATTTTGCGGTTTTGCCCTTCAAATAAAATAGCCACGGTTCATACATTTTGCTTAGCGACTCTTTAGCATGGTTTCATCCTGTGCACCAGATTGGTTAGAGCTTCCCGGTTCCATCATCCTGCTCACAGCGGTCGCCCCCAGTCTGTTCGCACACACCTTCAGGGACGACCTCGTCGGTGTCTTCATATGCCTTGCGATCGGATGCTACCTGCTCCAAGAGCACATCAGGGCGTCAGATGGACTTAGGAACGCCTTCAGGAAGGGCAATGGCGTGTCCAACTCCATTGGCATCCTCCTGCTCTTCATCTACCCTGTCTGGACCGGGGTGCTGCGAATCCTGTAGGCACTGTTGCCTCCGTGTTCCCGTCTGCTGTCCAGGCGTCCAGCTCCGTTGCCGTTCGTCTCTTGTGCAAATGTTTCTTCTATGGTGATCGTGGTTCTGTGCTATCGGGATGGGATGTAAATCGAGATGTTGGTCATATTATCAGGCGTGTAAACCCTTGCCGCTTCTGTTAAGTTGTCGCAAGTTTGAGGATGGGTGTTTATAGCAACTACTGTATATCATTTGATGTTATTCCTTCTGAATATGATGTCAAGCGGTGACAAATATTGAAACATGAACCGCGCACGCTTGCTGTTGTCCTCTACACCAGGCTTCCGTTGGTTCAGCAGCCTTTGCCTGCCATTCACTCGTGCCCGTCGCACCACACAAGCCTTTGCCTGCCATTCACTCAGAACGAACTGACGAATGGAAAGCAGCGCGACCTGTTGCCCCATAGAGTTTGCAATGGTCGAACATGGTTTGTGCGCAGCTGGTACATTTTTTAACAACACAAATATGTAGTTTTCCCCCTGGGTTCCTCGAACTATTGGGCTGAGAGGATGTCAGGGCAGGCCTTTGAGCCATCTTTGCGCCTACTGGCATTCCTTCTCGTTTCCATTGGCCCACTTGGTTTGGATCACGTCAAGTGTATGGGACAACTCGGAGAGCCCATGTTGCAATTTAACCAATTAATAATAATAATAATGAAATGGATGGAAAGATCCACAATGGCAGGGGCAAATCTCATAATCTTAGCTATCAATCAGTCGTCGTCGTCATTTTTATAGTTCCTGGTCATCGGCTCATCGCCACCTTACAAAGCGTGTGCATAATAGTATTGTTTTTATTAAACATGAGCTGAAAAAGAAAAAAAAAACAATATACCACTTGGGCCAATTCAATACTATAGGAGAGTGCCCGTGCGTTGCAACGGAAACGTATAAAACCACGATAAACTATGTGGCAAATCGAGAAGTTTTACATATACCAGTGTTCTCGATTTGTATATCAGCTATGCTTCCTGTGGAGCAAGGTAGCGAACACAAGCTAGCCTTTTGTATTAGTGCATTCTGTTCAGTTCTTATTTGATCATCTCGTGTTCTCGCGTGTGCCATGGCCGAGTGGCAAGCTCAACACTGGTATTGTTGTCTTGTCTCAAATGAAGTTCGGTTCCACAAGTTAACCGAAAATCTTCATGGGTGATAGCTGTGTCAGATTCTTCCGGCAAGTAATGTAAGTGATAGCTGTGTCAGTTTACACCCATTTTCTTGGGCATCACTTGTCTCAAATGAAGTCCATTGAAGGTTCGCAATTTATGTTCCGTGGCATCGTACGGGCACCTACCTAGTAATAATAATAAACACCGTGCGCACCGTGTCCATCGGTAGGGAGCAAACTTGGGCGATCGATTCCAAATTTCCAATTATACGTTACGAGGTCGCGTCGTTGGAGCCCTATACAAAACCGGTCGTGAATCAATTCTTCTCCTCTAGCGTCTACGCGGGAAGGGCTTAAACAACGTGTTATTGCGCTCGCCGTTCCCTAAGAGGCAGGCGTCTAGAATTACCTTCCTCAAGGCGGGTGACGTGAACACAAAAAAAATTCCACTCCAAGATTATAATGCTACAAAAAGGAAAAAAAATTCACCCATAAACTTAACCTGCATGATGGAGTTTGGGCAACTGCTCATGAAGATAAGGAGAAGTTGGTTCAAGACTACTTTGGGACAGTATATACTAGGTGACCCTAGCCCAAGAGAGATTGATTTAAACTGGAGTGCTCTAGACACCTCGAGTTTTCATCTCAAGCAAATTCCAACTAGCAAGGCGCATGGTCTTGACAGGTTCATATGTATATATATATCTATACTACTCTATAAGACAGTAGTGTAGACGTCCACATTCGTATGGTGCACGGTTCTGCCAGTCTCCTCTCCACGACGCACGCCTCCCTCTCCTCGCCCCACCCTCCTCCCCACGCCATCAGCGCCGCCATCATCGGATCCGGCCAAGACGCCTCCGCCCCACGCGCCCGAGTCGTCGAGGCACACTCCTGCCCGCCTCCGGCGTCCACGCACATCTCCGCTTCACCTCGGCGCCCGAGTCCTCGCATGCGTTCGCGGTGGCGTCCATCCCCACCGTCGCCCGTGCTCGGCCCGCTGCAGGCCGGCGCGCCCTGGGGCCTCCCGAGCCCCGGCTCCGGAGCCTCCGTCGCCGACGACGCAGCGACCACCACCACTCGCCCTTGCCCCTCTCCCCTCCCGCACCTCTAAATCAGATCATCATCCTCGCCTCCCCCTTCCATCCCTCACCTCCTTCGCCATGCCGCAGCCACCACCTCCGGCGGCTGGAGCCTGACCTAGATGCGATGGACGACCTCAATCCCACGCCGCCAGTGGATTTGGAGCGCTGGCCCTCACCGTCGCGGAGCGGTGGCACAAGGCGGTGGATATGCAACCGCTCCCCCAATCCCCGCCGGCATTTAGCGCCCCTCCCTCGCTCATCCACGCGCACGTAGCCGTTGCGTCGTCGACCCCGACCGCCGTCGCAAGTCCGGTCGCGTCGGTGCTCATGGACTTGCCATGGTAGGCGAGATCTGCGGCCATGGTAGGCGAGATCCATGGTAGGCGAGATCTGCGGCCCTTCCATGGTAGGCGAGATCTGCGGCCATGGTAGGCAGCCCCCTTCCATATTTGACTGCCATGGCATGCACTGCACCGCCTTCCCCGCCCCCATTCCAAAATCAGCCCTCAACCACGCATGCACCCACCTCAATGGATTGTTATTGTCTGCATCAGTAGCGCTATTGTTCTGGTTGGCTGGAACTTGGGGAGGTGTGCAGAGGTGGTGGTGAGTTTGCTGTTCATTTTTCTGTAGGTCAAAGGGCCGTTGGGGCTGGATTTCGCCGTCGCAACACCGAACTACTGGGTGCACAAGGGCATTGCCTTCATCTGCGAGATCAGGTTTTCTTCCCTCTCCTGTTTTGATCTGTCATGGTTCAACGTGGTAGAAGCGGTAGAACTGAGTGCTTGCCCGTTCGGTCAGATTTGATCAAGCACATCTAATTTGGTCTCGGTCTCTTGAAGTAGTATAGTGGCACAAATTTCATGCCCCTTTTGCTCCTATACGAGTTATATTCTTAGATGTGCTTGATTAATCTGCGCATTCATTCTATCATTTTTTTTAGTTTTAAGATTGGAAGCTAATATCAAGTGTCTGTGTACACAATTTTGCTAGGAATCGGATCGTGTTTAATATATAAGTTACTGGCCAATGATTATGGATCTTGCTGGTAGAACGATCTGATCCGCGCGTCTGTATTCCGTAAAGTTCTTACGATGATTTTTATTTTGTGTATCTGATGCCACATTATGGGTAAATCCGGAGATCTATTTTATAAAAAGTAGTAATATGGTCTGGTGCTGCTGGGTAAATCTTGAGATCTATTTTGTAAAAAGTAGTAATCTGAACACCTTTTTGGACTGTCTTATAAGTGGCTTCTATATTTCACTGCACATTTCAGCAAATGGAACCAGCGAAACAGATAAAGGTCATGAAAGGATTCTAGAAACGATCAACACAGTTGGACATGACGGTAATAACATTGACACTGCTGATTTTTGTTTATGTTACTTGAAAGTTTAAAGATCTCTTGTGTCATATAATTTATGCTATGATGATTTGGTGGTTTTTTAGACTGAGATTTTCAACTGTTGTTGACATGAGTGCCTTAATACCTATCAAAGCTTTCGTGCTTTTGCTATAAACAGATGTTGCAAATATGTTGTTTGATCATGCTATTGGATGTTGCTTCCACCAAATACTCTCTTTGCAAAACACTGCTTTAGCCTAATTAAGGGCTTCAAATATTTGATCTTTTGGATTCAACCTAGGTGCTTTGTGAAGCTAACATTGATTATATGAGTTTGAAGCTAAGCCAATTGTTAGATCTCATGTACCGCGTGGGGTGTCGCTGCAGGACCTCCTTGTGCGGCTCGCCGACACATACGACGCAAGCCATTGTCCGCCTCCAGCCCGACATAGGTAGCAGCGGCGATGACACCTCCTTCCATCTGCAACAACCCATGGAGGCCGACGGCGGTGCATCTAGGGTATGGAACAACGGTCGCGTGGATGCCCCTACCCCTCAAGGCATGTGATCCACCCTGGCTCCCTCCCTGGATGCAGCTAGCGCTCGCTGCGGGTGCCCGTGGACAAGCAATCGCTCGGGATGGCGGTGGAGGTGGATGCGAGGTGGGAGCCCATGGGGGCGCAGGAGTACTACGACTACTGGCGGGCCATGTACAACGCCCGCGGAAACAGGTGATCGCTCGGGAGTCGGGATGGCAGAGGAGGTGGCTGAATTAGTTTATTATATCCTTTTGTTCATATTAATTAGTTTGAATTTTATTTTTATGGTCCTATTTGTGCAGGTAAATATATTTAGAGATTGCTGAAATTATGTTATGACCTTATACTTCTTGTTTATGCTTAATTATGTTTATGCGAAGGTATATTAAATGACATATGCTCCAATGACTTCATTGCCTACAGACTGATATTTTTCAGCAACTACAATTACCGTGGAGTTGATATTGAAGGACGCCCGATTATGGTGGTTGTTGGTGCACAGTTCCTTTTTTAATGCCTTGATCTTTAATGGTTTGTTCTACATGTAGTGATGGTACGGTAATGTATCATGATGTCCTAAAGCATTTGATCAAGTGTCAGTATGCACTTTATAATCATCTGGGGTGTGTATATCATGTACATTTGTATATCAAGTGTCCTGCTGCCCCACGCTCTAGAATTTTTTTAGAGTAGGTCATGCACATTTGTAGATCGACAACAACCAGCCTTGTCTCGATGTTGTGCAGTGCTCGCATCTTAGGTGCCTTGCCTGGATGCTTTTGGTGAGATGTGTGCTTGGAAAACTTCAGGTGCATCGTCTGGTGAAGCATGTGTGTCCAAAAGTAAGATATGAGCTTAAAATAGTGCTAAATGGTTGTTTTAATTGAATTTGGAATTTACATGCCTTGGTCATTGCTATATAAGATCACAATCATTGTTGTAGTAGCTATTTTGCTGTGCTCATCGATAGTTGCTTGCTTGTTTACTCAGGTGAATATTCAAAAAGATAATGGGGTGCAGATGAAGATTATTGGTACTCATGTCGATGCTACAGAAATTGTCTACGATGAGGACTCCTACAATAAGGTATACATAGACTGGACTACAGATTTCAGTCTACCTTTTCTCCAGTGAACTTTCATCTGATTTCCCAATATTCCATGACTTATTCCTTGCAAGGTACGGTTTCATTCTCTCATGCACCATCGTCTCTGTTCCCTTGTGATGCATGTATCATTCCGTCCTAGAATTAATTGCCATTGCACACCTGTTGAGTTGATCGCCACGTTTTGCAGGGCTTGTCATGCTATATTTTTCCTTGACTACTAGATACAAAATGCTACATGCTTACTCTGCCTTTTTTATAAAAAAAGTGTCATCGGATTATTATGATATGTGATTACTAACTACATATCAGAGGCTTATATTTCCAATGCTTTTGATGTTTTATTTTTAATTTATATCAGAAATGTTATTTGATCTTACTGCATGGTAGATTTGTTTTCCTATTGTGTGACCATGATACAAAGTCATAAGCACTCCCTGTTGCTATTAATATTTTTTTGTTTAACTGGATGGCCTGTGCTAACCCACTATAATGGCTCATTAGTTTTTTGTAGTATGTACAGTGACACAAGATTAAAAATAGTGATACAGGTCCCCCTCGCACTCCCTGTTGCTATTAATTTTTTTGTTCATCATTAAGGGGTACAACTTCCAATGAAGAAAAGTTGCTTCAATGATGGAAAGAGTGCATTGCAGCCATTAAATCAAGTATAGGATCTGTTGTGCTTCATCTTAGAAAGTTGCCTATCGGTCTTTGCATGCACCACTCATTGCTATTTAAAGTATGTTTTTTGTTTTAAGTTGTTTTCACAATTTTCATCTGTCCTGCTACGCCATGGAATCTTCAAGGGAAGATTACTTTTTTCATACTCTCAGCAACTTTTGCACTATGGAAGAAAAAATATTTTTTATTAGAGATCACTATTTATGCCTGTTTGTAGCTTTTTTCTTCTTATTATTATTTTTAAATGGTGATTGAATTATTGTAATAATATATGCCCAAGAATACTGCAAGTTACAACAAACAATGAATTTAGGTGATGCCGCCGTTCCATTTTGCCAGATTCATGCTTCCACGCAAGTCCCCTCAACTCTGAAGGCATGCCTATTTCTATATCATGTTTCCATTTCATCCTTGAACTCATGGAATCCATCGATGGTGTGGAATTCAGTTTAAAATTGGAAGTCAATACTCCTCAGACAAGAATAGGTACGCTGCTTAGCCTATGCATTTCATTTAACAAGCAAAACAATGGGGTTGTGACTGTTGCTTTCTCATTTTCTTCAACTGTACAGACTTTCAAGAGGAAGGGGTCTGATCTAGATCCTCGAAGTTATATATCTGGAAAACAGGCTCTTCAGATATCGAACCTCCTTTATATAAATGTTGTTAATCAGCTTCCAGCATTTGTTTCATTTGAGTTGTGTTTACTGCCTAGCTCTCCATCCAACAATTGATATCTTACTGACTGGTGGTCGAGATTCAATTTGCAGGGTATGATCTCTCTTGCAATCACACCTTATGAAAAAAATCATTGCATTTAATGGTCACTTGGTTTTGCTTGGGTTATATATACATGTGTGGGACATCAGAACAAAAGTATGTGTTTCTGCTTTAACAGGACATGACAACATTGTATTTTCAGTGTTTGCTCGGCCTATGGTAAGAATGCATTTTAACCTGTCAAGTTCACGATTCACCACAATATTTTCGGCCAAATGGTACACAATATTTCATGATGTAGTTTTATTTGGAGTCACTCCCTCAGTTAACCAATGGATTATTTGAAGCAGTGTCTCTGTTCTGTAGATACTTTGCTTCTTTGAAAATACCTGCCATCGATTGTTTTACTAAAGTTTAGAGTGTAATAATAAGGCAAATGAGCAACCTTGATAGAATTCATATGCCATCAGTAGTTTTACCATTTAAGCTACACTATTTTAAAATATATTTTTGCTATGGTAAGTACTCTTATGTGTCCTGCTTTACTGTTCATCCATTCTCAAGTATACTCTTTGATCTTTTGATATGTGTGCAGGCCCAGAACATCTGCAATTTATTTTTTGATAAGTCCTCCAAGATTTGGTTAGTTGCTTCATGATTTCTCTTTTTCTCTCTTAATACTCTTTGATCTTTTCTCCAAGATTTGGGCAATGAACAAACACGTTGAGTATGATAGTGATGCTAAAATTATTGCAATCGATTGAAGCCCTACCATGTGGCAACCATTGATCCATGCCCAAAATTTGCCTGCCACTGGTGTTCTTATCCCAACACTCGATCAACATGCAAGTAGAAATGAAGCCTAGAGCCAAACGATGCGAGAGGAGGTACATTACTTGATGGATTGTTTTAGCATTATGATTATGACATGCTTTGTTCTCTTCTCTTGATGATGATTATATTTGCACCTAAAATGCAGTATGGTCTAGACACGAGCCAGTTCACATAAACCCTTCAGACCCAAGCAGGTACCAGCAGAATGGCACGCCAGCTAAAGAAAGGTGTCATGGTGTTGTTCAAACTTCGAGTGGTGTGTGGAATAGAAGAATCCCAATTCCCAACCATATTATTTGTCACGCTTGGTATGTCTTCTATATAAATGTTCTATGCACCTGTAATTTTATTGTGAATGAGGAACTGTTAGCCATTGACATCATTTATTTGTGTTTTTAGGGAGTTTGTTTATTGTTGCCAATCTCAACCTTTTTTCATGTAGCTCTATTTAACCTTGATGATTTACTCAAATATATGTAAGATTTGGTTGTGCCATGAAGTGAGATGATATTGATAGATCTCTTTTGCTTTGTGTACATCAGAAATGAGTAAGATTCTAGATTTCTTGAGATGGCAAAACTTCCCATTGGGTTTTCAGCCAATGTGAAAAGAATAAGCTGGTGTTCCATTGGTGTTAAATGGCAGTGACTCTATGATTCAATTTTATGTGCCATATCTTTCTGCTATCCAACTATTTGCAGATATATTGAGACATGCCTCAAGAAATAGTTTATTTAGAGCAACTAAACCAGCCAGATTAGTGTCTGCTACCAATATGTTGTCTTTTCCCCATGACAGATATGATACCAGTTTTGATTGAATCACCTTCATATTTTCATCTAAATCATTTTTTGTTTTATCTCTCTACCTGTTTGAATTTGCCGGTAGGTACAGGGGAAATACGACAACATCATCGCGGCGGTGAAGAGCTACTACATGTCGATGAGCGGGTACACTACCAATAGTGTCGGTGAAGAGCTACCAATCTGAATGAATGGTTTCAAGTGTGAGAGTGAGCAATGAGCTTGGTGCAAGACACCCAAAATATGCTTATTTCTCAATGTGGGCAGTGACTGCAATCTCTATACTAATATTTATCATTCTTGCCATTGTGATCCTCTACCTGTGCAACTACACCAGCTACATGTTGCATGTTCACATATGCACTTTTGTATTAGTAATATCTCTTGTATAGTGCTTTCCTCCTCATTATATCCATCAAATAGAACTCATTCCTCTCTCAAATAGAAATGAAAAAATGATTTTGTTTCCCTTTCCAAGTGGTTCAGTTCCTGAGCAAGTGGCGTTGTTTATGTTCATGGCCATGTGAATGGGTCTCCAACATAATACTTGTCTAATACTCAAGATCTGATGCCCTATTTTGTTAGCAGAAAGATTGATAGATTCACTTTTGTTTCTAATCCGGTCCCCTATTTTGGTATTGGGTCTCCCAAGGGAGTCATATTATAAGGAGAACATGGAACAGGAAAAACTCTTCTTGCCAAGGTTAGTGTTCTGTCTTACAAGCATATAATATGTCAATATATTGCTTAGTATTGCTGGGCAAGCTTCGATCCTCATTGATATGTGTTTTTGTCTATGTTTATCTGAATTACACATTCATTTTTCTACTTTCAGTTATTTATATATCGTCAATATAATATTATTGTTATGACGATATTTTGCTACACGGATTTTGCAAATCATAGTGATGTTTGTCGTTATGTATCTATGTTTCATACATATTTTTTACTTCTGTAGCAACGCACGGGCACGTACCTAGCAGCGAAAAATCATCGTTATGAAACTGAGGAACATTTACTTTGAATATCATTATTGGCTTGGCTCTGATTATTCATGTTTTCTGGTTCTCGTTAGGACCAATGAATGTTCTCTCTTTTAGGAATCTTAATAAGCCACGGGAGCAAAGCTGGATGGTATACATAAGTCTATTCACCGTAACCAACAACAGCGACCTCACTGTCACACACCGCCAACTGAAGAGCAAGGTGTGAGAATGTGTCATCCTGGAAATGTCAGCTGCTCCCATTAGAAAATTAGAATATACTCTCTCCGTTATTTTTTATTTGTCACGGTTTAGTTCAAAAATAAACTAGCGGGCGACAAATATTTGAGAATGTAGGTAGAAACCTTTAGTATTGATGTTTTAAAAAAGCACCCTTACATGAGTGGTGAGTTCAAACGACGTCGAATAGCTGTGAACAACCGTGCACAGCCGCTCGCCCGTCGCCCTGCATCAGCGGAGGTCATCGCTAGCGATCCATCATGGATTTTGTCGTCACCATTATACTCACGTCGTCCATCTCCAGGGCCCTGAGCCGTTTAAGGCTCGTCAATTTGTGTTTCGTGGCATCGCACGGGCACGTACCTATAACACACATATGTACATTAGTTTTCGTGTTATTATATGGTTCCGTTGCAACGCACGGGCACTCACCTAGTATATATATATATATATATATATATATATATATATATATATATATATATATATATATATATATATATATATATATATATATATATATATATATATATATATATATATATATAGGGCAGGTATAACGGGAGCTCTGGGCTTCGGATATTAAAGAAAGTCCAGGTCGGTTACGTGGTCTGGTCCGCTGAGACAAGCGCGCCTCTGTTTTACGTGGTCCAGACAAACGGCATGCAGGACAGACAACGCCGTTACGCGGTTGGTTTAAGGGCAAGGCGGTAAACAAATGGTAGTGGAGCGGAATTATAAGGAATAGATTCCATATGCAAACATGCTTACTCTGTTACGTGGGCGCGGAATTTATGGATCTTGCATGGGGTGTAATGGCGGCAGGTAAATATAATGTAGAATATGATGTTGAAAGATATGGCATAAAACCGATACGGTATAAATGTTGCATAAATAGTATATACCGTGTGGCGTAAAATGTTGTGCCATTGTGCGTAAGTAGTGTGTTATGGATATTAGTTTTGCATGTACATCGATAGAATATCGGGACGGTTTCGGAAATAATGGAAATTCCCTGAAAACATGGATGCGGTTACTTGTATAGTATCTGTGATTTCCTTTCATCCGAAAAAACACCACAAATCCTGCATAACCTTTTGGAGGTGGAGATGGCCGGCTCTGGAGAGTCACCGGCGATGGTGGGAGATGGCATTCGTCTTGATCGAGAGACAGAGGGAGTAGTTGATGGTAACTCACTGGTCACACCACCTCCTGCTCTACTGGGTCATGTAATCGACGAGATGAGCATAGGGGAAGAAGGAGAACAAAGGGTTCGACCTCCTATGTCCAATATTAGCTCCAGGGAGATGGATACGCCTCAAATACTACATTCACATGTAAGTCCAATTGTTGTATTTGATTCTTGATAGATTAGATTGTTATGATCATATTCCATGGTACAAATAACAATGTCAATGAATTTGCAGAAAAAAACATTGATCCAACTATAGTGTCAACGGTAGGGATGACTTTCAAGGATGTTGATGATGCATATAAATTCTATAAAAGGTATGCATATGAAGTTGGATTTCCACTGAAGAAATACAGAGAGAAGACATTCAGTAAGTGGATAAATTGTTCACGTGAAGGTAAAAGTGCACCAAAATCAAATGAGACATCTAGGATGAGGAATAGGACTTCGGGGCGTACGCAATGTAAGGCTGGAATAAAATTTAAAAAAATATATGATGATGAAAAAAAATGGTTGTAGCTGCAAAAATTGAACTGGTAAACTTGGAACATAACCATGAGTTCATAACTGACGAAGCAGAGAAACAACATTTACGTTGCAACAAAAGTAGGGATGCTGAGTTCATAAATTTTGTTGATGCAATGCATGATAGCCAAGTGCCGCAGCATTGCATAGTTGATTTTATATCAGAAATGCATGATGGGCCAGAGAATGTATCGGTAACAGCTCAAGATCTGAAAAACATGTAAGCAATATTTTTATGTTTCATGTGTATATATTAAGTGTCATGTATATTACTATAGTAAATGTTTGTATAATCATTTTTTGTGCAAACAAATGTAGGAGGGCAGCAAGGAGACGAGAAAACTGCGCAAATGATGTAGCCAAACTGTTGGCTTTCTTTACAGATTGCAAGAAACAGAATCCACAATTTTTTTGTGATTTTCAGTTAGACAACGATGGGAAAATAGTGAGTATTTTTTGGTCACACGCAAGTATGCAGGGGGAGTATGCAGATTATGGGGATGTTGTGACATTTGATACAACACACAAGACAAATATATATGATAAACCACTGGGCATGTTTGTTGGAGCTAACAGCCATCTGCAGTGTACAGTGTTTGGATTTGTTTTGTTGGGAGATGAAACAGTGCAGACTTTTGAATGGGCTTTCAATTCATTCAAAACATGTATGGGATGCGAGGGTCCGAGAGTTATGCTAACAGGTATGTGGTATGTCCATTTGTTATGCAAAAAAGTGAATTAATTTATTGTGAAAGTAAATTAATAGTTTGTGAGCAATTGCAGATCAAGATCCTGCAATGCCAATTGCTCTAAGAACTGTATTTCCAAAAACAGTTCACAGACTGTGTTTATGGTATGTCCAGAACAGATTTATGCCGTTCTTAAATGAGATATATGCAAGGTTTGTTGATAAGGATTTTAAAACAACATTCCAATCTATTATACATCATCCATTAACTCCTCATGAGTTTGAATGTGCCTGGGAAATGATGCTAGAGGAGTTCAATCTTCATGAAGATATGACTCTACGCAAATTATATGAAATAAGGAAAGAATGGATACCAGCATTTTTTAAAAATGACTTCTGTGGGGTAATGGTATCTACACAACGAAGTGAGAGCATGAACATATTAGTGAAGCAATCACATGTAGATGCGAACACCCCTCTGCATGAGTTCGCTAAACAGATGATGAAAATGTTGCATAGCAGGAAAATGAAAGAATCAAAGGAGGCACTGATGAGCAAGGTATGTCGTGCTTGTTATCAATAACGTATGGCATACATGTTTATGTAAATACTTTGTTTAATTATGATAATAACGTCTTATAGGGACCAAGGACAACAGATACATTATATAGGTTCGAAGTGAGAGTCTCTAGAGCATACACTAGAGCTGTTATAAATAGATTTGAGGAATCAATGAGATACGCCACTGCATACAAAATATTAAAGGACATAGACGGTGGTGATAAAGATTGGATCGTACAACATACAAAAAGGTCTAATAAAATTGTGTGGGGACAACATCAATTCAAGATAACAGCGGACATAGATGCTGGGGAGTATACATGCGAGTGCAAACAGTGGGAACATATAGGTTTGAACATATTGTGTTGATTAAAATAATAAATTTGCATACTAAATAATTTGTTGATTGTAGTACAAATTAATGTATATCGCTAAAAATAATGGTTGCTTTTCATGTTTTAAGGTCTATTGTGTGTTCATCTTTTAATAGCCTTCATGCATCTTCAAGTTGAAAAGATACCTTCAAAGTATATATTGCAAAGGTACACTGTCTCGTCAAGAAAAGATGTACCGTTTGAAAGAATTGATAAGAGCTTCAGGGGAAAGGATGGAGTTACTAAATCATACAGATAGAAAATGTTGCTAACGAAAACAATGAAAGTGGTTCGCCAGGCTTGTATGTCAAAAGCAGGGTACGACAAGGCAATGGATGTGTTGGATGAGCTCGATGGCGTTCTATGCCGATTAGAGCCAGATATTGGATGTAATGAGTCATGTGATGTTAGTGATGATGAGGAAAACCAGATAATAAGATTCCAGTTTTTTAAATGTTATACTATTTGTAACATATATTATGCATATTAACATATTATTTGTACCAGGAAGAAGAATTAAATAATAATAATGCTGGCGATGGGATGGAAGATGACAATACAATTACATGCCATAAAATGGTATGTAAAAGATAAGTATATAATCTTGCATGAAGTATTGTATATAATGAATATATAAAATCAATGAACTAGGCAAATTTTATTTTGTAGGATGAGGATAAAACCATGACTGGCTGTGAACATGCGTTAACATTAATAACAACTGGTAACCAGGTACATATTAAAAAAATATTGTTCATTGGTATATAATGAAAATATATGTTTATGCTGCATGGAAATGTTGATGTATTTTGGTTGGGCTATATAGGTGGACAACATGAGAATTCCACCTGAGGTTGGTGATACAAGTTCTCCGTGTCACGTAGCACATGAACAAATGGAACATATTGGTGCATCCTCAGAAGCTAAAAATGTGAGCATTGAGAAATGATTTTAATGATTGGTAGAAAGATACTTTATGTAAATATGTGTATACTAATTAATAACTTCTTTTATTATACAGAGGTTGAATTTTAATGTGGATGCTATAAATCTGAGTATGCCGGATCGTGCAAGACCAAAAGGACGGACAATAAAAAATACAGAAGATAGAATTATGAAACTAGGTGCAAAAGGAGAAAAAAGAAGAATAGGAGATGCCAATTGTGTGGAATAGCAGATGGACATAACAACAGAATGTGTCTGTCTGTGGAAGAGAATAGGGCAAGACTAGCAAAACTGGCTAATCGAAAGAGAGGACGACCGGCCGGATCAAGACTAAACAATAAAACAACTGCTCCACAGTGCAATGAAACAACGACTGCTAAAAACATCGTATTGATGAAGAAGTAGAAAATGAATAAGCCGCTGAGCATATGGAATTGGGTGAATAATTTGAAGTGTGACTAAAGAGTGGTCGATGTAGTATAAATTTGTAATAGCACAATGACCTATGTTTTAGTTTTTGGAAATTAATAGTTTGCATGACTGGGTTATATAATGCGTTGATATAATACTATAATATGTTGCGTAAAACTAGACAATTACCCAAATTATGAATATATAACAAAAATTGGCATTGAACGTTCAGCAATCGGCCAATCTGGACATAAATGGTATATAGACTCAATACACTTAACATAACTAATCAAATGGGAGTACATACTTCGGGTTTACACTACATCTAGACAGAAAAGGTTGTAGCATAGGCACTGATCACAGTTATCATAATTAGCACGGTAAGTGTGTAAAAAAGGAACCTAATGTATATAAAATAAGGAAGTATATAGGTTGCATAAAACTTGAATATTAAAGATAATATGATAATAGAATGTCACACCCGGTTTTAGAAGGCAAACCGAATGCGAATCATGTACGTGTCAGGATCAGTTATTCACGTACACAGCAGTTACATAACATGGACATCATCACACAGCGCTCAAATAGTATTAAAAAGGGAAATAATAGTCGATTACATCATACGTCTGAGACGTCCACATAGTCCTTACAATAAATCAAAGTGCGGAAAAGAAACGTAGATAAACGCGGCCTTCACAGGCAGCCGACTGGGGGTTGCCGCTAACCCACGCCTAGAACTCGTCGTAGTCTTGGAACTCCTGGAAGTCTCCTTCCACAGCTTCATCTTCGCCTGAGCAGTGGTTGCAATGCTGACAACCTGGGGATGGGGGGGTTTGGTGTGTAGAGCAAGGGTGAGTACACATCAACATACTCAGCAAGTATCCTGTTTGGCTGTAGTGGACTAGCTTTATGTGGGGATAAGTCAAGCAGTTGCTTTTAGTTGGTCAGATTATTATTTACTAATAGAAAGCCAGGTTTTAGAATTAACCCAAGTTATTAGCCCGATGTACCCTTTCCAAACGGAAAGAATACCACTACCAGCACCATATTCATAACCAAAACCATCGATCTCATAGCCACCTGTACCATAATGTCTCTGATCAAGTACCACTAATCACTGGAGCTCCCTTGGCCGCTCATAACCGCGAGCACGGCTGATATATCAGTTTTCAAACACTCTGCAGAGGTTGTGCACTTTACCCACAAGCCGTGATTCCCTTTCTGCCCGGAGAGAGCTACTCCCCATTGACCACTACCTAGGTGGCCTAGCAGCGCATCACTATGTAGCCTTTACAAATATTCCCCGAGGCTGTAGCCACCCGTTAGGTTTCCTAAATGCACCGCACTCCTCCCCAAGGGGCGAACCCAAACTTGGCAGAGCGAGCCGCATACACCGAGCCCCATTGACGGCACGACGGCTAAGTGAACTACACCCCGGATCCTCTAATTATTCAGCTAAGGGCATCCCATTCCACCCTCATGGTTGCACTGTTTTCCCGGGCGGTCATCCATACAACAGGTCCTTACGGAGAGGCACTCGAGAAACCGCTCGAGCCCCCTTGAAGACCACAAGTATAACATCATCATAAGAGAGGGGAAAACAGCGTATCATAGATAATCTCATCATGTTCATTGATTAGAGTTAAGCAATAGCATAAAGCTAGACAATAATAATCCAACCCAAATAGGTAAACAAGGACATGGATAACAAAAGCTAGTCAATCCTTAGGCATAAATGTGTAAAGCGGGAGGTGAATTAAAGAATGAATAGGACAGAGATAGGTCAAGGGACACTTGCCTCCACCAAACGACTGCTGCTCAGGGGCTTCTCCTACGAGTTCTTCGGGCTCCTCGACCGAATCGTTCTCTATGCGATTGCAAACATACATACATCCACATATTTAATACAAAAGAACAGTACACCATACAATAGAATGCAGTAAGTAAACAGACGTTCCACGCGGGCTCGCAACTACGGTTAAGAGAGAAAGAGAAAAAGACAGTCGAGAAACGATCACGTTACATGATTATAAATTAACCACTCGTTTAATAGAAGGAAGCTAATGTAGACACTATGTTTAGCGTAAAGTAAAGTCATGTTTCATGTCTAATCATTATAAGCGAATGAAGATAAATAAAAAGAATCGTCGCGCGGCGAGGCGCGCGACATAGCACTCTAAAACGAATTAAGAAATTAACGACTCGTCGCGCGACCGAGCACACAACGAGGCACTTCGCATTAGTTATAAAGAGACGTTAAGCTTCGCGCGACAAAACGCACGACGGCATACGTCGACTAGACTGAGTCTAAAGTGGAACGTCGCGTGAATACACGCGCGACGTTACACCTTAAACAACCTGAAATTAAAATGGATTGTCGCGCGACGAAGCGCACGACGCAACACATAAATAGAATCTGAAATCAGACAAATCCGTCGCGCGACGAAGCGCACGACGCAACACACTAACTAACGGAGCTTGACATTGACTACCGACCAAAAATAATCACCGCGAGCGCGGGTTTGCGCACGCGGGAACGCGCTAGCGGTAAACGGGGAAGCGCGAGGCCACGCCAAGGCCACGCGAACCACGCCGAGGGCCGGGATGCCGCACGCAGGGGGCCGAGGCCACGCGCAGGGGGCTGGGGCTGCGCCGGGGCCTGGGAGGCCGCGCCGGGGCCGCGCCGGGGCCGAGCCGCCGGGGGGGCCGCGCCGGGGCGCCGCCGCACGGGCAGGGGCGGGGGCCGCGCGCCACCGCGCGCCGGCGAGCAGGGGACGGGGCGGGGCCGCTGCGCGCGAGCAGGGGCGGGGTCGGGGTCGCGCCGGCGAGCAGGGGGAGGGGGCGGGGTCGCCGCCGGGCGGGGAGGAGGGGGGGGGGGGCGAGCGCCGCCGCGCGCAGGGGAGGGGTAGGGGGGCGCGCGAGCATGGGAAAGGGAGGGCGCGTGCGGGGGGAGGAAGAAGAGGAGGGAGAGGGAGAGAGAGAGGAGGAGGGGAGGGGAGCTCACCTCGGGGTCCAAATTCCGGTGATCGCCGTCTCCAACTCCTAGGGCACCATGGGGAGAGAGAGGTGGAAGAGGGAGAGGGAAGTTGTTGCGCGGGAGATCCAAATGAGAGAGAGAGAGGAGAGGGGGCGCATGGGGGGGGTGTGGGCGCCAGGGGCGCGCAGGGCCGGGCTGGGCGGACCGGGCCGGGCTGGGTTGGGTTGGGCCGGGCCACTTCGCGGATCGAAACCCACGACACGCACAACCCAAACAAAGACGCACGACACGGCTCCAATCGCGAACCGAAAACCGAGACAGAACGAGACGAACACGCGATATCAGACAAAGAAATGCGCCTCGGCATGATGCAACACCCATAACACTTAGGTTTTGGTTTATACATGACACAGACACCGTCACTATACAGGTTTGAAATTGGGAGGAAGGAGCGAAACAGGAAAGAGAAAAGAGAGTAACGCCCGAATTTGGTGAGGGAAAAGAAGAAAAAAATCTACCCCCAAATTCTGGGCGTTACAAACCTATCCCCCTTAAAAGAATCTCGCCCTCGAGATTCAGGGTTGGCTAGCAAAGAGCTCGGGGTATTTAGCCATCAGATCGTCTTCACGCTCCCAGGTTGCTTCTTCCTCAGAGTGATGATTCCATCTGACTTTGCACATTCTGATGGTCTTCCTTCGGGTGACTCTGTCTGCAACCTCAAGGATTTGGTGCCATCTTTCTTTTCCACGAACAAGACAGGGGCGGCCCAAGGTGAGGTGCTTGGCCGGATGTAACCTTTCTCTGACAGCTCATCAATCTGCTTCTTAAGCTCAACCAACTCCGGTCCAGATATTCTGTAAGCTCTCTTAAAGATGGGGGCGATTCCAGGAAGAAGCTCTATGGCAAACTCAACTTTCCGCTCTGGTGGCATACCTGGTAAATCCTTTG
This sequence comes from Zea mays, assembly GCF_902167145.1. Classification (NCBI taxonomy): domain Eukaryota; kingdom Viridiplantae; phylum Streptophyta; class Magnoliopsida; order Poales; family Poaceae; genus Zea; species Zea mays. The sequence continues at coordinate 262,054,309 of NC_050096.1, read as the reverse complement.
GAAACACATCTGGGAATTCGGACACAACCTTGATACTCTCAATTGGATCTGCTTCACTGCTATCAACGGCCATCTGATAACAACTTCCTTTCTTTGGCTCAGGCGGGACTAACTCGATCACCACTTCCTTTCCTAGTGGGAACACCAACTTGATTGTCCTTTTATCACAACTGATAACTGCCTGATACTTATCTAGCCAATTCATCCCTAGGATGACATCTATTCCCTGAGTACCCATTACTATAAGGTTGGTGGGAAATGCTATCCCCCTTATTTCCACACATACATTCAAACATATGCTATCAGCTCGAATTCTACCACCGGCTGAGTCAATTTGAATGGGGGTTGACATGGTAGTAATTGGAAGATTCTGTGCTTCTACCCATGATGCAGTAATGAAAGAATGTGTTGCTCCAGTATCAAATAACACTTCTGCAATATGGGAGTCGACTGGGAACATACCTACTATCATGCCGGGGGTCTCCTGAACTGCTTCAGCCTCCAAGTGATTCAGTCTTCCATGGTTGTAACGTGGCTGAGAGCGGTTGCCTGCTCCAGGCTGAGACACGTTCTGCTTTGCTGGGACATTGGGGCCTGACTGCTGCTGGGCTACCTTCTTCGGACATTGCATCACCTAGTGGCCTTGCTCTCCATAGTGGAAACATGCTCTGTTTCCAACCTGAGCTGGTGCTGCCTGATTGTTCTGCTAGTTTGCTGGGGCAGGAAGACAAGGTGCCTGCTGATTCTGCCTCTGAAACTGACCTCCTGACTGATTGCTCTGACGGTTCTGGTACTGATGCTGAGGATACTGCCTTTGGAACTGCTGATGCTGCTGAGGTGGACGCTGGTTCTGCCTGAACTGCTGAGGTTGATTGCCTGAGAAACGAGGGCGGTTGCTGCTTCCAGGCTGGGGTCCACTAATCTTGCGCTTACGATCCTCCATCTCCTTACGCTTCCTCTCTGTCATGATTGCTCTGTCAATCAGGTGCTGGAATATCCGGAAGGTGTGATTCATCAGTTGGTACTGGAGAGGGTCAACCAAGCCTCTCAGGAAACGGTACTGCCGCTTGGCGTCGGTGTTGACATCTTCAGGAGCATAGCGAGACAACTGCAGAAACCTGTCTCGATACTCACTGACTGACATCGACCCTTGCTTAAGGGCCAGGAACTCCTCCTTCTTCACTGTCATCAGACCTGTAGGCACATGGTACTGACGAAAGCTACCTCTGAACTCTTCCCAGGTGATGGCGTCGGGGTTGGTATGGGTGGCGAGATAAGACTCCCACCATGACTGAGCTGCTCCTCTCAACAGACGGGGACCATACAAGACTTTCTCCCTATCATCACACTGAGCGGTGTGCAACTCCCGCTCCATAGTGCGCAGCCAGTCTTCAGCATCCATGGGGTCAGAAGAGTGAGCAAACGTTGGTGGATGACCTCTCATGAATTCAGCACGCTTGTCTCTGGGCATCTGAGGCATCTGAGGCTGAGGTGGGGCCTGCTGCTGTTGTTGTTGTTGCTGCTGCTGAATGGCGGCCAGAGTCTGACCGATGGCTTGAACTGCCTGAGTCTGCATCAGAAACATCTGCTCGATCGACATCGGGGGCGGGGGCGGCAGGTGCTGTTGCTGGGGCACCTCCTCCTGTTGAGCGGCTCGCTCCTGCTGAGCACGCCTTCCTCCTCTGCGCCTGTTCTCTGACATCTGCAGAATGCAACCACACATCAGAACTGATCTGGCAAATCTTGCAGCATAAGAAAAGAGTATAGAATCCTTCAACAACACTGAACAGATGAGCATCTTCACTGATCTCTAACACAGACCACACAGCTTCTCAGATAAAGAGGAAAGTGGAATAAAAGGTTTCCCAACTATATAACTAACTCCATTAACATAATAGGTAAACCAAAATGCAGGGGATACCCACACTCTGGTGACAGTCATTACAAAGATCTAAACCAAACATAGTTCATCATGACAAACATAAATGCACAGGATATAGCAAACTACCCTGTCTAACTAAGACTAACTAAGAGCGAGACTAACGCTAAGACTGTAGCTTCTACGTATATATTTCGTATTAATTACAAGATCCAACTCTAACAATCTATGGTTCTAGATTTATCTTGGTCTTGCAGTCGGGATTGCCATAAGGCTGGTGTCCACGCCGAGGTGAGCGGTACGGGTGCTGAGTCCCAACGGGAGCGGGGGAACCATCGTCCAGGTGACGACGTTCCACGCGCTCAGCCCGCAGCAGGGCGATCTCAGCATGAGCCCTACTCAGCTCGTCTAGTGCATGGTCCAGCTCCGTGTTTAGCACGACGGCTAGGTTGACTGTGCTGCTCAACCTAGGATTGTCTTCACCGACAGGTGAAACAATCACGCCTCCTGTGCTGCCAGATGGACGGCGGGGGTAATACTTCAAGTCAAGACCGTCAGCTACCCCACCGAGAACCGAGCAGTAGTGCGAAAGCGCACGCCGTGCAGCATCTTGCATGGCCGCCTCAGCTGAGTCCCGCTCAGAGATAGAATAGTGCTCTGAGCAGGCCTCCGCACCCTGGAGACTGTTCTCCGGGCGGCGCACCAAGCAGGTCGCCTCCCAGCGGTCCGGGTAGACCCCGCGACTATGCTGGTAGACCACACAGCGATACTCGATGGACCAGGTATGCAGGTTAAGTGCCCGACGTAGCAGGGTGTCGAGCGCATCGTGGAAGTGACACCCGCGAGCAGCGTCGCGAGCGATGGGTCGAGCAACCCATCCTTCCGGCTCATGGTCAGCAGAGAAGTCGGTGTCGTGGCTCGAGCTGTCGTCGCCACCTTCGTCGTCTGGGTCTCCTCCAGCAACTACTCCAGAGGCTAGGGCGCCCAGTGGTGGTGCAGGGGGCGCCTCCAGAGGAAGCACGGGGGAGCAGCTCCTCACGGACTCTATCTCCTGTTGGAGCGAGAAAGAAGAGCCCTGCTGCTCCTGTCGTCGACGTTCCTGCTCCTCATGCAGGCGGTGGTGCAATCTCTCCAAGTGGCTGGACTGTCCAGCCATGGGACGGCGAAGCGGACGCTTAGCAAGGCGGGAGGGTAAGAAGGGGATGACAGACTTTCGTGCAGTGTGTCTAAGTCAAGCCATCTACAAAAGACATCGCCAGCAAAAGGGTGAGAACAGAATTAATATGACCAGCAAATAATGAATCATAAATAAATGAAGGATTAGAATAAAACACAATTTTCAGCAAGGTATAATGTATAGTAGAACATAGGTTTGGTCGATATGACCAACTTTTGAAGTGATATCAAAGTCAAGGCACGGACAGAGGTCTATAGTCCTTAGAACGACCATTCTACTCTAGGTTAGCGGTCCTACAGTCAGCGCGGCTTTGATACCACTTATGTCACACCCGGTTTTAGAAGGCAAACCGAATGCGAACCATGTACGTGCCAGGATCAGTTATTCACGTACACAGCAGTTACATAACATGGACATCATCACACAGTGCTCAAATAGTATTAAAAAGGGAAATAATAGTCGATTACATCATACGTCTGAGACGTCCACATAGTCCTTACAATAAATCAAAGTGCGGAAAAGAAACGTAGATAAATGCGGCCTTCACAGGCAGCCGACTGGGGGTTGCTGCTAACCCACGCCTAGAACTCGTCGTAGTCTTGGAACTCCTGGAAGTCTCCTTCCACAGCTTCATCTTCGCCTGAGCAGTGGTTGCAATGCTGACAACTTGGGGATGGGGGGGTTGGTGTGTAGAGCAAGGGTGAGTACACATCAACATACTCAGCAAGTATCCTGTTTGGCTGTAGTGGACTAGCTTTATGTGGGGATAAGTCAAGCAGTTGCTTTTAGTTGGTCAGATTATTATTTACTAATAGAAAGCCAGGTTTTAGCATTAACCCAAGTTATTAGCCCGATGTACCCTTTCCAAACGGAAATAATACCACTTACCAGCACCATATTCATAACCAAAACCATCGATCTCATAGCCACCTGTACCATAATGTCTCTGATCAAGTACCACTAATCACTGGAGCTCCCTTGGCCGCTCATAACCGCGAGCACGGCTGATATATCAGTTTTCAAACACTCTGCAGAGGTTGTGCACTTTACCCACAAGCTGTGATTCCCTTTCTGCCCGGAGAGAGCTACTCCCCATTGACCACTACCTAGGTGGCCTAGCAGGGCATCACTACGTAGCCTTTACAAATATTCCCCGGGGCTGTAGCCACCCGTTAGGTTTCCTAAATGCACCGCACTCCTCCCCAAGGGGCGAACCCAAACTTGGCAGAGCGAGCCGCATACACCGAGCCCCATTGACGGCACGACGGCTAAGTGAACTACACCCCGGATCCTCTAATTATTCAGCTAAGGGCATCCCATTCCACCCTCATGGTTGCACTGTTTTCCCGGGCGGTCATCCATACAACAGGTCCTTACGGAGAGGCACTCGAGAAACCGCTCGAGCCCCCTTGAAGACCACAAGTATAACATCATCATAAGAGAGGGGAAAACAGCGTATCATAGATAATCTCATCATGTTCATTGATTAGAGTTAAGCAATAGCATAAAGCTAGACAATAATAATCCAACCTAAATAGGTAAACAAGGACATGGATAACAAAAGCTAGTCAATCCTTAGGCATAAATGTGTAAAGCGGGAGGTGAATTAAAGAATGAATAGGACAGAGATAGGTCAAGGGACACTTGCCTCCACCAACCGACTGCTGCTCAGGGGCTTCTCCTGCGAGTTCTTCGGGCTCCTCGACCGAATCGTTCTCTATGCGATTGCAAACATACATACATCCACATATTTAATACAAAAGAACAGTACACCATAAAATAGAATGCAGTAAGTAAACATACGTTCCACGCGGGCTCGCAACTACGGTTAAGAGAGAAAGAGAAAAAGACAGTCGAGAAACGATCACGTTACATGATTATAAATTAACCACTCGTTTAATAGAAGGAAGCTAATGTAGACACTATGTTTAGCGTAAAGTAAAGTCATGTTTCATGTCTAATCATTATAAGCGAATGAAGATAAATAAAAAGAATCGTCGCGCGGCGAGGCGCGCGACATAGCACTCTAAAACGAATTAAGAAATTAACGACTCGTCGCGCGACCGAGCACGCAACGAGGCACTTCGCATTAGTTATAAAGAGACATTAAGCTTCGCGCGACGAAACGCACGACGGCATACGTCGACTAGACTGAGTCTAAAGTGGAACGTTGCGTGAATACACGCGCGACGTTACACCTTAAACAACCTGAAATTAAAATGGATTGTCGCGCGACGAAGCGCACGACGCAACACATAAATAGAATCTGAAATCAGACAAATCCATCGCGCGACGAAGCGCACGACGCAACACACTAACTAACGGAGCTTGACATTGACTACCGACCAAAAATAATCACCGCGAGCGCGGGTTTGCGCACGCGGGAACGCGCTAGCGGTAAACGGGGAAGCGCGAGGCCACGCCAAGGCCACGCGAACCACGCCGAGGGCCGGGATGCCGCGCGCAGGGGGCTGGGGCTGCGCCGGGGCCTGGGAGGCCGCGCCGGGGCGCCGCCGCGCGGGCAGGGGGCGGGCGGGGGGCCGCCGCGCGCCGGCGAGCAGGGGGACGGGGCGGGGCGGGGCCGCCGCGCGCGAGCAGGGGGCGGGGTCGGGGTCGCGCCGGCGAGCAGGGGGAGGGGGCGGGGTCGCCACCGGGCGGGGAGGAGGGGGGGCGAGCGCCGCCGCGGGGGGGGGGGGGCGGGGCGGGCGAGCGCCGCCGCGCACAGGGGAGGGGTAGGGGCGCGCGCGAGCAGGGGAAAGGGAGGGCGCGCGCGGGGGGAGGAAGAAGAGGAGGGAGAGGGAGAGAGAGAGGAGGAGGGGAGGGGAGCTCACCTCGGGGTCCAAATTCCGGTGATCGCCGTCTCCAACTCCTAGGGCACCACGGGGAGAGAGAGGTGGAAGAGGGAGAGGGAAGTTGTTACGCGGGAGATCCAAATGAGAGAGAGAGAGGAGAGGGGGGCGCATGGGGGGGTGTGGGCGCCAGGGGCGCGCAGGGCCGGGCCGGGCGGACCGGGCCGGTCTGGGTTGGGTTGGGCCGGGCCACTTCGCAGATCGAAACCCACGACACGCACAACCCAAACAAAGACGCACGACACGGCTCCAATCGCGAACCGAAAACCGAGACAGAACGAGACGAACACGCGATATCAGACAAAGAAATGCGCCTCGGCATGATGCAACGCCCATAACACTTAGGTTTTGGTTTATACATGACACGGACACCGTCACTATACAGGTTTGAAATTGGGAGGAAGGAGCGAAACAGGAAAGAGAAAAGAGAGTAACGCCCGAATTTGGTGAGGGAAAAGAAGAAAAAAATCTACCCCCAAATTCAGGGCGTTACATAGAAATACGCCAAACATTGGACGAAAACGTTTAACCATCTCACAATCTGGAAATGAAAAGCATATAAGTTCATAACAGATAACATAACTACATAGTCTGGTAACACTTATGTTTTACACACTTGAAATAAAAACTGATACGAAGTGGCATAAACACTGAACACAGCGAACATAAGTGTCATGGGGAGTATCATACACATGAGCAACACCTGACATAAGTGACTTAAGAAGTAACATAAACAGTTTGGGGGTCCCATAGGGAATCATGTTCAGCTATGATATCTAAGTCTTGGCTTTCAAACAACGTCGTTTCCTTGGAACATACTTGAAAGGCAGCAGTTCTGCCGGGATGGGGTAAACCCTGTTGTTGCGATGAAAGGTCAGGCAATGTAGAACAAAAGCGCGTTGGTCCAATGGTTCATCCTGAAATAGTCATAATAGTTGAATTAATGCTAAGAATAAGTATGAAGGAGTAATATATGCATGATCAAAACACTAATTTAGTAACAGACCGGTACATAAAATTTTGATAAGTCGCCATCATCAAAATCGTAGTATCGGAGGAAGTTTGCGACAAAAAAACCACAATCGTTTGACCATGGTAACATGGTTGGACAATTGGGAAGAAGCCCAATCTTGTAGTTGCCAATCTTTGGTAAACTTGTATCTGGTCGAGCTTCATGTAACGCAATGCTAAGTCTTCTCATTATTAATCTGGACCAAGGTATCTTCGTTCCATTTATCAACAATTGATCATTGTGGATTTGTTTCCAGGTAGTGCCTCCAAGCAATGTCCCATAAGGATTTGAATCTAAAATGTCTATTCGACGAAGTTGAAAGTTGATTGCATAAAGGGTCCAATGACTACGACGTAGCATAGGAACCAGGATCTGTTAAGATATATGTATAAGTTTATGAATGAACAATAATAGGTGTATGGAAAAATGAAAAATAACGTAAATATAACTTATGACCAACATAACATTAAAATATTCTTACAAAATAAAACTGATTGGGGCTCACCAATTTTATTTGGTTCAGAACTTCATCTGGAGGAAGCGTCGGTTCTAGTTGTTCTTTAAGAACTGATGTTGAGAAGGGCTGGGGATTTGAACTGTGTTGTTCGAACTCCTCGATATTCAAAACAGTCTGGACAAAAAATATATTGATTAGTATTATATATTTATACAGTAAGGGTTGAAATATGATACAAAGTTGAAGAGAAAAAAATACCCCAACATTGACATTTAGGGTCCGTTTGGCAAAGCTCCAGCTCCTGCTTCTTTAGCTCCAGATCCTGATCCTCCTGAGGAGCTGATCCTCCTGAATCTCCTAGAGAATTAGAATCATTTTTCAAACCGTTTGGCAAGTAAACTGATTCTTGTCTGCTGAGAGTTGGTGGTCTGTGGCGATTGTCTGTTTTACCCTTTGCAGTTCAACTTTGTTACAAACCAATAAGTAGTATGCATATACGGAAAAAATTATAAAACAATAACATATAAAATGATGGCTTTTTCTTCCTCATGCAACAGAGGCCCATCTTTAAACTTGGCAATTCCTTTGTATTACTACACATTAGGGGAAAGAAGATGTTAGACATATAACATGTAACACAAGATGCAATAAAGACAATTATCCAAAGTTCTATTACCTTATTCAAGTTCTTCCACCTTTCATTTGTCGCACTCCAGGTTTTTTTCGCGGTGTCCCATCCCAAATCAGTTTCCTTCGATAGTCTTTTCCAATTGGTGTATTCAATCCTCATCTTGTCCCATTTGTTCTTGAACTGCATTTTGGTGTAGGACAACCCAGTCTTTTCTTTGAATTTGTCCATCACATTTTTGTACCCTGTTTTATTTAAGTGGGTACCAGAACGGTTGTGCGCCTTCACTTGTTCGGCGAACAATTCACACACTAGAGCAGTGTTATCTTCATTCCAATTGGCACTATCACCCATATTGCTGTAAAAAAATTAAAATCTAAAACAAATATATACAGCTACCAAAATAGTAGACCAGCTAGCGAGCAGAGCGGCTAGCGACAAAAAATAGCTGAGCAGCTAGCGACCAAAATAGCAGAGCGGCTAGTAATCGTGTCCATCCTTTCAGCATCATTTGGAACTACCAAAACTTCTGGATCCATTGGTGAGCACCCACCAACCGCAGACATAGGGGGCGGCGAAGGAAGAGGGAGCTCCGTAGCTATGGCATCAGGTCCTCTCCTCCACACCTCATCTCTTGCCCGCAGCTTTGAAACATTCGTATCGTGGAATCCAGGTGAGTGCTTCCTCTTCTTGCTTGCTGGCAACGCACCTCCATCCCTGCAGACCCCAAGACCCCCATCCTCCCTCAGCACTCGTGGGCGCCCACCAGACTCCGAGCCGCTATCGCTTGAGACCTCGCTAGGCTCCTTATCGTCCTTCCTTTTTGAAGGTCGGCTCATCAGTGGCGCATACGGCGAGCGGTGGCGGATGTACTAGTTGTCCACTTCACGGCCCCTGCTGCCATCACGGTGGCGATCCGCAAGCAAGAATCCCACAGAACGGAAAGCAAAGTGGAGCAGAACGCCGGGATCCGCAGAGCACGTACCTGGGAACCGCAGACGAGCAGAACAGCTCTCGCTAGAGGACGGCGAAGATGGTCGAAACCCTAGCCGCCGCTCCCTTCAGCGATAGGAAGGGATCACGAGACAGAGGACGCGCGCGCCGTGGAGGGTTGCGGGAGGGCTCATTATGTTTTTGTCTAATGGCAATTGCGGGTAATTTCGATCAAATTTTAAGGGGAGGTCCATATTTGGTTGGTTGAGGAGCTGTTTTAAGGGAGGGTGGAGCAGGTTTTTTTAGATCCCACCTTTCTTCACAAAAACGACTCCCAATCTTTCGGCTCCATACGAGAATCAATTTAAAAAAATACTCGTTTGGCATAGCTCCTCCAGATCCTCGCTTAGAACCAGGAGCTGGAGCTGTGCCAAACGGGCCCTTAGTATTAGAGTGTTGATTGTGGTATCTGGATTGTATAATACATCATCATCACGAATACATTCGATAAATGCCTGCATGAAAATGTTCTCAAGGCATTTATTAGGACCAAACAATTGGACAACATTCAGGACAAAACCTCCAAATCCTCCAAAATCAATAATAGTCCTGGAAAAATGAAACTTTAATTACAAATCAGCTAATTATACCTAATTGAAGTTTGAATAACGAATACATACATGCTCGGATCTAGTTGTCCTGATAAAATGAACTTAAATAGTTGGCGAGCACATTCTTCACGTGATACGTGGGGAGGTTCAGCAACTGCAGATTTAGATGAAATATCCTTTGCAACAAGTTCAGTGGTTGTCTGATATATATATTTGTTAGTAATCAATAGCATAAATAATTATGTATTGTAGTGTACATATATAAAAAAAATATAAGAAGATGAAACGACATGACTTATGTCAATGGGGTTTTGTCAAACTATGGTGCACCAGATACGGGAGTATCATGTTTAACAGTTTTTTGTCCTTCCTGAAAAACAATAAAATTATTAATATAAACGTAATCAAACATAGGTTATAACTAATATTAACATAATATGATGAAGGTATAAATACTGACAATATTTATGTTTGGTGTTACTTCAGAAACAACAATCTTGTCGGTTGTGGGAGCCTAATGAATAGAGTAAATAAAAAACATGCATATATATTACTGCTACTTGCATAAATTGTAATTGAAAATATAATAAATGTGAATAAAGGAAAACAAACATTTTATTTTGGAGTCTTGTCAAATATAGGGGCATCCATAACTGAATTTTTTTCACAAACGTTCCTACTGACAATCTGTAATGGTAACATATGAAATTTGAGTAAACAATAACTTGTATGCTATATTGAATATATGATTTATATATAAAGTTTGTATGAAAAAACTTACCTATTCTGATACTTTGATATCATCAGTAGGAACATGTATTTCCTGATCATGTTGCTGATTATCAGGAGTTGGAACAGGTGGAGTGGATACTGGATCATTTATTGGATGCATTGAGGTAGTGGGGGGATATCTACATTTGGAAAATATAATAATAAAGTAGTTGTTACTGAAATGTACCAGAAATATAAATGTATCGTTATAAAAAAATGGTTAAACATACACATCATCGCAAACTACATCAATATACTATCGGGATGCATAAAATAAATGAGAGTTTTAAAAATAAAATCAACTGAAAGGTGTTGGTGACTGTACGAGTGAAAATTAATGCATAAGTTATATATACAATTCTGCATAAAATAAAGTATTTGAGATCATATAACTAAATATAATTTTCCCAGCAATAATTCGTGAGCTTGATTAATTTAAAAAAAATAAACATAAATAATAAAACCTTCTTGCTGTGAATCTCGCTGCGTTGCAGCCCTCAGGACTTCATCGATCATTTCACCCAATGTTTCAGATAGTTCAATCTGCTTCGAAACAATCATCTGATGGCTCAGCTGAAGAGAATCACAGTACTTATCCACCTCTTTGTCATGAGAATCAAACATTGATTCAAACCTTGGTCGATGCTGGGAGGGCAAACATTTCAACTTATTACCAATCAAATGCCTGATACGTGGCACATATATGTTGAAAACATCAGAAACGGGTCGTTCTGGTGCGATGACGTAACACGTTTCTGAACGGCTACGAAACTGTATAAAGCCCAGTTACAACTGTTAGCAGTAATTAAAAGTGTAACATCTGCATAACAGGACAACAAATGTTTATGTCTAACCTCTGCATGGCCGAATGGTTCACCAGTTTTACGAGGGGGGGCGTTTGTCACCACTGGCCAAATCTCTTATGGTCTCATTATCAAAAAAACTTAATGCGGGGAGTACCATATTTGTTATCAGGAGATGCTGGGTGATGTAAGTGATCAAGATAGTAAATCTGAAAAAAAATAATGCAAAAAATATATAATTAGTACAAAACAAATATTTGCATATCATATATATGCACAGTAAATAAAAGAATTACTTACTAGAACAATGAGTGAGCACCCATATATTGTTGCAGTAATATTTGTTTTGTTCCTTTTGTGCCAACGTGTGGCAGCATCACACAAATCCGTGTAAACTAGTTGACACCAGTCAATATCAGCCATTCAGGCCATGTTTGAAGTCATTAGTACCTCATTGTTTGTAATGCCCCATGAAGCAGATGGAAAAAGAAGTCGATTGAATAGAATCAGAAAAAAGCATCTGATTGATAACTCATCATCATTGCCAAGCACTATCTTGTCCTGGAGCTTGACAACATCAAATTCTTCTTTACCAACTTTGAGATCACGTCTCAGTTTTGCAGCAGCATCCACTTCACCATACCAATCGGTAAACTCTCTGCCCCCTCCAGCACATGGCAAACCCAAAATAAGACGAACCGTCTCTTTTGTTATCTTCAGTTCCTTGCCAGCCCCTGGGCGTATGGTCATGTCATGTGGATCTAATTTATCCATCAACCACCTGATGAGAGATCTGCTCTCTAAGGCATCAGTTCGCAAATCAAATATACTGGAAAATCCCAACCTAGCGACTGCATCGCGCTGCTGATCGCTCATTATCCAAGTTGAGACAATAACATCATAAGGAATGCAGCAGATATTCAATTTCTGAAAGCATAAATGAATATGCATTAATACACAACATACATATATTGTTATAACTAAGGATACTATATATACATACAAGTGACATTTATTAGAGACTTGTAAATAACTAGTCTACAACACTAAAAAAATAAACAGCATACTTTGAGATAATAATATACATAAATGTAACGTGTGGGGAAATACAAAATTGATTGGGCACCAATATTAACACATAAATAAACAGAGATATATACATAGTACCTGGGATTTTCTAGGAGTCTTCTGTTTAGACTTGACATTTATCTCAAACTTTGGACTGCTTTTCACACTCGGAGCTTGGGGGGAAGGGACTTTAATCTTCTTTGCACTGTTTTTTCTGAAGGGGAAGGAGAGGCTGATATGAATTGGCGCTTCAAAGATGGAGCATCCATGAAATCATCATCGGACAGTGTGGATGGAGTAGGAGGATGATTTCTTTTTACACGACAAGCTAGTGCCTTTCTGCGGAAACGATGAACTGGTGCTAGTTGTGGACCAGTCTGCTTCTGATTATGTGGATTATCATCTTGATGTGCTGAGCTGCTAGATCGAGTTCGTCTGGAGATGTCAATGGAAAAAACTTCCTGACTTGACTCAATGGTTAGTCTTTTTGGATTAGTTGGAGGGCGATCAACAGATCTCATGATTAAACACTGAATAAATCTGTTGAAAAAAAGTTGTTTTTAGATACAATGGTTTATGCATGAATAAATTCGCCAAAAAAATCTAATTTTTACTATAACTATCTACAATGCATACTACATAATACTAAATGGAGTTACATAACTTAAACTACCTTTTTCCATTTATATGACAACATTTAATGAACAATGGTTATATACAAACATAAAGATTAATTTAATATTTCATATAATTGTAACTGGAGCATGATAAAATAAGTGCCTTTTTTGCATCAACTAACTATACAACATATTTTAATAACTGGTTCATAGTAATATACACATTTAGCTGATATTCAAACATGAATATTTAAATAACTTTTGCATAAATAACAGTATTTGTATGTATTTATATATAATAAACAGGAGTGTAAACTACTGATTCAAGTAGATAGAACAATGCAATTATGCTTATTATCTTGCCCAATGTTCATAAACATCTGTACAAATGAGCATAGACAGTATTGACGATATGCATATATATCAAATCCAATAAGTATATTTTATGTATAATAAAACAGGTGTGTAAACTAATGATTCAAGTAAATATAACAATGCAATTATGCATATTATCTTGACCAGTATTCAAAACATTTGTACAAATGTGCATAAACATTACTGACGATATACATATATATCAAATACAATAAGCATATACGTGTTACTAATATTGTGTAAAAGGTACTCTCTGCAAACTCGTGAATAAGTACCTGATCCACAGCCTTTGTCTAGGTCTATGAATGACGAGCGATAAAGTGGATCTATAAGAAATGCAGATGCTCTAGGGTCGGGGCTCCTGAACAAAAGAGAGATGCAATGAGCGATGCAATGAGCCGATTAGAGAGATGTATAATCGGATACAAATCACACATTTAGCTAAAGAATAAGGGTTACAATCAAATCCACTTCAATCGACAAAAAATGCTTCAAAAATCGACGGAAACCCCGATGTATTTGAAGTTGGATTACCTGGAACTTCTAGGAAAGCATTTGCTCTTGAATCGGGCTCCAATGCTCGGAGATTGAAGGAGCTCAGCTGGATTGGAGCAGCGCTGGATTGGAGCGGCGGAAATCGCCTAGCGAGTCGCCTGAGACGCAAGGAAAGACGGTGCGGTCGCTGGGGTTTTCTTCCTATCGGCGCGGGTTTGTCTGAGTTGATTGCGCGTAGACGGTTTTAGAAACCGGGAAACGGGGAGACGTGGCTGGGCTGACGGGGGAAACGGTGTAACGGTGTCGTGACTGGGAACTATTGACCAAGTCTGGTTCAACCTAAATGAGCATATTGACTAGCCTGAGCTTCCTCTATTATTAGAAGCCCAGAGCTCTTAATATATAAACTATATATATATATATATATATATATATATATATATATATATATATATATATATATATATATACCTTTTTCAGATCATGTTGGCCAATCATTAAGGTGGATCTCATTGCAGTCATGCATGCATTCTCTTCACAGCCAACGCTTCCTTAACTTTGACATCCTAAATCAGGCTAATATCATTCTGCTATCCAAGAACAATGGCTCTGACACGATTGTGAGTTTCAGGCCTATCATCCTAATAATGTACAGTGTTGCTAAACTCTTCACCAAGCTTCCATCATTGAGACTTGCACCTTCCATGAGAGACATCGTATCCATGAATCAATCCGCGTTCATCGAGGGCCGAAGCATTCACGACAACGTCCTTTGTGTCCATAACATGGCTAGAAAGTACCACAAAAACAAAACTCCCATGCTCCTGGTAAAGCTTGACATCTCCAAGTCCTTCTGATAGGTGGCACTATCTCCTTTCTCTTACGAGTCACCTCAGTTTCCCCTTGGCATGGCAAAATTAGGTTGCATCTTTGCTTGCCACCTCTATGTAGGGCTAGCTAGATATCGAGCCAGCTCAGCTCGACTCGTCCGAGTTCGAGCTGGCTCGGCTCGTTAACCTAATGATCCACAGAGTCAGCTCGGCTCGGTTCGTTTACGACCTCGAGCTGTCCCGTTTAGCTCGTGAGCCAGAGCAGAAAAAATAATATGTATATAATAATCAATTTCTAGTTAATTTTTAAACTATATTAGCAGTAGAAAGTAGTAATTATACCAATAGTTTCATAGACCACATCAATGTAACACCAAATTAACACAACTCATCACTCATCAATTCACAATTCACACACATGTTAATCAGTTTAACCCGCTTTTATATTCACACAGACCAATTTAACACATAGACACAGTTCATCAATCATTATTTCAACTTATAGATCATAGACACTACATATATATAATATGTTCATCAATTGTTACGTAAATGATATGATTATAATTTTGTTTTGCTAAAATGTGATAGCTCATTTAGATCGCGAGCTGGCTCATTAACGAACCGAGCTAGGATGTCAGTTCAACTCGTGAAAAAAATTCAAACGAGCCGATCTGAGCCGAGCCGAGCTGATCACAAACCGAGCGAGCCACGAGCATTTCATCTAGCCCTACCTATACATCCTAGGTGCTTTTAAATGGCACCCTAGAGCAATTGATCTCCCATAGTAGGGGCCTTAGATAGGGTGACTCCCTCTCGCCACTCCTGTTTGTCCTTGCCATCGACCCTTTGCAACGTCTTCTCCATCTGGCCACGGAGGCTAGAATTCTATCCAAGCCGTCGAGCGACAGAGCGCGCCTCCGAACCTCCTTGTATGCCAATGATGCAATCATATTCATCAAACTAGATAGGACAGAATAGGATATCTTGCGGCTATCCTGGATCGTTTTGGTGAAGCGACTGGTCTACATACAAATATACAAAAATCCTCAGTTATGGCCACTAACTGTGCGGATATTAACTTGGATGAAGTGCGGGAGGCTTTCCCTGCTTCAAGAACAAGCTTCCCCATCAAGTACCTTGGCATGCCATTGGCGACCAAGAGACATAGAAAAGTGGATTTCCAATACCTTCTGGTTATAGCTAGCTACAAGTTGTCAAATTGGCATGGTCGTAACATATCTCATGTTGGCAGGCTCGTCCTAGCAAAATTTGTGTTGTCCGCTCAGCCGGTGCACACACTGATTGTTATCAACATGTCCAAGGTGGTGCGCGATGTAATCGACAGGCTCAGAAGGCGCTTTCTCTGGGCAGGACATGAAAGCATCATAGGCGGCAAATGGAAGGTTAATTAGACGACGGTGGTAAGGCCCCTTGACATCGGGGGTCTTGGTGTTCTTGACTTTGACCATTTCGCTAGGGCTCTGAGGCTTCATTGGCTGTGACAACATTAGGAAACTACGAACGCACTCAAGATCGGCCTGGAAACCCCCTGTATTGACACTAACAAGCTACTATTCACTGCTACCACGACAATCATCATTGGTTATGGTGCTTGAACTTATTTTTGGTATTGTGCGTGGGCCGACGGACAAAGCCCTAAGGACATTGCACCTGACATGTTTATGGCTTCTACCAATCGTAAGCTATCGATGCAGGAAGCCATAGTAGAGCAAACTTGGATGTGTCTGATCGACCTTGGACAGATCCGCATGGCTGACCATCTAAAATAGTTTGTGGAACTATGGGCCATCACACAATTAGTCTCTCTTATGCATAACGTTGTAGACCCCACATTGTCTGAAATTTCAATGCCTCTAGGGAATATTCAGCGACCTCTCTGTATTGTGCATAGTTCTTGGGGCACACAAGTTTCAACCTTAAGGCCCTGATCTAGAAGCCATGGGGTCCTTCCAAATGCAAGCTCTTTGCGTGTCTCGTCATTAGAAATCGGATTTGGATGGGCGATAGATTAGCTAGAAGGGGTTGGCCGCATGATCTGGTCTATCCTCCGTGTAGGCGTCAGCCTGAGTTGGCACATCATCTTTTCATTGTGTGCCTCTACTCTAGGAGAATCTGGGAGGCCATGGCTTCGTGGTTGTAAATTTCCCTTCTGGCCCTACTTCTTGGCCAGCTTCTTATTCGGTCAAAAAGTGGTGGTTCAACATTGGTTTTTCCTCTTCATCAAGGAATGGGATGCACTCTGCCCTACTTTTGATTGTCTCGTAAATATGCATGGAGTGGAATGGCCGCATTTTCTGTAGGAAGCAGAGGTCAGTTCCCGACCTACTTGCCACCATCAAGGCAGATGCAAGATTTTGGGCCAGTGCATGTGCATTGCACCTAGCTGCACTTTTGCCACCTTTGTAATACGTTAGCATGTGTACTTTGTTGATGTTGGGGCCCATAGGGGTCCCTCCCTAACTTATCTCTACTACTACTTATGTTAGTAGTGTAGGCGTGCACACACCCCGCGGTTCTGCCTCTGCCTGCCCCGCTTCCGTCAATCACGCGTCTCGCCCAACCGCCCCATCTGCAGCGCTCCCACCCCCGTCCGCCCAGATCTGGATCCCGTCCCCGTCATCGGCGCCTCCTCCCCCGCGCGTCCGAGACCCGGTTCCGCCGCTTCCCCGTCAAGCTCTCCAGTCTCTCCTCACCTTCCTTCCCCCCCTCCCTGCTCGGTCCGTATGGCGGCTTGACGGCGAATCGGATCTTCCTCGGCCTCCTCTCCCTGCGCCCCTCTGGTCGCCATGGAGCTCGCCGCCCGGACCTCCAGCCACCGCGCCTCCCGTCGCCGACCGTCAAGCGCCGCATTGGGCGCTCCTCCCCAACACCGTCGTCCGCGGATCTCCCTACACGACCATGGATCTCCCCCCTGGCCACCGTCCGCGGATCTCCCTACACATCCTAGCTTTGAAGCAGTCGCGGCGCGAGTTTGCCGCCTGTGTGGAGGTTGTGGCCGCCGTCGCTCAGTTTCACGCCTTCGTCTCCGCTGCCCTCAGCCCCCTTCCGCTCTCAGATTTCGGCATCTCCCAGACTCACTAGCGTCCTTCTCTCCTCCCGCGCAGATGCTTCGCGGCGGCGGCGAACCGGATCCGGGGGCTCGCCAGGGCCTTCTGCGGCGCGCCGTCCTCGCGAGCGGATGCGGAGGCCAACGGGACGCCCAGCCCACAGGTACTTCCTTCCCTCCCCCTCCCTGTTCGGTCCGTATGGCGGCTTGACGGCGAATCGGATCTTCCTCGGCCTCCTCTCCCTGCACCCCTCTGGTCGCCATGGAGCTCACTGCCGTACATGCGGCCGCAGAGGGCATGTCGCCGTTGTGTGCCTCCTCCACTACGGTGCGTGGGAGGGAGAAGAGGTGCTCCAGTCAAAACGACAACTGAGCAGGTTTCACCATGACCCTATTTGATAAGTTGTACTACCTTTTAGTCTGATAAATAATTGTAGCTACGCTAGATGCAGAATTGAGGAGACCTGTTGTTGTAATCCAAGCAATGTATGTGTCAGGTCCTAGCTCTCTAATGGACGAGCCTATTTCTGGTTTTTCTTGTCTCTTTGAATAGGATGTGCTTTACTAAAGCACACGAACTGGCTATTGAACCAATACAACTTGGTGGGTGGGTAGATTTAGAGTTCATAATAGATTTAGAAAAATCACAAAATACATTCGAAGGCATAAAAAGTCATTAAAAATGATGTTGCCATAACTAAACTTCAGGTTAGGATTTCACTGCTGAGGTTCCTCCTATATTTTCTGTGTTCAGTTATTGAACCATTGCGAAACTCTCAACCATGAGGTAACACCAATTTTGAATTAGTGATTCATGTGGAAATAGCCGGCATTATTTGTTCAATAGCAGTGTTACTATAATTGTTCAATAGCACTGCTGAGGCTCCTCCTATATTTTCTGTTGCCATAACTAAACTTCTTTTATGGTTCTCAAGCAGTGTTACTTCAGGGCTGCAGGTACTATAGAAGCCCTTGGAGAAACTCTGCTAATTTGTTCCCGTCCAGTTTTTTACTATAATTGCAACAATGTAATCACACACTTATACAACATTTTTTAGGAGAGATGAGTGGGGGAGACTAGGAGAGTGATGAGTGTATTCTGTGATTGAGACGGACTCCACCTAGGTAATTGTCTTCTCCCTACCTCCCCTCGATCTGCAGTCCATCCACGCCTCCATACCACTAGGTGTAATTTAACAGCAACACATTTGATGGATTTGGTTATAACATTTTTTCACTGTGAAATTTCAAAGAACCTAAAAGAATTATTACAATTTACTTTGTACACCTACACTTGTCTCACAGTAATGCTTATGCAATATACTAAGTTCCACTGTACTCTAAAGGGGTGAGCTGATGATGTGATTCCTCTCCCCATAGAATTGGTTCCTTTCAGAAGAAGTACAACATTGAGAATATGTTTTGGTCTCCCAGACTATTTCCCTATCTATTTTTGCATATGGTTGTCGTGTCCATGTACATTAGCAATCTGCTCATGGCGATGTGAGCTTATGAGACATATGCTCTATATCTGAAGTTTTAGTCATCTTTAAAATTAATAGCTCAAGATTAATAGTTTCATGATCCATATAATATGTTCTATGACTTTCATGCAGTGATGCTGGGGTTTCTTCTTTTGCTTTCTGCCCAAGACAAAATATGGTTGTTAGCTCTTCTTTACTAGAGAAACCGCATCTTTAATATTTGTTATTTGGATCATCAATAAAAGTTACAATAGGGAAGCGTACTTCAAGATGGCTGAGATTTTCTGCGAAAAGATGATACGCGAGTCTCTAAGGCTAAAGGGACTCGGTAAGTCCAGTTCTTTAACCGCATACTATTTTACTAGCTTTGATCCTTTGGTGAAACAGCGTACTCCGTATGAAATTACTGAGGCATATGTGGTTTCGTCTCTTGTCTCGTCATGGAAGCAAACAACCATGAGGATTCTAGAGGTGCGTACTGATCAGAGAGCATTCGTAACTGGTGCCATATTCTAATTCAACTTAGTTTTCACTACCTGTGTTTGGAAGGGATTCCAATGAACTAATGCGACTGTAGGTCTAATCTACATATGTGAAGAACGAATTTTAGTGGAACAATTTGAAATTCATAACTACTACATGGTGATGCTTTTTTTCTTCACGTTATTCTTACCATGAATTGCACAATTATCTTAATTGTAATCGTGACCTTATATGCATCGGGTACCTCTTCGGCGCCATCTCACCGGTCATCAAGGCCGCGCTGGGCTACAACCAACGCCAGGTGGCCGCGCTCGGTGTCGCAAGGACCTCGGCGACTGCGTCGGCTTCCTCGCCGGCTCGCTCTCGGCCGTGCTGCCGTCATGGGCGATGCTGCTCATCGGCTCCGCTCAGAACTTCCTCGGCTACTGCTGGCTCTGGCTCATCGTCACCAGGCAGGCGCCAGCGCTGCCCCTCTGGATGGTGAGTCCGTCTTTTGCTCTCTTTTTTCCTTGTTTATTTATGGGATGTGAATCCTTCGCTTGGTTCATCGGTTGTTCGTGTTGTGAACAGGAGAGCTATTCGGTTTAGACCTTTTGTTTAGGAGGGATTGTTCAAGATATTAATGCTGCCTTCACTGATCTTGGTCAAGAAATCTGAAGATTAGAGGAGTTCCTACTAAATTACAGCAAAAGCAGTCAACTTGTTGCCTGTCGAACTGTTCAGTTCCCAGTGACAAAACTCTTCTGTTTCTGCCCTGCTCATTTTTTTTTATAAAATTGCCAAGTAGGTGGGCCTAAGATGTGACCTGATGAATAAATATAAACAGCTGGACTGAACCAACTGAGGAACGATTGCGTGGACGCTGGATCGTAGATCGGATCAATTGCAGTGAACACTTCTCTAATCACGTTTAATTTACTTCTGAATTGACCAATCAAATCACATGAGTGTACTGCTGAGGGTATATTCGCTTTTAGTGTCCATATTGTTTTTTAGAGAAAAGGGTTCCCCTGCTTTTAGTGTCCATATAGTTAGGTTGTCATTGTCACTAATTTTGGACCATGTGTATAATTTTAACAGTTGTGTAACCATTATGAATTATATACAGTAACTGGTTGCTACCTTTTCTGAATTTGAAGTCGTTATTCATCAAGAAATTGTGCGGTTGAGTTTTTCTTTTTTGAATTCAGAAGTAGGCTGTTTCTATGTTTCTGTTGTAGCAGAAACTCTCCCTCATTCCTTCCTTATCCTGCTTGGCTGTCAAAATAGTCTAGCCATACTTCCTCAACCTACCTTTGTGTTAGTTGGCAAATGGGAATGATGCAACACAGTCATTTTGCTGTAGTTGCATCTTTTGTTCTTATTTTACCAGAATCTTAGATCTGTAAATCTATCCACTTTTCCATTGCACGTGCTCATGTTTTCGGTATATAGCAGCATGGGCTTCTCAAATTACAATTGGCCGACAAATCCTGTTGCTATCTGCATACCAACTTATGTGGAGATCTTTTATACACATACCAAATATTCTGAAACTCATTTATTTCTGCAGCTAATATGTAATGTTTTACTGTTGTTTATTCAGATGTGTGTTCTTATCTATGTTTGGACCAACGGTGAGACATTCTTCAACACAACCGCACTTGTTACATGCATTCAAAACTTCCCCAAGAGCAGAGGTCAGACAGTGACTCGAAATATGACCATTGCATACCAGGTTCGGTTAGGAAATCATGTTGCAGTGTTTCTTGTTACAACCTGGTAATGTGGATGCTACATTTTAAATCTGAATTCACAGTAATAAACTTAATCATATGCTTTTGAGTCCTAGAAAAAGATAATGGCACCAGGTTCGGATAGTAAGTCAGTTCATTTTTATTTTAGAATTGGTCTCTTATTTTTGGTCAAATTCTAGAATGATCAGGTGCTCGACAAAGGCATGGTGGTGATGGGAGCTCCTCAAGGCCAACAAAATGGTTTCAAGGAGGCAGCCAACTCGGTGGAGTTCCTAGGTAGGGAGATGCTGGGAATGCAACTGAGGGCTACCAAGCCTGATACCGATGATTTATATGTTCTGATATTTCTTTTCCTGTGGCAAGAGTAAAATTTGCAGTGTTGAATGCTCTTGGTGACCTAAATTTAAATGCAACCAGTTTCATCATTCACACACCTAATCATCACTCTGATGCTTGCTATTTGTTTAGTAGGCTACAACTACAGCCAAAATCA
Source organism: Zea mays (assembly GCF_902167145.1). Classification (NCBI taxonomy): domain Eukaryota; kingdom Viridiplantae; phylum Streptophyta; class Magnoliopsida; order Poales; family Poaceae; genus Zea; species Zea mays. The sequence continues at coordinate 262,032,538 of NC_050096.1, read as the reverse complement.
TGAAACTCTTTTATCTTTGAGAGGTTGATATAAGCTTTTACTGTAGTACACAATCAGTTAGTGACCTAAATAATGATCTTATTCAACTAACTTTATCTTATTTTGTAGCCTTGTGCTTCTTTCTACTGAGTTGTCTTGTACCAACTAAAAATAGAGGTATTTTATCTCAGGTTCTCTACTATGTGTAATCTCATATCAAGATTAATGAGTATCGTGATCGTATAATTTTGGTGAGTATCCATGGAATGCCCAGGTTATCCTCTAAATACATGAGCTTTTACTTTCCTTAATTTTATAGATGATATCATGATTCTAATAATTTTTCTAAACCATCGTAGAATCCTATCAACCCATATGGCAAGGCAAAGAAAATGACAGTGGACATCATCCTAGATTTTACAAAATCAAAGGAGCAACCATACATGGCTGTCATGATCTAAGGTTTGTTTTCAATAACCTATATTAAATTATAACCCATGGAATAGTTCTAACATGTTTACCGCTCTTTATAAATTAGATACTTCAACGTGATTGGATCGAACCCAGACATATGACTGTTTCTATATTCTGCATATCAATAATCACCGCTACTGATTTTTACACTAATGTTGGATTTGTATACTTTCCTTGTGGTAGAAGATAGAAACAACAGTTAACCAGTTATAGCGTGCATTCCAGGCTTCGGAGGAAAGAAGATTTTATCTACACCACGAACTGTTATTGTTGTTTGAGGTATATGAAACCAATCCCCCTTTTCTCATGTCTCATAATTCCTGATGTTTGCGATATGTATGCTACTCGTGCTATGGATTTGGAAAATAGGTTTGGTAATTAGTATGGCTACCTACTAAGTCAATGATATATTCGGTGATAAAAGTTGCATGCATTTGATTTTTGTCTAAGGCATTAATGCTTGTTCCTAATTTTCCTATGCTGCTATCTGAGAAATACTCCATTGTGTTACATATTTTTTTCTATTTAAATCAGTGGCGGTGCCTTGGTACCTTAAACAGGTCGCTACACCCATGTTGGTAGAAGTACAGTGATATGATCATCCTTTTTTGTCTGTTGCTAAGGTCTGATGTTACTTGGTTCGTCTGCTTGGCCATGGAAATCGACGAGAGCCATGGAAGCAGCCTTTGCTCAAGAAGCTTGACATCATGGTCGTGGAGATCTCCAACCTCTATCAGGTGGCTACGCTGGTCAACGATCTATGCAGGTCGAAGAGCGTGAACGACCTATCCTCCCCATCATGCCAAACCCACAAGGATGACGACAACAACAACCTAGAGGACGAGGATGAGTGGCAGGATGGGAAGAAGTTCGATGCGGTGGCCACCTTCAAGATCCTCAGCGAGGTTGACATTGCTCACCTTAGTTAGACTTTAGAAACCCAGTCAGCTGCTTCTGTGTTGGTGGTGCTGAGTTCGTGCATTTTAGAGTGTTCGCTGCTACTGTTAGTGATACTGCTCCCCTTTTTGGTTGTTACCATGAGCTCAGATTTCATAAGCTAACCACCGTCGTTAGTGAAACTGCTCATTATGATCCTCATTGTTCTATAAATTTTCAAGTTTAAACAACCATGCGTATTTTACTGATTGAACAGATGCAACACGTTATTGTGTACCATACTTTGTGTAAGTCGTCGACTTGGTTGACTTGTATCTGTGGTACGTAGCATGCTATCTGTAATACTTTGTCAACTGTTGTGTCCTCATTTATGTCGGCGCTTGTTCCGTGAGTTTCATTCATGTGAGTTTTTATTTTGTCTAGACTCCCCTCATTGTCTTATGTGATTCTGCATGTATTCAGATCTCATATACCCACATGGCCACATCATACCGAGGATAATGTTTTCAAATGAAACTGTGTTAGTAATATTGATTCTATATCACCCCCATGCGTGAAAATGGCATTACAAACTTGGAACTAAGATATTCTAAACAACCATTGAACCCTGGTCATGTTTTCCAATTAGCATCTAAAAAGTACTTTAACAACTAGCTAAGAGTACTTCTATATTTGAAAGGATATAAAATAAAAAATTGCATGGCACGCTCGCTCGCCACACGGCTGTGCTGGTGTACTCAGGCCACTCCTGAAAACCCAACTAATCCCAACCTTTCCCTATCTATTTCACTTACAAATGGACCCCGCATGTCGGTTTCTTCCTCTACACGTTCCCTTGTCGCATGCTCGCTGCTCAATGCGTGCCCTGCTTTCCTAGCCGAGCTGCCACCCGCGTATCCTGCACACAGCCTGGTTCCATCATGCTTGTGATCCCCTTCCCTCCATCATGTGATCATTTCTCGTTTTCTTCTTTTCTATGCGTGTTTCCTTACCAGTTGTGTAGCCACTATTAACGACAAAGGAGAAATGGAAACTTTAGTCGAATCCCTAAATTATGGCCCCAAAGCATTTTAGCTCGGATCTAATTTGTGTCTGTGGCATTTATTAGGGTGAGTGTAGTACGTTCATTTCAGGTTCAAACATACATTCCGATTACATAATACAAATTTGACGTTTTGTTCTCTACTGTCTTTGTGTGTAGGATGCAAAGATTCTTCGAATAAACTTTGTGATTAGTCTGTTAAATTATGAGGACAATTCGTACCGATATGTCATCCCTGCAAACATACAACATCGACTTATCGATATCGCTAAAAAGGATTAGATTAGTGTATGGTTGTCGACACATTTGTCTGTCATTACAAAATTCGAAATTGACTCTTTAGAAATAATTTGTGTGATATTGATAATGTTTACCACACGGATTTTGTATGTCATAGTGATATTTGTCGTTCCGTTTCTATGTTTCATACAAATTTTTTTACTCCCGTCGCAACACACGGGCACTCACCTAGTTTCTCTATTAATAGAAACGTAGCACACTCTCATGGCATTCTTACAAAAAAACAAGAGGGTATGAAAGTGGTATAGGCCAAGAAACCTAGCAAAAGTGTTGTTGCCTCCATGTGCAACAATACAAAGAGGATGATTTGTTAGGCCATCATGATTCATGTACTTGCATCTTCTTCTGAGATCTATGCGTACACTTACACAATTCAATAACAAAAGTAACACTAGAATCTGGTTAAGTAACACCCAACATATTAAATAAAAATGGTTTCAACAAATGAAATACAACTCATGCCATTTTGAATTACGCAACCGGTTGTGTACAATCTCTGACAACTGGTTAGGAACATCCTTCTCGATAGTCAAAGATTGACCATTGAAAGAATCAAGATATCTAATAGGAGAGGTAAATTCGGCTAATCTAAAATTTCTCATATCAATTAAAATCTGCCGGATAGCCTATGTTATCCATTGTGTCTAAGATAAGATTGTTATCTATTCTATCATATAAATTTTGCATACCGTCTAAAATATGATTGTTATCTATTCTGTCATATAAGTTTTGCATCCTAAGTACTAATCCTATTCTAACATAGAAATTCTAGTAATATAAATGTAACGATTTAATTTAATTGTACAAGAGTAAATGCTCAAAGTAAAGAGATAGTTAGGAACACAGTGATGTATTTCCAATATATCAAAGAGTCGGCACTCGATACTAGTTCTTATTGGAGCACCCGCTCAAGGGTGTGGCTCCCCCTTGATCCCTGCAAGGATCAAGTGCTCTCTACGGGTTAGTTCTTTGTCACTCTGACACGATGAATCACCCACAACCATTTACACCTCAAGTTAGGCCACCAAGTAATCACCAAACTTCTGATCACACAAAATTGTCTAGGTGAAGTCGATCACCAAACAAGCACAAACTCTCATTTAACCTGACCAAGCCAAATAAGAACAATAGATGTACACTTGCTACTCTAAATTCAGTAATGAGACCACTAGTCTCATTATTATCAAATCTCAATCACCTCACTACACAAAGGCTCTCCATTTCACTCTAATATGTTTCTTCAGCTGAGCAAATGGACAAGAGACCTCAAACGGATGAGATGGAGCGATATATATAACTCAAAGGCAAGGAACTAGTCATTGTCCCTCCATTCATCTTTCACAGGGGTACCAAACATGTTTGGTGCACATCAACCTTCTCCATTGGACATATTTGTTGCGTGTTCTAACGACTAGTTCAGAAACTAGCCATTGTTGTACTAGTATTCGGTGTTATGACTTATGATTCATCGTACACGTCTAAGTATAACACCTTGAGGTGTACAATTACAAACCTCTCTAAGTGCCATGTTCAGCGCCACACTGAATGCATCCAATGAGTACACTGCCTCTCACACCAGTTTGCAACCCCTCTCTAGGTGCCATGACCGGACCTCACTAGACACATCCAATGAGCGTATAGACTCTACAACTCTCTCTAGGTGTCATGTCTGATGCACCATATACAGAGCACACTAGATAGGTCGGTATTGATCCTTTATGTAATAGGGCATTCTCCTATCTTGTGCCCCATATCTGGTTCATACCAGACATGTTTGGTGTCATTGTAGCACCATGAACTCATTTATTAAAAATACTCTTTGAGTTTGGTTTTATCTCAAACTTATCTTGGGTTTCCATAGGGGTACCTAGTACTAAATTTCACAAGTGTGCTTTATCACTTGTCACTAGACTTACCTAGGTCAAGCTACCCATCCATGTCCCCTTTATCTTACAACCAAAGGAAAAAAGATTCCATCAATACTTACATTTATTCAATCTTTAACCCTCTTGCTCATCCTTTGAAAAATAAAAATTGAAAATAGGGGCACAAAATTCATATTTGCCTAATCAATTAGCATTACCATGACCTAACTAATATTGCATCTGCAAAACACATATTAGTCATAATAATATAACATCATCATTAATCATCGGAACCCAACTAGGGGCCTAGATAATTTGTCTCTCCTTTTTTGGTGATTGATTACAACATAACCTCAAGTATGTAAAATAAAGATCTGATATTTTTAAAGTACTTGATTTGAATGAATTATCATAGAATACAAAGGTAAAAGTACATGCCAAAATATGAGAGTAACACACAATTATAGCAAATCCAAATCACCACTCGTAGATCTCCCTCTCTCTCTCTCCACCTACCTCGCATAATCTCCCCTTTTGGTGCCAAGCACCAAAACCTAAGGGTCTTGTGGAGGGGCGAACATAGTTATGTCTGCACTGAGATATATGGGGGAACCTCGAACAATGTGAGCAGAGCATCCACATATGCATTTGAAGAATCTTTAGTCTATCTAGTAGTATTAGATTTTATGGGTGTTGTCTCATTCTTGGGTTGACTAGTTGGAGGTGCGGAGACCATCTATGGAGGATCGAGTGATACCACTGAGGATAGTAGTATCTTATTTGCTCCTATTAGAGGAGCAACTAGAACATGAGGCACATGAATTGTCGATAGTGAGACTAACTAAGACACCTATCCTATGACCTAACTGATTAATAGAGGCCATGTAAGTGAAATGGTGGAGCTAATGTCGCAACTATAATGGATGGTGTCAAAAGGGCCAAAAAGTGATAGCCTATGACACTATAGCATGTCCTAAATTGAACCTAGTCCTAGAGGATAGGACTCTAGAGTCATGGGGTCGATCAACGACATGTACTAGAAAAGACCATGGCACTAAACCCCTCCAAACTATATAGTTGAGGCCACTCGGGTATCAAGAGCTGTAGGAGCTACCATCCTTGTGGAAGAGGTGGCACTGCTACTCCTGTCTGCTCCATACTAGGCTAGAGGTAAGCGAAGTTACCGACCCTATTAGCTAGCATATGCTAAAACTAATCCTATCAAGATTTAATGGTCTTGAACACGGTGAATGTCCTATGTGTTTGACGTTGTTCGGCCTTCGTTTGACTTCTTTGCTCCTCACTATTCTCTGCCTTTCTATGTAGCTGCTCGGCTAGCGTCCTCTACTATTCTATTGCAAGTCATTACTATTTAGCTGCTAACTATTACTATCTAAGACATATTCGAGAACCCCGAGAATGATTCATGATGATATCCCATCCAAGGGAGGCATCGAGCCCTAGGACCCCATTGAACGGGTCCAGGACCAGGTGAATCACCCGCAGGTACTTTGGGGCGCATCTCCGGACCACTAGCCGACTCCTATTGAAAGGGAATTAGGCTTACACCTAGTTCCTATATAATTTTGGTGGTTGAATTACCCAACACAAACATTTGGACTAAGTAAGTTTGCCCGAGTGTATAGATTACACAGGTGTAAAAGGTTCACACTCAGCCAATAAAAAGACCAAGTTTTGGATTCAACAATGGAGCTAAGTGGGAACCGAAGGCCCTCTGGTCTGGGATCACCGGACTGTCCGGTGTACACCGGACAGTGTCCGGTGCACCAGAGGACTCCAACTCGAACTCGCCACCTTCGGGAATTTCCAGAGGCACTCGCGCTATAATTCACCGGACTGTCCGGTGTACACCGGACAGTGTCCGGTGCGCCAAGGGAGGTCGGCCTCAGGAACTCGCCAGCTTCGGGAAACTCCAACGGCTAGTCCGCTAAAATTCACCGGACTATCCGGTGTGCATCGGACTGTCCGGTGCAACTCCGGAGCAACGGCTATCTCCGCGCCAACGGCTCTCTGCCGCGCATTTAATGCGCGCAGATGTCAGGCACGCCCACTCCGGCACACCGGACAAGGAACAGTGCATGTTCGGTGTGCACCGGACACCCAGGCGGGCCCACAAGTCAGCAGCTCCAACGGCTAGAATCCAACGGCAGTGATGACGTGGCAGGGGGCACCGGACTGTCCGGTGTGCACCGGACTGTCCGGTGTGCCATCGAACAGACAGAACTCCCAACGACCATATTTGGTGGTTGGGGCTATAAATACCCCAACCACCCCACCATTCATTGCATCCAAGTTTTCCAGCTTCCAACCACTATACAAGAGCTAGCATTCATTGCAAAGCACACCAAAAAGAGATCAAATCCTCTCCCAACTCCACACAAAGCCCTAGTGACTAGTGAGAGTGATTTGTAGTGTTCATTTGAGCTCTTGTGCTTGGATCGCTTCTTTTCTTTCGCATTCTTTCTTGTGATCAAACACTCACTTGTAATTGAGGCAAGAGGCACCAATCGTGTGGTGGCCCTTGCGGGAAGTTTGATTCCCAAGTGATTTGAGAAGAGAAGCTCACTCGGTCAAAGGGACCGTTTGAGAGAGGGAAGGGTTGAAAGAGACCCGGCCTTTGTGGCCTCCTCAACGGGGAGTAGGTTTGCGAAAACCGAACCTCGGTAAAACAAATCCGCGTGTCTCACTTACTTATTCGCTTGCGATTTGTTTTGCGCCCTCTCTCGCGGACTCGATTTTATTTCTAACGCTAACCCGGCTTGTAGTTGTGTTTATATTTGTAAATTTCAGTTTCGCCCTATTCACCCCCCCTCTAGGCGACTATCAATTGGTATCAGAGCCCGGTGCTTCATTAGAGCCTAACCGCTCGAAGTGATGTCGGGAGATCACGCCAAGAAGGAGATGGAGACCGGCTCAAGACTTTGGTGAACCAAGTGCGCAACCTCGGGAGCACGAAGTGGGACGACCACGAAATGGTTAAGGTTATTCTAAGATCTCTCATTTTCCTTAACCCCACTCAAGTTCAATTAATTTGTGGTAATCCTAGATATACTAAAATGACCCCCGAGGAAGTTATCGGGAATTTTGTAAGTTTTGAGTGCATGATCGAAGGCTCGAGGAAGATCAACGAACTTGATGATCCATCCACATCCGAAGCTCAACCCGTCGCATTTAAGGCGACGGAGGAAAAGAAGGAGGAGGCTACACCAAGTCGACAACCTATAGACGCCTCCAAGCTCGACAATGAGGAAATGGCGCTCGTCATCAAGAGCTTCCGCCAAATCCTCAAGCAAAGGAGAGGGAAAGACTACAAGTCCCACTCCAAGAAGGTTTGCTACAAGTGTGGTAAGCCCGGTCACTTTATTGCTAAATGTCCATTATCAAGTGATAGTGACAGGGGCGACGACAAGAAGGGGAGAAGAAAGGAGAAGAAGAGGTACTACAAGAAGAAGGGCGGCGATGCCCATGTTTGTCGAGAGTGGGACTCCGACGAAAGCTCTAGCGACTCCTCCGACGACGAGGACGCCGCCAACATCGCCGTCACCAAGGGACTCCTCTTCCCCAACGTCGGCCACAAGTGCCTCATGGCAAAGGACGGCAAACGGAAAAAGGTTAAATCTAACTCCTCCACTAAATATGAATCTTCTAGTGATGATAATGCTAGTGATGAGGAGGATAACTTGCGTTCCCTTTTTGCCAACCTTAACATAGCACAAAAGGAAAAATTAAATGAATTAATTAGTGCTATTCATGAAAAAGATGACCTTTTGGATTCCCAAGAGGATTGTCTAATTAAAGAAAACAAGAAACATGTTAAGGTTAAAAATGCTTATGCTCTAGAAATTGAGAAATGTGAAAAATTATCTAGTGAGCTAAGCACTTGTCGTGAGATGATTGACAACCTTAGGAATGAAAATGCTAGTTTAAATGCTAAGGTTGAATCACATGTTTGCAATATTTCAATTCCCAATCCTAGAGATAATAATGATGATTTGCTTGCTAGGATTGAAGAATTAAACACTTCTCTTGCTAGCCTTAGAGTAGAAAATGATAATTTGATTGCTAAGGCTAAAGATTTTGATGTTTGCAATATCACTATTTCCGATCTTAGAGATAAAAATGATATATTACGTGCTAAGATTGTTGAACTTAATTCTTGCAAACCGTCTACATCTACTATTGAGCATGTGTCTATTTGTGATAGATGTAGAGATATTAATGTTAATGCTATTCATGATCACATGTCTTTAATTAAACAACAAAATGATCATATAGCAAAACTAGATGCTAAAATTGCCGAGCACAACTTAGAAAATGAGAAATTTAAATTTGCTCGTAGCATGCTTTATAATGGGAGACGCCCTGGCATTAAGGATGGCATTGGCTTCCAAAAAGGAGACAATGACAAACTTAATGCCCCTCCTAAGAACTTGTCTAACTTTGTTAAGGGCAAGGCTCCCATGCCTCAGGATAACGAGGGCTACATTTTGTACCCTGTCGGCTATCCTGAGAGCAAAATTAGGAAAATTCATTCTAGGAAATCTCACTCTGGCCCTAATCATGCTTTTATGTATAAGGGTGAGACATCTAGCTCTAGGCAACCAACCCGTGCTAAGTTGCCTAGAAAGAAAATTCCAAGTGCATCAAATGATCATGACATTTCATTTAAAACTTTTGATGCATCTTATGTGTTGACTAACAAATCCGGCAAAGTAGTTGCCAAATATGTTGGGGGCAAGCACAAGGGCTCCAAGACTTGTGTTTGGGTACCCAAAGTTCTTGTGTCTAATGCCAAAGGACCCAAAACCATTTGGGTACCTAAAGTCAAGAACTAAATTTGTTTTGTAGGTTTATGCATCCGGGGGCTCAAGTTGGATACTCGACAGCGGATGCACAAACCACATGACAGGGGAGAAGAAGATGTTCTCCTCATATGAGAAAAACCAAGATCCCCAAAGAGCGATCACATTCGGGGATGGAAATCAAGGTTTGGTCAAAGGTTTGGGTAAATTTGCTATATCTCCTGATCATTCTATTTCCAATGTTTTTCTTGTTGATTCTTTAGATTACAACTTGCTTTCTGTTTCTCAATTATGTCAAATGGGCTACAACTGTCTATTCACTGATATAGGTGTCACTGTCTTTAGAAGAAGTGATGATTCAATAGCATTTAAGGGAGTGTTAGAGGGTCAGCTATACTTGGTAGATTTTGATAGAGCTGAACTCGACACTTGCTTAATTGCTAAGACTAACATGGGTTGGCTCTGGCACCGCCGACTAGCCCATGTTGGAATGAAGAATCTTCATAAGCTTCTAAAGGGAGAGCACATTTTAGGACTAACCAATGTTCATTTTGAGAAAGACAGGATTTGTAGCGCATGCCAAGCAGGAAAGCAAGTTGGCTCTCATCATCCGCATAAGAACATAATGACGACCGACAGGCCACTAGAGCTCCTGCACATGGATCTATTCGGCCCGATCGCTTACATAAGCATCGGCGGGAGTAAGTACTGTCTTGTTATTGTGGATGATTATTCTCGCTTCACTTGGGTATTCTTCTTACAGGAAAAATCTCAAACCCAAGAGACCTTAAAGGGATTCTTGAGACGGGCTCAAAATGAGTTCGGCTTAAGGATCAAGAAAATAAGAAGCGACAACGGGACGGAGTTCAAGAATTCTCAAATTGAAGGCTTCCTTGAGGAGGAGGGCATCAAGCATGAGTTCTCTTCTCCCTACACGCCACAACAAAATGGTGTAGTGGAGAGGAAGAATAGAACTCTATTGGACATGGCAAGGACCATGCTTGATGAGTACAAGACTTCGGATCGGTTTTGGGCCGAGGCGGTCAACACCGCTTGCTACGCCATCAACCGATTATATCTTCACCGAATCCTCAAGAAGACATCGTATGAACTTCTAACCGGTAAAAAGCCCAACATTTCATATTTTAGAGTCTTTGGTAGCAAATGCTTTATTCTTGTTAAAAGAGGTAGAAAATCTAAATTTGATCCTAAGACTGTAGAAGGCTTTTTACTAGGATATGACTCAAACACAAGGGCATATAGGGTCTTTAACAAGTCCACTGGACTAGTTGAAGTCTCATGTGACGTTGTGTTTGATGAAACTAACGGCTCTCAAGTAGAGCAAGTTGATCTTGATGAGATAGGTGATGAAGAGGCTCCGTGCATCGCGCTAAGGAACATGTCCATTGGGGATGTGTGTCCTAAGGAATCTGAAGAGCCTCCAAATGCACAAGATCAACCATCCTCCTCCATGCAAGCATCTCCACCAACTCAAGATGAGGAAGAGGCTCAAGTTGATGAAGAAGAAGATCAATCAGATGAGCCACCTCAAGATGATGGCAATGATCAAGGGGGAGATGCAAATAATCAAGAAAAGGAGGATGAGCAAGAACCAAGGCCGCCACACCCAAGAGTCCACCAAGCAATCCAACGAGATCACCCCGTCGACACCATCCTCGGCGACATTCATAAGGGGGTAACCACCAGATCTCGTGTTGCTCATTTTTGTGAACATTACTCTTTTGTTTCCTCTATTGAGCCACACAGGGTAGAGGAAGCACTTCAAGATTCGGATTGGGTGGTGGCGATGCAAGAGGAGCTCAACAACTTCACGAGGAATGAGGTATGGCATTTAGTTCCACGTCCTAATCAAAATGTTGTAGGAACCAAATGGGTCTTCCGCAACAAGCAAGACGAGCATGGTGTGGTGACAAGGAACAAAGCTCTACTTGTGGCCAAGGGATACTCCCAAGTCGAAGGTTTGGATTTCGGTGAAACCTATGCACCCGTAGCTAGGCTTGAGTCAATTCGTATATTATTAGCCTATGCTACTTACCATGGCTTTAAGCTTTATCAAATGGACGTGAAAAGTGCCTTCCTCAATGGACCTATCAAGGAAGAGGTCTATGTTGAGCAACCTCCCGGCTTTGAAGATAGTGAGTATCCTAACCATGTCTATAAGCTCTCTAAGGCGCTTTATGGGCTCAAGCAAGCCCCAAGAGCATGGTATGAATGCCTTAGAGATTTTCTTATTGCAAATGGATTCAAAGTCGGAAAGGCCGATCCTACACTCTTTACTAAAACTCTTGAAAATGACTTGTTTGTATGCCAAATTTATGTTGATGATATTATATTTGGGTCTACTAACGAGTCTACATGTGAAGAGTTTAGTAGGATTATGACACAGAAATTCGAGATGTCTATGATGGGGGAGTTGAAGTATTTCTTAGGATTCCAAGTAAAGCAACTCCAAGAGGGCACCTTCCTAAGCCAAACGAAGTACACTCAAGATATTCTTAGCAAGTTTGGAATGAAAGATGCCAAACCCATCAAGACACCCATGGGAACAAATGGGCATCTCGACCTCGACACGGGAGGTAAGTCCGTGGATCAAAAGGTATACCGGTCGATGATAGGTTCTTTACTCTACTTATGTGCATCTCGACCGGATATTATGCTTTCCGTATGCATGTGTGCAAGATTCCAAGCCGACCCTAAGGAAGCTCACCTTACGGCCGTGAAACGAATCTTGAGATATTTGGCTTATACTCCTAAGTTTGGGCTTTGGTATCCTAGGGGATCCACATTTGATTTAATTGGTTATTCGGATGCCGATTGGGCGGGGTGCAAAATCAATAGGAAGAGCACATCGGGGACTTGCCAGTTCTTGGGAAGATCCTTGGTGTCTTGGGCTTCAAAGAAGCAAAATTCGGTCGCTCTTTCCACCGCCGAAGCCGAGTATATTGCCGCAGGTCATTGTTGCGCGCAATTGCTTTGGATGAGGCAAACCCTGCGGGACTACGGTTACAAACTAACCAAAGTCCCTTTGCTATGTGACAATGAGAGTGCAATCAAAATGGCCGACAATCCCGTCGAGCATAGTCGCACTAAACACATAGCCATTCGGTATCATTTTTTAAGGGATCACCAACAAAAGGGAGATATCGAGATTTCTTACATTAATACTAAAGATCAATTAGCCGATATCTTTACCAAGCCTCTTGATGAACAATCTTTTAACAAACTTAGGCATGAGCTCAATATTCTTGATTCTAGGAATTTCTTTTGTTAACTTGCACTCATAGCTCATTCATATACCTTTAATCATATCTCTTTTATATGCTATGACTTATATGTTTTCAAGTCCATTTTCAAACCAAGTCATAGGTATATTGAAAGGGAATTGGAGTCTTCGGCGAAGACAAAGGCTTCCACTCCATAACTCATCCTTCGCCGTCGCTTCAAGCAACTCTCCGTTCTCGGGGAAGACAAGCATGAGCATCAAAGAAAAGGACTTTGGGGAGAAATGAGCCCAAAGCCAAAGGACCGGATTTCGTCTTTGGTATAATCTTAACTCATTTATTTATGACCAAAGGGGAAGATAGCACTTAAAGGGCTCTAATGGTTCCGTTTTTGGCGATTCATGCCAAAAAGGGGGAGAAATGAGCCCAAAGCAAAAGGACCGCACCACCAACCAATTTCAAAAACTTAGTGTTGAATATTTTCAATTGGTATCCTATTGTGTTCAAAAAGGGAAGAAAGTAGCATTTCAAAAAGGCATATCAAAACCCTCTTGAACACTAAGAGGAGGATCTCATTTAGGGGGAGTTTTGTTTAAGTCAAAGGAAAAGCATTTGAAACAGGGGGAGAAAATTTCAAATCTTGAAAATGCTTTGCAAAACTCTTATTCACTACCTTTGACTATTTGCAAAAGAACTTAGAAAAGATTTACAAAAGATTTTGCAAAAACAAAACATGTGGTGCTAGCGTGGTCCAAAATGTTATAAGTAAGAAACAATCCACGCATATCTTATAAGTATTTATATTGGCTAAATTCCAAGCAACCTTTACACTTACATAATGCAAACTAGTTCAATTATACACTTCTATATTTGCTTTGGTTTGTGTTGGCATCAATCACCAAAAAGGGGGAGATTGAAAGGGAATTAGGCTTACACCTAGTTCCTATATAATTTTGGTGGTTGAATTACCCAACACAAACATTTGGACTAACTAAGTTTGCCCGAGTGTATAGATTACACAGGTGTAAAAGGTTCACACTCAGCCAATAAAAAGACTAAGTTTTGGATTCAACAATGGAGCTAAGTGGGAACCGAAGGCCCTCTGGTCTGGGATCACCGGACTGTCCGGTGTACACCGGACAGTGTCCGGTGCACCAGAGGACTCCAACTCGAACTCGCCACCTTCGGGAATTTCCAGAGGCACTCGCGCTATAATTCACCGGACTGTCCGGTGTACACCGGACAGTGTCCGGTGCGCCAAGGGAGGTCGGCCTCAGGAACTCGCCAGCTTCGGGAAACTCCAACGGCTAGTCCGCTAAAATTCACCGGACTGTCCGGTGTGCACCGGACTGTCCGGTGCAACTCCGGAGCAACGGCTATCTCCGCGCCAACGGCTCTCTGCCGCGCATTTAATGCGCGCAGATGTCAGGCACGCCCACTCCGGCACACCGGACAAGGAACAGTGCATGTCCGGTGTGCACCGGACACCCAGGCGGGCCCACAAGTCAGCAGCTCCAACGGCTAGAATCCAACGGCAGTGATGACGTGGCAGGGGGCACCGGACTGTCCGGTGTGCACCGGACTGTCCGGTGTGCCATCGAACAGACAGAACTCCCAACGGCCATATTTGGTGGTTGGGGCTATAAATACCCCAACCACCCCACCATTCATTGCATCCAAGTTTTCCAGCTTCCAACCACTATACAAGAGCTAGCATTCATTGCAAAGCACACCAAAAAGAGATCAAATCCTCTCCCAACTCCACACAAAGCCCTAGTGACTAGTGAGAGTGATTTGTAGTGTTCATTTGAGCTCTTGTGCTTGGATCGCTTCTTTTCTTTCGCATTCTTTCTTGTGATCAAACACTCACTTGTAATTGAGGCAAGAGGCACCAATCGTGTGGTGGCCCTTGCGGGAAGTTTGATTCCCAAGTGATTTGAGAAGAGAAGCTCACTCGGTCAAAGGAACCGTTTGAGAGAGGGAAGGGTTGAAAGAGACCCGGCCTTTGTGGCCTCCTCAACGGGGAGTAGGTTTGCGAAAACCGAACCTCGGTAAAACAAATCCGCGTGTCTCACTTACTTATTCGCTTGCGATTTGTTTTGCGCCCTCTCTCGCAGACTCGATTTTATTTCTAACGCTAACCCGGCTTGTAGTTGTGTTTATATTTGTAAATTTCAGTTTCGCCCTATTCACCCCCCTCTAGGCGACTATCACCTATCAAATGGGGCTCGGGCTTCCGCTTGGATTACTCCTATCAACAGCTCACTGGAGACGTCATTCTCGTTGCCCACCAAGTGTAGCACAGCGCTTTTCCCCCTTCCTCCTTGTGGAAAGGCGATGAAGAGACATATCATAAAAAGCCAAGGTGTTCCCTGATCGTCCTCTCGCCCTGTGCAGAAGCTCGGGGCTGCCCTTGCACCCATGCTCCAGCGAAAATGTTGGAAGCACCAGCTAGCAACCCAACACAGAGACTCGGGGGCTACCTTTGCACCTAGGCTACGGCCAGGTGACGAACAAAGTACAAGTCAACGATATCTATAGAGGAAAATATAAAAGACCTCGAAGGAGTCAACCACTCCTTCGAAGCCTCGGGGGCTACATCCGACAAGTGCGCTCGAGCGCACCCATCAGAAATAAGTCTACCACCTTTCAAAGGGTTAAGCAACACACATGCACGAAGACGGAAGAACCCCCCCAGCAAGTGCCAACACTTTCTTGAAGGCTCGGGGGCTACTGTCAGGTATCATAATTAGGGGTACCTAGATTATGCCCCTAAACACGCTTAACACCTAACTACCAAAAAATCATAAGGCACATTCCCCGAGGTCAAGAAAGGATGAATCACGATTTGCCCGAGACCCCGCTCGACGGTCGCTCAAAACTCCACCCCGCTCGAGCCTGTCCTCGGGTGAAGGTAGCGCTCGGGGAAATCATCTCCTCACCCGATGTCCCCTCTTCATGGAAAAGCGATTTTTGCCTCGCCCGAGCCCGTCTCGGACAGGAGGACAGCCCCGAGCGTAGTCTCAGTCAAAGGTCAAGGGAACCATGGAGACGTGCACATTTAATGCGAATACCTTCCCCACGTGACGCCGCGGTCAAACAGGGAGCAATGGGACCACGATCCCATCCACTTTCACCAACTACGATGAAGCACGCCCGAGAATAACGACCACTGCTCCCCCACGCCCACTATTGTGATTCAAACAACTCCAGATGGGACTTGCGTGCGTCTGAGCGTGGTCTCACCCTCGGGAGGGAACTCCGCCTTGCCTGAAGTCGGCCTCAGCCACGGAGAAAACTCCGCCTCGCCCAAGCTCGGCTTCGGCCAACTGCCCCAACAACAACTCCCCACGAATCCCACAGGAGGCCACTCCTACAACTGTACTAACCCCTTCCCTGTATGACTACATGCCCCGAGGCAGGCTTGACCAAGGCCTCGAGAGGAACCTCCGTCTCGCCCGAGCCTGACCTCGGCCTAGATAACATCGACCAATGGACGCACCAACTCCTCCACGAGGGTTACTGACAACGAGATGGCTACAAGACCGACGTCAAGTCTGCTTTACGCCATATAGGGATAATTACCACACGCTTTTCACCATACTATCACTGTTTAAACAACTATGACTCGGACAACACCTCCATCAGATAGGCTCGGGTATGCGATTGAGCCCTAGATCCTGTCCCCGACTCTTTGCTTGGTCAAGATGCAAATACAGAGACCGGATGTCCTCCTCCTGGTTGAAGTCAATAGCTAGTACGAAGGCCATATATACCGTCGTCCATACCGGGTACAGGGGCTCAGACTCGTCTCCTCCACACACGACAAACCGTGGTGCTCCTAGGATCCCTCCTTGAGGCTATAAAAGGAGGAGTCCAGGGCTTCAAACGGGGAGGAGAACACTTCACATGTTTTCACCCTTCACAACAATATTGGCACTCACCTCAATCACAAGGGACTTGGGATACTCTCCCTCTCTTGAGTGGCTTGTATCCCCTACTACAAGTACTTAGGTGCAAGTAATATAAGTCTCATCCCCCTCTGCTGGAAGTAGGACCTTCTCTTGCCCAAACATGAATAAAAACTTGTGTCTTCTTGCATCTCCCATCTGGATTTGGGCATGCAACACTAATTCACTGGTTGGTAGGACCCTTGGGTCAAAACACCGAAACATCTCGTCATCGCCAAATATAACACCACTACCACACAAGATGTACGATATTATCTTACATTGAGAGCCCGAGCCTGTATAAACTATCAAGTCTCTTGTGCCTTTACCTTCATCTTTTGATCTCCACTAGTAGAAAAAGGCTCAAAGCCTGCGGGGCGATATATTTTTATAGACAGATTCGATTATCAACCGCCTGTGCTATTTTTAGTGGCGGTTCCTTAAGAAAACCACCACTAGAAATCATATTTCTATAGACGGTTCTTTAAGAAAACCGCCTGTAAAAATCCATGATTTGTAATGGCGGTTTTCTTAAGGAACCGCCACTAGAAATCAATTTTATCCTTAATTTTCAAGTTTTTCAAACGACCTCGTATGACAAAACCACCAAAATAAAAGTTGTAGATCTCTAAAATTTATAAAACTTTGTAGTTAATAACTTTTTTATTTGAACTCATTTCGGTTCACAAAAATTGAATCTAAGTATGTTAAATTTAAATTTTAAATTTTGTAAACTACCTCGGATGAAAAAAGTGTCAAAATGAAAGATGTAGAACTTCAAAAGTTATTCAATTTTGTAGTTAACTTTTTATTTGAATTTGTTTACGGTCTCAAACAAGCAATTTACACTCAAATGGTTGTAATATGTGGACAAAAAACTACAAACTAGACACAAAGTATGCCATAGTAATGGAGGGTACGCACGAGGGTGAGGTCGGCGGTTCGATTCCTAACGACTGTGTAGCACGCGAAGTCTGCGCGAAAAATGCCGCAGCTTGAAGATTTATTAAAACCCGTTTAATGTTTCTGAAATAATTTTTTGTTGTTTTTAAAACCCGTTTATTGTTTTCTGAAAATAATTTTTACTAGCAGATTTATTACGTCGACCGTCAGTGAAAATCGATTTTCACTCGACGCCGATAAAAATCGATTTTCACAAGCGGTCCTCAGTTACCCGCCTGTAAAAATGATGATTTTTACTAGTCTCTAGGCACCGACGATTTTAAGAAACGGCAGTGAAACCGTAACTTCTTTATACTAGTGCTCGTGACCTCCTGCGAATAAACACTATCGAATAATCTTTGGGACTTAAGTTGTGTATGATTTATTTCAATTCGTTGATCATGGTTGTAGCTCTCCATGGAACACAATGCACCGTACCATAAACTTTGTAGATCTTGAGAAGTTATAGAAGTTTATAGTTGACAACTTTTTCATTTGAAGTCATATTGTCAACGAAAACTACGTCTGAATTTAAAAAATTTAAAATTTGAATTTTGAAAACGACTTCGAAAGGAAAAACCACCAACATGAAAGTTGTAGGTATTGAAGAGTTATTAAACTTTGTAGTTGACAATGTTTTAGTTTGAAATCATCTTGTTATGCAAAACTATGTTTAAATTTTGAAATTTGAATTTTTCAAACTGTCTCGGATGGAAAAACCACCAAAATAAAAGTTGTAGGTCTTAAAATGTAATGAAACTTTATAGTTGACAATTTTTTGATTTGAAATCATCTTATCATTGAAAATTTCGTGTGAAGTTTTTAAATTTAAAATTCAAATTTTATAAACGGTCTCGGATGTAGAAACTATTAAAATAAAACTTTTAGATCTCAAAAAGTTATGCAACTTTATAGTTGGTCACATTTTCAAATGAACTCATTTAGTGCCTTAAATAATCAAATTACTCTCGATTTGTTATAGTACATGGGGAATGGAAACGTAATATAAACATAATTGGTGTAGTAGTGTAGTGGTATAGGAGAGTATGCGCGAGAGAGAGGTTGCGAGTTCGAATCTCACCATTTACAAAACATATAAGTTTAATTCAAAATATAGAGTTGGAGAGTTGTTCCTAGAATTTAAAAAATGTTTTGCTGTTTTTTTTAATTTTTTCGATTCTTAATTTGCCGAGTGTCCGAAAAAAGCACTCGGCAAAGAACCCTTTGCCGATGAAATCTTTGCCGAGTGTTACACTCGGCAAAGCCTTTACCGAGTGAACGCGATTCCGGTAGTGAAGGACTAAAGACTAAATCATTGTAGTCAATATTTTAGTCCTAGTGTTTGGCAAAAAAATGACCAAATAAGACTAAAAACTAGAGACTAATCTTTAGTCCATCTAACCAAACACCCCCTAAGTTGTGTATGATTTATTTCAATTCGTTGATCATGGCTGTAGCTCTCCAGGGCTCCAAGGGAACACAATGCACCGTACCATAAAGAGGATTATTACTGCACAATTGCATTGCATGAACACTCTCTCAAGACTTGGAAAAATACAGAAATACGAAATCATAATTTATTATTTTTAATCCATCGCAACACATCACTATCACATATGCACGATTAATGGACCATTTGTGTTTGTCTCTTCCCTTTCTCAAATCAGAGAGGTTGCAGAGCTGCCTCAAGTGAAGTCACCAACTTTTGGCTAATTAAAGAGGAGCTGTAGAAAGGGCATTATTGCCGCCGCATCGGATACACCGTCATCATCTGGATGATTTCGTCAGAAATGACAAGATAGAGGTGATGAGAAAGCGTTGTTCTGGTTTAATAATAAAAATACATCCAATATACGGAACGTCACACTCTCTACTAGCTGTAGATGGATGAATGGCGTTACTGTCAATCTGTCATATCTATTCCTGTTTAAACACGCATGCCTCCCATAGTTACCATCCGAACCTTGTGATCGTAAATTCGGCTTCTTTTTTGTTCAATTTTGTTCACTTGTGTCATTGTGTGCAGATAGAGTTGCCTCGAATCGATCGCACGAGTGGTGTAAGATGTGTAGGGTATTCTTTCAGTTTCTCAAGAGACTGTTATGATGAACCTCTATGCAAAACGGATTTGTATTGACGTGTGGGATAAGTGTGAACTAGCAAGATACGTATAGTCCATCACTCGTGACGACATAATCATGAAGAATTCATGCTTTAGCGTCTAAAACTAATTAAAATCAGTTATTTATCAGCTTCCTCCCATTGTTCAACTTTTGCTAATAAATGAGTTTATTCGACCCTCTTTTTTATTTTATTAAAAATAAGAACTCTTACAACAAAGATTTTTTGTCCTAGCCTGCACCCTTATTAATAACTCTAGTGGCATAATTAAGGCTATGTTTGGGACTTTAAAATTTTCAAGTCTATTTCAGCTTCTTCTATCCAAACAGGTCTAGCTCAACGAACTCTAACTTCCAAAAAAAATGAAACTAGAGGACATTTCATCAAAAATTTTGAAGCTCCTCAAAAGGTGTTTCAAAAATATTGTTTTCATACCTCCTTATAAAGTTGCTCAAAATTTACCCACCATGCCATTGGTTACATGATCTATAGATTTATGTCTCTTTCTCCATCCGCTAGTCATCAAAGGTAATTAAGAAAACTCATACAACTTAACATTACAAAAGCTGGAGTCTATGGATAAGCCAAACACTCTTAAACCTTGCATTACCAATCTGTTGAAGCTGTTTTATGGCGAAGCTGTAATTTTTGAAGTGAAGCTCTGCCAAACAAGACCTAAATGGTCATTTAAGCCCGTAATTCTAAGATCGGCGGTGGGGCTTGAACCAGTAAGACGACCAATGATACTAAACCATAAAATATTACTAGTCGGTTGACCGTACGTTGCGACGGCTTACAACAATACCCATGTAAACTATCCACCAAAAAATTCAAGATTTTTTTATTTATTGTCTCCGCTCACCATATAATATTTTTTAATTTAGCTAACTGATGTTATTATTTACTCTATCCAATATGTCTTGGTACAACATGATCAATGAAGTGAGCGATTAGAAGAGAGTTCACAACACAGACTGAACGAATAGAGATTATAAATGACATAATTCCACCATACAGAGACCAAATAAGAGAAAGTTTGTAAGCTCAAGTTTCTAAAATAAGTCACATGAACTCAAACTTATAAAAATGATAGATTAAAATATGGAGTGATTGCTAAAGTCAGACATCAATAAAAACTGGATGCGCTCCATATAAATTATGCTATTTCGTAGCAATTACTAACGTTTAAAAACAACAAATAACCTTTCATTTTACCGTTAGTGTGACAAATCATTGTTCCTACATCTAATTTAACAACCTCAAACACCATGAAGTCCATTGCGCCAATGTGGTCTCAGAAACTACATAATGCTTGCAAGAGCCAAGAACGTCGTGCCGTGCTGGGTTGTAGCCTTGGCGCGTAGTGCTGGTCCGACCCGACACGATTATATATATTTTTTATTTTACAAAAAGTATATACATATATATAATTTATATTCAATATTAAAAACATTTGAGCATGATGTTCTACTAGTTAGACAACTTTACTTAGTGTCTCTCGCCTTCTTCCATCAGGACATGGGTTCGAACCCCATCTCCTACACCATTTTTTAACATTTTACGTTGATTTAATCAAATGGGCCGACGGGCTGGCCCGACACAGTCAGCAGGCCACATGACGTGCCTGGGCCAGAGTTATGGCCCGCGGGGCGTCTAGCCCATGTCGGGTCGCCGTTTGGTTATTAGGTGTGCAGCAGATTAATTTGAAATAACTGTGAGGGGTTATTTGTAAAAAGATGACGCGTGACGACCGTTGAAACTGGTGCTTTAAGTATAGTATAGATATAGAATACTTATATGTAATAGACACCTTTTTTTACTCCAAATAAAATTTTAAAACCAGTTGGCCGTCAAGGGTCATTAGAGTATACCAAATATAAGGCCATGTCTTTCTGATTTAATTTGTTATATTATCAAAGTGCACAATTATATTTTTATCATAAGCTAGATACAACATGACAACTTTTTTTTATCCGAGAGCCGCATTTAGGGGTGTTTGTTTGAGATTATAATCTGCCTGAATTATATAATCCAACAAATTTTGAACTAACACTTAGTTTAATATTTGTTGGATTATATAATTTAGACAGATTATAATCCCAAACAAACACCCCCTTAATGTAGGTCCCTAGAATATGATGTATCGCTGAGTATTTAAGTCTGGGGTTACCCTGTTGTATAGCTAGCTAATTATTTGTTTAGATAACTACAAGAGACTCTCTGTATTTTTTCTAATTGACATGAATAGAGCTTTTTTTAGAAAAAAACCTAGAAGTAGTGCAAATAACTCTATGTAGTCATTTTCTATTCCGATTTCTGGCTACCTAAAGATATAAAACACGAATGACTCTATGTAGAGCAAATAAGATATAGTAAAACTGTTGAGATTGAAAAGATATAGAAAATAGTTTTTATGCAAATAACTCTGGGGTTGTTTGGTTCATCAAATATAACGTAAATGGTAATGATAATGATTCACATCCGAGTACCAGCGGTAATAAGTTTGAATAAGTCGATATTAGTTTTTAGTGTGGTATCTAATTAGAGTTGGATTTAAACAAATATGATTTAACATTATCGGTTACCCATCACAGTTATAAATTTATGAACTAAACAACATCTAAATAATAATTCAGAAAGTGAAATTTAGAAAGACTCAACGTTTCAGCCTTCACCATTCTTGGTACACAGCTGAGCATATCTAGTTACTATGCAGTACAGTGCGTTTGGACTTCAATTTCCGGTAGTGCTTGGACTTCAATTCCAGTCCAGAATTCTCCGGCGTTGGAATCCAAGCCGATTATTGCGGTTATTTAATGGAGCAAGTTGCATCAAATTAGGCTGCCACTTGACCAATTCAAGCTCACAGACAATTCCAAATAAACAACTAATTTAGTTTCTCACCTTGAAGTTTTGGAAACAATAAGACATAAAGTAGCAACCAAAAGATGATATTTGGACGTATATTACGGACCTTGTCAAAGCTTCAAAACGTAATAGAGACGTACGCCAGGGCCCTTTCTTCTCCTTACTTTCTTCCCCATGCTTGGCTGATAGTCGCATCATCGTTACTAATAAACCAAGCTAGTGTCAATATGCTGATAATGAATAAATTCAGATGTGCATCCGTGCAGATATATGCTATGCTGAATTATTCTGCTCAATATGAGTGGCATATACCGCGTACGTCTTCTCTCCGTCACGCTCAACATGAGTGGGATTGAAATAAACGATTCAAAGTGTTAAGTGAGTCCCAAATGGAGGTCATCAGGAACGGGAGACGCAGAAGATGACTTTAATGAGTACGTGTTCACGTAACATACATATATTTTATCGAACATTCGAATTCACATATTTATGCATGCTCTAATAAATTTTAAAGGGAAAAACGGTTACCACAAGTCTACAACCAGTTTTGGAAACAATAAGACATCGAGTAGCAACCAACGGTTCAGATTGCTAGATAACCCCTCTCTCCTACTCCAATCAAATGGACAATATTATTTAGATTATCCATCTTTTCATCTCTCCCTCACGTCACTGCCACCCCTCCCCTCACTCGCGCGCCGTTGCCGCCGTGTCAACCCCTTCCCTCACGTTGCTGCCGGTCTGCCGCCATCGACCTCTCCTCTCCGCTTTGTGGGAACTTAGTGTTAGCACAGTCTATATGCATATATAAACAACACTGAATTGCTCTCTGTGTCCACTCCCAAATACATATTTGGTCAAGCCAAATTATAGATGGCAAATAAACACGAGGCCCGCGAGCTCGACACGAAGCCCGTTGTTTGGGCCCGATCCGAGCCCGGCACGACCCGGTTCTATGCGGGTCCGGACCGACCCGAATAAGCGGGTTAAGCTCGGACATGAAACTAGGCATGGCCCGTTTACCTCTAAGCCCGTTTTTTTTGCACTAAACCATGTTTACTGGCTCGCTTAGCCCGTTTTTCGACCCGCTTTTTTCGTGCTAAACGGGGTCGGCCTGGCCCTTTTAGGCCCGCTGCGGACCGGGCTTGGACAGAAAAACAAACCCGCGGGCTTAGATGGCCCGACCCGGTTTTCTAACTGTACCTAGTGGGCCAGGCCCAAAACGGATCGGGCGGCCCGATTGACCACCTCTAAGCCAAATTAAATGGTGTCTGTCCAGACCGTGTTAACTTTCGGAGCAAGGAACTTTATATATATATATCAGTCAAAACACTACTTATATATCGATTAATCAGCAAACCCCGGGCTTATATATCACGTAAGTCCTCAGCAGCGCCTCTTCCATTTGTAAAGCTACCAAGAGTCCAAGGCATTAGCCATCAAGAAGATTATTCAGGAGCGACGCGTTCACTATTTGCACAAGCAACAAGAGCCACTTCATGCATCCTCCGTCTCTCTTCTTCCTCCTCTCAGAGCTCTTGCTCCCGCAGTCCGCACCATTATTTATACTCTGCGCACCCATCTCATGCTCATAGTCATAGCATATATACATATACCTGGCAGCAGCAGAGCACAAAGTATTTCACCACCACCTCCATTCGTCGTACCCATGGCACTCAAGCGCAAGGCGTGTCCCAGCTTGGCCGACGACAATCATTGCCTTGCTACGGCCAACTGCTTTGCGCCAGCGGCGGCCGTGGGAGCGGTGGCGGCAGTGCAGCGGGCACGGAAGCGGTTCGTCGGCGTGCGGCAGCGGCCCTCTGGTCGGTGGGTGGCCGAGATCAAGGACACCATACAGAAGATCCGGGTGTGGCTCGGCACCTTCGACACGGCCGAGGAGGCCGCCCGGGCCTACGACGAGGCCGCCTGCCTCCTCCGCGGCTCCAACACCCGCACCAACTTCTGGCCCCGCGCCGCCGCCGTCCCCGCCGTTGCTGCTGCCATGGCGCCGCCCCACCACCAGCTGGTGGCGCCTGCAGCGCCGTCCGCTCTGCCGTCCAAGGTCACCAACCTCCTCCTCCTCCACCTCAAGAAAGCACGCGGTGCAAGCGCTGTCGGTGTCACACGGGAGGCGCCAGCGCAGCACCACCAGCAAGGCTACGGCGGCGGCGGCGGCGGCGGCCCAGAGGAGTATAGCTTCCAGGTCGACGACTTCCTCAGCTACGACAGCACCAGCGACGAGCACGGCGTCGTCGTGAAGCACGAGGAGGGGTCCACCTGCTCCCAAGAGACGGAGGACGACGGCGACGAGGGGGAGGTGGTGGTGGCCTGCAAGGAGGTCGACGACACCGACGCACCGCTGGACTTTGGGTTCATGGACAAGCGCCCGTCACCAGCTGGCGGTGACGCTGACGGCGCGGCGGGGCTGTATTCGCCGTTCGAAATGGTGGCAGCCGACCTGGGCGACGTCGACGCGGTAGAGATGCAGCCGCTGCCTACTTATGGCAGCGAGGGCGCCGGCGAGCCATCAGCCGCGATCCACGAGGTCATGAAGAGGATGAAGTACGAGAGGAAGATCTCCGCGTCGCTCTACGCGCTCAGCGGGGTGTCGGAGTGCCTCCGCATGCGCGTCGGCGACGGTGACGACCACGCCACTGCTGCAAAGCACGAGCTGGCGCTCTCAGGCCTGAGGGACGCGTGCAGGAGCAAAAGGCAGCAGCAGGAACAAGAGCAAAGACTAGAAGTAAAAGACACGGAAGGTAACGTCGTCGGCCATGAGGAATGCTCCAGCTGCAGCAACAGCTTCTCGTCGGAAGCAACGAGCTCTTCGCCGGAAGCAGCCAACAACCCTCCGCCGCAGGAGGCGAAAGCAGTAGACAGCGACATGCTTCTCTGGAGCTCCCTTGATCTGCCTCCGATCTACTGAAGTTTGTTGTCGTAGACGCACGTTAAGATTTAACCATTATTGAGTATTAGAATTATTGTTTGTGATATTATTTGCCACACGATAGACGTTAGGGTAGATACATCAGATGATCAGAAGGCCCTTTATTTTATGGTCACATAGTTTGGCTTAATATTTCCTATAATCAATTGATCATTTCACAGTGCCAGTAAGTGACGTTTTTACTTCCAGATAATCAATAAGATTCCAATTTAACTATGATTGGCTTAATTATCAACATGGTTACAACAATGTTGCAATGTTCTTACAACAGTTCATATAATCACTATCGGAGACACGTTCTTTACCGCGTGCAAATCTATTTATGAGGGCAAAACATTGGGTACTTGACAAATAAAGAGGTAATTTGTTGAGTGCAGTACTCCACAAAGAAAGGCTCTCGGCAAACATGTGGTTTGCCTAGATCCTAACCATGCTCTCACAAAAAAAGACACTTGACAAAGAGTCTTTTTGTCTAACATTCACTACCGGAATCGTGGGCTTTGACATTCGGCAAAGAGAGCTCGGCGAACAGTACATCAACTTCTTTGCCTTTGCCGAGTGCCAGTCGGTACTCGGCAAAGAAAAGCGGTCGTCACGGCGCCGAGTGACGGAGACGACGCCTTTGCTGAGTGTTCTAGGAGACACTCGGCAAAGAAGTTACCTTTGTCGAGTGTCTCCAGCCTGCACTTGGCAACGGGTCCACCAGCGGAGCCCGACATCAGGTTCTTTGCCGAGTGCCAGGGCCACAGCACTCGGCAAAGAAGCTTTATCGGAGCCCAGGTGTTGCTTCTCTACCGAGTGCTATGATCCTGACACTCGGCAAAGAGGTCCTTTGTCGAGTGTAACACTCGGCAAAGTGACCAGTATACACCTTTTTTATTTGTTTTTCTATTCCATCCAAACAAACAAAAGATATCACATATACAACACAAATATCACATAATCATCACAGATATCACATATACATCACATATCTCACAAAGACCATAAATCAAACATAAGTATCCAACACTCAAGAACATAAGTCTCAAGTTCTCACATAAGTATCCAACACAAACATAAGTATCCAACACAGCATTACCAACAAGTTCTGAAGTCTCAAGTATCTCATAAGTCTGAACACTAAAAACATAAGTCTCATCGAGGTGGGCGGCTGGACTGGTGCGGTGATGGGCTGGGCGATCCATGAGGGTTGTTGGATGCCGCCCCAGATTGTCCCTGCACAGAGAAGAGATTGCATATGTTACATTTGATGCATTACCAACATCTAACTACAATTTTGATACTCACAGTAATATGGAACAGATCAGGGTCAACTGTAGGGAACAATGGAGGTGGTGGAGCGAAACCCTGTGCGATGTCAAGGCTCTGCATGTACGGGAACATCTCCGCCATCCTTGCCTCCATCTCCTGACGTTCCCTCCTATCTGTTTCTAGCTGGGTCTGTAGTATTCCAAGCCAATGTTATAGGAACTCAAAGAGAAGTTATATAACTAAAGGAATGACGAGTTGTAGAAGCACTAACCTTGAGTTGTTGTATGCGATGATGTGAGCTGTCCTACCGAGGTCGTATGGCTGGACTCAAGCCAGTGCTCCTTGCTCGCACCTGAGACAGAGTGGGAGCGGACGACGAGCCGATTGCCCCATCGGCAATTCAGTACCACCCATGTCTTTTGCCTCCTCCGACGTCCGACCCTCATGAGGACATCGGGGTCGATCTGCTCGGTCCTCGGATCGTATTCTGGGCCATGGACCTCCTGTGCCATGGCGGTGTAGTCATGAAGGCGGTTTTAGACGGCAGGGTTGTTGTACGCCACGGGCCCATCATCCGGGTTGTAGGTGACGTCGGATGTCACCTTGCCCTTGTGGGCCATAGCATAAGCCGAGAAGATGGAGCAAGGCTGGCCACCATGTGACGCCGACTGCAAGAAAACCAACGAAATAGTTAGAAATAATATCTAATCCACTGTTATATACCTAATTAAAAAAGAGGGCGTACCCATGCTTCTACATATTGGCCTAGGCTGTAGCTGCCTTGGTGGTGGGAGGGACCTTGCATCATCATACGTCGTTCCCGGCTAGAGTTGTGCGCCTCGTCCACTCAGGCGAGCACCACCTATCCACCATCTGCTCCCAGCACAGAGGATGTGCGGCGCACCAATATGGAATCTTCTACAAAGTAAACACGTACACTGCATATCAGAAGATAAAATTAAATTCATGCATGGAGTACTGGTACCAAACATGCATGACTTTACCTGCAGGTACTAGTCCCTGGTCAACGACATGGTTCGGATTGCTGCTTGGTCACCTTCTCCCCAAGGACGGAGCCGTGGTAGCTGACGATGGCCTGGATTCATGCCTCATAGTGCATGTCCACGACGAGCTTCTTACAGCTCCTGGTCGCCACCACATCCGCCCTAGCCTCGTACCCAGCCTTGCATCTGAAGAAATTATGCATACAAAAATGATGTATCCATACATTATTTCAAGAATGTACAACGGATGCAACATATTTTACATTATAGTAAGACTTACCCACAACTCTTGCTTCACCCGCTCCGCCTTGTTATTGAATTCCCTGCCGTCCTGGTCTACTGCATCGGGGGCGACGGCGTAGTGGTCGAAGGTGTAGGCTGGGCCCGTCACTCCGGCGTACTCAACTTAGTCCAGTGAAGTGTTCTCTACACAGCAGGTCGAGGATGCCATTGGGGTTGCGACGATGACCTCCAGCATTCTCCACAACCATACAAGACATGTCCAAGTGATAAATAAAAAGTATTAGTTTATATTATGATTTTGAAAATATAATATGAACAAGAATGAAGAACATAAAGTTACATGCCTCTCCCCATATGACCGAATCAGCGGCCGCATGTCCCGAAGTATTGGACGCTGAGGGAGACTCGTGGGACATCGCAGGTAGACGTTCCTCGAACCTAAGGCACCAGAACCTGAGGCGTCCTGCTGAGTGTCGTCGTCATCCTGCTGCTGGTCGTCATCGTCGTGCTGCGCGCCTGTTGCTGGACGTAGTCGTCCTCCTGCAACGTCTGCTGCTTGACGTCGTCGTCCTGCTGTGCCTCCTCCGCCTCCTGCTCCTCCTCCCCCTCCCCCTCCTCAGCCAACCGCCCACCATCTTTGTCCAACAACCTGCAATTAAGAGTAAACAAATAAGCACATATAAAAGATGTATTTAGAAAAAGGTGCGAAATAAAAAAAAACTATAGCATTACATCGATTAAAAATAATCTTCATATGTGTCGGGGTTAGCTAGATTATAACTCTCATCATCACTATCCATTTCATAGTCAACACCATCTGAAGGCGCAAGTTCGTCATTAATGTCATTGCCTTCAATGATTACTAAGTCATTCTCATTTTGCACCTCATCATCCTCCTCATCAACAACCATTTTAATATCTACGTCCATTCTGATAGCTTCGGTTAAGTCTATATCAAATCGTCCTTCTAGCCCATCTTTTTGGAAGAACTCTCAATCATATGTATCTGGGTCTAAGTTATAATCTTCATCGTTAGGAACAGGTAATCTACCGTGCGGCGATACCTTATACACAACACCCCAACCCTTAAGATGTTCTTTTGTTTGGCACGCATATGGGAGATAATACACTTGTGTGGCCTGTTGGGCCACGATATAGACATCGTCTCCTGATAAGGTGGAATCTTGTCAAATTTCGACTATCCTAAGATTACAATGTGTCTGTATTGTCGCTTGAGGGTCAAACCAATGACATTTGAATATCACTGTAGTAAGAGGTTTGGAACCATGAAAATTGAGTTCATATATTTCTTCGATTCGTCCAAAATAATTGACATCGTCAAGGCCGGGCGTAAAGACTCCAGAACACGTTTTTCGTTGGGCCGACTTTGGTCATAGTTTGTTGTGCGAAAACGGTATCCATTGACGTCATACCCAGAATATTTCTTGACCCTATAAGCAAAGTCGTTGGCTACTTATCTCAATTCGACACTCATAGACGGATCTCTTTGGACCTGCAAGTATTCGCAAGTTAAAAGACGCTAAATTGAGTTCATAGAAGGATCTCTTTGACAAACTAAGCACGTACCTTACGTTTGAACCAGGAAATGAAATCAGACAATCCATTTCTCGCACCCTTTCTAAGAAGGGTATCATATTCCTGTGGAGTTGGGTCCCTTGATCGACGCCAGAATTCATGAAGAAATTGTTCCATATATGACGTCACCTCTTCAAGGTTGGTCAATACATATAGCATGATATGCCACCACTCTTCATGTGTCAGGATCTTGGTGGTCGAGCCACTTGCGCTTCTGAGTTGGCCTCGAAATATGCTGAGGTTCGATTCATTGCCACCATCATTGTAACGAGGGGGTGGATTATGCACGCTCGGCAGTTTGTCACCATAGTAAGTTGTTGTGAAGTTTGATACCTCCTCTAGAATGTATGCCTCTGCAATAGAAGCCTCGATTTAGCATTTATTTCTACATTTCTTTCGAATAGTCTTTAGATATCTCTTGATTGGATAGCACCAACGTCCCTGCACGGCCCCCCATTCGTGCCTCATAGGGGAGATGAAGAATCAAATGTTGCATTGGATTGAAGAAGCTGGGTGGAAATATCTTCTCAAGCTTACACAGTAACACGGGTGCCAATCTTTCCAAGTCTGCAACCATGGTCCTAGATAACTCTTTTGCACAAAGCTGATGGAAGAAATAGCTCAACTCTGAAAGCGCTAGCCAGACATGCTTAGGGACATAGCCTTGAACCATCACAGGAAGAATCCGTTCAATCCATTAGTGGAAGTCGTGACTCTTCATCCCTAAGACTCGCAGAGTACATCCACTCACGGTCCTCCATCCTCTAACATATATAAAGAAGTCTGTCAACAAAAAATTTTGGTAGCACCTCCCTGCACGAGGAGGTTTTCAAAGCCTGCAAATATAAGTAACAGCACAATGGCTGACACATGCAGATATACATCAACGACACGATGGCCGCCAATCGTGAATATATATTCAATCCATGAGAGATAGCACAACAAGACTACATAACTACATGCAAACTACATTTTTACTATATATACTACATGGAAACTATAAAATCATTTATAGTACTACATTTATATAACTACATGTACACCAACTACATACCTAAATGCTTCGATAGTATATACACTACATGGATATTAAATGTTTCGATAGCTAAATGTATACCTTACCGGAGATAGCCGGGGCGACGGGTTTGGCGGCCGGGCGGAGATCGTGACGGCCCAGCAACGATTGCCGATGTGACGTGGTTGGCGGGCCGGTGGCGGGGGAGATGGCCGGGGAGGCGGGCGATGGGCGAGGGACGCGGGAGCGACGGCGGCGGGGGAGATGGCCGGGGAGGCTGGCGCGACGGCGGCGGTGGCGGGTGAGGGAGGCGGGCACGACGGTGGGTGAGTGAGAGAGAATGAAAGGAGAAGGAGAGGGCTGCGGTCTGTTAAGTTTCACTTCTTTGCTGAGTACCCGCGATCTGGCACTCGGCAAATAATTTTTTTAATTAAAAATATACTTTGATGAGTGCCCTGTACCTGGCACTCGCAAAGATGTCTTTGCCGAGTGCAAACTGACAAGCACTCGACAAAGTCTGTCTTTAGGGTTTTTGAAAATCCTTTGGCGAGTACCCACCATCTGACACTCGGCAGAGCAAGCTTTGCCGAGTGCCATCCTCTGGGCACTCGGCAAAGTATATTTTTATTTTTTTAATTTGCCAACCAAACTTTTTGTGGTATGTTTCTACACTATGTAGACCTACATATACCATTTTGGGACAATTATAAAAGTGTTTTCTATAACTATTAGATTTAGTTCGTTTATTCCAATTTCTTCGGAAAATTCACATTTGAACTGCAAGTCACTCGAAACTTTGAAAACCGTGCATGCAAAAATGATATGCATGTTATTTAGCACAAGTTACGACCGATTTTAGGAGTGGACCGGAAACTTCGAGCACCATGCTCACTAAACATGGCCGTGAACTTGCCATCCAGTTGTTTAAAAATTGTATAAAACACAAACAAAGTCAGAAAATCATGAAACTTGTCCACATGTCGTCATGATATCATATATAGAGGCTGTGATAAAAATTTGAGAATGTTTTGAGAAAGTTGTGAGGCACTATGTGTAGAAACCTAAGGGAAATACATTGAAACTCTATGATTTCATGTGTAGGTTGCTTAGGTTTCTACATATAGTGCCTCACAACTTTCTGGAAACATTCTCAAATTTTTATCACAATCTCTATATATGATATCATGACATGTGGACAAGTTTCATAATTTTCTGACTTAGTTTGTGTTTTATATAATTTTTAAACAACTGGATGACAAGTTCACGGCCATGTTTAGTGAGCATGGTGCACAAAGATTCCTGTTTGTTCCTGAAATCGGTCATAACTTGTGCTAAAAAACATGCATATCATTTTTGCAAGCACGATTTTCCAAGTTTCGAGTGACTTGCAGTTCAAATGTGAATTTTCCGAAAAAATTCAAATAAACGAACTAAATCTAATAGTTATATAAAACACTTTTATAATTGTCCCAAAACGGTACATGTAGGTCTACATAGTGTAGGAACATACCACAAAAAGTTTGGTTGGCAAAATAAAAAAATAAAAATATACTTGACACTCGGCAAAGCTTGCTCTGCCGAGTGTCGAACGGGTTTGCCGAGTGCCAGAACTCGGCTCTCGACAAAGATAATGACCGTCAGCTTTAGACGGTGGTTGACGACCCTTTGCCGAGAGTCGTCGTTCGCCGAGTGTTGAGCACTCGACAAAGGTGTCTTTGCCGAGTGTTTTTCTGTGCCGGGAGTCT
This sequence comes from Zea mays, assembly GCF_902167145.1. NCBI lineage: Eukaryota > Viridiplantae > Streptophyta > Magnoliopsida > Poales > Poaceae > Zea > Zea mays. Next base: position 262,000,231 of record NC_050096.1, on the reverse strand, counting down.
TGCTCTCGGTAAACGTGGTCGTTACCGAGAGCAGGACTTTGCCGAGTGCGGCACTCGACAAAGACTTCTTTGTCGAGTACCCGACAAAAAACACTCGGCAAAGAGCTAGATTCCGGTAGTTATTGGACACTCGGCAAAAAAGAATGACACTCGACAAAATGCCTTTTTTCCTAGTGTTGGATACTTAGTAAAGCCAGACACTCAGTAAACCGCAGACGACACCTAACGGTCGAAAGCTGCCACATGGATAATTAGAGCTTTGGTTTCTGCTGCCACCAGGAAGAGGGTACGTGGAGAGGGACTCCACAAAAGCTATTCAACCTGGTTCAATCCCAGCTTACCTGCATCTACCACGATGTACGAAGAATGCAAATATTCACAAGTTGAATACAAATGTCCAAATCAGATGAATAGATTGAGACTTACCAAACTTACCTGATCTCTAGGTGCAGATATATGTGTGGGTGTTAAACTGGTGTGCAGGGGGTGTTAAACTGGTGTCCATGCATCCCCAATTCCTATGTATTAGATAAAAAGTCATGTTTTATCTCCTATAGCTACCAAATGACACATGAACAGACAATAGGCTAAGTTTTGCTATAATTACTAGAATGAGATGGTAGACCTGAGTTGTTGTAGCTGGAAACAGGCTCATTGTGCCGACAGTGGAAGCTCTGGAATGTTACGTTCATGCCTTGTTGTTGCGTTCATACCTAAACAAATGTGTTAGTATTGTAGAGGTTTTTCCAATATACGAATTTAGAGTTTGCATTAGTTACACCTACTTCAAACATCACTTGTTTCTATTGCATGCAAACCAAGAAGTATTCCCTTTATTGTCTCATCTCTTCGCGCAACCTCACTAGTTACAAATCTTGTTCCATCGACCGACGAGAGATCGAGCTACGGGACGATGAACCCATCCTCTAAGATCCCACCTCAACTTAGTCAATCACTCCATCAAAAAGTGTGTACCTACAAGTGTTTCAAAAATGTGTTAAGTGCATGAACATGTTAGTAGCAATTGTGTAATTCGATAAGTTAGAGCTAAATGTCCATGCGCTTTGTCATCACCACTAGCATGCACGGCTGAGGGATCCAATGATGCATGTCGCCAATCAAATTCGGAGCCATGACGTCAAACCATCTCCTCCCCATATGTTGCTTATACACCATTTATACACTTACAAATGCAGAAACTTCGATAGTTTATTTTTTTATAGTTTTGAGCCAAAACTCACCAACCGATCCGTGGGCGTCTAGCTGCACATCTACTCGTGGTTACTAGAATCTGGTCCTTTGTGGCCCACCATAAACACTTCAATGCCGCTAGGCTTTTGGCCACTCGTAGCTTCCTGAATAGAGAAAATACTTTCATGAATAAACATACTAATTAGTGATTGACATAGTTACAATCTTACCATTTGTTTGGCTTTTCTGAGGTAGTCATCGCCATCGAAGTTATGGTTAGGATCGATTCCTTAATATTGCATGTGTTGTGTCGACACTTCTGACTACCTTCGGAAGCCCAGCGTCGGTACCAAGCATAGTAGGCATCTGGCACGGGTGTCATCCATGGAACCATCACATGCACACATAAGCTTAGGTATCATATCAATCACAACATTAAAAAATGAATAAAACAAATTGAATAATAACCTCATGGTATTGTTCCTGATCAGTGAGGTATATCATTGAGGACCCTTTCTTCTTGGTCAAGCGACCTTATTCATCTCGATCAATTGAAAATAAATATTCGTTATCTGGATCCTTGCATAGTATAATGAATTCTACACTATCTTTTATGCATCCTTATGGAACACACGTTTAGCATGCCCGTAATCCATACCTCCAAGCAACCAAAAATGGGGTAGCGTTCGGTGTCGTCAGGGCTCGGGGCTTGGTAGTGGCTTGGCTGGGGACGACGGTGCAGGGCGGCATCGGGGGTGTGGCATCGTGACCGGGTGCATGGCAGTGCAACGTTGTGGTAGGGAGAATAGGATGACTGTGCAGGGTGGTCCATGCGGAGCAGAGGACGGTGCAGCGGCGGTCCGAGCAGACCAATCTCATGAGAACGGTAGCGATGGCTAAGCGCATGCGGGTGGTGTGAGGACGGTGGCTAAGTGAGCATGGGAAAAAAGAGCATTGAGCGTGTGGAAGGAGAGGTCACGAGGGCTAGCATGGCTCGTATAATTTAGTAACCCCTGTCGGCCAATCCCTTAGCCGACGGTAGCCGACGGGAGTTAGTTAAACCCCTTCGACCTGAGTTGGTGACCGATATGAGTTAACTAACTCCCTTTAGCTGGTGGGCTAGCTGATGAGAGTTAGTACAAACCACATCAGCTAGTGGCGGGCAGGCGGGCGGGCGGGAATTATTCAATTCTCGTCGACTAGCCCAAAAGTTGACGAGAATTATTGTGGCGGACAGGAACCTTTGTGATTCCTGTTGTGCTTGCTCACGAAACATAACCACAAACTTACGGTCCAGCTATTATTAAAATATATAAAAAGAAAACAAAGTCGGAAAATCATGAAACTTGTCGAGATGTCATGATATGATATGTGGAGGCTGTGATAAAAAGTTAATAAGGTCTTGTGAAAGTCTGTCATGTACGATGATTACCACCTCGTTGGCCTTCACATTAAATCAAGAATCTTCTTCGAAGATTCTTCAGTTTGTAAGCATCATACTTGACAACTTTCACGAAACATTGTCAACTTTTTATCAGAACCTCCACATATGATGTCACGGTATCTTGACAAGTTTCACGATGTTCTGATTTTGTTTTCTTTTTATACAATCTAAAAACAACTAGACCACAACTTCATGTGGTCATGTTTTATGAACATGATGTTCAAAATTTATGGTATGTTCCTAGATATGGCCTCAACTTATACTCAATAACATGATTATCATTTTCCATTCATTTTTTCCAAAATTTAAATGGCTTGCGATTCAAATTTTTACGAAGATATTCAATTAAATGAAATAAATTTACTAGATATAGCAAAAATGTGCCAAAATTGAGCACGTAGTTCCAGGTACTGTAGAAACGCAACAAAAAATGTTTTGGGGCAAGAAGAAGAAAAATAAAAATACTAAGCCGAGTGCTAAAAAAAGGACACTAAGCAAAATGTCCCTTTGCTGAATGTCGCGCTAGGACACTCGGCAAAGGAGAATATGGTTGTTTTTATTTGTTTTAAATACCAGTTCCTATGGCATTTAGCAAAGTAATTGGAAAATAATTGGAAAAGAAAAAAAAGAAGGTCTTTGCCGAGTGCTGAATCAGGCGATATTCGACAAAGAATTTCTAAAAAAATAAAAAATATCTTTGCCGACTATCGAATCAGGGGCACTCGGCAAACATTTTAAAAAAATAACAACCATTGTCGAATGATGTATCTTAGACACTCGGCAAAGGAGGGGATTATACCCGATACCAACTCTTGTCGTCAGCCCCTCCAATCACTCTTCTCCTTCCTCCCATTGTCGTCGTCCTGCCGCCCCGGCTCCCCGTCACGCCGCCCGAGCTCTACTATCCGTCGCATGCGCCCTGCACCGCTGCCACGCCCGCACTCTCATACCATGAATTAGGTGTCTTACTACTATTTATGTGGGTATTTCTATGATCCTTGCGGTTACGAAAGTTATTTAAGTCTCAAATTCAATTCAAAATAGACCAGTTGTAATATGTTTTCCACCACTTTAAGAAACAGCCTTTTGCTACTTTTTCATAAGATCTGCTCCCATGGTCTACCCTACTATCACTGAAGTAGTATTACTAGTAGTTGCAGTAGTAGTGATGGTAGTAGAAATAGTAGCAATAGTAGTAGTAGTGGTAGTAGTAGTAGAAGTTATATGAGTCATAGTAGTACTTGTCATCCATCTTGACATTATTATATATGTGGTTGGATATATTCTTTTGTATGGATTGAAAATACATATGTAGTTGTTGGTCATCGTGTCGTTGATATATATGTGCATGCCAGCCATCGTGATGTTAGTTTTCTTGCAAGTTTTGGAAACCTTACCGTGCTAGGGGTGCTATCGAAATATTGTATTGACAGTCTTATGTTCCTTTATCAACAGAGAAGAGCCCTTCAAGCTGAGCCAGAGTACCTTGGCAACCCTAATCTTGTACCTAGTCGCCTCGTCACTGCACCGACATGCCATGACCTCGCTAGCCCGACTCACCTCCACCCTAGGTATAACCCCTATTTCTGTATCATGGTCATAGATCACATTACCCAATTGTGTGTTTCCCATTCGAAAGAGATACGGTCGGAAATATGAATATCTTTGCATATATATAACCGTATCTATTTAGAATTGTCCATGCTTTTTGGACAGCCCACAGATGCATAGATGGGGTTAGTTTCAATTGTCTGCTTCGATCTGACACAGAATTATGCATCATCTCCATGTTGTTCTCCGGGTACATACACTCCTTGTCGTGACGTGTTTTTGGAGAACAGCGAGGTGCTGCCAAAATTTTGTCTCGGGTAGGAGAAGAGCATTAAAACTAACCTCATCTATGTGTCCTCAGGTGGGATTAGGACCTATGCTCACCTATTAGATAGTAGGAATTTCGTGTAGATGCAATTGATGTTTATATAGCTCTCCACTATATATGATAGAAGATGGATACCGTGTGTGGATGTACACGAGTCGCTTAAGTCAGGGTCAGGTCAACCAATGAATGGATCGACAAGACTGATGATTTCTTGGAACAAGCATTTGGTGAGGCTACTAAAGGAGCAAGTAAAAGTTGTTGTCCCTAAAACAAATGTGCAAACAAGAAAATACAAACAAATATGGTCATGAGGGAACATCTTTGTAGGAATGGACTTACGATAGACTATACCCAATGGGTCTACCATGGTGATGTCGGTCATATGCGAGGGAAGGTGGTGAGACCACGCAGCGAGGATTATGATGCTGATGCTGGGGTAGTGACATGTTAAATGACTATCACGAGGCACAATTAATTGAAGTACGTACGGAGGAGGAGCCATAGGCAACCGCTAAGGTGTTCTATGACATGTTTGTCATGGCATAGAAAACCCTTCAATGCAAGACAAAGTTTCTTAGCTAGATGCCATTGGACGCATAATGGCATTAAAGTCATAGTATTGCCTAAGTCGAGATGCCTTCGATGGTAAGTTGATAGCTATTAGCAGTCTGCTTCTAGAGTATCACGATATGCTAAAGAGAATGTACGAGGCATAGAAACTTCTTTGTGCATTTAAGATGTCGTATGAGCAAATACATGCTTGTTTGAAGGAGTGTGTACTATTTAGGAAATAATACGAGGATAAAAGTAATCTCCAGTGTGTAAATCCTCTAGGTTCATGGAGGTTGTCACACCCGGTTTCATAAGGCAAACCGAATGTGAACCGTGTATATGCCAGGCAGAATTCGCGTACACATCAATTACATAAATGAACATCATTGCATAGTGCTCGAATAATAACATAGAGAGGTATTAACTTATTACATCATGATGTCGAAGACATCCACATAGTCATCAACTTAACAGGTAATCAAAATGATAAGGTGAAACATAGTAAGATAAGGCCCTCATAGGCAGCTGAGTGGGGGTTTGTCGCTAACCCAGATCTAAAACTCATCATAGTCCTGAAACTCCTGAAAATCCTCCATTGTGCCTTCGTCTTCTCCTGAGCAGTGGTTGTAGTGAGGACAACCTAGTGTTGTGTTAAAGCAAGCGTGAGTACACATCAACGTACTCAGCAAATGCCCCATTTGGCTGAGGTGGACTAGCTTTATGTGGAGTTAAGCTCAAGGTGTTTGTTTTTAGTTCGTCGAGTATTTATTACTAGTAGAAGCCAGATTTTATCATAAAGACCCAAGTTATTATCCCAAAGAAACCTTCTCATAGAGGAAATACCAGAATTCATAATTAGAACCATCATCATTAAAGCCATCCTATTCATCCTCATTGTAGGAAACGGGTGACGCCTAAGAGGGGGGGGGGGTGAATTAGGACTTCTAAAACTTTTACTAAACTAGGCCACAATTAAATCCCTAGAGCAAAACCTATGCAAAAAGTCAAACTAGAATGAGCAAACTAGGTTTTGTCTAAGTGTTGCTATCTCTACCGCAAATGCTAAGTTTCAATCTACACTAGATATGTATGAATACAAGATTGAAACTTAAATGCTTAATATAAATGCGGAATGTAAAGAGCCAAGTAGAGAAGCAAACTCTCGTGGATGACGCCGGTATTTTTATCGAGGTATCCGGAACCACGCAAGGTCCCGACTAATCCTCGTTGGTGCCCCTACGCAAAGGGAAGCCCACGCGAGGGCCCAGCACCACGGTCGAGTAACTCCGTAGAGAGCCACGGGCCTTCTCCACGCGCAAGTGGTGCTCCGCTTCCGGCTCCTCTCGGACGCTCCCCGCCGTCTCCACTATCGAGCTTCCGGCCGAAACGCCGCGGGCCTCGTTCCCTCCGGTACACGGTGGCGGCCGTGACACAAACGCGGTTGTCACGGTCTCGCAAGACTCTCGCCCCACTCGGTACAATTACAACGACTCACGCAAGAGCCGAGGGGTTGTGTGGTTTTACAAAACTCACTCAACTAACTAGGGTTCACCTAGAGCAAGCGCTAAAGCGGTCTAACTAACCTAAGCACTTCGCAAAGTACCTACGCTAATCACCGAGTGATTCTATTAAGCACTTGGGTGTTTGAGCTCTTGGAAATATGCACTATGTGTCTTGGTATGTTGCTTGGGCTCTCACACATGAGAATGGCCGGTTGGGGGTGTATTTATAGCCCCCAACACAATTGTAGCCGTTGGAGAAAAGCTGCTGCTCTCTGCGGCACACCGGACAGTCCGGTGTGCACCGGACAGTCCGGTGGTGCACCGGACAGCGCACTGTAGCCTGTCCGGTGCGCCTAGCCGTTGCCTGTCCGACTCCTATCAGAGCAGGTGACCGTTGGCGCCGCAGGCTTCGGGTGCCACCTGGAACTAGCCGTTGGGCTACAGTTCCCAGGTGCACCGGACAGTCTGGTGTGTGGGCACCGGACAGTCCGGTGTGCCACCGGACAGTCCGGTGCTCCACGCACAGACAGTCCGCAGGCAGCACACGCCTCCTTTCTTGGACTTTTCTTGATCTTCTTAATGTCTTCTTTTGAGGTGTTACTTTCCTCAATTCCTTAGTCCAAGTAGTTCTTGCATCCTGTGAACTACAAACATAAACACTAGGAAACTTGTTAGTCCACAGATTGTGTTAATCATCAAACACCAAAACTTACTTAGCCAAATGGCCCGGGGTCCATTTTCCTTACAATCTCCCCCTTTTTGGTGATTGATGACAACACAACCAAAGCAAGCAAATAATACAAGTATTTGAATAAAAATGCAATCTACTTGCTAGGATGCATGATTGTCCCCTTAATGTGATATTATGGACTTAAGCCTCCCCCTAACTCCATAATTCACTTACTTCCTATTTTGGACCAAATAACCAAAACCACTTGAAATACTATTTGTAGATATAAAATTTTAAATTTGTGGTGTTTGGTGTTTGATATAGTTTTCATTGCTTTGGTCCCTTGCTTTGGTCCCTAAACTTCTCCCCTTTGGCATCAACCACCGAAAAGAAAGACATTAAAAGCATGTAGGAAGTAAATAAAAGCTTGCCCTCATCAAGAATTGTATCAAATGATATCACTAGAAGGATATTAAATTGAACTATGTGAATGATACCACTTGAAGGAGTCCTCAAAAGATTACTCCCCCTAAATGAGTTTTCTCCTTTAGAAAGAGTTTTTCTCCCCCTTTAGAGATGAAGAAATACTCCCCTTGACAGAGATCCTCTACTTAGGAAAAAGCATGTGAAAATTAGAGGTGCAAGACATGATTTGAAAAGACTAACTTCCCTTATGCATAGGTAATAGAATGTGAGTTAACTACTTATGCATTTTTAGCAACATGGAAGCATATGATATGAAATATAGTCTAATCAAATATTGGAGAAGACATGTAAATGATACTGAATGTAGTCTCAAAAGATACCAATTGAAGATCAATGGCGAGCTTGAGAGACATGAGAGTTCTTGGAGATTTCGCAGTGGAAGATTGTTGTCTTTCTCCGGGGACTTCATTTTCCTTACAATGAGACTATCACATGAAATAGACTTGAAAAGGTGTTAGTCTCAAAGTGTTAGATTATAGAGTAACCTCCCCCTAGAGGTGTGCATACAAGTTGTGAATACTTGAAGGAGACATGCACTTTGATTTGATATCAAGAGGGGCAAATTATCCATAATCCAAACTTTGGCACATATAAGTTAAATGATGCAACTTGTAGGAATCAAAATTTTCAATTGATGCATCATTTACTATGGTGTGATATAAAAGCTATGTGCCGTGCTTTAATTAAACATTTTAAGCCATGTAGGTTTGCTTGAGTATATGAATTAAAAACTTAGCAATCCTACCATATGATTTACCTAGTATGCATGATTTTGAACAAAAGTACATAACAAATGTAATACTAGGCAAGAAAGGTAAACTAGATAAAAGATAAATAGATACGCATATCTAAAAACGAGAAATACAGTGAAACTAGTTACCTTAGTCATGGGTGGGAAATTTGGGTCCAAAATTTTCACTAACCCACTTGGCAATAAACTTGATCCAATATGATGTATCCCATGATATACATCCCAATTTAGCCAAGTCTCCAAATTTCCCGAAAACCTTCGGTCCACTCACTTCCCTTTCGGGATCCAAACCTTTTTGGTGCTTTTCATGGTTGAAATTATTTCCTTTGGCACCCAAATGCGTTTGGCCCTCTTTCCTTTGTTGGCTTGCTTGTTGGCCTTGATTGCTATCACCTTTCCATTCTTTTTCTTCTTGATCAAGTATGGTGTAGCATCCTTTGTGTTCACCTTTTTGATGTAGGTGTTGGAGATTTTGCTTGATGGCTTTTGCTTGAGCTTTTGCCTTTGTTTATCCCCGGTCATCGCCTTGCATTGGAAAGACTTGTGGCCTTCCTTGTGGCATAGCCTACAAATCACAGTTTCTCCCTCCATAGGCTTGTTCACTCCCGCAGTGGTGTTATCCTGTGGAGGTTGGATTTGTTTGGCTTTGCCTTTCTTGTCATACAAAGCCTTGCCAAGGCGAGCCACTTCTTGCTTTAATTGTTCATTTTCCTTTGCAACCTCATCCGAACATGTCTCTACAACAATATTCTCAACAACGACTTGGTTGCAGGGGTTAGAATCATCAATTAAATCAAAGCAGGAAGTAGAAGCATCTTTCTTAATTGTTTCAGGTATTTCAACTAAAGATGCTGCTGGGGTGCTACCAATGTTTTCTAGCTTAGTAGTTAGCTCATTATTGTGTATGCTAAGAATTTCCATTTTCTCTAGCAAATTTTCAATAGCTTCTTGGGAGCTAGCTAACTTAGCCTTAAGTTTTTCATTCTTTTTAATAAGGCTATCATCGGTAGCAGTGGATGGAGCACTAGATTCTAATAGCTCAATTTTAGTTGATAGCTCACAGTTTAAGTTTGCAAAAGTTTCAAATTTTTCTAGCAAACCTTTGTAATCATTTTGAGAGCTAACCAACTTATTTTTCAAAGTTTTAAGTTGAGCTTTTTGCTTAGTGCAGACATCCTGGAAAAATTCTACGGCTTTCGCAAGCTCATCTACAGAGGGCTTTCCCTCACCTTCATCATCACTACTACTTTCATCACTAGAAGATGGAATACTTTTGTTACCTCTTGCCATAAGGCATTTGTGTGATGACCGTGATGAGCGTGATGAGGACCGGTGGCTGCGCGTCCTTGGAGGTTCATCTTCACTTGAAGAATCATCCCAAGTTCTAACACTTGTTAGCGCCTTGCCTTTGCTCCTCTCCTTTTTAGGTTTGGCCATATTTGGACAGTTGTCCCTGAAGTGACCCTTCTCCCCACATGCGAAGCATCCTCTCTTCCTTTGCTTTTTCCTGTCAATGTTAAAGAGAAGATCCTCGACCTGCAGGGGCACACCCATTAGATTAATCTTGCGGATCATCCCCATTACCTTTCTGACGCGTCGGATCGTTTCTTCGTCCTCGGAGGATGATGTGCATGGTTGATTATCTTCATCATCATCACTTTCTTCTTCTTCCTCTTCTTCACTTGAGGAACTTGAAGTGGGAGCCTTCTTTTTGCCCTTCCTTTCATCACATGCAAAAGCATATGGTCTTGAGGAAGTTGGCTCCTCTCCCCGACTCATTTTTTGCGACATCTCAAAGGCCGCGATTTTCCCAATCACAATGGTCGGGGTCATGTTGCTTAAGTCCTCCATGTTGTGAAGGATGGTGATGATGCTCCCATATCTTTGTTGTGGTAGCAGGGAGATAATCTTCCTCACAATGTCTGCATCACCTAGCTTATTAATGCCAATAGAATTGAGCTCATTGATAATTAGATTCAAGCGAGAATACATGTCTCTAACAAGCTCATCATCTTTCATAGCAAAAGAATTATACTCATTTAAGACTAGGCAATGTTTTTGCTCACGGACATTGGATGTGCCGTCATGGAGCTCATGCAATTTTAGCCAAATCTCATTAGCAGTTTTCAGGGTAAATACTTGATTGAAAATATCCATGCTAAGAGATTCATACAAGCAATTTTTGGCTCTAGCATTTAAATGAATTTCTTTTTCTTCACTCGTGGTGGGTTTCTCGGGATTCTTGAGGGGTTTCATCCCGTCATGAGTGACTCTCCAAACACCTAGATCAACGACCTCTAGGTAACAAGCCATTCTAGCACTATAATATGGGAAGTTAGTGCCGTCGAAGTGTGGTGGCCTATGGGTATCCATCCCTTCCTCTAAAAAGCGTCGGCTCTTTTAGCGGTGAAGCTAAAGCGTTTCAAATGAGCCAAACCGCCTCTGATACCACTTGTAGGAAACGGGTGACGCCTAAGAGGGGGGGGGGGGTGAATTAGGACTTCTAAAACTTTTACTAAACTAGGCCACAATTAAATCCCTAGAGCAAAACCTATGCAAAAAGTCAAACTAGAATGAGCAAACTAGGTTTTGTCTAAGTGTTGCTATCTCTACCGCAAATGCTAAGTTTCAATCTACACTAGATATGTATGAATACAAGATTGAAACTTAAATGCTTAATATAAATGCGGAATGTAAAGAGCCAAGTAGAGAAGCAAACTCTCGTGGATGACGCCGGTATTTTTACCGAGGTATCCGGAACCACGCAAGGTCCCGACTAATCCTCGTTGGTGCCCCTACGCAAAGGGAAGCCCACGCGAGGGCCCAGCACCACGGTCGAGTAACTCCGTAGAGAGCCACGGGCCTTCTCCACGCGCAAGTGGTGCTCCGCTTCCGGCTCCTCTCGGACGCTCCCCGCCGTCTCCACTATCGAGCTTCCGGCCGAAACGCCGCGGGCCTCGTTCCCTCCGGTACACGGTGGCGGCCGTGACACAAACGCGGTTGTCACGGTCTCGCAAGACTCTCGCCCCACTCGGTACAATTACAACGACTCACGCAAGAGCCGAGGGGTTGTGTGGTTTTACAAAACTCACTCAACTAACTAGGGTTCACCTAGAGCAAGCGCTAAAGCGGTCTAACTAACCTAAGCACTTCGCAAAGTACCTACGCTAATCACCGAGTGATTCTATTAAGCACTTGGGTGTTTGAGCTCTTGGAAATATGCACTATGTGTCTTGGTATGTTGCTTGGGCTCTCACACATGAGAATGGCCGGTTGGGGGTGTATTTATAGCCCCCAACACAATTGTAGCCGTTGGAGAAAAGCTGCTGCTCTCTGCGGCACACCGGACAGTCCGGTGTGCACCGGACAGCGCACTGTAGCCTGTCCGGTGCGCCTAGCCGTTGCCTGTCCGACTCCTGTCAGAGCAGGTGACCGTTGGCGCCGCAGGCTCCGGGTGCCACCTGGAACTAGCCGTTGGGCTGCAGTTCCCAGGTGCACCGGACAGTCTGGTGTGTGGGCACCGGACAGTCCGGTGTGCCACCGGACAGTCCGGTGCTCCACGCACAGACAGTCCGCAGGCAGCACACGCCTCCTTTCTTGGACTTTTCTTGATCTTCTTAATGTCTTCTTTTGAGGTGTTACTTTCCTCAATTCCTTAGTCCAAGTAGTTCTTGCATCCTGTGAACTACAAACATAAACACTAGGAAACTTGTTAGTCCACAGATTGTGTTAATCATCAAACACCAAAACTTACTTAGCCAAATGGCCCGGGGTCCATTTTCCTTACACTCATCCTCATCATTTGTAACCATAATATCTCTAATCAAAGGAGCTCCCAAGACCGCTCTTAACCGTGATATATTAGTTTCTAACACTCTGCAGAGGTCGCACACTTTAACCACAAGTCGTGATTCTCTCTCTAGCCTGGCCCTTATTCACTTCAGAGGTGAGCGGCTAGGGATTCGCTACGAAGCCTTTACAAATATTCCCAAAAGTTATAGCCGCCCGTTAGGTTTCCTAAATGCATAGTACTCCTCAAGGGGCAGACCACCCTCGGCTGAGCAAGTGATGTACACCGAGCCCCATTAACGGCACGATGGTGAAGCAAACTACACCTCAGTTCCTCTAATTAATTAGCTAAGGGTGTCCCATACCACCCACATGGTTGCACAGTTTTCCTAGCTGGTCATCGAACAAATAGGTCATTACGAAAAGGTACTCGAGAAACAGCTCGAGCCCCCTTTAGTACCACAATGTCATAATCATATCTAGAATGAAACAACGTGTCATAAAGTAATCTCATCATGTTCATTGGTTAGATTAGAGCTCTTGTTTAAAGCTAATCATAAACAATATAACTCAAATAGGTAATCAAGGATAGGATGAATAAAGACTAGTGAATCCTTTGGTATTAATTATGTAATGCGGGGAAATTAATTATAAAGTGAGTAGGACATGAATAGGTAAGAGGACACTTGCCTTCACCAAACATGTAACACCCCGGGGTCCACAAACACCACAGAATGCTACTGAACTACACTTCTGACATCTATATAAAATTTCGGCAGCATCTCCTTTGCAAAATTGCATAAATGAGGGGGGGCAACAGTGTATAAACATATATCATGACAAAACATACCAAGTATTATTAATCGGCTAGCAAAGGGAAGTTAAACATACGACATGAACTGAATTAACCAGTGCGCACGACTAGCAAAAAAAAACAAACTTCCTTTGACAACAAGTTTCTAATTAAATCATGGCTGCGCCTGGGCAGCGTTATTATGAGAGTGAAAGTGGACGTGCTGCTACTCCCCTCATTCCCAACATGTATCAAGTACCTGCATTGAGTAATGCAAGAGTGAGATGACACATCTCAGCAAGTAAAATAATATCAAACTGTTTAACCATATAAGAACATTGTTTTACCACCACTTGATTTCACAACCTTCTTATTACGAAGGTGCAGCACGTATACAACGTACAACACTCCTAGTTACCACACCTCGCAGGTAGAAACCACAATAGTAACATAGTAATGTCACACTTCATATATATACCTCATGAGTGCAAATGTCTGCAAATGCAAGGATGACTTCTGCCTTCATACCTCTAAGGATATGAAGCCGCATCGTACCCCTCCTCGGGCAACGTACGATGCTAAAAATGTACCGGTACGGTCGGACCATAAGATCACGACATAACTTCAGAATGCAAGATGGATGATGAGATGTGCATGACATGCCTACAACACTTCATATAACGTGATTCAAAAAAATACTTCAACTCCATCCATGATGGGAATCAACCACATATATCATTACCAAATCATGATCATCCACAATATTAGACAATTGAGAATTTATACTTTCGAACAAATAAACTTCATCATAGAATTCAATGATTAACATATTTAAAACTTATGCATACTCAATGACAGGGAATAGGATGCAAACCAAACGGTAGCAACCACCACTGTATTTACTTGCCTTCACCGGAAGTTTGGGCAAATCCCTAAGTACGATCCGGAAGTCCACCACCTGTTTTTTACACACAACTTAGTGCACCAATTTCACATAATCAGGCTCATAAATGACGCCGCACCTACGCACAAACTCAAACCCCGCCGCGGGTTACATCTCTCCCCACACCCACCAAACTGCAGCGGCGCTGCTTAATAATTTCATAACTTCAAAATTATGACAGCATTGGTAACAAACAAAAACTCCAGAGGCATCTACATAAAATTCCCCACAAGTTTTGTATACAATTTATAATTAAATTCCAACATCTAATTAGCCCAAAACAGTCCACAAGGTGAACCATGTAATCTGTTTTTTCTCTTTTGGACAGCGACATACCCGGATTCAAACAGCGATATCTTTTAAAATATAATTTCAAATCAAGCACATAAGTACTCATTGGAAAGATAAGACAAACTCATACATGATTACCATACTGGTTAATACTAATTACCCACGAAAAGATCCCAGAAACTGCTAATACTACTGTTGTTCACCCACCTGAAAAATCTGTTTTTTTGGACAGCAACATACCCGGATTCAAACAGCGATATCTTTTAAAATATAAATCCAAATCAAGCACATAAGAACTCACTGGAAAGATAAGACAAATCCCTACATGATTATCATATTGGTTAACACTAATTATCCACAAAAAATTCCCAGAAACTGCTAATACTACTGCTGTTCACCCACCTGAAAAATCTGTTTTTTTGGACAGCAACATACCCGGATTCAAACAACGATATCTTCTAAATTATAACTCTGAATCGAGCGCATAAGTACTTGTTGGAAAGGTATGACAAAGCTCTACATGATTATCCACTGATTCCCACTAATTAATCCACGAAAATTCCCAGAAATCCCTAGAACTACTGCTGTTCACCCACTCACAAAATTCCTGGACAGCACCTCTACCGATTCGCAAAGATAAACGCATAATCCAATTGATTGCAGCACAAAAACAACAAAAGTTAATCACAAATTCACCTTGGGTTCTTCCCTTCCTCCTTCCTCCCTCCAAACTCCAATTGAGATCGCAGCCACACGACGGAGAACCACGCGGGAGGGCTGCACCTTGGAGGAGGGGGAGAAATGGGGGGGGGCTAGGGTTTTGTATGGTGAGGGCTGCAAAGGTTTGAGGAGGAAGAAGATGGGAGAGGGGGGGCGTCCAAGAGAAAGGAGAGGGGAAGGGGCGGCTGCAACATCCCAAGGGGGAAAAAGGGGGGCGGCGGCTAGGGTTAGGGGAGGGTTAGTGGGCCGGATTGCGATTCACGGCCCAACTCGCTTGCACGACAGCTCCCGACCAACCACTCTACTGCTATACTGGTGAATGTTTTCCACAAATTCTAAATCCCCAAAGCGCGACACCCGAATAAGAGAAAAAACAAACAAAAAGAATAACCTGCAACTTCTCTTCTTTGCAAACCAGGTATCACACTCTACCCCCCCTTAAAAAGAATTCGACCTCGAATTCAGACGCTTCTATTGGAACGACAAGGAAAGATCAGCGACAATAAAAACTCACCCCATAACGAAAAGTTTGGGGTACTTCTGCCGTATCAGCTCCTCGAGCTTCAAGGATTCTAGGATACGCAGCAGACGACACTCTAGAGTCAGGTCTTGCTACACGGGAATCGACTCTAGCTCGATTTATTGATCTGGATTCCGCAAATACTTTCGCAACATAGAGATATGGAATACATGGTGTACTCTGATCATAGACTCCAACAATTTCATGTGCTAAGCCAAGCTGCCAACTCGGGCTAAGATAGTAGACGGTCCTATATAACTCGGACAAAGCTTTCCTGACACCAAATCAACATTGACACATGCAAGTACTTCAATGAATATATATGTGAATGCAATACATACTGTGCTCCAATAGCCTAAACCAAACCTATCCAAACAAGAGTAACTTCAAAAGATCAATTTAATGCTTGCATATTTCTAGACAACAACACAACGGTTAATTGTTTTGCTCATAACTCACAAAATATGCATCCAACAATAGTAAACTAGGACTTTATGGTAAGCTTACAAAGTCCACTATACCCTTGGTATTATCATCACCACAATATTTGACACTTAGAAAGGACAAACAATGCGAAACGTAAATTTTGTCCAAACTTGGACATAATTCAACTACTCACATCAAGAATCCATAATTGGAGTCTCAGTCATCCAATTTAGGCGCTCCTAGACTTTTTTGAAAGCGAGTAAAATTGTCTATATTTCATTTATAAACATATCAGGTTAATTCAATGCATATCAAGGTCAAAAGACATAAGAAAGGCTTTGCTGTCCAAATTTGGACAGATTCAAAGATTCCACTCAAAACAGTTGTAGCTTAACTTATAGGTCACCAAAAAGGGTGATCCAATATTTGTTAGAAAGATTAAGGAAAGTACTACCACTTCTTTATAATTTATAAGAACTGATTCGAAGTTTAACTTGGGCAAACAAGGTCAGTTTCGAAATTTGTACAGAATCTGGACAGATTCCAAGACTAGACTTGAGAAAATCATAACTCCCAAACTACTAGACCTATGGTCATGAAATTTTACACAAGTAAGATGAAGAAGTTGGCTACAACTTTTATATACAACACCTCTACAGAAAACATGGTTTAATTCATTGAACTAGCTGCATAACCAAAACTGGTCTTGTAGTCCCAAACAACAAGCAATAGATTTATTCAGGTTCTATACTCTTCTAAGATTAAGCGTTCATCAAAGGACTAATAACTTTAGGTTCTTCATTACGAGACACTTAGAGCCAACGTAAGGATAGAAGCAATATGCTAACTTTTTAAATCATTTTAAGCCTGATCTCACATCATGCAAGCAAGAATCGGTTTAAGCATACTATGCCTGCCCATATATCCATCCAAGCACATTCTATACATTATATCATTCCATCGAAGAACACTTTTTTTAATTATACTATGCATATATATCCATCCAATAACTCACACAATCTGCATCTAACAAAATTTTGCAAATACAAACTCATTGGAAAGGTTATAACATTCCCTAAAACTTTTATTATAATGAGTGTCTCAGAATTGGTTTCCAAACCGATAAAACAATGCAACTGCTTTGTTGCAAAACTGATAGGATAGAAACAATGGACAACTAAAATTCAAAATCCTATAACTCCTGCTATACTCAACTTAAAACTACAACGAACACGCGTTGGAAAAGTTTGGAAAATGTCCACGACTTTTGCAATAAAGTTGCACCCAAATTTATCTTTATAGCCCTCAACTCTGCATGACCTACAGCTAAACTCAACCTGAGATACTGCACATCAGAGATTCGACCTATATCCGGACAACCACCTCTCCCAATCTATTTAACAGGCGATTACAACAAAATACCCATTAAAAGGTACTGAGAAAAACTAAAAGTTTTTCTTAAAGAGAATTCCCAAATTTGGGCTCTGAAACTATCAGAACATGGTCGATTTATTGGTGGTTTTAACGACACCTAAAGTTCAGACACAACGGTGTAACAACTTCAGAGTAGCCTAACTCCAATTATATGCAATGAAAATTACAAACCAATACTCTTTGGAAAGATCATGAAATTACTAAAACTTTCATAATCCAACAAAAACCAAAATTTATCGTCTTCAATGTCTATACTTCCGTACAAAATTAAGGCTGATATAGGAAACCCATAACTCTCCAATGTTTACACCAAACTGGGTGATTGAGCATCCTATGCAAAGATGAAGAAGCCTACTACAAAACATTCTAGATAAGTGAAGCCTGATTCAGCCTCCAACTAATTTAAAATGACTCCCAAAACCAAACAACACCTTACCCATAATAAAAAAACAATATAAAATAAAACCCAAGGCATTGGCAGGTGCGATCAACACTAGGATTTTCCACTACCAAATGGGGATGCAACTCCCCAAAGCCTTTAAGCAACACTTTACCTAATAGGTTAGAACACTAAGCACAACAATCAACGAATTCAACAACCTCGTTTGTTAATGCCACTAAGGTCAAACATCCATGTATCGACAATGTATGAAACACCTGACATACCCGTCTCTAGCACTATAAAACATGGTTGTTATTACACTAGAATCCAACTATTAGAGCTCTCCACAACTATTCTGTTGACGTGAAGCAAATGGTGCTCATGTCATGTAACGTCTTTTCCTCCTCTCAAAAGAGATAAAATTTGCAATACTCATAAAGCAATGGAGGGATAACAACAAGAAAAACTAATGTACTTCTTGACACAGACTCATGCAAAAGCTTCATAAATATTACTTTCAATACTAAAATAATAACACGATACTATGCTCAACAGGAGTAATTTGACATCAATAAGACAATCCACATAACCAAACTACCTTGATTAACCTCACATACAACAAAACCTACTATTACAGCACTTGAACAATTTGTACCTCGTGATATCACAGGATGCATTCAAAGTAGTAGACATACATGATCTATCAAACCATCATTCATATAAGAAAAATCTCAATCCGTTGCAACAACCCCATCATTAACGAGATAGATGACTACCAAACATAAGCAACTCCCAGTTAAGCATTGACTTCGTTTAAGATAAAGCGGTCCAAATCAAACTACCATACAATGTTGGCAAATAAAAAAAATAAAATGGGTTGTCAATATCGTCCACATGACTAGCATGCAACAACTAAAAATTATGCATAGCCTTTATGGCTATTGAAACAAGCCATAGAAGGAAAACATGCACGACATAAAATCCACTTGAAACCACCCTATTTATTGTTAAAAAAATAAGGTTGCACATAATAAGAAAACCTATCAGGTAAACATGGTTGGACTTATCAATCTACGTCATCTTACAAATTCACTTGAGTTCTACCAGTCTCAAGATTTCATAGACATTACAACGTTGCCTTTGCTCTATAGAGACAAACCAATTTTATACTAAGATCAAGTTAGCAAGTAGCCACACTAGCCAAAAAAAGTGAGGCGCAAAGCATTGCACCCATGGAAATATTACATTGATAAGTTGGGTTGTAACCCAACAGTCAATCAAACTCAACAACACCATAAAACTACATTATATAGTGTTTTCACACTACACCAAGTCGGATTAGACCCACTATAGACAAGCTCAATAAACAATCGGTCCTACAAGTACTAGAACCCAAGAATCCTTTTGGAAAAAACATCCACAGTCAAGCAAATAGAAATATATGATAGTAATAGCTTAGAGATTTGAAAACATTGCATCAAAAAAAACATCATGACGATATGTATATAAAACAAGTACATTAGTAGCTTCACTTGCATAATATCTTCAATAACAACCACATCAAGAAACCAATATTAAATAGAAGTAACATATCATATCAAGCATTACGTCGTTAACGACGTACCCCATCAAACCATAAAGGGATTTGGAGTAAGGAAGTTCTAGTCATCTATATAATAAAATACTAATATGAAAGATATACGAACCCATACCCTTCCTATATGTGCAAGTGTGTCAAATTTATCTTCAAATTGCGTAGAATCTAAAGCCTATGCCTTTGATACCAACTGTAACACCCCGGGGTCCACAAACACCACAGAATGCTACTGAACTACACTTCTGACATCTATATAAAATTTCGGCAGCATCTCCTTTGCAAAATTGCATAAATGAGGGGGGGCAACAGTGTATAAACATATATCATGACAAAACATACCAAGTATTATTAATCGGCTAGCAAAGGGAAGTTAAACATACGACATGAACTGAATTAACCAGTGCGCACGACTAGCAAAAAAAAAACAAACTTCCTTTGACAACAAGTTTCTAATTAAATCATGGCTGCGCCTGGGCAGCGTTATTATGAGAGTGAAAGTGGACGTGCTGCTACTCCCCTCATTCCCAACATGTATCAAGTACCTGCATTGAGTAATGCAAGAGTGAGATGACACATCTCAGCAAGTAAAATAATATCAAACTGTTTAACCACATAAGAACATTGTTTTACCACCACTTGATTTCACAACCTTCTTATTACGAAGGTGCAGCACGTATACAACGTACAACACTCCTAGTTACCACACCTCGCAGGTAGAAACCACAATAGTAACATAGTAATGTCACACTTCATATATATACCTCATGAGTGCAAATGTCTGCAAATGCAAGGATGACTTCTGCCTTCATACCTCTAAGGATATGAAGCCGCATCGTACCCCTCCTCGGGCAACGTACGATGCTAAAAATGTACCGGTACGGTCGGACCATAAGATCACGACATAACTTCAGAATGCAAGATGGATGATGAGATGTGCATGACATGCCTACAACACTTCATATAACGTGATTCAAAAAAATACTTCAACTCCATCCATGATGGGAATCAACCACATATATCATTACCAAATCATGATCATCCACAATATTAGACAATTGAGAATTTATACTTTCGAACAAATAAACTTCATCATAGAATTCAATGATTAACATATTTAAAACTTATGCATACTCAATGACAGGGAATAGGATGCAAACCAAACGGTAGCAACCACCACTGTATTTACTTGCCTTCACCGGAAGTTTGGGCAAATCCCTAAGTACGATCCGGAAGTCCACCACCTGTTTTTTACACACAACTTAGTGCACCAATTTCACATAATCAGGCTCATAAATGACGCCGCACCTACGCACAAACTCAAACCCCGCCGCGGGTTACATCTCTCCCCACACCCACCAAACTGCAGCGGCGCTGCTTAATAATTTCATAACTTCAAAATTATGACAGCATTGGTAACAAACAAAAACTCCAGAGGCATCTACATAAAATTCCCCACAAGTTTTGTATACAATTTATAATTAAATTCCAACATCTAATTAGCCCAAAACAGTCCACAAGGTGAACCATGTAATCTGTTTTTTCTCTTTTGGACAGCGACATACCCGGATTCAAACAGCGATATCTTTTAAAATATAATTTCAAATCAAGCGCATAAGTACTCATTGGAAAGATAAGACAAACTCATACATGATTACCATACTGGTTAATACTAATTACCCACGAAAAATTCCCAGAAACTGCTAATACTACTGTTGTTCACCCACCTGAAAAATCTGTTTTTTTGGACAGCAACATACCCGGATTCAAACAGCGATATCTTTTAAAATATAAATCCAAATCAAGCACATAAGAACTCATTGGAAAGATAAGACAAATCCCTACATGATTATCATACTGGTTAACACTAATTATCCACAAAAAATTCCCAGAAACTGCTAATACTACTGCTGTTCACCCACCTGAAAAATCTGTTTTTTTGGACAGCAACATACCCGGATTCAAACAACGATATCTCCTAAATTATAACTCCGAATCGAGCGCATAAGTACTTGTTGGAAAGGTATGACAAAGCTCTACATGATTATCCCACTGATTCCCACTAATTAATCCACGAAAATTCCCAGAAATCCCTAGAACTACTGCTGTTCACCCACTCACAAAATTCCTGGACAGCACCTCTACCGATTCGCAAAGATAAACGCATAATCCAATTGATTGCAGCACAAAAACAACAAAAGTTAATCACAAATTCACCTTGGGTTCTTCCCTTCCTCCTTCCTCCCTCCAAACTCCAATTGAGATCGCAGCCACACGACGGAGAACCACGCGGGAGGGCTGCACCTTGGAGGAGGGGGAGAAATGGGGGGGGGCTAGGGTTTTGTATGGTGAGGGCTGCAAAGGTTTGAGGAGGAAGAAGATGGGAGAGGGGGGGCGTCCAAGAGAAAGGAGAGGGGAAGGGGCGGCTGCAACATCCCAAGGGGGAAAAAGGGGGGCGGCGGCTAGGGTTAGGGGAGGGTTAGTGGGCCGGATTGCGATTCACGGCCCAACTCGCTTGCACGACAGCTCCCGACCAACCACTCTACTGCTATACTGGTGAATGTTTTCCACAAATTCTAAATCCCCAAAGCGCGACACCCGAATAAGAGAAAAAACAAACAAAAAGAATAACCTCCAACTTCTCTTCTTTGCAAACCAGGTATCACAAAACAGCTGCTGCTCAGGGTCTTCTCCTACAACTTCCTCGGACTCCGTGAACGAATCATTATCTATGCGAGTGCAAACATACATTCAACATTCTCGAAATAAAAGGAAACGGTACACCATACAATAGAACATGTCATTTAATATGCAACGCGATATAGAGCTCGCATTTTACGATTACGCGAGAAAGGGACCTGGACGGCTTGACACTACGGTCGAATGACCTCGCATTTCCGCTAAGCAAATATGAACTACAATATTTAATTTAACATCGCCATGTAAACAGACATTTATATAAACATAAATAGACTTGTCGGCGTTTCGAGACCGGGGGGTCCCTAAGCCGACGAGTGAATGTCGCCGCGTGCCCCAGCCCAGATGGGTCGAGCGCGTGGGCGAGCACGAAGGGGGGAAGTGAGGTGGCCGGAGACGGGCGTGAGAGAGGTGGAAATCCTGCGGCCTTCGTGTTCGTCCCGCGCCCAGGTCGGGTGCGCTTGCAGTAGGGGGTTACAAGCGTCCACGCGGGAGAGGGAAGCGAGCGGCCCCAAGAGAGCGCCTGTCCCGTCCTCGTCCCCGCGCGGCCAACCCTCTCTAAGAGGGCCCTGGTCCTTCCTTTTATAGGCGTAAGGAGAGGATCCAGGTGTACAATGGGGGTGTAGCAGAGTGCTACGTGTCTAGCGGGGGAGAGCTAGCGCCCTAAGTACATGCCGATGTGGCAGCCGGAGAGATCTTGGCACCTAGCTGGTGTGATGTCGTGGCCGTCGGAGGAGCGGCGGAGCCTGGCGGAGGGACAGCTGTCGGAGCGGTTGAGTCCTTGCTGACGTCCTCCTGCTTCCGTAAGAGAGCTGAGAGCCGCCGTCGTCACAGAGCATGCGGGGCGCCATCATTGCCTATCTGGCGGAGCTAGCCAGATAGGACACCGGTCTTGTTCTCTGCGGCCCGAGTCAGCTCGGGGTAGGGTGATGATGGCGTTTCCTGTTGATGTGGCTGGCCTGCGCCCTAGGCTGGGCGACGTGGAGGCTCCTCCGAAGCCGAGGTCGAGTCTGTCTTCCATGGCCGAGGCCGAGTCCGAGCCCCTGGGTCGGGCGAGGCAGAGGTCGTTCGGCAGAGGCCAAGGCGGAGTCCGAGCCCTGGGGTCGGGCGAAGCGGAGTTCGTCATCTTCTGGGGCTGAGCCCAAGTCCGAGCCCTGGGGTCGGGCGGAGCGGAGTTCGCCGTCTTCCGGGACTTAGCCCGAGTCCGAGCCCTGGGTCGGGCGGAGCGGAGTTCGCCGTCTTCCGGGACTTAGCCCGAGTCCGAGCCCTGAGTCGGGCGGAGCGGAGTTCGCCGTCTTCTGGGACTTAGCCCGAGTCCGAGCCCTGGGTCGGGCGGAGCGGAGTTCGCCGTCTTCCGGGACTTAGCCCGAGTCCGAGCCCTGGGTCGGGCGGAGTGAAGCTTCCTATGGTGCCTTTGGCAGGGCCTGACTGCCTGTCAGTCTCACTCTGTCAAGTGGCACTGCAGTCGGAGTGGCGCAGGCGGCGCTGTCCTTTTGTCAGGTCGGTCAGTGGACCGGTGAAGTGACGGCGGTCACTTCGGCTCTGCCGGGGGGCGTGTGACAGGATAAAGGTGTCAGGCCACCTTTGCGTTAAATGCTCCTGCGATTCGGTCAGTCGGTGCGGCGATTTAGTCAGGGTTGCTTCTTAGCGAAGGCAGGGCCTCGGGCGAGCCGGAGATGTGTCCGCCGTTGGAGGGGGGCCTCGGGCGAGACGGAAACCCTCTGGGGTCGGCTGCCCTTGTCCGAGGCTAGGCTCGGGCGAGGCGTGATCGAGTCGCTCGAATGGACTGATCCCTGACTCAATCGCACCCATCAGGCCTTTGCAGCTTTGTGCTGATGGGGGTTACCAGCTGAGAATTAGGAGCCTTGAGGGTACCCCTAATTATGGTCCCCGTCAGTAGCCCCCGAGCCTCGAAGGGAGTGTTAGCACTCGCTTGGAGGCTTTCGTCGCACTTTTTGCAAGGGGACCAACCTTTCTCGGTTGCATTTTGTTCCGGTGGGTGCGCGCGAGCGCACCCGCCGGGTGTAGCCCCCGAGGCCTCGGAGGAGTGGTTTCACTCCTCCGAGGTCTTAATGCCTTGCGTATCGCTTCGGCCGGTCTGGTTGTTCCCTCATGCGAACTGGCCGTAGCCCGGGTGTACGGTCGGGGCCCAAGTTCTCGGGCTGGTATATTGACGCTGTCAACGGTTCGGCCGGAGCCGGGTTTGTGAGAGCAGCCCCCGAGCCTCTGCACAGGGCGAGAGGGCGATCAGGGACAGACTCGGCTTTTTTACATACGCCCCTGCGTCGCCTTTCCGCAAGGAGGAGGGGGGGAAAGCGCCATGTTGCCCTCGATGGGTGCCGAACATGGTGTCTCCTGTGAGCTGCAAGCGGGTAATCCGAGTGGACGTCCGTGCCCCATTCGTTAGGGGTCGGCTAGGGGCCCAGAGGCACACCAAAAAGTACCTGCAGGTGATCTGCCGGACCCGGTCCCCTGGCGACGGGGTCCGAGGGCTCGATGCCTCCCTCCGATGGGATTCCGTTACGAGATCGCTCCCGCTTGTCTCGGAAATGTCCTAGGGTACCTCGGGACCGCAGCCCGAGCCTTGGTTATGTATCGAACGTACCCCTGGTCATCCCTCACTCGGCGTCTGAGGCGGCTGTGAACCCTTCGGGGGCCAGCCTTCGAACCCCTGATCAGTAATGGGCGCGGAGCCCGAGTAGCCTGAGGCGGCCGTGGAACCCTTCGGGGGGCCGGCCTTCGAACCTCTGACCAGTAGTGGGTGTAGGGCCCACGCGATCTGAGGCGGCTGTTGAACCCCTCGGGGGGCCAGCCTTCGAACCTCTGATCAGTAGGGAGGCTCGGAGCCCGGTTCCTTCACGGGGAAGGATCCTTTTCGGGGTATCCCCCTTTCCTGGTCCCTGTTGCAAGAGATAGAGAAAGAGGAAAACGGAAAAGGATACGAAATCGAACGACGCGGCGTACCTTTTTTGGCGCGGTTATTACGGCGAAGGCGAAGCGTCGCCCGCTTCTCCTGCCATAGGTGCCGCATGTCCCGCCGCGGAGTTAATGCGACGGGGCGAGTGGTTGGCGGGACGGCCGTCGCGCGTGCGCGAGCCGTTCGAGGAACGGATCACGGGCGCGCTGTCTTCACGCCGTGAGAGGAGGTTCTCTTGCTGCCCCCGGATGGGACGTGAGCTTGGCTGACGACGTGACCGCTGCTCCCGCCCGCCTGCCACCGTCATTACTGCCGGCCCACTTTCGGCCGCATTGACCGCCGCGCCAGGCTGGCGCTGCTAGGTCGTGCGTTGGGTCGCCTCGAGTCTCGGTATTGGTTCTGCAACTGAAGAGGCGCGGTGGTGGCGCAAGTGGCGGTGCAGTCGCTTGCATGCAGCATCCGGCGTGCCGGTTGCGTGACGCGTGGGCCTGGGCCTCCAGGCTGGGCGCGTTGAGAGTCGGAGAAGCGCGTCCACTTGGCGTGGTTGCATGCCGCCTGCATGGCCGCCCGCCTCTTTCGCCCGTTGGTCTGGGCAAAAGTGGAGGGTCACTTGTAACCGCTGGGCGGTCGTGTGTGCCGCGTGCGGCGGTTTGGCTTCTTCTGCTCTGAGCCGGTTTGCATGACATGCGGGACCCAGCCCCCGCGCCGCAGGGGAGGGCCTTGGAGCGTGTCAGAGAAGACTCAGCCCGCGACGGTTGGGGGCGCAAAAAGGGAGAGTTGCCTTTAAAAGGAGGGTGACCCCTTTCGGAAGGCGACCATGTCTTCTCACTCCCTTATGCATCGCGTCTCTCCACCTTCCAAGCCCCCGGATGGGGGATACCCGCCGTCTTTTCGCCTCATCGTTGGAGGAATGCAACTCCGTGGGAGTTGGTACCTTTCAGCCATCGTTCGGCTTCAAGGATTTTCATCTCACAGCCCGGTTGCTCCCCTCCGCTTGTGGTCACCCAAGACGGTGACCTCTAGCTCCTGGATGGGGAGAGGCAATCCGGGCTGTGATCCCGATCCCGCCCTCAGCATCGAGGGTGTTCGTCATCCTCGCTGGGGCGGGGAACGAGGCGAGCCGGGGCTCTACCTCCTGCGTGGGTCGGCGGGCCACCTCTTCTTCCAGCTTCTGGTGGTGGCAGTTGCCCTCCAGCTCTGCAGCGGAGACGTCCTCCAGCTATGCCGGGGAAGGCGAACTGTTGCTGCCCAGCTAGGATGCAACATTCCGCCCTCTCCCTCGCATTCGCGGTGAGGACGGCAGCGAGGATCTGCCGGTGCGCTTGGGAGCGGCCCGCTCTTTAGCTTTAATAGCTGGTTCGCGTCCCTTAAGCGGGACCGCGAACGAGAGCCCTCCGGTGGCCGCGTCCAGCCGGGACCATGGCTGCTGCTGCAGAGGTCGCTGGCAGGTCCCCCGACGCTCGTCCCCCCGCAGGCTCGAGGTTGCTCATGCCCGCGGGGACGGAACCGGAGTTCCGTTTGTAATGGCACTTTGAATGCCAGTGTTTTTGTTCGTCGTGGTTGTCGAGGCCTGAACATGTATGTAATTTTGGCACAGAGCCGTGTTTTTTCCTCATTTTCGAGCACTAAGACTCGCCTGTTGATTATCTGAACCGCTTCACCAAGCATGAGTCGCCCCGTGTCAAGGTGACGAGTGAGGTATCCGTATCCCGGAGGCGTAGGAGTCCCTCGGCTCGGTCGGCCTTGTTGTCTGAGGCTCCTCTAGCTTAGTTAAAGGGACCCCTTGGCCGCTCTTCGACGAGCCGAGGCCAGGGGTAGCGATATCAGCATGAACAGAGGCGGAGTTGGCTCGAAAATGAAACCTGGTTGGCCGGAGCCTAGCCGGGCTGTCCGTTAGCGGGACCGACGCCGGAGTTGACCAGCCGAGGCCTCGGGTCAGACTGGCGCCCTTGGAAGATGGTTGGCCGAGGCCCCAGGGGTAACCGGCCGAGCCGCCTGCTCGGGCCGGATTCCCGGAGAAGTCCCTGGACCGTGTCGCCGTCCGAGGCTGGGTCGGACCTCGCTGAAGGTGTCGTCGATGCCGAGGGTGCTACAGCCCCCTTCCAGCGTGAAGACCCGAGCCTGCGGGATCAGAGTGTCTTGTAGCGTGTGCCTATTGAGGCCGCCGAGGCCAGAATACACACCCTCGCTGTGTTGTAAAGTTGCGTCTCCTTTCCTCTCGTTTCGAGTATCTGGACTTTTTTGTCGGTAACAGGGATGTTTGTGCGAGCGAGAGTTGCTTCTCGCGGAAGGTGATGAGTGAGGTATCCGTATCCCGGAGGCGTGGGAGTCCCTCGGCTCGATCGGCCTTGCCGCTTACGTGCACTTTCACCCGTCCATGAGGCCCTGTCATCGACTCAGTCGAGAAGGCTCGAAGGATCGCTTCGGCAGAAGAGCTTCCGAACGTGAAGACTTGTTCGGTCCGCGGAATCGCTTTATCCGAACGCGAGTTACTTATCGCAGAAGGTGATGAGTGAGGTATCCGTATCCCGGAGGCGTAGGAGTCCCTCGGCTCGGTCAGCCTTGGCTGCTTACGTGTACTCCGTCGTTTTCAGGATCCACTTTTCGAAGTAGTCAGAAAGCACGAAAGATATTCTGGCAGAAGAGATCTTTTTTTGAGGAAAATTTCAACCCAGAGGGGGTTCCCCCCCTTTTAGCCCCCGAGGGAGGGTCGGGCTTTGCCGAGGCGAGGCCGACCCTTCCTTGATGACTAAACTTTGCGTGGGTGCGAGGTATATGAACAACTTGAAAACATCTTAAGGGTAGAAGCGACGTAGCTGTTGGATGTTCCAAGCGTTGCCGTAGACCTCGCCTTGACTGTTGGCCAGCTTGTACGTTCTGGGCTTCAGAACTTTGGCGATGATGAATGGCCCCTCCCAGGGGGCGTGAGCTTGTGCCTCCCTCGGGCGTCTTGCCGCAGCCGAAGCACCAGGTCGCCCACCTGGAGGTCTCGGGGCCGGACCCCTCGGGCGTGGTAGCGTCGCAGGGACTGCTGGTACCGCGCCGAGTGTAGTAAGGCCCTGTCCCGAGCTTCTTCCAGCTGGTCCAGCGAGTCTTCTCGACTAACTTGGTTGCTTTGATCGCTGTAGGCCTTCGTCCTCGGGGAGCCGTATTCCAGGTCAGTGGGCAAGACGGCCTCGGCCCCGTAGACCAGGAAGAACGGCGTGAAACCCGTGGCTCGGCTCGGCGTTGTCCTCAGGCTCCAGACCACCGAGGGGAGTTCCTTCATCCATCGCTTGCCGAACTTGTTGAGGTCGTTGTAAATCCGAGGCTTGAGCCCTTGTAGAATCATGCCGTTGGCACGCTCTACTTGCCCATTCGACATGGGATGAGCCACGGCGGCCCAGTCCACCCGGATGTGGTGATCCTCGCAGAAGTCCAAGAACTTTCTGCCGGTGAACTGGGTGCCGTTGTCGGTGATGATGGAGTTCGGGACCCCGAAGCGATGGATGATGTTGGTGAAGAACGCCACCGCCTGCTCGGACCTGATGCTGTTCAGAGGTCGGACCTCGACCCACTTGGAGAATTTGTCGATGGCGACCAGCAGGTGCGTGTAGCCCCCGGGCGCCTTCTGCAAGGGGCCAACGAGGTCCAGACCCCACACAGCAAAGGGCCAGGTGATGGGTATCGTCTGCAGAGCCTGAGCGGGCAGGTGGGTCTGCTTCGCATAGAATTGACACCCTTCGCAGGTGCGGACAATTCTAGTAGCGTCAGCCACCGCCGTTGGCCAGTAGAAGCCTTGCCGGAAAGCATTCCCAACAAGGGCTTGAGGCGCTGCGTGATGGCCGCAAGCCCCCGAGTGTATCTCTTGCAGGAGTTCCTGACCTTCGGCGACGGAGATGCATCGCTGGAGGATGCCCGAGGTGCTGCGGTGGTAGAGCTCCTTCTCCTCGCCCAGCAAGACGAACGACTTGGCGCGTCGCGCTACCCGCCGAGCCTCGGCTCGGTCGAGGGGTAGCTCTCCTTGGCGGAGATATTGCAGGTACGGGGTCTGCCAATTTCGATCAGGCGTGGCCCCGCTCCGCTCCTCCTCGATGCGAAGTGCCTCGCCTTCGGAGGCCGAGGTTACCTCGGGCTGAACCGAGGGCGCCTCGGGTTGAGATGAGGGTGCCTCGGGCTGTGCCGAGGGTACCTCGGGCTGGACCGAGGGCGCCTCAGGCTCGGGCGAGTCGTCGATCTTGACGGAGGGTTGATGCAGATCCCGGGAGAAGACGTCCGGGGGAACCGTTGTTCGCCCCGAGGCTATTTTCGCCAGCTCGTCCGCAGTCTCGTTGTAGCGCCGAGCGATGTGGTTAAGCTCGAGCCCGTAGAACTTGTCTTCCAGGCGCCGAACCTCATCGCAGTAGGCCTCCATCTTCGGGTCGCGGCAGTGGGAGTTCTTCATGACTTGGTCGATGACGAGCTGCGAGTCACCGCGGGCGTCGAGGCGCCTGACCCCTAGCTCGATGGCGATCCGCAACCCGTTGACCAGAGCCTCGTACTCAGCCACATTGTTGGACGCCGGGAAATGGAGGCGTAGCACATAGCGTAGGTGTTTCCCGAGGGGCGAGATGAAGAGTAGGCCCGCGCCAGCTCCCGTCTTCATCAGCGACCCGTCGAAAAACATGGTCCAGAGCTCCGGTTGGATCGGAGCCGTCGGCAGCTGGGTGTTGACCCATTCGGCTACGAAGTCCGCCAAAACCTAGGACTTGATGGCCTTCCGGGGGGCGAACGAGATTGTCTCGCCCATGATTTCCACCGCCCACTTTGCAATCCTGCCCGAGGCCTCTCGGCACTGGATGATCTCCCCCAGGGGGAAGGATGACACCACAGTTACCGGATGAGACTCGAAGTAGTGTCGCAACTTCCGCCTCGTTAGGATCACTGCATACAGCAGCTTCTGGACTTGTGGGTAGCGGATCTTGGTCTCGGACAGTACCTCGCTGACGAAGTAAACTGGCCTCTGAACGGGCAACGCATGCCCTTCTTCTTGCCTCTCGACCACAATCACGGCGCTAACCACCTGAGTGGTCGCGGCGACGTAGACCAAGAGGGCTTCTCCATCAGCTGGAGGCACCAAGATAGGCGCCTTTGCGAGGAGCGCCTTCAGGTTCCCGAGAGCTTCCTCGGCCTCAGGGGTCCAAGCGAAACACTCGGCCTTCCTTAAGAGGCGGTACAGAGGCAGACCTCTTTCGCCGAGGCGTGAGATGAAGCGGCTCAGGGCCGCGAGACATCCCATGACCCTCTGTATGCCTTTTAAGTCCTTGATGGGCCCCATGCTGGTGATGGCTGCGATCTTCTCCGGGTTGGCTTCGATGCCCCGCTCGGAGACGATGAACCCCAAGAGCATGCCCCGGGGCACCCCGAAGACACACTTCTCGGGATTGAGCTTGACGCCTTTCGCTTTGAGACATCGGAATGTCACTTCAAGGTCGGAGAGGAGGTCGGAAGCTTTCCTTGTCTTGACTACGATGTCATCGACGTAGGCCTCGACCGTGCGACCGATGTGTTCGCCGAACACATGGTTCATGCACCGCTGATACGTCGCGCCCGCATTCCTCAAACCGAACGGCATGGTGACATAGCAGTACATGCCGAAGGGCGTGATGAAAGAAGTCGCGAGCTGGTCGGACTCTTTCATCCTGATTTGGTGATACCCTGAGTAGGCGTCGAGGAAAGACAAGGTTTCGCACCCAGCAGTGGAATCCACGATTTGATCGATGCGAGGCAGAGGGTAGGGAACCTTTGGACATGCTTTGTTGAGACCAGTGTAGTCTACACACATCCGCCATTTCCCCCTTTCTTCCTCACAAGCATAGGGTTGGCAAGCCATTCGGGATGGAATACCTCTTTGATGAACCCGGCTGCCATCAGCTTGTGGATCTCCTCGCCTATCACTCTGCGCTTCTCCTCGTCGAATCGGCGCACAGGCTGCTTGACGGGTCGGGCTCCGGCCCGAATATCCAGCGAGTGCTCGGCGACATCCCTCGGTATGCCGGGCATGTCCGAGGGACTCCACGCAAAGACGTCGGCGTTTGCGTGGAGAAAGTCGACGAGCACTGCTTCCTATTTGGGGTCGAGCCCGGAACCGATCCGGATCTGCTTGGAGGTGTCGCCACTGGGGTCGAGAGGGACGGCCTTGACCGTCTCCACTGGCTCGAAGTTGCCAGCATGGCGCTTCACGTCGGGCACCTCTTTGGAGAGGCTTTCCAGGTCGGCGATGAGGGCCTCGGACTCGGCGAGGGCCTTGGCGTACTCCACGCACTCCACGTCGCATTCGAACGCGTGTTTGTACGTGGGGCCGACGGTGATGACCCCGTTGGGGCCCGGCATCTTGAGCTTCAGGTAGGTGTAGTTGGGGACGGCCATAAACTTCGCGTAGCACGGTCTCCCCAATACCGCGTGGTAGGTTCCTCGGAACCCGACCACCTCGAACGTCAGAGTCTCCCTTCGGAAGTTGGAGGGCGTTCCGAAGCAGACGGGAAGGTCGAGTCGTTCGAGGGGCTGGACGCGCTTACCGGGAATGATCCCGTGGAAGGGCGCAGCGCCTGCTCGGACGGAGGACAGATCGACGCGCAGGAGCCTGAGGGTCTCGGCGTAGATGATGTTGAGGCTGCTGCCCCCGTCCATAAGGACCTTGGTGAGCCTGACGTCGCCGACGATGGGGTCGACGACGAGCGGGTATTTCCCCGGGCTCGGCACATGGTCGGGGTGGTCAGCTTGGTCGAAGGTGATGGGCTTGTCGGACCAGTCTAGGTAGACTGGCGCCGCCACCTTCACCGAGCAGACCTCCCGGCGCTCTTGCTTGCGATGCCGAGCCGAGGCATTCGCTGCGTGCCCACCGTAGATCATGAAGCAGTCGCGGACCTCGGGGAACTCTCCTGCTTGGTGATCTTCCTTCTTGTCGTCGTCGCGGGCCCTGCCACCCTCCGCGGGTGGCCCGACCCTATGGAAGTGGCGCCGAAGCATGACGCACTCCTCGAGGGTGTGCTTGACGGGCCCCTGATGATAGGGGCATGGCTCCTTGAGCATCTTGTCGAAGAGGTTGGCACCTCCGGGGGGCTTCCGAGGGTTCTTGTACTCGGCGGCGGCGACAAGGTCCGCGTCGGCGGCGTCGCGTTTCGCTTGCGACTTCTTCTTGCCTTTCTTCTTGGCGCCGCGCGGAGTAGACGCCTCGGGAGTGAAAGTCGCCTAGAGGGGGGGTGAATAGGGCGAAACTGAAAATCTCAAAAATAATCACAACTATAAGCCGGGTTAGCGTTAGAAGTATAATAGAGTCCGCGAGAGAGGGCGCAAAACAAATCGCAAGCGAATAATGAAGTGAGACACGCGGATTTGTTTTACCGAGGTTCGGTTCTTTCAAACCTACTCCCCGTTGAGGAGGCCACAAAGGCCGGGTCTGTTTCAACCCTTACCCTCTCTCAAACGGTCCCTTGGACCGAGTGAGCTTTCTTTTCTCAATCACTTGGAACACAAAGTTCCTACAAGGACCACCACAAGATTGGTGTCTCTTGCCTCAATTACAAGTGAGTTTTGATCGCAAGAAAGAATCAAGAAAGAAAGCACGATTGCAAAAACCAAGCGACAAGAGCGACAAATAACACACGGATCACTTTCTCTCTCAAGTCACTAATCACTAATGATCTCTTTTCTCAATTGTGAAACTTGGAGAGATGGAGGCTTTGAATGTGTCTTGGAATGGATTGCTAGCTCTTGTATTGAATGTTGAAGGTTGGAATACTTGGGTGTAGTGAATGGAGGTGGTTGGGGTTGTATTTATAGTCACCAACCACTTCCTAGCCATTACTCCATTCTGCTGAGCGCGGACGGTCCGCCCGCCAGGTCCGGACGGTCCGCCCCTATAGATCAACGGCTGAAAATGCAACGGTCAGCAGTAACGGCTATATCAACGGCTATATTGCATTTAATGCGTCGTCAGATGTCAGACAGACCCAGTCGCGGACGGTCCGGTCGTGCACCCCGGACGGTCCGCAACTCTGCTATAATTCATTCTTCCGAACCCATCACCTTCGGGTTTTTCGGATCCTTGCCTACCGGACGGTCCGCGCCTGAGGTCGGACGGACCGAGTGAGGTCCCAGACGGTCCGCGCTTATCCTCCGGACGGTCCATAGTGCAGACACGGATTTTTGCATTGGTTCTGTCCGAGGGTCATCCCTGTGTTGCGGACGGTCCGCCACAAGGGCCCGGACGGTCCGCGCTTGGCCTGTTTTTCCAAAAAGCTTCTCCTGTCCGGAATAATCTACGGTATTCCGGACAGTCGATTTAGTATAGTTGTAGATGAAACTTTGACACCTGTAGAACATATAATCTAGAGCAAACTAGTTAGTCCAATTATTTGTGTTGGGCAATTCAACCACCAAAATCAATTAGGAAGTAGGTGTAAGCCTAATTCCCTTACAATCTCCCCCTTTTTGGTGATTGATGCCAACACAAACCAAAGCAAATATAAAAGTGCATATTTGAACTAGTTTGCATAATGTAAGTGCAAAGGTTGCTTGGAATTGAGCCAATAAGAATTCTTGCATGGATTGTTTCTTTATTTTTAACATTTTGGACCACGCATGCACCACACGTTTTGTTTTTGCAAATTCTTTTGTAAATCTTTTTCAAAGTCTTTTTGCAATTAGTCAAAGATAGATGAATAAGATTTCGAGAAGCATTTTCAGGATTTGAAATTCTCCCCCTGTTTCAAATGTTTTTCCTTTGACTTAAACAAAACTCCCCCTAAATGAAATCCTCCTCTTAGTGTTCAAGAGGGTTTTGAGATATCAAGTTTTGAAAGTACTACTTGCTCCCCCTTTAGAACATAAAGAGATACCAATTTGAAATTTACCAATTGAAAATTATTAATTTTAAAAATCAGGGTGGTGATTGTGGTCCTTTTGCTTTGGGCATACTTTCTCCCCCTTTGGCATGAATCGCCAAAAACGGATACTTGGAATGAAGTATAAGCCCGTTCTAGCTGCTTTCTCCCCTTTGGCAAGGAAAACATATAAGTGAAGATTATACCAAAGATGGAGAGTGATGCGGAGCGACGACGAAGGATGAGTAGTAGAGTGGAGTGGAAGCCTTTGTCTTCGCCGAAGACTCCAATTCCCTTTCAATATACCTATGACTTGGTTTGAAATATACTTGAAAACACATTAGTCATAGCATATAAAAGAGACATGATCAAAGGTATATTTATAAGCTATGTGTGCAAATTAGCAAAAGAAATTCCTAGAATCAAGAATATTGAGCTCATGCCTAAGTTTGGTAAAAGTTTGTTCATCAAGTGGCTTGGTAAAGATATCGGCTAATTGATCTTTAGTGTTAATGTATGAAATCTCGATATCCCCCTTTTGTTGGTGATCTCTAAGAAAATGATACCGAATGGCTATGTGTTTAGTGCGGCTATGCTCAACGGGATTATCCGCCATGCGGATTGCACTCTCATTATCACATAGAAGGGGAACTTTGGTTAATTTGTAACCATAGTCCCGCAGGGTTTGCCTCATCCAAAGCAATTGCGCGCAACAATGGCCTGCGGCAATATACTCGGCTTCGGCGGTAGAAAGAGCGACCGAATTTTGCTTCTTTGAAGCCCAAGACACCAAGGATCTTCCCAAGAACTGGCAAGTCCCCGATGTGCTTTTCCTATTAATCTTACACCCCGCCCAATCGGCATCCGAATAACCAATCAAATCAAATGTGGATCCCCGAGGGTACCAAAGCCCAAACTTAGGTGTATAAGCCAAATATCTCAAGATTCGTTTTACGGCCGTAAGGTGTGATTCCTTAGGGTCGGCTTGGAATCTTGCGCACATGCAAACGGAAAGCATAATGTCCGGTCGAGATGCACATAAATAAAGTAATGAACCAATCATCGACCGGTATACCTTTTGATCCACGGACTTACCTCCCGTGTCGAGGTCGAGATGCCCATTTGTTCCCATGGGTGTCTTGATGGGCTTGGCATCCTTCATCCCAAACTTGGCTAGAATGTCTTGAGTGTACTTCGTTTGGCTAATGAAGGTGCCCTCTTGGAGTTGCTTGACTTGGAATCCTAGAAAATACTTCAACTCCCCCATCATAGACATCTCGAATTTTTGTGTCATGATCGTTGTCGTCATCTTGAGGAGGCTCATCTCTTTGATCTTCTCCTTCATCAACTTGAGCCTCGTCTTTATTTTGAGTTGGCGGAGATGCTTGCGTGGAGGAGGATGGTTGATCTTGTGCATGTGGAGGCTCTTCAGATTCCTTGGGACACACATCCCCAATGGACATGTTCCTTAGCGCGATGCACGGAGCCTGTTCTTCACCTATCTCATCAAGATCAACTTGCTCTACTTGAGAGCCGTTAGTCTCATCAAACACAACGTCACAAGAAACTTCAACAAGTCCTGAGGACTTGTTAAAGACTCTATATGCCCTTGTGTTTGAGTCATATCCTAGTAAAAAGCCTTCTACAGTTTTAGGAGCAAATTTAGATTTTCTACCTCTCTTAACAAGAATAAAACATTTGCTACCAAAAACTCTAAAATAAGAAATATTTGGCTTTTTACCGGTTAGGAGTTCATAGGATGTCTTCTTGAGGATTCGGTGTAGATATAACCGGTTGATGGCGTAGCAGGCAGTGTTGACCGCCTCGGCCCAAAACCGATCCGGTGTCTTGTACTCATCAAGCATGGTCCTCGCCATGTCCAAAAGAGTTCGATTCTTCCTCTCCACTACACCATTTTGTTGTGGGGTGTAGGGAGAAGAGAACTCATGCTTGATGCCCTCCTCCTCAAGGAAGCCTTCAATTTGAGAGTTCTTGAACTCCGTCCCGTTATCGCTTCTAATTTTCTTGATCCTTAAGCCGAACTCATTTTGAGCTCGTCTCAAGAATCCCTTTAAGTTCTCTTGGGTATGAGATTTTTCCTGCAAAAAGAACACCCAAGTGAAGCGAGAATAATCATCCACAATAACTAGACAGTACTTACTTCCGCCGATGCTTATGTAAGCGATCGGGCCGAATAAATCCATGTGTAGGAGCTCCAGTGGCCTGTCACTTGTCATAATGTTCTTGTGCGGATGATGAGTGCCAACTTGCTTTCCTGCTTGGCATGCGCTACAAATCCTGTCTTTCTCAAAATGAACATTTGTTAGTCCCAAAATGTGCTCTCCCTTTAGAAGCTTATGAAGATTTTTCATCCCAACGTGGGCTAGTCGGCGATGCCAGAGCCAACCCATGTTAGTCTTAGCAATTAAGCATGTGTCGAGTTCAGCTCTATCAAAATCTACCAAGTATAGCTGACCCTCTAACACACCCTTAAATGCTATTGAATCATCACTTCTTCTAAAGACAGTGACACCTACATCAGTAAAGAGACAGTTGTAGCCCATTTGACATAATTGAGATACAGAAAGCAAATTGTAATCTAAAGAATCTACAAGAAAAACATTGGAAATAGTATGGTCAGGTGATATAGCAATTTTACCCAATCCTTTGACCAAACCTTGATTTCCATCCCCGAATGTGATAGCTCGTTGGGGATCTTGGTTTTTCTCATATGAGGAGAACATCTTCTTCTCCCCTGTCATGTGGTTTGTGCACCCACTGTCGAGTATCCAACTTGAGCCACCGGATGCATAAACCTACAAAACAATTTTAGTTCTTGACTTTAGGTACCCAAACGGTTTTGGGTCCTTTGGCATTAGAAACAAGAACTTTGGGTACCCAAACACAAGTCTTGGAGCCCTTGTGTTTGCCCCCAACAAACTTGGCAACTACCTTGCCGGATTTGTTAGTCAAAACATAAGATGCATCAAAAGTCTTAAATGAAATGCTATGATCATTTGATGCATTAGGAGTTTTCTTCTTAGGCAACTTGGCACGGGTTGGTTGCCTAGAGCTAGATGTCTCACCCTTATACATAAAAGCATGATTAGGGCCAGAGTGAGACTTCCTAGAATGAGTTCTCCTAATTTTGCTCTCGGGATAACCGGCAGGGTACAAAATGTAACCCTCGTTATCCTGAGGCATGGTAGCTTTGCCCTTAACAAAGTTAGACAAGTTCTTAGGGGGAGCATTAAGTTTGACATTGTCTCCCCTTTGGAAGCCAATGCCATCCTTAATGCCAGGTCGTCTCCCATTATAGAGCATACTTCTAGCAAATTTAAACTTTTCATTCTCTAAGTTATGCTCGGCAATTTTAGCATCTAATAATGCTATATGATCATTTTGTTGTTTAATTAAAGCCATGTGATCATGAATAGCATTGATATCAACATCTCTACATCTAGTACAAATAGAAGTGTGCTCAACGGTAGATGTAGAGGGTTTGCAAGATTTTAGTTCTACAACCTTAGCATGCAACATATTGTGGCGGAACTGCCCGAATTATTCCAACTTAAGTGCCTAAGCCCTGCCTTAGAGGCTAGACCACACTTAAATGGGAATAACCCGTCAATCCCTCGGATCTAGTCCGACACGGCCACTGACAGGATCAAGTACCACAATCTCACTCGAAGGTGAGTCACAGAGCAAATACAATAAAGCATAAAACCATACATGCCAGAGTAT
Organism: Zea mays; assembly: GCF_902167145.1. Classification (NCBI taxonomy): domain Eukaryota; kingdom Viridiplantae; phylum Streptophyta; class Magnoliopsida; order Poales; family Poaceae; genus Zea; species Zea mays. The sequence goes on along the minus strand of NC_050096.1, from coordinate 261,962,663 downwards.
TAAATTATTACATCACCAACATCATCATCGGAGTTTTTGCAAAAGTAACCATCATTGTTCGAAGTGCAGCGGAAATGAACTAACGGTAAATAAATGGAGAAATGGGGAAGCCTGTCCCATCACTCCTCGTGCTCCTCCTCAGCCGAGGCAGGGTCCCACTCGACAGTCCAACCCGGTGGCAAGGTGGACGGCCAAGTTATCCCAGCAACCATCTCCTCCAGAGAACCTGTAAAAATTATGCCACAAGCAAGGCTGAGTATACTAATACTTAGCTAGACTTACCCGGTGTGAGGAGTCTACTCCTCTACCTCTAGACATGCAGCTGTTTGGCTGTGGGGTTTGGTTGCCAAAAGCACTAGCTGAGTTTCTAAATCAAGATTTTAACTTGGTCAAAATTAAGTGTGACTCTCTTAAGGCTAAAAGTGGACTATCTATTCATACATGTTAGCAAGCATTATTAGCAATCAACATCTTATATCAACTCATCATGTTTCCACTTGTTACTTAATGTAGCAGCATGGATCAAGCAGTCTCATTAGCTGCGAGAAGCAGACGATTCGAATCGAGTTTTTATCCTTGCAAGGTAAACCTAAACACACGACATGTAGGGGCACTCCGTCCCCACACATACCAACCATCCCCATCGATTCCCCGTCAGCAGATCAGGGCTCACCGCCTTGGCGTACAATGCCTCACTGACCCCGACTGGCCGTCGTGCAGTGACCGCACTTGTACCCATCATAACCGGAATGGGAGACCTCGTCTCAGGTCGCGTGAGGGGTAAAGTCCACTGCCAGGTTCAATCAGGTACTAGGCTTACCGATTTACCATATTTCTCGGCATGTGCTTAGTACGTTCAAACGCTTGACTCACGGTACCACACCTTAATCCTTATTCCATTTTCCATCTCGTAAACAATCAATCCCCATGGATTGTTGTCCACCAACTAGTATCATGACAGAGTGAAAGTGGGTACAATCAATTTCCTGATCTCGCGCGAGTGCTAGAAAAATCACGCGTCTTCTACCGAGATCCTAATTAAATAAAGCAACTACTCGACCTGTCATACTAGTATTCATTTCAAAAGGATTCCTGAGATCATGCAACTAGGGTTTCAAACAATTCCTACACTTAAGTGCACAATCAATCCTACAATCATTAAGTGAAGTAAAATAGCATAAATAACAGGTTATGCATAAAACCGGGGCTTGCCTTCCAAAGCAGTGGCTGACAGGTCCTCTAGGGCAGGCTCGGGTGCTGGATCTGGGGCTATCTCCTGAGCAGCTCCTTGCTCCGGCACGAGGATGTACTCTCCGTCAGCAAGATTACAGTCTATCGAAATGCAATGAACATGTATGTCATGATTATGCAAGATTTAAGAACATTACTAAAGAAACTAAGTTAAGAATTAACTTAGGGTTTCCTGGTTCTGTGGGGCTTCTAGTGGTATACGTAGACATAGACTTATTACCCTTTAGGTTTAGGTTTTCCTTTAGGATAACATAGTGGATTGGTATTGTCTCTATAGATTTCAGTGGACAATTTTTATAAAGGTTTTAGGACGACATTAACTTCCATTATCCATTTTCCTTTCTTTAATTTCCATTTAGGGTTTCTAGGGTAGGTTTGAACTACAACAGTGTTTTAATAATTTCCAAAAATTCTGTAAAAATTTCAGTGGGTTGTCACTTGCTATTCTAGCTTGTTTTAAGAATTTGAGGCTTAAAGTACAAAAGCTAGGCTTTAAACAAAAATGAGAAGAGTTAAACAAAATGGGCCACTTTACACAACATCTCTAAGCTAGGGGTAGGTTCTGTCCTAAAGGTTATTTTTGCTGGCATCCCATAGTAATAATAGGCCTCTGTGCTAAAAATCATAGACAACCAAGGGGTGGTTATTTAGTTATGATTTTCTCAAGTTTCATGTCCAAAAGGCACTTTCTACTACATAATTATTTGAAAAATGTCAAACAGCAGATTTCATATTTTTCCTAAACTCTCCTTAATAAAACATTAGTTATCCCAAGGGTGGGGGTGTTTTTACCTTGGGGTTATTTTTGTAGAGTTTTTCTAAGTTTCACTTGTTTTATTAAAACAAAAGGGATCCTACTTATTTTATACTAAAACAGGGTATGATATATTTTTCCAGTGAACTATATTGAATAAGTAACCTAACAAAAATAGAGGTACTCTCTGGTTCATTAATTAAATTACATTTTCTATTTTCCTTATCCTTAAGCATATCATAGAATAAGGGGTAAAACTAATTTAAATGGAGTAGACAGAGAGGTTTAACATTTTTACTTGGTCTAGTAGGTAGATACAAACTTCTCAAAATTTTTCTAACCCTGGTCAAACAATATTCCTATTTTTCCTTCTAATATTGAGTTTTGAGTAGTTTTCTTATTTAATTCAAAACTTCAGAAAGAAATACAGAAACCATGGGTTCTAATATTTTTATCTGATAGTTCATAATTTCCAGAATCTAGCAAAATTGGTTTGAACATTTTTGGATGATTATTCTTCAAGTTATGCATTTATTTAGCTATCTGTTATAACAAAAGAAAAAGAAATTCAAAAATGGAAAAGAAAACAGGTTTACGCTGAGGCCCCTAGGGTTTATCTTTTTCTTTTCTCACAAAACAGTCCTCGGTCCACTATTGGCATGGGTCACTGACATTGCGCAAAGCCCCCTGAACTTAACTGAAATCTAACCCGCGCTCCCTGACCGGCTTAAACAGTACCCGCGGCAGAGATTACGGCGGTGGGGCTTACCGGCGGCAGTAGAGCTCCGGCGGGGTGGTCAGTGAAGTCCGGGAGGTCGCGACGGTCACGTCGGTGTGCGGGTCGGCGTCGGAGGTGGTCGGAGCTACCCTGGCCACGAGCACAGGCGGCGGGGGTCGTCGGCGGCTCCTGCTCCGGCCAAACCACGGCGGTATAGTTCAATTGGGGTGCACGAGGAGCTTCACGGGGTGATATAGAGGCCATGCGCGCAACGAATTGGAAAACGGTGCAGGGGCTTACCCGATCTACGTGCGCCGGCGGGTTCTTGAACTCCGGTGAGCACGATTGAGCTATTCCGGTAACGCGGGTCCACGGTTCAATCTTAAGTAAGTCTCACGGCCTCACCAGGAAGCTATCTGAGGGCTTGGATCGAACGGAGGAGGACGGGAGAGGGGCTGGCCACGGTGGTTGCTCACGGGCGGCACTGGCGGGTCGCGGGGAGGTCGCCGGAGCTAATGGCTGGCTCGGTTAAGTCAGGCGAGGTACGGAGGAGGCAACGGGGAAGGCAGCCAAGCACTGGGGCGGGCTTTATAGCCGCAGCGCGGGCGTGGTCACGGGCGGTCGCGGGCGCGCGGGGGTTCGCGCACGAGCGTGCTCTGAGCGCGCCCCCGGATGTCAGCTCGCGTCGAACACGTGGAAGCTTGCTTCTGCCATGGTTCAACGGCGGATTAGAGCATCCTAGCGTGCGTATCTTGGCAAAGTCACTGTGTACGGTCGCTTCTCTGCTCCAAATCCTATCTTTTTGCTGTGAGTTCCAAGTCGAGATATGGTCGGGGTAGGGAGATAGAGAGGGGAGAAGTTTGCTGTGTCAGCTAGGCCCGAACCGAGACAAAAGGGGTGTCAAGTCGTGTCTAGCGCCCTAGGGTAGGTGTCATCTCTTTCCAGGGTGTTCTAGGGTTAATTTGGCGCCATTTTGTCAATTGGGTCGAAGGGTTTTGAAAAGGGGATTAAGGTGATCATGTGGAGTCTTTGTGCAAGGGTTAGTTTTTTGTACTTAGGCAAAAACTGAATTCTCCCTTGTGCTGAACCTTAGGTGAACTTTTTAGGGTTTTTCTGAAAACTTTTTGGGGGTACTTCCTTACTATTAATTGTAGGTTATTAAGTATATTACAACTTTTATATTTGGCCCAAACCATAATCATAAGGTTTACATGATCTTTTGATCATGGCTTCAGTTAGGGTTCCTATTGCCCATGGGGGGGGTTTGCTTTAGGGTTTTGGGAAATCCCCACTTAGATGTGCATGACAAGCTAGAGCATGATATCCAAGATAGCTTGCACTTGATTAGGACCTTGAATTCAAAGTTTGAGGTACTTTGCCCATACAAGGCTTCATGTGATCATGGGTTAACAAGGGGTAACCCTGGGGTGGACACCCTGAGTAACACCTGGGGTGTTACAGCCCTCCCCCCTTAAAGGAATCTCGCCCCGAGATTTCAGGTAGATCCCCTTGGAGGGATGCTTGAAGGTGTGCTGGTGTTGTTTTCCCCTTTATACTTAAGTTTCTCTTATTTACTGCTCTTCGAATGTCATCCTCTTTGCAACTTCAGAAGGAAGCCCTTCTTAAGTTAAATCCACAACTTAGACTATCCTTGTTATCTAAGTTTTTCTTATAATTGGATTCAAAGGGCAGGTGGGGGGGTTTTGGGGTTACATACCGACTCCTTTGGGCAGAAAGTCGGGGAAGCGAGAGCGTAGAAAATCCTCAGTCTCCCATGTAGCTTCTTCCGCTGAATGGTGACTCCACTGAACCTTGTACATTCTGACCGACCTTGCCCGAGTTGATCTCTCCTTTTTATCTAATACCTTGACGGGGTACTCTTGGTAGGACAAGTCTGGTTCTATCTCAATATCTGGTTCCGGTAGTACTTCAGTGGGTAGACGAACGCATTTCCGCAGTTGAGATACATGGAACACATTGTGAACTGCTGACATGTGAGGTGGCAATTCCACTTGATAGGCTACGGGTCCACAAGCCTCCTTGATCTCGTAGGGTCCAATATAGCGAGGAGCTAACTTGCCCTTGATCCCGAATCTCTGAACACCCTTGGTGGGTGATACCTTAAGATAAACATGATCTCCCACCTCAAACTGCAGAGGTTTCCGCCTCTTGTCATGATAGCTCTTTTGCCTGGCCTGAGCAGCTTCCAAGTTCTTGGTAATAACTCTGACTTTTGCCTCTGCCTTGAGTACCAAGTCTGGCCCAAAAATTTCCCTTTCTCCTGCTTGAGACCAATTTAGTGGGGTCCTACACCTTCTCCCATATAATGCCTCAAAAGGTGCCATCTTCAGACTGGATTGATAACTGTTATTGTAAGAAAACTCCGCCAAAGACAGACACTTGTCCCAATCCTTCCCGTAGTGTAGTGCACATGCTCGCAACATGTCTTCCAAAATCTGATTCAGCCTTTCTGTCTGGCCATCTGTTTGAGGGTGATATGCTGAGCTTCGGATGACCTGGGTCCCAAGTGACTCTTGCAATTGCTCCCAAAATCGTGCCACAAAGGGTGCTCCTCTGTCAGATATAATGGTTTTGGGAATACCATGCAACCTTACTATCTGATCAACATAAATTTCAGCGTACTTCTCTGCCCTGTGGGTGGTATGCACTGGCAAGAAATGAGCAGTCTTGGTCAACCTGTCCACGATAACCCAAATTGAATCATGGTGCCTGGAGGTATTGGGTAATCCCACTATGAAGTCCATACAAATGTCCTCCCATTTCCAAGATGGTATGGGAAGGGGTTGCAAAGGGCCTGCTGTCTTCAAGTGACTAGCTTTAATTCTCTGGCAGGTGTCACATTCGGATATGTATTGGGCAATTTCCCTTTTCATTCTAGTCCACCAATATAGAGATCTGAGATCATGATACATCTTGTTGCTACCAGGGTGCATAGAGAATTTGGAAAGGTGAGCTTCGTCTAGTATCTTCTTTCTAAGCTCAAGGTCCCTGGGCACAACCAATCGATCTCCAAACCATAGAATTCCCTTGCTGTCCTGTCGGAAACACTTGTATTTATCTGCCTTTTGCTTGATCATATCCTTGATAATCTGAACACCCTTATCCTCAACCTGTGCCCTGACTATCTGTTCTTGCAACGTGGGCTCCACCGAGATATAGCTTAGGTCACCCGTAGAAACAACTTCCAGGTTCAATCTGCACAACTCATCACACAGGGTGGTCACTCCCACATCCATGCTCATACAATTGCACTGGGCCTTTCTGCTCAAGGCATCTGCCACAACATTGGCCTTACCAGGGTGGTAATGCACTTCCAAATCATAGTCCTTAATCAACTCCAACCACCTTCTCTGCCTCATGTTCAGATCAGCCTGAGTGAAGATGTATTTGAGACTCTTGTGATCAGTGTAGATGTTACAGTGGGCTCCCATCAAGTAGTGTCTCCATATCTTAAGAGCATGAACCACCGCTGCCAATTCTAGATCATGTGTAGGGTAGTTCTGCTCATGGGGCCTGAGTGCCCGGGAAGCGTAAGCAATGTCTCTATTCTCTTGCATCAAGACACATCCCAATCCGGTACCAGAAGCATCACAATAAACTTCAAATGGCTTGGTGTTGTCAGGTTGAGCCAGCACTGGGGTTGTGGTCAAATGCTGCCTCAAGGTATGAAAGGCATCCTCAAACTTTTGGCTCCACTCAAATTTGACTCCATTCTTTAACAGTTCAGTCATTGGCTTGGCAATTCTGGAGAAATCCGGAATAAATCATCGATAATACCCTGCCAATCCCAGAAAACTCCGAATCTGCTTCACTGTAGTCGGGGGTTTCCAATCCATCACCTCCTGCACCTTCTCGGGATCAACGGATATCCCATCTTGAGAAATTGTGTGACCCAAGAATTTAATCTCCTTCAGCCAGAACTCGCATTTAGACAACTTAGCATAAAGATGATGATCGCGCAGCCGTTGAAGCACGATGTGCAGGTGCTCAGTATGTTCATCTTCATTCTTGGAATAGACCAGAATATCATCAATGAAAACGACCACGAACTTATCCAATTCTGGCATAAACACTGAGTTCATCAGGTACATAAAATAGGCCGGGGCATTGGTCAGCCCGAAAGACATCACCAAAAACTCATACAGTCCATAACGGGTTGAGAAAGCCGTCTTGGGAATATCGCTGGCACGGATCTTGATCTGATGGTATCCTGAGCGAAGGTCTATCTTGGAGAATACCTTGGCTCCTACCAATTGATCGAACAGAACATCAATACGGGGCAGTGGGTATTTGTTCTTGATAGTCACCGCATTGAGAGGGCGGTAGTCAACACACATCCTCAAACTCTCATCCTTTTTCTTCACAAATAATGCTGGACATCCCCATGGTGAAGTGCTTGGATGAATAAACCCCTTGTCCAACAATTCTTGCAATTGCTTCTTCAATTCGGCCAATTCCGCGGGAGGCATCCTATAGGGTCTCTTGGAGATAGGAGCAGTCCCGGGTTGCAATTCGATGGCGAACTCAATATCTCGGTCAGGTGGCATCCCTGGCAATTCCTCCGGAAAAACATCCGGGTAGTCACGGACCACTGGGATCTTTTCCACTGGGGATTCTAACATAACAAAGGCACAAGATCGGGTATAACCCTGGTCAGGCAAAAATAGTGTGGTCTCACCACAAGTTGGTGAGTGCACCTCAATGGCTCTGGCTGCAATATCCATAACTGCTTGGTGCCTGGTCAACCAGTCAGTTCCCAATATAATATCCACACTATCCAACCCCAAAATGAGGAGGGTGGTTTTAATTATTAGACTACCAAATTTTATGGGCACGTGTCTGTTGATTTGATAAGTGGCAACCCTGCCTCCTGGTGTTGAAATTGTAATGCCCCCATCGGTGTGGTGAAAGGGCAACTGGCATTTGGCACTAAAGTTGGCACTGATAAAACTATGTGATGCACCATAATCGAATAGAATAATAGCAGGATAATTCAAAACTGTAAAGATACCAGTCATGACGGGTGCTCCCTCTGGAATATCAGCCATGGTGGTGAAGTTCAGCCTGCCCTGCCTCACTTGCACCTTCTGTCTCTTGCCTTGGTTCTGATTGACATTTTGCCCCTGCCTCTGCTGGTTCTTGGGGGCAATTCTTGGCATAATGCCCAGTGTTGCCACAGGTGAAGCATCTGTTGTCATTTGCCTGTCGGTACTGCTGTTGCTGCTGATTGCCCCTCTGAGCTGGAAATTGGGTGCGGTTGGGTGCCTGCTGCTGCTGCTGCTGCGGTCGGATCACCCATCGCCCTTGCTGCTGTTGCGGCCCCTGCCCTGGGTGTCGGACACAATCCTGAAATGCTGTGGCTGAGCTGAGGGTCCTGCCACAGGGGTCTTCCTCTTCTTCTCTGCTTGTCTAGCTGTAATGCAGTCCTCTTGGGAGATAGCCATGTTGACCAACTCATTGTAACTGTTGGCCCTGACGGTGTTGAGACGATCCCGGAGCTTAGTGCTGAGCCCCCTCCTGAATCTATCCCTCTTCTTCTCATCTGTATCTGCATGATATCCCACATACTGGCACAAGTCATTAAAGGCCTGGGCATACTGCAACACTGTCCTGTTGCCCTGAGTGAGTGCCAAGAACTCATTGAACTTCCTGTCCATAATCCCGGCTGGTATATGGTGTCCTCTGAAAGCTGCCTTGAACTCCCTCCACTCCACCTCTCGGTCCTCTGGCTGCATAGCAAGAAAATGATCCCACCAAGTCCTTGCAGGCCCGCGAAGCTGCTGGGTGGCGAACCTGACTTTGGTGACCTCTGAACAAACTCCATGGAGCAGTGGGAATTTGGATTCCACCACTCGCAGCCACACATCTGCGTCAAGTGGGTCCTCCGCCCTTGTGAACAATGGAGGCTGGGTGCTAAGGAATTCCTGGTATGTAGCCGCCGCGGGGTGACGTTGGTGGTCTCCACCACCATAATGCTGAGGTGGTGGCTGACGTTGAGCCAGCTGCCTCAGGATCTCATTCTGCTGAGCCATGAGCTCCTGCAGAGTGGGAGGTGGTGGCGGCGGTGGAGGAACGCGCTCGTTCTGGCCACGACGCTGCCTCCCGGCCATCTGAAAAACCACATACATACTTAACACCACAGTTCCAAGTTCAAGATTTTATCACGGAGAAAAAGTTAAAACAACATGATAGACTCCGACTTCAACAAAAGGAGTTTTAAAAGACACTAATTCTTTCTTCCAAATTTAGACCGATGACAGCATCCAGCAAACAAGCTGTCGAGAGAGTTTCGCACGATTACATCAAATTGTCCCAAAATGACTCAACTCTATCTAGCCTAGTACCCCAAGGGTGCAAAAGCTAAGCTAGCTGCGAGGAGTCCGTCTATCCAACTTCTAAGCCTATCGTGAACACCTAGTGAGCGAACGAAGCAACACTCGACTCGGGGGAAGGTGGTCTTCCCGAGCCAGCAGTGTCCACACTGGAGGCAGGCTCATCTCCTCCCTCAATGTCGACGTCCTCGTTGGCCTCTTGGTCCTGGATCTCCTGGTGATGCATGTCAAGGTGCTCGTTAGCCTCAGCGAGCTGCTGCTGAGTGTTAATGAGCTGATCCTCTAGAACCTCGATGGTGTTCTCCCTGGTGCCCACCAGCTCCTCCAACTCCTGGATATCAGTGGATAGCTGCTCCACCTGCAAGTCCTTCTCTACCATTTCTTGAGATAAATCAACCACGAGCTCCTCTCTGTTATCCAACGTGATCTTTGTTGCCTCCAGCAGTGCCATCAGATGGGACATTGCCTCACCGCGCATCACCTGCAGACGGTACAGAGCATTCATGCACCGTACGGTCAAGTGCGCAGTCTGTCCTGGGTAGATGGCCCAGATGTCCTTGGCATGCTCTACCCGATCCTTCCACATTGGGTCGTCCTCCCTCTCAGCGGGGAACAAGCCAATGGGGTGGGTAGCCAGCTCCAAAGGATGGAATCCACAGAAGGTAGTCAATCCATGCAGAGCGATCGCCTCGATCGTGTCCTCTGCTCGATACCCGAAAGACTCGGAGTCCAAAGAGCGCCATCCTGGCTGCAGGGGATGAGGCTCCAAGGTCATCCTCACCCTACAGCGAGGCACTCGGTGCTTCTCGAACTGCTGCACCGCGTACTGAGGGGGTGTCGTGTATCCGGCCCCCTGAAGTACCTCCCACAAAATGCGGGGAAAGCCCTCTCGTGCAAGTCCGTCAGTGTGGGTCAGTGCATTTCCGTCATCGGAGGATCCGTGGGAAGTCATCTGTGTACGGTTAAGCGTAAGTAAAAGAAGAAGAATTATAAAAAGAACAAGGAAAAATAAAACTCAGCCCTTCTCTAGTTAAATGAAAAAGGCACTGGGGACCTAGTTGGTTGTTATCTTGTTTTTAAGTCCTTTACTCAGTTATCCTTTTGCTTAATTATGAATGCATGCATGCTCATCCTGAACGGCCTCACAATAAGATAAAAGGAATAGGGAAGAACTCCCATCCTGTAAATGTGGCCTGTAGGGCCTAGTTACTTAGCCACCTAGCTACCCTTCTATTACCCTAAGGCTTCACATCCTAGGTGTATCCTGCTCGTCCTACTATCTATCCAACATTGTTTCTATCAAGTTTTACTTGGAAAATTTGATGGTATTTACATTTTACTGATTCCTTTGTGGTGGTACAAGCTCCGATACCAGCTGTGGCGGAACTGCCCGAATTATTCCAACTTAAGTGCCTAAGCCCTACCTTAGAGGCTAGACCACATTTAAATGGGAATAACCCGTCAATCCCTCGGATCTAGTCTGACACGGCCACTGACAGGATCAAGTACCACAATCTCACTCGAAGGTGAGTCACAGAGCAAATACAATAAAGCATAAAACCATACATGCCAGAGTATTAAATTATTACATCACCAACATCATCATCGGAGTTTTTGCAAAAGTAACCATCATTGTTCGAAGTGCAGCGGAAATGAACTAACGGTAAATAAATGGAGAAATGGGGAATCCTGTCCCATCACTCCTCGTGCTCCTCCTCAGCCGAGGCAGGGTCCCACTCGACAGTCCAACCCGGTGGCAAGGTGGACGGCCAAGTTATCCCAGCAACCATCTCCTCCAGAGAACCTGTAAAAATTATGCCACAAGCAAGGCTGAGTATACTAATACTCAGCTAGACTTACCCGGTGTGAGGAGTCTACTCCTCTACCTCTAGACATGCAGCTGTTTGGCTGTGGGGTTTGGTTGCCAAAAGCACTAGCTGAGTTTCTAAATCAAGATTTTAACTTGGTCAAAATTAAGTGTGACTCTCTTAAGGCTAAAAGTGGACTATCTATTCATACATGTTAGCAAGCATTATTAGCAATCAACATCTTATATCAACTCATCATGTTTCCACTTGTTACTCAATGTAGCAGCATGGATCAAGCAGTCTCATTAGCTGCGAGAAGCAGACGATTCGAATCGAGTTTTTATCCTTGCAAGGTAAACCTAAACACACGACATGTAGGGGCACTCCGTCCCCACACATACCAACCGTCCCCATCGATTCCCCGTCAGCAGATCAGGGCTCACCGCCTTGGCGTACAATGCCTCACTGACCCCGACTGGCCGTCGTGCAGTGACCACACTTGTACCCACCATAACCGGAATGGGAGACCTCGTCTCAGGTCGCGTGAGGGGTAAAGTCCACTGCCAGGTTCAATCAGGTACTAGGCTTACCGATTTACCATATTTCTCGGCATGTGCTTAGTACGTTCAAACGCTTGACTCACGGTACCACACCTTAATCCTTATTCCATTTTCCATCTCGTAAACAATCAATCCCCATGGATTGTTGTCCACCAACTAGTATCATGACAGAGTGAAAGTGGGTACAATCAATTTCCTGATCTCGCGCGAGTGCTAGAAAAATCACTCGTCTTCTACCGAGATCCTAATTAAATAAAGCAACTACTCGACCTGTCATACTAGTATTCATTTCAAAAGGATTCTTGAGATCATGCAACTAGGGTTTCAAACAATTCCTACACTTAAGTGCACAATCAATCCTACAATCATTAAGTGAAGTAAAATAGCATAAATAATAGGTTATGCATAAAACCGGGGCTTGCCTTCCAAAGCAGTGGCTGACAGGTCCTCTGGGGCAGGCTCGGGTGCTGGATCTGGGGCTATCTCCTGAGCAGCTCCTTGCTCCGGCACGAGGATGTACTCTCCGTCAGCAAGATTACAGTCTATCGAAATGCAATGAACATGTATGTCATGATTATGCAAGATTTAAGAACATTACTAAAGAAACTAAGTTAAGAATTAACTTAGGGTTTCCTGGTTCTGTGGGGCTTCTAGTGGTATACGTAGACATAGACTTATTACCCTTTAGGTTTAGGTTTTCCTTTAGGATAACATACTGGATTGGTATTGTCTCTATAGATTTTAGTGGACAATTTTTATAAAGGTTTTAGGACGACATTAACTTCCATTATCCATTTTCCTTTCTTTAATTTCCATTTAGGGTTTCTAGGGTAGGTTTGAACTACAACAGTGTTTTAATAATTTCCAAAAATTCTGTAAAAATTTCAGTGGGTTGTCACTTGCTATTCTAGCTTGTTTTAAGAATTTGAGGCTTAAAGTACAAAAGCTAGGCTTTAAACAAAAATGACAAGAGTTAAACAAAATGGGCCACTTTACACTACATCTCTAATCTAGGGGTAGGTTCTGTCCTAAAGGTTATTTTTGCTGGCATCCCAAAGTAATAATAGGCCTCTATGCTAAAAATCATAGACAACCAAGGGGTGGTTATTTAGTTATGATTTTCTCAAGTTTCATGTCCAAAAGACACTTTCTACTACATAATTATTTGAAAAATGTCAAACAGCAGATTTCATATTTTTCCTAAACTCTCCTTAATAAAACATTAGTTATCCCAAGGGTGGGGGTGTTTTTACCTTGGGGTTATTTTTGTAGAGTTTTTCTAAGTTTCACTTGTTTTATTAAAACAAAAGGGATCCTACTTATTTTATACTAAAACAGGGTATGATATATTTTTCCAGTGAACTATATTGAATAAGTAACCTAACAAAAATAGAGGTACTCTCTAGTTCATTAATTAAATTACATTTTCTATTTTCCTTATCCTTAAGCATATCATAGAATAAGGGGTAAAACTAATTTAAATGGAGTAGACAGAGAGGTTTAACATTTTTACTTGGTCTAGTAGGTAGATACAAACTTCTCAAAATTTTTCTAACCCTGGTCAAACAATATTCCTATTTTTCCTTCTAATATTGAGTTTTGAGTAGTTTTCTTATTTAATTCAAAACTTCAGAAAGAAATACAGAAATCATGGGTTCTAATATTTTTATCTGATAGTTCATAATTTCCAGAATCTAGCAAAATTGGTTTGAACATTTTTGGATGATTATTCTTCAAGTTATGCATTTATTTAGCTATCTGTTATAACAAAAGAAAAAGAAATTCAAAAATGGAAAAGAAAACAGGTTTACGCTGAGGCCCCTGGGGTTTATCTTTTTCTTTTCTCACAAAACAGTCCTCGGTCCACTATTGGCATGGGTCACTGACATTGCGCAAAGCCCCTAAACTTAACTGAAATCTAACTCGCGCTCCCTGACCGGCTTAAACAGTACCCGCGGCAGAGATTACGGCGGTGGGGCTTACCGGCGGCAGTAGAGCTCCGGCGGGGTGGTCAGTGAAGTCCGGGAGGTCGCGACGGTCACGTCGGTGTGCGGGTCGGCGTCGGAGGTGGTCGGAGCTACCCTGGCCACGAGCACAGGCGGCGGGGGTCGTCGGCGACTCCTGCTCCGGCCAAACCACGGCGATATAGTTCAATTGGGGTGCACGAGGAGCTTCACGGGGTGATATAGAGGCCATGCGCGCAACGAATTGGAAAACTGTGCAGGGGCTTACCCGATCTACGTGCGCCGGCGGGTTCTTGAACTCCGGTGAGCACGATTGAGCTATTCCGGTGACGCGGGTCCACAGTTCAAGCTTGAGTAAGTCTCACGGCCTCACCAGGAAGCTATCCGAGGGCTTGGATCGAACAGAGGAGGACGGGAGAGGGGCTGGCCACGGTGGTTGCTCACGGGCGGCACTGGCGGGTCGCGGGGAGGTCGCCGGAGCTAATGGCTGGCTCGGTTAAGTCAGGCGAGGTACAGAGGAGGCAACGGGGAAGGCAGCCAAGCACTGGGGCGGGCTTTATAGTCGCGGCGCGGGCGTGGTCACGGGCGGCCGCGGGCGCGCGGGGGTTCGCGCACGGGCGTGCTCTGAGCGCGCCCCCGGATGTCAGCTCGCGTCGAACACGTGGAAGCTTGCTTCTGCCATGGTTCAACGGCGGATTAGAGCATCCTAGCGTGCGTATCTTGGCAAAGTCACTGTGTACGGTCGCTTCTCTGCTCCAAATCCTATCTTTTTGCTGTGAGTTCCAAGTCGAGATATGGTCGGGGTAGGGAGATAGAGAGGGGAGAAGTTTGCTGTGTTAGCTAGGCCCGAACCGAGACAAAAGGGGTGTCAAGTCGTGTCTAGCGCCCTAGGGTAGGTGTCATCTCTTTCCAGGGTGTTCTAGGGTTAATTTGGCGCCATTTTGTCAATTGGGTCGAAGGGTTTTGAAAAGGGGATTAAGGTGATCATGTGGAGTCTTTGTGCAAGGGTTAGTTTTTTGTACTTAGGCAAAAACTGAATTCTCCCTTGTGCTGAACCTTAGGTGAACTTTTTAGGGTTTTTCTGAAAACTTTTTGGGGGTACTTCCTTACTATTAATTGTAGGTTATTAAGTATATTACAACTTTTATATTTGGCCCAAACCATAATCATAAGGTTTACATGATCTTTTGATCATGGCTTCAGTTAGGGTTCCTATTGCCCATGGGGGGGTTTGCTTTAGGGTTTTGGGAAATCCCCACTTAGATGTGCATGACAAGCTAGGGCATGATATCCAAGATAGCTTGCACTTGATTAGGACCTTGAATTCAAAGTTTGAGGTACTTTGCCCATACAAGGCTTCATGTGATCATGGGTTAACAAGGGGTAACCCTGGGGTGGACACCCTGAGTAACACCTGGGGTGTTACACATATCATTCTTAGTTCTAAGGTCGGAAATAGTAGTATTGCAAACATCAAAATCTTTAGCCTTAGCAATCAAATTTTCATTTTCTACTCTAAGGCTATCAAGAGAATCATTCAATTCCTTAATCTTAGCAAGCAAATCATCATTATCATTTCTAAGATTTGGAATTGAGACATCACATACATGAGAATCAACCTTAGCAATTAATCTAGCATTTTCATTTCTAAGGTTGTCAATAGTGTCATGGCATGTGCTTAGCTCACTAGATAATTTGTTACATTTTTCTACCTCTAGAGCATAAGCATTTTTAACCTTAACATGCTTTTTGTTTTCCTTAATAAGGAAGTCCTCTTGAGAGTCCAAGAGATCATCCTTCTCATGAATAGTACTAATCAATTCATTTAATTTTTCCTTTTGTTGCATGTTAAGATCGGCAAAAAGGGTATGCAAATTATTCTCCTCATCACTAGCATTATCATCACTAGAGGATTCATATTTAGTGGAGGATTTAGATTTAACCTTCTTCCTTTTGCCGTCCTTTGCCATGAGGCACTTGTGGCCGACGTTGGGGAAGAGGAGTCCCTTGGTGACGGCGATGTTGGCGGCGTCCTCGTCGGAAGAGGACTCGGTGGAGCTCTCGTCGGAGTCCCACTCCCGGCAAACATGGGCATCGCCGCCCTTCTTCTTGTAGTACTTCTTCTTTTCTCTCCTCTTTCCCTTCTTGTCGTCGCCCCTGTCACTGTCACTAGATATAGGACATTTTGCAATAAAATGACCGGGCTTACCACATTTGTAGCACACTTTCTTGGAGCGGGGTTTGTAGTCCTTCCCCCTCCGTTGCTTGAGGATTTGGCGAAAGCTTTTGATGATTAAAGCCATTTCCTCATTGTCGAGCTTGGAGGCGTCAATTGGTTGTCTACTCGGTGTAGACTCCTCCTTCTTCTCCTCCGTCGCCTTAAATGCCACTGGTTGTGCTTCGGACGTGGAGGGTTCGTCAAGCTCGTTGATCTTCTTTGATCCCTTGATCATACATTCAAAGCTCACAAAATTCCCGATTACTTCCTCGGGAGTCATTAGTGTGTATCTAGGATTACCACGAATTAATTGAACTTGAGTGGGGTTAAGGAAAATAAGAGATCTTAGAATAACCTTAACCACCTCGTGGTCATCCCACTTCTTACTCCCGAGGTTGCGCACTTGGTTCACCAAGGTTTTGAGCCGATTGTACATATCTTGTGGCTCCTCCCCTTGGCGAAGACGAAAGCGACCGAGCTCCCCCTCGATCGTTTCCCGCTTGGTGATCTTGGTGAGTTCATCACCCTCGTGCGCGGTCTTGAGAAGGTCCCAAATTTCCTTTGCATTCTTCAACCCTTGCACCTTGTTGTATTCCTCCTTGCTTAGAGAGGCGAGGAGTATGGTTGTAGCTTGGGAGTTGAAGTGCTCGATTTGGGCCACTTCGTCCGTATCATAATCCTCATCCCCTATGGATGGTACCTGTGCTCCAAACTCAACAACATTCCATATACTTTTGTGGAGTGAGGTTAGATGAAATTTCATTAAATCACTCCACCTAGCATAATCTTCGCCATCAAAAGTTGGCGGTTTGCCTAATGGAACAGAAAGTAATGGAGTATGTCTAGATGTACGAGAATAGTGTAAGGGGATCTTACTAAACTTCTTGCGCTCTTGTCGCTTAGAAGTTACGGACGGCGCATCGGAGTCGGAGGTCGATGTTGATGAAGTGTCGGTCTCGTAGTAGACCACCTTCCTCATCCTCTTGTGCTTGTCGCCTTTCCGATGCGACTTGTGGGAAGAAGATTTTTCCTTCTTCTCTTTGTGGTGTGAGGAAGAAGATCTTTTCTCCTTCCGTTTGGAGGAGTCCTTCTTCTTCTCCTTCCTCTTGGTGCGGGACTCTTCCGATGAAGTGCTCCCTTGGCTCGTAGTGGGCTTGTCGCCGGTCTCCATCTCCCTCTTAGTGTGATCTCCCGACATCACTTCGAGCGGTTAGGCTCTAATGAAGCACCGGGTTCTGATACCAATTGAAAGTCGCCTAGAGGGGGGGTGAATAGGGCGAAACTGAAAATCTCAAAAATAATCACAACTATAAGCCGGGTTAGCGTTAGAAGTATAATAGAGTCCGCGAGAGAGGGCGCAAAACAAATCGCAAGCGAATAATGAAGTGAGACACGCGGATTTGTTTTACCGAGGTTCGGTTCTTTCAAACCTACTCCCTGTTGAGGAGGCCACAAAGGCCGGGTCTGTTTCAACCCTTACCCTCTCTCAAACGGTCCCTTGGACTGAGTGAGCTTTCTTTTCTCAATCACTTGGAACACAAAGTTCCTACAAGGACCACCACAAGATTGGTGTCTCTTGCCTCAATTACAAGTGAGTTTTGATCGCAAGAAAGAATCAAGAAAGAAAGCACGATTGCAAAAACCAAGCGACAAGAGCGACAAATAACACACGGATCACTTTCTCTCTCAAGTCACTAATCACTAATGATCTCTTTTCTCAATTGTGAAACTTGGAGAGATGGAGGCTTTGAATGTGTCTTGGAATGGATTGCTAGCTCTTGTATTGAATGTTGAAGGTTGGAATACTTGGGTGTAGTGAATGGAGGTGGTTGGGGTTGTATTTATAGTCACCAACCACTTCCTAGCCGTTACTCCATTCTGCTGAGCGCGGACGGTCCGCCCGCCGGGTCCGGACGGTCCGCCCCTGTAGATCAACGGCTGAAAATGCAACGGTCAGCAGTAACGGCTATATCAACGGCTATATTGCATTTAATGCGTCGTCAGATGTCAGACAGACCCAGTCGCGGACGGTCCGGTCGTGCACCCCGGACAGTCCGCAACTCCGCTATAATTCATTCTTCCGAACCCGTCACCTTCGGGTTTTTCGGATCCTTGCCTACCGGACGGTCCGCGCCTGAGGTCGGACGGTCCGAGCGAGGTCCCAGACGGTCCGCGCTTATCCTCCGGACGGTCCATAGTGCAGACACGGATTTTTGCATTGGTTCTGTCCGAGGGTCATCCTTGTGTTGCGGACGGTCCGCCACAAGGGCCTGGACGGTCCGCGCTTGGCCTGTTTTTCCAAAAAGCTTCTCCTGTCCGGAATAATCTACGGTATTCCGGACAGTCGATTTAGTATAGTTGTAGATGAACCTTTGACACCTGTAGAACATATAATCTAGAGCAAACTAGTTAGTCCAATTATTTGTGTTGGGCAATTCAACCACCAAAATCAATTAGGAAGTAGGTGTAAGCCTAATTCCCTTACAGGGAGCATCTTCCGATGGGCGGCCCTGGGGCTGCTTATCCTTTCGGAAGATAGCTTCGACCGCCTCCTGGCCGGAGGCGAACTTGGTGGCGATGTCCATCAGCTCGCTCGCCCTGGTGGGGGTCTTGCGACCCAACTTACTCACCAGGTCGCGGCAGGTGGTGCCGGCAAGGAACGAGCCGATGACATCCGAGTCGGTGATGTTGGGCAGCTCGGTGCGCTGCTTCGAGAATCGCCGGATGTAGTCCCGGAGAGACTCTCTCGGCTGCTGCCGGCAGCTTCGGAGGTCCCAGGAATTCCCGGGGCGCACGTACGTGCCCTGGAAATTGCCGGCGAAGGCTTGGACCAGGTCATCCCAGTTGGAGATCTGCCTCGGAGGCAGGTGCTCCAACCAGGCGCGAACGGTGTTGGAGAGGAACAGGGGTAGGTTGCGGATGATGAGGTTGTCGTCGTCCGTTCCACCCAGTTGGCAGGCCAGGCGGTAGTCCGCGAGCCACAGTTCCGGTCTCGTTTCCCCCGAGTACTTTGTGATAGTAGTCGGGGGTCGGAACCGGGTCGGGAACGGCGCCCGTCGGATGGCCCGGCTGAAGGCCCGCGGACCGGGTGGTTCGGGCGAGGGACTCCGATCCTCCCCGCTGTCGTAGCGTCCCCCACGCCTGGGGTGGTAACCTCGGCGCACCCTCTCGTCGAGGTGGGCCCGACGGTCGCGATGATGGTGCTCGTTGCCGAGGTGGCCCGGGGCCGCAGGCGCGGTGTTGCGCGTGCGCCCGGTATAGACCGAGGCTTCCCGCATGAATCGGGAAGTCGCGGCATGAGGTTCCGAGGGTTATCCCTGCCTTCGGGAGGCAGAGCTCTCGGCCCGTCGGACCGCAGCGCCTTCATGGAGATTCTTGAGCTCTCCCTGGATTCGCCGACCCTCGGTGGTTGATGGCTCCGGCATCGCGCGGAGAAGCATCGCTGCTGCAGCCAGGTTCTGACCGACCCCACTGGATGCGGGTGGTGGCCTGAGCCTGACGCCGTCGGCGACGCGGTGCTGGAAACCCTGGGGCAGGTGACGTATTTCTTCGGCCGGGGGTTGGCCCGCCCATACCTGCCCGACGCCCCGGCGGATCGGCTCAAGCGCTCCTGCTCCCTCATCGAGCCTGGCCTGCGCCCCGCGGACTTGCTCGAGCTGTGGGTCGTGACCCCCCGCCGGAACGGGGACCACAGCTAGCTCCCGCGGGATGTCAGCGCGAGGCACCGGCCTAGGGTGATCACCGTCCTCCGGCATGCCGAGATGGTTGCCTTCGGAGGGATCCCCTAGCTCGACGTGGAAACATTCGCGGCTTGGGCCGCAGTCCTCGTCGTCGAGGCTGCGGCTACCGTCGGAACAGTCGGAGAGGCAGTAGTCACATGCGGTCATGAAGTCCCGCATGGCACTGGGGTTGCCAAATCCAGAGAAATCCCAACAGATGTTGGGGTCGTCATCTTCCTCGGACCCAGAGGGCCCGTAGGTCGAGACGTCCGTCAGCCGGTCCCAAGGCGACCGCATGCGAAACCCCAGAGGGTTTGAACTCGCCTTTACGAGAGCACCCGCCAAAGCAAGGTTGCTAGGCGGGTTGTGGCTGAGTCCAAATGACGTGGGATGGGAATCGGTCGGTACCTTTTGGTCGACGAGCAGCGACATAGTCACGTCGGGGACTGATTGCACTGTCGTCTCAGGTACGAGGGCGACGTCCTGCAAGCTCTCCGCGAGCGCACCGGCGTCGTCCTCTTGCTCGGGATTGGCGTGTCGTGGGGAGACGGCGCTCGCCTTCGTCTCAAACGCGAGGTCGACGCCCGACGCGCCCCCCGTTGGGGCGCTGGGGACGTCGACTCGCTCGACAGCCGACGAGGCGCGGCCTCCCGCTTGGCCTTGGTTGCCCCGCCTCCTCCTCCGTTGGCGGGGGAGAGGACGGGGCGAGCTCGAATGTTGTTCTTCCACCACGCGGGGAAGACTTCGTCGATCCTGCCGCCGGCGGGCGGGCTGTCGGCCGCCATTGTCGTTGTCACGCGGCGGTGGAAGGAGTATCATGTCGTAGCTGCCGTCGAAAGACATGAACTCAAGACTCCCGAAACGGAGCACCGTCCCGGGTCGGAGAGGTCGCTGGAGACTGCCCATCTGGAGCTTGACGGGAAGCTGTTCGTCAACACGCAGCAGGCCCCTACCTGGCGCGCCAACTGTCGGCGTTTCGAGACCGGGGGGTCCCTAAGCCGACGAGTGAATGTCGCCGCGTGCCCCAGCCTAGATGGGTCGAGCGCGTGGGCGAGCGCGAAGGGGGGAAGTGAGGTGGCCGGAGACGGGCATGAGAGAGGTGGAAATCCCGCGGCCTTCGTGTTCGTCCCGCGCCCAGGTCGGGTGCGCTTGCAGTAGGGGGTTACAAGCGTCCACGCGGGAGAGGGAAGCGAGCGGCCCCAAGAGAGCGCCTGTCCCGTCCTCGTCCCCGCGCGGCCAACCCTCTCTAAGAGGGCCCTGGTCCTTCCTTTTATAGGCGTAAGGAGAGGATCCAGGTGTACAATGGGGGTGTAGCAGAGTGCTACGTGTCTAGCGGGGGAGAGCTAGCGCCCTAAGTACATGCCGATGTGGCAGCCGGAGAGATCTTGGCACCCAGCTGGTGTGATGTCGTGGCCGTCGGAGGAGCGGCGGAGCCTGGCGGAGGGACAGCTGTCGGAGCGGTTGAGTCCTTGCTGACGTCCTCCTGCTTCCGTAAGAGAGCTGAGAGCCGCCGTCGTCACAGAGCATGCGGGGCGCCATCATTGCCTATCTGGCGGAGCTAGCCAGATAGGACACCGGTCTTGTTCTCTGCGGCCCGAGTCAGCTCGGGGTAGGGTGATGATGGCGTTTCCTGTTGACGTGGCTGGCCTGCGCCCTAGGCTGGGCGACGTGGAGGCTCCTCCGAAGCCAAGGTCGAGTTTGTCTTCCATGGCCGAGGCCGAGTCCGAGCCCCTGGGTCGGGCGAGGCGGAGGTCGTTCGGCAGAGGCCAGGGCGGAGTCCGAGCCCTGGGGTCGGGCGAAGCGGAGTTCGTCATCTTCTGGGGCTGAGCCCAAGTCCGAGCCCTGGGGTCGGGCGGAGCGGAGTTCGCCGTCTTCCGGGACTTAGCCCGAGTCTGAGCCCTGGGTCGGGCGGAGCGGAGTTCGCCGTCTTCCGGGACTTAGCCCGAGTCCGAGCCCTGGGTCGGGCGGAGCGGAGTTCGCCGTCTTCCGGGACTTAGCCCGAGTCCGAGCCCTGGGTTGGGCGGAGCGGAGTTCGCCATCTTCCGGGACTTAGCCCGAGTCCGAGCCCTGGGTCGGGCGGAGCGGAGCTTCCTATGGTGCCTTTGGCAGGGCCTGACTGCCTGTCAGTCTCACTCTGTCAAGTGGCACTGCAGTCGGAGTGGCGCAGGCGGCGCTGTCCTTTTGTCAGGCCGGTCAGTGGAGCGGCGAAGTGATGGCGGTCACTTCGGCTCTGTCGGGGGGCGTGTGACAGGATAAAGGTGTCAGGCCACCTTTGCGTTAAATGCTCCTACGATTCGGTCAGTCGGTGCGGCGATTTAGTCAGGGTTGCTTCTTAGCGAAGGCAGGGCCTCGGGCGAACCGGAGATGTGTCCGCCGTTGGAGGGGGGCCTCGGGCGAGACGGAAACCCTCCGGGGTCGGCTGCCCTTGTCCGAGGCTAGGCTCGGGCGAGGCGTGATCGAGTCACTCGAATGGACTGATCCCTGACTCAATCGCACCCATCAGGCCTTTGCAGCTTTGTGCTGATGGGGGTTACCAGCTGAGAATTAGGAGCCTTGAGGGTACCCCTAATTATGGTCCCCGACAAGACTAAAGCAACTATTTAGCTTTCATTAATATGTTACTCTAGTATTTGTCGATTCAATAATCAATTAATTAATTAATTAATCAACCTGAGGGGTTCTTTGTGAAGCGGATTATCGACACGCGGCAAAGCGCGTGACGTGCAAAAAAGTGTGTGTGTCACGCGAAAGTATTTGCACGACCCCGCACGAACTACACGCGACAACGCGTGCGAATAGCATCCGCAACCAGCACGTGCGACACACGCGCGAACGACACGAACAAACAAGCAACGATGCGAGCGTGCAAGGGGGTAGACGGACGTCGTCTAGGGGTAGACGAACATCGTTGGAGACTCAGCCACTCGTTGCGCGCCTGCAAATGCGGGAGTGGGAGAGGCACAGGCATGGCGACAAGCGTGGCGCTGCAGTGCGCAGCGCGCGTGCGTGCGCGAGCTAGGGCATGAGCCGCCACACAGGGTGTTGGCCGCATCGGGGGGCTGCCACACAAGGGGGCGTGAGCCATCAGCCAACAAAGTGTAGGAGGTGGACAAGCGGCCTTCACGGTGCAGCGAAGTCGGAAGGCCATGCCTAGGCACGCGAGGGTGGGAGAGTCGCTCAGCTCCGGCCATGGCTCGGATGGCGGTCCGCCATGGCCGTGCCATGCTCGGGCGCAGGGGCACCGGGCGCGCGAGGGGGGGAGCTCGGTGTGCAGTGATAGCCGGGCCATGGGCGCTGTAGCCACACGGGGCTGGCCGCGCCGCCATGTCGGCCAGCCACGAGCAGGAGCCAGGAAGAAGGAGAAAGAGGGAGGGCATTGAGCCGGCTTGCCGAACAAGCCATGGCCGCACCGCCACCATGACAAACGTGATGAGAGGGAGAAAGGAGAGGGGGAGGGTGTTGGGGACTTGTTCTCAAATGCTATGAATCAAGAACAAGGCAACACACAATGTTAAATGTTAATATCCTTCATCCTTCGAAGCATTATTTCCCTAAGGATATAATGATTTTCGGACGAAGGTCATGAAGGACATACCTTCATAAGCATAAAATATAATAATGAAGAAGGAATTGTATAAAATATAAAAAATGACATGAACAGTTATGTACTATCGTTAACTCATTCACATTTTATTATGATGGAAAAATAGGAATAATATCGAATTACAAATGTACCTTCAGTTCGTGAGAAGGTAAAAGTACAAGTATGACGCAAAAGCCAATGCCCAAAATCCCCGTGAACAGTACGGGGATACTGTTCACCTATTTATAGGCACGGGTCGCAGCCCACGCAAAATTACATTAATGCCCTTTACATTTATCAATAACTCTATGATAATTCTTCGAGGTCTAATCTGGTTTTTCATCTTTAAGTCGGTTTCCTTTTCCGCCGCTATTCCGAAGCTCTTCTGCACACAGCTTCGGCTCTGCGCCAACCTTCGTGTTCCTTATGCTTCTTCATACCGTGGCTTTTGATCCGAGTCCGAAGATACCTGTTAACGTACTTTACTCCAGAAACATTGTTAAATCATGTTTTTGAGGACCTTCGGAAGCCGAAGGCCCCCAACAGTAGCCCCTCGCAATATTAATTTGTTAGAATGATAAATTCAGATTGCGAAATGAACGAAGGCTATGAGCCGAAGGTCCGAAAAAACACCTTCCTTTTGCTAGAATAGCAACAGTTATTGGCAAATGGGACCCTCCAGTCTCCGACATTATGGGTTTATAAATACGGGCTCGCCACAATTTATTTGACACGCTCTCTTGCCATCCGTTTTACCTGCTCAAATAGTTTTCTGCCTACAAATATTTGGTTGCCTCCCTAGTTTTAAGCTTCGGAAGCGAGAGGCAAGAATTCCGAAGGAATGTCTGAGAAGAAAAAGGTTGCTGCCGAAATGAAGCTGAGCCTTTCTGAAGAGATGCATCTGGGCTTTCTTGAGTCAATGGCGAAGACAAATACGGAGAAGATTACAAGGGAGATTTTAGAAGGTTTATCTGAAGATACTGGTGAGAGTGACAGTTACGATGCAGACAGCGGGGGTGAAGATTCCGAAGATCGGCCATGGCGACCAAGCCATTCAGTCTTCGGAAAATCAACTATTGGGCAAAGTCACCTTGAAAACATGAAGGGGAGATACTTTCGAGATATGTCCATTGTGAGAGCAGATGCCGGAGAAAGAACTGTGCCGACTCCCGAAGATGATGAAGTTGTTATCTTCCGAAGCTTTTTAAAAGCTGGGCTACGATTCCCTTTAAGCAGATTCGTGGTAGAAGTTCTGAAAATATATCAGGTTTACCTCCATCAACTTACCCCTGAAGCAATAATAAGAATGGGAATCTTCGTCTGGGCTGTGAAGAGTCAAGGTCTAGAGCCAAATGCAAAAAGCTTTTGCAATATACATGAATTGTTATATGAAACGAAACCCTGGGGTAAAGAGCAATACCATAACAACTTTGGTTGCTACAACTTCGGCGCTCGCTCTGGATCAAGTTGCCCCGTGCCCACGTTTCGCAAGAGATGGCCCAGGGAGTGGATGAAAGAATGGTTCTATGTTAAAAATGATTTGAAGGTTCGAGAGGATATTAAGGATGTCATCATGTGCCCCATTTGGCAGCGCTTCGGTCTCCGGAAACCGAAGATAGAAATGGACGAAGCAGCCGAAGAATGTCAACGGGCCTTCGGTGTAGTTTGCTCCTTTATCGGGACAAGGGATTTAATACAAGAACACATTGCCTTCAGAGTGTGGCCTCTTGCAGATAATTGGGAAATGCCGAAAGAAACTATTAAAGAAACTGACGAAGGTGGGCTAGTCAGGCTGAAATATACATTCAAGTACGGAGACAAGTTCGTTGAACCAGATGATGATTGGTTAAAGAGCATTGAGACTGTAAGTGATGAATTGCTTGGGGTATATTCGAAGGCCGAAGACACTGCACTGTCAGCGGCCTTCGGAGGCCGAAAAAGGAAAAGACTCAACCGGGTATTTGATGCAATCGGGTTCGTCTACCCCGACTATCGCTATCCAATACGAGGGCAAAAAAGAAAAGGCACAACTTCTGCGAAAGAAAAAGCTGCAGCTGCTCCTAGTGAGCCAGCACCGAAGAGAAAGAGGGTAAAAGTTCTCACACATCGGCCACGCTATATTGAACCAGCCACAGTGCCTGAATTCACCGGAGAGACCTCTTCGGCCACCGAGGCTGAAGAGCCAACCCTGCTGCCAGAAGTCGCAGAAATGGCCGAAGCGCCAACGACAAAAGAATTGGAGGAACCAAAGATTCTGTTACCAGAAACCAAAGAGATGGCCGAAGCGCCATCGACAGAAAAGATGGAAGAAGCAAAAGCATCAACTGAGGGAGCAAAAATATCAGAAATTTTAAGTCCTTCAGTAGAAATTGAAGTAGCAAAAATTAAAAAGGGGCCAACAGTGACCCGAAAAAGAAAAAGAATGGTCAATGTGTTGGATGTTTTGGAAACAATTAAACTTCCAAGCACAACTCCAAAGAAGACTGCTGAAACTTCTGAGGCGCCTGCTGAAGTATCCGTTGCTAAGGCTCCGAAGCAACAGACTGTAGTTGAAACTGGGCCTTCAGAACCAACCAAGGTAATACCTTTGGAAGCAGAAGAAGCAAGAATTGAAAAGGCAACTGAAGAAATAAAAATGTCAGAGCCTATTTTGGTCGAAGAAATTGATACTGCTGTCTCCGAAGCATCTTCCAAAATATACGATTATATTGTGCGTCATGCTTCGGGGAAAAAGTTATCGGAAGAAGAAGTTTTTGAAGCTAATCACTATGCCAAAGAATCGAAATATCCGAAGGGGGCACTAGTATTCAATGGGACGGACGAAGAGGATTTCCTATACTGCCTCCCAGACAATAAAGAATTATCCGTCTGCCGGGAGATGTCTAGAAGCATGGGGTTTCCGAAGCTCGAAGCTGGCCTAAGCGCTATGACGAAAGAAGATCTCGCGGATAGTCTTGCGTACAATAGCCTGAAGGTATGGGAATTAGTCGTTTGGAAACTTTATAATTCGTGACTCATTCTTTTATTCTTATACAAACTCTTTTTCATATAGGGTTTAATTCTAAGCAACGCATTGAGAGCACAAAAGAGTGCCGAGGACGAGAGCTATGAAATTGCGTTCAGCAATCTACGATCAGAAGTTATTAGGCTGAGAAACGAAGCTCTGGAAAAAGATAAAATTCTGCTTACATTGGTAGACAAGGTAAGAAAGGACGAAGCTGCTTCGAAGGCCCAGGCCGAAGCTCAAAAACGTGAAATTAAAGATCTTCAGAAACAGCTAGCTAGAGCTAAAGAAGAACGTATACTTGAAGAGACAAAACGAGAGCTTAGTGACCAATTGGCCAATCATTTGGAGATAAGTGTTAAGGAGCTTCGTGCATCCCAGAGGAAATGTTATGTTAAATCCATAGAGTGCGTCAAAAAGATAAAATCCAGCTTCGCCGGCGTTGGCGCGTTCTCTAGTGAAGAGAATTTTTCAAGAGGCAATCCTGAAGGTCCAATGGAATGGATCAGTCACGAAGCAGAGGCCTTCGAAGAAATTCTGAACAGCCGCGGCGACATCTGCGCTTTTTCGGGTGCTAGAGGGATTGCTACTGTTTTGGAGAAGAAAGGCTGCGAGCATGTAAAATCCTTAGCGCAGTCCGAAGCTACATTGTCCATTGAAGACATTAAAGACCCCTCACCCGAAGCAAGCATGGTTGGCGGGAAATTCTTCACCGATATCTGGGATAACGGCGGCCGAGAATTGGCGCAAGAAATTATTCAAAGGAGTGAAAAAGGCATTCACGACGCTAGAAAAGTAGAAGAAGCTGCCGAGAAAAGTACAGAGCCCGAAGGGCGCATAGGTATTAATTAGTGGTTTTTATCATGCTGTAATTTTTAATTCCAGACTCTGTTCTCGGTTTGTAATAGTAATATAGCCGTATCTTTTCTTCCCTCAGAAGTTGCTGAGGCATCTGCGGGCCCCCACCCAAAGGGGGACGATGAAATTAGAAAAATGGCCGAAGCCATTATGGACAAGGTTGTCAACCAACTATTGAACGAAGCTGCAGAGATAGTGCTTAAAGAGGATTGAATGTTATTGTAGAAACATTTGAGACGTAAAAATGTGTAATATATTGTAACTTTAAATGTAATATACAATCTATTTATAGTTTAATTCTTTACGATGCATGAAACTCTGCATACATACCATTTTTTGAGCCTTCGGCGAAAAAACACCTTCCCTTCTTTTCATGCTTCGTGAAGAAAATCCTTTCTATACCATAAGAATTTGCTTACTTCTCTGATGAAAAATGTCCAAACTTCGTGAAATATTCTTCGAAGCTCTAAAAAAGTTTTGTGTTGCGTTTCCGATGAAGCTACACTTCATCTCGATTTATCTTGTGCCTTAGCACGATTTTCTCTTTTCCAAAATATGTTCCGAAGGTCAACATTGTATTCCCCTTCTTGTTCCAGATGCATTATGCTGTATGATGCTTATGTTATGCAAAAATGATGTGATGATATTATGTTATGCAAAATGATATTTTGTGCCGCAGATACATATCCCTGTAATAAAGCACACACACTTTTTATATCAGTGCTGACTTTTCGCTGTAAGCCTCCCTTAGGAGCTTCTTCGCCTTTTACTTTCAGCGGAATCAGCGTTTATTTTTCGCTGTAAGCCTCCCTTAGGAGCTTCTTCGCCTTTTACTTTCAGCGGAATCAGCGTTTATTTTTCGCTGTAAGCCTCCCTTAGGAGCTTCTTCGCCTTTTACTTTCAGCGGAATCAGCGTTTATTTTTCGCTGTAGGTTTAGAAAACTTACACTGCGCTCCCTTAGGAACGACTTTTTACTGCTTCGAATAATTTGTATTGTGTCTGTTAGATCAAATTTTTGATAATACAAAGGTCCTTCAAATCAGCATAAATTCGTATGCTTCGGGAACTCAAGCCTATGGAAAAAACATATTTTTATTATGATAAAAGACGAAAGTATTACAAGGAATTGAAATTCAATTAAAGACATTTAAATTCTTCATAATTGTTCCTTATTAACAAAAGGGTAATAGCGAATGTAGAAAATGCAAAAGAACTGCTGTGGAGGTAGGATATCTGTCAATAAATGTGCTTCGACTCTGGCACAGTGCTGTTGACTGTGCGAGCTTCGGACTCCTCTCTGAAATCCCTCTGAAGATGATTGTGCTGACTCCCTTCTGGCTGTTGTCCTCGCTGGATCGGCGGTGGCGGTGGAGGTTGCTGCCAAGATGCTTGGGGTTGGCTCGCCGAAGCAACAGAGGCTGCAGGGTGGTTGCCTACATATTCTGGAATATAAGGCGAGTGATATGAAACAGTATGCATGACCTGCTTCAGCTGACTCTGTTGCGCTGCTGCTTCTGCTATTTCCTTCTGCTTCTGGATGGTAACATGGCACATCCTGGTAGTATGGCCCTTGTCTTCACCACAGAATAGGCAATATATTTTTCTTGGCTGGTCTCCAAACCTTCCCCCGAAGCCCCTGGCGCCTCTGCCCCTTGGCGCTGGCGGCCGAAAAGAACTCTGCTGTTGGGCCGAAGCTTGTGAAGAGTGTTGTGGCCTTTGCTGCTGGCTCCCTCGATCATCAGTTTGAGCAGAGTTATGGATTGACCTAACATGCCTCGGGTGAAATCTTCCTCCGAAGCCCCTGGTCATTTCAGAGAACCTGAATGCTTCCTCCCTTCTTTGGCGGAAGTCATTGTCAGCTCGAATGTATTCGTCCATCTTCTGGAGCAGCTTCTCCAATGTTTGTGGAGGCTTCCAGGCAAAGTACTGCGCTGATGTTCCCGGCCGAAGCCCCTTAATCATGGCCTCAATGACAATTTCATTGGGCACTGTTGGCGCTTGTGCCCTCAGGTGCAGAAACCTCCGGATATACGCCTGAAGATACTCTTCATGATCCTGAGTACACTGGAAGAGAGCCTGAGCGGTGACTGGCTTCGTCTGAAACCCTTGGAAGCTAGTTATCAGCATATCCTTCAATTTCTGCCAAGAAGTGATTGTCCCTGGCCGAAGAGAAGAGTACTAAGTCTGAGCAACGCTCCTGACGGCCATGACAAAAGATTTTGCCATGACTGCAGTATTGCCACCATACGAAGATATGGTTGCTTCATAGCTCATTAGGAATTGCTTCGGGTCTGTGTGACCGTCATACATGGGGAGCTGGGGTGGCTTGTAAGACTGTGGCCATGGTGTAGCCTGCAATTCTGTTGAGAGAGGAGAAGCATCATCAAAAGCAAAGTTTCCATGCTGGAAATCTTCATACCAGTCATCCTCATTGTGGAAGCCTTCCTGATGAAGCTCTCTGCGTGGAGGCCTTCGGCTTTGATCATCTTGAACAAGATGACGAACCTCTTCAGAAGCTTCGTCTATCTGTCTTTGAAGATTAGCTAGACGAGCCATCTTCTCCTTCTTGCGTTGCACCTGTTGCTGAAGGATCTCCAGGTTTTGGATCTCCTGATCCAGGTCATCCTCCGGAGGTGTTGGGCTAACAGCCTTCCTCTTCTGGCTTCGGGCCTCTCTAAGAGAAAGGAAATCCTGATTGGGATCCAGTGGCTATAAAGTACCAGCCCCTGTTGCTGAAGCTTTTTTCGGCGGCATGACGAAGGTGATGCTTGCCGAAAGTGTTCAAGGCTCAAAAAATGGAAGTGAGTTCACCGGAGGTGGGCGCCAATGTTGGGGACTTGTTCTCAAATGCTATGAATCAAGAACAAGGCAACACACAATGTTAAATGTTAATATCCTTCGTCCTTCGAAGCATTATTTCCCTAAGGATATAATGATTTTCGGACGAAGGTCATGAAGGACATACCTTCATAAGCATAAAATATAATAATGAAGAAGGAATTGTATAAAATATAAAAAATGACATGAACGGTTATGTACTATCGTTAACTCATTCACATTTTATTATGATGGAAAAATAGGAATAATATCGAATTAAAAATGTACCTTCAGTTCGTGAGAAGGTAAAAGTACAAGTATGACGCAAAAGCCAATGCCCAAAATCCCCGTGAACAGTACGGGGATACTGTTCACCTATTTATACGCACGGGTCGCAGCCCACGCAAAATTACATTAATGCCCTTTACATTTATCAATAACTCTATGATAATTCTTCGAGGTCTAATCTGGTTTTTCATCTTTAAGTCGGCTTCCTTTTCCGCCGCTATTCTGAAGCTCTTCTGCACACAGCTTCGGCTCTGCGCCAACCTTCGTGTTCCTTATGCTTCTTCATACCGTGGCTTTTGATCCGAGTCCGAAGATACCTGTTAACGTACTTTACTCCAGAAACATTGTTAAATCATGTTTTTGAGGACCTTCGGAAGCCGAAGGCCCCCAACAGAGGGTAAGACTCACCGTGGTGGCGACGCGCAGCGAACGGCGGTGCTCCAACGGCTCTGCGTTCGTGCAAGGGCAAGAGAGGGGTAGAGAAGGGGGGGTGCCAGTGCGGTTGGAGTAGAAGTGGGGCGCGGCCTCGGCCTCCTCCGATCTTAAAGCTGGTGCGGACGGCCGACGGTTGGAGAAACACGCTGAGGCGTGGGCCCCACCGGGCAACGGCGGCGGGTTTCGCCGCACGCATGCGCTGGGGTGAGTGAGTGAGGCGACTTGGTCGTGGGGGCGTGTTGTGGCTCCTATTTGGGCCACACAGGGATGCAGGGGAGTGGAGTGCGCTGGTCGGGCGGCTGGCGGCCCAAGATAATGGCGGGGGGGGAGAAAGGGGATGCGGGCTGGGCCATGGGGGCACGCCATGGCACCGAGCTGGGTGATACCAGGCACGTGGGCCACGAGGGCAAGAGGGGCAGCCTTTCCTTTTTTCATATTCTTTTCCTCCACTATTTGAGTTTAACATCAAGCGCAAATCATTGACCAACTAATCGCTCAATTCAATCACTCATCAACACAGAAATAAATCTATGCTCCAGCATGATACAACAACCAAGGCTTCTTTTAGGGTTTTACATGACATCAAAATAACTCCTACTACTTTGAAAGGGGCGAAACAGAGCGAAAAGAAAGAGGAAAGAGAAGATAACACCTGAATTGGTGGATATTATAGAAGAAATTTTATACCCCCAAATTCAGGGTGTTACAGAGGTAGACTCTGGTGATAGCCAAAAGAGGCGACTTGACATCCCTATGACAATCCTATAGTACCTTCCATTCATGTCGAGGATCCAGCACTTAGGAATCCACAAAACAGAAGACATGGCACAAAATGGCAAATGATACAATTCTGATAAGATGGTACATGCATCCAATGGTGAAGCATGGACCCACTTTGATGGCATTCATCATTAGAAATCCAAAGAGGCTTGTAATGTATGTGTTGTGTTGGTAACAGATGGCTTCAATCCTTATAGAATGATGGTTTTCACATACACATGTTGGTTCATAGATGATTGCGGTGAGTGGAGATGCTCACACATGCCAAGTCAATGGCATCCTCAGTCTTTTTTTGCAGGGAACACTTCCATGGCCTAGTTGAGTACGCCAAAGTGATGGTGAAAGTGCACCTATCCATTTGTGGGTTTTGGTGCTTGAATCACAACACAATAAAGGTGTAAAGTGTTGAATAGGAACTTAGTGAAAAGCATACAAGGTTCAACACAGGAGGACAATGTAATATGCCATACACAAGTGAGTCAAATTATGGAGTATGAATATCACAAGAGAAAAGGACATTCAATGTACACTCAAGATGGTATGACTTAAGGAAGGCTTCATAAGCTGAAGATAACAAAGAAATTTGGCTTCGAGGAACTCAGCAAAGGAGAAAGTCAAGAGGACTAAGGTACCAAAGCTAAGATGAAGAAGCAAGTACTTGCATTAAGTCGAAGAACCAATGAAGCTCAATATAGGTCATGCTAAGGAGAGTGATCTTTGTTAAAAAAAGGTTAAGAAGAAGAAGAATAGACATTGGTTAAGTTGGTAATCAATGAACATGATCTGGAGTCAGTTTGGTTGACCAAGGACTAAGGCAAGGAATAACTTCGAGGGACTAAGCAAGGGTGAAGGTCAAGAGGATTGGGGTACCAAAACCTAAAGAGAAGAAGAGACTACTTGCAAGAGCCAAAGGTGATTAAGCTGTGAAGGGTTGTGTGATATTGAATACCAACATGAGAAGATGTGACTTGAAGCCATCGGAGTAACTCTATATGCATATGGATGGTTCAAGTCATAATACAATTTCAAGTTGAAAGTATCAAAGTTAGAACCTAGAAGGGCTTTCATGTGTGCATACCTTGATAAAGGAGTCAAAACTGAGAATCCAATGAAGAATCGGACTATGGGTGATTCCAAAGTTTGGAAAAGTTCTTAATGACCATTAAAACATATTGAAACTCAAATAAGTGACATAATTGATCAGATTTAGAGTTTTGAGGTTCCAAGTGGTATTTGGAGTAAGAGGTTGAAGAAAAGAACACATCTGGGTTTAAGATAAAATAAATGTGAGTATCCATGACTTAAACCACTTGGATACACTCTAACTAAGTTTGTCTAATACAAAGGAAGGTGCTCAAAGTTGGCCAAGTTGAATGGAAGATGATGTGCAGAAAAAGGACCCAGTGCAACTATCTGGGACGCACCTGACCAGTCTAGTGTGCACTAGACCTTCTGTCCAGAGAGCTCTAGAATTGGTCTTTGGTGGCCAGGTGCACCACACCGGTCCGATGGCATATCATACCACTTTTCCACAGAGGTCGATTTGAGGACTTGGCAGCCTGGCGCACCGGACCTCCTGGTCCAATGGCTACTTCAGGGCAACGGTCGACTCCAACAGTTAGTTGACGCGACGGCTGTGGTAGCACAGTTGTGGTTCACTGGACCAGCCGGTGCCAGCCTAGATGGAAAGTCTTTGTCAAGATCCCAGAGACAACATGACTGTTCAAGGTTCGGTGGTGCACCAGACCGGTCCAATGCACCCACGAAAATCAAAATCTACCCAACGACTTCTTTGGCCATGGGGGCTATAAATAGACCCCTCCACACCTTCAATAGCACCAAGCAAGCCTCCACAAGTGCATACACATATCCTAGCAAGCGTTAATCCCTCCCTAGTGCATCTCTAAGAGAGATCAAGTGATCGGTGTGTAATCTTGTGATAGAGAGTGGTGTGCATGCTAGAGTGCTTGTTCTTAGAGAAAAGAAGAGCTAGATCTTGAGAAAGCGTTCATTTACATTCACCATCCACCAGAGAGCTATCAAATTGTGGTTAGCCTTAGGATTGTTGTAATGTAACAAAGTGATAGTGGGGGTCTCTGTTTATCATAGGACGTTATAAACTTGAGAAAAGGGAGGAAGGAGTTGAAATAGACTACAAGCCAGTTGGCCAACTCCAACATGGATGTAGGCAAGCATTTGAGCTTGGCCGAACCATGGGAAAATCATGTGCCTTGTCTCCTGCTATATTTCTAATTTATGTTTCTTGACTTATATTTGTTACAAGTATTTGTGAAGTGCAGGTATCACTTGGACAAGGCATTCTTCCGCTACAACCACTCATCAAGTGAAGTAAGAAAGTTCAATTGGGTCAAAGTTTTAATTAACACCTATTCACCCCCACTCTAGGCGACATACAAGTTCCTAAGTACATCAAAAGGTACCTTCAGACGGGCCCAACCTACTCGTTCAACCACCACGTCGTCGCCATCGATGCTGAAGATTGGTCTGGTAGGGTATTCAACTAGGTAGAGAGGAGGAAGCAAGAGTTGTGGGTAAGTCTTTCTCGCACTATATTTCTCAATATATTACATTCATTAGACATTCTTGAAATAATTAATGCATCCATCATGTTCGTATGCAGGATTTCTTTAGATGCTTGGAGGGATATGAGGTTAGGGTGGATGCGGTGCCTACCAGATGCTATAAAAAATTCATCATGGACATGCACTACGAGACGCACATCCAGGCCATCGTAACTTACCATGGGATCGTCTTTGGAGAGAAGGTCTCTAAAAAGGACGCAAGAATCATGATGTTGACCTAGGACCCATACTTGTGGGTAAATACAAAACATTAATATTGATTCCTTTTCAGATTAAGTAGGCTTAATTTCATCTTCTAATATGCCATGTACTTGATGTATTGTAGATGACTCCTTAATAAGGTATCACACATCCCGAGTGTTGGGAATAGATGGTGGACAAGTGGTGCTCCAGCGAGTGGGAGGAGGCACACAACGCTTTTCAGGACCGACATTTGATGATGTTAGGTGTACCACACCATCAAGGAAACTATAGCCTCAGTGGATACATAGAAGCATATGCAAATTTATTTATATATTGTAACACTAAATTGTGCATGATTTCTTATCATCTTGCTAGTTTTCTTGCAGTCGATGTCACATGGTGGCCAACCTTGCTCCATCTCAAGGCATTTGCTACGGCCCATAAGGGCGAGCCAACATCCGACATCGATTACAACCTGGAGGACGGGCCCGAGGCGTACATCCATGCAACCATCCATAGGTACCTTGATGAGTACACATCGATGGTAAGGGAGGTTCATGGGCTAGAATACGATACGAGCATCGTGGACATTGATGGAGAAGTTGTCATGAGGGTCGGAGGAGGCAAAGAAGCATGGGCGGTACTAGATTGACGATGGTGCATTCGACTCAGCCGCTACTCTCACTCTATCTCAGATTCAAGCAAGGAGCACGAGCGCGAGCCCGGCCATATGCCCTCGATAGGACACTTGATAGCATAGGATATAGACACTCCAGGTTATTCCTACTTTATTCATCATTTATTGATTATTATAACCTTTTCTTTGCATTATTGTAACATGCCTAGCTGGAAGAAGATAGGAGGCAATGTCTAGAGTATGAGGTGAGGGCTTGTCGAACGGGAGGTCGAGTAGCAGAGGATGGTGGACATTCTTTAATACATGCAAACTCTTGGCGCCGCTATGGTTGTAGCTCCACCAGCTTTGCTATTCTCTCCACCTCCATCTCCTTAGTTTTCCACTCATGTGAGTATGAATGTTTTAGTTTGTATGTCTATGCTTAGGGTCAAACCACAACACTACTTAAAACCTAGTAGAGTATGGAAGTTTTAGTCATGTATGATATATATTTATCTTGTCTCACACATATAATCTCCTCTCCATTGTGTATAATCAACTAGCGCCATCAAATGATTCTCATGCTTCACCAAATCTATCTAATTGGTTAGCTTGGTGATGCTACTTGTGAGATATGTGTCATTTGTGATATATTGTGATGTTTGTGAACTTATTTGTGAGACATGTGAACTTAATTGGCCAGCACTTGGATTATTAGAAACATATGTGATGTTTGTGAGATATATATGGCGTTGGTGATATATATATATATATTGATGATATATATGTGATGTTAGTGATATATATCTTCTATTTGTTTGGATGGAATGTAAAAAATAAATAAAGGTTGTTTTTGTCACTTTGCCTAGTGTTGCACTTGGCAAAGGGTGCCTTTGTCGAGGGCAATGTCCATGACATTCACCAAAGTGACCATGCCTGACCACCTGGGAACATCCTTCGACGAGTGCCTTGGCCCTAGCAATTGACAAAGGAGCAAGATTTTTTGAGTGCCTTGGCCCTCGCACTCGGCAAAGGCACAAGGTTTGTCGAGTGCCAGGGCCAAGGCTCTCAACAAAGCCACCACCATGGCACATGTCGTTATGGCGACTTTTCTTTTACGAGTGTTGGGTCAGCACTTGGCAAAGTCTTTACCGAGTGCCCAACAAATAGCACTCAGCAAAGAGGCCTTGCTGATAACTTTTTAAATGAGGGCTCTTTGCCGAGTGCAACACTCGGTAAAGCCTTTGCTAAGTGCAAAAGTGTATTTACCAAGTGTCTGGTGAACTCGGCAAAGAAGGCAAGTCTAGTAATGAATGTTCATACACTGTTATATATATTGCACTAACCTTTGTCGACAATACTATAGATCTATCCAACACTAGTCAGTTCCAAACCCGCCATCAAATTATAAAATATTCTATTCTTTATAGTCAAAGCATCTCAAATTTAAGTTAAATCATAGTCCAACCTGCACGTTCCTTGTCACGGTCCGGTCGAACACCCACACGTTCGATTCCTGTGGTCCTGTATGCTCCCTTAACCCCGTTACCGACCCGAGCTCCATTTAATATCTGAAGCCCAGAGCTCCTATTATACCTGCCCTATCTCTACTACTCTATAAGGGTTCAGTGTGGGCATCCACCAGGGCTACACCGTGCCCCCGCCCTGGCGCCCCCAGCCTCCACCGCGCGTCCGCGCCCTGCCTCCCCCCTCACTGCACGTTCACCTCCCCTGCGACCCGCCCCGCTCGCCCCCACCGCAGCCGACGTTGCGTGCCATCAACGCCTGTGCCCCATTCCTCAGAGACAGTGGCCGCCTTGCCCATCCCCGCAAGGTACGCGGCCCCCGTCCACTCTTCCTCTACCCCCATCACCCCCAATCCCAGCCGCCGTCTCTCCTAAATCAAGCAAGGAGATATGTAGATCAACCGGATGGTGAAGGATCCGGGCGGTGGCAGACTAGGTGTGGCCTGCAGCGGAGACGGGGAGGAGCTCCTTCACTGCTGTGCGGACGAGCGCTAACCCCGCGTGGTAAACCCTAACCGACTCACACACTTCTTCTCTCCCCCGCGTGGTGGTCCCTTGAGGACGAGGGCACGGCGTGGACGGAGTGCTGCCCGTATTTCCCCCCAACGATTTGGCGGTGATGACGATCTCAAAACGGTTTGGAGGCTTCACGACTCTGTGTGAGTGGAAGAAGAAAGCAAACTGAACTACTGCACCTTAGCTTCCCGATGCGGTAAATTGTGCCCTGCCTTTTTATTACCCCGTCGTCCCCTTCCCACCCTCCTCCCCCGCCCGCCCGCCTGCCGGCGTCCCTTTCTTCTCCTCGTGCGGCGGCCCGCACCCTCACGAGATCTAGACTAGACGCCGAGGCCACGACGCTTTGCCTACCTCGCCTCCTTTTCCACTGTTGCTACGAGTAGTAGATCTTGTTTCAGACTCGAGCATTCCAGTTATTGCCAATGGGGAATTGTAGATGGACGTGGCTATGTTGCCACATTAGCACTCGGTGCCCAAGGTGTTTGTTTAGGAACTAGGTATTATCTCGGTCTGTTGATTCACTATGTCCAGGGTGGTTACATAATCATCTTAATTTCTTATATATGCTTACATTACAACGACTTTCAGGTTTGTTGCTACCGAGGAAAGCTTTGCATATCCTATTTATAAGCAAAAGCTAATCGAGATGAGTCACACATACTACACAAATATATTCAAACGTGCTAGATGGCCTGATGCTCCACAGCAGTATCCTGGAAACACCCATCTATGATGAATGGAAGAATAATTTCCCAGACCAGGAAACAGAGGAAGATCAACCCTTCATAGGCCACTCTATCGTCCATGTTGTGGTATGTATTTGGATATCTAATTTAGGAGCTGCATCCATTTTTCGTGTCTTAATTTTCTGTTCGCTTGCTCTGGAGAGCTGCGCAAATTATTCCATTTATTTTAAGGAATTTAGCAGCTGCTTATACTCTGTACCTGTGCATCTGAATCTAAGAAATAAACAGTTGACCAACAATTCCTGACCCCAGCACAAGGATATTCGTTAGTTTGCTGGTACTGTTCCAAACGTGACGGCAACAGGAGATATCGATATCATGGCCATGTATCCGGGTCAGGGTGTTGGGCTAATCACGGAGATCATACCAGCTACTCAAGTTGTCAAAAGTCTGGTCGCTGAAGCGAAGGAAGTCATCAGAGAAAAGCTTTTTGGTTACCAATAGAATCCTTCCTGAACTGCAAACTAGAAGTATCTGTGTGTGAGTAGTCACCAATCAGAATAATCACACTAAAACAAAAAAAAATGTCTAAGGTATTTGAGCTCCATACCTTTATAGAGGATTGCTGGTCAAACATGAACTGTCAGTGAGAGAAAAGAATCATGTTATGGTGAAGGGTTTAATTTGTTATATCATATATATCTAAGTATTTGAGTCACTCTTATTTCTGCAGATCCTTAAACCAAGGAGCATATTAAGAAATTCCTCTCAATGGGGCATGTGTCTTATGAAGTTCTATTACACGCACGTCCCTTATTCTTAAATGGTCTTCCAAGAGCAATCTTTCTGTTTTTTCATTGTTATATGACCCTGTGAACACCAAACTATTCTGCAGGTTAGAATTTTAGATATGGGAACTAGCTGGCTTGCCCGCACTGCGATGACATGTTATGCGCTTTCTCCAATGGCTAAGGTATGCACCCTCCTCCCTTTGGATCATATCTGTGGTGTTTCTACCTATGCAGTGTCTCCCCTTTGATGCGAATTTAATGCATACTTTAGACCAGCATGACTATTGGTTTGATAAAAGCTTGCAATCATCAAGTTTTGAAATACATTTTTGTTTTAGTGGTACTAATTGATAAACTATAAATTTCAGAAGTAACGTTTCTTCCTTACATATGTTGCTCTGATCAGTGATGGCCAGGGACATACATGTGTATTCTTGCTGCAAAAAATGTAGGTACATTTGGATTTTCGTTGTCCACAAATAGTAGCAATTCTATGCTTTCTTGCTTGATACAGTGTGGTGGATGACGGCTTGCTTCCACTTGTACGGTAGTTATTAGGGAGATTTTCCTAAAGAATATAGCCTAGCCAGAAACCCGTGAAACTATGATCAATTAGAGGCATTTTGTGAAAGAGATTAGGTTTTAGTTAGTTTATTATTTTTTTGTCTATTTTATTTCTTTCAGAAAAAATTGCTATAGTCTATGAGTTGGTTCTTAGCCTTCTACTCGAAGAGGTGAGTAAATGCAAATCTTTTTTAAATGATTGTTTATTATCCTCCAATCATGATCTCCTCTATGTGTTGCGAAAGTTGGAGCAGATGATGAATGTTTTGATTCAAATATTAAGGTAGAAAAATGTTTCAATGGCAAATAAGACACCACTTTAATTTCTGAAGGCAATTAAGGAAACAGGAACTTTTGTAGTATATCCTAAAAACCTGCCGGTTACAATCAAGTTACCTCAACTGAGAACAGACGCAAGCATCACCTGCATCCAAGTGCACTAAACCCCTAGCTCCCCTCTAACTGATAAGGTAGTTAGATTAAAGGTACATGTTCAGCTGGCATAGCCTTACCCTTTCATTTTTTATGTTAAAGTGCTAAGAACTGAATTTATGCTTCGAAGCCAAGGATTATAATTCTGGTACATTGAGGTTGAGCATTCAAGTCAACATTCATGCTTCTTGGGCTTCGGCAGCAGCGCAACATGCATACATGTTTCAGGAAGTCTCATCAGGCACAAAAGCAAGTCTAAAATTCTGATATAGGTTTAATAAATGTATGAATAACTTGATCCTTCCATCTATTCTTCTTTTCTTTCTTTCTCTGCAACCATGCCTAAGCAAACTTTTTCATAAGAGAAAAGAAGTTTTACAACAAATGGTATTATTAAGCCAAGGCTTCTGTAATCTAGGATTTTGGTTTCTTTAACTATTTTTTTCTCAAACACTAATGCTGGAAGTAAGTATGATTGTATTAAAGCCTTGTCATGACTGTTTAAAAGTTGTTGCAGTGTAGAATCAGTGAAAGTATGGACATAGCAGAATAATTCATATGTTTCAACTCTTTTGCCTGTTGAACTGTTTGACTTAGCCAAAAAGATACATCACTCAGCTCGGAAAGCCAATCCTTTCAGCTCATACTCATGAATTGTGATACCCCAATTTTCTGAAAAGAAGTTAAATTTCTTTTTCTCTTTTCTTTCATGTTCTGTGGCATTGGGGTTTGGAGTTTCAAGAGGCATTCCTCAGGAAACAGTAGATCTTTTGGCATTTTTTCCGCTAGGGTCGGGAGCTCAAATGGGAGAGCGAGTTTGGGCCATTGATCTCGATCTGATGGATGGGAGCCTCCTCTCCTCCCCAACCCTAGCCGACCCCCTCTCCTTCTCCCTAATGGTTGCAGCTACCCCCACCCTTTCCACCCCTTTGGCCGCCGCCCCCTCCCTCTCTTCCCCATTGGCAGCCGCCCCCTACCCTCTCCATGGCTTCCTCCTCGCTCTAGGTCTCCCCCACGCAGCAAGGATCAAGAAGAGGAGGAGCATGTTGAATTGAAGATGAAGAGAGGATCAAGGAGATGTTCTACCCCATCTCTTCTTGCAGATCTTCTTGGGGAAACCCTAGGTGGCTACACTCTGGATCATTCCTAGTACACTTTTCTTCTTCGATAAAGGCAAGTGAATGTAGCGGTGGTTGCTACCGTTTTGACTTGTTGTTTTTTTATCGCCTACACTTTAATATTCAGAATTATGGAATTCTTTCATAATTGAACTCTATGGTGATGCTTTACTTGCTTGTATTATACTAATGCTCAACCATATATTGATGATGATTATGATTCGAGTATGACCCAGGAGATTAATTCACACCCCTGAAGGTAAACAAAATATTATTTGAGGTTTGTATTGTATGTGAAGGAAGTGAAGTATATTGTTAAATGCAGCATGCCATATACATTGCATGATTCACTTGCATCTGAAATTTGTCGTGACCTAATGTCTGACTGTACCGGTACAACTTAGCATCGTACGTTGCCCGAGGAGGGGTACGATGCGGCTTCATACCCTTAGAGGTATGAAGGCAGAGGACATATGCATTGCATTCATATGCATTCTTGAAGTGATATTTGCAGAGGACATGGTTTTATACTCTCATAGGTACGAAGGCAGAGGACCTACATATTGCATTCCTATGCATACATTGAAGTTATATTTGCAGGTATTGTTGAAGCAGGGAAGTGTTATACAACCTATTGTGGTTGTTCGAAGAAATGAGATGGTATTGCGGTTATTGGGACTATTGAGTTCTATATCTACACGTATTTTGGATCTTAATTGTGATTTCTTTAAAATGTTGATTAATTCAATTTGTGGTTTAAATATCTCGTCAAAACAATTTGCTTGCTGAGATGTTTCATCTCACTCTTGCATTACTCAGTGCAGGTGCTTGATGCTCGTCAAGGGGAGTGGGAAGTAGCGGCACGTTGCACACACTGTTTAAAGAACCAAATAATTAGCTTTGGTTATTGACTTTTGAAGTTCATATTTTGAAATATGATGTAGGCATAAGCTGGTTCATTCATGGTTAATCATCTTTGATGAGAATTATATCATATTAGTATGATTCATTTTGTATTGATATATCTCTTTTGCTTCTGCGATGCTTATAATTACAAAGGAGACGCTGCCAAATTTTGTTTTGCTTAGTGTTCGGCCGTTGGTAGTGAAGTCTAGTAGCATCTCGGGGTGTTTGTGGATCCCGGGGTGTTACATGAATAAAAGAGTTCTCTTCTTCATTTTTGCTTCTTCTAGAGCTAACTAAATCTGTCAAGTCTGTTACATTCTGAATAAGCAGATCATATAACCAAATATGTTCTTCTGGCTTCGTGATTTGCTCATTTTTTCATCTCGGTGCTTTGTGAATTTACTTTTATCAATGCTTATTAGTCCTCAATCTAGAACAACACTAACAGCCTTGTCAAGACCATTCAGGTCATCTCTTATATCCTCACCTTTGCTAGCATAAGCCAGGTTATTATGGATGCAGCTCCAA
The DNA here is from genome assembly GCF_902167145.1 of Zea mays. NCBI lineage: Eukaryota > Viridiplantae > Streptophyta > Magnoliopsida > Poales > Poaceae > Zea > Zea mays. The sequence continues at coordinate 261,921,083 of NC_050096.1, read as the reverse complement.
GCATTATGGTATGCAATTTTTTGTTTATCAAATATAGCAATCTTTTTGTCAGCAACACTCAAGTCTCTCAAACTGCTGAGCTTTCATAATGGATACACAAGTTTTTGCATTTTTAATAGGAAAAGTGTGACCAAGCGAGTTAAACTCAGTCATCAAAGTTGTTGTTGTGATCTTGTCTCAGACAATACAACCTCCATCTTTGCCTTGAGAAGATCATTAACAGTATCCAGGAGTTCATGTAAGTTCACTATAATTTTTAATATTTATATTTCAACTAATTTATGTCTGAATCGAGCATAACCTTTCAAAAGGCTAGAATATTTTACAAGGCTTTGTCCTGTTGTATTCAATGATATGTTGTATATCCAAAAGTGTTACTGTTCAAGTTTTGAGAAAACATATCAATATTCTTTTTCAGTGCATTGATTTGTTAGAATACTATTTTGATGCCATCAATTTTCTTCATATTGATCTGTAGCAACGCATGGACATATACCTAGTATATATATACACACACATAGGGTGAGGCTATTGAGAGCTTTGGGCTTCCATAGCATACAGGAAGCACCAGCCAGCCATGCACCACCGTAGCCTGGCCGCCATCCTACCTTCTGTATGCGTACATTCCTTGCATGCAGTTTGTTTACATTTGCATGCGCGAGAAATTAAGAAGGGTATCTGTTAACTGTTGCATGCATGAAAACAAAAAAATCTGATTTGAATGCTTTATTCCTTCCATAAATATAGGATCTCTATAACAGTCATGCAGATAAACTCGTTATAAACATTTTATGAAATATACTGCTACTAACTATGCTACATAATGTAGTTATTTTTGCAATACGGTACGCGCGTAAAAAATCAGTTTCGTGCTGCATGTGCACAAATTTAGGATGATAATAATATGCGTTGAGAGAAAAATAGATTGACATGCATGGAAACAAAAAAAATCTAATTTTAATGCTTTATTTTATCCATAAAAATAGGATCTCTACAACAGCCGATGCAGATAGGCTCGTTGGAACGAGTTTTTGACATATACTGATACTAATTATGCTACGCCGTGTAGATATGTATGAAGTGTGGTACATCGCGTAAAAATTTTGTTTCCTGCTGCATGCGCACAAATTTATGATCATAAGAATGTGGGTTGAAAGGAAATAGATTGGCATTCATGGAAACAAAAAATCTGATTTAAATGCTTTATTCCGTCCATAAAAGTAGGATCTTGACAACATCCATGCAGTTAGTACCGTTGGATCCAGTTTAGCTTAATTATCATCCAAATTTAGGTGTTACTCTTCTCTCTCTCACTCTAGTTTCTATCTCTCTCTAGCTTCTCTCTCTCTTTTTTCCTTTTGTGTAGATTTAGCTTAATTAGGGAGGGATTAATTATTTTTCTTGGCCAAAACATTATGAGTCATGAAATGTTGCATCATGCTGAGTTTAAATATTCTTTGAATTGTTGCATATGTTTGAATTAGCTTGAATTTGAAACTTGGTTTGAAATTGAATTGAAAACCTAGAGAAAATAAATAGAAAAGCAATTGGAAAATCCCTCGAAAATAGAAAAGCCATTTTGGCCCAATCGGCCCACTAAGCCCAGCCGCGCGCGCGTGCCCTTGGTCTCTGACAGGTGGACCGCGTCTGTCGGCACCGACCCGCGCCTCTCTTCCTCTCTCCTTCTCGCTGTTCTGTGGGGTCACCATGTCGGCGCTTTGGCCCGTTGTGTGCTCGCGCGTCTGTGCCTCTGTTCCGTGGGCCCCGCTCGCCAGTCCCTCCCCCTCCTTCAACCGCTCGCCTACGCGGACCGCGTGCACGCACGCCGAGATTGCCGTGCCCACGTCGCTACCTAGCTCCAAACCGGCACCCTGACCCCCTCTACAAGTCCCCGCACATCCCCACCTCCCCTTGCCTCGCTCATTTCGCCTCTGCCCACTCACCTGAGCTGCACGCACCCGTTTTTCAAGCTCGCCGGAGCGTCCCCATCGCCAGGCCTCCTGCGCCCGAACCCGCCGCTGGTAGAGCTCGGCCGCCGTCCGTGACCGTGCTCCGCCACCGTCAGGCACAACCTCGCCACCGTTCCCGCTCCACCTGAGGTGAATTTCCCCGCCGGACCTTGTTTTCTCTCCCCCCCGTTTTCTCTGTCCTGTTGATTAGTCGCCGGTGATCGCCAGTACCGGTATCGCGCCGTCAAACCGAGACCCCCCTGGCCAACCGCAACGGCCCTGTGCCTTCTTCGCCCACGTGGAGTCGCCGCTCCAGCCATGGCGCTCGCGCCGTGCGCGCGACCAAGGTAGACGGCGGTCTTGACAAGGAGGACCCACCCATTAGTCTCCCCCTTCTTTCCCCATTCTGTGTCACTGCCTGGAGGGCCCCATCCGTCAGGGCGCGCCCACGAAGTCGCCTGCGCATGCCCTCTACCGCTGACTAGCGGGCCCGACCCCCCTGACCCCGCCTGTCAGACCCCTGCCGTTTCCCCCTCCCAAGTGCCTAAGTCGCTGACCCGTGGGCCCCGCCCGCCACGGAGCACCCGCGCTCACATCCCGCACGGGGATACCTAGGCCGGTGACGTGTGGGACCCACCGGTCAGCCCTCGCGTCCGATCCCGCGCACCCGCTTCTAATCTCGGGTGTCCGTTCTCGATTGGGTGGCCGACAAGCCCGGATACCCTTTTGCCGTGGTTGTTTTGCTTAAGACCCCCTCGGTTTTCTGTGAATAGAACATGTCGTCCCTATACTTTATACGCAGGCCCCTGTGATCTTACAGATTGAACCCTAGGCTTTTAAATAATTACAGAATTAGACCTATTTTCATATTTTTAAAGTCCCAAACTTGTTTATTTCATATATTTTGCATATGAACTCCAAATTTAGTGGTTCAAATTGTAAAATGTTTATAGGAATATTCTCTGTTTAAATAAATTAGTTCCATTCACTATCTGGACACTCTAATTTTTATGGCTAACTATGGACTAGTATATGTATTGATTTATTCATTTAATAAAATAAATAAAAGGAAAACCCTAGTGGTTAAAGTATATCTATTCTTGTGAGATTAATAAAGTATATTACATGAATTTATCTCTAGTTTAATTTGTATGTCTCATTAAAAGGAATTAAATTAGATTATGTAATCATGGACAATACTTAGAAAATAATCAACTACTCAATGAGAATTAGTTTACCCTATAATTTAAATTCCCTTTGAATTTATACTTTTCTCTTGAGATGTGTTCCCATGTTTGTACATGTTTGATATGCTGTTTATTTGTCATTTACCAAATGTATTGAATGTATGATCGCTTTATTTAGACAACGAGCAGTCCGTGGTTCCTGAGGTGTTGCGGAAGACCTTCCTGAGCAACAACCTGGTGAAGACAAGTGTCCTCTGACCCATTATGTCCCATTCATTTATAATTCACTGTCCCGCATTATATTACTGAAACCTAAGGATTGACTAGTCTGTATTTACTTATCCTTGTTTACCTTTTGGGTTATCATGGTTAGCTTTATGCTATTGCTTTAACTTAATCAATGAACATGATGTGATTATTTATGATACGATGATGTTATCTCGATGATGATATTGTGATATATTAGGGGGCTCAGGCCATTTTCCTGAGTACCTCTCAGTAAGGACTTGTTCGTGGAGTGACCACCTGGGATAACAGTGCAACCATGAGGATAGAATGAGACGCCCTTAGCTGATTAATTAGAAGAACCTGGGGGTGTAGTTGGCTTTGCCTGAGGGTCGTCAATGGGGGTCGGGGCGTAGTGCTCGCTCTGCCAAGGGGGGGTGCAGAGGTTCATTCGATTTGGTTTTGTTAGTCACCCACCATAGGGAGGTGTACTACGTTTGTACGACTAGCGAAACCTAACGAGCAGCTATGCACTAAGGGAGTCTTTGTAAATGCTACGTAGTGAAACCTTGTCGACTCACCTTGGTAGTGTTTGAGGGTTTGATCGACCCGAGGCATAAAGGGATCACGACTTGTGGGTAAAGTGTGCAACCTCTGCAGAGTGTTAGAAACTGGTATATCAGTCGAGCTCACGGTTAAGAGCAGCCTTGGGATCCTCTTTGATTAGAAGAACTTTGGTTACTTTTATGATGATGGTTAATAGTGTTGGTTATAATTCTGATCTCTGGTATTTCCTCTTAGAGGGAGTACTTTTGGGTAATAACTGGGTTTATTACTAAAACTTGGCTCTACTAATTGTAATAACTGTTTGACCAACTAAAAGCAACTGCTTAACCTCAACCCCACATACAGCTAGTCCACCTTAGCCAAACGGGACATTTGCTGAGTACGTTGATGTGTACTCACCCTTGCTTTACAAAACACCCCCACCCCAGGTTGTCCCCACTGTACTCAGTGCTCAGGAGGTGATGCTGGCAACATGGAGGACTTTGAGGAGTTCCAGGACTACGACGAGTTCTAGTTTATCTTAGTGGCAAACCCCCAGTCAGCTGCCTGTGTAGGCTTATCATCTACGTTTCGTTTCTCCGCACTTTGATATTAATGTTGAACACTATGGCTATGTATTAGACTCTGTGGTTGTCTTGGACATCTTGATGTAATTAAAGTACCTTTCCACTATTTACTTTGAGCATTGTGTGATGATGTCCAATTATGTAATCGCTGTGTACGTGAGCTCTGATCCTGGCACGTACATGGTTCGCATTCGGTTTGCCTTCCAAAACCGGGTGTGACAGTGGCTCACTTTTATGTCGAGATGACTATAAACTTGTGTTCGAGTCTAATAAATGTATACTGTCAAAGTATGAGATATTTGCTGGAAAAGGTTATGACATTGGAGGCTTATTCCGCTTAATTTTACATGATGTGTGTAATAAGTTTGTGATCAATGTTGTTTCGAATGAGTCGTATATTGACATTCTTGACTTTGTCATATCAATTTTGGTTGTGTCTCGTGGTTAGCAAATTTAAATTTAATCCTGAATTTTGATTTAGTCAAAGGTTCTAAGTTTCAGGTGTGCGTGCAATCTAAGCAACCTCGCAATCCTCATAAGGATGCAGAGGCAAGGAATTTGGCACCACTAGACTTAATACATTCTTATTTATGTGAGATGAACGGAATATTGACTAAAGGAGACAAGCGATATTTTATTACTTTTATCAATGATTCTACTAGATTTTATTATGTGTATCTCTTAAAATCAAAAGATAAATTTTTGCATTATTTTAAGACATATAAAACTGAAGTTGAAAATCAACTCGAGAGGAAAATTGAACGGTTATGGTCTGATCGTGGTGGAGAATATTTTTCGAGTGATTTTTCTGATTTTTGTGTGGAACATGGTATTATTCATGAGAGGACACCGCCATACTCACCACAATCCAATGGGGTTGCTGAAAGAAAGAACCGTACTCTAACTGATTTGGTTAACGCCATGTTAGAGACTTCGAGACTATCTAAGGAATGGTGGGGTGAGGCGATTTTGATGGCGTGTCATGTCCTGAATAAAGTTCCCACAAAGAAAAAAGAAATCACACCATTCGAGGAATGGGAAAAGAAGAAATTAAACATCTCCTATTTGTGCACTTGAGGTTGTTTGGTTAAAGTGAATGTGTCAATTAACAAGAAGCGCAAATTAGGACAAAAAACTATTGATTCTGTTTTCCTTGGGTATGCTTTCCACAACATTGGATATAAGTTCTTAATTATAAACTCTCGAGTACCGGACATGTTGGTTGGTACTATTATGGAGTCCAAAGATGCTACGTTTTTAGAATGAATTTCCCATGAAAGCTACACATGATACATCTAATGGTGAACCAACTATACCCCATGAGCATTTTATTCCGGTAGGACACACTGAGAATCCCATATACATAATCCTATGGAAGATGACAATGTATCAACTTGAAAGAGTAAGAGACCTAGGATTGCAAAGTCCTTTGGTGATGATTACATTGTATATCTTGTGGATGACACACCAAGTAACATTGAAGAGGCATATTCCTCTCCTGATGCTGACTTTTGGAAGGAAGCAATAAGGAGTGAGATGGATTATATTATGTTTAATGAAACTTAGGAGGTCGTTGAGCGTCCTTAAGGATGTAAGCCCATTAGGAGTAAATGGGTGTTCAAGAAAAAAGCTTAGGCCTGATGGTACTATTGAAAGGTACAAGGCGAGGCTTGTGATTAAAAGTTATTCACAGAAGGAAGATGAGTATTTCTTTGATACTTATTCACCTATGGCTCGATTGACCACAATTCGTGTACTACTTTCTCTGGCTGCCTCTTATGGTCTTTTCGTCCATCAAATGGATGTTAAGACAACATTCCTAAATAGAGAGCTAGATGAGGAAATCTACATGGAGCAGCCAACTGAGTTTGTAGCAAACGGACAAGAAGGCATGGTGTGTAAATTATTGAAATTGTTATATGGCCTAAAACAAGCACCTAAGCAATGGCATGAAAAGTTCGATAGAAATTTGACATCTGTCGGCTTTGTTGTGAACGAAGCAGACAAATGTGTATATTATCGGTATGGTGGGGGCGAGGGAGTAATTATGCCTGTATGTTGATGACATTCTAATCTTGGGGGTGAGTCTTGATGTGATTAAAGAGACAAAAGACTTTCTGTCTAATAATTTTGAAATGAAAGATTTGGGAGAAGTTGATGTTATTCTTAACATTAATCTATTGAGAGAAGGCAATGGTGGGATCACACTTGTGCAATCCTATTATGTGGAAAAGGTTTTGAGTCGCTTTGGTTATAGCGAATGTGACCCTGCTCCAACACATTATGATCCTAGTAAGCTATTGAATAAAAATCGAAGGATATCTAGGGATCAATTGAGATATTCCCAAATAAATGGTTCACTCATGTACTTAGCTACCGCTTCGAGGCCTGACATCTCGTTTGCTGTGAGCAAACTTAGCCAGTTTGTTTCAAATCTAGGAGATGATCACTGACATGCTCTTGAGAGAGTTCTGCGCTATCTAAAAGGTACTATGAGTTTAGGCATCCATTATACCGAGTACCCAACAATACTAGATGGTTATTGTGATGCCAATTAGATATCTGATGCTGATGAGATATATGTCACAAGTGGATATATGTTTTCACTTGGAGGTGGCGCTGTTTCATGGAAGTCTTGCAAGCAGACCATCTTAACGAGGTCGACCAGGGAAGCAGAACACACAACATTAGATACCGCTTCAGTTGAGGATGAGTGGCTTCGTGAACTCCTTATGGATTTACCGGTGGTTGAAAAACTTGTGCCGGCTATTTCCATGAACTGTGATAATCATACTGTAATAATTAAGATAAACAGTTCTAAGGATAATATGAAGTCGATAAGGCACAAAAAGAGGCGTTTGAAATCTGTCAGGAAATTGAGAAACTCCGGAGTAATAGCGTTGGATTATGTCCATACATCTAAAAATCTGGCATATCAATTTACTAAGGGGCTATCACGTAGTGTGATAGATAGTGCATCAAGTGAGATGGGCCTAAGACCCATCTAAAGTTTATCATAGTGGTAACCTATTCTATGAGATCGGAGATCCCGTGAATTAGAATGGTGAAACAAGCTAGTGGTAGACTGAGAGGAAAGACGCTTAATAAGGTTCATTTCAGATGCATATCTTTCCTTACTGTAAGGTAGGTTGGTGTTTACACCTTAATATGTTCTGAGTGGCTTTGTGATGCAAAGATGTTGTCCTACAGAACATCTTTAGAGGAACATACCTATATGGCTTAACTGCTAGTCACAGTTTATGAGATCTAGGTGGTCTCTAGATACCCATGAAAGGCTATGGAGTTTGACTTATATGCTCCAACTAGAGGGGATGCGTTCGGCAATCTAGTACTGGTAAAGAGTTTAGATGAACCTTATTCCACGCAAAATTGCCAATTCAAGGCCTAGTCCATTAACCAGAGGGTAAGTGTAGTCTAGGTTCAAGGTGGATGTTCAACTTAACAGTTTCCACCAAAACACCAGTATATCAAATGTTTGAGATGATGAGAGCATTTTAGTGTGACTTAGCATTTGGTGGGGATTGTTGGATTAATGTGGGCTTGGCCTAAATTAATATTCAATAATAGTCAATGCTAATGGCCCACTTTAATGCTATGGTGTACTAATAATTTAGTACCATATTGGAATTTCAAGGGACAAATCAATCACCTTAAATAGGTGGACCATTTGTGCATCTATTGAGAAGTTGAGAAAAGGATGAAGGACTCCCACACGCGCGAGTGCGCCGCCTCTGCCGACCGGGCCGGGCCGCAACCGTGGTTCGTGTAGATCAGACCTTGGTTCGAATATTCCTCCCTAATGCTTGCGCATTTTGCCTAGAGTGATGACCGTTTGTTTCCTGTCTTATGGCTGTAATGGCTCATCAGTTTTTGGCTCTAATGGCACGATCGTTACTGTCTGTTGCCCTTCTCTCCTCCCTCTGCGCATGTATAAATACGAAGGAGGTGGACGCTCTTCTGGTTACTCGAACTGTCTCTCAAACATGTTGCATTCAGCACATCCCCGTCCCACCTTCTGCGAGCATAGAGAGAGTGGGAGAGCAGGCCTCTGAAATTGCCGTCCGTAGAGGTACACTTGCACGGGTGTGCGGGCGATCAAGTTTTTGGGGAGCGTACTTGTGACTGCTCGCTTCATCCGCTCCGGTTCTTCGCCGTTGGTGCCTTTCGAGGGACTACATTGAGTACATATGCGTGCATCGAGTGCATACGACTACATTGAACATACACACGAGATGTCTCGTGTGAATGGATCCACTGATGCCTTGAGCATCGGTCCCTCCGCAGGGTACTTTCTGTTTTCAATACTTGTGCATGTTTCATTTCTGTTTACTACTTATGCGACTAGTGGTACACACATGCACATACATGTTGTCACATACATCAAACTGGTTTTCTGGATTAAATTAAAACTGATAATGCCTAATTTTCTAATAGTATCTAGCTCAATAATTTTCATTATAGCATCGCAAATTAAGGATACCACCTCTTTTGATCAAAAGGAACATAGCAAATCAGTTATCATAGCACAGTTACATGTCAGGGCAACCATCGATGCACACACACTGCATATGCAGTCGAGCTCTTTGTGTTAAATGTGCAGTTCAGCTCTTTCACAAACACAACTCCTTCATGTATCACACATCCCTCAATCTGTGATAACCCTCAGCACATATGTAGTCATTAGGGAACCTGTTGTATTAACCAACATATCATACAATTTGGAGGATTGCATCATAGGGCATCGAGTATAGAACCAAATTCCTCATCAATTAAGAAGACTCATTTCACATCTTAATACATGAGAGGAGATTGATGAGTGCAAACCTGACAGGGACCAGATTGGCGGGAGGTTAGGGCGAGAGAGAGGACCAAAATGTCAAGGATCATGACCAGTGCCGACGGTCGGATCCAAAATATAGCACTAGGGTTGGAGGGGGAGGGCATAACAAGCGACGATGTGGGCGAGGAGAGGTCCACGAATGACCAATGCGAGCACCGAGCAGCGAGTGCAGAGGAGGAAAAAGATCTGGAGACCTCAATTCAATGGAGTGCATAATGGGTTGCATAGATCTCAGGGAACGAGGAGGATGAATTACATGGGCGCCATGGAAGTGACACCAGAGGTGAGGAAGAACGAGAACAACAGGTATCGTGGCGCCAGTAGGGAGAAGAGGACAGAGGCAATGGATGGGAGGGAGGTGAGGAGAGTGTGCTGGAACAATATTCCTTAGTCGTACCTTGAGGGGTGCGTGGCCTTGGAGCTTCATCATTGCCTCAAGATCCACAATGAGGGTGGCACCACGCTCATCGCGATAGCCTAGGAAGAGGCGGAGGCGGATGCCCCGGGGCGGCGCAATTCCGGCCATGTGGGCAAGGGGCGGAGGAAGTGCTCGAGGATAGCCATGGCGAGGAACATGGACACGAGGATGGTGGTGGTCACGAACCTGAACGACACCGTGCTCATGTCGCTGTCTAGCTGCCGCCACCACATCTCCTCCACCGTAGTCGATGTCGCCCTCACCCCTGGCAAAACCGCCGAGGTGAACGAGGGACGGGTGGTGACAGGGGAGGGGATGGGTGTCACACAGATTCACGTCGCGAGGGGGGTGAGCGGGAGACGGTGGTGCCGAGGACTGGGGCGGGTGCGACACCAAGGCCGGGGAGCACGGTATTGCTGTGCACGGCTATAGTTGATGCTTAATAGGTACTAGAGATTTAGTTAATTATACATAAAAGTGGAGCTTTAATTTAAGATTTGGTGTGGTATATAGTGAACAGCAAAATTATTTGTTTTTTAAAAATATATAGAATTAATCATGTTATTATTTGTAATAAAGTAGAGAACGTTATGATTAGTGTAGAAAACATAATAATAAAAATCTTATGATGTTTTTTAATCTTAAATACGATGTATTTTGTGGCCTCGTAGAATTTTGAAAACAAATCAAACTATACATAAAAATCAGGTTTTAGAAGCAAGGGACCGAACAAGGTGAGGGAATACATTTCCGTATTGGCATCTTAATTATAAAGATTAATACCGAAATCAAGAGTAGGATGATTTCCTAGTGGTTGTTTTGAGTTTTGACGTCTAAAAGAAATAAAGAAACAAAAATACACATGCATGGTTTGTTTTGACGTCTAAAACAAATTTCCAATATTGTTCACTTAAATACAATATTATTTTGGATGTGGAGTTTGAGTAAAAGTTTTTCCAATATTCTATTACTTATCTGATGTAAGATAAAATGTCTTCTAAGGTATAATTTCCATTAAGAAATACTAGTGACTGTTTCAAAGTTTATAGCCAAGTCTATATAATGATCTTTTTCATTTAATCCCTTTGTTTAGAGTTAATACTTGTTTTGATCTTTGAAGGAATCCTTCTTTTAATAAATCCCTAAGTATGATTTTGGGTATTACAGGTGCCATGGTGCTTCTCACAAATGCAGAATCAAGCACAAAGTCACACCCGACTAGCGAATTTTGAGGTGGGGATCGTAGCGAAAGAAGAGTTAGGGTTTCAAGCACATACAAGGAGACCGAACAGATATAACAACTGATCGCTCACATCCTGACTGGGAACCTATTATAATGTTGTGACTCGGATTTTCAGTCGACTGCGTAAAACCACCAAGCACGATCTCATGACTAGCTGATTGGAACGCAGAAACAAGGGCAAAAGAAAGCAACCAAACGAGTTTTTCAAACCCAAACATATAAATAGAGTTCCATGCATGCATAACCTATCTTCTTTTTACATAAACGGCCAATTCGTTATGAACTGGCCCAAAATCCACCCCACCACTACCACTACGGCAAGCTACCTAACCTATGCTGGTGGTGACCCGCCACCAGCGCCTACCGATGTCGCCTTCACTGCCGCCGCCATTGCCATCGCCACCGCTGATGCCTTTGCCATCGTCACCGCTGCCGCCATTGCTGTCGTTGCCATTGCCATTGTCGCCATCGTCGATCTTGCCGTTTCCACCCTTGCCACCACCGTCGACCTTGCTGTCCTCGCCGCCCTCGTCGTCGCCCTAGTACCCATCCTTGTCCTTCTCCTCCTTGGAGTCATCCGAGCCATCAAGCCCTACTCGCTCGATGGCCTAAACATAGAATCTCTCCGCCCTAGGGAGTCATCCGTGCAGACGGATGACGACGAGCGAGGAGTCGGTGGCAGGGTCCTCTCATCCCCGGAGGAAGATTTTACCTCCGAGTACTCAGAGTCGTCGAAGTCCTCTAACGGCGAGGTTGGAGGCCACTTCCTCTTACCACCTTTGCCTCTCTTGCATTTCTCGCTGCCCTTGCCGCTCTTGCTTCCAGCCATTAGAGTTTTCAGGTGGAGAAAGTGATAGCAAGAAAGTGAAGCAAAGACGAGTGAAGAAGTACATACCAGACGGTTGGCTCAGAAGGGTGCCCTTTCGTCTTTCGTCCATACAACGAACAGTCGTAAGCCATCAAGGGTCATTTAAACTTCCAAGAAACGACACGCTTCTTGCAAAACATAGCGTAACACAGCATCAGAGTTCAATAATTGAACTACTCACACGTATCATTGCGTCCTATCAGCTTAAGAAACTGCTCTGCGGACAAGACGACATACACATCCATTGGGTACCAAGTCTGGGTTTTCTGGAAAACTCCAAACCAAAAAATATCAACAAGTTGTCCAGTCAAACCTTAGTCAACCAGGACTCTATCAGTTGAACTCAGCCAACAACTTCAGCAAACCTTGGCTAGACATGACCCAGCCAGATAGGTCTCAGTCGACTAAGCTTTAGTCGGCCAAACCTCCGTCAAGCTAAATTCAGTCGGCTAGATGTCGTTTAGTCAAAAAAACTCGACTTACTCACAACCAGGCTAATAAAATGATCCTCTGAAGAAAAGATATCGGGAACCATTGAGTAGATTGTTGCTCAACTCAACTCAAAGCTCGAGGGCTACACCCATTGGGTGCACCAACAACATGGGAAAAGAAGTTGCACTTAAAGACAATCAAATAACATAGTTCATTCTTGGTGTCTCGAGCCTATTATCCTCGAAAATTCGCTTGAGCCTTGGGGGATTTTGGGAGATAGATGTCCCATGGGCCACTAAGGCGTAGATACATTCCATGGGCCACCAAAGAGGCCCCTGATAAGTCGCCTAATAGAGCGCATAGTGAGCCTCGCTTGGGTGGGACAAATAATAACCGAAGTGACGACGCGGAGGATAGCTGAAAATCTCGAAGAATATTGCACGTGTATACCGATGGTGCATGTGTCCTGCAGGGGGATTACGTTGCGTGTCCGCAGAGGGATCACCTGAACTCTAAAGACGTGTCTTGAGCACAGCCGAGCACCGGATCACTCAGACGATAACTTGGAGAAGGAAACCAAGCACTGAAAGAATATGCATACTTGTAGCAACAGAAAGTAGACTCGATTGGACTCAATGATCCATAAAGCGATGTCTCTTCAGTCAGCTATATAAGGCTGTAGAAGTACCCCTACAAAAAAGAGAGCACTCCATTGATTGATAGGCAACTTCATCTTCCACCTCCCACAATTACATGTAATCTGCGAACTCGGAGCAATCCAATACTCAGCACTACACATGACATAGGGCATTACACACTTGCGTAACTGAACCTATATAAATACCTCATTTTCCAACGTGTCCCTGCATGTATCATCGAGCAGCGATCGACATCGTCGTCCTCCCAAAAGCTCTACGTGGGTTACCACGTAGTGCGTCGTCGGGACTAAACACCGAAAGTGTTCGTACAAGGAACAAAATCCTGTTAGAACTCAAGGAAGACGGTTCTAACGATCGGATTCGAAAATCAGCATAGAAATAAAAATCCTTTTTGATTTTTTTTAGAAAAGAGTTTAAATCCAAATCCAATTTTTAGGTGCGAATTTAAATTCTCACGGGTAAAAATAATGCTCCAGCATGCAGCGCATAAACAATATTTATTTTAAGAAAAATATTATTTGAAATGTTTGATCCATATAAATGTCCTCTAATTTAAATAAATATGGGAGATAATTTTATTTAAATTTCAAATTAGAATTTTGGAACAACAAATCATACATGAATACATTACTAGCTCACACTTTGTTTTTAATTACTTAGTGCACTCTAGGCGATAGAACCAGCCATTCATGAATATGATGCCCTTGCCCTTGCCACAACCGCCGAGGTGGCCGAGGGATGGGTGGTGACTGGGCAGGGGAGGGGATGAGAGGTGGCGATGGGGGTAGGGGCGGCACGTAGATTGGTGTCATGAGGGGGGTAAGCGGGAGACGGCAACACTAAGGACAAGGGCGGGGTGCGGCATCAAGGCCGGGAAGCACGGGCCACGCAGGAGGACATCAGAGACAGTGGAGGATGCGGTAAGTGCAGGGTGAATTGTGAGCGGGGAGGACGGGGTTGGGGGCACGGTATCGCTGTGCACGGTTATAATTGAAGCTTAATAGGTAGTAGAGATTTAGTTAATTATATATAAAAGTGGAGCTTTAATTTAAGATTTGGTGTGGATTTGGTGTGGTTTATAGTGAACAACAAAATTATTTGTTTTTTTAAAAATATAGGATTAATCATGTTATTATTTGTAATAAAGTAGAGAACGTGATGATTAGTGTAGAAAACACAATAATAAAAATCTTATGATGTTTTTTTAATCTTGAATACGATGTCTTTTGTGGCCTCGTAGAATTTTGAAAACAAATCAAACTATACATAAAAATCAGGTTTTAGAAGCAAGGGACCGAACAAGGTGAGGGAATACATTTCTGTATTGACATCTTAATTATAAATATTAATACCGAAATCAAGAGTAGGATGATTTCCTAGTGGTTGTTTTGAGTTTTGACGTCTAAAAGAAATAAAGAAACAGAAATACACATGCATGGTTTGTGTTGGGGCGAAGGCAAAGACGCTACCCTTCGCTCCAGGCCCTCGTCACCTCGATGCACCAACGGAAGCTAGATGACCGGCGCAGGTCACCCTTCATCCTTCTCACCGCAAGACGAAGGCCCACGACGAAGTCCCGCCATCCGACGTCCTGACCCAACCTGGATTCCCACGTGGTATGGCGGCCCATCGTGACAGGCCCCGCACGGAGAAGCGTGTTACGGGCCCGATTTGTAATGGCTCTTATGTAATGACAGTCTGTAACCCTCCATTATGGGAATATTCTAGGTATAATCCAGGTGCCTGAGGCCATAAATGTCCTTACATCAGGACGTTGGGCACCCGGGCACCTATAAATACCCCCGTACAGTGCCCTTGAGAGGCTAGATTAACAGGGAGCAATCGCCATCTCGAGTTAAACCTTGTTTGCATTCCTTTCACTCCCCCGTTGGATCATCTTGCCCGGGAGAGCAAGTTCCAACATTTGGTGCCCACCGTTCGTGCTTCGAACAAACCACCCGCGATGGCACCCAAGAGAGCTAGCTCGAAGGCAGCCTCATCCATTGACGAAGCAGCGAAGGCAGCGCTGCTAGCCGAGAAAAAGGGCAAGGCCCTTGTAGACACCACCCACCAAGAAGCCTGCGAAGACGACGCCGTTAGCAAGAGACAGTGCAACGATCAACCAACTCCCGAGGGCAGCCTCCGCACCTGCAGCTCCGGAGGACAGCCACAGGAACCACCCCCAGGTTTCGCTCCGCTAGAGGGCGAAGACGCCACAGAGGACGGCGAAGTCATCGGCGTTTCAGCAGAAGAACAGCTACAGCTGCGGGCCCTGCGTATCAAGAACCGCAACCTCCAGAAGCAGAAAGAAATCCTCGAGGCCAAGCGCCAAAGCGTTTCCGCGCAGGCCAAGGTGCGCCAGATGATACGCGACAAGGAGCAGAGGGCTCAGGAACTCGAGTAAGAGATTGCGCTCATGCAGCGCGAAGGCCAACATGATCTACAGCACGGCCCACCCCTCCAACAGCGCGCGCCAGTCGGAGACCTATTCATTCCTCAGCGCGGACCCTTCGCCCCGCACGCCTCAGCATTCCAAGGCATCAACTACCTTGATGAGCGGAGCCCCCTGGCGCCGCAACTGCAAGTGTCACCATGGCCCACCAACTTCAGGGCAGGGACCTACTTCAAGTACAACGGCAGCACCGACCCAGCACAGTACATCATGAGCTATCAAGTCGCTGTCGCATCATCCGGAGGGGACGACGCCACGATGGCCAAGTCCTTCATCATCGCCCTCGAAGGTCCGGCCCTGACCTGGTACACCAGGTTGCCCCCATTGTCCATCGACTCCTGGAGAAGTCTCCGGGACAAATTTCTGGTCAACTTCCAAGGGTACCGCCCAGACACCGATGCCTTGGCCGAACTTTCACTCTGCAAGCAGCTGGAGAAAGAAACCCTGCAGGAGTACTACCACAAGTTCCTGACTCTCAAGTCACAACTGCCTTCGGTCGACGACCAAATTGCCATTCACTATGCCATCAGTGGCCTTCGGGCTGGCGTCCTTTACAGTCACTGCATCAGGGACCCACCCAAGAACCTCCAAGAGCTCTATCAACTATTTGAAAAGTATGCTAGATCCGAAGAGCTCCACCAGCGCAAGGTCGAGTCCTAGAGGAAACCCAAGGACCCTCCGCAGTCCAGCTAAACATGGACAAGACCTTCGCAGCCAGACTCCGGTCGGGACAGCCACAGTCAGCAGCAGGTGCATAACATTGCCAACCAGCACCCCGCCGGCGAGGCCCCTCGCCGTCAAGATTATCCCCCAGGGCCGCAGCAATGGCACTCGTGGTCGGGGCCGAGGACGGGCGCAGCAGCCGCGCAGATTTTACTGCCTGTTTCACGGCGAAGACTACGCGCACCCAACGAGGGACTGCCCGGAAATGAAGGCCACCAGGGACAGGATGTCCTGAGCATAACCAGCCGACAACCCAAGAGTTGTCGCGCACACATATCAACACCACCTCCCACAACCATACAACCACGGCCCCGCTCAGCATCCACCTAACCACGCATACCAACACCACTTTTGGGGACTTGTCCTTAAATGCTATGAATTAAGAACAAGGCAACACAGAAATTGTTAAACATTAAAGTCCTTTGTCCTTCGAAGCATTATTTCCCTTGGGATATAATGAGTTTCGGACGAAGGTTATGAAGGACATACCTTCATCAGTACAACAAATAATGAAGAAGGATTCATATAAAGTATGAGAAATAACATAAACACTTAAATATTATTATTAGCTCATTTCTATTTTATTATTATGGAAAAATAGAAATGATAACAAATTACAAATGTACCTTCAGCTTAAAAGAAGGCAAAAGTACAAGCGTGACACAAAAGCAAATGCCAAGTCAGCGTGAATAGTACGAGAGTACTGTTCACCTATTTATAGGCACGGGTCGTAGCCCATGTAAAATTACATCTAGGCCCTTTGCATTTGATAATAACTCTATAGTAATTTATCGGGGTCTAGATAGTCTTTTCCTCTTTAAGTCGGTTTCCTCTTTTCTGCCAACATGCCGAAGCTTCCTTGCACACAGCTTCGGCTCTGTTCCATCCTTCGTTCTCCTTGTGTTTCTTCATACAGCGATTTTGACATGTCCGAAGGGTCCATGTCCGAAGGTACCTGTTCATGTATTACACTCCAGAAACATTGTCAAATCACGTTTTTGAGGACCTTCGAAAGTCGAAGGCCCCCAACAACCACCAAGAGGTACAAGTGGTACCACCCCCACTTCCGCCTCCGCACCCGCATCAGCCAAACATCCATCACCCAAATCAACCCAAGCACCAAAACAGGAATACTTCCCTGATCAGCCGTATCGCGGAGTCATTCACATGATCACTGGGGGGTCCAGCGTCGACTTCGACACGAAGCTACAGAAGAGGGACCACTACCGAAGCATCAACCACGTCGCCGTCACCGGCCCAGTCGTGCAAACGAAGTGGTCCCACGTGCCGCTGACCTTCGACGCCATAAATGTCGACCTACGCAGCGCACCCCACATTGACGCCATGGTAATCAACTGCAGTGTGGCAGGCTGGGACCTGCACAAAGTCTTAGTTGACAACGGCAGCCAGGCGGACATCATCTTCCTCCATGCCTTCAACCGCATGGGCATCAGCCACAGTTTACTTAAGCCTTTGGACAATCCCCTATATGGCTTCGGCGGCAAGGGCACCTTTCCTGTGGGCAAGATAGAGCTACCCTTGTCCTTCGGTGTAGCACCCAATGCACGAAGTGAGCAGGTCACCTTCGACATCGTTGACATGGTATACCCGTACAACGCCATAATGGGTCGTGGCTCCATCAACAAGTTTGAAGCGGCCATTCACGGACTTTACCTGAGCATGAAAATCCCGGGTCCGCAAGGCGTGATCACAGTCTATGGCAACCAGCAGACTGCGTGCAACATTGAAAGAGACTTCATTCTAGGGCAACGGAATGTACACTACCTTACGACGCAGCGCGAGGTCCCCGAGGCTGCCCGCCCAACTGCCAATGAGCTCGAAAAGGCACAGCTGCAGAGCAACGACGGAACAAAGACGGGCCCCCCTTCACCCGGCAACGCCCAAGCAAACGGTCATCATAAGCGAAGACCTGATTTCGCAAGACGAGGAGAAACTCATCTCCTGTCTTTCCAGAAATAAGGACGTCTTCGCCTGGTCTGCCCTCGACCTGGTCGGAGTCAGTCGCACTATCATCGAATACAGTCTGGGCATCGACCCTTCGGTGCGGCCGAAGAAGCAGAGGTACACCGCCTGCTTGAGGCCAATTTCATCGAACCAGTCGCCTACCCTACGTGGCTCGCTAACATAGTCATGGTGCAAAAGAAAAGCGGCAAGTGGCAGATGTGCATCGATTTCACAAGCCTCAACAAAGCCTGCCCCAAGGATAATTTCCCGCTGCCACGGATCGACAAGATAGTCGATAGTGCAGCCGGATGCGAAGTCATGTCGCTCCTCGACTGTTTCTCCGGCTACCACCAAATATACATGAAGGAGGAAGACAAGGCCAGCACCAGTTTCATCACGCCCTTTGGCACGTATTGCTTCGTCAGAATGCCGGAGGGACTAAAGAACGCTGGGTCCACTTTCTCTCGCCTCACCAAGATGGTGCTCGAGAGCCAAGTAGGCCGGAACGTTTTCACGTACGTGGACGACATCGTCGTCGCCAGCAAAAACAAAGAGGATCATCTGGCCGACCTCGAAGAGACATTCACGAACATGCGGGACGCACGACTTCGCCTAAACCCCGAGAAGTGCGTCTTCGGAGTTCGCCAGGGGAAGATACTGGCCTACCTGGTGTCGCACCGTGGGATCGAGGCCAACCCGACCAAGATCCAGGCTATCATCAACATGACGCCTCCGCAGTCAGCCAGAGACGTCTAACGTCTGACAGGCAGATTGGCCACCCTCAACAGATTCATTTCCAAGTCCGCAGAGCGAAGCCTACCTTTCCTCAAGACACTACGTGGCGCAAAAGACTTTGCATGGGGACTAGAGCAAGCGGCAGCCTTCGCATCACTCAAGCAGCACCTGTCAGAGTTGGCAACCCTTACAAGCCCCGACCCCTCGCTACCTTTGTTGCTCTACGTCGCAGCTTTGCCACACGCAGTCAGCGCAACTTTGGTCCAAGAGTAGGACAGAGAGGGCACCACTCGGCAGTGTCCAGTTTACTACGTCTCCGAAGTCCTCACAACTTCCAAATGCAACATGACGGAGTTGGAAAAAATTGCCTACGCAGTCGTCATGGCATCGCGCAAGTTGTGCCACTACTTCGAAGCGTTCAAGGTGCGGGTCACCTCGGACAGGGGACTCGGTGAACTATTCAGAAATCCGGAGGCGTCCGTCCGTATCGCCAAATGGGCAGCCAAACTCTCCGAATACCACATCACCTTCGAGCCTAGGACATCAATCAAGTTGCAAGTCCTCGCAGATTTCATTATCGACTGAATAGGGCCAGCATGGCAGCAAGAGGAGCCCTCAGAGAAGGTGTGGACCATCCACTATGATGGTGCATGGTGCCATGTGGGGGCAGGCGCGGCTGCAATTATCACATCACCCATTAGCGTCAAGCACAAATACGCAGCACGCCTCAGCTTCGCTCTGGAATCCGACAGGTGCACAAACAACATAGCAGAGTACAAAGCCGTTATCCTGGGCCTTCGCAAGCTAAAAGCACTCGGCGTGACCACCTGCATAATCAAGACAGACTCCAAAGTTGTTGGTGGCCAGGTCGAGAAAGACTATTCAGCAAAAGACCCCGCACTTCTGCAGTATCTTTCGACCGTTCGCAGTCTTGAGAAACAATTCAAGGGTTTCACCCTGCAACATGTGGACCGCGCAAGGAACGAAGAGGCCGACGCGTTAGCCAAAGCAGCAACCAGAGCCGAAGCCCTGCCCTCTGACGTGTTATACCACGTCATCGGCACACCAGCCGCCCGCAATCCTGAGGGTCTGCAAATAACCACCAACGCCGAGGGCCGTCGCATCGTCAACCTCATCATGACCGAAGACTGGCGGGCCCCAATAACCCTGTTCTTGCAAGGATATTACCATCCAGGTGATGTCAACGAGGCCAAGCGCCTCAAACTCCGAAGCTGAGATTTCACACTTATTGAGGGCCAGCTATACAAGAAAGGGATCAGTCAACCCATGCTCAAATGTGTCACAGAGACCGAAGGCCTTCTGATCCTGCGCGAAGTCCACAGCGGAACTTGCGGCTCTCACTCGGGGCCTAGGGCCCTTGCTGCCAAGGTGATCCGTCAAGGTTTCTACTGGCCTGCTATGATCTGCGCCGCGAATCGAGTCACGAGGTCGTGCGAAGCCTGCCAGAAGTTTCTCCCCGTTCAGGCAACCCTTCGCAATTCACAAAGCTGATCGCCCACACATGGCCACTTCAACGCTGGGGGCTAGACATTGTCGAGCCACTACCCATGGCCCAAGGGAACCTCAAGTTCACCTTCGTCGCCGTCGAGTATTTTACCAAGTGGATCGAATCAAGGGCAGTATCCACAATAATGTCGAAGACTGCCCAGAAATTCTTCTGGCAAAACATTGTTTGCCGATTCGGAGTCCCGTCCGAGCTCACAGTCGACAATGGCAAACAGTTTGACAGCCAGGACTTCAGGAACTTCTGCTTCTCCATTGGCACCAAGCTTGCCTTCGCCTCAGTATATCACCCACAATCTAACGGCGTCGTGGAGCGCGCCAACGACAAGATTTTCATTGCCATCAAGAAAATGCTTCTCAACGACAAGAAGGGTAAATGGGCTGACCTACTACCTGAAGCAGTCTAGGCGCTGAACACGACCGAGTTCCGGGCGACTGGATTCGCTCCCTTTTGCCTACTATACGGATCGGAGGCCATGACCCCGCAGGAAATAAAACATGGGTCACCACGGACAAGCGCTTTAGCCGTCCCCGACATAGACGAACCAACCTCCAAATACCTCATCGACGGAGACCGTGTCTTCGCCCTATAGGCCCTCAACAAATACCAAGCTCAAACGAAGGCCTAGCGCGACCATGCAGTCGTCCCAAGAGAATTCGACGAAGGGGGCCTCGTACTCGTCCGAACAACCCGGACGGAGTCACGGGGCAAGTTGGAGCCAAAGTGGGAGGGTCCATTCATCGTCAAGACGAAGGCGTCCCCCAGTGTGTACAGGTTAACAACGCCATCTGGCGAGGACCTAGAGCATTCCTGGAATATCCATAATCTCCGCAAATTTTTTGTTTGAACCCTCAGGGCCAACACGCCCTTGTAATTCACCAAACAGTATCATTTCGACCCGCACTCTTTTCCTCCCGGGGGTGAGGTTTTTAATGAGGCGGAACAACACAACAAGTGCGATAATTGAAGTCTTTGTAAAAGACACTCCGCGCAAAAGTCGCCCAAGGGTGCAGCCGGACTAGCACAACAAGTGCGCAAAATCAAAGTCTTTTCTAAAAGACTCTACGTGCAAAAGTCGCCTAAGGGTGCAGCCGGAATAATAAGTGCGCAAAATCAAAGTCTTTTCCAAAAAACTCTCCGTGCAAAAGCCGCCTAAGGGTGCAGCCAGAACAACACAATAAGTACGTAAAGGCCGAAGTCTTTTACAAAAGACTCCGTGCAGAAGTCGCCTACGGGTACGACCGGAACAATGAAGGCGCACAACCTTATCATACAAATTACGATTACTTACACAAAGCGAGGGCATCATATATTACATTGGCTCAACCTTCGGGATGATACCCATCTCTGAAAGGGAAATGTGCCCTTGGGCCATTTCTAAGTATTTTAGTGATTAAGTGCCCAACACAAATGGTTTAAGTGTTAAATTGTGCCAAAGACTTAAGAAGTGAAAATCAAGATACAAGGTATGATTCTAGACTTAGTACATTGGTTTTTGTACTAACATATTTGTCTAAGTGCTAGAATCAGAAAAAAGACTTGGCGGGAGCAGCCAAGACTCTGCGCAGTCTGGGTGCACCGGACAGTGTCCGGTGCGCCAGGCTGGAGTCTGGTCAACTGGCCGCTCTCGGGGATTCGTCGGCGGCGTACGGCTAAAATTCACCGGACTGTCTGGTGGTGCACCAGACTGTTTGGTGAGCCAACGGTCGGCCGAGCCAACGGTCGGACGCGCAATCCGCGTGTGACGCGTGGCCGAGTCAACGGTCATATGGGGGCACCGGACTGTCCGGTGTGCACCAGACAGTGTTCGGTGCGCCAACGGCTCCAAATCTTCAACGACCGGCTGTGCCAATTTAGGAAAGCAATCTGCACCGGACACTGAACAGTGCCTGTCCGGTGGTGCACCGGACTGTCCGGTGCGCCACACGACAGAAGGCAAGAATTGCCTTCCTGGATTGCTTCCAACGACACATAAAAGGGACCCCTAGGCACATGGAGGAGTACACCAAGCATTCTTTGATCATCTCTAAGCACCAAGACTTCATTCTAGCGCATTTGATTCTTTGTGATAGCAATTTGAGCTCCTCTTGAGTTGAGAACTCCGTGTGTGAACTTAGAGCTCAAGTTGTGACTAGTGTACGTGTTTGTGCTGTTGCTTTTGAGACTTGTGTGTGTTGCTTTTCCCTCCCTTACATCCGCGTTTCTTTGTGATCATCAAATTGTAAGGGCGAGAGGCTCCAAGTTGTGGAGATTCCTCGCAACCGGGATATAGTGAAAGAAAGAAAAACACCGTGGTATTCAAGTGGATCTTTGGATCACTTGAAAGGGGTTGAGTGCAACCCTCGTCCATTGGGACGCCACAACGTGGAGTAGGCAAGTGTTGTACTTGGCCGAACCACGAGATAACTCGCGTGTCTTTTGTGATTGCTTTTCTGTGATACTTGTGTTCACAAGAGCTCACCATTTATCCTATTAACACTTAACCAAGTTTTGTGGCTATAAGTTTTAAGTTTTTACAGGATCACCTATTCACCCCCCTAGGTGCTCTCAATTGGTATCGGAGCCGTTCTCTTCACGAAAGGGACTAATCGCCCGAAGGGATGGATCCTAAGGGAAAGGGGATGGTGATCAACGACAAGGAGAAGGAGTCCTTCATCAATGAGCCAAAAGACGACAAGCCCACTGACTCGGGCTCAAGTCACAAGAAGAAGGATGGGAAGAAGAAGAGGCGCATCAAGAAGATAGTCTACTATGACAGCGACGAGTCCTCTTCTTCCCAAAGAGACGACGACGACGAGAAAAAGAAAACGGTCAACTCAAACTTTTATTTTGATTATTCTCGTATTCCGCAAAATTCCAATGCTCATTTGCTTTCCATTCCTCTTGGTAAACCTCCACACTTTGATGGAGAGGACTACAGATTTTGGAGTCACAAAATGCGTAGCCACTTGTTCTCTCTTCATCCAAGTATATGGGAGATAGTAGAAAATGGAATGCACTTTGATAGTACGGATAATCCCATGTTTATCAATGAACAAATTCACAAAAATGCACAAGCTACCACTATTCTTTTAGCATCCTTGTGCAGGGAATAGTATCATAAGGTGGGCGGCTTGGATAATGCCAAGCAAATTTTGGACACCCTCAAGATCTCCAAGATGGATTGGTGGAAGGCGAACTAGGAAGGTTCGCAATGATCAGGGGGGAGGAGCCAACTCAAACATACAACAGGCTCAAGACCTTGATCAACAAAATTAGGAGCTATGGAAGCATGAGATGGACGGACCACGATGTCGTCCGGCTTATGCTAAGGTCCTTCACTGTCCTTGATCCTCATCTTGTAAACTCTATTCTTGAAAATCCTAGGTACACCAAGATGACGCCCGAGGAAATACTCAGAAAGTTTGTAAGCGGGCGAATGATGATCAAGGAGGCAAGATATGTTGATGAGGCGTTGAATGGCCCAATGCCGATCCACGAGCCTCAAACCGTTGCTCTCAAAGCAACAAGCAGCAGGGAGGGGCTACCTAGCAAGGTGGCGCAAGTTGAGGTGGCCGGGCTAAATGAGGATGAAATGGCCCTCATCATCAAGCGCTTCAAGACGACGCTCAAAGGTCGCAAGGAGCATCCCTACAAGAGCAAGACGAAGGGAAAGCGCTCCTGCTTCAAGTGTGGTAAGATTGGTCACTTTATTGCTAACTGTCCCGATAATGATAGTGACCAGGAACAAGGAAAGAATGGGAAGAGAGAGAACAAGAAGGTTTACAAGAAAGCTAAGGGCGAGGCACACCTTGGAAAAGAGTGGGACTCGGATTGTTCTTCGTCCGACTCCGACGACGAAGGACTCGCCGCCACGGCCTTCAACAAATCATCTCTCTTCCCCAACGAGCATCACACTTGCCTCATGGCAAAGGAGAAGAAGGTAAGCACTCGAAATACTATTGCATATGTTTCTTCAAGTGATGATGAATCTAGTGATGATGAAGTAGACTACGCAAGTTTATTCAAAGGCTTAGATAGAACTAAAATTGATAAGATCAATGAATTAATTGATGCGTTAAATGAGAAGAATTGATTGCTAGAAAAGCAAGAGGATCTTTTATATGAAGAGCATGATAAATTTGTAAGTGTGCAAAAGTCTCTTGCTTTAGACGTTAAAAGAAATGAAATGCTTTCATGTGAATTATCTACTTGTCATGAGTCTATTTCTAGTCTAAAGGATGTTAATGATGACTTAAATGCTAAGTTAGAAGTAGCAAATAAATCTAGCTCATGTATTGAACATGTAGTAATTTGTAATAGGTGTAAGGATTTTAATGTTGATGCATGTGTTGAGCACCTTACTTCTATTGCAAAATTAAATGGTGAAGTATCTAGTCTTAATGCCCAACTTAAGACTAGCAAGAATGACTTTGACAAACTAAAATTTGCAAGGGATGCCTACACTATTGGTAGACACCCCTCAATTAAGGATGGGCTTGGCTTTAAAAGGGAAGCCAAGAACTTAACAAGCCAAAGAGCTCCCATTTTCAACAAGGAAAAGGGAAAGGCTCCTATGGCTAATAGTAGTCAAAAGAATCATGCATTTATTTATGATAGAAAATTTTCTAGAAATGCTTATCATTATAGGAGTTGTAATGCTTATGATTCACATGCCATGATTGCTTCAAGTTCTTCCTTTGTGCATGGTAGAGATATGCCTAGGAGTAATGTTGTTAATGTGCCTAGGAAAATGCATAAAGAAAATGCTACTGTTATTCATGCCTGCAACACTGATTTTGTACTCACATGCAAAAATAAGAAAGTGGCTGCTAGGAAATTAGGGGCAAAATGCAAGGGAGACAAAACTTGCATTTGGGTCCCTAAGGCTATTGTTACTAACCTTGTAGGACCCAACAAGAGTTGGGTACCTAAAACCCAAGCCTAATTTGCCTTGCAGGTTTATGCATCCGGGGGCTCAAGCTGGATTATCGACAGCGGATGCACAATCCACATGATGGGGGAGAAGAAGATGTTCACCTCCTACGTCAAGAACAAAGATTCCCAAGATTCAATCATATTCGGTGACGGGAATCAAGGCAAGGTTAAAGGACTAGGAAAGATAGCTATTTCATCCGAGCATTCCATATCTAATGTGTTTTTAGTTGAATCGCTCGGGTATAACTTGTTGTCCGTTAGTCAATTATGCAATATGGGTTACAATTGCTTATTTACAAATGTAGATGTGTCTGTCTTTAGAAGGAGTGATGGTTCATTAGCTCTTAAGGGTGTACTAGACGACAAACTCTATTTAGTTGATTTTACAAAGGAGGAGGCCGGTCTAGATGCATGCTTAATTGCTAAGACTAGCATGGGCTGGCTGTGGCATCGCCGTCTAGCACATGTTGGGATGAAGAACCTTCATAAGCTTCTAAAGGGAGAACATGTGTTAGGTCTAACAAATGTAACTTTCGAAAAAGATAGACCTTGCGCAGCTTGTCAAGCAGGTAAACAGGTGGGAAGCTCTCATCATAGCAAAAATGTGATGACCACATCAAGACCTTTGGAGCTACTTCACATGGACCTCTTCGGCCCCGTCGCCTACCTCAGCATCGGGGGAAGTAAGTATGGTCTTGTTATAGTTGATGATTTTCCTGCTTCACTTGGTATTCTTTTTGCAGGATAAAACAGAAACCCAAGGGACCCTTAAGTGCTTCCTAAGGAGAGCTCAAAATGAGTTTGAGCTCAAGGTGAAAAAGATAAGAAGCGACAATGGGTCCGAGTTCAAGGACCTTCAAGTGGAGGAGTACCTTGAGGAGGAAGGAGTCAAGCACGAGTTCTCCGCTCCCTACACACCACAACAAAACGGTGTGGTAGAGAGGAAGAACATGACACTTTTAGACATGGCGAGGACGATGCTTGGTGAATTCAAGACGCCCGAACGGTTTTGGACGGAAGCTGTGAACACGGCTTGCCACGCCATAAACCGAGTCTACCTTCATCGCCTCCTCAAGAAGACGTCGTACAAACTCCTAACTGGTAACAAACCCAACGTGTCTTACTTTCGTGTATTTGGGAGTAAATGTTACATTCTAGTGAAAAGAGGTAGGAATTCCAAATTTGCTCCCAAAGCTGTAGAAGGATTTTTGTTAGGTTATGACTCAAATACAAAGGCGTACAAAGTCTTCAACAAATCATCGGGTTTGGTTGAAGTCTCTAGCGACGTTGTATTTGATGAGACTAATGACTCTCCAAGAGAGCAAGTTGATCTTGATGATGTAGATGAAGATGATGTTCCAACGGCCGCAATACGCACCATGGCAATTGGAGATGTGCGACCACAGGAACAAAAGGAGCAAGATCAACCTTCTTCCTCAACAATGGTGCATCCCCCAACCCAAGACGATGAACAGGTTCATCAAGAAGAGGCGTGTGATCAAGGGGGAGCACAAGATGATCAAGTGATGGACGAAGAGGAACCACGAGCCCCTCCAACTCAAGTCCGAGCAACGATTCAAAGGAATCATCCCGTCGACCAGATATTGGGTGATATAAGCAAGGGAGTAACTACTCGCTCTAGATTAGCTAATTTTTGTGAGCATTACTCTTTTGTCTCTTCTATTGAGCCTTTCAGGGTAGAAGAGGCCTTGCTAGATCCGGACTGGGTGTTGGCCATGCAGGAAGAGCTTAATAACTTCAAGCGAAATGAAGTTTGGACACTGGTGCCACGTCCCAAGCAAAACGTTGTGGGAACCAAGTGGGTGTTCCGCAACAAACAGGACGAGCACAGGGTGGTGACAAGGAACAAGGCTAGACTTATGGCAAAAGGTTATGCCCAAGTCGCAGGTTTAGACTTTGAGGAGACCTTTGCTCCAGTGGCTAGGCTAGAGTCTATTCGCATTTTGTTAGCCTATGCCGCTCACCATTCTTTCAGGTTGTTCCAAATGGATGTGAAGAGCGCCTTCCTCAACGGGCCAATCAAGGAGGAGGTGTACGTAGAGCAACCCCCTAGCTTTGAGGATGAACGGTACCCTGACCATGTGTGTAAGCTCTCTAAGGCGCTCTATGGACTTAAGCAAGCTCCAAGAGCATGGTATGAATGCCTTAGAGACTTTCTAATTACTAATGCTTTCAAGGTTGGGAAAGTCGATCCAACTTTATTCACTAAGACTTGTGATGGTGACTTATTTGTGTGCCAAATTTATGTCGATGACATAATATTTGGTTCTACTAACCAAAAGTCTTGTGAAGAGTTTAGCAGGGTGATGACTCAAAAATTTGAGATGTCAATGATGGGCGAGTTGAACTACTTCCTTGGGTTCCAAGTGAAGCAACTCAAGGACGACACCTTCATCTCCCAAACAAAGTACACGCAAGACTTGATCAAGCGGTTTTGGATGAAGGACGCCAAGCCCGCAAAGACTCCAATGGGAACCGACGGACACGTCGACCTCAACAAAGGAGGTAAGTCCGTTGATCAAAAGGCATACTGGTCGATGATAGGTTCCTTGCTTTACTTATGTGCTAGTAGATCGGATATTATGCTAAGCGTATGCATGTGTGCTAGATTTCAATCCGATCCAAGGGAGTGTCACCTTGTGGCCGTCAAGCGAATACTTAGATATTTAGTTGCTACGCCTTGCTTCGGGGTCTGGTATCCAAAGGGGTCTACCTTTGACTTAATTGGATATTCAGACTCCGATTATGCTGGATGCAAGGTTGATAGGAAGAGTACATCAGGGACGTGCCAATTCTTAGGAAGCTCCCTGGTGTCTTGGAGTTCTAAGAAACAAACTTCCGTTGCCCTATCCACCGCTAAGGCCGAGTATGTTGCCGCAGGACAGTGTTGCGCACAACTACTCTGGATGAGGCAAACCCTCCGGGACTTTGGCTACAACCTGAGCAAAGTCCCACTCCTATGTGATAATGAGAGTGCTATCCGCATGGCGGACAATCCCATTGAACACAGTCGCACAAAGCACATAGACATCCGGCATCACTTTTTGAGAGACCACCAGCAAAAGGGAGATATCGAAGTGTTTTATGTTAGCACCGAGAACCAGCTAGTCGATATCTTTACCAAGCCTTTAGATGAGAAGACCTTTTGCAGGCTGCGTAGTGAGCTAAATTGTCTTAGATTCGCGTAACTTGGATTGATTCATAGCATACATGTGTTTTATGCCTTGATCATGTACCTTATGCATTTTGCTGCTTATTTATGGTGCTCAAGTTGTACACATGATCCCCGGACCTCACAAGTCCATTTGCAAGTGATGCACTTATTTAGGGGGAGGCATGTTACAACTTGACACTTTGAGACTAACCTTGTGTTCGAGTTTACTTGTTCTAGTCTCAAAAGTGGATTGAAAGGGAAAGGTGGACTTGGACCATGAAAGACTTCCACTGCACTCCGATGAAAGGGTAACTTACTCCAAGTTCATCTCCATACTCTTATTGCCTTTTTTACTCTTACTTGAAGATTTTGGTGAGGCAATGGGGTTCGGCCAAAAATGATCCTGTTTTGGTGCTTGATGCCAAAGGGGGAGAAATTAAGGCCAAAGCAAGAAAATGGATCAGCTACCACTTGAGAACTTTGAAAATAGTAGAGTTAGAAGTTTTGATTTGTCAAAATCCTCTAAGTGTCTCTTTTTGTCAAAAGTTGGTCTCTTGTGGGGAGAATGTTTGATTATGGGAAAAAGGGGGAGTTTTTGAATCTTTGATCAATTTCTCTTGGAATACCTCTCTTTATGTCTCAACAAGTGTGTTTGACTTAGAGATAGGAAATTGAGTTTGATTTGCAAAAACAAACCAAGTGGTGGCAAAGAATGATCCAAACATGCCAAATTTGAATAAAAAACAATTCTTGTTCTTATTTGCATTAATGTTGCACTTCTATGTGTTGCTTTGTGTTGTGTTGGCATAAATCACCAAAAAGGGGGAGATTGAAAGGGAAATGTGCCCTTGGGCCATTTCTAAGTATTTTGGTGATTAAGTGCCCAACACAAATGGTCCGGTGCGCCACCCGACAGAAGGCAAGAATTGCCTTCCTGGATTGCTTCCAACGGCTCCTAGCTGCCTTGGGGCTATAAAAGGGACCCCTAGGCGCATGGAGGAGTACACCAAGCATTCTTCGATCATCTCTAAGCACCAAGACTTCATTCTAGCGCATTTGATTCTTTGTGATAGCAATTTGAGCTCCTCTTGAGTTGAGAACTCCGTGTGTGAACTTAGAGCTCAAGTTGTGACTAGTGTGCGTGTTTGCGCTGTTGCTTTTGAGACTTGTGTGTTGCTTTTCCCTCCCTTACATCTGCGCTTCTTTGTGATCATCAAATTGTAAGGGCGAGAGGCTCCAAGTTGTGGAGATTCCTCGCAACCGGGATATAGTGAAAGAAAGAAAAACACCATGGTATTCAAGTGGATCTTTGGATCACTTGAAAGGGGTTGAGTGCAACCCTCGTCCATTGGGACGCCACAACGTGGAGTAGGCAAGTGTTGTACTTGGCCAAACCACGGGATAACTCGCATGTCTTTTGTGATTGCTTTTCTGTGATACTTGTGTTCACAAGAGCTCGCCATTTAGCCTATTAACACTTAACCAAGTTTTGTGGCTATAAGTTTTAAGTTTTTATAGGATCACCTATTCACCCCCCCCCCTCTAGGTGCTCTCAATCTCCCTGTAGTTGAACAACATTATCCTCAATTCCTCACCCTCAAAAAGATTTTGCAGCTCCCCTTCACCTACACTCGCTCCAATCGGCGAGGACAACAATTCTCGTTTACCAGTCCCGTCCACGCGAAGACGACCACTCTCCATTTCACTACAATGACACCTACCACTTCGCGACAATTCACTCACTCTCCGTTTCACCACCGCCCTTCGCCGCCTATACCCAGTACTAGCACCCGGGAGCCCCTCGGAACCCTCCACGCGCGGCGAAGGCTCCGCTGCAGCCACATCTAACAGTACAAAATAATCCAAGTCCTCATCTGAAGACTCCTCCATCCACGCAATCGAACTCCCAGACTCATCAGACTCAAAACACTTAGACACAGAGCCAAACAAATCATCATCGGTAGCCACGGTCGAAGCTGCCACAAACATAGTATTGTCAGTAGCGGTTGCGTGCGCAGGCCCAAACCTCAGAACCTGCGCAGCAACCGAGGTTCAGTATCACACAGACAAAATTTACAAACTCCTCAACACCTATTCAGCCACCTGCGAAGGCCCGGCCAAGGCCATGGGGTCTTTGGCAGCCGGCTCGGCCACCGCCTTCAAGGCGTCCTCGCCCGTCGGCGAGGGGTCTTCGCTGGCTCCAGTTGGCACTATCGGTGCAGGGACCGCTGAGGGGCCCTCGCTAGCATCGGATGGCGGCGCCACCTTCACCCCCGATGTCACGGGCAGCGCACTGTCCAGATCACCAAGGTCTTCGACCCCCTCGGCATGTGCCATCTGCAGAAATAAGCAGAGTCAGCAAAACCACCACACTCACACATATAACCGCGCAAAATGAGCCCTCACCTGATCAATTGCCTTGTCAGACCTCTTCCGGACCACCTCTCGGCCATGCGGACCCCACATCCTGTCGAAGAGCGCCCCTACCGACTGCTTAAGCACCGGGTCTTCGACCTAGAAGATTTCGCGTTCGAAGTTCTCGTCCGATTGGTCAAAGAGCTCGAAATGCCCGCACCCCTCGCGGGACAAAGCATTCACGGCGCCCTCGCAGGTGATGAGAGAGGCAAAAGACATGAGGCCCATCACGATGGTCGGAAGCACCGCCAGCTCCTCATGTAACCATTCGAGGAAGCGGAGGCCCACCTCTTGGCTGGGCGTGTAGAAGGCGGCTATACGCGCACCCAGCTCCCAGTACGCGTCCACGAACTGCGTATGCGTCCGCGCGACCTCTGCGCGCGTCGAGGCCTCGGCTTTATCCACGCGATTGCGCAGGCTGTTGAGCCTTGCCTCCAAATCCTTGGCGCGTTGGCAGGCGAGACTGCCCTCCGCCCGAGCAAGCTTGGCATCGGCCTGCGCAGCCTGCGCATCGGCAATGGCCTTGTTTGCCTCCCGCCTCTCGTCCACCAGCTGGCGCCGGAGTTCCCCCTTCTCGGCCTCCATTGTGGCCAACTTCTCTGTTAGCCTTCGGCTTTTGCTTTCCGCAGCCGACTTCTCCCGGACAGCATCCGCATGCTGCGCCCGGAGACGCTCGACTTCAGCAGCAAACTCTACAGTCAGAGCACCCGACGCAACATGGTCGGCGAAGTCGGCCGCCTGACACAAAAGCCATGAGACTCACAACCTCATAAAACCAACGAAACATCGAAGTCCACCACGACTTACATGATTCAGCTACTGCGACGCCCGCCTCAGCTGCTGGGACACGGAGCCCGCCACATCCTTAGCGGCGGCGGCCGACAAAATCGTGCCGTTCACGCACAAGGCGGACCACGGGTCCCGCGAAGCACCCTTCGCCCCAATTGCCATCGTAGGCGAAGGGGCCACCACCGGAGTCGGGACAAGAGGCAGTTGCCCCGCATCCGAGCCTACACCATAATATTGGTTAAAAAAACTTAACAACAAGATAATCCGACATGTTGATGTCCATGTCAAAGTCCGCGACACGCGCCCCCACCTCATCAACATGCGCCGGGGAGGGCACCCTTCGCCCCTTGACGGGCTCGCCCAAGGGTGGTTTGCCCGCGCCAGAGGAGGCAACCTTTGCACCCGTCGAAGACTTCTTGGGCCCAAGGGCGGCCGGCTTCGCAGTCGGCGCTGGCTTGCTGCTGTTGGGGGCGGCAGACTTCGTTCCCCCTGCACCCTCTTGGCCTCGCGGAAAGGATCCCCGATCCTAACAACCGCCCGACGCTTCTGAGCAGCGTCTTGACGATCCTTCTCCATCACTGCCGACACAATAGCAGCAACATTCCGTCTGTAAGGGAAAATCTTCAAGTCACAAGCCATGTGAGATGTAAATATGTCTTCGCCAGCCGCGCGGGGGATCGGAACATTCTTTGGCCATCGACCCCCGGTAACCTTCAGCATTCGCGCCGAAGACTCCCGGAGCTCGGGCGAAGACATCCTTCCCCCGGGGCCGCGCATGTCCCCATCAAATCCACAGCAAAACTATCAGAGACCCCCACTCCCCCCACTGCAGTACCTATTTTTCTCTTAGTGGCCGGGGCAGCCTCCTGCGTAGGCCCTTCCTCGGTCATGTCCACCGGTTTCTTCCCGCGGCGGTCGGCAGCGTCATCCCCGGGATAGCCACCGTATGGCAAGCAGTTCAATTAGAAGACCCAATTCAATCTAACATTGGACCCCCGGATATCCCAACTTCGAAGACCCTCTGTCCTCGGCACGTAGCGCCCCACAATCCTCGCCGCACCGTCCTCCACTTCACGAACGAATGCGGCTGGATCCCGGCCACGCAAATCCAACGCGAAGGCTGGACTTCGCACTCGCTGCCCGCCCAGGGAGGGCATATCGCGAGGGCATACTTCGCCCAACGCCCAGCCATGTGCCAAGGGCCACACCCCATAATCGATGGATTCCTCAACTAAATCGTGCCCGCTACTCATGCGGGCAGCGCACCAAAGGGCTCCTTCATTTTCATCATCCTCTGCCACCTCAAATTGCGGGTACGCCACATAATAATGGGAGCACATCACGACCACGAGGAGCCCTGGGTGGTCTTCGACTGCGCCCTCGGAAACATAAAACCATAAATCCCACCAATTGTGCCACTTATTGCGGGCACAGGGAACTAACTCCACGACTTCCATCGAAGTCTTTCCGGTCCTCGGCGTAAACGTGCACGATCCAAACTGTGCAATCTTGTGTCCAATTTTTCTTTTTTGCCCATGCAGACAGTAATGTTTGGTGAAGACCTCCACAGAAGGTTGACCGCCATACGAAGTTGCCGCCTAGACATACTTCGCCAGGGCCACCACGGCGTTAGGTGTCAGCTGGTGGACCTGGACCTCAAATCTCTGCAGGACCTCCGCCACAAAGCGATGTGCAGGGAGGCGAAGGCCAGCGGTGAAAAACGCCTCAAACACGATTAACTTGCCCTCGGGCTCGGGAACCTCCTCCACCCCCGGGACACGCCCAACTCCACTGCCAAAATACCTCAGCTGCTACATATCCTACACACGGACCGAGGAAATCCTCGAAACGCCGAACTCCACCGTATCACCCGGATGTAGCTCCGACGCCGTCACATTGCTCAAGGTATCCTCGGACGATGAATCGTCCAGCGGCGTGTCTGGAGCAGACAAGGAAGAAGACGACATGGCTACGTACCGTCGGCGGCGGCGCGCGGTCTGCTTGACGCGGGCCAGATCTCCGACGAACAGGAGCAAGGAGGGCAGGCGAGCGGGCGAACGGTTTCAAAAGGAGGCTAGGGTTTTGCGGCGCACAGAAAGGTAAGAGAACCTGACCCGCACCGCCCCCCTTTTATATACACAGGACGCGATGCTTCGGGAAATCTGCAGTCCAACAGTACTACGTCTGTCAACGGTCACATCAAAAACCCCCGCAGAACCACTTCGAGCGAGGGTAGCGTCTCCACCATCTAGCGACGTCTTTAGTACCAGATGACTTAGTCGAACTGGTCCCTCGGAGGGCAAATGTTGGGGCGAAGGCAAAGACGCTACCCTTCGCTCCAGGCCCTCGTCACCTCGACGCACCAACGGAAGCTAGATGACCGGCGCAGGTCACCCTTCGTCCTTCTCACCGCAAGACGAAGGCCCACGACGAAGACCCGCCATCCGACGTCCTCACCCAACCTGGAGGCCCATGTGGTATGGCGGCCCATCGTGACAGGCCCCGCAAGGAGAAGCGTGTTACGGGCCTGATTTGTAATGGCTCTTCTATAATCACAGTCTGTAACCCTCCATTATGGGAATATTCTAGGGATAATCCAGGTGCCTGAAGGCATAAACGTCCTTACATTAGGACGTTGGGCACCCGGGCACCTATAAATACCCTCGTACAGTTCCCTTGAGAGGCTAGATTAACAGGGAGCAATCGTCATCTCGAGTTAAACCTTGTTTGCATTCCTTTCACTCCCCCGTTGGATCATCTTGCCCAAGAGAGCAAGTTCCAACAGTTTGTTTTGACGTCTAAAACAAATTTCCAATATTGTTCACTTAAATACAATATTATTTTGGATGTGGAGTTTGAGTAAAAGTTTTTCCAATTTTATATTACTTATTTGATGTAAGATAAAATGTCTTCTAAGGTATAATTTCCATTAAGAAATACTAGTGACTGTTTCAAAATTTATAGCCAAGTCTATATAATGATCTTTTTCATTTAATCCCTTTGTTTAGAGTTAATACTTGTTTTGATCTTTGAAGGCATCCTTCTTTTAATAAATCCCTAAGTATGATTTTGGGTATTACAGGTGCCAGGGTGCTTCTCACAAATGCAGAATCAAGCGCAAAGTCACAGCCGACTAGCGAATTTTGAGGTGGGGACCGTAGCGAAAGCAGAGTTAGGGTTTCAAGCACATACAAGGAGACCAAACAGATATAACAACTGATCGCTCACATCCTGACTGGGAACCTATTATAATGTTGTGACTCGGATTTTCAGTCGACTGAGTAAAACCACCAAGCACGATCTCATGACTAGCTGATTGGAACGCAGAAACAAGGGCAAAAGAAAGCAACCAGACGAGTTTTTCAAACCCAAACATATAAATAGAGTTCCATGCATGCATAACCTATCTTCTTTTTACACATAAACGGGCAATTCGTTATGAACAGGCCAAAATCCACCCCACCACTACCATTACGGCAAGCTACCTAACGATCGGATTCGAAAATCAGCATATGAATAAAAAATCCTTTTTGATTTTTTTAGAAAAGAGTTTAAATCCAAATCCAAATTTTAGGTGCGAATTTAAATTCACACAGGTAAAAATAATGCTCCAGCATGCAACGCATAAACAAAATATTTATTTTAAGAAAAATATTATTTGAAATGTTTGATCCATATAAATGTCCTCTAATTCAAATAAATATGGAAGATAATTTTATTTAAATTTCAAATTAGAATTTTGGAACAACAAATCATATATGAATACATTACTAGCTCACACTTTGTTTTTAATTACTTAGTGCACTCTAGGCGATAGAACCAACCATTCATGAATATGACGCCCTTGCCCTTGCCACAACCGCCGAGGTGGCCGAGGGATGGGTGGTGACTGGGGAGGGGAGGGGATGAGAGGTGGCGATGGGGGTAGGGGCGGCACGTAGATTGGTGTCATGAGGGGGGTAAGCGGGAGACGGCGGCGCCGAGGACAAGGGCGGGGTGCGGCATCAAGGCCGGGAAGCACGGGCCACACAGAAGGACATCGGAGACAGTGGTGGATGCGGTAAGCGCAGGGTGAATCGTGAGCGGGGAGGACGGAGTTGGGGGCACGGTATCACTGTGCACGGTTATAGTTGATGCTTAATAGGTGGTAGAGATTTAGTTAATTATATATAAAAGTGGAGCTTTAATTTAAGATTTGGTGTGGTATATAGTGAACAACAAAATTATTTGTTTTTTAAATATAGGATTAATCATGTTATTATTTGTAATAAAGTAGAGAACGTGATGATTAGTGTAGAAAACATAATAATAAAAATCTTGTGATGTTTTTTTAATCTTAAATACGATGTATTTTGTGGCCTCGTAGAATTTTGAAAACAAATCAAACTATTATACATAAAAATCAGGTTTTAGAAGCAAGGGACCGAACAAGGTGAGGGAATACATTTCCGTATTAGCATCTTAATTATAAAGATTAATACCGAAATCAAGAGTAGGATGATTTCCTAGTGGTTGTTTTGAGTTTTGACGTCTAAAAGAAATAAAGAAACAGAAATACACATGCATGGTTTGTTTTAACGTCTAAAACAAATTTACAAAGTTTGTAAAAGAAAACAAACAGAAACACACATGTATGGTCTGTTGGCTCCGATCCATCGTCTCTCCCACCGGCGCGCGGTGATCCACCATAGCATTTCGAGATTTATCTCCTATATATCTAGTAGATCGATCGTTTACATACTTATCTCGTAAAGGTGTATATAAACACCTACCTAGCTACCTGCCTGTCCGTGCAAAACTAGCCATCACGCGCACGTAGACACAAGAAGCTAGCCATCGTCCCCCACCGGCGGCGAGAGAACGTACGCTAGCCGATCCACCATCACCACCTGGAGATCGGAGATCGGTGGCATATGGCCGCCGACGATCACGTCTTCCGGGCCACCAACGAGGCGTCCGTCGCCCTCCTGCGCGGCCTCCGCGCCGGAACCGTTGACCATAGATTCAAAGCCTTCATCCACAACGTAGACGTCTACACCGCTGCTCCTGAGGAGCTGGTCGCCGGCCTGGAGCCGGTGCCGGGCACCGACGTGACGGAGGACGGGTACAACAGACAGTGGTACATATACTGTCCGAAGCGATACAAGAACGGCGAGGGAAGGGCCAGCGGGCACAGGCTGCGCGCGGTGGAGACCGCCAGGACGTGCTGGCACTCGGAGACTGGCCCGAAGCCCATGGAGGGCTTGCCCGGCGCCACGTTCTGCAGCTTATCCTACGGCCGCAAGGAGAACGAGAACGAGGGGACGTCGGGTCGGCATCGCCATCGCTTCCATAGGATGGGATGGCAGATGACCGAGTATGACGACACCCAGGGCGGCGGCGGCGACCACGTGCTGTGCAAGGTGCACCGTTCGTCCTCGTCTCTGGCCAAGAAGAAATACAATACCAAGAGGACGGCGACAGGCGATCACCCCGAGGCGCCGCCAACCAAGGTGATCCACGACATGCAGGTGCAGCAGATGCAGGACCCCGCCGGCGCCATCTTCACCGGTGCTTACCCGACGATGGATGATCCCCTGATGGTCGGAGGCGCGGAGGCATCAGAGGCGGAGCACGGTGGCGAGTTGGGCAAGTCCAACGTCGACTACTTGCTCAACATCAACAATGTCGATGGGGAGCAGCAGCAGCCGCCATGCGCTGAGCCGGCCGAGCAGAGCAGCGACGTGCAGGTGCAGGTGGACCCCGCCGCCACCTTGACGCCCTGCTATGTTCATGGTCATGAACAAGGCGGGAATCCCCTGATGGCCGGAGGCGAGGAGGAACAGCGTCGACGCGTTGAGTCACCAGAGCCGGAGCTCGACTTCGACCACTTGCTCAACAATATCGATTGGAAAGGTCTCCTAGAGATACTAGGAGACGACGAGGAGCAGGGGTTGCCGCTGCAGCAGCAGCCATGCGTTGAACCGGCCGAGCAGAGCAGCGACGTGTAGGTGCAGGTGGACCCCGCAGCCACCTTCATGCTGGGAGACCATGAGAAGCAGGGGCTGACGCAGCAGCAGCAACCATGCACTGAGCCGGCGGCCGAGCAGAGCCAGAGCAGCAGAACCGTGCCGCCCGTTTAAAAACACAATACACTTCTCTGCTGATTGTAAACATTTGACAGGGAAATTGTAAACACAATATATATGGTTGTTTTACTTTATTTGAAGTTATTCATATCGACAACTCGAGATTACCCTATGTAGATGCTGACAGGAAATTAAGATGATGGTGTATGAAGCAATGGGAATTAATGTATATAATTGTTCATCAGATCTAGTGTATCGTGCAGGATCCTATCCAGATTATTGAGCTTTGCAGTCACTTTTGTTATGCCATCTCCTCGATTAATGTACAGACAAGTGGTCTAAAATAAACCATCTTCAGGCAACAGAACTGTAAATTTTCACTTATTACAGCAGGTCTTCTTCTCTAGATGCTTAATACTATCACTTGCTTTCTAAGTTCTGATCACTCATAGCGCTCTCTGCTTGCTCATAATCTCTACTGTTTCTGAGTTCTGATCACTCATAGCTAGGTAATCATTCTCAGAATTATTCAACTCATGAGTGATTGTCTGATTACCTGTGTAAACGCTGACAGAGAGAAGCATGATTGATGAACAAAGTTCATCTGTGGCTTTAATTTGTCAAATCATGCTTCGAGTGAATGTTTTGCAGTTAGCTGTGTGCAGACAAGTGGTCTAAATTAGATCATCTTTCATTCATCTTTGGAATGACTAATGCGCTATTCATAACATGTGGATGTTTATAAGATGATGCTGCTAACAAGTACTCCGTATTTGCCATTTTCACTAGCCATAACATTAAAAGAAGACGTATTTGCCATTTTCACTAGTCATAACATAAAAATAAGACCAATATTAGATGAAGTTTACCCGGCGCTCGAAAAATAATCCTTCAGACAAGTGGTCTAAAATAGATCAAACTGATGAATTTCACTTACAACAGGTCTGGAATTGAATGTCTGATGCTTCATCTTTAGTTTAGAAAACATGCATTTTAATGGTGGAGAAATAAGCCTTTAGTTTTGCACGTTCCACATGGATGTTTCACCTTGTATACGAATACTACTTCAGTAGTATTTGAGATGTCATGAAAGTTGGCTGCAAAGGAGAAAACACACACGTGTCCCCACTTCTTCACCGAGCATTAGCGGTTCCAAAGTAAAAAAATATCACATACACAAGACATTTGGGATGCTGTCATATAATGACCCAAACTAGGTGTCCCGAAAGATGAATAATAATCATCCTAGACAAGAGTCCTAGGCTTCCAATAATAGAGGAAGCACAGACGAGTCAATGTGCCCTCCGGTTGAACCAAACATTGTCAGCATATCCCCACCCACGTCTGTTAGCCACGCACGCGACCCCACTCGTTTGACACCGTCTAAAACTGTCTTCACGCAATCACGACCGGTAAGCCCGTGCGAGAAGGCAGGGTTTCTATCAACTGTCTCCGTGGAACAGGAAGGAAACTACTGAATCCCGACGACTGAGGCGGTCCGACCAAGGCGATTGGCCATTCGACTTCTACCGCTGTCATTCATCTCCACGGCATCACTCTGCGTTCTTGGAGCCCCGATTGAAGAGCCTTTGTTGTTCGTGAAGTTCCGCAGTATCGCTCGACCTTCACACACATCGAGGTTTCCGTCGCCGTTTGAGGTATTTTTATCAATTTGAAGTCGTTCCGCATCTTTTCCTCAGTTATAAGCTATGTGTGATTTTATCCATGTTTCAAGCTCATCACAATGTGTATTTTAATATGAACTAGTTATTTAAATATTTGTATATTCAGTTGATGAAAATGTGTATTTTTTATTATGCATTAGTTGCACTTATATGAACTAGTTAGGTAATATTTATGATTGTATTTATACATGGTTCCTAACTGTTATGGCATGTAACTGGAAAAGGTAGTTTAATTAAATACAGTTATATACACTATGCAAAATGGTCATGGCATATATGTATTCATACATCATTTTCCTTAAATTCAGTCATTTGTCAACAGTTACATTGCTTGCTGAATCACGAAGGTTGTTGATCGTCCTCCATCGAATCCAAAAAGATTAACTATTGAATCAAGCCAAGAGCTGTTTTCAGTTGACATTTCTAGACGCACAAGATCTAGCAGCTCCTCCCAACATGCTGATAATACCCAGACCAAGCTGCAGCTAGATCCTCAGTCGCCATTCTTAGTTACTCGTTTCCGTAGAAAGGCGCTAGCTTGTCGGGTGAAAAAAAGTCAGCCTACAACACCAGTTGCATCGTCTGACGACGATTTTATGCCTGCTCCAACATTGAAGCACACTTTTAAATCAGCTGCACCCTCCAGTTCAGTAACTAACCATCCAAAGAAAAAGTCTCGGGTATTGAACACGGACATCCCACCCCCACAAGTTCCCATTAAGTCAAGCAGTTCAAAGTCTGCTATTGATTTGAAGACAAAGAACATTATGAAAACAAGTTCACCTAAGCAGAGGACACCCAGAAGATCTCAATTACTATGCATATATTTATTTTTGTTTAGCTGTTATTTTGGGTGCACAATCAATGCTTTTGTAATACCCAATTGTTACATTCTATAATATGATTTGGTATGCTTGTTTGTTAGTGTTGTTACACTATAGTTATTTACAACCATCCGATAATTATTATAGGTACAATTATATTCTCATTCTTTGTAATAGTATCTATCCACTGTGTAATAATACCTATCCATTTATTCCAGCAGAAGTTGAACATCCGATGCATCCTGTATGATGTCCTTGTGTTGACTTGGATAATGAGTGATCGGCAGCGTGACGTTGTTGCTATGTTGGGATTCCAAAGTATTTTTGATTTGCGTACGGATGCATTAGAGAGCAGGTCTCTTATTAGGTGGTTGATGGATAAGACAATACGCCTAGGTGCTGGAAAAGAATTCAAAATCACAAAAGAGATGGTTGGCCTCATATTAGGTTTCCCTAGCGCTGGAGGTGGCAGGGAATTCACTGATTGGTATGGTGAAATTGATGCTGCTACAAAACTGAGATGAGATCTAAACATATCTAAAGATGAGTTTGATGTCGTTAAGCTATAGGACAGGCTAGTTGTGGGGAATGATGATGAGCTATCCATCAGATGCTGTCGGCGTTTTGACCCTAGGGAGTCCCTGGACCGACGAGTAAATTGTCGCTGCGTGTCCCAGCCCAGATGGGTCGGCGCGAGATGGAACACAAGGGGGGAAAAAGGGAACCGCGGCTCGTGTTATCCTGCGCCCAGGGCGGATGCGCTTGCAGTAGGGGGTTACAAGCGTTCGCGAGGGAGGGAGAGAGCCTGCTCGTCAGCCCGTCCTCCCGCGCGGCCACCTTCTCGTACAAGGGCCCTGGACCTTCCTTTTATAGATGTAAGGAGAGGGTCTAGGTGTACAATGGGGAATGTAGCAATGTGCTAACGTGTCTAGCAGAGAGGAGCCAGAGCCCTATGTACATGCCGACGTGGCTGTCGGAGAGGTGTTAGTGCCATGTGCATGTGATGTCGTGGCCGTCGGAGGAGCGCTTGAGCCCTGTAGAAGCACAGCTGTCGGGGCTGTCGGGTCCTTGCTGACGTCTCCTTGGTTCCGTAGGGGGCTGAGAACCGACGTCGTCATGGGAGCACGCGGGGCGCCATCATTACTTGTTTACCGGGGCGAGCCAGATGGGACGCCGGTCTTGTTCCCTGTAGCCTGAGCTAGCTAGGGTAGGGTAATGATGTACCCCCCTGTCTACTGTTCCTGCCCGAGGCTGGGCTCAGGCGAGGCATGATCGTGTCCCTTGAGTGGTCGGAGCTTTGACCTGTATTGCGCCCATCAGGCCTTTGCAGCTTGTGCTGATGGTGGTTACCAGCCGAGTTTAGGAGTCTTGGGGGTACCCCTAATTATGGTCCCCGACAGTAGCCCCCGAGCCTCAAAGGGAGTGTTGGTACTCGCTTGGAGGCTTTGTCGCACTTTTTTGCAAGGGGACCGACCTTTCTCGGTTACATTTTGTTGCGGTGGGTGCGCGCGAGCGCACCCACCGGGTGTAGCCCCCAAGGCCTCAGAGGAGTGGTTTGACTCCTCCGAGGTCTTAGCGCCTTTCGTGACGCCCCGGCCGGTCTGGTTGTTCGCTCATGCGATCTGATCGTAGCCCGGGTGCATGGTCAGGTTCCGAGTTCTCGTGGTGGTATGTTGACGCTGTCAACGGTTTGGCCGGAGCCGGGTTTGCGAGAGCAGCCCTCGAGCCTCCGCACAGAGCGAGAGGACGGTCAAGGACTGACTCGGCTTTTATCATACGCCCCTTCGTCGCCTTTCCGCAAGGAGGAGGGGGAAAGCGCCATGTTGCCCTCGGAGGGCGCCGAACATGGTGTCTCCAGTGAGTTGCTAACGGGTGATCCGAGTGGACGCCCGTGCCCCGTTCGATAAGGGTCGGCTGGTGGCCTAGAGGCGCGCTCCAAAAGTACCTGCAGGTGATTTGCCGGACCCGGTCCCGTTTGATAGGGTCCGAGGGCTCAATGCCTCCCTATGATGGGATTCCGTTACAGAATCGCCCTTGCTGGTCTCGGAAATGTCCTAGGGTACCTCGAGAGCATAGCCCGAGCCTTATCCATGTATCGGACGTACCCAGAGTCATCCCTCGCTCTGCGTGTTCTGAGGCGGCTGTCGAACCCTTCGAGGGGCCAGCCTTCGAACCCCTGATCAGTAGTGGGCATGGAGCCCGAGTGGCCTGAGGCGGCTGTCGAACCCTTCCGAGGGCCAGCCTTCGAACCTCTGACCAGTAGTGGGCGCGGAGCCCGAGTGGCCTGAGGCGGCTGTCGAACCCTTCCGAGGGGCCAGCCTTCGAACCTCTGACCAGTAGTGGACACGGAGCCTGAGTGCTCTGAGGCAGCTGTCGAACCCTTCCGAGGGGCCAGCCTTCGAACCTCTGATCAGTAGGAGGGCTCGGGGCCCGCTTCCTTCGCGGAGAAGGATCCCTTTCGGAGTATCCCCTTTCTCGGTCCCTGTAGCAAGAGAGAGAAAGGGGAAGAGAAAAAGGATACGAAATTGAACAATGTGGCGCACCTTTTTTGACGCGGTCATCATGGCGGAGGTGAAACGTCGCCCGCTTCGCTTGCCAAAGGTGTCGCGTGCCCTGCCGCGGAGTTAATGTGACGGGACGAGTGGTTCGCGGGGTAGCCATTGCGTGAGCCGTTCGAGGGACGGAACACGGGCGTGTCGTCTTCACGCCGTGGGAGAGGGCTCCCCTGCTGCTCCAGGAGGGGATGTGAGTCTGCAGACGATTTGAGTGCTGCTTCCGCCCGCCTGCCACCGCCATTTCTGTCGACCCACTTTTGGCCATATCGATCGTCGCGCCTTCTCCCGCGGGTGACTGACTTGTGACCGATGTGCTTGGTTGGCACTATTGGGCCATGCGCAGGGTTGCCTCGAGTCGCGGCACTGGTTCCGCAGTCAAGAAGGCGTGGCATTGGCGTAAGTGGCGGTGCAGCTTTTCGCACGTAGTAACCGGCGCGCCGGTTACATGACGTGTGGGCCTGGGCCTCCACGGTGGATGCGTCGAAGTCGAAAGGGTGCATCCCCGTGGTGCAGTTGCATGCCGCCTTCATGGTGGTCCGCCCTTTCACCCGCTGGTTTAGGCGAAGGTGGAGGAGTGCTTGTAACCGCGGGGCGGTTACACGCTCCGTGCGCGGCGGTTTGGCTTCTTCTGTCCTGGGCCAGCTCGCATGACACGTGGGACCCAGCCCCCGTATCGTAGGGGGAGGACCTCGGGGTGCGCTGGTGAAGACTTAGTCCATGACGCCTGAGGACGCAAGTAGGGAGAGTCGCCTTTAAAAAGGGATCGACCCCCTGGGTGGTAGCCATGCCTTCGCAATCCCCTCATGCATTGCGCCCTTCCACCTTCTGAGCCCCCGGATGGGGAGCGCCCCCGTTGCTTTCGTCTTGCTGCTGTTGGAGGAGCGCAACTTCGCGGAGGTTGGCACCTTTCAGCCATCGCTCGGCTTCAAGGATTTTCATCAGGCAGCCCGGCTGCATCCCCTTGCCAATGGTCACCCAGGACGGTGACCACCAGTTCGATGGTGGGGAGAAGCAAGCCGGGCTGCGGCCTCTGCCCCGCCCTCAGCTTCAAGGATCTCCATCATTCTTGCTGGGGCGGGGGGCGAGCTGGGGCTTGCCTTCGCGTGGGCTAGCGTCCCGCTTCTTCCTCCGGCATCTGGGGGTGGAAACCATCCTCCAGCTCTATGGAGGAGGTGTCCTCCAGCCATGCGGGGGGAAGGCGAACTGCTGCTGTCCGGCCAGGGTGCAGCATTCCGTCCTCTGTCTGGGCGACTGTGGTCGGCCGCACCAGAGGGTCTCACAACACGTCGTACGCCGCGAGGGCGGTACTCGTGTTCTAGGACGGTACCG
The DNA here is from genome assembly GCF_902167145.1 of Zea mays. Taxonomy (NCBI): domain Eukaryota; kingdom Viridiplantae; phylum Streptophyta; class Magnoliopsida; order Poales; family Poaceae; genus Zea; species Zea mays. Next base: position 261,876,951 of record NC_050096.1, on the reverse strand, counting down.
TTCTCGTTTTCGTGGCGAGAACGGGGGTGAGGACCTGCCGGTGCGCTTTGGGGCGGTCGGCGTTCGCTGGTGCGGTGTTGGTGGGCAGGTGGACGCCGCCGTTGGTGCTGAGGTGGTGGCAGCTGGAGAAAGCTTCTCCGCCGACGAGACCGTCAGCGCCACCCGCGGACCGACCTCCGGCTCTTTGGCTTTAATATCTGGTTCTCGTCCATCGAGTGGGGACGCGAACGAGCGCCTTCTAGTGCTAGCATCCGCCCTGAGACCATCGCTGCTGCTGCAGAGGTCGCCGGCGAGTCACCCGGAGTTTGTCGTCCCGCAGGCCCTCCGATGTGGAGGTTGTTCATACCCGCGGGAGTGGAACCGGAGTTCCGTTTGTAATGGCACCTTGAGTGCCGGTGTCTGTTCATTGTGGCTGTCAGGGCCTGAACATCTAGGTATTTTGGGTGCAATACTGTGTTTCTTCCTCATTTCAAGCACCAGGACTCGCTTGTCGGCTAGCTGGACCGCTTAACCAAGTGTGAGTTGCCCTGTGCGGAAGGTGACGAGTGAGGTATCCGTATCCCGGAGGTGTAGGAGTCCCTCGGCTCGGTCGGCCTTGCCACTCAAGGCTTCTCTTGCTCAGTTAAGGAACCCTCGGCTGCTCTGCGATGAGCCGGAGCCAGAGGCAGCGGTGCCAGCGTGGACAGAGGCGGAGTCGGCTCGACAAGAAGCTTCGTCGGCCTAGGAGCAGGGGACTTCCCAGGCCGAGGAGGCGTAGCAGCGGCGGCTGGAACCTGGCCAGGTCGTCCACTGGCGGGACCAACCCTGGAGTCGGGCTGCCGAAGTCATGAGTCGGGCTGATGTCCTCGGGGGCAGCTGGTTGAGGCTACGGAGCGGCCGGTCAAGCCGTCTGCTCGGGCCGGGTTCCTGGAGGAGACCCTGGCGGCGATGGCCCAGGCGCGGTGCTGACATCTTCCTTCGAGGTGGAGATCCTCCGACCGTGTCGCCGTCCGAGGCCGGGCCAGATTCCGTCGAAGGAGGAGACGATGCCGAGGGTGCTGCTGCTCCCCCTATCGATGTCTGAACCTGCAGGAACAGTTTGTCTGTAGTGTGCGTATGTTTTTTGCGGCCGCCGAGGCCCAAACATATCATTGTCGTGTTACAAAGCTGTGTTTCTTTTCCCCTTGTTTCGAGTATCAGGACTTGTTTGTCGGTAGCAGAATCGCTCATCCGAGCGAGAGTTACTTATCACGGAAGGTGATGAGTGAGGTATCCGTATCCCGGAGGTGTAGGAGTCCCTCGACTCGGTCGACCTTGCCGCTTACGTGTGCTCTTGCTCGTCCGCAGGATTCTGTTATCGATATAGTCGAGAAGGCACGAAAAATCGTTTTGGCAGAAAAGTTTTCGAGCGTTAAGACTTGTTCGGTCAGCAGAATCGCTTATCCGAGCATGAGTTACTTATCGCAGAAGGTGATGAGTGAGGTATCCGTATCCCGGAGGCGTAGGAGTCCCTCGGCTCGGTCGGCCTTGCCGCTTACGTGTACTCCGTCGTTTTCAGGATCCCGCTATCGAAGTAGTCGAAAAGTGCGAAAAATGTTCTGGCAGAAAGACTTTTTCCGGGGAAAATTTTGACGTAGAGGGGGTTCCCCCTTCTAGCCCCCGAGGGAGGGTCGGGCTTTGTCGAGGCAAGGCTGACCCTTCCTTGACGGTCAGACTCTATTCGTGTATGTGAAGAGAATGAGGTATATGAACGACTTGAAAACATCTTAAGGGTAAAAGCGACGTAGCTGTCGGATGTTCCAAGCGTTGCTGTAGACCTCACCATGACTGTTGGCCAGCTTGTATATTCCGGGCTTCAAAATCTTGGCGATGATGAACGGCCCTTCCCAGGAGGTGTGAGCTTGTGGCGTCCTCGGGCGTCTTGTCATAGCTGAAGCACCAAGTCCCCCACCTGGAGGTCTCGGGACCGAACCCCTCAGGCGTGGTAGCGTCGCAGAGACTACTGATACCGTGCCGAGTGTAGTAAGGCCATGTCCCGAGCCTCTTCCAGCTGGTCTAGTGAGTCTTCTCGGCTGGTCTGGTTGCTTCGGTCGTCGTACGCCCTTGTCCTCGGGGAACCGTATTCTAAGTCTATGGGCAAGATAGCCTCGGCTGGCCCCATAGACTAGAAAGAACGGCGTGAAGCCCGTGGCTCGGCTTGGCGTCGTCCTCAGACTCCAGACCACCGAGGGGAGTTCCTTCATCCATCGCTTGCCGAACCTGTTGAGGTCGTTGTAGATCCTCGGCTTAAGTCCCTGCAAAATCATGCCGTTGGCACGCTCTACCTGCCCATTCGTCATGGGGTGAGTTACGGCGGCCCAGTCCACCTAGATGTGGTGGTCCTCGTAGAAGTCCAGGAACTTCCTGCCAGTGAACTGGGTGCCGTTGTCGGTGATGATAGAGTTCGGGACCCCAAAGCGATGGATGATGTTGGTGAAGAACGCCACCGCCTGCTCGGACCTGATGCTATTTAGGGGTCGGACCTCGATCCACTTGGAGAATTTGTCGATGGCGACCAGCAGGTGCGTGAAGCCCCCGTGTGCCTTCTGCAAGGGACCGACGAGGTCCAGACCCCACACAACAAACGGCCAGGTGATGGGTATTGTTTGTAGGGCCTGAGCGGGCAGGTGTGTCTGCCTTGCGTAGAATTGACACCCTTGGCAGGTGCGTACAATCCTAGTGGCGTCGGCCACCGCGGTTGGCCAGTAGAAACCTTGTCGGAAGGCATTTCCAACGAGGGCTCGAGGCGCTGTGTGGTGACCACAAGCCCCCCGAGTGTATTTCTTGCAATAGCTCCTGACCTTCGGCGATGGATATGCATCGCTGGAGGATGCCTGAGGGGCTGCGGTGGTAGAGCTCCTTCTCGTCACCCAGCAAGACGAACGACTTGGCGCGCCGCGCCAGTCGCCGAGCTTCGGCTCTGTCAAGGGGTAGCTCTCCTTGGTGAAGATATTGTAGGTACGGGGTCTGCCAGTTTCGATTAGGCGTGACCCCATTCTGCTCTTCCTCGACGCGTAGTGCCTCACCCTTGGGGGCCGAGGGTGCCTCGGGCTGGGCCGAGGCCTCCTCGGGCTCGGGCGTGTCGTCGGTCTTGACGGAGGGTTGATGTAGGTCTCGGGAGAAGACGTCTGGGGGAACCGTTGTCCGTCCCGAGGCTATCTTAGCCAGCTCGTCCGCAGTCTCGTTGTATCATCGATCAACGTGGTTGAGCTCGAGCCCGTAGAACTTGTCTTCTAGGCACCGAACCTCGTCGCAGTAGGCTTCCATCTTCGGGTCGCGGCAGTGGGAGTTCTTCATGGCTTGGTCGATGACAAGCTGCGAGTCGCCACGAGCGTCGAGGTGCCGAACCCCTAGCTCGATGGCGATGCGCAACCCGTTAACCAGAGCCTCGTACTCGGCCACGTTGTTTGACGCCGGGAAATGGAGGCGCAACACGTAGTGGAGGTGCTTCCCGAGGGGTGAGATGAAGAGCAGGCCCGCACCCGCTCCTGTTTTCATCAGCGACCCGTCGAAAAACATGGTCCAGAGTTTCGGTTGGATCGGAGCTGCTGGAAGCTAGGTGTCGATCCATTCAGCCACAAAGTCCGCTAAGACTTGGGACTTGATGGCCTTCCGAGGGGCGAACGAGATTGTCTCGTCCATGATCTCCACCGCCCACTTTGCAATCCTACCCGAGGCCTCCCGACACTGGATGATCTCCCCCAGGGGGAAGGATGACACCACAGTCACCGGATGAGACTCGAAGTAGTGTCGCAACTTTCGCCGAGTCAGAATTACTGCGTACAGTAGCTTCTGAATTTGCGGGTAGCGGATTTTGGTCTCGGACAATACTTCACTGATGAAGTAGATCGGCCTCTGGACGAGCAATGCATGCCCTTCTTCTCGTCTCTCGACCACGATCGTGGCGCTGACCACCTGAGTGGTTGCGGCTACATAGATCAAGAGGGCTTCTCCCGCAGCAGGGGCACCAGGATGGGCGCGCTTGTAAGGAGCGTCTTTAAGTTCCCGAGGGCATCCTCGGCTTCGGGGGTCCAAGTGAAGCGCTCGGTCTTCCTTAAGAGGCGGAACAGGGGTAGGCCTCTTTCGCCGAGGCGCGAGATGAAGCGGCTCAGAGCCGCAAGGCATCCCATGACCCTCTGTACTCCTTTCAAGTCCTTGATAGGCCCCATGTTGGTGATGGCCGCGATTTTCTCCGGGTTGGCCTCGATGCCCCGCTCGGAGACGATGAACCCCAGAAGCATGCCTCGGGGCACTTCGAAGACACACTTCTCGGGATTGAGTTTCACGCCTTCGCCTTGAGACATTTGAATGTCGTTTCAAGGTCAGAGAGGAGGTCGGAGGCTTTCCTCGTCTTGACTACGATGTCATCGACGTAAGCCTCGACCGTTCGGCCAATGTGCTTTCCGAACACGTGGTTCATGCACCTTTGGTATGTCGCGCCTGCATTCCTTAAACCGAATGGCATAGTAATATAGCAGTACATGCCAAAGGGTGTGATGAAAGAGGCCGTGAGCTGGTCGGACTCTTTCATCCTGATTTGGTGATACCCTGAGTAGGCATCAAGGAATGACAGGGTTTCGCACCCGGCAGTGGAATCCACGATTTGATCGATGCGAGGCAAAGGGTAGGGAACCTTCGAACATGCTTTATTTAGACCAGTGTAGTCTACACACATCCTCCATTTCCCACCTTTCTTTTTCACAAGCACAGGGTTGGCTAGCCATTCAGGATGGAATACCTCTTTGATGAACCCTGCAGCCATCAGCTTGTGGATCTCCTCGCCTATGGCTCTACGCTTTTCTTCGTCGAATCGGCGCAGAGGCTGCTTCACGGGTCGGGCTCCAGCTCGGATATCCAGCGAGTGCTCGGCGACATCCCTCGGTATGCCAGGCATGTCCGAGGGACTCCACGCAAAAACCTCGGCGTTCGCGCGGAGAAAGTCGACGAGCACTGCTTCCTATTTGGGGTCGAGCTCAGAGCCGATCCGGACTTGCTTGGAGGCATTGTTGCTGGGGTCGAGAGGGACGGACTTAACCGCCTCTGCTGGCTCGAAGTTGCCGGCGTGGCGCTTCGCATCTGGCACCTCCTTGGAGAGGCTCTCCAGGTCAGCGATGAGGGCCTCGGATTCGGCGAGGGCCTCAGCGTACTCCACGCACTCCACGTCGCATTCGTACGCGTGTCGGTACGTGGATCCGACGGTGATGACCCCATTGGGGCCCGCCATCTTGAGCTTGAGGTAGGTGTAGTTGGGGACGGCCATGAACTTGGTGTAGCATGGCCTCCCCAGCACTGCGTGGTAGGTTCCTCGGAACCCGACCACCTCGAACGTGAAGGTTTCCTTTCGGAAGTTGGAGGGAGTCCCGAAGCAGACGGGCAGATTGAGTTGCCCAAGGGGTCGGACGCGCTTCCCGGGGATGATCCCATGAAAGGGCACCACACCGGCCCGAATCGTGGATAGATCGATCTGCAAGAGCCCGAGGATCTCGGCGTAGATGATGTTGAGGCTGTTGCCTCCGTCCATGAGGACCTTGGTAAGTCTGACGTTGCCGATGACGGGATCGACAACGAGCGGGTACTTCCCCGGGCTTGGCACGCGGTCGCGGTGGTTGCCTTGGTCGAAGGTAATGGGCTTGTCGGACCAGTCTAGGTAGACTGGCGCCGCCACCTTCACCGAGCAGACCTCCCGACGCTCCTGCTTGCGGTGCCGAGCCGAGGCGTTCGCCACTTGCCCACCGTAGATCATGAAGCAGTCGTGGACCTCAGGGAACTCCTCCGCTTGGTGGCCCTCCTTGTCGTTGTCGTGGCCTTTGCCACCTTCCGCCGGGGGCCCGTCCTTATGGAAGTAGCACCGAAGCAAGACGCACTCCTCAAGGGTGTGCTTGATGGGACCCTGATGATAGGGGCACGACTCTTTGAGCAACTTGTCGAACAGGTTGGCCCCTCCGAGAGGCTTCCGAGGGTTCCTGTGCTCGACGACGGCGACAAGATCTGCGTCGGCGGCGTCGTGTTTCGCTTGCGACTTCTTCTTGCCCTTCTTCTTCATGCCGCGCTGAGCGGACACCTCGGGGACGTCTTCCTGCTGGCGTCCCTGAGGCTGCTTGTCCTTCCGGAAGATGGCCTCGACCGCCTCCTGACCAGAGGCGAACTTGGTGGCAATGTCCATCAGCTCGCTCGCCCTGGTGGGAGTCTTGTGACCCAGCTTGCTCACCAGGTCGTGGCAAGTGGTGCCGGCGAGGAACGCGCCGATGACATCTGAGTCGGTGATGTTGGGCAGCTCAGTGCGCTGCTTCAAAAATCGCCGGATGTAGTCCCGCAGGGATTCTCCCGGCTGCTAGCAGCAGCTTCAGAGATCCCAGGAGTTCCCAGGGCGCACGTATGGGCCCTGGAAGTTTTCGGCGAAGGCTTTGACCAGGTCGTCACAGTTGGAGATCTGCGCAGGAGGCAAATGCTCCAGCCAGGCCCGGGCGGCGTCGGAGAGGAACAGGGGGAGGTTGCGGATGATGAGGTTGTCATCGTCCGTTCCACCCAGCTGGCAGGCCAGCCGGTAGTCCGTGAGCCACAGTTCCGGCCTTGTTTCCCCCGAGTACTTAGTGATGGTAGTCGGGGCTCGGAACTGGGTCGGGAACGGCGCCCGTCGTATGGCCCGGCTGAAAGCTTGCGGACCGGGTGGTTCGGGCGAGGGACTCTGATCCTCCCCGCTGTCGTAGCGTCCCCCACGCCTGGGGTGGTAGCCTCGGCGCACCTTCTCATCGAGGTGGGCTCGACGGTCGCGGCGGTGGTGCTCGTTGCCGAGGCGACCCGGGGCTGCAGGCGTTGTGTCCCGCGTGCGCCCGGTGTGGACCGAGGCTTCCCGCATGAATCGGGAAGTCGCGGCGCGATGCTCTGGGGGGTATCCTTGCCTTCGGGAGGCAGAGCTTTCGGCCCGGCGGACCGTGGCATCCTCCAGGAGATTCTTGAGTTCTCCCTGGATATGCCGCCCCTCGGTGGTGGATGCCTCCGGCATCGCTCGGAGTAGTATTGCTGCTGCAGCCAGGTTCTGGCCTACCCCACTGGAAGCCCGGGGCAGCCTTGCCCTGGCATCGTCAGCGATGCGGTGTTGGACGTCCTGGGGGCAGATGACGCGCTTCTCCGGCTGGTGCTCGGCCTACCCACTCCTGCTCGATGTTCTGCCGGAGCTGCACAAGTTGTCCTGCTTCCTCGTCGAGCCTGCCCTGCATCTCGCGAATTTGCTTGAGCTGTGTGTCCTGACCCCCCGCAGGGACTGGGACCACAGCTAGCTCCCGAAGGATGTCAACACGAGGCACAGGCCTAGGGGGATCGCCGTCCTCCAGCATACCAAGGTGGTTGCCTTCGTCGAGACCCCCTAGATCGATGTGGAAACATTCGCGACTTGGGCCACAGTCCTCGTCGTCGAGGCTGTGGCCACCATCGGAGTAATCAGAGAGGTAGTAGTCCCATGCGGTCATGAAGTCTCGCATGGCATTGGGGTTGTCGAGCCCGGAGAAATCCCAACCAGAGTCGGGCTCGTCATCTTCCTCGGAACCCGGGGGCCCGTAGGTCGAGACGACCGTCATACGGTCCCAGGTTGACCACATATGGTACCCCGGAAGGTTAGGATATGCCTCTATGAAAGCGTCCATCGAAGCGGGGTTGCTTGGTGGGTTGAAGCTGAATCTAAAAGGCACAGGGTGGAAAACAGACGGTACCTCTTGATCGACGGATGGTGACAAAGTCGCGTCGGGGACGGACTACACCGTTATCTCAGGTACGAGGCTAACGCCCAGCAAGTCCTTCGCGAGCGTGCTGTCGTCATCCGTCCGCTTGGGGTTGGCGTGTTGCGGGGAAACGACGCTCGTCTTCGTCTCAGACGCGAGGTCAACGCCCGACGTGTCCCCCGCTGGGGCGCTGGCGTCGTCGACTCGCTCGACAGCCAACGAGGTGCCGCCTCCTGCTTGGCCATGGTTGCCCCGCCTCCTCCTCCTGCGGCGGGGAAGGTGACGGGACAGACCCGGATGCCGTTCTTCCGCCACGCGGGGAAGACGTCATCGATTCCGCCGCCGTCGGGCGGGCTGACGGCCGTTGTTGTCGTTATCGCGCGGCGGAGGAAGGAGTACCATATCGTAGCTACCGTCGAGGGACATGAACTCGAGACTCCCGAAACGGAGCAGCGTCCCGGGCTGGAGAGGTTGCTGGAGACCACCCATCTGGAGCTTGACGGGAAGCTGTTCGTCAACACGTAGCAGGCCCCTACCTGGCGCGCCAACTATCGGCGTTTCGACCCTAGGGGTCCCTGGACCGACGAGTAAATTATCGCTGCGTGTCCCAGCCCAGATGGGTCGGCGCGAGATGGAACACAAGGGGAAAAAAGGGAACCGTGACTCGTGTTATCCTGCGCCCAGGGCGGATGCGCTTGCAGTAGGGGGTTACAAGCGTTCGCGAGGGAGGGAGAGAGCCTGCTCGTCAGCCCATCCTCCCGTGCGGCCACCTTCTCGTACGAGGGCCCTGGACCTTCCTTTTATAGATGTAAGGGGAGGGTCGAGGTGTATAATGGGGGATGTAGCAATGTGCTAACGTGTCTAGCAGAGAGGAGCCAGAGCCCTATGTACATGCCGACGTGGCTGTCGGAGAGGTGTTAGTGCCCTGTGCATGTGATGTCGTGGCCGTCGGAGGAGCGCTTGAGCCCTGTAGAAGCACAGATGTCGGGGCTGTCGGGTCCTTGCTGACGTCTCCTTGCTTCCGTAGGGGGCTGAGAACCGCCGTCATCATGGGAGCACGCGGGGCGCCATCATTAATTGTTTACTGGGGCGAGCTAGATGGGACGCCGGTCTTGTTCCCCGTAGCCCGAGCTAGCTAGGGTAGGGTAATGATGTACTCCCCTATGACGTGGTCGGTCCGAGCCCAAGGTCGGGCGAGGCGGTGACTCCTCCGAGGTCGAGGTTGAGTCCGAGCCCTGGGGTCGGGCGAGGCGGAGACCGTCTTCCGAGGTCGAGGTTGAGTCCGTGCCCTGGTGTCGGGCGAGGCGGAGACCGTCTTCCGAGGTCGAGGTTGAGTCCGAGCCCTAGGGTCGGGCAAGGCGGAGACCGTCTTCCGAGGTCGAGGTTGAGTCCGAGCCCTGGGGTTGGGTGAGGCGGGGACCGTCTTCCGAGGTCGAGGCGGGGGCCGAGCCCCGGGGTCAGGCGAGGCGAAGCTTCCTATGGCACCTGAGGCTGTACTCTGCTGCTGTCAGCCTCACCCTGGCGGGTGGCACAATAGTCAGAGCAGGGCAGGCGGTGCTGTTTTCCTGTCAGGTCAGTCAGTGGAGCGGCGAAGTGACTGCGGTCACTTCGGACCTGCCGACTGAGGAATGTGCATCAGGATAAGGTGTCAGGCGATCCTTGCATTGAATGCTCCTGCGATACGGTCGGTCGGCGAGGCGATCTGGACAAGGTTTCTTCACTGCGAAGCCTGCCCGAGCTGGGCCTCGGGCGAGTCGAAGGTGTGCCCGTTGCTTGAGGAGGCCCTCGGGCGAGGCGTGAATCCACCTGGGTCTACTGTTCCTGCCCGAGGCTGGGCTCGGGCGAGGCGAGATCGTGTCCCTTGAGTGGTCGGAGCTTTGACCTGTATTGCGCCCATCAGGCCTTTGCAGCTTGTGCTGATGGTGGTTACCAGCCGAGTTTAGGAGTCTTGGGGGTACCCCTAATTATGGTCCCCGACAGATTCTTTTTTCTGATTTTATTCAATCGGCTACTTTTCCCATCTGCTTCATGGGGTATTATCAACAATGAGTTCCTAATGACAACAAACATGGACCGCATGGCCGATATTGATTGGTGTCAATTAGTCTATACTGATCTGTGTGATGCTGCTAGTCGTTGGCAAAGGAGGAGCACAACAAAGATAACCACAACAATTTATGGATGCTCCCTCATCATTCTTGTAAGTTACTTTCTGATTAACAACCACATATATGCACTTCAAACATTTTTTATATTTGCATACATAATCATTTATTACATTGATATTTAAGTTTTATGCTTGTTGTCTATAAGGTTCTTAGAATATTACCTTGACCATTTACACCACACTGCGTCACCTCGGAACAAGTATGGTACTCCCCTTATCAAGTTTTTTGACAACGAGACGATAAAAGATTTGACTAGGGCTGACAGACGTGGCTCCCGCCAACCTGGAGAACCATTTGGTCATGGAGAGGTTAGTCATTAACATTTGTTTTGATGTTGATACAAATGTTATAGTTCTAATACACGCTAACAGTTATCACTGGGATTTAAACATTTTCGTAGCCGCACAGAGACTTGTTATGTTATTTTTCCAGAACGGCTGGTTTCTGAGATATTCAACATATATGTTCCACGCATCAAATATTTGATTGGCAACAAGCTAAATTGTCTACCCACCCAGCATCGTCCAATGTTCGAATCATTGTTTGATGCGCATGACTAGGAGGTTGACAAGTACTGCGCTTCTCTTCAACAAAGCCATCACATGCTTGTGTCCAAGCAGATTGAACTATCCGAGGCATTTGGAGAAATGATAGGCAAAGTTCTAAGGGCTGCGACGAAGCATGATCCACAACATGAAGATACTAATAGTTATGCTTCTTTTTCACTTACATTATTCAGCTCACCAATAATGCATAACTAAAGTTCATTTAGTTTTATATTTTTTATAGATTAATTTTTGCAACATATTATATAATACTTATGCCTTCAGTTGTATTACATCATCACCAATACCTTTTCTGTATGATTAGATTCAAGTATGTCTCATACCTCGTTTGATGAATTTCATTTGATTATACATGTAAACTCACTACTACAGATCATGTTATATGAGACGGTTAATTTTCACTTATTAAGACGTTTCTCAAGTGTCCAAATTTGATGAAGTCGCAAAAGATGTCCCACATTTAAGACGGTTGCAAACCGTCTTAAAATGATATTATATAAGACGTTTTTAGTTTATAACCGTCTAAAAAAGGTATTTGTTTAAGTCATTTTGTCCAATAACCTATCTTGAATTATGTTTTATGTAAGGCACTTTTTCTAAACAACCGTCGAGTATACGAACATTTTAAGTTACAAGTTATTTAGTAAACTGTCTAAAATATTCTATAATAATAAACACTTGCGATATGAAAACCGTCTTATTTAGGTGACATATATTGGACATTTTGGAAATCGTCTTATTTAGAAGACCGATATTAGACATTTTTGGAACCGTCTTAATAAGATTTAAACAAATTGACTTAAATTACTATATATTCTTCAATTTATATTCATTTTTGAGGTTCCACATTATAATAATTTGAAAGAGAAATACACAGACATATATATTTAATAATAATATAATTAATATAATATAGATGAGTACCAATCAATATTTCATACATAAGTGTACTCTAAATCCAAACCAAAACACTGAGATAATCTTGTAATTAGCCAAACAATCTGTAAAAGTGTGGAATACAGTGTACACTAGATTGATTTGCATCTTGTCAAAACCAGATTGTTCAAGGGATACATCGGTTGCCGCTGCTGCACCCCTCCTGCCGATGTTCCATGACTCCATTCTTGCTGGCCTCTTTCTCCCAAGCATTTCACCAAACAGTTCAAGTGTAAATGTTAGATGTTTGATGACTCCAACTATAGAAATCAAGCAGCGTTACTACTAAGAACGCCATTGTATCTTCTCGGAAGGTCACTGATATGCCACAGTAGTTGCGTACACAATTTGTTGTAAGTCAAAACCAGCAAACAAAAGTAATAAACATGCAAAGAAAAGGTGAAGTTGTGTGAGGGAAAGCACTTGCTTGTAACAAACTTACAATAATAGGAAAACCCTTACACCAGTTAGCGTCTATATAGACTTTTGAAGCATTGATTATTAAAAAATACAAGTAGTACATTTATGTAGTACTTACATTAATGCCTTTTATCACTCTATATCTGTTTTTCCTGCAAGAAAAGGGTTTGGTAATATGAAGATGCATGGAAAAAGAAAACATCATTAAGGAAGCATATGCTAGCTTATTCTCCATATGGCATTAATTCATCTTATGCTTACAGTATGCAGAAGCCCATGCATCCTTGCCAGCGTACTCGAAGTCTGAGGAACCGTCCCCTCTCTTCTGGCGGGCGTAGTCCAAGTGCAGCCTTAGGCTCTGCAAAGAGGAGCATCGATGAGCATCTTTGGGCAGGAACAAGGGCACACCTTTGCTTGGGAAACGACGCTACCTTCCAACCGATCTGTCTTGTGTGGTCTATGGCAGCTATAAGGTCACTGTCCGACGACAATATGACCTTATCATGGTCCTCATCTTCATACTGTAGAGTGGCACCGGGAAAGGACAAAGAACAAATTAAACTTAGGAATTCGAAATGGTCGTGTGAATTGTTACAGATATTGAGAAAGGCACTAGGTTCAGCCAGTAGTCCAGTACCGAAATTTGTGGCAGGTGTTTTCTGTCAATGTCATCGCCGACCCTCTGAAGAATGCTAGTTATCAGGTCTGTCAAGCTGCTCATTTCTGACATTCCCAACACATAAAGTTCAGAGAGCAATTTAAATCGCTAAGCCAAGAAAAAAATGATGAAACAACTCCAGTACGCAGGGATTGAGGTGAGGATGCATACCACAGTTAAATCTTTGCATTCTCCCTTGCTTGTCCTGAACCTTGAACCCAAAAGTGTTTGATAAACCAGAAGCTGGAAACAAGGCTGGTCTTCCTATATCTGCTGCCTCAGATGCCACCTTTGTCGATCCTTCGCTGGGAAAATGATAGATAAACCAGTTAGACGAAAGACATAAGATGCCATAAGAATGATACTCCCTCTGTTCAGAACAAGAATTAATGTATATCATTATATATCAGGTTTATGATTCATCTCATATATGTTAGCAGTTATATATCAGGTTTATGATTCATCTCATTATATATAGTATTGTATATGAAATTAATCCTCCTTATAATATTATTATGTAAAGAATGCTGATTAGGTTAGTCTCAAGAATATGAATCTATACAAATATAATAATGAGAAACTAATGTAGAGGGAAAACAAATGCCAAACATCAGATCAGAGTAGAATCAATGTTAGATGAGGATAGATGAGGAATATATGAGTTCAACAAATGAAATGAAAACATAAGCCATCATTTATTTTAGAGCAGTCTCTATTTGCAAAAAGAAAAGATTAGCACACTAAAAATCTTTAACTAACCTGCTAATGTTGTAGGCTATTGAAGTAGGCGATGAGAAAAATGACAGTCTGCAAACATGAGCATATGCACCATGACTCCATGAGCAACCAAAAAATCAAAGTAAGAACAGTAGCAGTTAAGTAACCACACAACTGATTTAAGTGTCCAAAACAGATTTAAGTGTTCTTGAAAGGTCATGTGTAAAGAAGGAAAAAGTAATTAGTCTTAGTTTGCTGCAAGGAATGACCACAATCTAGACCAGAACATATTGCGAGGGCGAGGAAGATATTATAGATGACAAAAAGCTTCAGGGCTGAGCACCAAACCGTGTGTAAATTTTAGGAAAAAATCAAGACAAATTTTAGATGACAAAAGGCTCAGTTTGTTCGTTTCAATTTTAAAAATAGGGACAAAACGAAACGCAAGCAAGGCACATACCACTTGGTTTATCCCTAAGAGGAGTCCCTCCGTGGAATCCCCTAATAGGGAGGCCAGAAACCGTGTGCTTTTGGTTCTCATTTTAAAGTTCAATGGCAGCGGAGGAAGATCGTGAGACTACCACCGGAGAGGAAGGGGGCGAGTTCTTACCGCTGTTGTTGCACGCCGAGGTCCTGAGGATGCGACCATCCATCGCCCAGTGGCATCAACTCCCGTCTATGGCTCGCGTTCGGAGCTCCTATCCAATCTAGATTTTAGAAAGGGAGAAAAAGGAACAACAATCAGTCAAAAAAGATGGAGTCCTTCAAAGCACTTCAATACCACATTTTCAGGTAGCATGAATCTAGGAACACACAAAACAATAAATAATTTGTTGTAAGGCATGTCTTGTTCAGATACAGGACTCGGCTAAAACTGTATAGTATATATTTATACAGCGTGAAGTAAGTTAACAATATTGTACCACAATAACCAGACATCACTCTATCCTTATGCATTTACCATTAATCTCATTTGTACTCGTGTATGATATCTGACTGAAGAAACAAAAAACCTGAGTATCCTATACATCAACCAAAGTACTTCAATCAAAACATGTTAATAGGAGATTTATTCATCAATACAAGCACCCATCGCTCTTTGAAGCAAATGATCATGTTGCCATTGTCACATCAATCGCAGAAACTACTACTGCCAAGTTTTCATTTTTCAGTGGTCAACACATTAATCGCAGTAACAGATGAACAAGTCTGCTCCGCCAGGTTGCCGAGCCTGCAAAAGACACCGCGGATTAAGGTAACTTCATATATTTTTATTTTGGTACAGTATTGTAGATAAAAATGCTATTCACTGATATGTAATAGAAGTCTTGTATCATTACTCTGCATACATTTGCTAGTTATTTCTTTCTCTGAAATAATTCACTAAAGAACAGCTGTCGGATGTCGGTAGCATCAAACCAATTTCTTTTCGATAGGACTTAAGCAAAATTAACTCTTTGACCCACTCATTACTACGCCCTAATAAATTATATCTTTGCATAAGTTCACTCACCTATTATTTCTATCTCGTTCTATCTAAACAAGAGAAACAACACTACAGAATTTCAGTGACAAACACAAACAGCGAGAAAGGTTTGCGTGCCTCCTCATCAATCGAATCAGCCAGGAGATATCCATATCATTGCAAAAATGGGGTTAGTGTCAACAAACTAATGTTTACCCAACCAGGCATATTATACATGTTAATAACTATTGCCAGGATAGAAGTTTGAAAGGTATTATCCAGCCATTTACCTCCAGATCAGTTGCGCCATCACCAATCGTAACAATTGTCTTGTAGCCATGGTCCTGAACACAAACAAAGGTTAGCACACTAGTAAGAATTAAAAAGCTGCAACCAAAAGATATACAGTTTAACTAAACCTGTTTTATTTGCTACACTGCTTTTGCTTTACCCCCACTGCGTGAAGTGGGCTCTGTGGGATCAAATCCGGCGTACTCCCTCAATGTGCCAAATAACAATTGGTTTGCAGTGATGTTTTCAGGAGGAATACCAAGCTCACAAACAGGCTGTAAGAAGTGCAAAATAACACAAACAGGCTGTAAGAAGTACTCCCTAAACTCACAAATAACACAGTTATTAAACGAACCAAAATATTAAGGAAATCCAAAATGATCAGAATTCCATACCTTCTAGGGCTGTAAGAAGTGCACTCTTGATGAGTTCCAGGAACTCTTCGGAACCTAAAGGCATTCAGAGATGGAAACCATCAAGTTCCGAACTAATTAATAGCACATCACACAAGATCAACGAGCTATCTTGCCATATGTATCATAGTACCTGGGATCTCGAGGTCGATGAAAGAGGAGTTGAACTCGGGTCACACATCGACACTGGAGTTGTCGCTCAGCCTCGTCGTTACTGGAACCGTGGCGGCAAACAGGAGCGAGGCGGCTGAGCCTGTGCAGGGGCGCGCCCGAGCGGGGCGGGGCGGAGCTCAGTGCCTCGGCTGGGGGCGGGGTTCACGCCTTTGCGGGAGGAGCTTAGCTGCTCAGCGTCCGCGGAGATGACCTTGGTCATCCAGAGCAGGCGGGCGGCCTAGGCAGATCTCGGGTCGGCGGCGGCTCTGCCTGGGCTCGGGCAGGTCCAGACGGAGCTAGGAAGCAGACGAGGGCACTGCCGCCTAGCGTCGACGGCTCGGATCGATGGAACTCATAGGCGCGGTTGCGCTCGTGCCTCGCGTGGTGCCGACGGTGGCCCGACCGACCCTTCCTCCTCCTCCTTGTTGTCGCCGCCTAACAGGGAGAGGGGCAGTGGAGGCGCAGAGGAGAGAGCGGTCGTCGGAGCAGAGGCGCCCATGTCGGATCCGTGCCCGCTCGCCATGAAGTCGCCCCAATCGGAGAAGTGGAGGCCTGGGGGATGAGGGTGAGCGGGCGGCAGCACTAGCGCTACGACGCAGTAGTGAGATCTAGAGTTGAGAGAAGTGGCCGAGTTTTTAAGTTTGACAATGTAAATGTAAAGTACTGATATATTCAGTATAGAATTGGTATACCTTTCTAAATATCTAGGTACGTAAATGATAGAAATTAAAGCAAAATGACGATTTAGGTCTGATGCGTGACTCAGTAATGATTGGGTCACATGTGGGTCTATTTTACCATCTATGTCAAGCTGCACAGATAAGTTTTAAATTGTATATCATGTATATCATCAAACTAAGACAAATTCATTATTTACTACGTTTTCTCACAATACTTCTTATCAGAAATATCACACGAAGATGGTTTCATATTTAGAAGTGTCTAGTATACTCACTAACATCTAAGACAGTCCGTATAGTCTAGACGACTCTAATAATATCTTTATTTGAGATGATTTCATATACAGAAGTGTCTAATATAGTAACCAAAATCTAAGACAAATCTTGCAATGTTAATGACTCAAAAGGTATATTTATTTAAGACAATTTTCAATAACAATCTATCTTAAATTAATATAAGACATTTCTTATGATGTAACTGTCTCAAAACACTTCTTTATTAAAGACGGATCTCCAAAAAACCGTCTTATCTTACTCATCGCCATATAATAAAAGACGCTTCTATAAAATGCACAAATATCCGTCTTAAAATGTGTGTCTTAAATAAGCATATTTCTAGTAGTGACTATCATTTTTTAAATACCATGTTATTATGCGGATCTAGTTGGTAATAATATTCATGCATTACCATTATTTTATAACTATACATTTTAATTTTTGGTTCATCTCAACAGCAATTAGTTTTACCATGCCAATAAAATGATCCTCTGAAGAAAAGATATCGGGAACCATTGAGTAGATTATTGCTCAACTCAACTCAAAGCTTGGGGGCTACACCCATTGGGTGCACCGACAACATGGGAAAAGAAGTTGCACTTAAAGACAATCAAATATCATAGTTCATGCTTGGTGTCTCGAGCCTATTATCCTCGAAAATTCGCTTAAGCCTTGGGGGATTTTGGGAGATATATGTCCCATGGGCCACTAAGGGGTAGATACATTCCATGGGCCACCAAAGAGGCCCCTGATAAGTCGCCTAATAGAGCGCATAGTGGGCCTCGCTCGGGTGGGACAAATAATGTCGGCGTTTCGAGACAGGGGGGTCCCTAAGCCGACGAGTGAGTGTGCTGCGTGCCCCAGCCCAGATGGGTCGAGCGCGTGGGCGAGCGCGAAGGGGGGAGAGGCGAGGCGGCCGGAGCCGAGCGTGAGAGAGGTGGAAGTCCCGCAGCCTTCGTGTTCGTCCCGCGCCCAGGTCAGGTGCGCTTGCAGTAGGGGGGTTACAAGCGTCCACGCGGGTGAGGGAAGCGAGCGGCCCCAAGAGAGCGCCTGTCCCGTCCTCGGTCCCGCGCGGCCAACCTTCTCTGAGAAGGCCCTGGTCCTTCCTTTTATAGTCGTAAGGAGAGGATCCAGGTGTACAATGGGGATGTAGCAGAGTGCTACGTGTCTAGCGGAGGGAGAGCTAGTGCCCTAGGTACATGCCAATGTGGCAGCCGGAGAGATTCGGGCACCCTGCTGGTGTGGTGTCGTGGCTGTCGGAGGTGCGGCGGAGCCTGATGGAGGGACAGCTGTCGGAGCGGTCGAGTCCCTGCTGACGTTGTCCTGCTTCCGTAAGAGAGCTGGGGGCCGCCGTCGTCATAGAGCTTGTGGAGCGCCATCATTGCCCCTCTGGCGGAGCTGGCCGGATGAGGCGCCGGTCTTGTCCTCCGTGACCCGAGTCGATTCGGGGTGGGATGATGATGGCGTCTCCCGTTGACGTGGCGGTCTGCGCTCTAGGCAGGGCGACGTGGGGTTTCCTCCGAAGCCGAGGTTGAGTCTGCCTTCTGTTGCCGTGGCCGAGCCCGAGCCAAGGGGTCGGGCGAGGCGGAAGTCGTTCGGCCGAGGCCAGGGCGGAGTCCGAGCCCTGGGGTCGGGCGAGGCGGAGTTTCGTCGTCTTCCGGGTCTTAGCCCGAGTCCGAGCCCTGGGGTCGGGCGGAGCGGAGTTCGCCGTCTTCCGGGTCTTAGCCCGAGTCCGAGCCCTGGGGTCGGGCGGAGCGGAGTTCGCCGTCTTCCGGGTCTTAGCCCGAGTCCGAGCCCTGGGGTCGGGCGGAGCGGAGTTCGCCGTCTTCCGGGTCTTAGCCCGAGTCCGAGTCCTGGGGTCGGGCGGAGCGGAGTTCGCCGTCTTCCGGGTCTTAGCCCGAGTCCGAGCCCTGGGGTCGGGCGGAGCGGAGTTCGCCGTCTTCCGGGTCTTAGCCCGAGTCCGAGCCCTGGGGTCGGGCGGAGCGGAGTTCGCCGTCTTCCGGGTCTTAGCCCGAGTCCGAGCCCTAGGGTCGGGCGGAGCGGAGTTCGCCGTCTTCCGGGTCTTAGCCCGAGTCCGAGCCCTGGGGTCGGGCGGAGCAGAGTTCGCCGTCTTCCGGGTCTTAGCCCGAGTCCGAGCCCTGGGGTCGGGCGGAGCGGAGTTCGCCGTCTTCCGGGTCTTAGCCCGAGTCCGAGCCCTGGGGTCGGGCGGAGCGGAGTTCGCCGTCTTCCGGGTCTTAGCCCGAGTCCGAGCCCTGGGGTCGGGCGGAGCGGAGTTCGCCGTCTTCCGGGTCTTAGCCCGAGTCCGAGCCCTGGGGTCGGGCGGAGCGGAGTTCGCCGTCTTCCGGGTCTTAGCCCGAGTCCGAGCCCTGGGGTCGGGCGGAGCGGAGTTCGCCGTCTTCCGGGTCTTAGCCCGAGTCCGAGCCCTGGGGTCGGGCGGAGCGGAGTTCGCCGTCTTCCGGGTCTTAGCCCGAGTCCGAGCCCTGGGGTCGGGCGGAGCGGAGTTCGCCGTCTTCCGGGTCTTAGCCCGAGTCCGAGCCCTGGGGTCGGGCGGAGCGGAGTTCGCCGTCTTCCGGGTCTTAGCCCGAGTCCGAGCCCTGGGGTCGGGCGGAGCGGAGTTCGCCGTGGCGCCTTTGGCAAGGCCTGATTGCCTGTCAGACTCACTCTGTCGAGTGGCACTGCAGTCGGAGTGGCGCAGGCGGCGCTGTCCTTCTGTCAGACTGGCCAGTGGGGCGGTGGAGTGACGGCGGTCACCTCGGCTCTGCCGGGGGCGCGTGTCAGGATAGAGGTGTCAGGCCACCTTTGCGTTAAATGCCCCTGCAATTTGGTCAGTCGGTGTGGTGATTTAGTCAAGGTTGCTTCTGAGCGAAGCCAAGGCCTTGGGCGAGCCGGTGATGTGTCCGCCATAAAAAGGGGGCCTCGGGCGAGACGGAAGTCTCTCGAGGTCGGCTGCCTTTGGCCGAGGCTAGGCTCGGGTGAAGCGTGATCGAGTCACTCGTGTGGACTGATCCCTGACTTAATCGTGCCCATCAGGCCTTTGCAGCTTTATGCTGATGGGGGTTACCAGCTGAGAATTAGGCGTCTTGAGGGTACCCCTAATTATGGTCCCCGACAGTAGCCCCCGAGCCTCGAAGGGAGTGTTAGCACTCGCTTGGAGGCTTTTGTCGCACTTTTTTGCAAGGGGACCAGCCTTTCTCGGTTGCATTTCGTTCCGGTGGGTGCGCGCGAGCGCACCCGCCGGGTGTAGCCCCCGAGGCCTCGGAGGAGTGGTTACACTCCTTCGAGGTCTTAATACTTCGGCTGGTCTGGTCGTTCCCTCATGCGAACTGGCCGTAGCCCGGGTGCACGGTCGGGGCCCAAGCTCTCGGGCTGGTATGTTGACGCTGTCAACGATTTGGCCAGAGCCGGTTTTTGCGAGAGCAGCCCCCGAGCCTCTGCACAGGGCGAGAGGACGATCAGGGACAGACTCGGCTTTTTACATACGCCCCTACGTCGCCTTTCCGCAAGGAGGGGGGGAGTGCGCCATGTTACCCTCGATGGGCACCGAACATGGTGTCTCCGGTGAGCTGCAAGCGGGTAATCCGAGTGGACGTCCGTGCCCCGTTCGTTGGGGGTCGGCTAGGGGCCCAGAGGCACGCCCAAAAGTACCTGCGGGTGATTTGCCGGACCCGGTCCCCTGGCGACGGGGTCCGAGGGCTCGATGCCTCCCTCCGATGGGATTCCGTTACAAGATCGTTCCCGCTGGTCTCGGAAATGTCCTAGGGTACCTCGGGAGCGTAGCCCGAGCCTCGGTTATGTATCGAACGTACCCCTGGTCATCCCTCGCTCGGTGTCTGAGGCGACTGTGAACCCTTCGGGGGCCAGCCTTCGAACCCCTGATCAGTAATGGGCGCGGAGCCCGAGTAGCCTGAGGCGGCCATGGAGCCCTTCGGGGGGCTGGCCTTCGAACCCCTGACCAGTAGTGGGTGTCGGGCCCATGCGATCTGAGGCGACTGTTGAACCCTCGGGGGGCCAGCCTTCGAACCCCTGATCAGTAATGGGGGGCTCGGAGCCCGGTTCCTTCGCGGAGAAGGATCCCTTTCGGGGTATCCCCCTTTCCCGGTCCCTGTTGCAAGAGATAGAGAAAGAGGAAAATGGAAAAGGATACGAAATCGGACGACGTGGCGTACCTTTTCTGACGCGGTTATTACGGCGAAGGTGAAGCGTCGCGCGCTCCTCCTGCCAGAAGCGCCGCGTGTCCCGCCGCGGAGTTAATGCGACGGGGCGAGTGGTTGGCGGGGCGGCCGTTGCGCGCGTGCGATCCGTTCGAGGAACGGGTCACGGGTGCACCGTCTTCACGCCGTGAGAGGAGGCTCTCTTGCTGTCTCAGGATGGGACGTGAGCCTGGCTGACGACGTGACCGCTGCGCCCGCCCGCCTGCCACCGCTATTACTGCCGGCCCACTTTCGGTCGCTTTGACCGACGCGCCAGTCTGGCGCTGTTGGGTCGCCTCGAGTCGGGCTGAGCCGAGGGTACCTCGGGCTGAACCGAGGGTACCTCGGGCTGAGCCGAGGGTACCTCGGGCTGAGCCGAGGGTACCTCGGGCTGAGCCGAGGGTACCTCGGGCTGAGCCGAGGGTACCTCGGGCTCGGGCGCGTCGTCGAGCTTGACGGAGGGTTGATGCAGATCCCGGGAGAAGACGTCCGGGGGGACTGTCGTTCGCCCCGAGGCTATCTTAGCCAGCTCGTCTGCGGTTTCGTTGTAGCGCCGAGCGATGTGGTTGAGCTCGAGCCCGAAGAACTTGTCTTCCAGGCGCCGAACCTCGTCGCAGTAGGCCTCCATCTTCGGGTCGCGGCAGTGGGAGTTCTTCATGACTTGGTCGATGACGAGCTGCGAATCACCGCGGGCGTCGAGGCGTCTGACCCCTAGCTCGATGGCGATCCGCAATCCGTTGACCAGAGCTTCGTACTCGGCCACATTGTTGGACGCCGGGAAGTGGAGGCGCAGCACGTAGCGCAAGTGCTTTCCGAGGGGCGAGATGAAGAGCAGGCCCGCGCCGGCCCCCGTCTTCATCAGCGACCCGTCGAAAAACATGGTCCAGAGCTCCGGTTGGATCGGAGTCGTTGGTAGTTGGGTGTCGACCCATTCGGCCACGAAATCCGCCAACACTTGGGACTTGATGGCCTTCCGAGGGGCGAACGAGATCGTTTCGCCCATGATCTCCACCGCCCACTTTGCGATCCTGCCCGAGGCCTCTCGGCACTGGATGATCTCCCCCAGGGGGAAGGATGACACCACAGTTACCGGATGGGACTCAAAGTAGTGTCGTAGCTTCTGCCTTGTCAGGATCACAGCATACAGCAGCTTTTGAACTTGTGGGTAGCGGATCTTAGTCTCGGACAGCACTTCGCTGATGAAGTAGACCGGCCTCTGAACGGGCAATGTATGCCCTTCCTCCTGCCTTTCGACCACAATCGCGGCGCTAACCACCTGAGTGGTCGCGGCGACGTAGACCAAGAGGGTTTCCCCGTCCGCTGGCGGCACCAAGACTGGCGCCTTTGTAAGGAGTGCCTTCAGGTTACCGAGGGCTTCCTCGGCCTCAGGGGTCCAAACGAAACATTCGGCCTTCCTTAAGAGGCGGTACAGAGGCAGACCTCTTTCGCCGAGGCGTGAGATGAAACGGCTCAGGGCCGCGAGGCATCCCATGACCCTCTGTACCCCTTTTAAGTCCTTGATGGGTCCCATGCTGGTGATGGCCGCAATCTTCTCCGGGTTGGCTTCGATGCCTCGTTCAGAGACGATGAACCCTAGGAGCATGCCTCGGGGTACCCCGAAGACACACTTCTCAGGATTAAGCTTGACTCCTTTCGCCTTGAGACACCGGAATGTCACTTCAAGGTCGGAGAGGAGGTCGGAAGCCTTCCGTGTCTTGACTACGATGTCATCGACGTAGGCCTCGACTGTGCGTCCGATGTGTTCGCCGAACACATGGTTCATGCACCGCTGGTACGTCGCGCCTGCATTCCTCAAGCCGAACGGCATGGTGACATAGCAGTACATGCCGAACGGCGTGATGAAAGAAGTCGCGAGCTGGTCGGACTCTTTCATCCGGATCTGGTGATACCCCGAGTAGGCATCGAGGAAGGACAGGGTTTCGCACCCAGCAGTGGAATCCACGATTTGGTCGATGCGAGGCAGAGGGTAGGGAACCTTCGGACATGCTTTGTTGAGACCAGTGTAGTCTACGCACATCCGCCATTTCCCCCCTTTCTTCCTCACAAGCACAGGGTTGGCAAGCCATTCGGGATGGAATACCTCTTTGATGAACCCTGCCGCCATTAGCTTGTGGATCTCTTCGCCAATCGCTCTGCGCTTCTCCTCGTCGAATCGGCGCAGAGGCTGCCTGATGGGTCGGGCTCCGGCCCGAATATCCAGCGAGTGCTCGGCGACATCCCTCGGTATGCCGGGCATGTCCGAGGGACTCCACGCAAAGACGTCGGCGTTTGCGCGGAGAAAGTCGACGAGCACTGCTTCCTATTTGGGTTCGAGCCCGGAACCGATCCGGATCTGCTTGGTGGTGTCGCCACTGGGGTCGAGGGGGACGGCCTTGACCGTCTCCGCTGGCTCGAAGTTGCCGGCATGGCGCTTCACGTCTGGGACCTCCTTGGAGAGGTTCTCCAGGTCGGCGATGAGGGACTCGGACTCGGCGAGGGCCTTGGCGTACTCCACGCACTCCACGTCGCATTCGAACGCGTGTTTGTACGTGGGGCCGACAGTGATGACCCCGTTGGGGCCCGGCATCTTGAGCTTCAGGTAGGTGTAGTTGGGGACGGCCATGAACTTCGCGTAGCATGGCCTCCCTAGCACGGCGTGGTAGGTTCCTCGGAACCCGACCACTTCGAACGTCAGGGTCTCCCTTCGGAAGTTGGAGGGTGTCCCGAAGCAGACTGGGAGGTCGAGTCGCCCGAGGGGCTGGACGCGCTTCCCAGGGATGATCCCGTGGAAGGGCGCAGCGCCTGCCCGGACGGAGGACGGATCGACGCGCAGAAGCTTGAGGGTCTCGGCGTAGATGATGTTGAGGCAGCTGCCCCCGTCCATCAGGACCTTGGTGAGCCTGACATTGCCGACAACGGGGTCGACGACGAGCGGGTATTTCCCCGGGCTCGGCACATGGTCGGGGTGGTCGGCCCGGTCGAAAGTGATGGGCTTGTCGGACCAGTCTAGGTAGACTGGCGCCGCCACCTTCACCGAGCAGACCTCCCGGCGCTCTTGCTTGCGGTGCCGAGCCGAGGTATTCGCCGCATGCCCTCCATAGATCATGAAGCAGTCACGGACCTCGGGGAACCCCCCTGCTGGGTGATCTTCGTTCTTGTCGTCGTCGTGGGCCCTGCCACCCTCGGCGGGTGGCCCGGCCCTGTGGAAATGACGCCGAAGCATAACGCACTCCTCGAGGGTGTGCTTGACGGGCCACTGATGGTAGGGGCACGGCTCCTTGAGCATCTTGTCGAAGAGGTTTGCACCTCCGGGGGGCTTCCGAGGGTTCTTATACTCGGCGGCGGCGACAAGGTCCGCGTCGGCGGCGTCGCGCTTCGATTGCGACTTCTTCTTGCCTTTCTTCTTGGCGCCGCGCGGAGCAGACGCCTCGGGAGCTTCTTCCGACGGGCGGCCCTGGGGCTGCTTGTCCTTTCGGAAGATAGCCTCGACCGCCTCCTGGCCGGAGGCGAACTTGGTGGCGATGTCCATCAGCTCGCTCGCCCTGGTGGGGGTTTTGCGACCCAGCTTGCTCACCAGGTCGCGGCAAGTGGTGCCGGCGAGGAACGCGCCGATGACATCCGAGTCGGTGATGTTGGGCAGCTCGGTGCGCTGCTTCGAGAATCGCCGGATGTAGTCCCGGAGCGACTCCCCCGGCTGTTGCCGGCAGCTTCGAAGGTCCCAGGAGTTCCCGGGGCACGCGTATGTGCCCTGGAAATTGCCAGCGAAGGCTTGGACCAAGTCGCCCCAGTTGGAAATCTGCCCCGGAGGCAGGTGCTCCAACCAGGCGCGAGCAGTGTCGGAGAGGAACAGGGGGAGGTTGCGGATGATGAGGTTGTCGTCGTCCGTTCCACCCAGTTGGCAGGCAAGGCGGTAGTCTGCGAGCCACAGTTCCGGTCTCGTTTCCCCCGAGTACTTTGTGATAGTAGTCGGGGGTCGGAACCGGGTCGGGAATGGCGCCCGTCGGATGGCCCGACTGAAGGCCTGCGGACCGGGTGGTTCGGGCGAGGGACTCCGATCCTCCCCGCTGTCGTAGCGCCCCCCACGCCTGGGGTGGTAGCCTCGGCGCACCCTTTCGTCGAGGTGAGCCCGACGGTCGCGTCGATGGTGCTCGTTGCCGAGGTGGCCCGGGGCCGCAGGCGCGGTGTTGCGCGTGCGCCCGGTGTAGACCGAGGCTTCCCGCATGAATCGGGAAGTCGCGGCATGAGGTTCCGAGGGATATCCTTGCCTCCGGGATGCAGTGCTCTCGGCCCGCCGGGCCGCAGCGCCTTCCAGGAGATTCTTGAGTTCTCCCTGGATTCGCCGACCCTCGGTGGTTGACGGCTCCGGCATCGCGCGGATGAGCATCGCTGCGGTTGCCAGGTTCTGACCGACCCCACTGGATGCGGGCGGCGGCCTGATCCTGGCATCGTTGGCGACGCGGTGCTGGAGACCTTGGGGCAGATGACGTATTTCTCCGGCCAGGGGTTGGCCCACCAATGCCTGTCCGACGTCCCGACGGATCGGCTCAAGCGCTCCTGTTCCCTCGTTGAGCCTGGCCTGCGCCTCGCGGACTTGCTCGAGTTGTGGGTCGTAACCCCCCGCCGGAGCGGGGACCACAGCTAGCTCCCGTGGGATGTCGGCGCGAGGCACCGGCCTAGGGAGATCACCATCCTCCGGCATGCCAAGATGGTTGCCTTCGGTGGGATCCCCTAGCTCGATGTGGAAACATTCGAGGCCTGGGCCGCAGCTCTCGTCGCCAAGGCTGCGGCTTCCATCGGAACAGTCGGACAGACAGTAGTCACATGCGGTCATGAAGTCCCGCACGGCACTGGGGTTGCCAAGTCCGGAGAAATCCCAACCGATGCTGGGGTCGTCATCTTCCTCGGACCTAGAGGGCCCGTAGGTCGAGACGTCCGTCAGTCGGTCCCAAGGTGACCGCATACAGAACCTCAGTGGGGTTGCACTCGCCTCAATGAGAGCGCCCGCCAAAACGAGGTCGTTTGGCGGGTTGAAGCCGAGTCGAAATGACGCAAGATGGGAGTTAGTCGTTACCTTTTGGTCGACGAGGAGCGACGTAGTCACATCGGGGACTGGTTGCGCCGTCATCCCTGGTTCGAGGGCGACGTCCTGCAGGCTTTCCGCGAGCGCGCCGGCGTCGTCTTCTTGCTCGGGGTCAGCGTACCGCGGGGGGACGGCGCTCGCCTCCGTCTCGAACGCGAGGTCGACGTCCGGCGTGCCTTCCGTCGGGGCGTCAGGGGCGTCGATTCGCTCGACGGCCGACGAAGCGCGGCCTCCCGTCTGGCCTTGACGGCTCCGCCTCCTCCTCCGTTGGCCGGGGAGAGAACGGAGCGAGCCCGAATATTGCTCTTTCACCACGCGGGGAAGACGTCGTCGATTCCGCCGCCGGCGGGCGGGTTGTCGGCCGCCATTGTCGTAGTCGCGCGGCGGTGGAAGAAGTGTCATGTCGTAGCTGCCGTCGAAGGACATGAACTCGAGAGTCCCGAAACGAAGCACCGTCCCGGGCCGGAGAGGTTGCTGGAGACTGCCCATCTGGAGCTTGACGGGGAGCTGTTTGTCAGCACGCAGCAGGCCCCTACCTGGCGCGCCAACTGTCGGCGTTTCGAGACAGGGGGGTCCCTAAGCCGACGAGTGAGTGTGCTGCGTGCCCCAGCCCAGATGGGTCGAGCGCGTGGGCGAGCGCGAAGGGGGGAGAGGCGAGGCGGCCGGAGCCGAGCGTGAGAGAGGTGGAAGTCCCGCGGCCTTCGTGTTCGTCCCGCGCCCAGGTCAGGTGCGCTTGCAGTAGGGGGGTTACAAGCGTCCACGCGGGTGAGGGAAGCGAGCGGCCCCAAGAGAGCGCCTGTCCCGTCCTCGGTCCCGCGCGGCCAACCTTCTCTGAGAAGGCCCTGGTCCTTCCTTTTATAGTCGTAAGGAGAGGATCCAGGTGTACAATGGGGATGTAGCAGAGTGCTACGTGTCTAGCGGAGGGAGAGCTAGTGCCCTAGGTACATGCCAATGTGGCAGCCGGAGAGATTCGGGCACCCTGCTGGTGTGGTGTCGTGGCTGTCGGAGGTGCGGCGGAGCCTGATGGAGGGACAGCTGTCGGAGCGGTCGAGTCCCTGCTGACGTTGTCCTGCTTCCGTAAGAGAGCTGGGGGCCGCCGTCGTCATAGAGCTTGTGGAGCGCCATCATTGCCCCTCTGGCGGAGCTGGCCGGATGAGGCGCCGGTCTTGTCCTCCGTGACCCGAGTCGATTCGGGGTGGGATGATGATGGCGTCTCCCGTTGACGTGGCGGTCTGCGCTCTAGGCAGGGCGACGTGGGGTTTCCTCCGAAGCCGAGGTTGAGTCTGCCTTCTGTTGCCGTGGCCGAGCCCGAGCCAAGGGGTCGGGCGAGGCGGAAGTCGTTCGGCCGAGGCCAGGGCGGAGTCCGAGCCCTGGGGTCGGGCGAGGCGGAGTTTCGTCGTCTTCCGGGTCTTAGCCCGAGTCCGAGCCCTGGGGTCGGGCGGAGCGGAGTTCGCCGTCTTCCGGGTCTTAGCCCGAGTCCGAGCCCTGGGGTCGGGCGGAGCGGAGTTCGCCGTCTTCCGGGTCTTAGCCCGAGTCCGAGCCCTGGGGTCGGGCGGAGCGGAGTTCGCCGTCTTCCGGGTCTTAGCCCGAGTCCGAGCCCTGGGGTCGGGCGGAGCGGAGTTCGCCGTCTTCCGGGTCTTAGCCCGAGTCCGAGCCCTGGGGTCGGGCGGAGCGGAGTTCGCCGTCTTCCGGGTCTTAGCCCGAGTCCGAGCCCTGGGGTCGGGCGGAGCGGAGTTCGCCGTCTTCCGGGTCTTAGCCCGAGTCCGAGCCCTGGGGTCGGGCGGAGCGGAGTTCGCCGTCTTCCGGGTCTTAGCCCGAGTCCGAGCCCTGGGGTCGGGCGGAGCGGAGTTCGCCGTGGCGCCTTTGGCAAGGCCTGATTGCCTGTCAGACTCACTCTGTCGAGTGGCACTGCAGTCGGAGTGGCGCAGGCGGCGCTGTCCTTCTGTCAGACTGGCCAGTGGGGCGGTGGAGTGACGGCGGTCACCTCGGCTCTGCCGGGGGCGCGTGTCAGGATAGAGGTGTCAGGCCACCTTTGCGTTAAATGCCCCTGCAATTTGGTCAGTCGGTGTGGTGATTTAGTCAAGGTTGCTTCTGAGCGAAGCCAAGGCCTTGGGCGAGCCGGTGATGTGTCCGCCATAAAAAGGGGGCCTCGGGCGAGACGGAAGTCTCTCGAGGTCGGCTGCCTTTGGCCGAGGCTAGGCTCGGGTGAAGCGTGATCGAGTCACTCGTGTGGACTGATCCCTGACTTAATCGTGCCCATCAGGCCTTTGCAGCTTTATGCTGATGGGGGTTACCAGCTGAGAATTAGGCGTCTTGAGGGTACCCCTAATTATGGTCCCCGACAAATAATAACCGAAGTGACGACGAGGGGATAGCTGAAAATCTCGAAGAATATTGCACGTGTATACCGATGGTGCATGTGTCCTGCAGGGGGATCACGTTGCGTGTCCGCAGAGGGATCACCTGAACTCTAAAGACGTGTCCTGAGCACAGCCGAGCACCGGATCACTCAGATGATAACTTGGAGAAGGAAACCAAGCACCGAAAGAATAGGCATACTTGTAGCAACAGAAAGTAGACTCGATTGGACTCAGTGATCTATAAAGGGATGTCTCTTCAGTCAGCTATATAAGGCTGCAGAAGTACCCCTATAAAAAAGAGAGAGCACTCCATAGATTGATAGGCAACTTCATCTTCCACCTCCCACAATCACATGTAATCTGCGAACTCAGAGCAATCCAATACTCAGCACTACACATGACGTAGGGTATTACGCACTTGCGTAACCGAACCTGTATAAATACCTCATGTTCCAACGTGTCCCTGCACGTATCATCGAGCAGCGATCGACATCGTGGTCCTCCCAAAAGCTCTACGTGGGTTACCACGTAGTGCGTCGTCGGGACAAAACACCGAAAGTGTTCGTACAAGGAACAAAATCCTGTTAGAACTCAAGGAAGACAGTTCTAACGATCAGATTCGAAAATCAGCATATGAATAAAAAATCCTTTTTGATTTTTTTAGAAAAGAGTTTAAATCCAAATTTTAGGTGCGAATTTAAATTCACACAGGTAAAAATAATGCTCCAGCATGCAGCGCATAAACAAAATATTTATTTTAAGAAAAATATTATTTGAAATGTTTGATCCATATAAATGTCCTCTAATTCAAATAAATATGGGAGATAATTTTATTTAAATTTCAAATTAGAATTTTGGAACAACAAATCATACATGAATACATTACTAACTCACACTTTGTTTTTAATTACTTAGTGCACTCTAGGCGATAGAACCAGCCATTCATGAATATGACGCCCTTGCCCTTGCCACAACCGCCGAGGTGGCCGAGGGATGGGTGGTGACTGGGGAGGGGAGGGGATGAGAGGTGGCGATGGGGGTAGGGGCGGCACGTAGATTGGTGTCATGAGGGGGGTAAGCGGGAGACGGCGGGGTGCGGCATCAAGGCTGGGAAGCACGGGCCACACAGGAGGACATCAAAGACAGTGGCGGATGCGGTAAGCGCAGGGTGAATCGTGAGCGGGAAGGACGGGGTTGGGGGCACGGTATCGCTGTGCACGGTTATAGTTGATGCTTAATAGGTAGTAGAAATTTAGTTAATTATATATAAAAGTGGAGCTTTAATTTAAGATTTGGTGTGGTATATAGTGAACAGCAAAATTATTTGCTTTTTTTAAATATAGGATTAATCATGTTATTATTTGTAATAAAGTAGAGAACGCGATGATTAGTGTAGAAAACATAATAATAAAAATCTATGATGTTTTTTTTAATCTTGAATACGATGCCTCGTAGAATCTTGAAAACAAATCAAACTATATATACATAAAAATCAGGTTTTAGAAGCAAGAGACCGAACAAGGTGAGGGAATACATTTCCGTATTGGCATCTTAATTATAAAAATTAATACCGAAATCAAGAGTAGGATGATTTCCTAGTGGTTGTTTTGAGTTTTGACGTCTAAAAGAAATAAAGAAACAGAAATACAGATGCATGGTTTGTTTTAACGTCTAAAACAAATTTACAAAGTTTGTAATAGAAAACAAACAGAAACACACATGTATGGTCTGTTGGCTCCGATCCATCGTCTCTCCCACCGGCGCGCGGTGATCCACCATATCATTTCGAGATTTATCTCCTATATATCTAGTAGATCGATCGTTTACATACTTATCTCGTAAAGGTGTATATAAACACCTACCTAGCTACCTGCCTGTCCGTGCAAAACTAGCCATCACGCGCACGTAGACACAAGAAGCTAGCCATCGTCCCCCACCGGCGGCGAGAGAACGTACGTACGCTAGCCGATCCACCATCACCACCTGGAGATCGGAGATCGGTGGCATATGGCTGCCGACGATCACGTCTTCCGGGCCACCAACGAGGCGTCCGTTGCCCTCCTGCGCGGCCTCCGCGCCGGAACCGTTGACCAGAGATTCAAAGCCTTCATCTACAACGTAGACGTGTACACACCGCTGCTCCTGAGGAGCTGGTCGCCGGCCTGGAGCCGGTGCCGGGCACCGACGTGACGGAGGACGGGTACAACAGACAGTGGTACATATACTGTCCGAAGCGATACAAGAACGGCGAGGGAAGGGCCAGCGGGCACAGGCTGCGCGCGGTGGAGACCGCCGGGACGTGCTGGCACTCGGAGACTGGCCCGAAGCCCGTAGAGGGCTTGCCCGGCGCCACGTTCTGCAGCTTATCCTACGGCCGCAAAGAGAAGGAGGACGAGGGGACGTCGGGTCGGCATCGCCATCGCTTCCACAGGATGGGATGGCAGATGACCGAGTACGACGACACCCAGGGCGGCGGCGGCGACCACGTGCTGTGCAAGGTGCACCGTTCGTCCTCGTCTCTGGCCAAGAAGAAATACAATACCAAGAGGACGGCGACAGGCGATCACCCCGAGGCGCCGCCAACCAAGGTGATCCACGACATGCAGGTGCAGCAGATGCAGGACCCCGCCGGCGCCATCTTCACCGGTGCTTACCCGACGATGGATGATCCCTTGATGGTCGGAGGCGAGGAGGCATCAGAGGCGGAGCACGGTGGCGAGTTGGGCAAGTCCAACATCGACTACTTGCTCAACATCAACAATGTCGATGGGGAGCAGCAGCAGCAGCCGGCCGAGCAGAGCAGCGACGTGCACGTGCAGGTGCAGGTGGACCCCGCCGCCACCTTGACGCCCTGCTATGTTCATGGTCATGAACAAGGCGGTGATCCCCTGATGGCCGGAGGCGAGGAGGAACAGCGTCGACGCGTTGAGTCACCAGAGCCGGAGCTCGACTTCGACGACTTGCTCAACAATATCGATTGGAAAGGTCTCCTAGAGATACTAGGAGACGATGAGGAGCAGGGATTGCCGCTACAGCAGCAGCCATGCGTTGAACCGGCCGAGCAGAGCAGCGACGTGCAAGTGCAGGTGGACCCCGCAGCCACCTTGATGCTGGGAGACCATGAGGAGCAGGGGCTGCCGCAGCAGCAGCAACCATGCACTGAGCCGGCGGCCGAGCAGAGCCAGAGCAGCAGAACCGTGCCGCCCGTTTAAAAACACAATACGCTTCTCTGCTGATTGTAAACACTTGACAGGGAGATTGTAAACACAGTATGCATGGTTGTTTTACTTTATTTGAAGTTATTCATATCGACAACTCGAGATTACCCTATGTAGATGCTGACAGGAAATTAAGATGATGTTGTATGAAGCAATGGGAATTAATGTATATAATTGTTCATCAGATCTAGTGTGTCGTGAAGGATCCTATCCAGATTATTGAGCTTTGTAGTCACTTTTGTTATGCCATCTCCTCGATTAATGTTCAGACAAGTGGTCTAAAATAAACCATCTTCAGGCAACGGAACTGTAAATTTTCACTTATTACAACAGGTCTTCTTCTCTAGATGCTTAATACTATCACTTGCTTTCTAAGTTCTGATCACTCATAGCGCTCTCTGCTTGCTCATAATCTCTACTGTTTCTGAGTTCTGATCACTCATAGCTAGGTAATCATTCTCAGAATTATTCAACTCATGAGTGATTTTCTGGTTACCTGTGTAAACGCTGACAGAGAGAAGCATGATTGATGAACAAAGTTCATCTGTGGCTTTAATTTGTCAAATCATGCTTCGAGTGAATGTTTTGCAGTCAGCTGTGTGCAGACAAGTGGTCTAAATTAGATCATCTTTCATTCATCTTTGGAATGTCTAATGCGCTAGTCATAACATGTGGATGTTTATAGGATGATGCTGCTAACAAGTACTCTGTATTTGCCATTTTCACTAGCCATAACATTAAAAGAAGAAGTATTTGCCATTTTCACTAGTCATAACATAAAAATAAGACCAATATTAGATGAAGTTCACCCGGCGCTCGAAAAATAATCCTTCAGACAAGTGGTCTAAAATAGATCAAACTGATGAATTTCACTTACAACAGGTCTGGAATTGAATGTCTGATGCTTCATCTTTAGTTTAGAAAACATGCATTTTAATGGTGGAGAAATAAGCCTTTAGTTTTGCACGTTCCACGTGGATGTTTCACCTTGTATACGAATACTACTTCAATAGTATTTGAGATGTCATGAAAGTTGGCTGTGAAGGAGGAAACACACACGTGTCCCCACTTCTTAACCGAGCATTAGCGGTTCCAAAGTACAAAATGTTAAGATGAATAATTATCATCCCAGACAGGTGTCATTCCCATTCCCCTCCCCGCAAAGCTCATTCTCATTCCCGGCTGTCACTGTCTTTCTCATTCCCCCTAGCTAAAATTAAATTAATAAAAAAACACAAATGTGGCCCCAATGGGATTTGAACCTACAATCTCTCAAGCAAATGTGCTTGTAGATACCACTACACCACATGTGTGTTTATGTCTATATTTGTTACAGTAAAAATATCTACTACATCTCTCCCAAAGACTACTTGCTACTTTTACACAATGTGTAGTAGTAGATAATTATCAACGAGATTCCTGAATTATATTTTTGGATGGAGGGAGTAGTATTTAAAAGAAGAGCCTTGCATGCAATTTCTTTTTGTTTGAATAATATTTTCAACTTAAATTCTTTTTTATATGTGTGACATTTATTCTTCGTAATATTTTTTCATGGATTTGACTTGTGAGTCATTTTCATAAACCAACGCTAAAGATGAATCCATGTTTCTTACTTGGAAACACCGAACAAACACCACTGGCAGGAGGCGCTCGCGTTGGCATCACTCATCGACGACGAGAAGAAGCTTGGCGACTGCTAGTTCGACCTCTGGAAGCAGTACTACGTGGCCACATGTGTCGCTGTGTTCGGCAAGCTCCGCCGCAGCCGCCACTTGGACGCGGTCCAGAGCGGCTGCACCGCGTTGTCCATCTCAAACAGGGGGACCTCATGGTCGTCACCAATGCCGGCGACTCTTGGGTTGTTCTAGGCACCGCATCCGACAACGGTGCCGTCACACTGTCTAGCTCATCATCACCTGAAGCTCAACCTGCCACGTAAGTCACTACTGACCGGCCATGAGTTCTTGTGCGCTGGGACGACGACCATTGCTGACATTGTGTGAGTGTCCTTGAACAAGATGTATGTAGAGGAGTAGCACATCCGATGGTGCAACGGCTAGGTGTATTACCTCGCTGATGAGCCTGGGGTGCACTTCGTTTGACAGCTCAACCAAGAGTCATCGGTACTCGCCATGTCGTGCGCGTTTGACGACTACTATATCAAGGCGCTAGAGGTGACGCAGAGGAGGACCGACAGCAATGACCACTCATCATCGTCGGGGTAGCTTTTGTGCCGGTCTGCCTTTAATTCTCTTCGCAAACACATACACTTGCTTTTTTTTGTTTAAGCAAGCGTGTATGGTGGTGCCTACCTGATGACTGATAATGTACGAGGGAACTTCTACCGGCAGGTGTGGCACGTGCTCTTCAATGATGAGACCATGCAAATCGTGGCATATATCGAAGTCTGCATGATACTGATGGTTGTAATGTAGTAGTGAAACAACTAAATTAAAATAACAAAATTTATGTATAGCTAGGATTACAAATAGATTATGAAACATTTTCTTAAAACAATATAGACACATTTTGTATATAAGTTATTATGTTATTATATAAGGTAGTAAGGGGTAGGCTGCCATTCCGTGTTCTGCCATTCCCATTCCCTGTTCTATCTTTCCGATTCCCCCTCCCCGCACAGTCCATTCTCACAATTCCCTGTTCTGCCTTTTCGATTTTCCCCTCCGCGCACAGTCCATTCTCATGTTTGGTCACCATTCCATGTTTCCTTTCTCATTCTCCCCTCCCCACAAAGTCCATTCCCATTCTCATGTACATCCCACGCCTAGCTAAAATTAAATTTAAAAAACAGGTCCCAAGGGGATTCGAACACGCGACCCCTCAAGTAAATGTGCTCGTAGCTACTACTACACCACATGTGTGTTTATGTCTACATCTATTATAGTAAAAACATATACTACATCTCTCCCGAAGCCCACCTGCTACCCTTGCACAATATGTAGTAGTAGATAAGTATCACCGAGATTATTAAATTATATTTTTGGATTGAGAGAGTAGTATTTAAAGAAGAGCCTTGCATGCAATTTCTTTTGTTTGAATAATGTTTTCAACTTAAATTTCTTTTTTTTGCATGTGTGACATTTATTCTCCGTAATATTTTTCCATGGATCTGACTTATAAGTCATTTTCATAAACCAATGCCAAAGATGAATCCATGTTTCTTACTTGGAAACTCGAACAAACACCACTAGCACGAGGCACTCGCGTTGGCGTCGCCCATCGACGACGAGAAGAAACTTGGCGAATGCCAGTTCGACCTCTGGAAGCAGTCCTATGTGGCCCATGCGCCGCTGTGTACGGCAAGCTCCGGCGCAGCCGCCGCTTGGACACGGTCCAGAGCGGCTGCACCGCGCTGACCATCGTCAAACATGGGGACCTCATGGTCGTCGCCAGTGCCGACGACTCTCGGGTTGTTCTGGGCACCGCAACCGACGACGACGCCATCACGCCGTCCAGCTCATCATCCACCTGAAGCCCAACCTGCCACGTAAATCGTTACTAACCGGCCATGAATTCTTGTGCGCTGGGATGACGGCCATTGTTGTTGTTGTGTGAGTGTCCTCGAACAAGATGTATGTAGAGGAGTAGCACATCCGGTGGTGCAACGACCAGGTGTACTACCTCGCTGATGAGCCCAGGGTGCACTTCATTTGACAGTCCATCCAAGAGTCATCGGTACTCACCATGTCACGCGTGTTCGACGACTACTATATCAAGGATTGTGGCATTATCTCGGCGCCAGAGGTGAGCAGAGGAGGACCGACAACAATGACCACTCGCCATCGTCGGGGTAGCTTTTGTGCTGGCCTGCCTTTAATTCTCTTCGCAAACACACACTTGCATTTTTTGTTTAAGCAAGCGTGTATGGTGGTGTGTGCCTGATAACTAACGATGTACGACGGAACTTCTACCGACAGGTGTGGCACGTGCTCTCCAATGATGAGACCATGCAAATGATGACATATATCAAAATCTGCATGATACTGATGGTTGCAATGTAGTAGTGAAACAACTAAATTAAAATAACAAAATTTATGTATGGCTAGGATCACAAATGGATTATGAAATATTTTCTTATAACAATATAAGACACATTTTGTATATAAGTTATCATGGTATTATATGTTCGCGTTGCAACGCACGGGTACTCACCTAGTATATATATATATATATAAAGAGTCCTAGGCTTCCAATAATAGAGGAAGCATAGGCCAGTCAATGTGCCCCCCAGTTGAACCAAACATGGTCAGCATATCCCCACTCACGTCTGTTAGCCACGCACGCGACTCCACTCGTTTGACACCGTCTAAAACTGTCTTCGCGCAATCACGGCCGATAAGCCCGTGCGAGAAGGCAGGGTTTCTATCAACTGTCTCCGCGGAACAAGAAGGAAACCACTGAATCCCGGCGACCGAGGCGGTCCGACCTAGGCGACTGGCCATTCGACTTCCGCCGCTGCCATTCATCTCCGCAGCATCACTCTACGTTTTTGGAGCCCCGATTGAAGAGCCTTTGTTGTTCGTGAAGTTCCGCAGTATCGCTCGACCTTCAAACACATCAAGGTTTCCGTCGTCGTTTGAGGTATTTTTATCGATTTGAAGTCGTTCCGCATCTTTTCCTCAGTTATAAGCTATGTGTGATTTTATCCATGTTTCAAGCTCATCACAATGTGTATTTTAATATGAACTAGTTATTTAAATATTTGTATATTCAGTTGATGAAAATGTGTATTTTTTATTATGCATTAGTTGCACTTATATGAACTAGTTAGGTAATATTTATGATTGTATTTATACATGGTTCCTAACTGTTATGGCATGTAACCGGAAAAGGTAGTTTAATTAAATACAGTTATATACACTATGCAAAATGGTCATGGCATATATGTATTCATACATCATTTTCCTTAAATTCAGTCATTTGTCAACAGTTACATTGCTTGCTGAATCACGAAGTCTGTTGATCGTCCTCCATCGAATCCAAAAAGATTAACTATTGAATCAAGCCAAGAGTTGTTTTCAGTTGACATTTATAGACGCACAAGATCTAGCAGCTCCTCCCAACATGCTGATAATACCCAGACCAAGCTGCAGCTAGATCCTCAGCCGCCATTCTCAGTTACTCGTTTCCGTAGAAAGGTGCTAGCTTGTCGGGTGAAAAAAAGTCAGCCTACAACACCAGCCGCATCGTCTGACGACGATTTTATGCCTGCTCCAACATTGAAGCACACTTTTAAATCAGCTGCACCCTCTAGTTCAGTAACTAATCATCCAAAGAAAAAGTCTCGGGTATTGAACACGGACATCCCACCCCCACAAGTTCCCATTAAGTCAAGCAGTTCAAAGTCTCCTATTGATTTGAAGACAAAGAACATTATGAAAACAAGTTCACCTAAGCAGAGGACACCTAGAAGATCTCAGGTACTATGCATATATTTATTTTTGTTTAGTTGTTATTTTGGGTGCACAATCAATGCTTTTGTAATACCCATCTGTTACATTCTATAATATGATTTGGTATGCTTGTTTGTTAGTGTTGTTACACTATAGTTATTTACAACCATCCGATAATTATTATAGGTACAATTATATTCTCATTCTTTGTAATAGTATCAATCCACTGTGTAATAATACCAATCCATTTATTCCAGCAGAAGTTGAACATCCGATGCATCTCGTATGATGTTCTTGTGTTGACTTGGATAATGAGTGATCGGCAGCGTGACGCTGTTGCTAGGTTGGGATTCCAAAGTATTTTTGATTTGCGTACGGATGCATTAGAGAGCAGGTCTCTTATTAGGTGGTTGGTGGATAAGACAATACGCCCAGGTGCTGGAAAAGAATTCAAAATCACAAAAGAGACGGTTCGCCTCATATTGGGTTTGCCTAGCGCTGGAGGTGGCAGAAAATTCACTGATTGGTATGGTGAAATTGGTGCTGCTACAAAACTGAGATGAGATCTAAACATATCTAAAGATGAGTTTGATGTCGTTAAGCTACAGGACATGCTAGTTGTGGGGAATGACGATGAGCTATCCATCAGATGCTTTTTCTGATTTTATTCAATCGGCTACTGTTCCCATCTGCTTCATGGGGTATTATCAACAATGAGTTCCTAATGACAACAAACATGGACCGCATGGCCGATATTGATTGGTGTCAATTAGTCTATATTGATTTGTGTGATGCTCCTAGTCGTTGGCAAAGGAGGAGCACAACAAACATAACCGCAACAGTTTATGGATGCTCCCTCATCATTCTTGTAAGTTACTTTCTGATTAACAACCACATATATGCACTTCAAACATTTTTATATTTGCATACATAATCATTTATTACATTGATATTTAAGTTTTATGCTTGTTGTCTATATGGTTCTTAGATATATTACCTTGACCATTTACACCACCCTGCGTCACCTCAGAACAAGTATGGTACTCCTCTTATCAAGTTTTTTGACAACGAGACAATAAAAAGATTTGACTAGGGCTGACAGACGTGGCTCCCGCCAACCTGGAGAACCATTTGGTCATGGAGAGCTTAGCCATTAACATTTGTTTTGATGTTGATACAAATGTTATAGTTCCAATACACGCTAACAGTTATCACTGGGATTTAAACATTTTCGTAGCCGCACAGAGACTTGTTATGTTATTGCTCTAGAACGGCCGGTTTCTGAGATATTCAACATATATGTCCCACGCATCAAATATTTGATTAGCAACAAGCTAAATTGTCTACCCACCCAGCATCGTCCAATGTTCGAATCATTGTTTGATGCGCATGACAAGGAGGCTGACAAGTACTGCGCTTCTCTTCAACAAAGCCATCACATGCTTGTGTCCAAGCAGATTGAACTATCCGAGGCATTTGGAGAAATGATAGACAAAGTTCTAAGGGCTGCGACGAAGCATGATCCACAGATGAAGATACTAATAGTTATGCTTCTTTTCACTTACATTATTCAGCTCACCAATAATGCATAACTAAAGTTCATTTAGTTTTATATTTTTTATAGATTAATTTATGCAACATATTATATAATACTTATGCCTTCAATTGTATTACATCATCACCAGTATCTTTCATGTATGATTAGATTCAAGTATGTCTCATACCTCGTTTGATGAATTTCATTTGATTTTACATGTAAACTATCATTTTAAATACCATGTTATTATGCAAATCTAGTTGGTAATAATATCCATGCATTACCATTATTTTATAACTATAGATTTTAATTTTTGGTTCATATCAACAGCAACTAATTTTATCATGTTATTGTGCAAATCGAGATAAACTACCAACAAGCACATCGCCACTAATAAATGACCTTGTATCCATGCCTCCTGCTGGCACCTCTGATAATCAGCATCATGATCGCCCCACCCAGATTCCAACTGCTGTTATTAAAGGATCCGACTAGGTCAGTAGTTTTGTCATATAAAAACTTAGGTGTAGGCATATACACATATCTATATCGAATAGAGCATACTAGTTCACATGATGATATACACCAACTTCATATGTTTCCCATACAGGTATCCGGTGTAAACGTTGGTATCAAAGAATCGGTCATGGATGCTCCAATCTTTGACAAAACTCTAATATCAAATGTTTGTTTTATTTTATTCCCAACGATTATCCTTATAATTACAATATGTTATAGTAACCTTTTCATGTAGGGATTCATTGATTGTATTCGTGATGATGATCAATTATGCAATCCAGATAACATAAGCAACACACTTATAGTAAATTTCAATGTTGGGGTAATGTTTTTGTATTGTACTCTTCAAACATTTATCATGTTTTGTATTTTAGTGTATAAACATATCTTATTTATCAATATATTTATTATGCAGGTTGTTCTGAATATGGAGGAGCTCGAACAACATAGTTCAAATCCGTAGCCTTTCTCAACCTCCGTTCTTACAAATTTACTTGTTCGTAGCCTTCCTCCAGTTGAAGCTCTAAACGAAGTTAAACTGGTGAGTCCCAACCATTCCTGTTTGTAAGATTATATTAACGTTTCTTTTTTATAAGTTTCCTTTTTGATACCAAACACTGTTATCTTGCCCACAATATATTTAGTTTTTTATATTTAATTTCTTTTTTCACATTCTTATCATTCTTAAGTCATATCCTATCAATTTATGTTAACGGATCATGGTTCTTATGCTCCGTCGTAGTCACTGGACTCTATATGCAATCAATTTCCAGCTTCGTTGCATAGACATTTTATATTTAAATCCATATGGTCCAGCCCTTGGCTGTACTACCTGGAAAGATATCCACAATGATCAAGTAATGATAAATGGAATGAAACTCCCATGGTCTAGATTAATCATGAAAAGACTTAGCATGGCGTTATAAGAAGCTTGACCAGATTCTTGTATACTAAAGTTTGGCAACTTCAAAATTGTGCTTCTTCCCAACTGTCCAACCATGCAGCCAGGCTCCAATGATTGTGGCTTTTTTGTCACCAGCTTCATACGATGCTACGACTTTGATGATGGTGATGTATCAGAAATTGTTGTACCGGTATGTTACTAAATTGCTTCTTTGTTACTGCATAAAATCAGTATTAATACAATTTCTAACCATTATCAAAGTCGCACGTTACTAAATTGCTTCTTTGTTACCTTGACAAATGCAGGATGAACTAATGGACCAACATGTGTTTGTTCTACATTACCTGACCTTTCATCGCAACAACAGGGTTTACCCCTTCCCTGCAGAACTAATCCCTTTCAAATATGTTCCACGGAAACGACGTTGTTTAAAAGCCAAGGTCTAGCTATCATAGCTGAACATCATTCCGTATGGAATCTACAATATGTCTATGATACTTCTCATGACACTTATGTCAAGTGTTTCAAATGTCTGTGCTACTTCTCATGACACTTATGTCAAGTGTTTATGCTACTTCTTATCATACTTATGTCAAGTGTGTAAAACCGTTATGCTATTTCTGATGTCAGTTATGTCAAGTGTGCCAAGTGTCTATGTCATTTATGTCAAGTTTGTCAAATTGTTAATCATTATGTCAAGTGTTGGCTTAGTTCTAGTTCTAGACATTCCAGACAATCATGTTCAGTTTGCTCTATCTTCAATGTATGACATTGGAAGTATGACTGTTACCTATATGGTACTGTTATGCACATCCAGTCTACTTATTATGATGATCACATCTTATATGTAATATGTGTTTGTCCTTGTTTTACATCTAATCACGCCATATTATTTTTATTTGACATGCTTTTTCATTACATTCAAGCATTATTTATAACTACAATTTGCATAACTCAAATGATGACATTATATAATGCACTCATGCAATAGAAGTTGATGTCATTGTTCTATTACAAACAATTACTACATCACCACACTATTTTTCCACATCTAATTCTTCACCCATACCCATCTGTTCACCAGTTGATTCATTGTCTTCTTCTCCAACCATACGATATTTTTTGTTGTGGAGGTTTCATTCCATTGTGGAACAGTTGTTTTACTATTGATTCTTGAACCCGGCGGACGTCCTCTTTTCTGATTAGCCAGTGTGGCTAGTCTTGCCCTATTCTCTTCCAGAGACAGACAAGTCCTGCTGTTGTGTCCATCTGTAATTCCAAATAGCTGGCATCTCCTATTCTTCTTTTTTCTCCTTTGGCACCTAGTTTCAGAATCCTTTCTTCTGTATTTTTTATTGTTCGGCCTTTTGGTTTTGCTCGATCCAGCATACCCAGGTTTATAACATCCACATTAAAATCCAACCTTTGCGTCATATAAAGTCGATATTCATTACTATACATATATAAATAAACATTGCATGCGTAATACTAATAAACAACAATAATTAAGGCTAACCTTCTTAGCTTCTGTGGATGTACCCAACTGTTCGATTTGGTCGTGTGATACATGCAACGGAGAACTTGTATCGCACACCAACTGATGCATTTTACTGTTGTCGACCTATATAGCATAACCCAAATCTATCACCATGTCATTGTATCATATCCATAACCATACTACTCACAAATTCTATAAATTTTGCATATTTACCTGTTTCCCAAGTGGAACTAATTCTAACGCAAATCCACATCTAGTCACAATATTATGATCATCCTGCATTATAACATTCGCTGTAGTCAATTGTATCATATATTCATTGCATACATTACTATCTGCAAGAATATATATTTATCTTTACATACTATATAGGTTTGGGCTGCGCGCGTGGTAACGCGTTCCTGGGCCGAATTGACACCCGCGGCCCAAACCAGCTATTATCTCTTTTTTTTAAATGATTTTTTTCCTTTTTATTTTCTTGATTTCAAATTTGAATTTTGCAATGAGTTTCATCATTGAGCCAAATGTACAAATTCAACTCCTAGTGCAAGAAGAATATGTATTTATTTACATATTTATTTTCTATATATAATATTTTATTTCCTTTCCTCTTTCTTGATTATTTCTCATTTCCAAGTATTCAAGTTAGTCATTAACTCTCAAATTTGGAGATTAATTTATTTCTATTAATGTGACTACTATTATTATTAAATGCACATACAAACAAAAGCCAACATGATGCACAATTTAGTGATATCATT
This sequence comes from Zea mays, assembly GCF_902167145.1. Taxonomy (NCBI): domain Eukaryota; kingdom Viridiplantae; phylum Streptophyta; class Magnoliopsida; order Poales; family Poaceae; genus Zea; species Zea mays. The sequence goes on along the minus strand of NC_050096.1, from coordinate 261,834,991 downwards.
TATTAATTATTTACTTTTAAATGGGGTGTTCACATGTGTTTATATGTAGAGGCAACTCATATATAGGAAATAATTTCCATTTCTTATCCTTTACAACTTGGGTATTACATACATTTCATAGAGCAATTGGCATTGTAGGATCTTGATCTGCAAACGATCACACCACATTCATTTAATTTTAATTTCATGACGAATTAGCATAACAAATTCACATACCACATACCTGTCAGCATAACTCTCGGTCCCTCGCATCCCATACATGTTTTGAATGCATTGAAAGCCCATTCAAATGTTTCAACAGTCTCATCTCCCAACAACACAAAACTAAACACAGTACATTGCAGATGGCTGTTAGCTCCAATAAACATGCCCAGTGGCTTATCATATAGATTGGTCTTGTGTGTTGTATCAAAGGTCACAGCATCACCATAATGTACATATTCCCCCTGCATACTTGTGTGTGACCAAAAAAATACTCACTATTTTTCCATCCTTGCCTAGCTGAAAATCACAAAAGAATTGTGGATTCTGTTTCTTGCATGCCATAAAGAAAGATAGAAGTTTAGCTACATCATTAGCGCAGTTCTCTTGTCTCCTTGCTGCCCACCTACAATTTTTTTACCCAAAAACTACCATCAATTAATCATAAATATATTTCATATACTAATATTTATACCAATCCATATATATAAACTCAAAACAAACATTTCTTACATGTTTTTTAGATCTTGAGCAGTTACTGGTACGTTCTCTGGCCCATCATGCATGTCTGATATAAAATCAACTAAGCAATGCTAGGGCACTCGACTATCATACATTGCATCAACAAAATTTATGAATTCCGCATCCCGACTTTTGTTGCAACGTAGATGTTGTTTCTCTGCTTTGTCAGTGATGAAATCATGATTATGCTCACTAGTTCAATCTTTGCAGCTACCACATTTTTTATCATCATCATATTTTTAAAATTTGATTCCAGTCGTACATTGCGTACGTCCAGAATTCCTATTCCTCAACCTAGGTGTATCATTTGGTCTAGGTGCACTTTTTCCTTCACGTGAACAATTTATCCACTTACTGGATGTCTTCTCCCTGTATTTTTTCAAGAGAAATCCAACTTCATATGCATACATTTTATAAAATTTATATGCATCATCAATATCCTTGAAATTCATCCCTACTGTTGGAACTATATTCAGATCAATGGTTGTTTGCTGCAATTCATTGACAATGTAGAGTGTACCAATGATTATGCTCATAACAATCTACTCAAACAACTATCAAATACAATAATTGAACTTACATGTGAATGTAGTACTTGAGGTGTATCCATCTCCCGGGAGCTAATATTGGACATCGGAGGTCAAATCCGATGTTCTCCTTCCTCCCCATTGCTTATCTCGTTGATTCGAGGCCCCATTAGAACATGAGGTGGTGTAACCATTAAGTTACCATCAATGACTGCCTTGGTGTCTTGACGAATGAAAACTCTATCTCCTGCCATCGCCGACGATTGTCCAGAGTCCGCCACTCCACCACCAACGATTGATGCAGTCTGAAGCCTTATGTTTTTTTCGTATGAAGACAATGATGGATGCTACACTAAACGTGTAACCGCATCCCCCTTTCCAGAGTATTTCCTCTTTTTCGAACCGTTACCGATAATGGAGCAAGTCACCTAGAATCCAAATATCCCTCAATCACTATTTACGCATATTGACTCAACATTTTATACCAAATGGTATATACTATATACACAACATTTATAGCGTATATGTGTTATGCCATATCTTTTAACATCTTATTCCATATTTTATCTATCCCTTTCGCCTTTATGCTCCATGCAAGGTCCATAAATTCCACGCCCACGATTAACTGAATCCACGTCTGCATGAGGAATCTAATACCTATAATTCCTCCCACTACCATATGATTACGCCCTTGTCGTTTTGACCAACGTTTTACCCATAACACGCTTCACGACGACGTCCAACTTGCATGTTCCTTGTCACGGTCCAGTCGAACACCCACACGTTTAGTTCCTCTGGTCCTGTATGCTCCCCTAACCCTGTTACTGACCCAGGCTCCCTTTAATATCCGAAGCCCAGGGCTCCTATTATACCTGCCCTATCTCTACTACTCTATAAGGGTTCAGTGTGGGTGTCCACCAGGGCTACACCGTGCCACCGGCCTCCACCGCGCGTCCGCACCCTGCCTCCCCCCTCACTGCACGTTCACCTCCCATGCGACCCGCCCCGCTCGCCCCCACCGTAGCCGACGTTGTGTGCCATCAACGCCTGTGCCCCCTTCCTCGGAGACAGTGGTCGCCTTGCCCATCCCCGCAAGGTACGCGACCCCTGTCCACTCTTCCTATACCCCCATCACCCCTAATCCCAGTCGTCGTCTCTCCTAAATCAAGCAAGGAGATATGTAGATTGACCGGATGGTGAAGGATCTGGGCGGTGGCAGACTAGGTGTGGCCTACAGCGGAGACGGGGAGGAGCTCCTTCACTGCTGTGCGGACGAGCGCTCCCCCCGCGTGGTAAACCCTAACCGACTCACACACTACTTCTCTCCCGCGTGGTGGTCCCTGGAGGACGAGGGCACGACGTGGACGGAGCGCTGCCCGTATTTCCCCCCAACGATTTGGCAGCGGCGACGATCTCAAAACGGTTTGGAGGCTTCACGACTCTGTGTAAGTGGGAGAAGAAAGCAAACTGAACTACTGCACCTTAGCTTCCCGATGCGGTAAATTGTGCCCTACCTTTTTATTACCCCGTCGTCCCCTTCCCACCCTCCTCCCCCGCCCGCCTGCCTACCGGTGTCCCTTTCTTCTCCCCGTGCGGTGGCCCGTGCCCTCATGAGATCTAGACTAGACGACGAGGCCACGACGCTTTGCCTGCCTTGCCTCCTTTTCCACTGTTGCTACAAGTAGTAGATCTTGTTTCATACTCGAGCATTCCAGTTATTGCCACTGGGGAATTGTAGATGGACGTGGCTATGTTGCCACATTGGCACTCTGTGCCCAAGGTGTTTGTTTAGGAACTAGGTATTATCTCGGTCTATTGATTCACTATGTACAGGGAGGTTACATAATCATCTTAATTTCTTATATATGCTTACATTACAACGACTTTCAGCTAGATGGCCTAATGCTCCACGGCAGTATCCTGAAAACACCCTTCTATGATGAGTGGAAGAATAATTTCGCAGACCAGGAAACAAAGGAAGATCAACCCTTCATAGGCCACTCTATCATCCATGTTGTGGTATGTATTTGGATATCTAATTTAGGATCTGCATCCATTTTTCGTGTCTTAATTTTCTATTCGCTTGCTCTGGAGAGCTGCGCAAATTATTCCATTTATTTTAAGGAATTTAGCAACTGCTTATACTCTGTACCTGTGCATCTGAATCTAAGAAATAGACAGTTGACCAACAATTCCCGACCCTAGCACAAGGATATTTGTTAGTTTGCCGGTATTGTTCCAAACGTGACGGCAATAGGAGATATCGATATCATGGCCATGTATTCGGGTCAGGGTGCTGGGCTAATCACGGAGATCATACCAGCTGCTCAAGTTGTCAAAAGTTTGGTCGCTGAAGCGAAGGAAGTCATCAGAGAAAAGCTTTCTGGTTACCAATAGAATCCTTCCTAAACTATAAACTAGAAGTATCTGTGTGAGAGTAGTCACCAATCAGAATAATCGCACTAAAACAAAAAATGTCTAAGGTATCTGAGCTCCATACCTTTATAGAGGATTGCTGATCAAACATGGACTGTCAGTGAGAGGAAAGAATCATGTTATGGTGAAGGGTTTCTTTTGGCATATCATATATATCTAAGTATTTGAGTCACTCTTATTTCTGCAGATCCTTAAACCAAGGAGCATATTAAGAAATTCCTCTCAATGGGGCATGTGTCTTATGAAGTTCTATTACATGTACGTCCCTTTTTCTTAAATGGTCTTCCAAGAGCAATCTTTCTGTCTTTTCATTGTTATATGACCCTGCGAACACCAAACTATTCTGCAGGTTAGATTTTTAGATATATGGGAACTAGCTGGCTTGCCCGCGCTGCGATGACATGTTATGCGCTTTCTCCAATGGCTATAGGTATGCAGCCTCCTCCCTTTGGATCATATCTGTGGTGTTTCTACCTATGCGGCATCTCCCCTTTGATGCGAATTTAATGCCTACTTTAGACCAGCATGACTATTGGTTTGATAAAAGCTTGCAATCATCAAGTTTTGAAATACATTTTTTTGTTTTATTGGTACTAATTGATAAACTATAGATTTCAGAAGTAACGTTTCTTCCTTACATATGTTGCTCTGATCAGTGATGGCCAGGGACATACATGTGTATTCTTGCTGCAAAAAATGCAGGTACATTTGGATTTTTGTTGTCCACAAATAGCAGCAATTCTATGCTTTCTTGCTTGATGCAGTGTGGCGGATGACGGCTTGCTTCTACTTGTACGGTAGTTATTAGGGAGATTTTCCTAAAGAATATAGCCTAGCCAGAAACCCGTGAAACTATGATCAATTAAAGGCATTTTGTGAAAGAGATTAGGTTTTAATTAGTTTATTATTTTTCAGTCTATTTTATTTCTTTCAGAAAAAATTGTTATAGTCTATGCGTTGGTTCTTGGCCTTCTACTTGAAGAGGTGAGTAAATGCAAATCTTTTTAAAATGATTGTTTACTATCCTCCAATCATGATCTCCTCTATGTGTTGCGAAAGTTGGAGCGGTTGATGAATGTTTTGATTCAAATATTAAGGAAGAAAAATGTTTCCAATGGCAAATAAGACACCACTTTAATTTCTCAAGGCAATTAAGGAAAAAGGAACTTTTGTAGTATATCCTAAAAACATGCCGGTTACAATCAAGTTACCTCAACTGAGGACAGACACAAGCATCACCTGCCTCTAAGTGCACTAAACCCCTAGCGCCCCTCTAACTGATAAGGTAGTTAGATTAAAGGTACATGTTCAGCTGGAATAGCCTTACCCTTTCATTCCTTTTTATGTTAAAGTGCTAAGAACTGAATTTATGCTTCGAAGCCAAGGATTATAATTCCGGTACATTGAGGTTGAGCATTCAAGTCAACATTCATGCTTCTTGGGCTTCGGCAGCAGCGCAACATGCATACATGTTTCAAGAAGTCTCATCAGGCACAAAAGCAAGTCTAAAATTCTGATTTAGGTTTAATAAATGTATGAATAAGTTGATCCTTCCATTTATTCTTCTTTTCTTTCTTTCTCTACAACCGTGCCTAAGCAAACTTTTTCATAAGAGAAAAGAAGTTTTACAACAAATAGTATTAGTAAGCCAAGGCTTGTGTAATCTAGGATTTTGGTTCCTTTAACTATTTTTTCTCAAACACTAATGCTAGAAGTAAGTATGACTGTATTAAAGCCTTGTCATGACAGTTTAAAAGTTGTTGCAGTGTAGAATCAGTGAAAGTATGGACATAGCAGAATAATGCATATGCTTCAACTCTTTTGCCTGTTGAACCGTTTGACTTAGCCAAAAAGATACATCACTCAGCTCGGAAAGCCAAGCCTTTCAGCTCATACTCATGAATAAAAGAGTTCTCTTCTTCATTTTTGCTTCTTCCAGAGCTAACTAAATCTGTCAAGTCTGTTACATTTTGAATAAGCAGATCATATAACTGAATAAGTTCTTCTGGCTTCGTGATTTGCTCATTTTTTTCATCTCGGTGCTTTGTGAATTTACTTTTAGCGATGCTAACAAGTCCTCAATCTAGAACAACACTAACAGCCTTGTCAAGACCATTCAGGTCATCTCTTATATCCTCACCTTTGCTAGCATAAGCCAGGTCATTATGGATGCAGCTCCAAGCATTTTGGTATGCACAAAAAAATTATCAAATATAGCAATCTTTTTGTCAGCAACACCCAAGTCTCTCAAACTACTGAGCTTTCATAATGGAGACACAGGTTTTTGCATTTTTAATAGGAAAAGTGTGACCAAGTGAGTTAAACTCAGTCATCAAAGTTGTTGTTGTGACCTTGTTCAGACAATACAACCTCCATCTTTGCCTTGAGAAGATCATTAACAGTATCTAGGAGTTCATGTAAGTTCACTATAATTTTTAATATTTATATTTCAACTAATTTATGTCTGAATCGAGCATAACCTTTCAAAAGGCTAGAATATTTTACAAGGTTTTGTCCTGTTGTATTCAATGAATATGTTGTATATCCAAAAGTGTTACTGTTCAAGTTTCGAGAAAACAGATCAATATTCTTTTTCAGTGCATTGATTTATTAGAATACTATTTTGATGCCATCAATTTTCTTCATATTGATCCGTAGCAACGCACGGGCATATACCTAGTATATATATATATATATATATAGGGTGAGGCTATTGAGAGCTTTGGGCTTCCATAGCATACATAAAGCCCCAGCCAGCCATGCACCATCGTAGCCTGGCCGACATCCCATCTTCTGCATGTGTCCATTCCTTGCATGCTGTTTGTTTACATTTGCATGCGCGAGAAATTACGAAGGGTATTTGTTAACTGTTGCATGCATGAAAACAAAAAAAAAACCGATTTGAATGCTTTATTCCTTCCATAAATATAGGATCTCTATAACAGTCATGCACATAAACTCGTTATAAACATTTTATGAAATATACTGCTACTAACTAAGCTACACAATATAGTTATTTATGCAATACGGTACGCGCGTAAAAAATCAGTTTCGTGTTGCATGTGCACAAATTTAGGATGATAATAACGTGCGTTGAGAGAAAAATAGATTGACATGCATGGAAACAAAAAATCTGATTTTAGTTCTTTATTTTATCCATTAAAATAGGATCTCTACAACAGCCAATGCAGATAGACTCGTTGGAACCAGTTTTTGACATATACTGATACTAATTATGCTACACCGTGTAGATATGTATGCAGTGTGGTACATCGCGTAAAAAATTTGTTTCCTGCTGCATGTGCATAAATTTAGGATCATAAGAATGTGGGTTGAAAGGAAATAGATTGGTACTCATGGAAACAAAAAATCTGATTAAAATGCTTTATTTCGTCCATAAAAGTAGGATCTTGACAACATCCATGCAGGTAGAATCGTTGGATCCGATTTAGCTTAATTATCATCTAAATTCAGGTGTTACTCTCTCTCACTCTAGTTTCTATTTCTCTCTAGCTTCTCTCTCTATTTTCCTTTTATGTAGATTTAGCTTAATTAGGGAGGGATTAATTATTTATCTTGGCCAAAACATTATGAGTCATGAAATGTTGCATCATGCTGAGTTTAAATATTCTTTGAATTGTTGCACATGTTTGAATTAGCTTGAAATTGAAACTTGGTTTGAATTTGAATTGAAAACCTAGAGAAAATAAATAGAAAAGCAATTGGAAAATCCATGGAAAATAGAAAAGCCATTTCGGCCCAATCGGTCCACTAAGCCCAGCCGCGCGCACGTGCCCACGCCCGTGTGCCCTTGGTCTCTGACAGGCGGACCCCGCCTGTCGGCGCCGACTCGCGCCTCTCTTCCTCTCTCCCTCTCACTGTTATGTGGGGTCACCATATCAACGCTTTGGCCCGTCGTGTGCTCGTGCGTCTGTGCCGCTGTTCCGCGGGCCCCGCTCGCCAGTCCCTGCCCCCTCCTTCAACTGCTCGCCTGCGCGGACCGCGCGCACGCACGCCGAGATCGCCGCGCCCACGTCGCCACCTAGCTCCAAATCGGCACCCCGACCCCCTCTACAAGTCCCCGCACATCCCCACCTCCCCCTGCCTCACTCATTTCGCCTCTGCCCACTCACCCGAGCTACGTGCACCCGTTTTTCAAGCTCGCCGGAGCTTCCCCATCGACAGGCCTCCTGCGCCCGAACCCATCGCCGGTAGAGCTCGGCCGCCGTCCGTGACCGTGCTCCGCCACCGTCAGGCACAGCCTCGCCACCGTTCCCGCTCCACCCGAGGTGAATTTCCCCGTCGGACCTTCTTTTCTCTCTTCCCCATTTTCTTTGTCCCATCGATTAGTCGCCGGTGATCGCCGGTACCGGTACCGCGTCGTTAAACCGAGACCCCCCGGTCAACTGCAACCGCCCCGTGCCTTCTTCACCCGCGTGGAGTTGCCGGCTCCGGCCATGGCGCTCGCGCCGTGCGCATGACCAAGGTAGACGGCAGTCCTGACAAGGAGGACCCGCCCGTTAGTCCCCCTTCTTTCCCTGTTCTGTGTCACTGCCTAGAGGGCCCGTCCGTTAGGGCGCGCCCGCGAAGTCGCGCCTGCACATGCCCTCTACCGCTGACTAGCGGGCCCGACCCCCTGACCCCGTCTGTTAGACCCCCGCCATTTCCCCCTCCCAAGTGCCTGAGTCACCGACCCATGGGCCTCGCCCGCTAGGGAGCGCCCACGCTTGCATCTTGCACCGGGGATACCTGGGCTGCTGATGCGTGGGACCCGCCGGTCAGCCCTCGTATCCGATCCCACGCGCCTGCTTCTAATCTCGAGCGTCTGTTCTCGATCGGATGGCCGAGAAGCCCGGATACCCTTTTGTCGTGGTTGTTTTGCTTAAGACCCCCTCGGTTTTCTATGAATAGAACATGTTGTCCATATACTTTATACGCAGGCCCTGTGATCTTGCAGATTAACCCTAGGCTTTTAAATAATTACAGAATTATACCTATTTTCATATTTTAAAGTCCCAAACTTGTTTATTTCATATCTATTGGGGGCCTTCGTCTTCCGAAGGTCCTCAAAACATGATTTAACAATATTTCTGGAGTATAATACATGAACAGGTATCTTCAGACTCGGATCAAAACCGCAGTGTGAAGAAGCACAAAGAATACGAAGGTTGGCACAGAGCCGAAGCTATGCGCAGGGGAGCTTCGGCATGATAGCAGAAAAGGGAACCGACTTAAAAGGGAAAAGGCTATTTAGACCTCGATGGATCACTATAGAGTCATTAGCAAATGTAAAGGGCATGAGTGTAATTTTACATGGGCTGCGTCTCGTGCCTATAAATAGATGAGCAGTGCTCTCGTACCGTTCACGCTGACTTAGCATTTGCTTTTGCGTCACGCTTGTACCCTTACCTTCTTTCGAGTCGAAGGTACATTTGTAACTTGATATTATTTCTATTTTTCCATAATAATAAAATATAAATGAGTTGATAATAATACATAATTGTTCATGTTATCTTTTATATTTCATATGATTCTCTTTTCATTATTATATGTAGCACTGATGAAGGTATGTCCTTCATAACCTTCGTCCGAAGATCATTATATCCTAAGGGAAATAATGCCTCGAAGGACGAAGGGCTTTAACGTTTAACATTTTTTGTGTTGCCTTGTTCTTAACTCATACGTTCATCGCTCAACAAGTTGTGGGAATAATGTGCATGAACTCGCCAAAGGTGGGAGCTCACGTGAAGTGTAAGGCTTACCAAAGAGGATGGTTAGAGCTGAGCATTGCTTTTAAAGTTGGTCAAAATTTTATTAGCAATTACTAAGTATAAGTAAATATCAGCCCAATTAAGTAGTAGAACAAAAGTAACAACCTCACCTGCGATGCAATGCATATGACAAATTGAGTTTAAGTTCCATAATTTAATCATGTGAGTGTCCGAGCTGCTCATGACCGTGAGCACGGCTAGTATACCAGTTTTACACTCTGTAGAGGTTGCGCATCTTTACCCACAAGTCATGTTACCCATCTGCCAAGAGACGGCCAATCCCATACACCTCTACCGAGGAGGCGAGGCAGGGTAACACTACCAGGCCTTTACAAAGTTCCACTAGCTTCAGAAAACCCGCTACAGTTTATAGGAAGCTCCAATGCAGGAATCCCTCGCATGACCGCCATCGCAGCAAAATCATCCCAAGGGCCTCCCTACACTGACCACTCCCCTACTGCCCTTGCCCCTTTCGGGTAAGGTAGTCATCCACTAGCTTTCCTAATTAATCAGCCAAGGGCGTCCCATTAAACCCTTGTGGTAGCACTGTTTTCCTAGGTGGTTCTCCATGTTCCAATTAACATAATGATCTTATCATGAACAGTAAATAACAACTGATAATAAAAGTATAATCGTGATAGTAATGTGTATCTCTATACCCAAAACCACATAAAGCAATAGCAGGTACTACCCAAAATTCAGTGGTGAACAAGGTATAAAGATAGTCAAACTAGGGTAACCTATTAGGTCCCATCAAAATTAACCTATGCAGATCATTATGATTAATCAGAACATGACTGGGTAAAAAGAAGTGATCAAGGGCACAACTTGCCTGGGACTTGAGATTCCAGGTACCAGGATGATCTTCAGAGGACTCGTAACCTCGCGCTAGTCGTAGCAATACAAACAAACATGGTATAGGCAAAATTAACATTACACCAAACATAAGAATACACTGCGTAATAATAATCTACGAGTCGCTACGAGATCGTGGGAACAAGAACCACTAAATTCGGAGTTACGGTTATTAAGTTATGGATTTCCGAAATTATTTAGTGCTTAGAATAGATTAATCCAAATGAATAATTTTAATTCAAGTTTCATGGTTAAACAAAGGTATTAGGTGATAAACAATATTAAAACAAAATTAATGCAACTGAAATGAATCAATTTGGAGCTAAAATGAATTAAATATGAATTTCACAGGTTTCTGGAATTATTTTCATGCTAAAAAATCAATTTATGGTTTATTTTACTAATTCTGGCGTCATCTTTGGACTATGGGTAGAATAACAGGGAAGTCCAGGGGCTGTTTTATAAGAAACCAGGGTCCAACCGTAATTACTTTATACTAGGAGAGGACGGCGGGTTTATTCATCAATACTACAAGGACTCTTTTGCAAGATGAGCTATGCGAAAGGGTATGGGGGTTTTCTGATCGTCAGATCCAAAGTCGAGGGCGCAGATTAGACTGGCCATTAAATGAACCGGTACACTCAATGGACTGTTGGATCCTAGATCTATGGTGAGGATTTTAAAGTGCCACGATCTAACGTCCCACGTCCATCAGCGGATCAACGGTTCCGATCTGATCTGGCCGAACCGGATGCCCAGTACGATCCCCGCCGTCCGTGGGCAGATCCACGGCATGGATCAGGAGATTCAACTGGTACACGTTGTTTTAATCTAACCCTTCATCAACAAACAGATGGCCAACAACCTTTCTTCCCCACGGTCGGACGCGGCGGCGCGGAGCCTCCCTTGCGGCGGCGGTCCACGCCAGAGAACTGCGACGCGCGGTTCCGATGCCCCACCGTCATGGACGAAACGCGCTACACAATGCACAGGTCATGGCGAGTTGATTCGGAGATTCCTTACCATGATTCGTGAAATGCAGAGCCTTCGCCCTGGTGCACGGCGGTCCCCCAATGGCGTTCATGGTTGGCAGCCCACCAATGTTGTCCCTCGGTCGCCAATTCCCCACCAACCCGAAGGTCCCCAGCATCCATGCTTCACGGCGATGTCCCAGGCTATGCGCCCCAGCAGGAGCGATGGAGCGATTGGATTTTGGCATACGGCGCCCACCTTTTCTTTCTTTTCGCCCCTCTCCCACACACAGCTATGGCGACGAGAGCTTCTAGCTTCTTGGTTCTGTTGTGATGAGCAGAGGGGAGCACGGAGGAAAGGTTTTATAGCCCATGGGAAGATCTTCCAGTGAACGAACCCCGTGATTCCTGGTTGAGTTTGTTGCGCGTTGCCCGCGGATTCGCGTTTTGGGGAGGAAGGACAAACTGTCAAGGCGGCCCCGGTGATCAGTGTCCGAGCGCAGGTGAGAATGACAGCACGGGTCCACAAGCAGTGCCAGTGGCATCATACGTGAGACTTGCGGGTGGGACCCACCTGCCAGTGCATGATGTGGATGGCTGGCGCGAGGTGGTCAGTTGGGCCAGGGGCGCGCACTTAATTGGCCGAGGCGGGATGGGGGTAACTTGGGCCGCAAAGAAGCGAAACCGGCCCAAGAGATGTTTATTCTTCTCCTTTTCATTTTAACCCCTTTCACATTTTTCAAATTTCTATTTCAAGTTCAAACTTGATGAAACTTTCTGTTCTTAATTTACATGCTTTTATTCTCAATCATAACCCTATAGATCCAACTATTTTCAATGCTATTATTTATTCTTCATCTCATTATTTTAATTCCAAAAATAATAGATGATTGTTAAAATTTTCTTTTCTCACTTTCATTTATATTTTGAGGTCGAGTAAAATGTATCCCAACAAACTCTTAAGCATGGGATGCACATTCCTATTTATTTATGGGTTAATCGACTAATAATACTCCATTATTAGGCTATGAAAATAGGAGGGTCCAAATAAATCTCTCATGATTTCAAAATCCTCAAATATATTTATTCATTTATTTTATCATCATTTTTTTCTTTGACAAATTTTGGGCTTTACAAATCCTACCCCCCTTAAAAGAAATCTCGTCCTCGAGATTTGTAAGAAAAAGGGATGCAACGAGTTTGGTTTGAATTTTAGTTTCTCATTTAGTTTAGGATTCAAAAGTTTTGTTTGAAGTTTTTTTATACACGTTAGTAGATGATTTGGAAAATATGAATATACATATGTCTAGCCATTTTTTCATGTAAGATGAGGTACGGTTATGGCAAGTATAGGTTGTAGCAAGGAAGAGTATAATAAGGTAAGACTTTATCTAGAACTGTGGATCTTGATTCATCTGGTGATCCCGCTTGGTCTTTGAAGAGTTGAATTGGTGCTTATCCTTCTTTGACATGGTTGATCTTCTTTGGCCTTTATTTCTTGGAGTTGTCATCCGAGTTAAGGACATATGGCTAAGGATACTTAGTTAGGATAACCAGGGTACACGAGGTAGGTAGGTTTGAAGAGAGTTTACTTTGCTTTTGGGATATCTGGATTAGGCAACCTATGATGTAGGTTAGGTTGTTGTTTACGGTCGAGTTAGTCCAAGGTATTAATTTAGGGTAAGATATGTTTATAGAATTAGGGCCTAATTTATATCGCCAACATTATCTAACTTATTTAAGTATCTCAATTTGGATAGATCATGTTAGATTTGGTGGGATCTAGATCACCGGTATAACTAGATAAGATCTATTTATTTTAGGCTAGATCATGGTTGTTACTGTAGAGTGGAATAAGTGTGCTTATTAGTACAAGATAAATCCATAAGGATAAGGTAAAATCTTTTGGGGTCAGTTAGATCTATTAGGATAGGATCGAATCTTTTCGAGATAAGATAGATCTATTAAGATAAGATGGATCTATGAGTATAGGATAGAATCTTTTAAGATGAGATGGATATTGTTAGTCTAGATAATTTAATAAGGGATAATCTAGTTTGTCTAGTTATTTTGATGAGCATTTTTTCCTATATGTATATGTAGATGTAATTGTGGACATTACTCCACAACCCATCACACTCAATCAAAGATCCAAATCAGACAAGTATCATAAGAACAAACATTCAAGTGCATAGATATATAAAAAATAGTTTTGTTTTTTTGTTCCTAAGAGTAGGTCTCCTATTCCTAAAAGTCACTTTAGGCACAGGATTTCAAAGTGTGAAATCCACATTTGTCTTTAGAAGGAAAAGGTAAGAATTATCAGAGTAAAGCGGAAATAGATGAGAAAAGATTAAGATAAGTTTAGAAAGAATCAGAGTAGCAAAGATAAGTAGACAAAGGTTGTCCAGTTCTATCTAGGTTTCATCCTACAATCAACATTCCTCTGATACCACTTCTGTCACACCCGGGTTTCGAGGCACCAAGACCCAGGGGCAAACATAATCGCCAGGTGTGCTGGGACCAAGTCTCACACATATATGATGAATCATGGCACAGGATCAAATGTCACATCTTTACTATATAACAGGAGTTCTATACAAAATAAATAAATAATTACATTATAAGGAGACAACGGTCCAGCAACCAAAGTTGACTGGGAGACGATGACCTAGACCTCTCACGAACTCGTCACAGCATCCTCCATGTGCCTCATCCTGCAGTACCTGTTCTTGACCTGTGGGGGTGTGAGACAGCAAGAGTGAGCTCACATACGTTCATCGCTCAACAAGTTGTGGGAATAATGTGCATGAACTCGCCAAAGGTGGGAGCTCACGTGAAGTGTAAGGCTTACCAAAGAGGATGGTTAGAGCTGAGCATTGCTTTTAAAGTTGGTCAAAATTTTATTAGCAATTACTAAGTATAAGTAAATACCAGCCCAATTAAGTAGTAGAACAAAAGTAACAACCTCACCTGCGATGCAATGCATATGACAAATTGAGTTTAAGTTCCATAATTTAATCATGTGAGTGTCCGAGCTGCTCATGACCGTGAGCACGGCTAGTATACCAGTTTTACACTCTGTAGAGGTTGCGCATCTTTACCCACAAGTCATGTTACCCATCTGCCAAGAGACGGCCAATCCCATACACCTCTACCGAGGAGGCGAGGCAGGGTAACACTACGAGGCCTTTACAAAGTTCCACTAGCTTCAGAAAACCCGCTACAGTTTATAGGAAGCTCCAATGCAGGAATCCCTCGCATGACCGCCATCGCAGCAACATCATCCCAAGGGCCTCCCTACACTGACCACTCCCCTACTGCCCTTGCCCCTTTCGGGTAAGGTAGTCATCCACTAGCTTTCCTAATTAATCAGCCAAGGGCGTCCCATTAAACCCTTGTGGTAGCACTGTTTTCCCGGGTGGTTCTCCATGTTCCAATTAACATAATGATCTTATCATGAACAGTAAATAACAACTGATAATAAAAGTATAATCGTGAATAGTAATGTGTATCTCTATACCCAAAACCACATAAAGCAATAGCAGGTACTACCCAAAATTCAGTGGTGAACAAGGTATAAAGATAGTCAAACTAGGGTAACCTATTAGGTCCCATCAAAATTAACCTATGCAGATCATTATGATTAATCAGAACATGACTGGGTAAAAAGAAGTGATCAAGGGCACAACTTGCCTGGGACTTGAGATTCCAGGTACCAGGATGATCTTCAGAGGACTCGTAACCTCGCGCTAGTCGTAGCAATACAAACAAACATGGTATAGGCAAAATTAACATTACACCAAACATAAGAATACACTGCGTAATAATAATCTACGAGTCGCTACGAGATCGTGGGAACAAGAACCACTAAATTCGGAGTTACGATTATTAAGTTATGGATTTCCGAAATTATTTAGTGCTTAGAATAGATTAATCCAAATGAACAATTTTAATTCAAGTTTCATGGTTAAACAAAGGTACTAGGTGATAAACAATATTAAAACAAAATTAATGCAACTGAAATGAATCAATTTGGAGCTAAAATGAATTAAATATGAATTTCACAAGTTTCTGGAATTATTTTCATGCTAAAAATCAATTTATGGTTTATTTTACTAATTTTGGCGTCATCTTTGGACTATGGGTGGAATAACAGGGAAGTCCAGGGGCTGTTTTATAAGAAACCAGGGCCCAACCATAATTACTTTATACTAGGAGAGGACGGCGGGTTTATTCATCAATACTACAAGGACTCTTTTGCAAGATGAGCTATGCGAAAGGGTATGGGGGTTTTCTGATCGTCAGATCCAAAGTCGAGGGCGCAGATTAGACTGGCCATTAAATGAACCGGTACACTCAATGGACCGTTGGATCCTAGATCTATGGTGAGGATTTTAAAGTGCCACGATCTAACGGCCCACGTCCATCAGCGGATCAACGGTTCCGATCTGATCTGGCCGAACCGGATGCCCAGTACGATCCCCGCCATCCGTGGGCGGATCCACGGCATGGATCAGGAGATTCAACCGGTACACGTTGTTTTAATCTAACCCTTCATCAACAAACAGATGGCCAACAACCTTTCTTCCCCACGGTCGGACGTGGCGGCGCGGAGCCTCCCTTGCGGCGGCGGTCCACACCAGAGAACTGCGACGCGCGGTTCCAATGTCCCACCGTCATGGACGAAACGCGCTACACGATGCACAGGTCATGGCGAGTTGATTCGGAGATTCCTTACCATGATTCGTGAAATGCAGAGCCTTCGCCCTGGTGCACGGCGGTCCCCCAATGGCGTTCATGGTTGGCAGCCCACCAACGTTGTCCCTCGGTCGCCAATTCCCCACCAACCCGAAGGTCCCCAGCATCCATGCTTCACGGCGATGTCCCAAGCTATGCGCCCCAGCAGGAGCGATGGAACGATTGGATTTTGGCATACGGCGCCCACCTTTTCTTTCTTTTCGCCCCTCTCCCACACCCAGCTATGGCGACGAGAGCTTCTAGCTTCTTGGTTTTGTTGTGATGAGTAGAGGGGAGCACGGAGGTCAGGTTTTATAGCCCATGGGAAGATCTTCCAGTGAACGAACCCCGTGATTCCTGGTTGAGTTTGTTGTGCGCTGCCCGCGGATTCGCGTTTTGGGGAGGAAGGACAAACTGTCAAGGCGGCCCCGGTGATCAGTGTCCGAGCGCAGGTGAGAATGACAGCACGGGTCCACAAGCAGTGCCAGTGGCATCATACGTGAGACTTGCGGGTGGGACCCGCCTGCCAGTGCATGATGTGGATGACTGGCGCGAGGTGGTCAGTTGGGCCAGGGGCGCGCACTTAATGGGCCGAGGCGGGATGGGGGTAACTTGGGCCGCAAAGAAGCGAAACCGGCCCAAGAGAGGTTTATTCTTCTCCTTTTCATTTTAATCCCTTTCACATTTTTCAAATTTCTATTTCAAGTTCAAACTTGATGAAACTTTCTGTTCTTAATTTTCATGCTTTTATTCTCAATCATAACCCTATAGATCCAACTATTTTCAATGCTATTATTTATTCTTCATCTCATTATTTTAATTCCAAAAATAATAGATGATTGTTAAAATTTTCTTTTCTCACTTTCGTTTATATTTTGAGGTCGAGTAAAATGTATCCCAACAAACTCTTAAGTATGGGATGCACATTCCTATTTATTTATGGGTTAATCGACTAATAATACTCCATTATTAGGCTATGAAAATAGGAGGGTCCAAATAAATCTCTCATGATTTCAAAATCCTCAAATATATTTATTCATTTATTTTATCATCATTTTTTTTCTTTGACAAATTTTGGGCTTTACAAACTATCACTTCATGGCAGAAGCTCAAGGACATGCTGGTGACAAGCTTCCAGGGCTTCGAGACGAAGCCAGTCAAAGCTCAGGCTCTGTTTCAATGCACGCAAGATCATGAGGAGTATCTCCAGGCATACGTCCGAAGGTTCTTGCGTCTGAGAGCACAAGCGCCTACAGTGCCCAATGAAATTGTCATTGAGGCTATGATTAAGGGGCTTCGTCCAGGACCTACTGCCCAGTATTTTGCTAGAAAGCCTCCACAGACTTTGGAGAAGCTGCTTCAAAAGATGGATGAATATATCCGCGCTAACAATGACTTTCGTCAAAGAAGGGAGGAAGCCTACAGGTTCTCTGAGATGACCAGGGGCTTCGGAGGGAGAATCCACCCAAGGCATGTCAGGTCAATCCACTCCACTCAGAATGATGATAGAGGAAGTCAACAGCAGAGGCCACAATATTCCTCGCAAGCTTCGGGGCAGCAACAAAGCTATCTTCGGCCGCCAGCTCCAAGAGGCAGAGGCGTCAGGGGCTTCGGAGGAAGGTTTGGGGATCAGCCTAGAAAAATTTATTGCCTATTCTGTGGTGAGGACAAGGGCCATACTACAAGGATGTGTCATGTCACCATTCAGAAACAGAAGGAAATAGCAGAAGCTGCAGCTCAACAGAACCAGCTGAAGCAGGTCATGCACACTGCTTCATATCACTCACCCTACATACCAGAGTATGTGGGTAACCATCCTGCAGCTTCTGTTGCTTCGGCTAGCTAGCCACGGGCATCATGGCAACAGCCTCCACCTCCGCCACCACTACAACATGTGTATTCACAAAGCTAGCCGCCAGAAAGGAGCCAACAGACCCATCAGCAGTGAGACTTCAGGGAGGAGTCTGAAGCTCGTACAGTCAACAGTACTGTGCCAGAATTGAAGCATATCTACTGAGAGATATCCTACCCCTGAAACAGTTTTTACATTCATTGCCATTTTCTTTTTTTAATAATGAACAATCATTGAAAACTTAGTTCTCTTGTCATTTTCCATTTCTTGTAATAGATTCGTTCTTGCCATAGTGAAATATATCTTCTCCACAGACTCACGAAGTTCAAAAAAGTCACCGAGGCTACAAAAAGTCGTTCTAAGGAACGCGGCATAAGTATCACCGAAGCTACAAAAGGTCGTTCTAAGGAACGCAGCGTAAGTTTGCCGAAGCTACAAAAAGTCGTTCCAAAGGGAGCGCAGTGTAAGTTTTCTGCTCAAAAGTCGTTCCAAAGGGAATGCAGAGCCAAATACCGCCAAAATATAAGGCGGAGCACGAAAAGTCAACACGAATACCGCCAAAATAGAAGGCGAAGAAGTTCAAAAGACGTTCCTAAGGGAATGCAGAACTTACAGCGAAAAGCCAGCGCTGATACACCGAAAAATAAGCGGTGAAGCCGAAAAATAAACGGCAAAGAGATTGTGTATTCCATTATGGGGATGTGTGTCTTCGGCACAAATATCATTTTGCATAGCATAACATCATCACATCATTTCGCATAACATAACATCATACATCATATTGCATCAATGACACAAGAAGGGGATACAATGTTGACCTTCGGAGAATGCTTCGAAAAAGTGAAATTGTGCTAAGGCACAAAATAAGTTTTGAAGAAATACAGCTTCATCAGCTCTGATACGAAGGAAAAACCTATTGTTGACGAAGCATTAATGTTTTGGCGACACTTGGAGAATTTTTTACGAAGCATTCTGATGTGGAGGAAAAAAATCTATTGTTGACGAAGCATTATGTTTTTGCCACGATTGGAGGATTTTTTACGAAGCATAAAAGCCCTTCTTTACGAAGCATGAAAAGAAGGGAAGGTGTTTTTTCGCCGAAGGCTCAAAACGGTATGTACATAAAAGTTTCATGCATCGCAAAGAAATGAATTACAAAAGCCATTTATATATTACATTCAAAACCCAAGAACACCAAATATTACAAGCATAGTCCAACAAATGTTACATTCATATTCTAGAAATGTTTTTACAATAGCTATTCTTCTTCTTTCAAAACTCTATCTGCAGCTTCGGTCAGCAGTTGGGTAACAACTTCGTCCATAATGGTTTCGGCCATGCTAATAATTTATGTTGATTCCTTTGCCTCTGGGTTGACCAGTGACTCGAAGGGCTCTGGGGGAGGAGATAGTTCAGCTGCGGTAGAAAACGTAAATCAGTTCGAAGTCATAAAAATAAACAATAGAGTTAAAAGCTACTAAGCAATACCTATCCGCCTTTCGAGTTCCGCACTCGTTGCTTCCATAGCATCATGAGTATCTTTTTCGCTCTTCTTTATTATTTCATGGGCCATCCATCGGCCGCCGTTTTCCCATATGTCAGTGAAGAATTTTCTACCAGTTAAGCTTGCTTCGGCCGAGGGGTCTTTCGTATCGTCAACAGAGAAAGCAGCTTCGGCTTGGGCTAGAATTTTCACATGATCGCACCCAGCTTTCTCCAAAATAGCTGCAACTCCTATTGCACCAGAGAAGGGCACAGACGTCCCCGCGGTCGCTCAAAATTTCTTCAAAAGCTTCGGCTTCGTTGCTGATCCACTCAATTGGGCCTTCGGGGTCGCCTCGTACGAAGTTATCTTCACTTGAATATGCGCCAACATTGGCGAAGCTATTTTTATCTTTTTCACACATTCTATAGATTTTTCAGAACTTTTTCCTTTTGATGCGCGAAGTTCTGCAACTATTTTTTCCCAGTAATTTTTCCAGTAATCACTGGCATCTCGTTCAGCTTCGGCAACAGCGCATTTTAATTTTGCTTCAGCCAGCTGTTTCCGAAGGTCTTCAATTTCACATTCCTGGGCTTCAGCTTGGGTTTTGGAAGTAGCTTCGTCTTCTTTTATTTTTCTCACCAATGAATTTAATATTTTATCTTTTTCAAGACCTTCGTTCCTTAGTTTAATTACTTCGGAACGAAGGTTGTTCAGAGCTATAGTGCATCCTTCGTCTTCGGCATTTTTCTGCGCCCTGAGGGCATTGCTAAGAATCAGGCCCTGCAAAAGAAGTGCGGTATTAAGTATAAGCAAATAAAAAAATTCGTTTTAAAGTACAAAAAATTCATTCTCACACCTTTAAACTATTATATGCTAAACGGTCGGCCAATTCATCTTTCGATAGCACCGAAAGCCCGTCTTCTAGTGTCGGGAATCCGAAGCTTCTGCTCATCTCCTGGCAGACAGAAATCTCCTTGCTGTCTGGGAGACAATACAAGAAATCTTCTTCTCCGCTACCGTTGAATACCAATGCCCCCTTTGGATATTTCAGTTTCTGGGCATAGTGTTGAGCTTCTCGTTTTTCTTCTTTAGAGAGATTTTTTCCGAAGCATGACGGATAATATATTCAGTATTCTCTTTCAAAGCTTTGGAAGTAGGAGCGGCAGATTTTTCAGGCAAAATTTGTTTTATAGCTTCTTCCTCCACTGCCTTTTCTCCAATTTCCGAGGATTTCTCTTTGATGGGCTCTGAAGGCCCAGTTTCAGCATCGGTCCGGCTCATTGTAGCTTTGGCTTCGGTCAGCTTTGTCTCGGTTTCAACCTGTGCTTTCGAAGCCTTGGCAATTTTTCCTGGAGTAGGGCTTGAAGTTTTTATCGTCTCCAGCACATCTAACACACTAGCCATCCTTTTTCTCTTTGGGGTTGCTGCCAGATCTTTTTGTATCTTCGGCGCCTCCACTCCTACCGAAGGGCTTAGAATTTCTGATGTTTTTGTCTCTTCGGGTATTGGTTCTTCAATTTTGTCAGCCTTCGGCATAGCAGCCGGCTCTTCAATCCCCTGCGTAAGGGCAGGTCCTTTGGCTTCAGTAGTCGAAGAGGTCTCACCGCCAAAGTCAGGCATTGTGGCCGGTTCAATGTAGCGCGGGCAGTGAGTAAGAACCTTCACCTTTTTCTTCTTCGGTGCGGGCTCGCTTGAGGCGGCTGAAGCAACATTCTTCCCAGAAGTTCCACTCTTTCTCTTCTTCCCCCGTGGCAGGTAGCGGTAGTCAGGGTACATAAATCCAATAGCATCAAAAACTCTATTTAGCCTCTTCTTTTTTCGGCTCCCGAAGGCCGCAGATAGTGCGTTATCTTCAGACTTGGAGTAGGCTCCAAGTAGTTCATCACTGGTATTTTCAACATATTTCAGCCAGTCATCGTCTGGTTCGATAAATTAGTCTCTAAACCTGAAGGTATATTTCAATCGAACCAAACCACCTTCGTTAGGGTTGCTGATGGTCTCTTTTGGCATCTCCCAGTTGTCTACCAATGGCCATATCCTGTAGACCACATGTTCTTGGACTAAATCCCTTGTCCCGATGAAAGAGCAAACTATGCCGAAGGCCCTTTGGCATCCTTCGGCTGCTTCATCAATTTCTACCTTCGGTTTCCGAAGGCCGAAGCGGGACCAAATGGGGCGCATAATGATCTCTGTAATATCTTCTCTTGCCTTTAAATCATTCTTCACATAGAACCATTCTTTCATCCAGTCTTTGGGCCATCTTTTCCGAAATGTTGGCACTGGGCAGCTTGAGCCTGAGCGAGCAACGAACCTATAGCAACCAAAATTGTTATGATATTGTTCCTTACCCCAGGGCTTCGTCTCATATGAAAGTTCGTGCATGCTGCAGAAACATTTTGCACTTGGCTCCAAACCTTGACTCCTCACGGCCCAGACAAAGATCCCCATTCTGATAATTGCTTCGGGAGTAATCTGGTGAAGGAAAATCTCATATATCTTTAAAACTTCAACAACAAATCTGCTTAAGGGGAACCGAAGCCCGGCCTTGAAGAAGCTTCGGTAGATCACGACTTCATTTTCTTCGGGAACAGGAACAGTCTTGTCTCCGTTGTCGGCCCTCACAATAGACATATCTCGAGAATACCTTCCTCTCATATTATCAAGATGACTCTGTCTGATAGTCGATTTCCCAAAAACTGCATGACTTGGTCGCCAGGGGCCGATCTTCGGAGTCTTCGCCCCCACTTTCCGCATCATAACTGTCGCTATCATCGGTATCTTCATATAAGCCTTCTAGAATCTCCTTAGTAATCTTTTCTGTATTTGTCTTTGCTATTGATTCAATAAAGCCAGCAGTCTTCTCCTCAAGGAGCTTCTCCTCCTCGCTCAGCTTCGTCTCAGCAACAGCTTTTTTATCATGAGACATCTTCTCTTTGAAAATGGTGAAAATGTGTTCTTAAAGCCGAAGCTTACAAAATCTAAAAAGCCAAGCAAGTGTTGGTAGGCAAGAGCTAAAAAATTGAGCAAACAAAACAGGCGGCAAGTAGCGTACCAAATGTGCTCGGGGTGAGTTCTTATTTATATGCCCAGCGCGCTCCAAGTTGAAGGGCCTCGTCTGTCATTGAATGTTGCTATTCTAGCAAAGGGAAGGTGTTTCTTCGGACCTTCGGCTTAGGGCCTTCGTCCATACAAATTAACCTTGCGAGGGGCTACTGTTGGGGGCCTTCGTCTTCTGAAGGTCCTCAAAAACATGATTTAACAATGTTTTTGGAGTATAATACATGAACAGGTACCTTCGGACTCGGACCAAAACCGCAGTGTGAAGAAGCACAAAGAATACGAAGGTTGGCACAGAGCCGAAGCTATGCGCAGGGGAGCTTCGGCATGATAGCAGAAAAGGGAACCGACTTAAAAGGGAAAAGGCTATTTAGACCTCGATGGATCACTATAGAGTCATTAGCAAATGTAAAGGGCATGAGTGTAATTTTACATGGGTTGTGTCCCGTGCCTATAAATAGATGAATAGTGCTCTCGTACCGTTCATGCTGACTTAGCATTTGCTTTTGTGTCACGTTTGTACCCTTACCTTCTTTCGAGTCGAAGGTACATTTGTAACTTGATATTATTTCTATTTTTCCATAGTAATAAAATAGAAATGAGTTGATAATAATACATAATTGTTCATGTTATCTTTTATATTTCATATGATTCTCTTTTCATTATTATATGTTGCACTGATGAAGGTATGTCCTTCATAACCTTCGTCCGAAGATCATTATATCCTAAGGGAAATAATGCCTCGAAGGACGAAGGGCTTTAACGTTTAACATTTTTTGTGTTGCCTTGTTCTTAACTCATAGCATTTAAGAACAAGTCCCCAACAATATCTTTTGCATATGAACTCCAAAATTAGTGATTCAAATTGCAAAATATTCATAAGAATATTCTATGTTTAAATAAATTAGTTCCATTCACTATCTGGACACTCTATATTTATGGCTAACCATGGACTAGTATATGTATTGATTTATTCATTTAATAAAATAAATAAAAGGAAAACCCTAGTGGTTAAAGTATATCTATTCTTGTGAGATTAATAAAGTATATTACATGAATTTATCTCTGGTTTAATTTGTATGTCTCATTAAAAGGAATTAAATTAGATTATGTAATCATGGACAGTACTTAGAGAATAATCAACTACTTAATGAAAATTAGTTCACCCTATAATTTAAATTTCCTTTGAATTTATACTTTTCTCTTGAGATGTGTTCCCATGTTTGTACATGTTTGATGTGTTGTTTATTTGTCATTTACCAAATGTATTGAATGTATGATCGCTTTATTTAGATAACGAGCAGTCCGTGGTTCCTGAGTGTGTTGCTGAAGACCTTCGTGAGCAACAACCTAGTGAAGGCAAGTGTCCTCTGACCCATTATGTCCCATTCATTTATAGTTCATTGTCCCGCATTACATTACTAAAACCTAAGGATTGACTAGTCTGTATTTACTTATCCTTGTTTACCTTTTGGGTTGTCATGGTTAGCTTAAATTTAACTTAATAATATTTATGATATCAAATAAGTTTCAATAGATTCTTGAATAATTATATTTTTATAGTGTACACCTATTTGATGTCATAACTTTTTGTAGTTCTTTCTATAATTTTGGTCAAATTTGAGATGCTTTGATTCTTCAACAAAGTTGGAAGGCCTTATAATTTGGAATAAAGGGAGTAACTAGCAATGGAAATATTTGTTAGTGATTTTTAGAATTAAACATGAGTGATAATGCATGTGAAACGAGCATACATGTCATAATTCATCTACACCAAAATAGACTCCAATTATCAAAAGTCTATACATCAAGTTATAGTCATAAAAAGTCTACATAAGTTATAACCATAAGTTCAAAAAGCAAGTAAGAAGCCTTGTCTAGTCACGAGCATCACCTAGACCTGCGCCAGGTGATCGACAAGCTCTATATGTCCTTGGATGCGTGTGTTGCCACCGCTCGCAACCGTGAGTGATGTTAGGAGGTTAGGGACAATGTACCCCCTGCTCCTAGGTTGTTTCCCCTTTTGGTAAGGGGGCACCACCCTATAGGGCGCCCAAAGAACCCAGCTCCTCCAAGAGTTCTACCCCTAGCAAAAGGTGCTCAACCTCTCGTCGAAACTACATCAGGCGGTGTGGCCCTATAAGTTTCACCATCAAATTCTAGAGAGATATGATGGGTGCACCAACCTCGCCGAGTTCCTCCAAATCTACGTCGTGGCCATCCTGGCTGCAGGAGGCCGGTAGCGAGGTCGTTATGGCCAACTACTTTCATGTAGCCCTGACTGGGTCCGCTAGGTCCTGGCTCATGAACCTTCCCTTGAACTCCATCAGTTTGTGGGAAGGTCTCTGTCGGCAATTTATTTCCAACTTTGATGGTTCCTACCATCGACCTGGCGTCAAGGATGACCTCTGCACCATCCAACAGTATCCTAACAACTCATAGAGCACCTTCATCTAGCAATTTAGCCAAATACGCAACAACATCCCATGCATTACCCCTACTTTTGCCATTGTTGCCTTCAGATAGGGGGTGTTTGATAAAAATATGCTAGAGAAGTTGGCCACCCGAGATGTCGCAAACCTCTTCTCCATCTCCGACAAGTGCGCTTGGGCCACCAAGGGGTGGGCCTAGCACACTCCATGTGTCATCACAGCCAGGCTTCAACGACACAAGCAGTTCATGTGGGTGTCCTCGCTATAATAAGAAGGGAAACAACCCTCTGTTGATGACGCTCCTTGTCTAGACAGGGTTGTGGCCTGCAATAACGACAAGAGCCACTAGAAGCCCCAACAGTAGAGCTTCAGGTTGAAACGACCAGAGAAGAAGGGATTCTTCCTAGTCCATAACATCAACACCCAAGATATCTCATATTTTCATGTGATTTGGGACCTCATCTAGGAGAGAACCGAGGGAGCGCCCCCTAGCAGCCATGCCTTCACTGGAAGGATCACCATAGGGGGATCCTAGCCCCGAGTGTTGACTAGGACCTCGACTTCCAATAGGCCCTTTGCATTGTGGTCATCATCTTTGGGGTATAGTTGGCCTGGCCTCCAGGCACGCAATGAAGATGTTGTGTCACAACATCACCGTCGTCGCCCAAAGCCACAGGGGTCTAGCCCACTCAAGTGGGTCTCCACCCCCATCACCTTCAACTTCTGATTGTCCTGACAATATGGCTAGGCCTAGAGTCCTCCCAGTTGTTGTCTCCCCAATCGTTGCCAAAGTCAAGTTACATAGGGTCCACATTGATGGTGGGGCCAGCCTCAACATCCTCACCACATATGCCTTTGATGAGCTACAAATCCTCTATGATAGGCTAACCCTTGGGGGTTCCTTCTCAACTATCTCCCCAGGTTGTGTCTACTTGTTGGGACAGGTGTTGCCACCCATCACCTTCGGCATTGCTAATAACTTTCACATGGAGTACATTGACTTCAACTTCTAGGAGCCTCTATCTTTTGTGGAAGAGGTCTTTTTTCCCTTCTTGCTAGTGTTCCCGCTGGAGAATGATTTTTGAAACATGTGACAACCTAGGGTTGGTCCTTGGGGGACATACGACTGGCAGGATACAACATGCACCACATCGGCTCCCCTAACCTGATAGTGCTACAAATTGGCATGTTCTAGACCACATACGGTGGTTCTCACAAAAATGGACGCCGAGACCGCATACAAACATCTTATTGGACGTTCTAGATATTGTTAGAAAGCTAAGGAGATAAGCTTTTCAACCCAACTGGTCTTGTGTCAAAATATGCTCAGAGATGATGGGAATCATCGTAACAATATGACGTCCAGAATCTGTGAGAAATCAGTGACGCTTGTTTTTGAGCTTAAAGGCTTTGTTCATCATAGGGTTGCTCAGCAACCCCCTTGGACACCGCATGCGTTGAGAACAACTCCAATTCAAGTGGGGAGGATGATGAGGACATCCCTCCCATACAAACAATGTATGGACCGATAACACGAGCACGTGCACAACAACTAAATTTCCATGTTCGTTCTAACCTAGTTAATTGTGTTTTAGAGCTTACGCATGGTGCCATGGATGTTTTGATGATTAGAAACCTTGGAGATGACCAGAAAGGTCTTGGGAAAGAACAAGATGTCAAGGAGGAAAAGCTAGGACGTTCACAACAAGAGAAAGTTAGGTCCGACTCAACTTCGTCTCCACCTCAGACTCTAGGACTAGTCTGCACTAAAATGGACGCCCAGGATGCATACAAACTTCGATTAGGTTAGAATTTATATGGATAGAAACCTAAGGAGATAAGATTTCCATCCCAATTGGAACCAACTTAAACGTCATCTGGAGTCAACGGGAATTGTCGAAACAAGTCAGCGTTCATATTCTGTTTTGGTGTTGCGACAACGTATGTTGGGTTGTTGGCCCATGTATCGTGTTGGAGCTTATTAGGGATACCTTCATGGGTTGAGCATGCCCCGACCCTCTATTTTATCAGAAGAAGTCACCACATTAGGATTGAGTTTTGCTTAGATCATATCTATCGTTGAACAGTGTCGTCTGCTACTTCCTTCCAAATAGTTCCTCCCAACTTCCTTAGCATGCATTACTAGAGTCCGGCGTTGTTTTATGTTTCTCTGTGATCTCTTCATGTAACTTCACTACACCTTTAAATTAGGTGTTTCGCCGTGTGTCATCCCCCTCCCCACACGCATAGAGAGCGTCCCCAGAATTCCCCACATGCTTAGTGAAATAAAGTGGGAATTTCGTCATGCGTCATCCCCCTCCCCACACATGTAGCGAATGAAGCTAGAGTTCTCACATGCGCTCAGTGAATCATCTACCAAATATGTCGTACTCAACAATGTGAGCACTTATACCTGCCCCTGTGGCACACCAAAGGCGTGCACCGCATACGACACAACAACTATGATAAGATATAAGTAGTTGGACGTTTGTTGTTGGAGACCCACCATCTATGCATGGATGTAACTCTCTTCTTATTTATGCTATAAAAGGTAGTTACAGAGCATCATAGAAACTAATCGAATTGTGAAGCTACGGCTAGCACTAGAACCAGGCTCTCAATCTCGCTCTTAGGATTATTGGATCTTAGTTGCCACACACATAGGGATGACCGGTGACTAGGGACACCAGGTTAAATGACTAGAATCTATAGGTTGCTACCACTCACTAGCTGAGTCATCGGCTGATCATGTAAGCTTTGTGTGTACTTTCTTCTAAACATCCACTACATAGAAGACTTAGGGCCTGTTCGTTTGCGCCGAGATTCATCCCAAAATCGTTCCGGCTAATCAAACCTTATATAAATTAGACAAACAATCTAGCTAGAATTAGTTTCAGGCGGCCAATCCCCAAGAACCGAACTGGCCCTTAGGGTATTTTGCACTTACTAGTCCTGAACCACTTTGTATCGTGCATGTGCATAATGTCGCATTAATGCTCCATTTAAGCGGTTGCAAGCCTACGTCCGTCCACATCTCTCTCTCTCATTTTATTTGGTATTCTTAGATTACAACTTCTATAAGAGCATATTTGGATGCATGTGTATTATACTCAATCCATTTATCCATGCATGTTTGAGTCAATTGAAGTGAAATTTAGGCCCACTTTAGAATGCATGAAATTTATAGAAATTATACAGAAATTTCATAGGAATCGATTCATTTTCACATGAAGCAAGAAAAAATCCCGCATTTCAGACCTTAAACCCGCGACGCACATGGATTAATGATAAAGCATGTGCATCATACACAAGGAAATGATGTTCCCAAGGCCCGTGTGAACATTTGGCTTTGATTTGAAATTTCTTGATGATATGGAACTTCTTGATGATATGGAACGGAGCTAGCACTATAAAGCCATCTTCAGCTGAACGTGGATATAGGTACGTGCAAAACAATATTTTGTACTATATATACACTGCAATGTTTACATTAGTAGAGTTTGAAGTAGAAATTAAGATAAAAAGTGTAATAAGAGACTGCTAGAGATAGCATAAAGATTCTAGAGGAAGAAGCAGCCTACTACTTCCTTCCAAACCGATCGTTCCTCCCAACTTCCTTGGCATGCACTACTAGTGCCCAGGGCCGTATCTGAGGCGGTGCGGAGGGTGCGGCCGCACCGGGCCCCAAAAATAGAGGGCCCCCTAGCCACTAGACGCTAGCATTTTTTTGTGTTAAATCTATTTATTCTAGATACAATTACGCAAAGAACGATTGCGCTATCGACCAGTCTCGTTTAGATTATTAAACTAATGTCTCAATTACTTATCGAATACTCCATCCATTTCAAAATAGTTTAGCTCTTGATTTTTATGTTTATATTCAACTAGTTGACGATGAATCCACTAAAGAAGCAAAATGTTGGGGACTTGTTCTCAAATGCTTTGAGTTAAGAACAAGGCAACATAGAAAATGTTAATCGTTAAAGTCCTTCGTCCTTCGAAACATTATTTCCCTTAGGGTTATAATGGTTTCCGGACGAAGGTTATGAAGGGTATACCTTCACAAATTCATTATATAATGACGAAGGGTGAAATGTAAGGAACATAAATGACAATATGAACAATTATGTATTATTATTAAGCATAAACAGAAATATCGTTGAATTACAAGTGTACCTTCAACTGGAAGGAGATGATAATACAAGCGTGACGCAAAAAGCGAATGCCAAGTCAGCGTGAACAGTACGGGAGTACTGCTCACCTATTTATAGGCACGGGACGCAGCCCGTGCAAAATTACATTAATGCCCTTTACACTCGATAATAATTCTATAGTAATCTGTCGAGGTCTAAATAGCCTTTTCATCTTTAAGTCGGTTTCACCTGCTGCTGTCACGCCGAAGCTTTCCTGCTTACACCTTCGGCGCTTCACCAACCTTCGTATTATTCTGGTTTACTGTGATGCCTGACTTGAGTCCGAAGATACCTGTTCACACATTATACTCCAGAAACGCTGTTAAATCCTGTTTTTGAGGACCTTCGGATGCCGAAGGTCCCCAACAGTAGCCCCTCGCAATATTAATTTGTTCAAAATAATAAATTTAGATTGCGACCTGGACGAAGGCTTTACGCCGAAGGTCCGAAAAAAACACCTTCCCTTTGCTAGAATAGCAACATTCACTGACAAGCGGGGTCTTTCAATTTTCAACGCACTTGGCGTATAAATACGGCCATACCGCAAACGCATTTGACACGCTCTCTGGCCAACTGCTTCCGCTCACTCAATTTTTAGCTCTTGTGTACTACGATTTGCTAAGCTTTTAGTTTTGAAGCTTCGGCTTTGAAAATAGTTTTTTAGTGTCTCCGAAGATGTCCGAAGATAAGAAGACTGCTGCTGAGACGAAGCTGAGCCTCGACGAAGAGAAAAATTTGGGGTTTCTTATAGCGATGTCAAAGACCAACACAGAAAAAATCACCAAGGAGATTCTGGAAGGTTTGTCTGAGGATACTGGTGACAGTGACAGCTATGATGTGGACAGTGGTGGTGAAGACTCCGAAGATCGTCCCTGGCGACCAAGCCATTCAGTTTATGGTAAATCAACTATCAAAGAAAATCATCTTGTCAATATGAGAGGAAGGTATTTCCGGGATTTGTCCATTGTGAGGGCGGACGAAGGGGAAAAAAACTTGCCCACATCCCGAAGAGAATGAAGTCGTAGTGTACCGAAGCTTTTTGAAAGCTGGACTGCGATTTCCCTTGAGCAGCTTCGTTGTGGAGGTGCTGAAAATATTCGAAATCTATCTCCATCAACTTACCCCCGAGGCAATTATAAAGCTGAATATCTTCGTGTGGGCCGTGAGAAGCCAAGGTCTGAAGCCTGATGCAAAAAGCTTCTGTAATATACACGAATTATCATACGAGACAAAACCTTGGGGTAAGGAACAGTATCACAATAATTTTGGCTGCTACAGTTTCGTTTCTCGGTCCGGGTCAAGCTGCCCCGTGCCAACCTTTCGGAAGAGATGGCCCGGCGACTGGATGACAGAATGGTTTTATGTGAAGAATGATCTGACAATACGAGAAGATATCAAAGGTATAATTATGCGCCCTATTTGGCAAAGCTTCGGCCTTCGGAGGCCGAAGGTTGAAATGAATGAAGCTGCCGAAGAATGCCAGAGGGCCTTCGGCGCAGTCTGCTCTTTCATTGGAACGAGAGACTTAGTACAAGAGCATATTGCCTTCAGGGTATGGCCGCTCGCGGAGAAATGGGAAATGCCACAAGAGACCGTAAAAGAGGCCGACGAAGGTGGACTTATCAGATTGAAGTACACTTTTAAATTTGGAGATAAATTCGTTGAGCCAGATGATGACTGGTTAAAAAGTATTGAAAATTTAAGTGATGAACTGCTTGGGGCTTATTCGAAGGCCGAAGACACTGCAATGTCAGCAGCCTTCGGAGGCCGAAAAAAGAAGAGGCTAAATCGGGTATTTGATGCAATCGGGTTTGTCTACCCTGACTATTGCTATCCCATTCGAAGGCAGAAGAGAAAAAACACAACCTCTGCAAAAGAAGAAGCTGCAACTGCTCCTAGCGAGCCAGAACCGAAAAGAAAGAAGATAAAGGTCCTTACACATCGGCCGCGCTATATCGAACCAGCTTCGGTGCCTGAGTTTACCGGAGAAACTTCTTCGGCCACCGAAGCTGAAAAACCAACCGAGCCAACCTTGCTGCCAGAAGTCGCAGAAACGGCCGAAGTGCCAACAAAGATAGAATTGGAACAATCAAAGATTTTGTTATCAGAAACGAAAGAGAAGGCCGAAGCGCCGTCCACAGAAAAAATGGAAGAGGTAAAAGAAGCAACTGAGGGATCCAAAACATCAGAAGTTTTGAGTCCTGCAGCAAACATTGAGGCAGTAAAAAATCAAAAAGTGCCAGCAGTGACTCCGAAAAGAAAGAGAATGGCTAATGTGCTAGATGTATTGGAAACGATCAAATCTTCAAGCACACCTCCGAAGAGGGCTGCTGTCATTCCTGAAACAACAACTGAAATTTCTGGTTCTAAAGCTCCAGGGCAAGAGACTGAAGCCGAAGCCGGGCCCTCAGAGCCTGCAAAGATAAAATCCTTGGAAAGTGAGGCGGAAAAAATAACAGAGCCAACTTTTGTTGAAGAAACCGGTGTCATTGCCCCCGAAGCATCCCCAAAATTCGTGATTATATCGTTCGTCATGCTTCGGGGAAAAAACTATCAGAAAAAGAAGAGCAAGAGGCCCAGCACTACGCCCAAAAACTGAAATATCCAAAGGGGGCGTTAATATTCAATGGCAGTGGAGAAGAAGACTTCTTGTATTGTCTCCCCGACAGCAAGGAAATTTCTGTCTGTCGGGAGATGAGCAAGAGCTTCGGATTCCCAACTTTAGAAGACGGGCTCTCAGTGCTGTCAAAGAACGATCTGGCCGAAAGCCTGGCTTACAATAGCTTAAAGGTGCGACAAATGAAATCCTTGTATTTTTTGTTGAGTCCAAAATTTTTCGTTTGTTTAAACCTATTGAGGTACACATATTTCTCTTTGTAGGGCCTGATACTTAGCAATGCCCTCAGGGCACAGAAAGATGCTGAAGACGAAGGGTGTTCTATAGCCCTGAGCAACCTTCGTTCCGAAGTTATTGAACTGAGGAACGAAGGTCTTGAAAAAGATAAAATATTACACTCATTGATAAATAAAATAAAGGAAGACGAAGCTGCTTTTAAAGGTCAAGCTGAAGCTCAGAAGCGCGAGATTGAAGATCTTCGGAAACAACTGGCCAGAGCCAAGGAAGAACGCATATTTGAAGAAACAAAGCGAGAACTCAGCGACCAATGGGCCGATCACCTAGAAATAACTGTTGAAGAGCTTCGTTCGTCCAGAAAGAGATGCTATAACAAATCTATAGAGTGTGTTAAGAAGTTAAAAGCTAGCTTCGCCAGGGTCGGCGCCTTCTCAAGCGAAGAAAACTTTACGAGAGGCAATCCCGAAGGTCCCATCGAATGGATCGACCACGAAGCTGAGGCCTTCGAAGAAATTTTAAATAGCCGAGGAGATATATGTGCCTTCTCTGGTGCCAGAGGGATTGCCACCATCTTAGAGAAGAAGGGCTGCGAACATGTAGAAATTTTAGCACAATCCGAAGCTGCTTTGTCCTTTGAAGATGCAAGAGATCCTTCGGCCAAAGCTAGTATAATTGGTGGAAAAAATTTTACCGATATCTGGGATAATGGTGGCCGAGAAATGGCCGGAGAAATTATTCGAAGAAGTGAAAAGGGCATTCACGATGCTAGAGAAGTAGGTGAGGCTGCTGAAAAGAGCGCAGAGGCCGAAGGTCAATTAGGTATTAACTAATAGTTTTTATTGTGTTGTAATCTTAGGCTTTAAGATTTGTTTGCGATTTGTAATAGCAATGTAGCCGTATCCTGTCTTACTTCAGATCCTGCTAAAGCGTCTTCGGGCCCTCAGCCGAAAGGAGACGACGAAATTAAAAAGATGGCTGAAGATATTATGGACGAAGTCGTCAATCGGCTCCTGAACGAGGCTGCAGAAGTCGTTTTGAGAGAAGATTAAGTATTTTTGTGAAAACTTCTGAAAATGTAATATACTGTAACATTTTGTAACCCCAAATGTAATATACCTATTTTTGTTAGTCAATTCTTTACGATGCATGAAACTTTACACGTACCGCTTTTGAGTCTTTGACGAAAAAACACCTTCCCTTCTTTTCATGCTTCGTGAAGAAGAATTATTCTTTGTCACAACAATATCCAATGTTCTGATGAATAATATCCAGGCTTCGTGAAAATATTTTCCGAAGCTACACTTCCGAAGATCAATGATGTTTCTTTTTGTGACTATGATTTCTCCCTTTTTTCAAAGCGTTCTTCTGTAGATTGATAATGTGTCCACCTCTTGTGCCATGTGCAAAATGATGTATGATGCTTATGCTATGCGAAATGATGCGATGATGTTATGTTATGTGAGATGATGTTTACTCCGAAGGTACATACGCATCCTTGCAATAAAACACAATCTTTTATAAGCCTCCCTTAGGAGCTTCTTCGCCTTTTACTTCAGCGGAATCAGTGTTTATTTTTCGCTGTAAGCCTCCCTTAGGAGCTTCTTCGCCTTTTACTTTCAGCGGTATTCGCGTTGACTTTTCGCGCTTCGCCTTTTACTTAGGCGGTATCAGCGTTGACTTTTCGCTGTATGCTCTGCATTCCCTTTGAAACGACTTTGGAGCAGAAAACTTACACTGCGCTCCCTTTGGAACGACTTTTTTGTGACTTCGGCAAACTTACTCTGCGTTCCTTAGAACGACTTGTTGTTGCTTCGAAGAATTTTCGATAGTTCGAAGGTCCTCTTTGTTATCACAAGTCTTTGAACTTTAATCAATATAAGCTTGTGAAGAAAATATATTTTCCTTGTAGGAATCAACGAACTAATTACATGAAACCTAAACAATGTCCTTTATTACAGAAAATAAAACTGAATGAAAAAGATTGCTATTAAGGTAGGATATTTGTCAATAGATGTGCTTTGACTCTGGCACAGTGCTATTGACTGTACGAGCTTCGGACTGCTCTCTGAAATCCCTCTGGTGTGGAGCATATTGGCTCCCTTCTGGCTGCTGGCCTTGTTGCAACGGAGGTGGAGGCGGAGGCTGTTGCCAGGAAGCTTGAGGCTGACTCGCCGAAGCAACAGAAACTGCAGGATGATTGCCCACATATTCTGGGATGTAGGGCGAATGATACGAAGCTGTATGCATGACCTGCTTCGGCTGAGCTTGTTGTGCTGCTGCTTCAGCTATTTCCTTTTGCTTCTGAATAGTAACATGGCACATCCTGGTAGTATGGCCTTTGTTCTCACCGCAGAATAAGCAAAAGATTCTTCTCGGTTGATCGCCAAATCTTCCTCCAAAGCCCCTGGCGCCTCTGCCTCTTGGAGCTGGTGGTCGGAAGGAGCTTTGTTGTTGCCCCGAAGCCTGTGAGGAACATTGTGGCCTTTGCTGTTGGCTACCTCTATCATCATTTTGTGTAGAATTATGAATTGATCTCACGTGCCTCGGGTAGAACCTCCCTCCGAAGCCCCTGGTCATTTCAGAAAACCTGAAAGCCTCCTCCCTTCTTTGGCGAAAATCATTATCGGCCCGAATGTACTCGTCCATCTTCTGGAGCAGCTTCTCCAAAGTTTGAGGAGGCTTCCTAGCGAAGTACTGAGCTGACGGTCCTGGCCGAAGCCCCTTGATCATGGCCTCAATGACAATTTCATTGGGCACCGTTGGTGCCTGTGCCCTCAAACGCAAGAATCTTCGGACATACGCCTGAAGGTATTCTTCGTGATCCTGG
The DNA here is from genome assembly GCF_902167145.1 of Zea mays. Taxonomy (NCBI): domain Eukaryota; kingdom Viridiplantae; phylum Streptophyta; class Magnoliopsida; order Poales; family Poaceae; genus Zea; species Zea mays. Next base: position 261,800,267 of record NC_050096.1, on the reverse strand, counting down.
GTGCACTGGAACAGAGCCTGAGCAGTGACCGGCTTCGTCTGAAATCCTTGGAAGCTAGTTAACAACAAGTCCTTCAGCTTCTGCCATGAAGTGATCGTTCCTGGTCGAAGGGAGGAATACCAGGTTTGAGCAACACTCCTGACAGCCATAACAAAAGATTTGGCCATGACTGAAGCATTTCCACCATACGAAGATACTGTTGCTTCGTAGCTCATTAAAAACTGCTTCGGGTCCGAGTGGCCATCGAATACGGGAAGCTGAGGCGGCTTGTAGGACGGAGGCCAAGGTGTAGCCTGCAGCTCAGCGGATAGAGGAGAAGCATCATCAAAAACAAAATTCCCATGATGGAAATTGTCATACCAGTCATCTTCGTTGGGAAAACCCTCCTGATGAAGGTCTTGGTGCTGAGGCCTTCGGTGTTGCTCATCCTGAGCAAGATGACGAACTTCTTCAGAGGCTTCGTCTATCTGCCTCTGCAGTTCAGCTAGCCTGGCCATCTTTTCTTTCTTCCTTTGTACTTGTTGATGAAGCATCTCCATATCTCTGATTTCTTGATCTATCTCGTCCTCTGGTGGTGTTGGGCTGACAGCCTTCCTTTTCTGGCTTCGGGCCTCCCGCAGGGAGACTGTCTCCTGATTGTGGTCCAATGGTTGCAGAGCTGCAGCCCCAGTCGCTGAAGCCTTCTTCGGCGCCATAACGAAGGTTTATGATCGCCGAAGGTGTTCAAAAAACTCAGAGTGGAAGTGAGTTCACCGGAGGTGGGCGCCAATGTTGGGGACTTGTTCTCAAATGCTTTGAGTTAAGAACAAGGCAACATAGAAAATGTTAATCGTTAAAGTCCTTCGTCCTTCGAAACATTATTTCCCTTAGGGTTATAATGGTTTCCGGACGAAGGTTATGAAGGGTATACCTTCACAAATTCATTATATAATGACGAAGGGTGAAATGTAAGGAACATAAATGACAATATGAACAATTATGTATTATTATTAAGCATAAACAGAAATATCGTTGAATTACAAGTGTACCTTCAACTGGAAGGAGATGATAATACAAGCGTGACGCAAAAAGCGAATGCCAAGTCAGCGTGAACAGTACGGGAGTACTGCTCACCTATTTATAGGCACGGGACGCAGCCCATGCAAAATTACATTAATGCCCTTTACACTCGATAATAATTCTATAGTAATCTGTCGAGGTCTAAATAGCCTTTTCATCTTTAAGTCGGTTTCACCTGCTGCTGTCACGCCGAAGCTTTCCTGCTTACACCTTCGGCGCTTCACCAACCTTCGTATTATTCTGGTTTACTGTGATGCCTAACTTGAGTCCGAAGATACCTGTTCACACATTATACTCCAGAAACGCTGTTAAATCCTGTTTTTGAGGACCTTCGGATGCCGAAGGTCCCAACACAAAACAAATTCTATTTTGATATATAGAGAGAGTACTATTTACTATACATATGATGGTTGCATCAGTGGAGAGAAGCTTTTAAAATTGAAATATTTTTGTAAACTATTTATGGCCAACAATAACTCAAAAGAGGTAAATGGCTTGGCGATTCTATATATCAAAAAAATTATTGAATGAGATTGTTCTCAATGATATAAGCGATGACTTTGTATCACAAAATGTTATAAGATATTATTAATGATATAAGATAACAAAAAAGTGTTTTGTCTATATTTTACATTTGTTATCTTATAAACTTTAAAACAGTGTATAATATTTTTTATACGTCAAATATTCGATAGTATTTGTATAATTATATATATTTGTGTGTGAATGGGGCCTCTATATCGGATTTCGCACTGCTAGAGCCGGACGTTGTTCTCTGTTTTCATGCAATCTCTAGGAACTAGACCCACGTGTCATTGGATCACTCACCAACAGCAATAGGTAAAAAAATTAAGGCTAGTTTGGAAACCATATTTTCCCAAGGGTTTTTAATTTTCCCATGAGAAATTAGTTCATTTTTCTTTGGGAAATTGGAAATCCATGGGAAAATAGTGTTGCCAAACTAGCCCTTAATGGCAAATTTTCTGTTGTTAATTTCTACACAATCTGGATGTGCGTAGCATCAGATCAACTTCTCCTTAACATTCTCTGAATTTTATCCTTTAAAATAATATTATGTCATTTATAACACACTTTAAAAGATTTCATTATCTATGATGTCCTCTAAATTTCATTCTCTATATCATATCGTCCATAGTTTAACCAGCGATATCAACAGAAATTTTGACCCCATACCTTTTCGACAAAAATTTAACTGAAATATAGATTGCAAAATGGTTTTTGCATTCAGATTAATTAATATATTTTAGAACTGCAGTGGTCATCGTATTTTCACAGTATGCACATACCATTTTTTCCCAACCCATCCCTCAAAGGCCCAAACGCCTTGTTCTTCCCTGGTTCGTCTCGACGAATCCATGGAGATCCTCCTCCATTAGCGTCTGCCACGCGCTCTCGAGAGAATATCACGAAGCGCAGTGAGGTGCTTCTCCTCCCCGTCGTAGATACTCTCTCCTCGTCCGTCTCGACGTCGGTCGTCTCTCGTCCTCTCCAATGTCGGTCCTCTCTCCTCCCCGGCGCGTGAGCTGGTGCAAGCAGCCTCGCTAGATGGCCGCCACGATACGGGGTAGCGGAGCGCCGACCGATGCACCACTCGCGTAGGAATGCGCGGCGGTGAGGGGGATGATGTGGTCGTGGTCCCCATCGTCGCCACACGTCGTCCGAGCTCGGCCCCATGGCCATGACGCCGCAGTACGTGTGTCGCACGGCTGCATCCACAGCGACAAGAAAGACAGATACCGGATGAATAAGGATTCTCTAGATTTAGCTGCCGATCAAGTGCTCCTCTATTTTACCTGACCTCTTATATTAGCATATGTTGGAGACGATAGTGTGCAGTGCAGCGGGTGGCCGATGACGGTGACTGATGCTACCAGTTTTGCTGAAACGCTGGTGGCGATGCATGCAGAGCAGAAAGCACTTGCAAACATGCAACTGTGTCTCTAGAGTAGACCTCCGATCGATCTGGCGCTAGCTGTCGTCGATGGTTGGCACTTGGCAGTGCAAAAGTTGGTTGACTGAATGGAATTGCAGGTTGTAGGTGGTGTGGCGTGGCATGCCGCACCGTCCTCGAAACTCAACTGCGCCCCCGTCTCTTCGGCGTCGCTTAGAGCTAGCTGGTTTCAGCTAGCTCGCGCTCCCATCACATGCAAAGATTACGCGCACCTCAATTCTATTTCCCCGGTGCTATGCAAAAACTAGTGTAATTTTTTTTCTTTGCTTTTCGTGATAGGTATTTTTTTCCCAACAAAAGACACCATCGGCCATTTTATCCACGTGTGGTCTTTTCTTTATGAGGCATGATTTATATCAGTAAAGGCAATTGCTCATGTTAGACCTGGCCCGCTGGCCGTTTGATGGGTACCTGATTATTGTGTACACACATATGTTTTATATGTGTCTAGATTCATCATCATCCATTTAATTTTAGACAAAAAAGCAAAGCTAAAACGAATAGTATTGTGGGACGAAGGGTACCTGATATACTCGAATCCACCAAAAACCAACAATTTGCATAAAAAATCAGCAGTAATTTGCATAGAATTTAAGTACCCATTTGCACAAAATAATTTATATAGACAGTTGTTCAACAAACATAGAGAATTATATACTAATAAAGTGGTAAGTTAAACTTATAGGAAAACGGCCACCCTACGTGTTAGCACATCTACCATATTCAACTGAGATAGCATATGAGTACAGAATCATGGATCGATTCCATTATATGCATAGCGTAGTTGAACAAGAGCGCAACAATATAGTGTACCAGCAGTAGCGACGTGCTTGCCCATGCTTCTCACATTCGTTACTGATCAACGCCGTAACAATAGCAACAATGTCTTCATGGTAACACATGGAGGAAAGAAACATAGCAACATATGTGTGCTAGCACTGCACATGTAGAAAGTGAAAGGTCACTGACGGTGGCTTAGGTGCCCGCAACTCTAGGGAAAGATACATGGCGACTAGGTCATGAGATGTGTCAACCAACAATAGCCCCTTGTCCCTTCATATATATAGACATGTGTTGATGATTTTTTACCCTAAAGACTCATTAACATGCTAATAGGTAATGTTTTATCCATTAATGTGCTAATTGATCGTAATTGATCCATTAATGTGCTAATGGGTCATGATTGGACTTGAGAAGTTTAGCAATCAGTTGTTAGGTAACTCTCTGACAAGAATCTTTGAAGAACTTCTTTAGCTTGGCTTTCTCTTGAAAGCAAAGACGTATGGTGTCCCTTGTGCAAGTTCTTCTAGATGGGAGTTTGAATCAAGGGCATGCTTTGGATATAAGTTTTCTAAAGCCTGTCTTCTCAACAAAAGAAAAGGGTTACTCACCTTATATTACCATCTAAGCTAAGGCTTCTCTAGGTGACTCTTGATCAAATCCTCAAGTGGTAAGAGCTTCCCCTACAGCTGCTCGTAGTGGTCCCTGCTTTGGGTTCTTATTGAAAACATGAGGTTTGCACATGCAAGTATGAAAGTGTTTCTTCTATGTGGATATTTCATGCCCTATTATGTCAACCTTGACCTCATGATCACAACAATTCCACTTTCCAGCCTTCAAAAAACTGTTTTCGTCCTTCATCTTGATGAAATGCTCCCACGTCTCTAACATTGATGTCATCTCCTTCCTTGTTGGACCCTTCCCTTCTTCCTTCTCTTTCTCCTTTTTTATTCCCGAAATATACGACAACTTGCTTGGTACTTTAGCTTCGCACTGGCCTTTGTGATGGTTGTGACCCACCTACATCTATTACAATTGGTACATTTGCCTAGCCATCATTGAACCAAGTGCCAAAATCACTCATTTTGTCACTAACTAATTATTAAAAAATAGTTAAATAAAAAAGAACATGTTGCTTAGTTGTTGTACACAGTGACACAACACAACTAGCATGAATCAATTAAATGATTAAAGTGCATTGTTATGTTAATCATAAATCATAGAAACCTTGAACAAAACTAATCAAATACTCATGGCTCACTAGATTAGTGGATCTACATTAGTCCATACCACCAAATTATGAAATTCAATTATAGAATAACTAGAAAGTAATATGAATCAATTAAATGATTAAAGTACTAAATAAAGGGCACTACACTAGTCCACATTAGTACATCTGCACTAAACTAGAAAAAACACTAAACCAATTCAAATTAAAAGTAGAAGAGGAAAGGTTTGAGGTATTAAGGGAACAAGGACAAGCATTGCATGATTCCATCAAGTTGGATGTCGTCCATAATCCCTCAAGCTTTTGGAGTTCTTTTGTACTCAATGGGCCCCTCCTTGGTTCCTCGTCCAACGATTTTCCAGTCTGTGGCTACGCTCTATGGCCGGTAGGTCTATGGTTACTCTCTATCACTGGTAAGTCACAATCGTGTGTGTTTTATGGCCACCTAGGAGGTCAGTAGAAAGTGAGGCGTCATGTCGTCATAGGTTAGAGCTTGACCCTAGAGGTGGCAAGGAGTTGAGGGCTCGACACCTCGAAGGTAGAGTCACACTGCCGCCTGCTAGGTTTGATGTTTCATGAACACTAAATGTTTCAAGGAGTCAAGGTGGGGTATGGATTGACTTGCACTAGGGTTGGTCTCTCCATGAGTGTTGGGCTAAATAAAGTGGAGTGGAGTAGTGGACTAGTTGGGCTTGGGCATTCCTATAAATATGACTATTATTGGTAATTTAGATATCCCAACTTATTACTCAAACTATCCCAATTAATTTTGAATATCTCAAGTTAATCAACTAGAAGCTTACTAGATGTATTGTTGTCGGATTACCAATAAATTTTAGTAGATTGTATAGTATGCGGACGTGAACAAATAAATGCATGTTAGTAGATGATGTGGCTTGATAATATAGATAGATTACATAAATAGACATAATATGTTATAATTGTGTGTGCTAGTGGGCTGTTGTGCGAATAGTTTACATGTCAAGATAAAAATGAGAGTTGTTTCATTGGGAGTTGTTTAAACATGTTCTAGACCTTTATAATGATTTATCTATTTAAACTAGTCATTGTGTCTGATCTCAATGTGTCTACCTTGTAACCTGCATAAATATATTTTATATGTCGAGTGACAAATCACAATTTCAAACCCTAGTTGTCGCCCCATCCTCCTCCCTCTCTGCATTGCCGCCACCAGAGTAAACAGTTGAAAGTCCCAAGCAGCTTGCAAGGATGGTGGTGGTGGGGTCCTCCTCGCGTCCTCACGACATTAGTCCTTACAGGCGTCGTGCCAATAAATTTTAGATTGTATAGTATGCTGACGTGAATAAATAAATGCATTTTATAGTAGATGATATGGCTTGTTGATATAGACAACTTACATAAATAGACATAATATGTTATAATTGTATGTGCTAGTAGGCTATTGACACGAATAGGTTATAGGTCAAAATAAAAAAGAGGGTTGTTTCAATGGGAGTTATTTAAATATGTTCCAGACCTTTATAATGATTTATCTATTTGAACTAGTCGTTGTGCCTGATCTTAACGTGTCTACTTTGTAACCAACATAAATACATTTCATATGTCGAGTGAGAAATCACAATTCCAATCACGTGCCATCTGATGTGAGGTGGTTTGAGCGACAACAAACCCTAGTTGCTGCTGCCCCCTTCCATGTCATCTCTTTCCTCCTCCTCTCTCTGCATTGTCGCCGCCAGAGTAAGCGCTTGAAAGTCCCGAGCGGCTTACGAGGATGGTGGTGGTGGTGTCCTCCTCGCGTCCTCGCGACTTTAGGCCTTGCAGACGTCGTGTGCGGTGATGGCACAACGGGTGCCCACACCGGCGCCCTTCCCCTCCTCAATCAATCAGCTACAATCTTGGATCGAACCTAACTAATCCCAAATTTACCAAATCAAAAACACATGTACCTCAATTGATGACATGACACCTCTGTTGCGCTGACACCTGGTAGCCCCGCATGCACGGGCATCATCTTGCTTGCGTTGTTGCTTGTCCGCCCATGCAGGCGCATCAGGTACGAGTATACATGTCTAAATGGGTCGGGCCTGTTGGGCGGGCTATGGCTCGGCACGGTTTTGCCTGACCCGAGCATGGCCCGACCTGTTGTCCACCGGGCACGTGCCAAATTGGCATGATCACCGTGTCGTGTCTAGATCTTAGGTGCGGCACAACGGGCTAGGCCCTACATGGTTCGATTTTATTTTTTTTAGGCTTGAGTATATAATAACACAAAAACATGTGTGTTCACTCACCTTGTGAAATATGTATTTAGAATTGACAATCATGGTTCACTCTAGCTTATTTTGACGGATAATCTCCTGCATTATGGGCTATAACCGAATCATATGGTTACTATCCTTGTGATTGGATACCTGCGTCCATGTAACCGGGCTCACTCCAGCCTGCCCCGCCAAATACGGAGATTTCACACGTATCCGTGGATGCAGGGAAAAACTTCCTGTAAAGACTGGAGCTGCATCTATACATTCAAGCTTGGCTACTTGGATGCGGACAACCAAACATGTACTATATGTATATTTTTCCATCACTATCAGTACACCAGAGGAAAAACGAATAGCCCAACAATATCGGACAGATGACATATATAGCGGATTATGACCGCAATGTCATTATGTTTTTTATTTCATCACCATCGGTAGACAAGAGAGAGAAAAAAACAAATAGTCCAACAATGCAATATAAGACAAATACCATAAATAACAAATAGTCCACCAAGTATGTTTTCTCCATCATCAAATGTACACGACAAAAAAAACAAATAGCCCAACAGTATCGGACAAATATATATATCCTGTATAGCGAATCCTGCACGGTCACCATGTCTGGTTTTGCATCACCATCGGTAGGCGAGAAGAACGAACAAACAGCCCAGCAATATCAGAACGATATCAATCGCCATGAGGTGATTGGTTGACCTGGTCTCCTTATGTTTTTTTTAGCGTACGTGTGTCTTAACTAGACTAGACTAGAGACAAATGTTGCGTCCAGATCATTTATCGTTTCATATTATTGTGGATTTCTTTATCGTTTTTTTTTCATCTTCTGAAAATTGCATTTAGCTAAAACACAGAAATTATAACTTGGTGTTCGAATTCGAATCATGGGATCGCCTCCGAAAATATAAAAAAAAATCCATCCTATTAACAGCGCTAATTGACGGGTTTCTTCTTTACTTAATTACCACACGTACACCCTGCCCCTGAAGAACCCTCGCTCTCTGCACAGTCACCCGTCAGTCAGTCAGTTCAGTTGAAGAGGTTTAGCAGCGGCGGGGGAGGCCTGGGCTCTCCGTGTCCGTGATCACCGGTCTGGTCCTCGCACGTGGTCGTGGCCGAGTACTCGTCGGACGCGCCGGCGGCGCAGCCCCGCGGCCCGGCGCCCGGCGGCGACAGCGCTGGCGTCAGGCAGAGGTCGAGCTGGTGGCACGACGACTGCAGCAGCAGCCCAGCAGCGGCAGCAGCCGGCGGCGGCGGGCGGTGGTGAGAGGCCGCGGCCGCAGGGACGGCGTTGTTGCTGGAGCCGCCGTTCGCGTTCCTGCGCTTCGTTGTGGACGGCGCGGAGGAGGAGGAGTTCTCGGGCGACGCGGCGGCGGCGGCGGCGGCGACCAGGCCGCCGACGCTGCCGTAGAGCCCGTCCATGTCGCGGTCCGTGAACGCGGCGGGGACGGCGGAGAGCGCGCGCAGCGACTCGCCGCGGAGCACGGCGTCCGCGGCGGCCTGGCACAGGTCCCAGTTGCCCGTCCACATGAGCCCGATGGCGCCGCTCACCGGGTTGATGGTCCGCCCGCAGGCCTCGTACAGCAGGGACCGGAAGAGGGCTGCATTGTATTGTTTGTCCGCACAGTTCCAGCATGGTTACGTTAGTAGGAGTCGCATGCATGGTTCCAAGTCAGAACTTGAAGACGACGATGATGTTATTATTAGTACTGGTGCGCGCTGTTGGTAAATAAAAAATATTACCGCTAACCAAAAAAAGGGGTTGGAATTATAGTAATAGTAGAATTAGATCCCAATAATTATGTAGCATATCTGTGACGGGTGAGTGGGTGACGACCTTTTTCTTTATTTTTGTCCCATGAGAGCGTCGAAAGGCCGCGTAGCTAGCGCCATAAAGAAAACATTTTGGTAGCTGCTGCTGCTGCTGTGTCAATAGGTCATGTTGTTCTCTTCTTCAAGATAATATAAAATTGTTGGTCTATAGATAACATAACCTAAGCTCCTATAGTGGTAAAAAAAACGTCACCTAACTATGGCCCTGTTTGGTACAGCTTATTTTCAGCTTCTTCACAAATTTAAGCAGAAGTTTTGCCAAACAGCTAGCTTCTGCAGTAGCTTATCAGTTCAGCTGCTTCTCAGAATACACTAAAAACAGCCAACAAGCAGAAGCTGCTTTTCACCAGCTTATCAGATAAGCTGCTTTTTCAACAAGCAGTAGCTGTGCCAAACAGGACCTATATCTATTTATCTATCTATGTATACGTGTGAGTAACGATAATCTTGCAACATATAGGGCCGGGCCGGGGTGTAGACGTGTGGTGGACGGCATGCATGCATGCATTAATTACCTGGGCGGTGGTGCAGCGGGACTGCGGCGAGGGAGGCGACGAGGCCGGCGCGGCCGAAGAACTTGGCGACGAAGACGGTGGCGTTGGCCTGCGGCTGCGCGCCGTGGATCCAGTCGATGCTGGGGCGGAGCACGCAGGCGTCGCTGCAGCCCTTGCGCAGGACGCGGCAGCCGTTGCAGCTCATCGATCTGCCCCGCTCTGTCGATCGATCGATCGGCACGCCGTTGCTCGCTAGCTCCTGCAGTCTCGTACGTTTAATGTAGTATAAGCTAACGCGTGCGCGTGCGCCCACCGGCCGGCCGTGCTGTGCTCGATCGAACGTACGGCGATGGAGGCGCACGACCCAGGAGCAGAGCTAGCTAGGCGACGACGATGGCGGCGGCCGAGGTGTGTATGCAGCAGCAGCTGAGAAACCGATGGATAGATGTATGTGAAGGACAGCAGGACAGGTACTAGTAGCTAGCTAGGAGAGAAGGAAGGCTGATGGCTGGTTGCTTATATAGACGAAGCTAGCTGGAGGCTGGAGCAAAGAGCAAGAGGAAGAGGAAGAGGCACCCGCACCAGGAGGCACAATTAAAAGGTTCGATTCGAGGAAGGAGAAATTGGGGGTTGTGCTCCAATGACTTTGGCGGTTGGCGCCTACGTGTTGCCGCAACACCCCACTGTCTGCCCCCCATTGTCGCGTCCCCTACAGGATCCTCCGTGCTCTGATCCCATCTCCCGGCGTCTTGCTGGACCTGCCACGCCATGAGGGGAGAAAGGGTAACACACGGACGCAGCTGCAGAGGATCCGAGCATGTCAGTGCGGCCGTTTTGGCGGGGCTCTGGGCCGCGGAAGGACAGGAGGATGTGAATGGATAGGAACAAAGGCGGAGGAGGAGTGAGCAGAGCAGACGACTCAAGGGCAAGGCAAGGCGCCGGAAAGCGACGCGCGCGGTGCGGGTGGGGCATGGTCCAAAATTGTTTAAAAAATATATATGCAGAGATAGATATGAATAAGATGGGGCCGCCGCCCCTTGGCTGCCTCCAAGGGCTGAGGTCGCTCGCTGGCTGGCGTTGCCATCGCCGCCACCTCAAACCGGCCCCGGCCCCCCGGAGCCACCCTCTCTCTCCCGGCCCTTCACCCCCCCCCCCCCCCCCCCCCCCCCCAGCTCACCTCTGCATCGTACGTATCCTCGCTCCTCGGTCGTTGGCGCCTCCCACCACGTACCTGGCGCGCTCATCACGCACGCCGCAGGTCCTAGTCCTGCTCGCATGCAACTTGCCGGCGGTTGCCTTTCGGCCATCTCGCTGCGTTTTTCTTTTGTTTCTTCCCATCTCATACATATGGAGCCAGCAGCTACTGCTGGTCCTACCAAGCCGCAACTTGCTCGGAGGCTGGCTGGCCAAGACCTCGATCAGCGCCTTCGCATCGAGCGCAGTACGTTGTTAATTCGGTCGGACGGCTCGAGGGTGGGTCAGTGGGTGTGGAACTGTGATGAGAGAGAGAGAGAGCGAGTGGCAGGCGTGCGTGTGTGTGCCGGTGGTGCGGCGTGACGTACGCCGCGGAACGGAACGGAACGGAATCCGTGGCGGCACCGCCTCCTTGCCGCATCAGATTCACATCCTTTTCAGTCCTCGCCGCGCCGCGCGCTCCCGGGTTTAATTTTCCCGGTCCCGGCCCTGGCCTCGGCCACCCTTTCTTTCTTTCTTGCTTGTGGTCTGAATAAAAATATGCACCACACCACACCACACCCCACCCCACCGTCGCAGCGCATGGCTCATCGCCGCCCACCCGTCGACGGCAACCAAGCCAACAAGGCAACGAGAGCTTTACAAGCAGGCCGGCGCGGTCGGGGCTCGGGGGCCACAGAACCGCCCGCGGCCCGCCCGTTCAATCCCGGGAGCTATCGCTGTCTGTCTTGTACAGTTTATTGGAGAGAAAGGCATAAGAATTATGAATACCAGGATAGGATATGATGGGATGCTGCTCTTCGTTATGCATTCGTCCTAAAATATAAGTCATTCTAAAAAAATTGGAGACTCAAAGATTTTTAAAGTTTAAAAGTATAACGGGAATCATAAAGATTTATGCCACAGAATATATATAGTATAAAAAATATATTTAATGGAGAAATCTAATGATATACATTTGATATCTTAAATGTTTACTTCATTGTATAAATTTGGTCAAACTTGAAAATACTTTGACTCGCCAAGAAGCTTGGAACGACTTATACTTTGGGACGGATGGAGTAGTCAATAGGAATAGATGAAATAGATAGAGACGAAACAAATTATTCTTAATGATGGTTTCACGCAGTTTTCCGGTACCTTGAAAACGGGTTGGCATTGTTTCAAGGGCATGTACAACCCTGAGACCATGTTTTAGTTTTCTAGGTATAAGAGACGTTTAACAAATTGTATGGTACAACTCTGAGTCCCTCGATCATAAACGCAGTTAATAAATAATATGTAATGAGAATCGTGTAGAGACAGACTCTTTGCGAAGAGCAAGTCTCTTGCATTTTTTTCAACTAACCCATAGGGACCTCTCAAAAGAACTTGTATTAAATGAGGTTGTACATGCCTTTATATTGATGAAACTAGTTTCAACTATTTCATAATAAATCCAGTGACGTGCCATCAAAAATACAAGAGTTTGACGATGATAACAAGTCCTTGTATTACAATTTGAAAATATTTGGCGCCGCGAGCAATAAAGAAACAAGCAAAAAAGTAAAACAAAAAACACTTGGCTGAGGAAAGCGGCCATACTGACTCTGCTTGGCCCCTAAACCGGTCTGGCCGGTCCTGGTGGTCTCACCCTGGCTAGCCAATGTGCAGACCCCGAGGAAACGAAACCGGTCAGTACGGTTTTCCTGTCTAATCCGAGTCAATTTGGTTTCTAAATTGATTTTTGAGTCTATTTTAACATGGGAAACTTAAAAACATGTTTTGGAGCTGTTTCGTACCAGGATAAAAAAATCACCCCCTCTGTATATATGAGAGGATCATGATCGATTTGAGGATCTTAACTTTCGGTCGTGAAAAACAAATCTACTACATAATTTCACCATATTTCCTCTTATACCTTATTGTATGTCATGTGACTCGACGAGATTCAGCGACGTTCTAGGTGGCTTTGTTGACTCTAGAGCAATCTCTACATGCTCATCCACACCAGGTCTTCTTGACTCTTGAGAGGTATTTAGGATTCTACCACATGAAGAGGAGGCTCAACATCGACCTAACCGACCTCTTGATTGGTTTCATCTATCCACTATATTCTCGTTGGGATCACGGTTGTTTGCAATTGTGGGTGTGCTATCCCTTGCTGAGGTGTGATCTAGTGCATGTTTGTTTCATCTTTTTTCTACGAACTTTTCTGAGAATCTGGTTGCAGGCAAAATCTGGCAGTGGAGAGAATCTGAGTATCGTGGGAATTACGTGCGGAGGAAGATGAATGAGTCCATAGGGTTTAGGATCTATGAAGTGACGGATTTCTCCTATCGTGATGACTCGGCCGATTGTGTGTTCACGTTGATTTTAGACGATTTTCACCAAAATGATTCTTATAGAAGCAGGCTTAAAAGCTGGGTGTTTGACAATACGCATGAGCTTCTAGCAGCCAGAATTAGGAAAAAAAACTAAAACAAACAGGCCCCTAGAATCTATATTGGCACCAACATATGTTTTAGCAAGATTCTATTGGGGAGGAAGAAGAATAAGAACAATATCCAATCTAATAGAGATATGTTGGGTGAGAAGGCTAAGGGGAAAGGGCATCACCTGATCCCTTTAGCCCAAAAAAACATTAACCATCCTACATGAATCAAAGAGCTTCCCAATGAACTTCATCAACGGTTTCAGGCTAAACTCAATGTCGATCTAAAAGCTTTCTTTGAATGTTGCACTAAAGATCGGTGTGACAAGGTTACTCAGTTTTGTGAGGCCGACTTTGGAGATTCTATTGCTTCTACATCTACAATAGATGTGAAAGTCAATGAAGATGTAACGGTAAGGAAAATAGACTGAGGTCCATTTACAATTAGATTTTGATGTTTGATGATCAATATGACTATTTAAACTAACATTATTTGCTAGTGTTTTTTTATATAGTTCAAATGATGCAAAGTGGATTTGGACACAAAAGGAAGATCCGAATGATCAACACCTCAAGCAAAACATTAGAAGACATTTGAAGACTTAATAAGTACAAGAGTCCACGACACAAGAAAGATGAAGCTCAAATGAAGACATGTGAAGAAAAGAAGAAAAATAAGTTGTTCTACAGCATCAGATAAGTGTGATACACCGAATACGAGGAGTATTGTGCCAAGGCACTTAGAGAAGACTATATCATGTTTGGAGAAATCCATAGGGTACTGGACATGTCTAGTGTAACACCAGCTACCCCACCAAACAGAGTACTCAAAGAGGGTTAAAGCGTGATTACAAAGAGATAAGGCACCGAACGTGTCGGTGCAAAATCGATCAAAACACCATATGCCTGAACTCCAACGATCGGTAACGACTAGCTTACATGGGTGCACCAGACATGTCTCTGTCTTGAGTGCACCAAACATGTTTGGTAACTACATAATTTCTATGTCACTTACAATGGTTGGTTTTGGATTAGGAGCTATATATACCACCACAACCGAACATTTGAGTTAACAAGGTGTGTGATATATCAAAAGAGTTGAGGCTCATTCCTAATAGTTTTAAGCATTCAAGTACTCAAAGAATCATTTGATGATTAGCGTATGTGTTTTGCAAAGTGCTTAGATTAGTTAGGCCACTGATTCTCATCCTATACAATATCTCAAATTATGAAATTAGTTACTAATTTAGCACTTAATGTTTTCTCGTTTCAAAGTCTGGCATTAGTTTCAATTTCTCGTTTGTTACATATGAAGCACAAAAACATGCGACAAAGGTTACTCTGCTCTGGGTTTTTGCCAAATGGAAGTCTTGATAAGCATATCAATGGTATGTTTGCTAGATATAATTGCAGAAGTTGCAGGCAGATTAAAAGGTGTCGTTAATAAGCTAGTGAATTTGCCTCAACTCAGCAAGGGCAATGCAAATAAGAGAATGGCAATGCCGTTTATTCTCATTGCAGGGCAAAGATATGGGAACCTAGTAAACTTTACCTGCACTCACTCGAGACCGTGCCAATGAGATGAGTCCTCATAATGAAAAATGTGAGATTTCCTGACATAGCTTTAGATCATGTGTATGATACAGTATGAAATTTTGTAACAAATGCTACGGGTACATGTGAGATTCCCGTTCTGCTATCCTGCCTCACTGTAAATGAGAAACAAAAAATATAATCACCATCTACTCGAATATCTTTTCGCCAGTCGAAAAGATTAAAAAAATGACAGAGCTGAAGATACAAAGGTATGCCGGAACAAAGAAGACTGTTTTCCAGGTTTCCGAGTCTGTTAGATCCTTGTTAGAAGCCTTCGCCGCCTCCAGGATATTACCAGTGAGGCCGACGCCAATAATCCCAGCCAGTGTCCCCGCCGTGTTAGAGACGCCCATCACTATCCCTGCAAACTTCGGAGCAACATCCATGTGGTTTACGGCAAACCCTGCTCTTCCCAGGGCAAGAAAACCGAGGGATATCGCCGAACACGTTACAGTGCCTGAGGGTGTGCTGAATAAAGGAAGGGCCATGAGTGCAAATGCTGAGACGATGAATCCGATGGTGTTCAGAAGCTTCCTCGTCTTGGTAACAGACAGAATCCTCCTTGTAATCAAGTGATCGGCGATCACACCACCGATGTTGGAGAAAATGAACATGTTGAAATAAGGGAGCATCTTTGAGGAACCCATGTCCTGGAGGCTAAGCTTGAGGCCAAGCTCAAAATAGGTAGGGAGCCAGTTCATAAGAACATACAGGGCATAGTGGAAGGTGAAGTTGTTTACAACGATTGCCCAAACAGGTAGACTGAATATTATCCTTCGCCACGGGATCTTTACTGTGCGAGGTGCAACAACCCCTCCTGCTTGTGCCTTAATCATGTCCCGAGATGCCACTTTCGGCATCGATACCTTTGGAAGATCGGTACGAGGTGGGTCGCTGGAAAATTTCAACCATATGACAGACCATGCTACTCCCAGCACTGCTTCGACAAAGAAAACTGACTGGGGTCCCGTGTGCTTCACCAGACTTGGGAAGAAAAGCATGCCACCAGCTGCACCAAGATACATCCCCGAGGTAGTGAGAGATACCGAGCGAGAGCGCTCCTGCGGTGGCACCCACTGCGCCAGAACAGTGTGAATGGCAGGGAATATGAAACCTTGTGCTACACCGACAAATAGGCGAGAAAGGACCAGAATGGTTACTCTGTTGGGGTCGAGTGGGATTAAACCACATATCATAGACCACAATACAAATGACAGTAGCAGAACACGTCTGCCTCCTATTCTCTGTGCTGCCCATCCACCAGGAATCTGTGATAAAACATAACCATAATAGAACATAGAGAGTATCATGCCCTTGTTGGCCTGATTCACACCAATGGCATCGGCTGCAACAGTGTAAGCAATCGAGAAACCCACGCGCTCAATGTAGCAAACATTTGTGCAGATGAATGTCAGCAATACTATGAGATAACGTTTCGGGAACCTCATTCTCACCATTGATGATCTGAGATGAAGCAACTTTTTTTACCAGACTTAGTCAGGCCAGAACTTGCTGACCTCCCATGAATATTCACCAGGATTTACCATAAGACTGATTCTCTTCCGTCCATCTTAGAGGATACTACAATCTGGAGTGTAAAAATTACTGATCATTGGTTCTTTACATATCCTTATCAGTTAACTGATCTCATACACAAATTAACAGAGACAATCTTGATATGCTGCGCTGAACTGAAAAGACCTGCCCAAAAACAAAACAAAAAAAAGGAGCAAAATTTAGAAACATCAAGAACTCCAAATGATCATACTTCGATTTAGCTGACCAACTAAAAGAATAGCTGAAATTATACACAAGATTTGAGCATGCTTGAAATATTTTTTTATAATATAAAAAAGGGTGATCTGAAGGGCATAAAACGTGTCACAACATCTACAACCCAAAGATTCTAGGTAGGAAACAACAAGACTTGCATAAGTAAACTTGGATTTTGGCTTCTCGAGGGAAAATAAATGCTGCTCCTGGAAAACGACAGAACAAGCCAGTCTACAAGACTACACTTTGGGAGCCAGATCTTGCTAAAATCCAAGCAGTGAAAAGCAAGCTTTTGCTATAAGATATTACAAAACTTGGCCAGAGAAAATGACCTGCCACTGCACTGTCTGGGTTAGATCTTGCTCGGATTCCAAGTACTAGCTTTTTGCATGTAAGATGCTAGAAATCAAATGCTCAGAGCTCGAATTAGCTTGGCCCCAAGCTCGAGTCCAGGGGCAGACCCAGGTCCAACAATTTCTGCAAAAAAAGAAAAAAAAACGAAGTTTATAGGCATAACATACTTGTAATTGGATCAGATCAGATCCGAATACAAATAGCTCCGGCTAGGGTATAAGCGCTCGGTTTCGAACAGCAGAACGGACGAGAAGGGGTGAGCGTACCTGGTGGGTGCTCGTCGCCGGCGCAGTCCCGAAGATAGACACTTGGGCACCTGCGTAGGGCGGCGGCGCAGCGCAGTCGTCGCCACTAGAGACAGAGAGACCGGGGCACGGGAGAATCACGAGAGAGAGAGAGAGAGTATGCAAGAGGGGATGCGATGGCCCTTTGCTAGGGCTCCCAGTCCCAGCCCACTTCCACCCGCTCCAGCTCCAGAGCTCCCACTTGCTCCGCCTCCCTCGGTCCCTCCCGCACCTGGCTCGAAGCGGCACCGTTTCGCAACAACTTCAGCTTCGGAGCAGGCGAGCAGCGGCGGTCCTGATATTAGATCCGAAATCAGATTTAAAATAAAGATCCTTAGAAAACTTTTATATAGAAAATTATTAATTTTTTTCATAATGGAAACCTGAGTTCCGGCTTTAGATAGAAAATTATTAATATAAACACTTATGATACATCTAAATTTATTTATATCAAGCAAAAAATAAATAAAAAGATACGTATTATGATACTATCTTAAAAGTTCCTTTCAAACTATTAGATCATTTCCTTTCCTTATATTTAAAGCCCTTATATTTAAAGCCGAACGGAAACGAGCCGAACTAGACTGTCCACGTCATCCTTTATTTTTCAGTCGTCCAATCGAGCACCGATGGTCCGTGAAACCTTTCACCCCTCTGTCCCGTGAAGCTTCCATTAACCGAATCCTTCCACACACTCTTTCCCACGAAGCTTGCAGGAGCTTGACCTTGCGCACAATTCCTCTCCTCTCCTAGCTGGCTAAACGTTGCATCCCCATCTCCTGTGGTGTTGACGCAGATCTCTCATCCTCTCCATTCCACATAGCCAAATCGCAACTCCATCCTCTTCGGAAGTATTCTCTCCCCAAGATTTCAGAGCAGAGAAGGTTGCGTCGTTCCCACACTGAGACCACCAGGTAAGGAGCATCATCAGTCAGTACTTTGCTTCTGCTCTCGGATTAGGTTAGTTTGGGGCTTGTGTTCTTGATTAGGACTGGGATTAGTCTACGAGCTGCTAGATGCGGAGGCAATACTAGGACCTCTACCTGCTAGCTATTAACTGGTACCCTACAGATTTTTTTCTATGACTCCATATGCAAATCCATTTCTTTTTTTGGCTATTAAATTTGTCTAGATTCAGTGAGTAAAGTAACATCAATTATTGTCACTAAAATACTTTTACAGATATCTTATATATCTGAGTATGATTGACAACGTTTTTTATTTACTGCTATTATAATATGAAATTCAGTTATCTGGCACCCTACATAGTTTGGGGCTTGTGTTCTTGATTAGGACTGGGATTAGTCTACGAGCTGCTAGATGCGGAGGCAATACTGGAACCTCTACCTGCTAGCTATTAACTGGTACCCTACAGATTTTTTTCTATAACTCCATATGCAAATCCATTTCTTTTTTTTGGCTATTAAATTTGTCTAGATTCAGTGAGTAAAGTAACACCAATTATTGTCACTAAAATACTTTTACAGATATCTTACATATCTGAGTATGATTGACAATGTTTTTTATTTACTGCTATTCTAATATGAAATTCAGTTATCTGGCACCCTACATATTTATTCTGTAACTTCATATACTAATCCATTTCTTTTTGGCTATTAAATTTGTCTAGATTCACTTAGTAAAATAACACCAATTATTGTCACTAAAATACTTTTGTTGCAATGTCATGTATTTTACAATCTTGCTACTATAGTGTTCTATATTTCACCCATATAAAATGAATTAGTTCTCCAAAAACAGAAACTCTATTGCTCTCCATATATAATGACTCATTTTTTTTCTTTCTCAAAACAATGGCAATGTTCCAAGCTTCACATTTGGAAAAAGAAAAGAAAGCCTAGATGGCGCGTCATCTTTGTTGCGACACTGTCACAGGCGGCTAGGCTCCCCGCTTCACTGCCTCCCTCTTCGTGCTACCTCAGCTTTCATATTGCCGCTTCTCAGTTCTCACAGGTACTAACTATTTTTCCAACACGCTTTCTCAGACCAGAGATATCTTTTTTTACTGTTAGCTTTCTTCGTGCGCCCCTCCATTGTTGTACACTGCTGGACTCATCCGTGTCTGCTCCACATCCTACAACTTACTGATCTACTACTACTGCATTTGATTGTCTTTTTTTGTTCCCAGCTGAGCTATGTGAATTATGTGTGCTAGCAGCAGAGTTCAGTTCCCACTCTCACCCTTATTGCTCTGTTTTGTTCTGTGCAATCTCCTTTTCCTCTCTTCAATCCAAGAAACTGTTTTTGGTTGCAATTTGCACACACTGCTTTTCCATTCAGATAACATTAGGTTGCTTGCTGCCTGCCTCTCTGCTTCTCAGCTCCTCTGCTACATGCAATTGAATCGTTCTAGCATGTAGGAACTGAAACAGCAAGACAATTTTAGCAACCTGAAATTCGTGTATACCAAAAGGCAGTTTGTGGGCATACCAGTTGCGTCGAATGGAAGACTAAAAAACTCACCCTCATCTCATAGGTTTCCCTAATTTGTTGTGGGTGAATTCCTATCATTATGTGTCATATCCTCTTCGACTATACAATCCAAGAATTATGAGCACAATTTAAATATCCATGCAAGTGAACCTACAAACATGATTAAGAAGGGCAATTATTAGCACAAAAATGAGTGCCACCACTAGAAAGCGTTCTCTCCAATCAAAGCTAGATTCCTTTTTCATGATGGTCATCTCCAACGCTAATCTTAGATCAGCCAAATTGTTCTTTCCTCAAGTTCATATAAGAAGGGAAACATCAGGAAAAACTCGGAGGCAAGTCGGTGTGTCCACGCCATCCCTTTAGAATTAGCAGAAATACAGAATCAAAGTTAGGCTTAGCAGAATTAAAACAAGTCAAGGTATTAAGACACCAATTATTGTCACTAAAATACTTTTGTTGCAATGTCATGTATTTTACAAACTTGCTACTATAGTGTTTTATATTTCACCCATATAAAATGAATTAGTTCTCCAAAAACAGAAACTCTATTGCTCTCCATATATAATGACGCATTTTCTCTTTCTCAAAACAATGGCAATGTTCCAAGCTTCACGTTTGGAAAAAGAAAATAAAGCCTAGATGGCGCGTCATCTTTGTTGCGACACTGTCACAGGCGGCTAGGCTCCGCGCTTCACTACCTCCCTCTTCGTGCTACCTCAGCTTTCACATTGTCGCTTCTTAGTTCTCACAGGTACTAACTATTTTTTCCAACGCGCTTTCTCAGATTAGAGATATCTTTTTTTACTATTAGCTTTCTTCGTGCGCCCCTCCATTGTTGTACACTGTCGGACTCATCCGTGTCTGCTCCACATCCTACAACTTACTGATCTACTACTACTGCATTTGATTGTTTTTTTGTTCCGAGCTGAGCTATGTGAATTATGTGTGCTAGCAGTAGAGTTCAGTTCCCACTCTCACCCTTATTGCTCTGTTTTGTTCTGTGCAATCTCCTTTTCCTCTCTTCAATCCAAGAAACCATTTTTGGTTGCAATTTGCACATATTGCTTTTCCATTCAAATAACATTAGGCTGCTTACTGCTTGCCTCTCTGCTTCTCAGCTCCTCTGCTCCATGCAATTGAATCATTCTAGCACGTAGGAACTGAAACAACAAGGCAATTTTAGCAACCTGAAATTCATGTATACTAAAAGACAGTTTGTGGGCATACCAGTTGCATCGAATGGAAGACTGAAAAAAAGTCACCCTCATCTCATAGGTTTCCCTACTTTGTTGTGGGTGAATTCCTATCATTCTGTGTCATATCCTCTTTGACTATACAATCCAAGAATTATGAGCACAATTTAAATATCCATGCAAGTGAACCTACAAACATGATTAAGAAGGGCAATTATTGGCACAAAAATGAGTGCCACCACTAGAAAGCGTTCTCTCCAATCAAAGCTAGATTCCTTTTTCATGATGGTCATCTCCAACACTAATCTTAGATCAGCCAAATTGTTCTTTCCTCGAGTTCATATAAGAAGGGAAACATCAGGAAAAACTCGGAGGCAAGTCGGTGTGTCCACGTGTAACACCCCGGGGTCCACAAACACCCTGGAATGCTACTGAACTACACATCTGGCATTCATATATAAAATTTTGGCAGCATCTCCTTTGAAAAATTGCATAAACGAGGGGCAACAGTGTATAAACATATATCATGACAAAAAGCATACTAAGCATTATTAATCTTCTAGCAAAGGGAAGTTAAACATAACGACATGAACTGAATTAACCAGTGCCCACGACTAGAAAAAAAATACAAACATCATTTGACATCGAGTTTCTAATTAAATCATGGCTGCAACTGGGCAGCGTTATTATAATAGTGAAGGTGGACGTGCTGCTACTTCCCTCATTCTCAACATGAATCAAGTACCTGCATTGAGTAATGCAAGAGTGAGATGAAACATCTCAGCAAGTAAATTGTTTTGACGATATATTTAAACCACAAATTGAATTAATCAACATTCTAAAAGAATCACAAATAAGATCAGAAATACTTGTAGATATAGAACTCAGTAGTCCCAATATAACCAATACCATCTTATTTCCTCGAACAACCACGATAGGTTGTATAACGCTTCCCTGCGTCAACAATACCTGCAAATATCACTCTGTGCAAATACATGCACAGGAATGCAATGTGTAGGTCCTCTGTCTTCATACCTCTGAGGGTATAAAACCACATCATCTGCAAATATCACTTCAATGAATTCATATGAATGCAATGCATATGTCCTCTGCCTTCATACCTCTAAGGGTATGAAGCCGCATCGTACCCCTCCTCGGGCAACGTACGATGCTAAGTTGTACCGGTACGGTCGGACCATAGGTCACGAGAAAACTTCAGATGCAAATGAGTCATGCAATGTATATGGCATGTTGCATTTATCAATAAACTACACTTCCTACAGTTACAATACAAACCTAAATTAATGCTTCATCTGCCTTTAGACACAATACCAACCTCAAATAATGCTTCATCTGCCTTCAGGGGTGTGAATTAATCTCATGGGTCATACTCGAACCATAATCATCATCAATATATGATAGAGCATCAATATAATACAATCAAGTAAAACATCATCATATAGTTCAATTATGAAAGAATCCAATAATTCTGAATATTAGAGTGTAGGCGATTGAAGTAACAGGTCAAAACGGTAGCAACCACCGCTACATTCACTTGCCTTCATCGAAGAAGAAAAATGTACTGGGCATGACTGGAGTGTAGCCACCAATTCTTGGAGAGGAACGACGATGATGGGCGACGATATGCCCTCATCTCCCCTCTCTTCTCTCCCTTTTTCTTCAACTCTTCTCTTGGGGCAAGGCATAAAAGGGTGATGGATGCTAGGGGTGGGAGGACGTGGCTTCTAGGGTTAGGGAGGTATAAATAGAAGAAAACTTCCACAATCCTAATATCCAATGGCTCATATCAACCGGCACTCGAAAAGACTCATCCGGACTCCAAACAAGGCAAACTACTGATTGATCGGAACCATCTTGATGAGATCTATACATCTACGACCTTCGATCATCCATAGGACACACCATATTTGGATTATAAGTATGGTTTAATTTTTAGGGCGTTACATTCTACCCCCCCCCCTTTTAAAAGAATCTGTCCTCGAATTCTGCCATTTCTACAAATCAAGACATTCACCAGCGGTAAAACTCAGTCAAACTCCCTAAATAGACTCATATAATATACTAGTAGCATTGATGCCATCTTGAAAAAAAGCTTTTCCTGAAACAACCTCTAACTCAGACTAATTTATCAAAGAAAACAATACACCTTGACAACAATGATAAAATAATATAAAATGAAACCCAAGGCATTGTCATAGATGCAATCAACACTAGGATTTCCCATCATCAAATTTGGATGCAGCTCCCTAGTCTTTAAACAACACTTCACCAAGTACGTTAGAACACTAAGCACAACAATCATCTAATTCAACAACCTCGTTTGTTAATGCCATTAAGGCCAAACATCCATATATCGTTAATGTATGAAACACCTCACATACCGCTCTCAAGCACTATAAAACATGGTTGTTATTACATTAGAATCCAACTACTAGAGACCTCCAAACTATTATGTTGACATGAAGCAAATGGTGTTCATGTCATATAACGTCTTTTTCTCCTCTCAAAAGAGATAAAATTTGCAAGACTCATAAAGCAATGAAGGGATAATGACAAGAAAAACTAATGTACTTCTTGACACAGATTCATGCAAAAGCTTCTTAAATATTACTTTCAACACTAAAATAATAACACGATACTATGTTTAACATGAGTAATTGGACTTCAATAAGACAATCCACATAACCAAACTACCTTGATTAACCTCACATACAACAAAACCTCCTATTACTGCACTTGAAGAATTTGTACCTCGTGATATCACAGGATGCATTCAAAGTAGTAGACATACATGATCTATCAAACCATCATTCATATGAAAAAATCTCAATCTGATGCAACAACCACATCATTATAGAGATAGATGACTAACAAACATAAGCAACTCCCAGTTAAGCATTGACTTCGTTGAAGATAAAGCGGTCCAAATAATGATTCAACAAGCATGCATAGAGAAACTGATCATAAACAAAATCAAACTACCATATATCGTCGGCGAATAAAAATATAAAACGGGTTGTCAATATCGTCCACATGACTAGCCTGCAACAACTAAAAATTATGCATAGCCTTTATGGCTATTGAAACAAACCATAGAAGGAAAACATGCACGCCTCTTCAACTATAATATAGACATAAAATCCACTTGAAACCACCCTATTTATTGTTAAAATAAGGTTGCACAAAATAAGAAAACCTATTAGGTAACACATGGTTGGACTTCTATCCACGTCATCTTACAAATTCAATTGAGTTCTACCAGTCTCAAGATTTCATAGACAGTACAACATTGCCTTTGCTCTATAGAGACAAACCGGTTGTATACAAAGATCAAGTTAGCAAGTAGCCACACTACCCAAAAAGGGGTGAGGCATAAAGCATTGCATCCATGGAAATATTACATTGATAAGTTGGGTTGTAACCCAACAGTCAATCAAACTCAACAACACCATAAAACTACATTATATAGTGTTTTCACACCACACCAAGTCGGATTAGACCCACTATACACAAGCTCAATAAACAATCGGTCCTACAAGTACTAGAACCCAAAAATCTTTTTGAAAAAAACATCCACGGTCAAGCATATAGAAATATATGATAGTAATAGCTCAGATAATTCAAAACATTGCATCCAAAAAACATCATGATGATATGTATATAAAACAAGTACATTAGTAGCTTCACTTGCATAATAACTTCAATAACAACCACATCAAGAAACCAATATTAAATAATAGTAACATATCAAGCATTAATTCGTTAACCACATACCCCATCAAACCATAAAGGAATTTGGAGTAAGGAAATTCTAGTCATCTATACATTAAAATACTAATATGAAAGAAATACGAACCCATACCCTTCCTATATGTGCAAGTGTGTCAAATTTATCTTCAAATTGCCTTAGAATCTAAAGCCTATGCTTTGATACCAATTGTAACACCCCGGGGTCCACAAACACCTCGGAATGCTACTGAACTACACATCTGACATTCATATATAAAATTTCGGCAGCATCTCCTTTGAAAAATTGCATAAACAAGGGGCAACAGTGTATAAACATATATCATGACAAAAAGCATACTAAGCATTATTAATCTGCTAGCAAAGGGAAGTTAAACATAACGACATGAACTGAATTAACCAGTGACCACGACTAGAAAAAAATACAAACATCATTTGACATCGGGTTTCTAATTAAATCATGGCTGCAACTGGGCAGCGTTATTATAATAGTGAAGGTGGACGTGCTGCTACTTCCCTCATTCCCAACATGAATCAAGTACCTGCATTGAGTAATACAAGAGTGAGATGAAACATCTCAGCAAGCAAATTGTTTTGATGAGATAATTAAACCACAAATTGAATTAATCAACATTCTAAAAGAATCACAAATAAGATCAGAAATACTTGTAGATATAGAACTCAGTAGTCCCAATATAACCAATATCATCTCATTTCCTCGAACAACCACGATAGGTTGTATAACGCTTCCCTGCGTCAACAATACCTGCAAATATCACTCTGTGCAAATACATGCACAAGAATGCAATGTGTAGGTCCTCTGTCTTCATACCTCTGAAGGTATAAAACCACATCATCTGCAAATATCACTTCAATGAATTCATATGAATGCAATGCATATGTCCTCTGCCTTCATACCTCTAAGGGTATAAAGCCGCATCGTACCCCTCCTCGGGCAACGTACGATGCTAAGTTGTACCGGTACTGTCGGACCATAGGTCACAACAAAACTTCAGACGCAAATGAGTCATGCAATGTATATGGCATACTGCATTTATCAATAAGCTACACTTCCTTCAGTTACAATACAAACCTCAATTAATACTTCATCTGCCTTTAGACACAATACCAACCTCAATTAATGCTTCATCTGGCTTCAGGGGTGTGAATTAATCTCATGGGTCATACTCGAACCATAATCATCATCAATATAATACAATCAAGTAAAACATCATCATATAGTTCAATTATGAAAGAATCCAATAATTCTGAATATTAGAGTGTAGGTGATAGAAGTAACAGGTCAAAACGGTAGCAACCACCGCTACATTCACTTGCCTTCATCGAAGAAGAAAATGTACTGGGCATGATCTAGAGTGTAGCCACTAAAAGTCGCCTAGAGGGGGGTGGATAGGCAAAACCTGAAATATATAACTTTACACCCCAACTAGATCCCTTGATTAGTGGTTAGAACAAGATATACAATTGTCGGAGTATAAAAACTAAGTCCTTCGCTTGTAAGGAGTATTGCTTTCAAATAATGCGGAATTGATAAATCAATACTACTAATAAGTCTATGAGAATAAATCAAGAGGGCTTAGATAAGAAGAGCAGTAACACAAGTTCTTTCTTGCAAGGTGTTGCTTCACTAAATGAGGATTTAACTTAAAGCAACACAAAATAGTATTGTCGGCGTTTCGACCCCGGGGGGTCCCTGGACCGACGAGTAAATTGTCGCCGCGTGCCCCAGCCCAGATGGGTCAGCGCGAGACGGAGCGCGAAGGGGGGAAAAGCCGGAGGGAGACAGGCATAAAAGGGGGAACCCGCGGCCTTCATGTTTGTCCCGCGCCCAGGTCGGGTGCGCTTGCAGTAGGGGGTTACAAGCGTCCGCGCGGGAGGGAGCGAGAGGCCTATGCACGCGCCGTCCCGTCCTTCCCCGCGCGGCCAACCCTCTGTAAGAGGGCCCTAGACCTTCCTTTTATAGGCGTAAGGAGAGGGTCTAGGTGTACAATGGGGGATGTAGCAGCGTGCTAACGTGTCTAGCAGAGAGGAGCTAGTGCCCTAAGTACATGCCGTCGTGGCAGCCAGAGAGGTTTTGGCACCTTGTTCATGTGGTGTCGTGGCCATCGGAGGAGCGTTGGAGCCTGGCGGAAGGACAGCTGTCGGGGCTGTCGAGTCCTTGCTGACGTCTCCTTGCTTCCGTAAGGGGGCTGAGAGCCGCCGTCGTCATGGAGCATGTGGGGCGCCATCATTATTTGTTTTACCGGGGCGAGCCAGATGGGACGCCGGTCTTGTTCCCTGTAGCCAGAGCTAGCTAGGGGTAGGGTAATGATGGCTCCTCCTGTGGCGTGGTCGGTCCGAGCCCTAGGTTGGGCGAGGCGGAGGCTCCTCTGAGGCCGAGGTTGAGTCTTTCTTCCGAGGTCGAGGTCGAGTCCGAGCCCTTGGGTCGGGCGAGACGGAGACCGTCGGCTGAGGCCGAGGCCGAGTCCGAGCCCTAGGGTCAGGCGAGGCGGAGTTCGTCGTCTTCCGGGGCCGAGCCCGAGTCCGAGCCCTGGGTCGGGCGAGGCGGAGTTCGTCGTCTTCCGGGGCCAAGCCCGAGTCCGAGCCCTGGGTCGGGCGAGGTGGAGTTCGTCGTCTTCCGGGGCCGAGCCCGAGTCCGAGCCCTGGGTCGGGCGAGGCGGAGCTTCCTATGGCGCCCGAGGCCGGACTTGGCCGCTATCAGCCTCACTCTGTCGAGTGGCACAGCAGTCGGAGCGACGCGGGCGGCGCTGTCTTCTTGTCAGACTGGTCAGTGGAGCGGCGAAGTGACTGCGGTCACTTCGGCTCAGTCAACTGAAGGGCGCGCGTCAGGATAAGGTGTCAGGCCATCTTTGCATTAAATGCTCCTGCGATACGGTCGATCGTCGTGGCGATTTGGCCAACGTTGCTTCTTGGCGAAGACTGGGCCTCGGGCGAGCCGAAGGTGTGTCCGTTGCTTGAGGGGCCCTCGGGCGAGACGTAAACCCTCCGGGGTCGGTTGCCCTTGCCCGAGGATGGGCTCGGGCGAGGCGAGATCGTGTCCCTTGAGTGGACCGAGCCTTGACTTAATCGCACCCATCAGGCCTTTGCAGCTTTGTGCTGATGGGGGTTACCAGCTGAGATTAGGAGTCTTGGGGGTACCCCTAATTATGGTCCCCGACAGTAGCCCCCGAGCCTCGAAGGGAGTGTTAATACTCGCTTGGAGGCTTTTGTCGCACTTTTTTGCAAGGGGACCAGCCTTTCTCGGTTGCGTTTTGTTCCGGTGGGTGCGCGCGAGCGCACCCGCCGGGTGTAGCCCCCGAGGCCTCGGAGGAGTGGTTTGACTCCTTCGAGGTCTTAATGCGTTTCGCGATGCTTCGGCCGGTCTGGTTGTTCCCTCATGCGAGCTGGCCGTAGCCCGGGTGCACGGTCGGGTCCCAAGTTCTCGGGCTGGTATGTTGACGCTGTCAATGGTTTGGCCGGAGCCGGGTTTGCGAGAGCAGCCCCCGAGCCTCCGCACAGAGCGAGAGGACGGTCAAGGACAGACTCGACTTTTTTACATACGCCCCTGCGTCGCCTTTCCGCAAGGAGGAGGGGGAAAAGCGCCATGTTGCCCTTGGAGGGCGCCGAACATGGTGTCTCCAGTGAGCTGCTAACGGGTAATCCGAGTGGACGCCCGTGCCCCATTTGTTAGGGGTCGGCTAGAGGCCCGGAGGCGCGCTCCAAAAGTACCTGCGGGTGATTTGCCGGACCCGGTCCCCTTTTGACGGGGTCCGAGGGCTCGATGCCTCCCTCTGATGGGATTCCGTTATAAAATCATTCCCGTTGGTCTCGGAAATGTCCTAGGGTACCTCAGGAGCGTAGCCCGAGCCTTGGTTATGTATCGAACGTACCCAGGGTCATCCCTCACTCTGTGTTTGAGGCGGCTGTGAACCCTTCGAGGGCCAGCCTATGAACCCCTGATCAGTAGTGGGCGCGGAGCCCGAGTGGCCTGAGGCGGCCGTTGAACCCTTCCGAGGGGCCGGCCTTCGAACCTCTGACCAGTAGCGGGCACGGAGTCCGAGCGCTCTGAGGCGGCTGTTGAACCCCTCCGAGGGGCCAGGCTTCGAACCTCTGATTAGTAGGGGGGCTCGGGGCCCGTTTCCTTCGCGGAGAAGCATCCCTTTCGGGGTATCCCCTTTCCCGGTCCCTGTTGTAAGAGAGAGAAAGAGGAAGAGAAAAAGGATACGAAATCGGATGACGTGGCACACCTTTTTTGACGCTGTCATTATGGCGGAGGTGAAGCGTCGCCTGGTTCGCCTGCCAAAGGCGCCGCCTGTCCTGCCGCAGAGTTAATGCGACGGGACGAGTGGTTCGCGGGGCAGCCGTTGCGCGTGCGCGAGCCGTTCGAGGAACGGAACACGGGCGCGCCGTCTTCACGCCATGGGAGAGGGTTCTCTCGTTGTCCAAGGAGGGGACGTGAGGTTGGCTGACGACTTGACCGCTGCTTCCGCCCGCCTGCCACTGCCATTACTGTCGGCCCATTTCTGGCCGTATCGACCATCACGCCTTCTCCCGCGGCTGACTGACCCGTGACCGATGTGCCTGGTTGGCACTGTTGGGTCGTGCGCAGGGTTGCCTCGAGTCGCGGTACTGGTTCCGCAGTCGAGGAGGCACGGTAGTGGCGCGAGTGGCGGTGCAGTTTCTTGCACGTAGCAACCGGCGCACCGGTTACATGACGTGTGGGCCTGGGCCACCATGCTGGACGCGTTGAAGTCGAAAGGGTGCGCCCCCTTGGTGCGGTTGCATGCCGCCTGCATGGCGGTCCTCCCTTTCACCCGCTGGTCTGGGCGAAAGTGGAGGAATGCTTGTAACCGCTGGGCAGTTGCGCGCACAGCGCGTGGCGGTTTGGCTTCTTCTGCCCTGGGCCAGCTTGCATGACGCGTGGGACCCAGCCCCCGTGTCGTAGGGGGAGGACTTTGGAGCGTGTTGGAGAAGACTCAGCCCGTGACGGCTGAGGACGCAAGTGGGGAGAGTTGCCTTTAAAAGGAGGGTGACCCCTTGAAAGGCAACCATGTCTTCGCGCTCCCCTTATGCATCGCGTCTTTCCACCTTCCAAGCCCCCGGATGGGGGACACTCGCGGTCCTTCCGCCTTGTCGTTGGGGGAACACAACTTCATGGAAGTTGGTACCTTCCAGCCATCGTTCGGGTTCAAGGATTTTCATCAGGCAGCCCGGCCGCATCCCCTCGCCGGCGGTCACCCAAGACGGTGACCACCAGTTCGATGGTGGGGAGAAGCGAGCCGGGTTGCGATCTTGGTCCCGCCCTCAGCTTCAAGGATCTTCATCATCCTGGCTGGGGCGGAGAGCGAGGTGAGCCGGGGCTCTACCTCCCGCACGGGTCGGCTGGCCACCTCCTCTTCCAGCTTCTGGTGGTGGAAACCATCCTCCAGCTCTGCGGAGGAGGCGTCCTCCAGCCATGCCGGGGAAGGCGAACTGTTGCTGCCCAGCTAGGATGCAACATTTCGTCCTCCTCCTCGCTTTCGTGGCAGAGGACGAGAGCGAGGACCTGCCGGTGCGCTTTGGAGCGGCCCGCGCTCGCAGGTGTGGCGTTGGTGGAGGGGTGGACGCCACCATCGGTGCTGACGTGGTGGTAGCTGGAGAAAGCTTCCCCACCGTCGAAGCTGTCAGCGCTGCCTACGGACCGACCTCCGGCTCTTTGGCTTTAATGTCTGGTTCGCTTCCCTTGAGCGGGGACGCGAACGAGAGCCTTCCGGTGGTTGCGTCCGTCCTGGGACCATAACTGCTGCTGCAGAGGTCGCTGGCGAGTCGCCCGGAGCTTGTCGCCTCGCAGGCTACCCGGTGTGGAGGTTGTTCATACCCGCGGGGATGGAACCGGAGTTCCGTTTGTAATGGCACCTTGAGTACCGGTGTCTGTTCATTGTGGCTGTCGGGGCCTGAACATGTATGTATTCTCGGCACGGAGCCGTGTTTTTCCTTATTTCGAGCACTAGGACTCGCCTGTCGGCTAACTGAACCGCTCAACCAAGTGTGAGTTGCCTCGTGTGAAGGTGACGAGTGAGGTATCCGTATCCCGGAGGCGTAGGAGTCCCTCGGCTCGGTCGGCCTTGCCGCCCAAGGCTTCTCTTGCTTAGTCAAAGGATCCCTCGGCCGCTCTTCGATGAGCCGAAGCCGGAGGCAGCGGTGTCAGCACGGACAGAGGCGGAGTTGGCTCGAAAAGAAGACTTCGTCAGTCGGAGCCTGGCCGGGCCGTCCACTGGCGGGACCGACGCCGGAGTCGAGTTGCCGAGGCCACGAGCCGGGCTGATGTCCTCGGGGGATAGCTGGCTGAGGCTTTGGGGTGTCCGGCCGAGCTTGTTTGCTCGAGCCGGATTCCTGGAGAAGACCCTGGCGGCGATGGCCCGGGCGCGGCGCTGCTGTCGTCCTTCGGAGTGGAGATCCTCCGACCGCGTTGCCGTCCGAGGCTAGATCGGACTTCGCCGAAGGTGTAGTTGACGCCGAGGGTGCTGCTACTCCCCCTCCGTCGAGGTCCAAGCCTGCAGGATCGGTTTATCTTGTAGTGTGCGTATGTTTTCTGCGGCCGCCGAGGCCCAAACATACTGTCGTCGTGTTGTAAAGTTGTGTTTCTTTTCCTCTTGTTTCGAGTATCTGGACTTATTTGTCGGTAACAGAATTGTTTGTCCGAGCGAGAGTTACTTTTCACGGAAGGTGATGAGTGAGGTATCCGTATCCTGGAGGCGTAGGAGTCCCTCGGCTCGGTCGGCCTTGCCGCTTACGTGTACTCTTACTCGTTCGTAGGATTCTGCTATCGATATAGTCGAGAAGGCCTGAAAAATCGTTTCGGCAGAAGAGTTTTCGAGCGTGAAGACTTGTTCGGTCCGCGGAATCACCTATCCGAGCGTGAGTTACTTATCGTAGAAGGTGATGAGTGAGGTATCCGTATCCCGGAGGCGTAGGAGTCCCTCGGCTCGGTCAGCCTTGGCTGCTTACATGTACTCTGTCGTTTTCAGGATCCCACTTTCGAAGTAGCCGAAAAGCACGAAAGACGTCCTGGCAGAAAAGATCTTTTCCGAGGAAAATTTTGACACGGAGGGGGTTCCCCCCTTCTAGCCCCCGAGGGAGGGTCGAGCTTTGCCGAGGCAAGGCTGACCCTTCCTTGATGGTTAGACTTTGTGTGTGAATGAGGTGTACGAACGACTTGAAAGCATCTTTAAGGGTAGAAGCGACGTAGCTGTCGGATGTTCCAAGCGTTGATGTAGACCTCGCCTTGACTGTTGGCCAGCTTGTACGTCCCGGGCTTCAGAACTTTGGCGATGACGAATGGCCCTTCCCAGGGAGGCGTGAGCTTGTGCCGCCCTCGGGCATCTTGTCGCAGCCGAAGCACCAAGTCGCCCACCTGTAGGTCTCGGGACCGAACCCCTCGGGCGTGGTAGCGTCGCAGGGACTGCTGATACCGCGCCGAGTGTAGTAAGGCCATGTCCCGAGCCTCTTCCAGCTGGTCCAGTGAGTCTTCTCGGTTAGCGCGATTGCTTTGGTCGTCGTAGGCCCTCGTCCTCGGGGAACCGTATTCTAAGTCTGTGGGCAAGATGGCCTCGACCCCATAGACTAGAAAGAACGGTGTGAAACCCGTGGCTCGGCTCGGCGTTGTCCTCAGACTCCAGACCACCGAGGGGAGCTCCCTCATCCATCGCTTGCCGAACTTGTTGAGGTCGTTGTAGATCCGTGGCTTGAGTCCTTGCAAAATCATGCCGTTGGCACGCTCTACTTGCCCATTCGTCATGGGGTGAGCCACGGCGGCCCAGTCCACCCGGATGTGGTGATCCTCGCAGAAGTCCAGTAACTTTCTGCCGGTGAACTGGGTGCCATTGTCGGTGATGATGGAGTTCGGGACCCCAAAGCGATGGATGATGTTGGTGAAGAACGCCACCGCCTGTTCGGACCTGATGCTGTTTAGGGGTCGGACCTCGATCCACTTGGAGAATTTGTCGATGGCGACCAGCAGGTGCGTGTAGCCCCCGGGTGCCTTCTGCAAGGGGCCGACGAGGTCCAGCCCCCACACAGCAAACGGCTAGGTGATGGGTATCGTCTGCAGGGCCTGAGCGGGCAAGTGTGTCTGCCTCGCATAGAATTGACACCCTTGGCAGGTGCGGACAATTCTAGTGGCGTCGGCCACCGCGGTCGGCCAGTAGAAACCTTGTCAGAAGGCGTTTCCAACAAGGGCTCGAGGCGCTGCGTGATGACCGCAAGCCCCCGAGTGTATTTCTTGTAAGAGCTCCTGGCCTTCGGCGATGGATATGCATCGCTGGAGGATGCCTGAGGGGCTGCGGTGGTAGAGCTCCTCCCCGTCCCGCAGCAAGACGAACGACTTGGCGCGCCGCGCCAACCGCCGGGCTTCGGCTCGGTCGAGGGGTAGCTCTCCTCGGTGGAGATATTGCAGCTACGGGGTCTGCCAGTTTCGATTAGGCGTGACCCCGCTCCGCTCCTCCTCGACGCGCAATGCCTCACCCTCGGGGTCGAGGGTGCCCCGGGCTGGGCCGAGGGTGCCTCTGAGCCGAGGCCTTCTCGGGCTCGGGCGCGTCGTCGGTCTTGACGGAGGGTTGATGCAGGTCTCGGGAGAAGACGTCCGGGGGAACTGTTGTCCGCCCCGAGGCTATCTTAGCCAGCTCGTCCGCAGTCTCGGTGTGTCGTCGGGCGATGTGGTTGAGCTCGAGCCCGTAGAACTTGTCTTCCAGGCGCCGAACCTCATCGCAGTAGGCTTCCATCTTCGGGTCGCGGCAGTGGGAGTTCTTCATGACTTGGTCGATGACGAGCTGCGAGTCACCGCGAGCGTCGAGGCGTCGGACCCCTAGCTCGATGGCGATGCGCAACCCGTTGACCAGAGCCTCGTACTCGGCCACATTGTTGGACGCCGGGAAATGGAGAAGTAGCACGTAGCGTAGGTGCTTCCCGAGGGGCGAGATGAAGAGCAGGCCCGCGCCTGCCCCTGTCTTCATCAGCGACCCGTCGAAAAACATGGTCCAGAGTTCCGGTTGGATCGGAGCTGTTGGGAGCTGGGTATCGACCCATTCAGCCACAAAGTCCGCCAAGACTTGGGACTTGATGGCCTTCCGAGGGGCGAACGAGATTGTCTCGCCCATGATTTCCACCGCCCACTTTGCAATCCTACCCGAGGCCTCTCGGCACTAGATGATCTCCCCCAGGGGGAAGGATGACACCACAGTCATCGGATGAGACTCGAAGTAGTGTCGCAACTTCCGCCGCGTCAGGATCACCGCGTACAGCAGCTTCTGAATTTGTGGTTAGCGGATCTTGGTTTCGGACAGTACCTCACTGATGAAGTAGACCGGTCTCTGGATGGGCAATGCATGCCCTTCTTCCCGTCTCTCAACCACGATCGCGGCGCTGACCACCTGAGTGGTAGCGGCGACGTAGATCAAGAGGGCTTCTCCGGCCGCAGGGGGCACCAAGATGGGCGCATTCGTGAGGAGCGCCTTCAGGTTCCCGAGGGCTTCCTCGGCCTCAGGGGTCCAAGTGAAGCACTCGACCTTTCTTAAGAGGCGGTACAGAGGCAGGCCTCTTTCGCCGAGGCGCGAGATGAAATGGCTCAGAGCCGCAAGGCATCCCCCGTGACCCTCTGTACGCCTTTCAAGTCCTTGATGGGCCCCATGTTGGTGATGGCCGCGATTTTCTCCGGGTTGGCCTCGATGCCCCGCTCGGAGACGATGAACCCCAAGAGCATGCCTCGGGGGACCCCGAAAACGCACTTCTCGGGATTGAGCTTTACACCTTTCGCCTTGAGACACCGGAATGTCGTTTCAAGGTCGGAAAGGAGGTCGGAGGCTTTCCTCGTCTTGACTATGATGTCATCGACATAGGCCTTGACCGTTCGACCAATGTGTTCGCCGAACACGTGGTTCATGCACCTTTGGTATGTCGCACCCACATTCCTCAAACCAAACGGCATGGTAACATAGCAGTACATGCCAAAAGGTGTGATGAAAGAAGTCACGAGTTGGTCGGACTCTTTCATCCTGATTTGGTGATACCCTGAGTAGGCATCGAGGAAAGACAGGGTTTCACACCCAGCAGTGGAATCCACGATTTGATCGATGCGAGGCAGAGGGTAGGGAACTTTTGGACATGCTTTTGTTTAGACCAGTGTAGTCTACACACATCCGCCATTTCCCTCCTTTCTTTCTCACAAGCACAGGGTTGGCAAGCCATTCGGGATGGAATACCTCTTTGATGAACCCTGCCGCCATTAGCTTGTGGATCTCCTCGCCTATGGCTCTGCGCTTTTCCTCGTCGAATCGGCGCAGAGGCTGATTCACGGGTCGGGCCCCAGCTCGGATATCCAGCGAGTGCTCGGCGACATCCCTTGGTATGCCGGGCATGTCCGAGGGACTCCACGAGAAAACGTCAGCGTTTGCGTGGAGAAAGTCGACGAGCACTGCTTCCTATTTGGGATCGAGCTCGGAGCCGATCCGGATCTGCTTGGAGGTGTCGTTGCTGGGGTTGAGAGGGACGGATTTAACCGTCTCCGCTGGCTCGAGGTTGCCGGCGAGGCGCTTCACGTCTGGCGCCTCCTTAGAGAGGCTCTCCAGGTCGGTGATGAGGGCCTCGGATTCGGCAAGGGCCTCGGCGTACTCCACGCACTCCACGTCGCATTCGTACGCGTGTCGGTACGTGGGGCCGACGGTGATGACCCCGTTGGGGCCCGGCATCTTGAGCTTGAGGTAGGTGTAGTTGGGGACGGCCATGAACTTGGCGTAGCCTGGCCTCCCCAGCACTGCGTGGTAGGTTCCTCGAAACCCGACCACCTCGAACGTTAGGGTCTCCCTTCGAAAGTTGGAGGGTGTCCCAAAGCAGACGGGTAGATCGAGTTGTCCGAGGGGCTGGACGCGTTTCCCGGGGATGATCCCGTGAAAAGGCGCAGCGCCTGCCCGGACCGAGGACAGATCGATCCACAGGAGCCCGAGGGTCTTGGCGTAGATGATGTTGAGGCTGCTGCCTCCGTCCATGAGGACCTTGGTGAGCCTGACGTTGCCGATGACGGGGTCGACAACGAGCGGGTATTTCCCCGGGCTCGGCACGCGGTCGAGATGGTCGCCCTGGTCGAAGGTGATGGGCTTGTCGGACCAGTTTAGGTAGACTGGCGCCGCCACCTTTATCGAGCAGACCTCCCGACGCTCTTGCTTGCGGTGCCGAGCCGAGGCGTTCGCCACTTGCCCACCGTAGATCATGAAGCAGTCGTGGACCTCGGGGAACTCTCCTGCCTTGCGATCCTCCTTCTTATCGTCGTCGCAGGCCCGGCCACCCTCCGCAGGTGGCCCGGCCTTGTGAAAGTGGCGCCGAAGCATGGCGCACTCCTCAAGGGTGTGCTTGACGGGACCCTGATGATAGGGGCACGGCTCCTTGAGCATCTTGTCGAAGAGATTGGCGCCTCCGAGAGGTTTCCGAGGGTTCTTGTACTCCGCGGCGGCGACAAGGTCCGCGTCGGCGGCGTCGCGTTTCGCTTGCAACTTCTTCTTGCCTTTCTTCTTGGTGCCGCGCTGAGTGGACGCCTCGGGGACATCTTCCAGCTGGCAGCCCTGGGGCTGCTTGTCCTTCCGGAAGATGGCCTCAACCGCCTCCTGGCCAGAGGCGAACTTGGTGGCGATGTCCATCAGCTCGCTCGCCCTGGTGGGGGTCTTGCGACCCAGCTTGCTCACCAGGTCGCGGCAGGTGGTGCCGGCGAGGAACGCGCCGATGACATCCGAGTCAGTGACGTTGGGCAGCTCGGTGCGCTGCTTCGAGAATCACCGGATGTAGTCCCGGAGAGACTCTCCCGGCTGCTGGCGGTAGCTTCGGAGATCCCAGGAGTTCCCAGGGCGCACGTACGTGCCTTGGAAGTTGCCGGTGAAGGCTTGGACCAGGTCGTCCCAGTTGGAGATCTGCTCCGGAGGAAAATGCTCCAGCCAGGCTCGAGCGGTGTCGGAGAGGAACAGGGGCAGGTTGCGGATCATGAGGTTGTCATCGTCCGTTCCACCGAGGTGGCAGGCCAGCCGATAGTCCGCGAGCCACAGTTCCGGTCTCGTCTCCCCCCGAGTACTTTGTGATAGTAGTCGGTGTTCGGAACCGGGTCGGGAACGGCGCCCGTCGTATGGCCTGGCTGAAAGCCTGCGGACCGGATGGTTCGGGCGAGGGACTCCGATCCTCCCCGCTGTCGTAGCGTCCCCCACGCCTGGGGTGGTAGCCTCGGTGCACCTTCTTGTCGAGGTGGGCTCGACGGTTGCGGTGATGGTGCTCTTTGCCGAGGCGACCCGGGGCCGCAGGCGCTGTGTTGCGCGTGCGCCCGGTGTGGACCGAGGCTTCCCGCATGAATCGGGAAGTCGCGGCGCGATGTTCCGAGGGGTACCCCTGCCTTCGGGAGGCAGAGCTTTTGGCCCGTCGAACCGCGGCATCCTCGGTGGTTGATGGCTCCGGCATCGCGCGCATAAGTATTGCCGCTGCAGCCAGGTTTTGGCCGACCCCACTGGAAGCCGGTGGCGGCCTTGCCCTGACATCGTCGGCGATGCGGTACTGGATGCCCTGGGGTGGGTGACGCGCTTCTCTGGCCAGAGGTTGGCCCGCCCATTCCTGCCCGATGTCCCGGCGGAACGGCTCAAGTGTTCCTGCTCCCTCGTCGAGCCTGGCCTGCATCTCGCGGATTTGCTCAAGATGTGTGTCCTGACCCCCCGCAGGGACTGAGACCACAGCTAGCTCCCGAAGGATGTCAACGCGAGGCACAGGCCTAGGGGGATCACCGTTTTCCGGTATACCAAGATGGTTGCCTTCGCCGGGACCCCCTAGATCGACGTGGAAACATTCACGACTTGGGCCGCAGTCCTCGTCGCCGAAGCTGCGGCTACCGTCGGAACAATCGGAAAGGCAGTAGTCGCATGCGGTCATGAAGTCCCGCATGGCACTGGGGTTGCCAAGTCCAGAGAAATCCCAACAAAAGTTGGGCTTGTCATCTTCCTCGGAACCCGAGGGCCCGTAGGTCGAGACGGCTGCCAGCCAGTCCCAGGGTGACCGCATACCGTACCCCGGAGGGTTTGGACTCGCCTCTATGAAAGCGTCCACCGAAGCGAAGTTGCTTGGTGGGTCGAGGCTGAATCCAAAAGGCACGAGATGGGAATCGGTCAGTACCTCTTGGTCGACGGGCGGTGACGAAGTCACGTCAGGGGCAGACTGCACCGCCGTCTCAGGTATGAGGGTGACACCCAGCAAGTCTTTTGCGAGCGTGCTGGCGTCGTCCGTCTGCTTGGAGTTGGCGTGTTGCGGGGAGACGGCGCTCGTCTTCGTCTCAGACGCAAAGTCGATGCCCGACGTGTCCCCCGTTGGGGCGCCGGCGCCGTCGACTCGCTCGACAGCCGACGAGGTGCCGCCTCCTGCTTGGCCTTGGTTGCCCCGCCTCCTCCTCTGTTGGCGGGGGAGGCGACGGGACAAACCTGTATGTTGTTCTTCCGCCACGTGGGGAAGACGTCGTCGATTCCGCCGTCGGCAGGCGGGTTGTCGGCCGCCATTGTCGTTGTCGCGCGGCGGGGGAAGGAGTATCATGTCGTAGCTGCCATCGAGGGACATGAACTCAAGACTCCCGAAACGGAGCACCGTCCTGGGCTGGAAAGGTTGCTGGAGACTGCCCATCTGGAGCTTGACGGGAAGCTGTTCGTCAACACGCAGCAGGCCCCTACCTGGCGCGCCAACTGTCGGTGTTTCGACCCCGGGGGGTCCCTGGACCGACGAGTAAATTGTCGCCGCGTGCCCCAGCCCAGATGGGTCGGCGCGAGACGGAGCGCGAAGGGGGGAAAAGCCGGGGGGCGAGCCGAAGGTGTGTCCGTTGTTTGAGGGGGCCCTCGATACGGTCGGTCGTCGTGGCGATTTGGCCAAGGTTGCTTCTTGGCGAAGACTGGGCCTCGGGCGAGCCGAAGGTGTGTCCGTTGCTTGAGGGGGCCCTCGGGCGAGACGTAAACCCTCCGGGGTTGGCTGCCCTTGCCCAAGGCTGGGCTCGGGCGAGGCGAGATCGTGTCCCTTGAGTAGATCGAGCCTTGACTTAATCGCACCCATCAGGCCTTTGCAGCTTTGTGCTGATGGGGGTTACCAGCTGAGATTAGGAGTCTTGGGGGTACCCCTAATTATTGTCCCCGACAAGTATTAGCAAGAATAGTGCAAGAAAAACTTAGAAAGGGAAAGAACAAACAAATCACAAGCAACAAGCACACGAGACACGAGTGATTTGTTTTACCGAGGTTCGGCCCTCGAAGGCCTAGTCCCTATTGAGGAGTCCACTAAGGACGGGTCTCTTTCAACCCTTTCCCTCTCTCCACCGATCACACAAGACCGGCGAGCTCTTCTTCTTCTCAAGGATCACTTAAGACCCCGCAAGGACCACCACACTCTTTGGTGTCTCTTGCTAGCTTTACAAGCCTCCAAAACTTTGGAGGAAGTTCAATGGGAGTCAAAACTCCACGCACAAATGAACACAAAGATGTAGCACACATTATCTCTCAATGAATCTCACAAGGCACTAGTGCTAAACTCAAATGAGTAGCTCTCTCTTGCTTGCTCTCTCTTTTGTGGCACTTGTGTTGGTTGTAGTGGTCTAAATCTTGTGTATAGGATGGATCAATGAATAGAGGTGGTCGGGAGGGCTTGAATATGTCAACTCGATGACTTGGAATGTTGCTTGGGCTCCCACACCTTGAAGTGGCCGGTTGGGGTGGTATTTATACCCACTAACCAAATTGTAGCCGTTCGAGAAGGCTGCTAGCGAAGGGCACACCGGACAGTCCGGTGTGCCACCGGACAGTGTCCGGTGCGCCGCCACGTCATCCTCTTGTTA
This sequence comes from Zea mays, assembly GCF_902167145.1. Taxonomy (NCBI): domain Eukaryota; kingdom Viridiplantae; phylum Streptophyta; class Magnoliopsida; order Poales; family Poaceae; genus Zea; species Zea mays. Next base: position 261,760,751 of record NC_050096.1, on the reverse strand, counting down.
GGACTTGGAGCTGGTCGACCGTTGGAGGCTTTGTCCTCATGCGGCACCGGACAGTCCGGTGCCCTCTGACCATCTGCTCTGACAACTGAATTGCACTATTCACTTTGCAGAGACGACCATTGCGCGCAGGTAGCCGTTGCCCCACTGGTGCACCGGACAGTCCGGTGGCAGAGACGACCATTGCGCGCAGGTAGCCGTTGCCCCACTGGTGCACCGGACAGTCCGGTGGCACACCGGACTGTCCGGTGAATTATAGCGGAGCTGCGCCTTGGAAACCCGAAGCTGAGGAGTTTGCGCTGATTCACCCTGGGGCACCGGACACTGTCCGGTGCGCCAGACTAGGGCACACTTCGGTTTCCTTTTTGCACCTTTCTTTTGAAGCCTAACTTGTTCTTTTGATTGGTTTGTGTTGAACCTTTGGCACCTATAGAATGTATGATCTAGAGCAAACTAGTTAGTCCAATTATTTGTGTTGGGCAATTCAACCACCAAAATCATTTAGGAAAAGGTTTGACCCTATTTCCCTTTCAATCTCCCCCTTTTTGGTGATTGATGCCAACACAAACCAAAGCAACTATATGAATACATAATTGAACTAGTTTGCATAAGGTAAGTGCGAAGGTTGCTTAGAATTAAACCAATTTACATTTCATAAGATATGCATGGATGGCTTTCTTCTTATTTAAATTTTTGGACCATGCTTGCACCACTTGTTTTGTTTTGCAATGCTTTGGAAATTCTTTTTCAAAATTTTTTTGCAAATAGTCGAAGGTATATGAGTAGGATTTTGAGAAGCATTTTCAAGATTTGAAATTTTCTCCCCCTGTTTCAAATGCTTTTCCTTTGACTAAACAAAACTCCCCCTTAAAGAAATCCTACTCTTAGTGTTCAAGAGGGTTTTAGATATTAATTTTGAAGAGGGTATGCCAATTGGAAATTATATAAAAAATAAGATACCAATTGAAAAATCTTTTCTTAACACAAATTTGAAAGACTACATTTTTTAAATTGGTGGTGGTGCGGTCCTTTTGCTTTGGGCTAATACTTTCTCCCCCTTTGGCATGAATCGCCAAAAATGGATACTTGTGAGTGAAATATAAGCCCTTTTTCACTTTCTCCCCAATGGCAAACAAATAAATATGAGTGAAGATCATACCAAGGTGGAGAACTATGCGGAATACTGGCAAAGAGTGGATGATACCGATGGAGTTGAGTGGAAGCGTCGTCTTTGCCAAATACTCCATTTCCCTTTCAATTCTATGACTAAGCATGAAAATGCACTCGAAAGCACATTAGTCATAGACATATGATCAAAAGATATATCAATTAAGCATAATCATAGTTCTATATAATATAGATTGCTCCCCCCAAATATGTGCATGGAGAGGAACACATATTTTGGCCTTAAATGCCAATTGCACATAATTAGGTTAATGAGAACATATCTATATCATACAGAATGTGAAGTGCATTGTGTCATAGTGTAAGTGTGATGCTCATGATAGTTTATGCACTTATGAAAGCATGTTATAAACATCTTAAGCATTTACCCTTAATGATTTCAAAGAGGCTTAAGGACCATCCACCTTTGGAACAAAGGCAGCTTATCCTCGTTACAAGGTCAAGCTTTAAGCTCTTTGACAATAAAATTACTTCACCCAGTTTTAACAAATATGCAAGAATGAATGTTTGAGAAGTTTAAACTAGGTATGAAGCAGGGCTAATGCATGAACATGCTTTCTCTTCCTTTTATACAAGATGTGCAAGAAATGTATAGAAAAGGAAGATTTAGGTACATGTAAAAATAAGAGGAAGTAGTTTTACCCTTTTGTACCTTCACATAGAGACGCTCTCTTCATTGTGCTTTGTCCTTAGTCTTAGTTATTTAAGACCTATATTCAAGATAGTGTATGGAAATATTTTGCACAAGAGATGGTTCTACAACTAGTGATCCCTTTTAAGTCATCGTTATCATATATCAAGTAGATCACAAATTGCATAAATATATCATGAATTCTCCTTTTAACTTAGTGCATATCAAGAGAGATATCAATTGAAATTACATGAGGCACTAAGAAGCATAGGTGCTAATTGAAGTTATTCAATGATCAAACATACAACAGATGCGATCAAAAGAACAACATAGGCATTATATCATTAAACAAGCTTAAAATGGGAGAATCCAGTAAATATGCTACTTTAACAATGAAAGCTACAATCCTTGATAAAGGTGATATTACTTTACCAAGAAGGATTGATATGTAGTAGCATACTTCATGAGAAGATGGTTCTCATACATGAGACTATATGAGATTACTAAGATAAAGTGTTAGTCTCAATATAATCAAGATATAGAAATAGGCTCCCCCTAAAGATATGCATCAAGAAATTGAATGAATTGGATAGATGTACTCACTTTTAAAGACAAATGGGGAGAAGCACTATTCAATTTGATCAAGGCTTACAAAATTTGCACTAAACATTTTATGCCTAGTATTCTCATAATGAAAAAGATTTAGAATGCTTACAACCACACCATTGATTGTTTTGAAGATCTCATTATCCAAGTAGGTGTTGTTGCTCTTGATGTCTTTCTTTTTCATTTGAGTGTCCTCCCTTTATAGTTGACTCTTTTTCCTTCCAAACTTATTGAAAATACTCAAGAGAGATGTTAAAAGCACAAGGGAGTATATGATGAAGAATGATTTCTTTTTGATAAGGAATATAAACAATTCATCATTCACAGGTCACACAAACATGAAGTAAAATCCTTAACATTGGTGTACATTATTTGAAAAGAGGAATATGCACTTTTAAATCATTTTGAACAATCATAGGAAAATTACTTCTTCATATTGATTTTATTATTACTACTTAAAAGCATATCAATATGAGGGCAGATACAGCAAAGGCATGAATTAGATTCTAATGGATAAGTGCATTTATGAGAATGAGATTGAGATTGAATGCACATCTAGCTGACTTAAAAGAATCTATTCTTCACATAGATAGAATATGATAAATTAGAATCAATAACTACTGATGGGAACTATATTTGATTAAGAAGATGAGTTCCCATACCTTTGCTTTTACCTCTCTTCCTTTGGATGAAGAGTAACCCTTGAGGCTTGCGGCTTGCACTTACTCTCTTGTAGATTTTCATAAGTAAGCTCAAGAGATATGTCATTAGTAACACAAGCACTAGTTTCCCTTGGAGTAACCATTTTGATAAGGAATAGATTACTAAAGCATGGAAACTTTATAATATGAACTAGGTTATTCCATGATGTATGCTTAATTTTGCTTACAAAACAAGCATAGATAATTCTTTAAGATTATGGGAATAAATCTAATTCATCATGGAGAGCGATAAATATAGAAGAATCATATCCAACTTAAGCAAGAGGCAAAACAACACAAATCATTGGATTGACTTTTCATGTTAGATTGCGCATCTCCATAGAGAAACTTATTCTCTATATGTGAGACTACTTAGGCTATTTAGATAAGAACATTAGTCTCACGATTTCTATATATAAGAGAGATTCCCTTTATAAGTATCCTAAGGAATTAAATTCCTTATGTGACACCTTATTCCTTTAAGAACATGTAATATCTCTCTATATCTAGAACATGGCAATAATAGAATGATTAATATAAAGCATGCCATGAGATACTTACAATAATTTAAAGCATGTAAATTGCCATGGTATAGAAATGATGAATATGCAATCTACCATATGAGAGGAATTTTTTCAAAGAATGGTGACATAATTTAAAGATATTTGAAGTGCTTCATTTTTCTATGTGACTACACAAGACACATGAGAAATAGTAATTTGAGATACTTGCACTTAAAAACATAGATATTACCATCATTTGGCTTTCCTCCATGTTGTAGGCCTTGTTGTTTTCGCACAGGATAATTCTTTATTTCCTACAACATCAATACTTTCTCCGAGATGATATGAGTTTAAGACATAGTAATTTGAAAAATAACCTTGGGTCAATCATGGATATAGATCATTGAATATTGATAGCTTGAGTTAACAAGAGTTGAATTGACTCTCTCAAGCACCCCAAAGCTTCATATCATCTCCTTCTCCTGCAAAGCTTGTCAAGCATATTTTGGTACACATCTCTTGATGGGTCCATCAAGGTTAGTCAACAAAGATCTAGGAACCCAAACATCCTTTGTGTTAGCACTATGTAAACTCATTATCTTTCTAGCACAAGTTGCAATTTTGGGTGGCCTAGTTACATTAGAATTAATTGACAAGCTAGGAGTGGGATTGTTACCGATGGGACAATCCTTGCATTGATGTCCCTTCTTTCGGCATATGTAGCATAGGCGATCCTCAAGTCTTGAAGATTTCTTCTTTCCTTGTTTCTTTATTGCTACATGGTTAGTGAATTTTTTCTTTTCTAACACTATGCCTTTTTTTTAAATGGGGACAAGACCTAAACAAGTGTCCCTTCTTGGAGCATTTAAAACAAAGTTTATCATCCTTGTTTATAATCAAGTTATTTTTAATATAGGGACATGACCTAATCGAGTGTCCCTTTTCAAAGCATTCACTACACTTCTTACTTCTCTTAGTATGAAGTGTGACATGATTATTACCTTGGATGTTACCTTTTATGGAGGCATGGTTGAGGCTTTTGGAAGAGGTATTGATTTTCTTCTTTTGTTCCTTCCTCTTGGCAATCCTCAAGTTCTTGACATTCTCTTCAAGGGATTTAGTGCATGCCACGTGAAAGGATCATGATGCCCAAGAGGGGGGTGAATTGGGCTTTTCTAAAAATCAACACTAATTAAAACCTAAGCAAGAGCTAAGCAAGACCCAACTTCACCCCAACAACTAGCACTAAGATAATAATACTAGAAATACAACAATGCTAAGACAATACTTCAAATACTTGCTAAACAAATAAACAATGTAAAGTGCTTGAATTAAGTGCGGAATGTAAAGCAAGGTTTAGAAGACTCCTCCAATTTTTCCCGATGTATCGAAGAGTCAGTACTCTCCACTAGTCCTCGTTGGAGCACCCACGCAAGGGTATCGCTCGCCCTTGGTCCTCGCAAGAACCAAGTGCTCACTACGAGATGATCCTTTGCCACTCCGGCGCGGTGGATCCCTCGAGACCGCTTACAAACTTGAGTTGGGTCACCAACAAGATCTTCACGGTGATCACCGAGATCCCAACGCGACCAAGCCATCTAGGTGATGTCGATCACCAAGAGTAACAAGCCGTAGACTTTCGCTTGACCAAGAGAAGCCTAATGCAAGTGGTGTGTGCTCTAGGTGGCTCTTGCTAGCGCTAATGAGGAACAAATGCGGAATTAAGATTCTCTAATCTCCTCACTAGGCTTTTGGTGCTGGCAATGCTCTAGCAATGTGCTGGAATTAATGTGGGCAGCAAGACATTGAATATGGTGGGTGGAGAGGGTATAAATAGCCCACACCCACCAACTAGCCGTTACCAGCACTGTTCTGCGCATGGACGCACCAGACAGTCCGGTGCGCCACCGGTGCGCCAACGGTCGACTCCAACGGCTAGTTCTGACAGCTAGCCGTTGGGCTGATGGCACACCAGACAGTGAACAGTCACTGTCCGGTGCACACTGGACAGTCCGGTGCACTGTCCGATGCGCCACTAAAATTCATTTCTGAAACTGGCGCTCTCGGGTTTTCTTCTCGGGGAAACCCTTCCCCTGGGCCAGCCTGGCCCCACCTGGCAGAGGGCGCACCGGACAGTCCGGTGCCCCAAGGCCAGAAACCATATTTCCTGTTTTCAGCTATTTTTCAAATCTATTTTCGTTCTAACTTGTGAGTGAGTTCTAGAGTGACACCTAGCACTATATGTGAGTGTGAATGTGCACCAACACTACACTAGAACTCTCTTGGTCAAACTACTCATCGACAACCCATCTTTATAGTACGGCTAAAAGATAATAAAAGACCTAACTAAATCACGAGTGTCCTCATCTCCTTGACACTCAGACTCCGTAGTCCTTCACCTTTTGTTTCGTCGTTTTAGCCGTCGCTTCGAGTTCTTATCTCCAGGATTGTTTTCACCATTGTAGTACTTCTACCTGTAATGCGACCTAACTTACCATTTGTCTCTACAAAACATACGTTAGTCACATATAACATTACATTGTCATTAATCACTAAAACCAACCAGGGGCCTAGATGCTTTCAATCTCCCCCTTTTTGGTGATTGATGACAACCCTACAAGATTTGTGAGAGTAGTTTGTTTTGAAATTTCTGTCAATAGAAAAGATGGTTAGTTATACTCAGTAATCTTTGACAGAAAGAATGTGTACCATAATAATAAGAATGAGCGCATACACAACGTAAGTTTCTTGTTCATATAAAAGTGAAATCAAATCGATGAACAAGAACTAACAGACTAGTGATAACATATAAGGTGAAAACATAATACACACACAGTCAACATAAGCATCGAGAGTATATATAGAGTTTGTGAGCCAAAAGCACCAAGCTAGTACAGAGAGTAACAAGCACATAAATTACATCAAAATGACTCTCTACTAACTCCCTAACTCCCCCTAGCTCTCACAACTCATATCTCTCCCCCTTTGGTGTCAAACACCAAAAGGGTACCCGAACCTACACATCAGAAGTGGGAGGAGGCGGCGGGGGCGCATCCGGTCGCGGTCGAGGCAGTAGAGCGAACGCCAGCTGGGGGTCAGAGTCAGTCTCGGATCTAGGATCTGCTATAGAAGTTGGAGCTGGTACTGACTCGGACTGAGGCTGCGCTGCAGGGGCTGCCGGATCTAAAGTGGTCACAGACACCGCCACAGCAGTAGTGGGAATAGCAGAAGATGGTGGCACTGGCGGCTGAGGGCAGATGGGGCTGAAGACCGGTGACGTGAAAGCCAGGGTGACCGGCCGGAGCGGAGAGGAAGAAGGACCAACTGAAGAAAGAGGGGGTCCAGGCTGAATCGCTGGCACAACAGGAGCGTGAAGAGGTGGAGGCGGTACTGACTGAACCGGGGGAATCGATATACCAGAATGTTGTAGCATAAGAGTCATGAAGGCCCTGCTCTCAGCCCGGTCCTGAAGAAGCTGCTGCTGAAGAGAATCTTGCCTGTCCTGAATCGTCTGAAACATCGAGAGCATTCTCTCGGACAACTGCTGGTGGGCTACTGCCTGACGGGTCTGCTCGGCTGCCAAGTGAGCCTGCTGCTGAGTAAGTGTCTGGAGGATCGAAGCAAGAGCAGGGTCAATGGCAGGAGGGGCAGCAGGGGTAGCACGAGAACTCCCAGCCTCATGATCATGTGAGCGTGGAGGCATAGGAGGCGGAGGTGGAATCCCAAAATCATCATCATCATCATCATCATCATCAACTGCTGCGTCCTGAGCTTCGAGTGTCAAATACTGGAGCAGGTGCTGGCACAGGATCCTCAGGTGCTGGACGGTAGGACCCAAAGACGAGGCGTGAGGCCTCAAGTGTGCCCTGGAACTGTGGACGCCGAATCAGCTGAGCAAAAATGTGACACAGGTAGTGAGCATAAGGCAGCTGTCGACGAGCACGCAGACCATTCAGAACGGTGTCCTCGATCTCACAAATAAGGAAATCCACAACATCAAACTCTGAGTGAGAGACCAGGGCACCAAGGAGCCAGAGCAGGATATGAGTGGTAGCCTCCCTGTACCCCATTCGCAGCAGAAGTGTCTGTCTCATAAGCTGATATAGAAACTTTTTTGTTGTGGTGAAGTCTGTCGGAGAGCGTCGCGACCCATCTAAGAAGGGCGGTCGGAACAGAGCCGCGACGTGGGCTGTACTAGGAGCAACACCGCCATGAGGGCGACGAGGAGGGTCAGAGGTGCCATAGCATAAGCTGTGAAGACGAGTCGATGACTCGTGAAATTCAAAGAGCTGGCGAATCTGGCTGGCATGAATAGTGACATCCTCTCGCTCAAAACGGAATCTCATCCAGTGATGATCAGGGTCGATCCATACAGTAGCGTAGAAGACTCGGACCCATTCCTCAACATACCTGCCGCTGGTAGTCAAAAGAGTGAGAAGGCTAGGCATATAGGAGAGGTGTACCTCAGAGTAGGCCTGGGCAAAAAGAACCGGAACCGAGGAACCGAACCGAAATAACCGAGAACCGGAACCGAACTAACCGAACCGAAGGAACCGTTATGAAATTCGGTTCTGGTTTTTTGAGAACCGAAATAAATGAGATATTTTCGGTTATGCACTCCAAAGAACCGAAAGAACCGAAAGAACCGAAAACCCCAAAAGTATTAGATTCAATTTGTTACATGTGTTTGTAACTTCGGATGTTGTGTTATCGACTTATGTTGAACCTCTAATCATTCATGTATTATCTATAAAATTATAGTCATTGTGCACTTGTCGTTTTTTGTGGGGAGATGTTGCTGAAATTTCTTACAAAAGTTGCCGTTATTCATAATTTTAGAGTGATTGTTATAGTTCGGTTAGAACCGAGGAACCGAACCGAAGAACCGAGAACCGAACTAGTCGGTTCTGATTTCTTTATCTTGCTATTTCGGTTCTAGTTTTTAAAGAACCGAATTTCTACAAGAACCGAGGAACCGAACCGAACCGAACCGAAGAACCGAATGCCCAGGCCTACCTCAGAGTCAGCACCAGCGGCAAGCAGAAATGCAGGAAGGTCCAGAAGCCGGTGAACTCACAGAGCAATCTGTGCAGACATCTGAGCTCTGAAAAAGGACTCCTGAATACGGGTGCTGAAGAGGTAAACTGCAGCAGGGTCCCTCTGAGCCGGTAACCAAGACTCCATGGGTACATATCGGAACCGACGTACCCGTGCCGCTGTAGCACGCTGAAGGTCAAACAACCAGGGATCTGTAGCCAGAGGTCGCACCTCAGTCTCATCATGCTCCCGAAAGCGAGCAGGTGGGATAGGTGGAGCGGAAACGGGAGCGGGAGGAGGAGCAGTGGAAGCTGGTGTAGTGGAGGTGGTGGATGGCGCAGCAGGGGTGACGGGAGCAGGCAAAGTGGGTGGTGGAGTGGAAGCAGTGGTGGGAGTGGAGGAGCGAGGCCGGGAGGCGAGGCGATGAACTCGGTACGCAATCTGATCTGAAGGAGTCTAAGGCTGATCTCCTAGCTCGGCCTGCTCAGCGGCTGCTGCTGCTGCTGCCGCTGCACGGGCTGCTCTGTCCATACGCCGCTTCTTGCGGCCTTCCTGCTGGTCCAAGTACACGGTCTTTCCCTTGACCTGCCTGAAGGGGCAACGAGGATCCTCATCATCGCCTCCCCCTGGCGCCGACACATTCTTCGTGCGCGGCATCCTGACCTGACGACTGCAAATGAGAGAGAGAAACTAAGCACAAGTCGATAATAGCCGATAGAATATCAAAAGAGGAGATGTCTACCTGGAAAGCTCACACGAGAGGTGAAAATCCAGGCAGGACAGGAGATGGCTCACGGGCAGTCAAGGTCACTAAAATGACAGAAGAGGTGAGCACGTATTAGTCACATAGTCATAAGTATATGAAATGTGAATAAATACATACACAGAGAAATATGGCACAGAAAACGAGAGATATGGCAATCGAGAGGTCAAACGACGTGAAAACGACGTTTGAACGAGAAATAGTGCCATAGGAGGTTTGGAATTCGAATTGAGGCATGAAATGACGTGGAATTGAGCCGATACTTCACGAATAGGTTTATATGGGTGAATATGAGTGAAGTTTGTGCTTGGTTTGAATTTAGGCGAAGAAAATGAAATTTGGGCACTCGGCTCGGAAACGGTCGCTCGAAACGGGGAATTTGGTGAAAATGAAGCCTGGTATATCGGATGGGCGTGAAATTTGGCGAATATGTTACTGGAGGTGTTGTGAAGGTGCCTGAAAAATTTGGGTTCAATCGGAGCGTTTTTGGCTGGTTTGGGCATTTCACCAAACACGTGATGTGCGAGGATATAGGGTTTCGGTGAAACGGTTATTTGAGGTGGTGAAACCCTCCTGAAGGAGCTAAGAACCTGCAGGATATTTAATGGAGCACTAGGACACACAACCATGCATAGGGATTCACAAGATTTACACAAGAATTTGAAATTGGCACAAGAGGTGGGAAGGAGAACCTCTGCACAACAGAACAGAGAGGAAGACAGAGGGAGAAGGGGCTGCTCACCTAGAGGAGTGAAGAGCAGGCACAAGCACGGGAGATCGCCGGAGCACGGTGGTCGCCGGTGAGGGAGGGTCGCCGGCGAGGGAGAGCAAAGCGCTAGAGGACAGAGAGAAACCAGAGACAGAGAGGAAATGCCTGGCCTCGGGCGCGAGCAGGGAAAATATTTTTTTAAAAACGAGTTATGGGTGCACCGGACAGTCTACAGTGCATGTCCGGTGCACACCAGACAGCGCACAGTAGCTGTCCGGTGAACCACCGGACAGCGCACAGGAAAAGGAGTTCTTGCGCGCGCGCGGCCGGTGCACCGGACAGTGCATAGTGTAGTGTCCGGTGCACACCGGACTGTCCGGTGAGCCCAGACAGAGGGAAAATTTGGATTTTTTGAATTTTTCTATCTAGTTTTCAACCAAACAAATCCCAACTTATAAACACACAAAATAACACTTGTTGGGACAGGTATTGGCACCCTCATATATTTTCTCATAATTTTCAAAATATTTTGCCATAGGCTAGATAATTTTTAGAGAAAATAGGCAAATGGTGAAATTTGCATTTTGGCCTTGCACTAGGGGTTTTCATGAGTGATTTGAGTTTTGAATATTCCCCCTAAGTGCAGTACCTCATGCATATTTCAAGAACCAACAATTGCATAAAAAGTAAGAATTTAAGTGCTAAAAGATTAAAACTAAGACTTGTCAAGTTTGATCCGAGTTAAGCTTTTTCACTCGCTTTGTTGGCGGTTATCTCAACTAGGTTAGACAAGCCCTAGATGCAATACAAGAAATTTAAATATGCAATGCAAGCTTGACAACACCATTTGACATCTTAAATAAAATTTCTGAGATCAAGTATATTTAATTCATTCCTCAACATGCAAAACCGGGTCTTATCAAGTGGCTTAGTGAAAATATCCGCTAATTGATCTTCCGACCTCACTCCTTCTAAAATGATATCTCCTTTAGCAACATGATCTCTAAGGAAATGATGACGGATATCAATGTGCTTGGTGCGAGAGTGTTGTACAGGATTATTAGCAATTTTAACAACACTCTCATTATCACACAACAGAGGTACCTTTTCTAGAACTACGCCATAGTCTAGAAGAGTTTGTTTCATATATAAAATTTGTGTGCAACAAGCACCCGCGGCAATGTATTCCGCTTCAGCGGTTGACAAGGCAACACTATTTTGCTTTTTGGATGTCCATGAAACTAGTGATCTACCAAGCAGATGGCATCCCCCAGAAGTACTTTTCCTATCAATTTTGCAACCGGCATAATCCGAATCGGAATTGCCAATTAAATCAAAAGTAGCTCCTTTGGGATACCACAGACCAACGCTTGTGGTGTGCCTGAGATACCTAAGAATTCTTTTAACAGCGCGAAGATGAGCTTTCTTAGGATTAGATTGAAATCTAGCACACATGCAGACACTAAACATGATATCGGGCCTAGATGCGGTAAGGTACTATAAACTACCAATCATAGAACGGTAGAGAGTTTGATTAACCGGGTTACCTCCCTCATCTAGGTCGAGATGTCCATTTGTTGGCATAGGTGTCTTGATTGGTTTGCACTTCTCCATGTTGAACCTTTTTAACAAGTCTTTGGTATACTTCTCTTGTGAGAGAAAGTTACCATTTTTCATTTGCTTGACTTGAAAGCCGAGGAAGTACGTCAGATTACCAATCATTGACATCTCGAACTCCTTCGACATCAACTCACCAAATTCCTTGCAATGATAGTCATTTGTCGAGCCAAAGATTATATCATCAACATATACTTGACAAATGAAAATATCACTGTTATGTTTCTTTGTGAATAGAGTTGTGTCGACGGTCCCGATCTTGAAGCCCTTTTCGATGAGGAAGTCGCGAAGACGCTCATACCAAGCCCTTGGAGCTTGCTTTAGCCCATATAGCGCCTTGGACAACCTGTAAGCATGGTTAGGATATCTAGGGTCTTCAAATCCAGGTGGTTGCTCAACATATACAAGTTCATTTATGGAGCCATTTAAAAATGCACTTTTTACATCCATTTGATAAAGCTTTATATCATAGCATGATGCATATGCGAGAAGGATACGGATGGCTTCCAGTCGAGCAACTGGTGCAAAGGTCTCTCCAAAATCTAAGCCTTCAACTTGAGAGAATCCCTTTGCGACAAGTCTTTCCTTGTTCCTCACAATCACACCTTGATCATCTTGTTTGTTTCTGAACACCCACTTTGTTCCAATTATTCTTGCATCTTGTGGGGGCTTCTTCAAGGTCCAAACTTGGTTATGGGTGAAGTTGTTAAGTTCTTCATGCATGGCGTTCACCCAATCCGGATCCTGTAGTGCCTCATCTATACATGTAGGCTCAACATAAGAAACAAAGGAGTGATGTTCAATAAAAGAAGCATGTCTATGTGATCGAGTAATAACCCCTTGTGAAGGACTCCCAATGATTTGGTTTTGAGGATGAGCTTGAAGTAGTGATGAGTTTCTCCTGTCAACCAATTGGGAAGAAGATCCTAGAGCATCAACATCTTCGGCTTGTACCCTTGCTTGTTCATGAGAGACAAATGTATCTTCATTTGCATGCCTCTCATCTTTTTCATCATCTTGTGGTACATTTGATGAAGAAGGCATGTCAATGTTTTGCACCTCTTCTTCATCTTCTTTTGGTTTGATAGCTCCAATTGGCATGTTCTTCATTGCTTCCCTAAGTGGCTCATCACCTACAGCATCAAGATTTTCAAGTGCTCCTTGGGAGCCATTAGTCTCATCAAATTCCACATCATATGTTTCTTCTACCACGCCAGTGGCATGGTTGAATACTCGATATGCTTTGGACTTTAATGAATAACCCAATAGAAAACCAATATCACAACGTCTTTGAAACTTCCCTAGGTGATGGCGTTTCTTGTAGATGTAGCATTTGCATCCAAACACCCGGAAGAAGGAGACGTCTGGCTTTTTCCCATTTAGCAGTTCATAGGGAGTCTTCGCAAGCAGCCGGTGAGGAAATAACATGTTTGATGCATAACATGCAGTGTTGACAGCTTCAGCCCAAAACCTCTCCGGTGTGTTATAAGGTCCTGTTTTTCCTTTCAACAACTCCATTTTGTTGAGGTGTACATGTTGTAGAAACTTCATGCTTGATCCCAATTTCATCACAGTACTCATGAATGTTGGTGTTGTCAAATTCTTTACCATTATCACTTCTAATCTTCTTGATCTTGCAATCAAATTCATTTTGAGCTTTCTTGGCAAACTTGTTGAATATAGATGCAACTTCAGATTTGTCATGGAGAAAGAACACCCAGGTGTATCTTGAGAAATCATCAACAATCACTAGACAGTAGAGGTTGCCACCAGCACTTACATAATTTGTAGGTGCAAATAAATCCATGTGAAGTAGTTCCAGTGGCCTTGATGTTGACATGAAAGCTTTAGTAGGATGTGTATTAGCAACTTGCTTCCCAGCTTGACATGCACTACAAGGTTTGTCCTTTTCAAATACCACATCCTTTAATCCTCTAACCATGTCCTTTAATACCTTCTTGAGTGTGCTCATCCCAACATGTGCAAGCCTCCTATGCGAAAGCCATCCAAGTGAAGCTTTGGTGAAGAGGTAAGTTCTTAAGTCTGCATCTTCTGAAGTGAAATCCACTAAGTAGAGATTGTTGTATCTAAATCCCTTGAACACCATTGATTCATTATCCATCTTTGATACAATAACCTCTGTTGGAGTGAATAAGCATTGAAGTCCAAGATCACAGAGTTGACCCACTGATAATAAATTGAAGCTTAAAGGTGCAACCAAGAGAACATTTGAAATTGATAAATCATTTGAAATTGCCACCTTGCCAAGTCCTTGCACTTTCCCTTTTGAATTGTCTCCAAATGTGATTTTGTCTTGTCCATCAACATTCTCATCAAGTGAGGTGAACATCCGTGGGTTGCCTGTCATATGTTGTGTGCATCCACTGTCAATAACCCAATGGCTCCCACCGGTCTTGTAGTTCACCTACATCCACAGACAAATCAAGCTTGAGTTTTGAGGGCCTATATTGCATAGGACCAGTGACTCCCTCAATCAAGGACTTTGCAACCCAAATTTGTCTAGGTCTACTCTTGTTTGGTGGACCTAGGAATTTAACTTTGACCTTTCCATTTGCAACTTTTCTTAGAACATAATGAGCATTGAAAGCAAATGGTCTTGAGTGCTTAGGCAAGGGAGTTGGTGGTTTGGCTTTGCAGTTGTGGGCAAAGTGACCTTCTTTTCCACACTCAAAGCATTTGATAGGCTTGTGAGTCTGCTTTGGCTTGTATTGAGTAGTAGCTTTCTTTTGCACAAAAGCATTGTATCCAATACCACTCTTGTTGTTTTTCATGACAGTGTTCATAAGCAACTCATTTTGGAGGTATTGGCCCTTGTTGAACTTTTGCACACTTGTTGCAAGATGTTCATTTTCACTCTTAAGTTTCTTGACCTCATTTTTAAGCCTTTCATTATCCACTGCCAACTCATTGTTGAAATCGTTGTTCTCAATAGCAACCTTTCCTCTAGTAGTTGCGTCAGTCAAGTATCTCTTCAATTTTTGGTTGTCTAAAGTCAAGACTTCAACTTTTTCGGTCAATTCATCATGTAGACTAGTTTGCTCTCCTTGACTTAAATCATCACATGAGGTTGCTACATCAATCTTAACAACAGGGTTAATAGCCTCATGTGTATTGCAAGATAAAAGTTCATTTTCAACAAGAAGATTATCATGATCAAATTTAATCTTAGTATAGTCTTTCTTGATTTTCACTAGTATATCTTCTAACTCCCTATTAGCTTCATTTAACTTGTCACATTTATCCTTAGCATCTTTTAGGGAGGTTGTAAGCTCATTTACAGTGGATGACATAGTTTTGTTCTCTTCTTTCATTTCATCACTAGCTTTCATAACTATATCATATTTGGTGTTGGGGACTTGTTCTCAAATGCTATGAGTTAAGAACAAGGCAACATAGAAAAATGTTAATCGTTAAAGTCCTTCGTCCTTCGAAGCATTATTCCCCTTAGGATATAATGATTTTCGGACGAAGGTTATGAAGGGCGTACCTTCATAAATACAATGACGGAGGATGAATTATAAGGAATATAAAGAATAACATAGACAATTGCATATTATTATTATTAATTTATCTTTGCATTATTATTATGTAGAAACAGAAATAACATCGAATTACAAATGTACCTTCAGCTTGAAGGAGATGAAAGTACAAGCGTGACGCAAAAGCGATTGTCAGATCCGCGTGAACAGTACGGGGGTACTGTTCACCTATTTATAGGCACAGGACACAGCCCATACAAAATTACATTTATGCCCTTTACATTTGATAATAATTCTATAGTAATCTATCGAGGTCTGAATAGCCTTTTCATCTTTAAGTCGGTTTCATTTTTTGCTACCACGCCGAAGCTTTCCTGCTCACACCTTCAGCGCTGTATCAACCTTCGTATTATTCTGGTCTGCTGTGATACCGAATTGAGTCCGAAGATACCTGTTCACACATTATACTCCAGAAATACTGTTAGATCCTGTTTTTGAGGACCTTCGTAAGCCGAAGGCCCCCAACAGTAGCCCCTCGCAATATTAATTTGTTTACAATAATAAATTTAGATTGCGACATGGACGAAGGCTTTACGCCGAAGGTCCGAAAAAACACCTTCCCTTTGCTAGAATAGCAACATTCACTGACAAGCGGGGTCTTTCAATTTTCAACGCACTGGGCGTATAAATACGGTCATACCGCAAACTCATTTGGCACGCTCTCTTGCCATCTGCTCTCGCTCACTCAATTTTTAGCTCTTGTGCACTAAGATTTGCTGAGCTTTTAGTTTTGAAGCTTCGGCTTTGAAAACAGTTTTTTAGTGTTTCCGAAGATGTCTGAAGATAAGAAGGCTGCTGCTGAGATGAAGCTGAGTCTCGACGAAGAGAAGAACTTGGGGTTTCTTATAGCGATGTCGAAGACCAATACAAAAAAAATCACCAAGGAGATTCTGGAAGGTTTGTCTGAAGATACTGGTGACAGCGACAGTTATGATGTGGACAGTGGTGGTGAAGACTCCGAAGATCGCCCTTGGCGACCAAGCCATGCGGTTTTTGGCAAATCAACTATCAAAGAAAATCATCTTGTCAACATGAGAGGAAGGTATTTCCGGGATCTGTCCATTGTGAGGGCCGACGAAGGGGAAAAGACTTGTCCACACCCTGAAGAGAATGAAGTCGTAGTGTACCGAAGCTTTTTAAAAGCTGGACTACGATTTCCCCTGAGCGAGTTTGTCGTAGAGGTGCTGAAAATATTCGAAGTCTATCTTCACCAACTTACCCCCGAGGCAATCATAAGGCTGAATATCTTCGTGTGGGCCGTGAGAAGCCAAGGTCTGAAGCCTGATGCAAAAAGTTTCTGCAATATACACGAATTATCATACGAAACAAAACCTTGGGGTAAGGAACAGTATCACAATAATTTTGGCTGCTACAGTTTCGTTTCTCGGTCCGGGTCAAGCTGTCCCGTGCCAACCTTTCGGAAGAGATGGCCCGGCGACTGGATGACAGAATGGTTTTATGTGAAGAATGACCTGACAGTACGAGAAGATATCAAAGGTATAATTATGCGCCCTATTTGGCAAAGCTTCGGCCTTCGGAGGCCGAAGGTTGAAATGAATGAAGCTGCCGAAGAATGCCAGAGAGCCTTCGGCGTTATTTGTTCTTTTATTGGAACGAGAGATTTGGTACAAGAGCATATTGCCTTCAGGGTATGGCCGCTCGCGGAGAAATGGGAAATGCCGCAAGAAACCATAAAGGAGGCCGACGAAGGTGGACTTATCAGGCTGAAGTATACTTTTAAGTTCGGAGATAAATTCGTTGAGCCAGATGATGACTGGTTAAAAAGCATTGAAAATTTAAGTGATGAACTGCTCGGGGCTTATTTGAAGGCCGAAGATACTGCACTGTCAGCAGCCTTCGGAGGTCGAAAAAAGAAGAGGCTGAATCGGGTGTTTGATGCAATCGGGTTCGTCTACCCTGACTATCGTTATCCCATTCGAGGGCAGAAAAGAAAAAACACAACCTCTGCGAAAGAAGAAGCTGCAACTGCTCCTAGCGAGCCAAAACCGAAAAGAAAGAGGATAAAAGTCCTCACACATCGGTCGCGCTATATTGAACTAGCTTCGGTGCCTGAGTTCACCGGAGAAACTTCTTCGGCCACCGAAGCTGAAAAGCCAACCAAACCAACCTTGCTGCCAGAAGTCGCAGAAATGGCCGAAGCGCCAACAAGGATAGAATTGGAAGAACCGAAGATTTTGTTACCAGAAACAAAAGAGATGGCCGAAGTGCCATCCACAGAAAAAATGGAAGAAGTGAAAAGACCAACTGAGGAAAAAACATCAGAAGTTTTTAGTCCTGCAGCAAATGTTGAGACAGTAAAAAATCAAAAGGTGCCAGCAGTGACTCTGAAAAGAAAGAGAATGGCTAATGTGCTAGATGTTCTGGAAACAATTAAATCTTCAAGCACATCTCCGAAGAAAACTGTTGCCATTCCCGAAGCGAAAACTGAAATTTCTGATATTAAAGTTCCAGAGCAAGAAACTGAAGCCGAAGCTGGGTCCTCAGAGCCCACGAAGATAAAATCCTTGGAAACCGAGGAAGAAAAAATAACAGAGCCAACTTTTGTTGAAGAAATCAGTGTCATTGCCCCCGAAGCATCCCCCAAAGTCCTTGATTATATTGTTCGTCATGCTTCGGGGAAAAAATTATCAGAAAAAGAAAAGCAAGAGGCCCAGCGCTATGCCCAAAAACTGAAGTATCCAAAGGGGGCGTTAATATTCAATGGTAGTGGAGAAGAAGACTTTTTGTATTGTCTCCCTGACAGCAAGGAGATTTCTGTCTGTCGGGAGATGAGCAAGAGCTTCGGATTCCCAACACTAGAAGACGGGCTCTCGGTGCTGTCGAAGAACGATCTGGCCGACAGCCTGGCATATAATAGCTTAAAGGTGCAACAAATGGGATCTTTGTATTTTTTGTTGAGACCAAAATTTTTCGTTTGCTTAAATCTAATGACGTACACATATTCTTCTTTGTCGGGCCTGATACTTAGCAATGCCCTCAGGGCCCAAAAAGATGCTGAAGACGAAGGGTGTGCTATAGCCCTGAGCAACCTTCGTTCCGAAGTAATTGAACTGAGGAACGAAGGTCTCGAAAAAGATAAAATATTACATTCATTAATAAATAAAATAAAGGAAGACGAAGCTACTTTTAAAGGTCAAGCTGAAGCTCAGAAGCGCGAAATTGAAGATCTTCGAAAACAACTGGCCAGAGCCAAAGAGGAACGCATGCTTGAAGAAACGAAACGAGAACTCAGCGACCAATGGGCAAATCATTTAGAGGGAACTGTTGAAGAGCTTCGTTCATCCAAGAAAAGATGTTATAACAAATCTATAGAGTGTGTGAAGAAGTTGAAAGCTAGCTTCGCCAGTGTCGGCGCATTTTCGAGCGAAGAAAACTTTACAAGAGGCAACCCCGAAGGCCCTATCGAATGGATCGACCACGAAGCTGAGGCTTTCGAGGAAATTTTAAACAGCCGCGGAGACATATGCGCTTTCTCGGGTGCCAGGGGAATTGCCACCATCTTAGAGAAAAAGGGCTGCGAGCATGTAAAGATTTTAGCACAATCCGAAGCTGGCTTGTCCTTCGAAGATGCAAGAGATCCTTCAGCCGAAGCTAGCATGGTAGGTGGAAAATTTTTCACCGACGTCTGGGATAATGGTGGTCGAGAAATGGCCCGAGAAATTATTCGAAAAAGCGAAAAGGGCATTCACGATGCTAGAGAAGTGGCTGAAGCTGCTGAAAAAAACGCAGAGCCCGAAGGGCAAATAGGTATCAACTAATGGTTTTTATTGTGTTGTAATTTTCGATTTTAAACTTCGTTCGCAATTTGTAATAGCAATGTAGCCGTATCCTGTCCTCCTTCAGATCCTACTAAAGCGTCTTCGGGACCTCCCCCGAAAGGAGACGACGAAATTAAAAAGATGGCTGAAGCTATCATGGATGAAGTTGTTAATCGGCTCCTGAACGAGGCTGCAGAAGTCGTTTTGAGAGAAGATTAAGTATTATTGTAAAAACTTCTGAAATGTAATATATTGTAACATTTTGTAACCCTGAATGTAATATACCTGTTTTTATTGCTCAATTCTTTACGATGCATGAAATTTTACACGTACCATTTTTGAGTCTTTGACGAAAAAACACCTTCCCTTCTTTTCATGCTTCGTGAAGAAGAATTTTTCTTTGTCACAACAATATCCATAGTGTTCTGATGAATAATATCCAGGCTTCGTGAAGATATTTTCCGAAGCTACACTTCCGAAGATCAAAAATGTATCTCCTTGTAACATCATGATTTTTCCCTTTTTTCAAAACGTTCTTCTGCAGATTGATATTGCGTCCGCCTCTTGTGCCATATGCAACATGATGTATGATGCTTATGCTATGCGAAATGATGCGATGATGTTATGTTATGTGAGGTGGTGTTTATTCCGAAGATACACACACATCCCTGCAATAAAACACACAATCTTTTATAAGCCTCCCTTAGGAGCTTCTTCGCCTTTTACTTCAGCGGAATCAGCGTTTATTTTTCGCTGTAAGCCTCCCTTAGGAGCTTCTTCGCCTTTTACTTTCAGCGGTATTCGCGTTGACTTTTCGCGCTTCGCCTTTTTACTTAGGCGGTATCAGCGTTGACTTTTCGCTGTAAGCTCTGCATTCCCTTTGGAACGACTTTGGAGCAGAAAACTTACACTGCACTCCCTATGGAGCGGCTTTTTGTGACTTTGGCAAACTTACTCTGCGTTCCTTAGAACGACTTTTTGTTGCTTCGAAGAATTTTCGATAATTTGAAGGTTCTCTTTGTTAGCACAAATCTTTAAACTTCAACAACTTAAGCCTGTGAAGAAAATATATTTTCCTTGTGGGAATCAACGAAACTATTTACATGAAACCTAAACAATGTCCTTTATTACACAGAAAATAAAACTGAATGAAAAAGATTGCTATTAAGGTAGGATATTTGTCAATAGATGTGCTTTGACTCTGGCACAGTGCTGTTGACTGTGCGAGCTTCGGACTGTTCTCTGAAGTCCCTTTGGTGTGGAGCATATTGGCTCCCTTCTGGCTGCTGGCCTTGTTGCAGCGGTGGTGGAGGCGGAGGCTGTTGCCAGGAAGCTTGAGGTTGACTCGCCGAAGCAACAGAAACTGCAGGGTGATTGCCTACATACTCTGGGATGTAAGGCGAATGATACGAAGCAGTGTGCATGACCTGCTTCGGCTGAGCCTGTTGTGCTGCCGCTTCGGCTATTTCCTTTTGCTTCTGGATGGTAACATGGCACATCCTGGTGGTATGACCTTTGTTCTCACCACAGAATAAGCAAAAGATTCTTCTCGGTTGATCGCCAAATCTTCCGCCGAAGCCCCTGGCGCCTCTGCCTCTCGGAGCTGGTGGTCGGAAGGAGCCTTGCTGTTGCCCCGAAGCTTGTGAGGAACACTGTGGCCTTTGCTGTTGGCTCCCTCTATCATCATTTTGGGTAGAGTTATGAATTGATCTAACGTGCCTCGGATAGAACCTCCCTCCGAAGCCCCTGGTCATTTCAGAAAACCTGAAAGCCTCCTCCCTTCTTTGGCGAAAATCATTATCGGCCCGAATGTACTCGTCCATCTTCTGGAGCAGCTTCTCCAAAGTTTGAGGAGGCTTCCTAGCGAAGTACTGAGCTGACGGTCCTGGCCGAAGCCCCTTGATCATGGCCTCAATGACAATTTCGTTGGGCACTGTTGGTGCCTGTGCCCTCAAACGCAAGAACCTCCGGACGTACGCCTGAAGGTACTCTTCGTGATCCTGGGTGCACTGGAATAGAGCTTGAGCCGTGACCGGCTTCGTCTGGAACCCTTGGAAGCTGGTTAACAACAAGTCCTTCAGCTTTTGCCACGAAGTGATGGTTCCTGGTCGAAGGGAGGAGTACCAGGTTTGAGCAACACTCCTGACAGCCATAACAAAAGATTTGGCCATGACCGCAGCATTGCCACCATACGAAGATACTGTTGCTTCGTAGCTCATCAAAAACTGCTTCGGGTCTGAGTGACCATCAAATATGGGAAGCTGAGGCGACTTGTAGGACGGAGGCCAAGGTGTAGCCTGCAGCTCAGCGGACAGAGGAGAAGCATCATCAAAAACAAAATTCCCATGATGGAAATTGTCATACCAGTCATCTTCATTGAGGAAACCCTCCTGATGAAGGTCTTGGTGCTGAGGCCTTCGGTGTTGCTCATCCTGAGTAAGATGACGAACTTCCTCAGAGGCTTCGTCTATCTGCCTTTGTAGTTCAGCTAGCCTGGCCATCTTTTCCTTCTTCCTCTGCACTTGTTGGTGAAGCATCTCCATGTCTCTGATTTCTTGGTCTATCTCATCCTCTGGTGGTGTCGGGCTAACAGCCTTCCTTTTCTGGCTTCGGGCCTCCCGAAGAGAGACAGTCTCCTGATTGTGGTCCAGCGGTTGAAGAGCTGCAGTGCCAGTTGCTGAAGCTTTCTTCGGCGCCATAGCGAAGGTTTATGATCGCCGAAGGTGTTCAGAAAACTCAAAGAGTGGAAGTGAGTTCACCGGAGGTGGGCGCCAATGTTGGGGACTTGTTCTCAAATGCTATGAGTTAAGAACAAGGCAACATAGAAAAATGTTAATCGTTAAAGTCCTTCATCCTTCGAAGCATTATTCCCCTTAGGATATAATGATTTTCGGACGAAGGTTATGAAGGGCGTACCTTCATAAATACAATGACGGAGGATGAATTATAAGGAATATAAAGAATAACATAGACAATTGCATATTATTATTATTAATTTATCTTTGCATTATTATTATGTAGAAACAGAAATAACATCGAATTACAAATGTACCTTCAGCTTGAAGGAGATGAAAGTACAAGCGTGACGCAAAAGCGATTGTCAGATCCGCATGAACAGTACGGGGGTACTGTTCACCTATTTATAGGCACAGGACACAGCCCATACAAAATTACATTTATGCCCTTTACATTTGATAATAATTCTATAGTAATCTATCGAGGTCTGAATAGCCTTTTCATCTTTAAGTCGGTTTCATTTTTTGCTACCACGCCGAAGCTTTCCTGCTCACACCTTCGGCGCTGTATCAACCTTCGTATTATTCTGGTCTGCTGTGATACCGACTTGAGTCCGAAGATACCTGTTCACACATTATACTCCAGAAATACTGTTAAATCCTGTTTTTGAGGACCTTCGTAAGCCGAAGGCCCCCAACATTTGGCATTTAAAGATTCATTATCATTCTTCAACTTATCACATTTAGCTTTTGACTTCCTAATGATTTGAGTATATTCTTTAAGCAAGTCAGCTAGTTCATCATATGAAGGTGAAGCAAATTCCTCATCACTATCACTATCATCAGTAATATCAATATCATTTTGTACCTTCCGTTCACCTCTAGCCATGAGGCATAGGTGAGAAGTTGATGATGGCGATGGTGGTGGTGAAGAGAAGTCCCCGGTGATGGCGGCAACTTTTTCATCATTCTCTTCTTCACTTGAAGAAGATCCACTTGAAGACTCAATGTCAGTGAGCCAGTCACCAACAATATATGCCTTTCCATTTTTCTTTTTGTGGAACCTCTTTTGCTTCCCATCCTTCCTCTAGAAGAATCTCTTTTCCTTCTTCTCATCATCGTTGTCATCTTCTTTCTTTCCCTTGAACTTGTTCTTCTTGGGCTTGTTACATTGATGAGCAAGATGACCAAGCTCTCCACAGTTGTAGCAATCCATCTCAGAAATGGGCTTTCTTTTGCTGAAAAAGAATTTCTTCTTTCTTGAATCAAATTTGATGCCTTCTCTGTTGAGCTTCTTTAACATCTTGGTGGTCTTCCTCACCATCAAGGCAATGTTAGCATCAAGGTCATCATCACTTGAGGATTCTTCCTCAATTTGTATTTTAGCTTTTCCTTTTCTTTCTTGATTTGCTTTGAGAGCCAAATCCTTTCTCTTGGAAGATGACTCATCTTTGTCATTGATGTGCATGTACATCTCATGAGCATTGATCTTTTCCAATATCTGTGTAGGTGTGGTAACTGAAAGATCCATTTGATGTAGCATAGTGACAATGTGTCCATATTTCTCTATTGGGAGGACACTGAGAATCTTCCTCACAACATCCGGTTGTGAGATTTGAGTAAGCCCCAATCCATTTACTTCCTCTACAAGAATATTGAGACGTGAGTACATAGCATTGGCATTTTCATTAGCAAGCATTTCAAAAGAATTTAACTTTCTCATAGCAATGTGATATCTCTCCTCACGCTCACTTCTAGTTCCTTCATGTAGAGCACAAATGTCCATCCACAAATCATGAGCATTTTTATGATTTCTAACTCTATTGAACACATCTTTGCAAAGGCCTCTAAAAAGGGTGTTTTGGCCTTAGTATTCCATTTCTCATAATTAAACTCATCACCTACAAGATTTGTGTGATCTCTAGGTTCGGGGAATCCTTGTGTGGCGGCTTTATAGACACCAATGTCTATAGACTCTAAATATGCTTCCATACGAATTTTCCAATATGGAAAATCGTCACCATCAAAAACGGGAGGAGGTCCATCCCCACCGGACATCATAACTCTAGCGGTTAAGCTAATCTAAGAGCAACAAGGCTCTGATACCAATTGAAAGGATCACGATGCCCAAGAGGGGGGTGAATTGGGCTTTTCTAAAAATCAACACTAATTAAAACCTAAGCAAGAGCTAAGCAAGACCCAACTTCACCCCAACAACTAGCACTAAGATAATAATACTAGAAATACAACAATGCTAAGACAATACTTCAAATACTTGCTAAACAAATACACAATGTAAAGTGCTTGAATTAAGTGCGGAATGTAAAGCAAGGTTTAGAAGACTCCTCCAATTTTTCCCGAGGTATCGAAGAGTCGGCACTCTCCACTAGTCCTCGTTGGAGCACCCGCACAAGGGTATCGCTCCCCCTTGGTCCTCGCAAGAACCAAGTGCTCACTACGAGATGATCCTTTGCCACTCCGGCGCAGTGGATCCCTCGAGGCCGCTTACAAACTTCAGTCGGGTCACCAACAAGATCTTCACGGTGATCACCGAGCTCCCAACACCACCAAGCCGTCTAGGTGATGCCGATCACCAAGAGTAACAAGCCGTAGACTTTCGCTTGACCAAGAGAAGCCTAATGCAAGTGGTGTGTGCTCTAGGTGGCTCTTGCTAGCGCTAATGAGGAACAAATGCGGAATTAAGATTCTCTAATCTCCTCACTAGGCTTTTGGTGCTTGCAATGCTCTAGCAATGTGCTGGAATTAATGTGGGCAGCATGACATTGAATATGGTGGGTGGAGGGGGTATAAATAGCACACACCCACCAACTAGCCGTTACCAGCACTGTTATGCGCATGGGCGCACCGAACAGTCCGGTGCGCTACCGGTGCGCCAACGGTCGACTCCAATGGCTAGTTCTGACAGCTAGCTGTTGGGCTGATGGCACACCGGACAGTCCGGTGCACTGTCTGGTGCGCCACTAAAATTCATTTATGAAACTGGCGCTCTCGGGTTTTCTGCTCGGGGAAACCCTTCCCCTAGGCCAGCCTGGCCCCACCTGGCAGAGGGCGCACCGGACAGTCCGGTGCACACCGGACAGTCCGGTGCCTCAAGGCCAGAAACCCTATTTCCTGTTTTCAGTTTTTTTTCAAATCGGTTTTCGTTCTAACTTGTGAGTGAGTTCTAGAGTGACACCTAGCACTATATGTGAGTGTGAATGTGCACCAACACTACACTAGAACTCTATTGGTCAAACTACTCATCGACAACCTCTCTTTATAGTACGGCTAAAAGAGAATAAAAGACCAAACTAAATCACGAGTGTCCACATCTCCTTGACACTCGGACTCCGTAGTCCTTCACCTTTTGTTTCGTCGTTTTAGCCGTCGCTTCGAGTTCTTATCTCCGGGATTGTTTTCACCGTTGTAGTACTTCTACTTGTAATGCGACCTAACTTACCATTTGTCTCTGCAAAACATACGTTAGTCACATATAACATTACATTGTCATTAATCACTAAAACCAACCAGGGGCCTAGATGCTTTCACCACGGTTGTTCCCGTCTCAAGCTTCTTCACCATGTGATCACGGTTTTCTTGAGAAGGTTGAGCAATGCACTTCCCTTTTAGTTGTGTCAAGCTCATTTTTAGCCTCTTATTTTCTTCCTTGAGCTTTTGATATGTCTCATCTTTTGTTCCTGCCAATTGTAGCTCAAGGGAAGATTTGCTTGTCGATGGACAACAAGCATAAGCACATGATGATATAGTTTCAATTTGAATACATGTGCATGGTTGAGGTTGTTGGGATTTTAAGTTTTCTATTACAACCTCATGAGCAGTGTTTAATATGATATGATTATCCATAAGATTTTCATGAGAACATAGAAGCATATCATATTTTTCTTGAAAAGCTAGATTTTCAACTTTTAGCTTTTCTACTCGGTCCTTAAGCAAGGCATTCCTATTTACTAATTGAGCGATACAATGTAAAGCGTTATCTTGCTCAATTGAAATAGTTTCATACCTTTGGACCAAATCAACATGAGAGCACTTTAGCTCCTCATGTTCTTTAGTCAACTCATCAAAGTGTAGCATTTTCATGGAGAGAACATTTTCTAGCCTTTGACGAGCTTCGCTTTGTTCTCTCGCTCTTTCTAGAAGTTTGAGTATGACCGCCTTATCTTCTTGGCTTAGGCGAGCGTAGAGTTGCATGAAGCTTCTTTCTTCCTCCTCATCCTCGTTTGTGCTTCCGCTATCATTTTCATTAGCCACACAACATATGTGGAAATCAAAATGGGAAGACAAACCTCTTGGAGAGGTGGATTCATCGTTTGGTCTCCATCGGTCATTTTCTTCTTCTTCCTTGCAAGGGTTAGTATCACAAAGACCAAAGGAAGTAGAAGCATAAAATGAACTATCATGTTTGGACTCATCAAATTTGATTTTAATTCTAGTCCAAATATCATGCGTATCAGGGATATGTTCATAATGATTCATTATGAAGGCATGATAATCTTCCTTGCTAAGAGAATTAACTAGGATGTCAAAAGCTAGATAGTTTAAGCGTATACATCTTTGATCTTCCTCGGAAATATTTTTATTATTATAGCTGGAGGGTATGATACTTTTTTTCTAAAAATTGTTCTAATCGTGAATCTATGGTTCTAAAAGCTTTTATCACACTAGTAGACCATGAAGCATAATTAGAACAATCATCAAGTAAAATCTCAAGAGTTACCTCCTTGATTTTCTTCGGAGGTGTCTTCTTGTTCTTTTGGGATCTTCCTCGAGCCATCACTTCGAGTTGTTAGACTCAATATGAAGTGCCTAGCTCTGATACCAATTGAAAGTCGCCTAGAGGGGGGTGGATAGGCGAAACCTGAAAATTATAACTTTACACCCCCAACTAGATCCCTTGATTAGTGGTTAGAACAAGATACACAATTGTCGGAGTATAAAAACTAAGTCCTTCGCTTGTAAGGAGTATTGCTTTCAAATAATGCGGAATTGATAAATCAATACTACTAATAAGTCTATGAGAATAAATCAAGAGGGCTTAGATAAGAAGAGCAATAACATAAGTTCTTTCTTGCAAGGTGTTGCTTCACTAAATGAGGATTTAACTTAAAGCAACACCAAATAGTATTAGCAAGAATAGTGCAAGAAAAACTTAGAAAGGGAAAGAACAAACAAATCACAAGCAATAAGCACACGAGACACGGGTGATTTGTTTTACCGAGGTTCGGCCCTCAAAGGCCTAGTCCCCGTTGAGGAGTCCACTAAGGACGGGTCTCTTTCAACCCTTTCCCTCTCTCCACCGATCACACAAGACCGGCGAGCTCTTCTTCTTCTCAAGGATCACTTAAGACCCCGCAAGGACCACCACACTCTTTGGTGTCTCTTGCTAGCTTTACAAGCCTCCAAAACTTTGGAGGAAGTTCAATGGGAGTCAAAACTCCACGTACAAATGAACACAAAGATGTAGCACACACTATCTCTCAATGAATCTCACAAGGCACTAGTGCTAAACTCAAATGAGTAGCTCTCTCTTGCTTGCTCTCTCTTTTGTGGCACTTGTGTTGGTTGTAGTGGTCTAAATCTTGTGTATAGGATGGATCAATGAATAGAGGTGGTTGGGAGGGCTTGAATATGTCAACTCGATGACTTGGAATGTTGCTTGGGCTCCCACACCTCGAAGTGGCCGGTTGGGGTGGTATTTATAGCCACCAACCAAATTGTAGCCGTTGCAGAAGGCTGCTGGCGATGGGCACACCGGATAGTCCGGTGCGCCACCGGACAGTGTCTGGTGCGCCGCCACGTCATCCTCCCGTTAGGGCTTGGAGCTGGTCGACCATTGGAGGCTTTGTCCTCATGCGGCACCGGATAGTCCGGTGCTACACCGGACAGTCCGGTGCCCCTCTGACCATCTGCTCTAACAACTGAATTGCACTGTTCACTTTGCAGAGACGACCGTTGCGCGCAGGTAGCCGTTGTCCCGCTGGTGCACCGGACAGTCCGGTGGCACACCGGACTGTCTGGTGAATTATAGCGGAGCTGCGCCTGGGAAACCCGAAGCTGAGGAGTTTGCGCTTATTTACCCTGGTGCACCGAACACTGTCCGGTGCGCTAGACTAGGGCACACTTCAGTTTCCTTTTTGTTCCTTTCTTTTGAAGCCTAACTTGTTCTTTTGATTGGTTTGTGTTGAACCTTTGGCACCTATAGAATGTATGATCTAGAGCAAACTAGTTAGTCCAATTATTTGTATTGGGCAATTCAACCACCAAAATCATTTAGGAAAAGGTTTGACCCTATTTCCCTTTCAGCCACCAATTCTTGGAGAGGAACAACGACGATGGGCGACGGTATGCCCTCATCTCCCCTCTCTTCTCTCCCTTTTTCTTCATCTCTTCTCTTGGAGCAAAGCACAAAAGGGTGATGGCTGCTAGGGGTGGGAGGACGTGGCTTCTAGGGTTAGGGAGGTATAAATAAAAGAAAACTTCCACAATCCTAATATCCAATGGCTCAGATCAACCGGCACTCGAAAAGACTCATCCAGACTCCAAACAAGGCAAACTACTGATTGATCGGAACCATCTTGATGAGATCTATACATCTACGGCCTCCGATCATCCATAGGACACACAATATTTGGATTATAAGTATTGTTTAATTTTTAGGGCGTTACACCACGCCATCCCTTTAGAATTAGCAGAAATACAGAATCAAAGTTAGGCTTAGCAGAATTAAAACAAGTCAAGGTATTATGACTTATTTGCTCTCCTAATTTACATTCTTTGGTCTCTTTAGTTTAGGCAAACATAAGTGTATATTCAAAAAGGTAAATTTGTTTAATACTCCCTCTGTCCCAAATTAAAATTAGTTTTACCCTTTTAATGGATTCATATAATATGTGTGTCTAGATTTATCATCATCCATTTGAATATAGATGTAAAAATCAATAGCTACAAAGACTAATATTTTTGTAACGGAGGGAGTAGTAAATTTTGTTAGCATTTTCCATGCAATGGTTAAACATATTTTGCATACCACCTCAACCACCCATATGACATCGAAAAACTGATTTTAAATGGAACAACATTAAATTTGGGTCAGAGACTCAGAGTTGCATAATATTTCAAAATGGAAATGTTGTATTTCAGTATAGACTTTCTAACCTGAAGTTCATGAACAGTGAATACACATCGGATCTGACTTCTGTGTTTGCAGGGATGCTAAAAGCGCTCTGGCTCTGTTGGTGTCTTTTTAGATAAAATAGATTTGATTTAGAAGTGTCTAGTATTTTGGAAGCACAATAGACACTGAGCTTCAAACATTTGGTCAGGTTTGTCATTGTTCATGCAGCAACACCAGTTAGCTCCTTCTAAGCACAATGACCTGTATGTATTTTTTTCTTGCCATTGTTATGAAAAAGCTTTATTTCTGAAATGTTCCATCTAACACATGAGTTGTTGTTGTTGTTATGAAGAAGCTTTATTATTTGTACATATACATAACTACTCAACCCCTCACAAGTAGCACCAATGTAATATAACATCTAAACAACTTATGTTTGTTACATTTGCAGAATGAACTATTCTACTACTGCAAACAATTGATTGTTCAAATGATTCTGTCACTTTTATGTGTACACATTCATATATTATTTGGTCCTATATAACACTTCTTTAATCATGGAAACACATTAGCTAGAAACTCGCGCAGTGTGCGAGCAATATACTAGTATACTAATAGTTTGACTATTGAATGCATAGCTAGGGTTGGGTTCTATAGACTTAAGAGACCAGGGGCGGCCACCCCTCTGCCCCACCCTTAAGACCAACACTACTTCGGAGGCGATGGAAATGCCGAGTGCAAGCTTGGACACAACAGTCAACGGGCGCTACCACAACCTCGGAGGTCACAACGTCGACGGGGAGGAGGGCACGACGAAAATAGAGGAAGGTCGAGAGGCGGTATGACGGAGGCGAGGATGGCTAGCTGGAAGGCGAGGACACGTATGACTTCGCGGGGAAGGCGAATGGGTGGCACCGAGCGAGTTTGCAGTGCAAGCTAGGCGGAGCGGTGGGAGCGATCGCACAAATAGCAGATGATTCTCGTGGGGTGCGAAGACGTGGGAGCTTTAGGGCGTGTTTGGCATGGCTCTGCTCCACTCATAGCAACATTACTTCAAAAGTCTGGGTGTAGTAACTCTGCTCTAGAGTTCAAATTGTTTTCTCATAACTGGTAGCAGTAGCGAGTAAATAGCTCCAAACTCCACGTCTATGTTGCTTTTTTAGAGTTTTTTGAGTAGCAAAAGAGGTACTCCAAAAATTTGTACTATAGCTTTGAAAACTCTATGGAGTTTGCAACTCTGGAGTTAGAGTGTTTGGCAGGCTCTGTCGGCTTTTTGGAGTTCTGTTCTGGAGGCATTACCAAACACATCCTTAGCCTCTTATGCAGAGCTCTGAGAGTTGAATCTAGCGTGTGTGCTTTTAGACAAAAGTGATTCTCTGTTTCTCTAAAATAAACATGTAAACTACATAAACTAAAAGCTGAAAAAATATCTTTGTAATTTTGAGTGTTCCAAAGAACCAAAGAGAAACACTTTTAGTCATAGAATCGAGTTCTATAGAGAATTTGAGTCTGATAAAGCTCTACTATAGTAGTCCCGAGTAAAAATGGCTTCGAATTAGTTAACTATATATATATATATATATATATATATATATATATATATATATATATATATATATATATATATATATATATATATATATATACTTTAGAATTAAATCTAGGAGAAAAATACATATGATATCTAAATAAATTAGTTCTTAAGGACAACTTCGACTGAGCAAGATCTCTACTTAAGCTCTCAACTTGTTTTCAAGGATTTAGAGAGAGAAAACTCTAGAGTGATCTTTATTATAGCTATTAAATTTGTGAGGAGCTCAAATCACTCTTGCGCTCCCTTGTAGATCTCCCTCGGTGGCGGGTGTGACTCCCCTACACCGCTCCTTGGAGATTGGCGGACAAAAAATAGAGTTGAATCCAAATCTTTTATAAAAGCCGGCCTAACAAAATAGATTTAAATTGAACAATTGTCTAAATATAAGGAAATGGAACTGTCGAAGATCAAGCTATTTTTTACTCACAATAACTATTTAGCAACTATGTAAACATAAGTTTAGAGAGGTTTTTTCTAGATAACTATTGGAGTCGCTCTAAGAACAAATGTCAAAATACTAAATATATAATACGTGTCGACCAATTATTGTACTGCACGTTTTGCACTCATAAGGCTTGGTTCAGTGCGGATGCAAAAAAAAAACTTGGTTTCCGTATTGGACCCACCACGTGCATGCAGACGAGACCCGAAGTGGAGTCGAGCAGCACTCGCATCCGGTGTCCAATAACGCGAGTAGAGAGAATACGGAGAATTCCGCATCGTATACCACGGTTCCCTTTTTACGGATCCACAGCCTTTTCCGGTAGCTGCCTAATGACCACAAGAACGTTAGAAACTTAGAATATAAATTTATAATATTGTTAGACATAGCGCAATTCGCATATAGTACATGTGGAGTCCTACCTAGTTGTTTGCCAAAATACCACTTCTAGAATATGTATCGATTATTCAACTGATTATGGCCTGAGAATTTATATTCATCCTAATTATTTACTCGTTGACCACTATCGTTTTCAGTAACAGAAGAAAATCAGTGCGAGCCCATCATCCTACATTAATACGCCCAAGCCACACTACTTCTAGAATATATGTATGATTTATAACTGTCCTACGTAACATGGTGTAATTGGTGGACAATGCTCAACAACGAGAAGACATAAAGTCAACATAAAAAACATAGGTAGGTATCAACCTCGTAGATCGTCTCATACAAAATCATATACTAACTCCATTTTCGAATATTTATCTCGAACATTTGTCATCCGCTAGTTCATTTTTGAATCAAACGGCGACAAAGTAAAAAAAACATTGGGAGTATAATTTTTGATGTAGAAAGAAGAAAGCTAACAAAAACATGTCTCTCTCAACGAATTTCTGTATTTTTCATGCGCCCCGTCCAAATGTTTCAATCTTGCAGTTTCTTGTGTGCTTTCGATCCGTAGGATTCAAGATGTTACGCATTCTATTCCTGCATTTTTCCTATTCATGCATTTCAAGAAACCTGTGGTCCTAAGAGGACCTAAGGGGTATAAGAGGCAATCACCTGGCCTCACAAAAACACAAGGCGGAAGAGAAACCGAATCCAGAATTTCCGACAATAGTAGGTCCCAACTACATGCCCCAACTATCAACCCATCGTCCTCAGACAGCATGCAACTTGCTCAAGCAGCTGGTAGGATAGATAGGCGACCAAACCTTTCGCTCTAACAAGCCGCCTGGTAGGAAAGATAAGCAACCAAACCTTTCGCACTGAACTGTGCTGTTGTACATAATGACATTTTATAAAATTTGGACAACTGCTACCCTTTTTTCTGAGGGGGTGCATCTCAAGTGAACACAAAAAAAAAACATTCAGGATCTAACAAACCAGTCAAAGCTCACTGTACTTTCTTGCTAGGGATTCTGCTTTGTGCTCGCTGCCAGCAGTCACAATATAACCAGCTCCAACCTGAAAAATGTGAGATTGGAGAAATTACTGAATAAGACACTAGATATGAATTTAAGCTTTGCATTCATTTCAGTTAACAAACTGGTAAGCAGCTGCACTCCAGTCCACATGATAAGACCATCACTGCACGACTAAGGAGCTCCACTCCTGATCAAGACTAAATCACTATGGACCTTGACAGCCCAACAAACAAACTTTTGGCAACTAAATGATTATTTTTCTATTAAATAAACCTGGTAAGGCTATGACACAATGGAAGATACTGCTGGTCGATTCTTGTGCATACATTTTCTGCTACAGAGAGTACAGAAGAGAGTACCTGGCAATCTTTCAGAACTGCCCGTTCTTGCAGTTGAACATTATTACATACAACAGAACCTTGGATGTGGCAACCATCTTCAATAACAACATGATTCATCACAACAGAGTTGACGATCTGCAGCAAGGGTGGAAATGGTTTCTTTCATGAGAAGGAATCAAAGAATCTTAAAGGAGAATGGAACTTAAATCCGGCATGGATATCCAAGGACAAACAGTAATTCAATAAAGCATCAAGATATAATTGTAGACAATCACAAAGGATACCTTACAGAGAACATATATTATCAATTGTAACTTGCTAGCTAACAGAAAACCTTTTGAAAGGTTCATGAATATTGACTCCTTTTCCAAGGAATGCAGCATGATGGCAAAGAAGAATAGTATAGAAATATGGATACCTATGCCTCTGCAAGGAAGGCTATATTACAGAACACTCTTAATACTAAAAGAACACTATTGATTACAAATACAACCAGTTTCTGTACCTTGTAATGCACACCCAACATGCCAATTCCTAGTTTTGCTACATAAGCCAGCATGTAGAACTTTTTAGCATGTACAACTTGGTAGTGATTTTTTTTATATCCTGGAGCACACAAAAATCATTACAATGGAATAACAAGCCACACTAGAATTACCTTTACATTGGAACCAATTCGGCAATGACGACCAATCACAGATCGCTTCACACTACACTTGTCACCAAGCTGTGAACCCTCAGCAAGAATACAGTGTGGTCCTATCTAAACAAACATAAAATAAAATAAGCCAAAATAGAAATTGTAACCATTTCATGATGCTATGCTAGTAGTTCAACATACTTGCTGTAGTCTTTGATCCAAGAACAGAGAATGCTAGTAGTTTAACAGACTTACTGTAGTCTTTGATCCAAGAACAGAGGATGGGTGGATAATATTGTTTTGTGCAGAAAACGAATAACCAGACAGGTGGCTAACTTCCCCTATAACCTGAAATATAAAATAATAATAATTTAATCATGATTTGATAGTGGTGCATGTGACAAAATAAATCCCTGTACAATGAAATCCTTACATCTCGATTGATATCACAATATGACTGGATTGAGTTCAAGCGGTGACAGTATTTGCTTTTACTAGCAATATAAGCACAGCACCTATGTCCACCACTTGATCTTGATAATACATCCTGCTTGAAAGCAGATGGTGCAATGACCCGATGCTGCGACAAACACTGCAAATTACCACTGGACTGAAAGGCACTACTCTCAATTTCGTCAACTGATGTTCCACTGCCACCTGATGGAGTTGATCTCTGTTCATGTTTACAACAGTTAAATACTCCTTCAGAGGGAAGTGTTGCATGTTTACATGTTATAAAGCATGAGCATACCAATTGACTCCTAACTAAATACGGGAGGACTTCAAGTCTAATGCTACGGTATGCTTCCTTTTGTTCCAGTACGTCCTGTAATATTGTCCTGTGACCAGAAGTAAATAAGAGCAAAATGTATGGCTTGAGTGTGGGCATATTCAAAAGAACGACTAAATAAGACATCCCAAAAGGTTACAAAATATAAACAAACCTCTTAAAAGCATAAAGATGTGCATCCATTAGGTCACTTCGAATTTCCATCTAACAAAAGGATAGCATATTTAGTTGAATTTATAGTTCATCAAACCATTCAAACTGAGTGCTTTTCTGAATTTAAATTAAACCAAATCATTACAGACCAATTAACATGACAGTTATTACTTCCCATTAAAATTTGATATGGGCATCCAACAAAAAATGCAACTATTATAAAAATGGTAGCATCCAAGTGTCAAGTACCGTCTATTGCAATTGCAACTAAGCTATCAAGGGACCAAGGCCATCTTAAAAAGAAAAAATAACTTGACCACAGGGAGAAGACTTCACCATGGCTTCGCATTTAAGGAGTACCCAGCCCTGGCTGGCTAAAAAACTCCCTGAAACCAGCTCTCAGGAAAGCTGGCTGGCGAGTGGCAAGCCTCTCTACTGGAGGTTCTACCGATGGAGCTATCATTCAGTTCCCAGAGCAGACCGTCCATAAAGGGACGATAAGTTTCTTCCACTGGTTTCAAGTCGTCAGGTTAAGCGCGATTAGTCACGATTAATCGTCCAAGTCGGTTTGGACCAATCATGATTAATCGCCCAAGTCGTCCGACTATTCATGATTAATCGCCCAAGTCGGTCAGCCACTCAGCCAGAACAACGGCCAGCAAGTCGTCCGACTTGAAAACAATTGTTTCTTCACTTGCTTCCTTAGAAGAGTATGACTCCTATATTAGCAGTTGCTGTGCTACATGTAAACAAATAATGCGGACACAGACAACAGAAAGAATGAGATTTTCAGTCTTCTGACAGCTAAGTTGAGCTTTTGTAAAGTTTGAGGTTATATCAGATCGACTCATCAATCAATAAAATTTGAGATTCAATACTTTTCAACAAGTAATGTGTCCACAACTAAGGCACCAAAGTTTTAGCCAAAAATGGCCATTTCTTGTGATACCAACCCACAACTTTGTTAAACAGAGGTTTTTAAAAACATCAAAAAATAAAGGGTGAATTAAGCTTGAAATACATTTATATTTGTTAAAGGTACATCCTAAACCAGTGCCCATGATGGGCACACAGGAGCAAAAAAATCCAAAATAAAATAAAAATACCTAGTTATTTCTGGGAACCTTCAGCCCCCGCATCGCTACGACGCGAGCGACATGGGCAGCTCCTCCGACTGAAAACCTAGCGGCCCCTCCCTTCCTCACAACGACTCGTGGGCTCGTGGCACTTCTTGTTTGTGGCGATGATGCACCAGATTTGCGCCAGCTTGGTGTCATTGTACCACCTGTCGTGGTGCACCATGTTGTTGTGGCAGATCAAGGTGTCGCCTAGGGGCTCATTCACCATGGCGCCACCACAAGAGCACATGAAGCCACCACCGAGCACATAGGGTGCCTCCATTACCAGAAGCCGCGGCGCAGAGGGGCGTCACGGCTGCATCGGAACCCAGTCGTTGTGCATGCATGTAGGGGTGTAATGGATCGCGATTCAAATGTTTCTTCACAATTTCCTAGGGCCCTAAATTATTTTTAGTTCAAAACTGAATAGAAATAGAGACCGATCCTAATCCGATCCGATCCTTACATTTTATAGCAATGTTTTCAAGTCGGACGACTCGTTCTGGCTGACCGACTTGGGCGATTAATCACGATTAGTCGGACGACTTGGGCGATTAATCACGATTAGTCAGACGACTTGGTTAATTAATCACGATTAGTCGGACGACTTGGGCGATTAATCGCGATTGGTCCAAACCGACTTGGACGATTAATCGTGATTGATCGGACGACTTGAAAACATTGTTTTATAGTGTAAAATTTAGAGTCCATTGTCACCCCTACATGCATGTCGCGCTCGGTGTCTAGCGCTGACCGCGACTACACGAAGGAGGATACACGCGACCGTGACTGCGCGAATTTGTCCACACATGAGGTTCATTTTTTCCAAGTGACAAAATATTGGGAGGTGGAATTGGGGGTTATTGGAGATATGTTTTTTCGATCTTGCCAAAAATCAAAGAATTGCGAGTCTTTTGGGAGCTCTTAGAGATGCTCTAACAATGGGCCTGATTAGTTAGCTACCAAAATTTGCCATACCCAAGATTTGGAAAGAGTTGCAAAACTTGGGCAAAAGTATTTGCCATAGATTTGGTAATGCCAATTGTGACGCATTGGCAAACTTTGGTACCAAACCAAATGGCTGTCAAAACCTTGGCTTGCCTAAGTTTTGGCAACCAAATTTTGTCCATCAACCAATCAGGCTCAAGATTACTCCTTGCACCCCTAACATCATTATATTCTAAAAAGTAAAGGAATGCCCAAACTCCATATGAGCGACTATATCAGATATGTTCAATGTCATAACCCAACAACACAGCAATATGAACATGATTAGAAGGCCAGTATATGAAATAGGGAAGACAAATAGTAAAGAGATGCACTTTATAATTTATATAAGAGAACATTGTTGAAAGCTGAAATAGACTTTCTGAAAGTTTCCATTTTTCTGATGCTTCCAATGAAAATGAAGAGGTGTGAGTTATGAAGTATTACTTATCAGATTGGTGCAACTCATAATGATTTGTTCTTGACAGTCATCGTACGATAATAGGCTAAATGTGAACTATTTTTTCCATTGGCCTCTAATGGTCTAAGTCTAACCATCAATTAATAATCATTAGTTTTTTTAATCTATGTTTAGTCCTATTTGGCATCCAAAACCCAAGACTAGTTCTGAGTGATTATGACAAGAACCCAATTGTCCATCAACAATCCTATATCTTATATGTAGATGGCTGCCATGGCAGCCGATTTGTCTATCTAAATCACTGCAAGGACAACCCAGTTGCAAAAACTTGACACTGACACAACCTAGCATTGGCCTGTTTGTTTTTCAAGAATCGTGATGCATAACAATGTCAACATAAGTACAGCGTTGAATGTGAAATTCCTCAGAAACAAATGTAGCTGACTTCATACATAGAATAGGTGCCTTACCTGACCAACAGCCTGTATTTTTCTTTTATGAACTTGAATATCTTTTTCAACATCAGTTCCTACAGGTGACATTGGCATGTATGAGAATCATGCATGCATGACATTACTAGCCTTCTATTACACTTTATGAAATCACAGTAAGCAAACCTGACACAATATGTAACAAGAATTGTTTACTCCTGTCCAGTCCTACTATGTTCAAACGATTTGGCTTTTTAGCTTTATCTTTCCCACTAGAAGAAGAAGTGTCTGAAGGACCACTGACAGGAACAGAACATAGTAAAGCAGTAACAGCAGCACCATTTCTTCTATGAGTAGCAGCAACAGCCCCAGGCAACACATCTGTTACCAGGTCACCGCTAACTACCTATTCAAACACATCTCAATATGTCAGAATCGTGCAACATTTTGCCAACATTGCCATAACATGAAAGTACAAACAAGGAACATTACCAAAATATCGTTTGCCATCAGTCGCTTTGAAATAGCTCGTAATGCACCAGCACTTCCAAGGTCTTCAGAAACCACAACTACCTGAATACAAAAAAGAGTTACTTCTGCAAACAAAATGAAATAATGTTCCTCCCCCTACAGTCATTCAATTGTTTGTCAATGAGATTGAGCTTGTAGCATACCATAAATAAACAAATCTCAATCATACAAAACAAAGAATTAGGAGAAAACTTCATAAAAACAGGAATGAACTCAAGAAGTTATAAAGTTACTAGAAATAGAATCATATATTATACTGACTCTATACATATCATGAACAGAAACATCCATGAGCTTAATGATTAGAATTGATGAAAAAGGAAATAAGATAGAAGAAAGGCATGCTCACGAGAAATTTAAAGTTTAATGGAGTTATGTTTGGATTGACATATAGGGCATGTTTGGTTTGCTGCCTAACTTTTCTGCATAAGGTTAGTTCTTCAATTCGGACGACTAACCTTAGGCAAAATGTGACACAGTTAGGCACGAACCAAACAGGCCCATAGTCCGCAAGCTTCACATTCTCACTTCATCGAAGTGTTCAAAAAACAACGAAGATTACATTCAAACATTGCTAACAACAACAAAGCCTTTTAGTCCCAAGCAAGTAGGGGTAAGCAAGAGTTAAACCCCAACAAAACCCACAAGTCAAGGTTTGGGCACATGGATAGCCATTTTCCCCGCACTCCTATTCAAGGCTAAATCTTTGGGTACATTCCATTCTTTCCCATGTCAACTTTGGGTATATTGTTTTGGTACATTCAAACATTGGTAAAAATAATATAAATCATGTAAAAATCAAACTAGTAGCCAGCTTAACTCCAACTTTAAACACAATAAAGAGCAAAAATGGGAGATCACAGTTAGAATATACTCTTGTTTCAATAACAATTTACAACCATGAAATGGTACTGAGCTATAGAGGGAACATACTTGAAATCAAATTTTTATTTAGAACTAAAGGATTTGTTTATGTTATGCTACATTCATAAATCATAAATAAATTAGCATATGTGTCATAGAAGGCATTCGATTCAAAACTCGGTGAGTGATTGGCTGCTGCCTAGTGCCTCATCTCCACTTAGGTGGCTAACTAGCATGAAAGGAAGTTGTAGCAAGAAAAAAGTATAGGAGCACGCTCAAAAAGGTCAGTAGGGGAGGCCAAGCAACACCTAAGTGGCAGCCTCTCAAACACTGATTAGCCTTCAATAGTCGTAATATCAGCACCTCAACAACTCAGACAAACAGGTATCAGGTATGATAGCATATCCACTCTTCAAGATCAGTTTGTTTAAATGAAAATCCACTCGACACGAGAATTTTTTCCACAAAAAATCATGAAGTCCCAATAACAATGCTAGTAGATGGATGTCTAATTGCCTAGTCAAACTAACTCAAAATCCACATGAACGAGAATCTAATCTAAGAACTAAAACATTCACCTAATATCTACTTCTAAAGGTTTGTTTGGTTCTGTCATCCAACTAATTTATCTGCATGCATCCTTAAAACAAAGGTATATGCTTGTACGATCTTCTCAGCTCCAATT
The DNA here is from genome assembly GCF_902167145.1 of Zea mays. NCBI lineage: Eukaryota > Viridiplantae > Streptophyta > Magnoliopsida > Poales > Poaceae > Zea > Zea mays. Next base: position 261,721,369 of record NC_050096.1, on the reverse strand, counting down.
TCATATCACTCTTAGCACTAACACAAAGGCAATTTTCCAAGTAACAGTCAGAACCAAACTCACCTCCACTCGAAGCCGATCCAGGTACGCACTGGATACCCAAGCGTCGACAAGCTGCGCTGCCTCCTGCCCCTCAACCACCTGCATCACACCGCATCAGCTAAACAATATCCTGCTCGTGCCTTGGGAAGTTGGGGCCACAGCCCTGATAGGAGGAAGAGAAGCAGAAGAGCGATGAGCTCACCACGATGAGGTCCTTGAGGTCGCTGGCCTCAAGGAGGTCCAGCGCGTAAGAGAGTACGGGGCGATTGGCGACCGGGAGCAACGCCTTGGGAACGTCCTGCGCAGCGACGAGGAGGAAGCTTAGGTACAGGACTACATGTTAAGACGCGGGACAAGCAAGGGGTGAGGTGAGATTTGGGGGGGGGGGGGGGGGGGGGGTACCACCTTGGAAACGAGGGGCGAGAGTTTCTCGGAGGTGCCTCCGGCGAGGACGACGACCTGGAAGTCCATCTCCGGAGAGGATGAGGCGAAGTCACGCGCGGTGGCGGCCTGGCAGGCGGCGGGGAGCGTCTCAAGCGTCGGCCGTGGCGTGGCAGCGCCGATGCCCGATGGGGACTTGGGGAGTACCGGACTGGGAGAGGGGGGGACTCTGCAGGCTTTAGGGCTCCAATTGCCAAACTGGGCCTTTTCCTTACCGTCGGACCGGGCTTTCCTACGATGCAACGAACTTGGCCATTGGCGCCATTGGGGCTACGTTGTAAGGCCCTGTTTGTTAGAGGGATTAATCTTTAATTCTTGGTTTTTAGTTTCGTTTAGTCTCTATTTTATCAAACGAAAGGACTAAAATAGAGACTAACTGATTTTAGTCTCTAGTCCGTCACATAGATGCTAAAAGGGACTAAATGGAAACATTTACTCCAATTGCTTTTGCCTAAAAAATGGTGTGAAACAAGAAAAGATGTATTTTGGTTTCTATGTGTTGTATTTAATGTATTTAGAATTTATTTAGTCCCTACAACCAAACAGAGTAGGTACTAAAGTTTAGTCTCTGGATTAAACTTTAGTCCTAAGACTAATGGAACCAAACGGGACCTAAACCTGCCTCCAATCTTATATTTATCCCCTTTCATATTCTTTATTTTAAACTTCACTCTACAAATAGATTATTTGCTAAGTTTGTATATATGTACTAGGTATGTGTCAATGTGTTTCTATATAAGTTAAAAATAGTATAAAACATAAATACGGAACGATAAACTGATATAAAGTCTGTATAGCAAAATATATCAGTCTTTACTTGAAAGCACTCCTTTCCTCTATGGATTAGTAATGAGAAAGCATGTAGTCGTGCTGGCTGCAATTAAGAGTGAATGCGAAGTTAGGTGTGTTGTACGGATTGATGTGTATTCTAATTTGTAAGTGTGGAGGTGTGGCAGCGGCGGATGAAGTTCTTGATGCCATGTCCATGAGGGATGTGTTTGCTTGGAACTCCATGATCTGCGGTCTTGCTACCCATGGATTGGGGCATGTCGCAGTCCAGCTCTTTGAGAAGTTTGTCAATGAGGGGTTCTGCCTGACAAGCATCACATTTGTGAGGTGCTGAATGCCAGCGCCGTACTAGCCTTGTTGATGAAGGGCGACGATATTTCAAGCTGATGGCAGAGAAATATGGCATTGAGTCAGAGATGGAGAATTACGGATGCAAGGTTGATCTTCTAAGTCATGCTGGTCTTGTTCAGGTTGCTGTTGAATTGATCGAAGGGATGAGCACCCCACCTGACCTAGTTTTCTGGGGTACAATACTGTCAGCTTGCAAGAGACATGGCCTTGTAGACTTGAGTGTTACTGTTGGTAATAAGCTAATTGAATTGGATCCAACTCATGATGGATACTATGTTCTCCTTGTAGTATCATCATTGCAAAGATACAAAAATCATGAAAAGGATTAAATAGCATAATAGAAATATCTAAGATTAGAGCCAAAACTTTATCCATTCGTTTTGTCCAGTTCCCTCTAACTACTATATGATAATGTTGAATTTTTTGGTTTTGTTTTTTATTTTTCAAACTAAATTATATGCCACATATATTTATATAACATATTGTCACACCCATTTCCGAGGGCAGAGCCGGGTGCATAGCATATGTGTGCCAGGATCTATTTCCACACATATGTTGACGTCACAAGTGTAATATATCAAAATAACAATGCATAAGAGCGTAAATAACGATTATATTAACATATTACACTTCAAACAGACATAATGTCTTAACCTTTATTCATCAAAGTACAACGAACATGGACATCCATCCACAGGAAGATGAGCGGGGGTATCACTAGACTAGCATCCATGGAGTTCAGCATCATATCTTCATCTACAACTTCTGATCAAAATTAAGCAAGGGTGAGCTCACTTATGGTCGGGGCTTAGCAAGTGGGGGAAAACTAATGCAAGGTAACAAGGTGAGACTGAGGTTGAGCAGTAAGCATTTTAGTTGGTCAACATTTTATTAACAACACCTATCTTAATAATAAGTGTGAATCCCAAGTATTCCCATTAAGCAAAGGTATAAGAGTATATCAAAAACACTTAAGTGAAACCACTTAAGCAAAACCATTGGCAGATCATAGGATCTCGATTTATTTCCATCTTCAAGTTCAATTATCATGTGAGGAGTCCAGGCTGCTCATAACCATGAGCACGGCTGATATATCAGTTTTACACTCTGCAGAGGTGGCGCATCTTTACCCATGAGTCGCGATTCCCTTCTAGCGCGGGTTAGCTAGACTCGTATTCACTTCCGAGGTGAATGGCCAGTGTCTCACTACGAGGCTTCTCCCTAGAGTCCTCATTACGCAAATGCTGGAAATGGTCAAACTGCATAAGGCACACCTACCGTAACCAACTTATAGTCCAGACTACAGGGTAAAGCTTTGGGAACTATGCCCGTATCCAATCTGCCTGAGCCGAAACTATAAGCGCTTGCCAGATGCCCCTGTTCCGGTCGACCACGACCAGCACCCAACATAAGACTTCCCTAGTTATTTAGCCAAGACCAGAGTCATGATAGTTCTCATGGTAGCACTGTTTTCCCGGGTGGTCACTCCATGTTCCAATTAATATGCAATAATCATGTTTAACCATCGGGTTAACAACAATAATGAAAACTTACCATTTTGGAACATTAATATCATAAGCGGAAGTAACTGCATAAAGTTAAGTTGTAGCAATATCATAGCTACTTGATTAGATCATAATCCTAGGTTAAACAAGGAGTAAGGATGGAAAGGTTATCTAAATAGGTAACCCATCAAATTATGCATATATTCATCTAAGAATAAACTTTATTAAATGTATTGTTTGGGATCAAACAGAGTATGCAGAGGGAGAAGTCCACTTGCCTTGCTTATTGAAAACTTGAGACTCTTCCACGGATCTGAATAGATCTTGATTCTTAACTACTAGATCAACCACTGAATATCACACAAACAAACAAGAACAAACACCACTCAATAACATACCACATTCACCATATGTAAAGCTAAAAGAAAGCCTAACGAAAAGAGCATTCGTTTTTCTAAAACGTCGCAAGTAATGGTTATAATACGAGGGTATTCTTTTCAAAAATGTGTGATCTATACTTTATAAAACAAGACATGAGCTTAAAATATATTAATTAATATATACAAATATTTGGTTCACCAAATTAATATTTTATAAAGCGTCATACGTGATATGTCTAATATTAAGGGTTTATAAGACGATAAAACACGTTAGAACGATGTTAAACCTTTTTAACCTTTTTAGAAAAGATAAATATTATATATCTAAGGTTAATGGCCTACGAAACACGTTATTAATTTTAGAAGCATTATGGAACATATTATAAATCATCGTTAAACCTTCACTTATGACAAATTAAGATATAAGTCTAAATAGATTTTATGTGAAAAGATCATTATTATTAAACACCTATTTATGGAAAGTTATGATATATGTTTTAATAAACTTTTATGTAAAAGACAATAAACAAACAATTATATTTTATTATAAAGTACATGTCCTATATTTTATTAAGGAAGCCATATACAAAACAATATACAAACTAACATTATTATTAAAGAACATGAACACTAATTTCCTTAGTTTATTCTTTAGGAAAAACTAAGTGACACATATATAAATAATATGAACTAATTTTAATTAAATGATTACTTAAGCCTATATAACTAGTTGTAAACTAATATAAATCTAATTAACTAGGTTATGAGAGGACATAATTAATCTATTATTTATCTTTACATTTAGTTTAGAAACATATGACCTAAATATGAATATTATATTCATTGGTATGTTATTAACTATTGTTTTTAGTTATGACGATGTGAGCACTTAATTAAGCCATTATATAATTGTTAGAAAAGTTATATGACATATTACTTTTAAGTTTCTATTTAATACGGCTATACTTAAACATCTATAATAAATCCTATTAAATCAAAATCATGATGTCTATTAAAAGGTCATTTTGTAGTTAGAAACAAATTCTCTAATTCTTTAGTAAGAAACCTATATTTACCAATATAACTATCCATTTCTTTAGTACTAAAATTCTATTTTTTCGATTTTTCTCCTTAAATAGAATTTATACGTATGCTAAAAATTGTTTATTTAATTCCTTTAACATTAATATACTAAGAATTAATTATAAATTACTAAATGGGACTTTAAATAACCTATTCATGGTTATTACTACGTACATAATTACTTTACTAATTCTACGTAATTTAGTGTCATACTTATGAATACATTTATTATGAATAGTAAAATCTGGCGAGGCGGTCCAGGGTGGGCGGGGTGGGCGCAGACGGTCCGGCCGGCGAGCACGAGTTCTGGCGAGGCGGTGTGGGCGAGCTCCGGTGGCAAGGTCTCGGCCAGGAAGAAGGGCGCGAGAAGAGAGCGAGCTCGGCAGTGGGAGAAAGGGAGAGGGCTCGGCTGGGAGGGAGAGCTCCATGGTGTGGCCGGGCTTTTATAGAGAGCGGGAGGGAGAGGGAGAGACGCCGAGGGGAGGGATGTGGTCGGTGGCCATTAATGGCGGGCGGCGGCCATGAAGAGAGGGAGGTAATGGAGGAGGGAGAAACGGACGGCATTGAAGCTCCATTAACGACGAAGACGAACGGTCGTGGGCGGGTGGCTCGGTCGCAGCGTCCTGGTTCGGCAGCGCGCGGTCGGACGGGGTCGGGCTTGCGCGCGGCTCTGGGCGTCGAGGCGGGGGCGAGGTTGCGCGGCCTCTGGCTGCAGCTACTGCTCGGCCGGGCGGCGTGCACGCGCGGGATGCGCTCGGCTGGGGCGCGACGGCTGGTGTGCAACTGAGAGAGCAGGGGAGAGGAATGAGAGAGAAGAGGGAGTGAGAGGTGGCCAGGGGGCCGGCGGCGGCTACAGGAAGGAGAAGGGCAGGGGCGCGGCGCGGCTCCTTGCTGGGCCAAATGGGCCAATTTAGTTAGGGTTTTGTTTCTTTTTTTTCTTTTTTTCTTTTTCTTTTCCTTTTCCGAATTCAAAATACATTTCGAAATAACCCTAAAAATCATAATAATCAAACCAAAATTATTTATAAACAACATATTAATTCTTGGACTAATATTTATTATATTATTTATGTGAATTTTCATTTAGGAAGAAATGATATTACATATTCAAAATCAATCATGAGCATTCAAAAATCATCCCAAAGGCAAATAAATAACGAACACTTAAGATAAAATTAATTACCATAAATATCATTATTAACTAAATATATTATTTTATTTAATGATTTTCATAGTGTCACAAATCTACCCCTCTTAAAAAGAATCTTGTCCTCGAGATTAAGAAAGGCTAGCAAGAAAACAAAGGTGATACATGGTTTATTTGTAGGTTCTTAGTTCTCATTGAACTCCTCCAAACTTAAGGAACTTTCTTACTTCTTTGCTCCAAAATGTATACTAATCAAGCGTCCTTCATCATCATACTTATAAAATGGTGGGTCTTCTGAACTATTGCTTAGGTCATGCTTGGCAGCTTTCTTCTCTAGTCGGTCCAGACGCTTCTTGGGGCATTCACGAATAATGTGTCCTTCATTTTTGCAGTAGTAGCAAGCACCTCTTGCTTTGAGTTCTTTGCGAGTCAACTTTGCTTGACCAACAGGGGGTGAGGGTTGATTGGGTGTCTATATCTCATATAGCTGAGTCTGACTTGATTCTTCTGTTTGGGTATCCATGTGTTTCGTGGCTTTTGCTTGTGGTTGGGGTGAACTAATCATATATCCAAACATTTTTCTATTCCTTTTGTTGTTCTTCATTCTATTCATCGAATATCTCTGTGACTCATTTTTCTCGTTCATAGTTGTTAAGGTAGGAATATTGTCGTTGGCATCATTTACTTCATTTCCATTAGGGTTCATCATCTAGTCAGAGGGTAAAAGAGTTAGTGAGACAGACTGCATAAGAGGCTTGCATGACATTAAGATAAAGAGCAACATTTTGATTTCCAATATAAGATTAGTTAAGGAACAAGGATGGTTTCAGATTTCCGCCTAGCTTCATCATACTACAAGAGCATACAAGTGTTATAATCCTTAACATAGATCTTTTAAACTTTATAGATTTCAGAGCATGATATCCAAATCATCTTTCTGATCCAAGAGTATTTCTTTGAGCACAAATTGAGAGAAAGATTTGAGCGAGACTTTAGGGCAACTAGAATAGAGCATCACATTGTTTGCATATAATAGATGACACCATACTTTATTTTCTTTATAAAAAGACAAAACACAATAGGTGCGAAAGATTCTCCAAATTTATTCATATATCACTTAGCACAACTACAATTTCTCAAAGGGGCAACAACTTGACACTTTTTCGTGAGACATACTCCTTCTAGCTAAACGATATATTATTCTTCCTTGATAGATGTACCAATCTGAGCTGGAGGTCGATTGTCTTCAACTACTATTCTTTCTCCAGACGGGGTTTCCAAACACATGGTTCTCTCAGTATGTTGGATCACTGCCTTAATTCTTTGTAACCAATTATTTCCAAGAATCACATCCTTTCCTATTGATTCTATCACTATAAGATCAACTGGAAAATCTATCCCATTGATTTTAACACTTACATTTGGACATATGTAGTTTACTAACATTTTTCCTTCGGGTGTACTGATGGTCTTCCTTGATCTCAAGGGACACTTAAAGATACCATACTTTGTTGCAAATTGGGCACTGATAAAAGAATGTGTTGTATGAGGATCATACAACACGGTGGCGATGGTTTTGTGAATGACTAATGTTCCAAAAATCACCGCATTATCATATGGAATAGTTCCTGTCACTGCATAACTTATCCTTACTGTGGACTCTTTCCGTTGTTTATTCTTTGTTGATGCATGGGTTTGAGGGTGTTGTCTTTTCTTTTGGACCTTATTGATCTCCACATCCTTCTTAGGACAACCATTAACAAGATGGTCGGTATCTCCACAGCCAAAGCAAGCACGATTTGATGAGTTACATGGTGGAGTTGTCTTTATGGTGTTGGTAGAAGTTTCTGTGCATTTTTGTTCATATTCCATGTCTGAAGACTGAGATAGCTTAATCTCGGAGGTGATCTGTAGTGAACTCTTCTCAGGACAGTTACGGAAGTAATGACCTTCACGTCCACATTGATAGCAAGCTTTTCTTGAAGTTATTTCTTGACCTTTTCCATATTTACCTTTTCGTTTCTTGGACCTGATGCGACGACGAGGCTGAAACTGTGTGCAAGTAATAGTCCATCCATCAATGTAACACTCATGTGTTTCTTCTTGGGGCTGGGCATTCTTGTGATGTTTCCTTTTTGGAATACCTGACAATTCATCGTCTGATAGTGCATCTGCTATTAGTTGTTCTTGGGGAGACCATTGTCTTTTTATACCAGAAAACAAAATCCGGTTCTTCTGTTTTGTAGTTTCACTTTCGTTTGTACTGATCTGGCGACAAGGAATTCCATAATACTCGCAACAACAACAGGTTCCAGGGTTAATTGTTTGTTGGTTTGGTTGTGCATCCTTTTGGGTCTTGAATTTCTATTCATCAGTTGTTTTATTCATAGTGTTGTTTTGATTTGCCAACACACCGCATTCTTTGCATTTAGTGACATCACTTGTCGTTGATATTCCAAGGTCTGACATCTGTATGGGTATGGAAGAATGGAAGGGACGAAAGGGTTGAGCAAAGACAGATTATAGAGAGCAGAGAAAACCAATATATCTAAGGTTTTACCTAGCTAACTGATGCCATTGTGGACAAAAATCACACAATACACCAACAATCATTTCAAAGAAGCAAATCAAACATGAACACAAAGGACAATGAACTCAAACATACCAACACAACACAATCCAATTCTACTCATTCAACCAAAACAAAAGGTGAGACAAGGTTTGGAATAAGAAAGATATTATAAAGTCAAGGAGTCAGGTAAGAAATAGCAAGGAGTTAGACAAGACTTATTTGTTGGTGGCCAAGAGTGAAATAAGATAACCATGAACTATTAAAGTGAGGATAAATGATACAACCAAGGATATAAAGTGAGTTAGGGAGAAAGCTTTATCAAGGAGACAAAATAGAGAGGCATTTTCAAGTAGGAGTAGGGAGACAAAGAATTCAATATATCAAGGTAGATATTGCGCAAGGGTGGCAATACAATGGAAAGAAAACAAAAGTATAAGAAGTCAAGGGTTATATAGCAATATTAGGGATTAAAAAACCACTTATAATATAATATAATATCGCCATTACCGATCTAGTCGAAAATCTTAGTACTAAAGAACAATCCTATCACCTTAGCCAAGAAATCAAATAATAGATCCAGGGGATCCATAACAAAACTTCTTGCAGAGTGGGGATAAGATAGAGAATAGGGCATCGTCGACAGCTTCGAGAGGGTTTCTTCTGGCAAACTTCGCTTCAAGTTCCGCAATCCTAGCTTGATCATCTTGCAATGCTTCTCATTAGAACCTTCTGATAGACCAAAAATCAGACAAGAAGGGTTGAAGATAAAAGAGACGAGGTTTTATATAAAGTAAGTTTTTATGGAGACAATTAAGTCAAGTTTTGAACGACTGACTGGGCTTTCCATTTCTAACTAATCTAGCGACCTACGGTCACATTGCTCTGATACCACTTCTGTCACACCTGTTTCTAAGGGCAGAGCCGGGTGCATAACATATGTGTGCCAGGATCTATTTCCACACATATGTTGACGTCACAAGTGTAATATATCAAAAGAACAATGCATAAGGGCGTAAATAACGATTATATTAACATATTACACTTCAAACAGACATAATGTCTTAACCTTTATTCATCAAAGTACAACGAACATGGACATCCATCCACAGGAAGATGACCGGGGGTATCACTAGACTAGCATCCATGGAGTTCAGCATCATATCTTCATCTGCAACTTCTGATCAAAATTAAGCAAGGGTGAGCTCACTTATGGTCGGGGCTCAGCAAGTGGGGGAAAAACTAATGCAAGGTAACAAGGTGAGGCTGAGGTTGAGCAGTAAGCATTTTAGTTGGTCAACATTTTATTAACAACACCCGTCTTAATAATAAGTGTGAATCCCAAGTATTCCCATTAAGCAAAGGTATAAGAGTATATCAAAAACACTTAAGTGAAACCACTTAAGCAAAACCATTGGCAGATCATCGGATCTCGATTTATTTCCATCTTCAAGTTCAATTATCATGTGAGGAGTCCAGGCTGCTCATAACCATGAGCACGGCTGATATATCAGTTTTACACTCTGCAGAGGTGGCGCATCTTTACCCATGAGTCGCGATTCCCTTCTAGCCCGGGTTAGCTAGACCCGTATTCACTTCCGAGGTGAATGGCCAGGGTCTCACTACGAGGCTTCTCCCTAGAGTCCTCATTACGCAAATGCTGGAAATGGTCAAACTGCATAAGGCACACCTACCGTAACCAACTTATAGTCCAGACTACAGGGTAAAGCTTTGGGAACTATGCCCGTATCCAATCTGCCTGAGCCGAAACTATAAGCGCTTGCTAGATGCCCCTGTTCCGGTCGACCACGACCAACACCCAACATAAGACTTCCCTAGTTATTTAGCCAAGACCAGAGCCATGATAGTTCTCATGGTAGCACTGTTTTCCCGGGTGGTCACTCCATGTTCCAATTAATATGCAATAATCATGTTTAACCATCGGGTTAACAACAATAATGAAAACTTACCATTTTGGAACATTAATATCATAAGCGGGAGTAACTGCATAAAGTTAAGTTGTAGCAATAGCATAGCTACTTGATTAGATCATAATCCCAGGTTAAACAAGGAGTAAGGATGGAAAGGTTATCTAAATAGGTAACCCATCAAATTATGCATATATTCATCGAAGAATAAACTTTATTAAATGTATTGTTTGGGATCAAACAGAGTATGCAGAGGGAGAAGTCCACTTGCCTTGCTTATTGAAAACTTGAGACTCTTCCACAGATCTGAATAGATCTTGATTCTTAACTACTAGATCAACCACTGAATATCACACAAACAAACAAGAACAAACACCACTCAATAACATACCACATTCACCATATGTAAAGCTAAAAGAAAGCCTAACGAAAAGAGCATTCGTTTTTCTAAAACGTCGCAAGTAATGGTTATAATACGAGGGTATTCTTTTCAAAAATGTGTGATCTATAATTTATAAAACAAGACATGAGCTTAAAATATATTAATTAATGTATACAAATATTTGGTTCACCAAATTAATATTTTATAAAGCGTCATACGTGATATGTCTAATATTAAGGGTTTATAAGACGATAAAACACGTTAGAACGATGTTAAACCTTTTTAACCTTTTTAGAAAAGATAAATATTATATATCTAAGGTTAATGGCCTACGAAACACGTTATTAATTTTAGAAGCATTATGGAACATATTATAAATCATTGTTAAACCTTCACTTATGACAAATTAAGATATAAGTCTAAATAGATTTTATGTGAAAAGATCATTATTATTAAACACCTATTTATGGAAAGTTATGATATATGTTTTAATGAACTTTTATGTAAAAGACAATAAACAAACAATTATATTTTATTATAAAGTACATGTCCTATATTTTATTAAGAAAGCCATATACAAAACAATATACAAACTAACATTATTATTAAAGAACATGAACACTAATTTCCTTAGTTTATTCTTTAGGAAAAACTAAGTGACACATATATAAATAATATGAACTAATTTTAATTAAATGATTACTTAAGCCTATATAACTAGTTGTAAACCAATATAAATCTAATTAACTAGGTTATGAGAGGACATAATTACTCTATTATTTATCTTTACATTTAGTTTAGAAACATATGACCTAAATATGAATATTATATTCATTGGTATGTTATTAACTATTGTTTTAGTTATGACGATGTGAGCACTTAATTAAGCCATTATATAATTGTTAGAAAAGTTATATGACATATTACTTTTAAGTTTCTATTTAATACGGCTATACTTAAACATCTATAATAAGTCCTATTAAATCAAAATCATGATGTCTATTAAAAGGTCATTTTGTAGTTAGAAACAACTTCTCTAATTCTTTAGTAAGAAACCTATATTTACCAATATAACTATCCATTTCTTTAGTAATAAAATTCTATTCTTTCGATTTTTCTCCTTAAATAGAATTTATACGTATGCTAAAAATTGTTTATTTAATTCCTTTAACATTAATATACTAAGAATTAATTGTAAATTACTAAATAGGACTTTAAATAACCTATTCATGGTTATTACTACGTACATAATTACTTTACTAATTCTACGTAATTTAGTGTCATACTTATGAATACATTTATTATGAATAGTAAAATCTATATATTTTCATTCGACTAGAAAATACGTGACTTAGTGCCTATTTCAATTTCTTCATGCAAATAAGTTTATACTTAAACTACTACTAACAATTATCGTTCCACACACAAAAGCGAAATTAACTATATTTCTAGTATAAAAATCACTAAGTTAGTGAATAGTGATCGTGTTCATTTTTAGAATTATAAAATCATACGCATTTTAAAATATTATCGCGGGGTTCAATTTTGGTCACACGTATACATCGGAATCATAAACTCCAAAATCATAAATGAATCGGCAAATCGTATCATCATAATATTACAACAATAATTCATAAATTCATAAATTAATTCAACGCATGATTTAGAAAATAAATATTTCGAGGTTATCTTCAACCTTGGGTTAGCTCATGTGCGTCGACGAGCAGGAGCGGGACAGGGGGTTCGACGACAGGGGCTCATGTGCGTCGACGAGCAGGAGCGGGACAGGGGGTTCGACGGCAGGGGAACGGGCGCGGTCGTCGTGTTGCGCGGATGGAACTCCGGCGAGGTTCCACGGACAGCGGGGTGGACGGCGACGGCGTAGACGAACTCCGGCGAGTTCCACGGGCGGTGAACGGCGTGCGGACGGTCCAGTTGGTGTGCTGCGCGATCGCGTCGATGACGAACGGCGTAACTCCGACGATGCGTTTGGACGGTGGGGCGCGACGGTGAGGCTCCACGGATGGTGGACGATTGACGAATGGTGTGGGCACGGTCACCGGGTGTTGCACGGGCAAGCTCCGGCGCGGGCAACGACGGCCACGGCCGCGACGGTCGGCTCCCGACGAGGGCGTAGAGCAGCGACGAGCGCTCGGCACAACGGTGTTGGTGGTCGGTCACGGAGGCAGAGGAGCGGAAGGGAGCTCGGTCGAGGTGGCCGGGGTGGGCGCAGACGGTCCGGCCGGCGAGCACGAGTTCTGGCGAGGCGGTGTGGGCGAGCTCCGGTGGCAAGGTCTCGGCCAGGAAGAAGGGCGCGAGAAGAGAGCGAGCTCGACAGTGGGAGAAAGGGAGAGGGCTCGGCTGGGAGGGAGAGCTCCATGGTGTGGCCGGGCTTTTATAGAGAGCGGGAGGGAGAGGGAGAGACGCCGAGGGGAGGGATGTGGTCGGTGGCCATTAATGGCGGGCGGCGGCCATGAAGAGAGGGAGGTAATGGAGGAGGGAGAAACGGTCGACATTGAAGCCCCATTAACGACGAAGACGAACGGTCGTGGGCGGGTGGCTCGGTCGCAGCGTCCTGGTTCGGCAGCGCGCGGTCGGACGGGGTCGGGCTTGCGCGCGGCTCTGGGCGTCGAGGCGGGGGCGAGGTTGCGCGGCCTCTGGCTGCAGCAGTCGCTCGGCCGGGCGGCGTGCACACGCGGGATGCGCTCGACTGGGGCGCGACGGCTGGTGTGCAACAGAGAGAGCAGGGGAGAGGAATGAGAGAGAAGAGGGAGTGAGAGGTGGCCAGGGGGCCGGCGGCGGCTACAGGAAGGAGAAGGGCAGGGGCGCGGCGCGGTTCCTTGCTGGGCCAAATGGGCCAATTTAGTTAGGGTTTTGTTTCTTTTTTTCTTTTTTTCTTTTTCTTTTTTCTTTTCCTTTTCCGAATTCAAAATACATTTCGAAATAACCCTAAAAATCATAATAATCAAACCAAAATTATTTATAAACAACATATTAATTCTTGGACTAATATTTATTATATTATTTATGTGAATTTTCATTTAGGAAGAAATGATATTACATATTCAAAATCAATCATGAGCATTCAAAAATCATCCCAAAGGCAAATAAATAACGAACACTTAAGAGAAAATTAATTACCATAAATATCATTATTAACTAAATATATTATTTTATTTAATGATTTTCATAGTGTCACACATATACTGATAACAATTTGATCTAACACTGAATAAGACTGCACAAAACATGAGCAACAGATTCAGCATGATCCACAGGGACTTGGAACTTCTGCCCCCATCCAAGGAGTGCCTTCTTCCTTGGTCCCTTCGTCCTCGATCCCGTGAGGGTGCTGATCTAGATGAAAATTGAATAAGACACCAGTCTATGGAAATTGGAACTATGGAAAAGTAACAAGTGATAACAGAGATATAATTTATCATCAAAGGCTAAATGTAGAGTTCCTTGCACAACGTGCCCAAAGGTAGAAACAATGAAGTCAGAACTATCAGGAATGAGCTAGTTGGTAAACTTTCTATTTTCTATCTTTGCAAATACAAGATGGGTAACACAAAAACTGAAGGTGCAGAAATAAACCTTTTCAATTTAGCATAACATGTGTGCCCACCATCATCAAAAGAATAAGACTGTCCAAAATATGACTAATGTGGCAGTCCCTTACTTTAAAAATGAAAGAAAGAAAGAAATGTGTCAACCCCAATTGAAAGAAAGAAAGAAATGTGTCAACCCCAATTTTCAGGATTATTGCTGATTGACAAAATATTGTCGATCAGGTGTTAGTATTAGTTCACTACAAGCACAGAATAATCTAAGGAACTTTAGAAGGATTCAAATATGGTCATCCAATAATATGCTAGCGAGTCCTAAAATCCCCAAGATGTTTTTCCATCGTGATATATGATACAAAAGGTTGGATGAAATAATGTCAAGCACAGAGTCACAGACCTATGACCTATGAGCAAATTATCACATCAGACATGAGCAAATAGATAGCCAATAGCACAACTTGATAACCTCTTATAACATAAAAAATAGAACAGGGTTGTATTTTAACATATTTACATGGAAAAAAGATTTAATGCCTTAAAAATGACTCCAAAGGAAAACTCAAGTTGGTGTAGAATTCATCTATCTATCACTGGCAAATATAAATTGTCCACATCAACTAAAACAAACCTTCTCGAGCGAGGCGAGGCGAAATTAAACAAAGGAAACTTATATGCTCCCAATCTTATGATTTTACCTTCTCAACAGTTATGACCCGACCTTGCAACACAGAACGGTCTAGATATTTGATGTAGCGATCTGCCTCCTTAACAGCAGCCATGGTAAAAAACCCAAACCCACACGATTCCCTTGTCCAAGGACCATACACAATGCTTGCATCAATCACCTGGACGAATTTTTGCAGGTTTCTACAACAAATATTTGGACTGTTATACACCCTTTACTTAAAAGAGTTATACAACTTTGCATGCACCCTTTACTTAAAAGAGTGATTGTTACTGAACAAAGTTATACACTTCGGTAGGCCAACACCCATCGAAATTGATGGCACCGTATCCACGACATAGGACAAGAACGAAAGTGACAGATATGATTTACACAACATAGCAGAAGAATATGGCTCTTTGTAGCCAATGCGGTGCCCAGCAAAAGCAATGAAAGTATCACCTGGCCTGAGGTGCCTTGGCATGAAGGAGCCACCACCTTTCGGCTTTGAAGATTCGATGTCATCGTCTCCCTTCTTCGTGTTGTATGCCACATCTAAGAGAAACACGACGACGTCATCGAACAGAAGAGTAATGCTTCGATCAAGCGCCATGCTGGCATGGTGTGAGAGACGATGCACAGCGACAGAGAGCCAGGCTGAGCATCAAAGCCCACTCGGGCGAGCGGACACTAGATATGGGGAACGTACAACTGGATCCGCACATGGAGGCCGTGGATCCACACACCTACCGATCGGACGGCGCCAACGATGCCAACGATGTGGGGTTGGGGGTGCCAGAGGCTGGAGTCAGCCAGTCAAGCACGAGCACCGATGCCAGAGCCGTTGTGTGTAGAGGCGCTGGTGGACAGGGTTCGGGGGAAGCTGCGACGATGAGGAGGATGTCATGTTGTGGGAGTTGGAGAGGACAGGTACGCGGTTATCGTCGTGATAGCCACAGCTACGAGGGAGAGCGCAACGTCACCTAGGGTTCAGAGTAGTGAGAGAGAACACACGGGGGGAGGGGGGACGACGACTACCATATCACCAAGATGGGGCCGAGGGGAGGAGTCGTGTGCGCGGGGGCAGGCGAGGGTGCGGCTCGTGTGGACGCCTACCTTGCTATCTTAATAGGAGTAGTATAGATTATTCATTGAACTTCAAGTTTAGTTTCTTTAGCGTGTGGGTTAAGTGATTGGATGCTGCTAGAACCACATGCAATTTCTCGATATTCTTTATTGTTTAGGTACAATTCCCCTAGTGTTGGGAAATGATCTTCATTGAAGATGTTATCAATGTACTAAGTCATGAACAAATCTCTAGTTCTAGGCTCTAAATATTGGATTGTGGATAGAGATTTATAACCAACATATATCACCAACTTCCTACGAGGTTCTACGGATGTACCTAGGGTCATGATATCAACACATATATAGCACAACCAAATTTACATAGATTGGAAACCATTGGTTGTTGACTACGCCTTAACTGGTGGGAAAAAGCAAAGTGGTAAGCATATGGTTTATATTGAATCAATTCTGCAACATGCAAAATTGTGTGTCCCAAAAACTAGTTGGAAGTGTGTTATCTTGTAGAAATAGCATGGTAATGAATTTTATTCTTTTAAGCAAGGACCCAATGAGTTCATTTTGTGTATGCACATGGGGTATAGAATGATCCATGTTTATGCCTTGGAGGTAAACTCTCCAACATTATTCATTCCTATTGGCTATATGCGGTCCTTTGAGAAGCTCGCACACAAATAGATAATCTAGGCAATATTTTTTTGCAAATATGTTGTTCTGTATGGACAACATGTGTCTCCACTTAGTATAAGCATATGTAAGAACCATGAAATTTATAAAGGGCATCGGCAGGGGGTGAGCCGGACCACAGATGTCATCTTAAAGTATCTCTAGGAAATTCGTGGTCTCCGCCTTTACTTTTAGGTATGAAGGCTTAATTATCAATTTTTCTTTAGCACAAGAGACATATAGAAAGTATTTATATTTTTTATTTAGTTTTCATGCCATGGCCAGCAGAATTAGTTATGATGTTTCCTAGTCTTTCATGCCATACTCGGAAGGGCTCTAGATTTTTAAATTCAGTAAACATCGCCACGAATTCATTAGGTGGTTTAATTCTAAAGAAATACAACCCAGAAGAGGTGTCAAGTTTTTTATACCACTCTGTCTCGCATATGTCTGATGTAGTAATATGGAGGTATTCAACATCATCCGCACATGTAGTTGTAACGTGATAACCACTATGACCAATATATTTGAACGTGAGGAAAGTATGAGTTGCTCTTGGATACAAGAACACTTCTTCAATAAAGAACCTATTATCATTATGGAGGATGATAGCGTCTCTACTAGAGCCTACAACATGGTTACTATTGTTTATGATAGTAGTAATATTCTTAGCCTTCTTTTGAAGTGTCTAAAAATAAGTTGTCTCTCTAAGTATTGAATTTATGGTCGCACCATCAATCAGACACACTTTATCATTTGCCTCCATCACGGGAAGTAGCGGTCTTGTTCTAAATATATAAAATATAAATTTATCATTCAGGGTGATAATATATAACAAAATAAAGACAAGCAAACCATACATACCAACATATGTATAACAAGATCACACAAAAAATCAATCTCAATTATCAAAATCAAGTATGTTAGAAGAGAGCATTTATTACATCATGGCCAAATTAAAGTTATTTCAAAATCAAAATATTAGCTAAGAAGTTAAGTATGGAGCTAATGGTCGATAACTCGATCTACTCCATGAGACCACCATTATCATAACTAAAACCACCATTGCCTAGCAGAGCTTCACTAACAGTGGTGGACATCAACATCCATGGTGGCATGACTAGATTGTTCAGCAGTCTTAGGCGACTTAGGGTGGGGCTCTTCATTCCAAGCTTCTACAAGTGACCGGGCAAAGTGAGCATATGAGTTTTGGCATTTCTTCAAATCTCAATACATGCCAATTAGATGTTTCTCAATGGCGCATTGACGGAACAAATGTTGTAGGAACTCACACCTGAAACAACCTTTGTTAGCATGTTTTGAGGCACTTGCATCGCCTTTCTAGATGTTGCCTTTTTTTGCCTTCATCACATGTTTTGAGGCACTTGCATCACCCTTCTAGATGTTGCCTTTTTCTTTGCTTTTTCCATTGTCATGACTATCGGTGCCCCAAATATGGGGTACCCACTCCTGCTGGGTCTAGGAAAGACCCATGTGGCTATCCGTAGCCATGGATAACGAGTGATCTACCATGACTTAGGGCCTATGCCCGTTCGGCAGGGCCTCAAACCTTTGGTTTGGTGTCATCTCAGGTCCTGGTGGTGGGACTACTCGACAACTACACCTATGGGGCGGTCTCAGACCCCCACATGTGCCATCTAGTCGCCTGACCAAGGGAAGTCCGATGCCGCCATGTGCCTGAGCCATTACGGAAGGATCCAGACTTCCCTAAGTCCCTTCCAGACTCCCAATCATGGGAGGTCTGGTTGAGCCACGTTAAAAGTCTCCTAGAGGGGGTGAATAGGCAAAACCTAAAAATTATAAACTTTGAACACAATCTCCGTCGGAGATTAGCATTAGAATAAGTATGAATATAATCAGAGTGTGGAAGAGAGTTCTTCTTGCCACGAGTTGCTCAATCAACGTGGATAATTTTGGGAGCTAACTCAAAAAGATAACCAAGAGAACTTTAGAGAGAGGAGAGAAGAGGAATCAAAACAAGAAGTAATGATCAACACAAATGAAGACAACAATTTGTTTTGTGTGGTTCGGTTCCGAAGAACCTACTCCCCTTGAGGAGGCCATGCGGGCCTAGTATCTTTCTACCCTTTCCCTCTCTCAAACGATCACGAAGACCGGTTGAGCATGCTTCACTATCTCGGGACACCAAGTCCCGCAAGGGCCTCCATACAAAGAATTGGAGCCTCTTGCCTCACTTTACAATCAAGAGAATAAGAGCGAGAGCGAAGAGAACAAACAAAGCTCAAATGACAACAAGATCTTGCAACGCTCAAATGCGCTAGCCGCTATGTCTCTCAAGCACAAATCGAACAAATGCAGCGCAGGAAGAGCTTTGAATGCATGGAGATGTTGCACTTAATGTTTGGAAGGTTGGGAGGGGTCTTATGTCCTTAATGTGCTGGTTGAGGGGATATTTATACCCCAACCACTCAAATAGCCGTGGGAGAAAAGTAGCAATAACTACACAATTGGGTGGTGCACCGGACAATGAACAGTGCCTATCTGGTGCACCACCGAATAGTATACAATACCTCATACATGTAGTCGTTCTGTGTTGCAGGTGACCGTTGCTGCTATTGACAGATTGTCCGGTGCACACCGGAAATTCCGGTGCTCCCTGTCGAATTTTCCCGAGGCTAGCTGGTTTGTTGACCTCCGCTATAAATAGCATCAGACAGTCTAGTGCACACCAGACAGTCTAGTGCACACCAGACAGTCTAGTGCACACCAGACAGTCTAGTGCCATCTAGCAGCATACCAATTTTCTTTCTTTTCTTCAATTCTTTTTCAAATCCTTTTGACTATCCTTTAGGGTGTTCCTATAATTTAGACAAAGATATGTGCTATCAATCCAACTAGTGTAAGCATTATTTCTTGGACTTTTTTGTCTCCAACTCATAACTTTGATTTTGCCCAAACTAGCTCCAAAAGAGTGATTCTTTGAAACTGAGCATTCCAACCTCCTTAGATGTGTCAAAATGGTTCCTAGGGGTATATGCAACTTGACCAAAATGTGAAACTAGGTATTCTTTATATTTTCCAAGATTTACCCCTCTATGGTTGGTTTTGAGTTGTTTCTGACTTAGAACTGAGTTGAGTGAACTTATGCACCTGTGAATCATAGACTAGGCATACAAGTTAGTCCATAAGGTTATGATGGTAATAAAGTACCAAAATCAATTAGAGAAAATGGTTGGAGCCATTTCCCTTTCACATGTGTCCAGTAGCTCTTGGTCCGTGCTCCCCGCTCGGGCGGAGTCCCAGTGCCGCCATGTGGCTTGTGGCTTGTGGCGCGTGACGTAAGCCAACAGGCGAAGCCTGATGAAAGCCACTCGCATGTGGCAACCCTGCATTAAATACAGATAAGACGTGCACCGGTCCACTATGGTGGCAGGTGGCATGATCAGTTCCGCAACACATGGGCTGCACTGTTACCCACGTGTTATCGAGGCAAAGACCATTGACCCACTGCGCTGCGTGTGAGTAACTCCTATCATGACTCTTGCTATTCCCACTACAACACCAGGTGAAGAGACGGGTGGAGGGGGCAGGATGACACTGTCCATACTCCCCTATGCACGACAACGTATCAGGCTATACCGCAACCTACATCAAAGCCTATGCTCGAGCTCTGACTAGACGAGACAAGAGTGTGGCTTGGCAGGAAATCCACACGAAGACCAAGAGAAGATATCTGATGGTCGCATAGGAAATCTTGGTATGCCAAGATTCGTCACTCAGTCTTCTATACATTTAGTATTAGATTACCAAGCCCACTGGTCGGTGGCTCGGTCACCATGTATGTGCCTCCTTTGGGCTATAAAAGGGAGAGCGCACACACAATAGTGAGGGGGGAACATCCGAGTTCGGGAGGACCCGAGTTTATCTTGAACCTCAACAATACAGCCAACAAAGTGGAGTAGGGTATTACGCTCCTGTGGGGGATATATATCCCCCGGGTCCACTAGAAGGCTAGAATACCTCGCGAAAGGCCTTGGGCCCATTGTTTCGCAAGGCCATCCCTTCGTGGGCCTGGGGAGGAATGTCTAGCAGAATGGATCGGCGCAAGATTGGATCAACTCGAGCCTAGGTGGCCCAATGAATTCAAGCATTATCCACAGCAGTGATCTGTTTCTCCCACGCTGCGGCCTCAGGCGTCGGAGCTGAATGATGATAAGTCGGCAGAATAATAGGAAGATAAGCTCAGTCGGTTCACTATTACTTAGTCGCATGTTGTTATCATATCCACATGTAACGCCCCACGGTCGAGTATATAAGGCCTAGGGGGCACCCCCTCGAACACAACTCACTCATTAGCCATCTACTTAGCTCTCTAGCATCTCTGGTACTAGAGAACTCCCCTGTAACCCACCACATAAAAGATCCACACCAGGACGTAGGGTATTACACATCTCAAAGCGGCCCGAACCTATACAAGATTGTCTACTGTCTCTCGTGCATCCGGCATGAACCATCGAGCTACAGTCGGTAACACCGTCCTACTCCAAAAAGCACCTCGAGGGGCAACCCTGGGTGCACGGTCGGACCCAAAACACTGACAGCTGGCGTGCCAGGTAGGGGGTGTGTCACTGATCCAAGCTAGCTCAATGGCCATCACTTTCCAGCACAAGATCATCCTCCGCCCTGGATCCGTTTTCTGCTTCGGAACCATTTCATCCGTGGCAGACGAAGAGGGAACTCTACATCACATCGTGGATCCGCCGGAGAGAAAACCTTCCTCGACAATCTCCGGGAAAGCCAGAGCGAAGCAGGAAAAAGCGCACCCTCCAGCGCTCCGAGCGAATACTACCTCCAGCAAGCCAGGAGCAGAGGATCCGTCTACCCGGAGAACCCCACTGTCCACCTCCTCTATAGAAAAATGGACACGGATCACAAGGAAAAAGGAAGCAAACGAGGTAAATGCTCATCAAGCTGCTCTTCTGGTACCTCTGCCCTCAAAGGAGAACAGAAAGAAGCTTGTCGCTACGACGGTTCCATTCTACCCGATGTCCTCTTCATCGGGGGAAGAGTGGAATCGACCCTCGTCTCCGACGATGAACCAACCGTGCTGGGGGAGGAACCTCTTCAGCGGGAATCTCGCCAACGAAGGAACCGACGCCAAAATATCCGGCGACATCATGAAGCTGGAGAGCGGGATCCAGCGTAGCCTGTGTCACGAGATGAGATCTCAGAGGTAGGAGAAACTCCAGAAGAACGGGTCTTCAGGGAAAGAAGGAATTCCCGACGATGTGATCGTCGGCAAGCTCAAGAGCAGGCCGAACAGGAGGTGAGACAACGCTGAGAGAACCCTCTTCTCGGACGGAACCTGAACCCCGACTTCGCCCGAGCCATGAACACACCGAGCGAGGTTGGTGGAGTATTGGCTCGGATATCCGATGGCCTCCCCCAGACTCTAGACGCCGAGGGCTAAGGGCGGCTGCTCACTCGGGCAGCTAATCATCTTCTGCCTCTCGCTCATCCTCCGAGCGATCTACGACATGCCATCAACAGTCGGCGGGACGCACGAAGCTCCATCAATGCTTCACACGAACGACGACACGAGAACAAGATTCGACGCCAAGAAGAGTATGATCGAGATCACAGCATCCCTGCGTGAAGTCAGGCCACCAGAGTTGAGTCGGCAACAGCTTCAACCGGCGGCACGACCCGGGGACGGTCGAGGCACCACGTCCACAACTCCCCTCCCTGGGACCGACATCATCATCATCGACAGGAGGACACATGTGGAGTATCGGCGCTCACTCCATGTCTCAGGGCCATTCAGTGGCCCCCTAACTTCAAAGTCTCCAACGTCGACAAGTACGAGCCTAAGTAGGACCCGGGAGGCTGGTTGGTCGTCTATACCACCGCTATCCGAGCCGCTAGGGCAACTGAAGATGTGATGACTGCATACTTGCCCATCGTCCTCGGGCAAGATGCGCTGCAATGGCTATGACACCTACCCCGACACTACATCGACGACTGGAGCGATTTCAGTCGGTGCTTCATCGCCAACTTCCAATCTCTCTCCGACAAACTAGCGCAGCCATGGGACCTCAAATCCATCAAGCGCCGAGGGGATGAGACTCTCCGGTCGTATCTCAAAAGGTTTCAGACCATGAGAAATCGTATCCCCGAGGTTGCAAAAGCAGCAGTAATCGAGGACTTCTACCGGGGATCTAATGACTCGGCCTTCGTCCGAGCCATACTGCAAAAGGCGCCGACTACCTCCGAGCAGCTATTCTGGGAAGTGGACTTCTACATCACCACTGACGAACAAGCTCAAGACCTCATCGGAGGAGCAAATCCTACACCGACAGCACCGCGATGCGACACGAACCAACAACCCGACAAGCGTTGGGAGAAGAGGCCTCGCGAAGAAGTCCACACCGCCGGACCACCCGCCTCTCACGCCCGAGGAGCACCTCGCTGAGGCGAACGTACATTGGACGACATCCTCGACGCCCAGTGCCCGTACCACAAGGACATGTGCCACACCCTCCGGAACTGCAAAGACTTCAAGCACTCTATCGGGAACGGCCGACCCTTCCAACCTCTACCACCTCCCCCACCACGAGGGGGACCCGGAGAACCTCGACAACCTCAACAATAAGAAGGGGGAGGAGGCGGAGCATTCCCACACGTCGACGGAGAAGTCAACGTCATCTTCGACGGACATGGGTCGCAAGAAAGTAAGAGGCAGTAGAAGCTCAACGACCGTCAGATACTGGTGGCGGCCACCGGTCCTCCCGCCCCGTATCGATGGTTCGAACACCCGATCATCTTCACTCGGGCGGATTAGTGGCTCAACTTCGATCATTCGGGCAAGTACCCGCTCCTCGTCGATCCGGTGATCCGAGAGAGCAGGGTAAAGAAGGTGTTAGTGGACGGGGGAAGCAGCATCAATGTCACCTTCCCCCGGACACTTCAAGGCTTGGGAGTCGCACTAAAAGAGCTCCACGAGTTAGACACTCCTTTCTTCGGCATCGTGCCGACTGAAGGAGAATATCCACTCGGACACATCTACATGCCGGTCACCTTCGGAACTCTGGAAAACTACAGAACCGAGTTCCTGAGGTTCGAGGTGGCAAGCTTCGACTGCGGATATAACACCATCATCAGCAGGCCTAGATTGGCGAAGTTCATGGCCATTCCGCATTATACATACATGATATTGAAGATGCCTAGACCACAAGGAATCATCATTGTGCGTGCTGACTTCCAAGGCACCGCAGAGTGCTTCCGAGTGGCCATTCAGGTGGCCCTCACCACTAAACCATCAACGACTTCTTCTACGCAGGCGAACTCAAAGCCTAAGGAGGACCTCACAGTACCTGCAAATGAAGCTCAAGTTGTGACCTCTATGCGACCGACTGAGGAAACCAAGAGAATCAACCTCGGGTTCGCTGATGAACGCAAGACTGCCATCATCAGCTCCAACCTGGATGACAAATAGGAAAGCGAGCTCGTCCAGTTTCTGCAAGATAACCAAGTCGTATTCGCATGGCAACCTGCGGATATGCCGGGAGTCCCGAGAGAGCTGGCCGAGCACAAATTGAAGGTCTATCCCCAGGCGAGGCCGATCCGATGTCGTTTCACGCCCGACAAGAGAGAAGCCATCCGTGCTGAGTTAGCTCGCCTAGTCGCGGCAGGATTCATTAGAGAAGTACTGCATCCTGAGTGGTTAGCAAATCCTGTTCTTGTACTCAAAAAGAATAAAGTGGATTGGCGCATGTGCGTCGACTATACAAATCTCAACAAACATTGTTCGAAGGATCCCTTCGGACTTTCTAGAATAGACTAGGTGGTAGACTCAACCGCCAGGTGTTTTGTGTTGTCCTTCTTGGATTGCTACTCCGGGTACCATTAGATCAGCCTGGCAAAAGAAGACGAGGAAAAAACTGCATTCATCACCCCGTTTGGAGCTTTTTGCTATACATCCATGTCGTTCGGCCTCAAAAACGCTGGAGCGAGTTACCAGAGAGTCATTCAGACATGCTTAGCCGATCACTGGGGCAAGTGTGTAGAAGCTTATGTGGATGACGTGATGATCAAGACAGAAAACTCAGAAAAAATCATTGAAGATTTATAGTTGGTCTTCAACAGTCTGCGGTGATATCGGTGGAAGCTTAATCCAGAAAAATGTGTCTTTGGAGTACCAGCAGGAAAATTGCTCGGATTCATTGTCAGCCACCGAGGAATTGAAGCTAACCCAGAAAAGATCGAGGCTATCATGAGGATGGAAGCACCACGGTCACAGAAGAAAGTGCAAAGACTTACTGGATGCATGGTAGCTTTAAGCAGGTTCATATCAAGGTTAGGAGAAAAAGGCTTACCATTCTACAAATTGCTCAAGAAGGTGGATAAGTTCTAGTGGACCTCAGAAGCCCAGGAAGCCCTTGATACTTTGAAAAAGTTCCTGACAACACCGCCAGTGTTAAAGCCACCACGCCGAGCCACGCCAAGTCAGCCGACCGAAGATCTGTTGTTGTACATCTCTTGCACGACTCACGTGGTGAGCACCGCGTTGGTAGTCGAGTGAGCAGAGGAAGGACATGCATATCCAGTACAACATCCCGTCTATTTCATCAGTGAAGTTTTGGGACCCTTAAAGAAGAAATATCCTCAAGTTCAAAAACTATTGTATGCAGTACTTCTAACTGCACGCAAGCTCCGTCACTACTTTGACGACCACAAAGTCATAGTAGTCACTGGATTTCCAATAGGGGATATTCTCCACAACAAAGAAGCCATCGGGAGGATAGCCAAGTGGGCCTACGAGCTGGGAGCTCACGACATCGAGTTTAGGCCTCGCACTGCAATAAAGACTCAAGCACTAGTTGACTTCGTATCAGAGTGGACCGAGCAACAAGTACCAGATAACCCGGAGACTGCAGAAGTATGGCGGATGTATTTCGATGGCTCGCTGAAGCTGTAGGGGGCAGGCGCAGTCCTCTTCATTGCACCTGGAGGTGAACAACTTAAATATGCTCTTCAGTTGTTATTCTCAGCATCCAATACTGCAGCAGAATATGAAGCTTTGATCCACGGACTGAACATCGCCATATCACTGGGCATTAAGAGATTGATGGTATATGGAGATTCACTGGTGGTCATAAGTCAGATAAATAAAGAATGGGATTGCTTGAACGACTCTATGGGCAAGTACTGCACAGCCGTCCGAAAGCTGGAAGACAAATTTGAAGGGTTGGAATTTCATCATATAGAGAGAGATCGCAACGCGGCAACGAAAGTCGCCTAGAGGGGGGGGGGGGGGGTAAATAGGCAAATCTGAAATTTATAAAGTTTAAGCACAACTACAAGCCGAGGTTAGCATTAGAAATATAATCGAGTCAGAAAGAGAGGGCGAAAACAAATCACAAGCGAATAAGAGCGGATGACACGATGATTTGTTTTACCGAGGTTCGGTTCTTGCAAACCTACTCCCCGTTGAGGTGGTCACAAAGATCGGGTCTCTTTCACCCCTTTCCCTCTCTCAAACGGTCACTTAGACCGAGTGAGCTTCTCTTCTCAATCAATTGAGACACTTAGTCCCCGCAAGGACCACCACACAATTGGTGTCTCTTGCTTTGATTACAAAGAACTTGGAAGCAAGAATAGAGGAAGAAGAAAAGCGATCCAAGCGCAAGAGCTCCAAAGAACACAACAAAACTCTCTCTTCTAGTCACTATTGCTTTGAGTGGAATTGGGACTTGGAGAGATTTTGATTCACTCTATTTGTGTCTTGTATTGAATGCACTAGCTCTTGTATTGAATGTGTTGGCTGAAAACTTGGATGCCTTGAAGTGTGGTGGTTGGAGGTATTTATAGCCCCAACCACCAAAGTGGCCGTTGGGGAAGGCTTCTGTCGACGGGCGCACCGGACAGTCCGGTGCGCCAGCCACATCACCCAACCGTTAGGGTTCGACCGTTGGAGCTTCTGACATGTGGGCCATCGGACAGTCCGGTGGTGCACCGGACAGGTACTGTTCACTGCCCGGTGCGCCATCTGGCGCCTGCTCTGACTCTGCGTGCGTAGTTGGCACTGTTCACTGTTCAGTTTTGCAGTCGACCGTTGGCGCTGTAGCCGTTACTCCACTTGGCACACCGGACAGTCCGGTGCTACACCGGACAGTCCGGTGAATTATAGCGGAGGGCAATTCCAGAAACCCGAAGTGACAAGTTCGGAGTGATTCTCCCTGGTGCACCGGACACTGTCCGGTGCGCCAGACCAGGGCAGCCTTCGGTTGCCTTTTGCTCTTTTTATTTGAACCCTTTCCTGGACTTTTTATTGGTTTGTGTTGAACCTTTGGCACCTGTAGAACTTATAATCTAGAGCAAACTAGTTAGTCCAATTATTTGTGTTGGGCAATTCAACCACCAAAATTATTTAGGAAAAGGTTTGACCCTATTTCCCTTTCAATCTCCCCCTTTTTGGTGATTGATGCCAACACAAACCAAAGCAAATATATAAGTGCTGAATTGAACTAGTTTGCATAATGTAAGTGCAAAGGTTACTTTGAATTAAACCAATTTACATTTCATAAGATATGCATGGATGCTTTCTTCTATTTTAACATTTTGGACCACGCTTGCACCACTTGTTTTGTTTTTGCAAATATTTTTGGAAATTCTTTTCAAAGTCTTTTTGCAAATAGTCAAAGGCATATGAGTATGATTTTGAGAAGCATTTTCAAGATTTGAAATTTTCTCCCCCTGTTTCAAATGCTTTTCCTTTGACTAAACAAAACTCCCCCTCAAGGAAATTCTCCTCTTAGTGTTCAAGAGGGTTTTAGATATTAATTTTGAAAGGAGTCATACCAATTTGAAATTATATCAAAAATAAGATACCAATTGAAAAACTTCTTTTAATACCAATTGAAAGACTACATTTTTGAAATTGGTGGTGGTGCGGTCCTTTTGCTTTGGGCTAATACTTTCTCCCCCTTTGGCATGAATCGCCAAAAACGGTTACTTGTGAGTGAAATATAAGCCCTTTTTCAAACTTTCTCCCCCTTTGGTAAATAATATATGAGTGAAGATTATACCAAATTGGAGAACAGTGCGGAGTGACGGCGAAGGAAAATAATACAATGGAGTGGAGTGGAAGCCTTGTCTTCGCCGAAGACTCCATTTCCCTTTCAATCTATGACTTAGCATGTAATACACTTCAAAACCACATTAGTCATAGCAAATGAAAGAGATATGATCAAAGGTATATAAATGAGCTATGTGTGCAAGGAATCAATCAAAGTTCCTAGAATCAAGAATGTTTAGCTCATGCCTAAGTTTGGTAAATGTTTTCTCATCTAATGGCTTGGTAAAGATATCGACTAATTGTTCTTTGGTGCTAACATATGCAATCTCGATATCCCCCGTTGTTGGTGATCCCTCAAAAAGTGATACCGAATGGCTATGTGCTTAGTGCGGCTGTGTTCAACGGGATTATCCGCCATGCGGATTGCACTCTCATTATCACATAAGAGAGGGACTTTGGTTAATTTGTAACCATAGTCCCTAAGGGTTTGCCTCATCTAAAGCAATTGCGTGCAACAATGGCCTGCGGCAATGTACTCGGCTTTGGCGGTAGAAAGAGCTACATAATTTTGTTTCTTAGAAGCCCAAGACATCAGAGATCTTCCCAAGAACTGGCAAGTCCCTGATGTGCTCTTTCTATCAATCTTACACCCTGCCCAATCAGCATCTGAATATCCAATTAAATCAAAAGTGGATCCCTTGGGGTACCAAAGGCCAAACTTAGGAGTATGAACTAAATATCTCAAGATTTGTTTTACGGCCCTAAGGTGAACTTCCTTAAGATCGGCTTGGAATCTTGCACACATGCATATGGAAAGCATAATATCCGGTCGAGATGCACATAAATAGAGTAGAGAACCTATCATCAACCGATATACCTTTTGATCTACGGATTTACCTCCCGTGTCGAGGTCGAGATGTCCATTGGTTCCCTAGGTGTCTTGATAGGTTTGGCATCCTTCATCCCAAACTTGGTGAGTATATCTTGAATGTACTTTGTTTGGCTAATGAAGGTGCACTCTTGGAGTTGCTTGACTTGAAATCCTAGAAAATACTTCAACTCCCTGTTGGAACTTGCTCTCCCGAGCAAGATGATCCAACGGGGGAGTAAAAGTAATGCAGACAAGGTTTTTTGCTCAGGAAGGCAATTGCTCTGTTAATCTAGCCTCTCAAGGGCACTGTGCGGGGGTATTTATAGGTGCCTGAGTGCCCAGCATCTTGAGTTAAGGATGCATGTGCCCTCAAGTGCCCAGGTTATCCCCGGAATATTCCCATAAAGCAGGGTTACAAACTGTAATTACAGGGGAGCCTTTACAAATTAGGCTCGTAATGCGTAGCGGCCACGCAGGGCCTGTTACAATGGGTCGGATCACGCGTGGGCCTCCGTGTTGGACGAGACCGCGGGATGGGACGACCTCGTCATAGGCCTTCGTCCTGCGACGCGTGGGACGAAGGGTAAAGTCTGCCAGTCGTCTTGTCTCCGTTGGTGCAGCGAGACTGGCGAAGGCATCGAGCGAAAGGTGGCGTCTTCGCCTTCGCCCCAACATTTGCCCTCCGAGGGACTAGTTCGACTAAGTCATCTGGTGCCAAAGGCGTCGCTAGATGGTGGAGACGCTGCCCTCGCTCGAAGTGGTTCCGCGGGGGGTTTTTGACATGACCGTTGATTGACGCCGCACTGTTGGATTGCGGGTTTCCCGAAGCGTCGCGCACTGTGTATAAAAGGGGGTGGGGGCAGCGCGGATTGAAATTTACCTTTCTGCGCGCCGCGAAAACCCTAACCTCCCTTTCAAACTGCTCGCTTGCTCGTCTGCCCTGCTTGCTCCTGTTCGTCGGAGAACTGGCCCGCGTGAAGCAGACCGCCCGCTGCCGTCAACGATACGTAGCCATGCCGTCTTCCTCCTCGTCTGCTGCAACCACGCCGACGGCCGAGGCGTCTTCCGAAGATACCTCGGGCACTGTGGCGGCGACGGAATTACGACCGGGTGATACGGTGGAATTCGGTGTTTCGCTGATGTCGTTGGTCCGCGTGCAAGATATGCAACAGTTGGGGTATTTTGGCCGCGGGGTTGGGCATGTCCCGGGGGCAGAGGAGGTTCTCGAGCCCGAGGGCGAATTGGTTGTTTTTGAGGCATTCTTCATCACCGGTCTTCGTCTACCTGCGCATCGTTTTGTGTCGGAGGTTCTGCAGAAGTTCGAAGTCCAGGTTCATCAGCTGACACCGAACGCCGTGGTGGCGTTGGCGAAGTATGTCTGGGCAACGACGTCGTATGGCGGTCAACCTTCGGTGGAAGTCTTCGCCAAGCAATACTGTCTGCACTGGCAGAAGAGAAAAATTGGACATAAGATTGCACAATTCGGATCGTGCACTTTCACGCCGAAGTCCGGGAAGACTTCGATGGAAGTTGTGGAGCTGGTCCCCTGTGCCCGAAATAAGTGGGGCAACTGGTGGGACTACTGGTTCTATGTTTCGGAGGCTGAAGTCGAAGATCACCCAGGGCTCCCCACTGCCATTATGTGCTCTCATTATTATGTGGCGTACCCGCCATTTGAAGTGGCGGAGGATGATGAGAATGAAAGGGCCCTTCGGATCGCTGCCCATACGAGTAGTGGGCGTGATCTAGTTGAGGAATTCATAGGGTATGGGGTGTGGCCCTTAGCGCATGGATGGGCGCTGGGCGAAGTATGCCCTCGCGAGATGCCCTCCCTGGGTGGACGGAAAGTGCGAAGTCCGCTTTTTGCTTTGGATGTGCGAGGGCGGGATCCTGCCGCGGTTGTGCGTGAGGCGGAGGATGGGGCGGTGCGAATTGTTGGGCGCTACGTGCCGAAGACGGAGGCCCAGCGGAGCTGGGATATACGTGGATCCAACGACCGCCTGAATAGGGTCTTCGAGTTGAATTGTTTTCCGTATGGCGGTTATCCCGGGGAAGACGTTGTCGACCGCCACGGGAAAAAACCAGCGGCTGTGACTGAAGACGACCCCGCGCTGGAGGCTGCCCCGGCCACTAAGAAAAGGAAGCTAGGTACTGCGGTGGGAGAACTGGGGGTCTCCGATAGTTTTGCTATGGAGTTGATGGAGACATGCGCGGCCCCCGGGGGAAGGATGTCTTCGCCCGAGCTCTGGGAGTCTTCGGCGCGAATGCTGGAGGTTACCGGGGGTCGATGGCCCAAGAACGTTCCTATCCCTCGCGCGGCTGGCGAAGACTTCTTTACGTCTCACATGGCTCGTGACTTGAGAGTGTTTCCTTACGGGTGGAATATTGCTGCTGTTGTGTCGGCAGTGATGAACAAGGATCGCTAGGATGCTGCGCAGAAGTGTCGGGCGGTCATCAGGCTCCCCGATGCTAGGCGTGAAGCGAAGAGAGCGCGGGGGAGTGCGAAGGCTGCCGTCCCCAGCGGTAGCCAGCCGACGCTGGCTGCGAAGCCTGCCACGCCTGGATCCAGCAAGGTGCCGGAGAGCACGAAGGCGGTCGGCGCCGGCGGAACCAATTCTGCCCTGGACGGAGCTGCGAAGGTCCGGGAGCTGCCTTCGCCGGGGAAACACGTTGCCGACTTCGGCACGAATATTAGCATGGACGACTATCTCGTTGGTAAGCATATAATAATAATAATTTTTTTTGACCGGTGCGTTGCAGGGTCGGGCGAGGGGCAAATGGTTGTTGTCCCGCCTGCGGTGGCAACCACGACGTCAACCACGGTGGTTGGGGTGAAGGGTGACGCTTTCTGCGCGAGCGGCGAGATTTTGTTGGCCGCCGCCGTTAAGGACGAGGCGGGCACCATGTCCCGCCGGCTGAGGGAGGCGTCGCAGCAGTTAGCGCAACAGCTAAGTCAAGTAAGTTGAGCCGGACTTCAGTATTTGCTGCTTCCATGGGGATTGTGGTCTTATGTGTTTCTGTTAGGCGGCCGACTTCGCCGATCGGGTGGCGTCGGGTACCCTTACTGTAGATGTGTCTGCCAAAGTCGAGAGACTTCGGGCGCAGCACGTGGACACCGTTCGGGAGAAGTCGGCTGTGGAGAGTAAAAACTGTAGGCTGGCGGAGAAGGTGGCCGCCCTAGAGGCCGAGAAGACGGACCTCCGCCGCCAGCTGGTGGAGGAAAGGAGGAGGCCAACCAGGCCATCGCTGAGGCGCAGGCTGCGCAGGCGGAGGCCAAACTGGCGCGGGCGGAGGGAAGTCTCGCCAGCCAACGCGCCGAGGAATGGGAAGTGAGGTACAACGCTCTGCGCAGCCGCGTGGACAAGGCCGAGGCCTCCACGCGCTCGGAGATTGAGCGGACGCGCGCACAGCTCATGGACTCGTACCGCGAGCTGGGTGCGCGGACTACTGACTTCGAGGTGCCCGACCGAGAGGCGGGCCTTCGCTTCCTCGAGTGGTTGCAGGAGGAACTGCTGGTACTCCCGACCCTCGTTGAGGGCTTCATGTCCTTTGCCTCCCTCGTCACCTGCGAAGGGGCTATGAATGCGCTGTCTCGCGAGGGGTGCAAGCACTATGAGGTCTTCGACCGGGCCGATGAAAACTTTGGGCGCAAAATTTTTAAGGTCAAAGACCCTGTGGTGAAGGATTCCGCGGGGGCCCTCTTCGATCGGATGTGGGGTCCTCATGGTCGGGAGGCGGTTAGGGAGCGGTCTGATCGGGCGAGAGAGCATGTAAGGCTTGTCTGTTGTTTCGTGTGATTGAATGTGGGTACATGTGGGTTTGCTGAATGAGTGTGCTGTTGCTGTAGATGGCGCGTGTTGAGGATGTCAAAGACCTTGGGGATCTAAACGGCGCGCGGTCCGAGGCTGAGGTCAACCCGGTGCTGCCCGAGGCTGAGGTCAACCCTGAAGCTGTTGAGGGCTCCTCCGCCGGACCTGTGCCCACTGTGTCTGGTGAAGGCTCCTTGCCAGCCCCTGCGCCGACGGCGGAGGGCCCCCCGAAGGCGGTGGCGGAGCTGGCAGCGGAGGATCCCAAGGCGGAGGCAGGGCCTTCGCAGGTGGCTTAGTAGGTGTGGGGGAGTTAGTAAATTTTGTTTGTGTTACTGAACCTTGGTTGCTGCGCAGGTTCAAGATTTTGGGCCTGCGCACGCAACCGCTACTGATACTGCTAATTTTGTGGCGGCTTCGACCGTGGGTGCGGAAAATGATTCGGGTGATTCTGTGTCTAAGTTTTTTGAGTCTGATGATTCTGGGAGTTCGGTGGTGTGGACGAAAGAGTCTTCGGATGATGATTTGGATTATTTTGCGGCATTGGATGTGGCTGCGGCGGAGGCTTCTCCGCGTGTGGTGGGTGCTGAAGTTCCCGGTCCAAGTGTTGGGTGTAAGCGTCGAAGGGCGGTGGCGAAGCGTAGAGTGAGTGAGGTGGAGGGTGGTCGTCTTCGTGTGGACAGGACTGGCAACCATGAATTGTTGTCCTCGCCAGCTGGGGCGAGTGTAGGTGAGGGGGAATTGCGAAGTCTTTTTGAGGGTGAGGAGCTGAGGATAATGTTGTTTAACTATAGGGAGATGGGTATTATCCCGAAGGTTGAACCAATGTAAGGTGTGATGCCCTCGTTGTACGTATGTAACTATAATTTGTATGAAGAGGCTGTGTGCCTTCGCTGATCCGGCCTTGTCCGTAAGGGACTTGTGCACTAAGTCTTAGCGTGTTTATTATGTCGGTCCAGCTGCACCTGTAGTCGGTCGTTGCACAGGTAGTCTTTTGAGGGAGACTTCGATTTTGCGCACTTATTGTGCTAGTCCGACTGCACCCTTAGGCGACTTTTGCACGGATAGTCTTTGGAGGAAGACTTCGGTATTGTGCACTTGTTGTGCTAGTCCGGCTACACCATTAGGCGACTTTTGCACGGATAGTCTTTTGGGGAAGACTGGTTTTGCACACTTGTTGTGCTAGTCCAGCTGCACCATTAGGCGACTTTTGCACGGATAGTCTTTTGGGGAAGACTGGTTTTGCGCACTTGTTGTGCTAGTCCGGCTGCACCATTAGGCGACTTTTGCACGGACTGTCGCACGCGAGGGTAGCCAGCGCTGCCCCTCGCGGTGACTTCGTGTTTGTCGAATGCCGAAGACCGTCGATGCGGCCTTTGTTCGACGTTGTAATTTTTTGCGGGGGATTTTTTGCGTGTATATTACATGGCTCCGCCTCATTAAAAACCTCACCCCCCGGGAGGAAAAGAGTGCGGGCCAGAATAAAGCTGTTTTGGGAATTACAAGGGCGAGCTGGCCCTGAGGAGTCAAACAAAAAATTTGCGAAGATTGTCAATGTTCCAAGAATGCTCTAAGTCTTCGCCGGATGGCGTTGTGAGCCTGTACGCGCTGGGGGACGCCTTCGTCTTGACGATGAAAGGGCCCTCCCACTTTGGTTCTAGCTTGCCCCGGGACTCTGTCCGAGCTGTCCGGACGAGTATGAGGTCTCCTTCGC
Organism: Zea mays; assembly: GCF_902167145.1. NCBI lineage: Eukaryota > Viridiplantae > Streptophyta > Magnoliopsida > Poales > Poaceae > Zea > Zea mays. The sequence continues at coordinate 261,687,317 of NC_050096.1, read as the reverse complement.
TGAATTCCCTCGGGATGACTGTGTGGTCGCGCCATGCTTTTGTTTGAGCTTGGTATTTGTTTAGAGCCTGTAGGGCGAAGACGCGGTCACCGTCGATGAGGTCCTTCGAAGTAGGCTCGTCTACGTCGGGGACGGCTGACGTGACTGTTCGTGGTGACCCATGTTTTATTTCTTGCGGGGTCATGGCCTCCGATCCATATAGAAGGCGGAAAGGGGTGAACCCAGTCGCCCTGCACTCAGTCGTGTTCAGCGCCCAGACCGCTTCAGGTAACAGGTCTGCCCACTTGCTTTTTTTGTCGTCGAGGAGCATTTTCTTGACGGCTGTGAAAATTTTACCATTGGCGCGTTCCACAACTCCGTTGGATTGTGGGTGGTACACTGAGGCGAAGGCAAGCTTGGTGCCGATGGAGAAGCAGAAATCCTTGAAGTCTTGGCTGTCAAATTGCTTGCCATTGTCAACTGTGAGTTCGGACGGGACTCCGAAGCGGCAAACAATGTTTTGCTAGAAGAATTTCTGGGCAGTCTTCGATGTTATCGTGGATACAACCCTCGCCTCAATCCATTTGGTAAAATACTCAACGGCGACGAAGGTGAACTTGAGGTTCCCCTGGGCCGTGGGTAGGGGCCCGACAATGTCCAGGCCCCAGCGCTGAAGAGGCCACGTGTGGGCGATTAGCTTTATGAATTGCGAAGGGCTTCCTGAGCGTGGAGAAAATTTCTGGCAGGCTTCGCAGGACCTTGTGACTCAATTTGCAGCGCAGATCATGGCGGGCCAGTAGAAACCTTGACAGATAACCTTTGCGGCTAGGGCCCTAGGCCCTGCTTGAGAGCCGCAAGTCCCGCTGTGGACTTCGCGCAGAATTTGGACGCCTTCGGTCTTGGTGACACATTTAAGCATGGGTTGACTGACCCCCTTCTTGTAAAGCTGGCCTTCGATTAGTGCGAAGTCCCGGCTTCGATGTTTGAGGCGCTTGGCCTCATTGATATCGGTTGGATGATAGTACCCCTGCAGGAACAGGGTTATTGGTGCCCGCCAGTCTTCGGTCATGATGAGGTTGACTATGCGGTGGCCCTCGCTGTCATTGGTTATTTGGAGCCCCTTTGGGCTGCGGACGGCTGGCGTGCCGATGACATGGTAGAATACGTCGGAGGGCAAGGCCTCGCCTCTGGCGGCTGCCTTGGCCAATGCGTCGACCTCCTCATTCTTGGCTCGGTCCACATGCTGCAAGGTAAAACCTTTGAATTGTCTTTCGAGACTGCAGATAGCCGCGAGGTACTGCATAAGTGCGGGGTCCTTCGCTGTGTAGTCTTTCTCGACTTGGCCGGCGACTACCTTGGAGTCTGTTCTGATGATGCAGGTGGTGACACCAAGTGCCCTTAGCTTGCGAAGGCCGAGAATGACAACTTCGTATTCTGCTATATTGTTAGTGCATCTGTCAGACTCCAAAGCAAAGCTGAGGCATGCTGCGTATCTGTGCTTGACCCCTGTGGGTGAAGTAATGACTGCAGCGGCGCCTGCCCCCGCATGGCACCATGCGCCGTCGCAATGGATTGTCCACACCTTCTCTGCGGATGGGTCCGGCTGTGTTATTGGCCCAGTCTAGTCGACGACGAAGTCTACCAGGACTTGCGACTTGATGGCTGTCCTGGGCTCGAATGTGATGTGGTAGCCGGAGAGTTCGGCTGCCCATTTGGCGATCCGGACTGATGCCTCCGGGTTTCTAAACAATTCGCCGAGTCCCCTATCTGAGGTGACCCGGACCTTGAATGCTTCAAAATAGTGGCGCAATTTGCGCGAGGCCATAACAACTGCTTAGGCGATATTTTCCAGTTCCGTCATATTGCATTTTGATGTCGTGAGTACTTCGGAGACGTAATAAACTGGACATTGCCTGATCGTGCCCCCTCTGTTCTGCTCTTGAACCAGAGCTGCGCTGACCGCATGCGGCGAAGCCGCGACGTAGAGCAACAGGGGTAGCGAGGGGTTGGGGCTGGTAAGAATTGCCAATTCTGATAGGTACTGCTTTAATGAAGCGAAGGCCACCGCCTGCTCTGGTCCCCATGCGAAGTCTTTTGCGCCGCGGAGTGTTTTGAGGAAAGGGAGACTTCGCTCTGCGGATTTGGAGATGAATCTGTTGAGGGCGGCCAATCTGCCTGTCAGTCGTTGGACGTCTCTGGCTGACTGCGGGGGCATCATGTTGATGATGGCATGAGTTTTGGTTGGATTGGCTTCAATCCCGCGGTGCGACACCAGGTAGCCCAATATTTTCCCCTGGCGAACGCCGAAGACGCACTTCTCGGGGTTTAGGCGAAGTCGTGCGTCCCGCATGTTCGCAAATGTTTTGGCGAGATCAGCCAGATGGTCTTCCTTGCTTCTGCTGGCGACGACGATGTCGTCCACCTACGTAAATATGTTTCTGCCGACTTGGCCCTCGAGCACCGTTTTCGTGAGCCGAGAGAAAGTGGACCCGGCGTTCTTAAGTCCCTCCGGCATTCTGATGAAGCAATATGTGCCGAAGAGTGTTATGAAACTGGTGCTTGCCTTGTCTTCCTCCTTCATATATATTTGATGGTAGCCGGAGAAGCAATCAAGGAGTGACATGACTTCGCACCCGGCCGCACTATCAACGATTTTATCGATCCGAGGCAGCGGGAAGTTGTCTTTGGGGCAGGCCTTGTTAAGACTGGTGAAATCGATGCACATCCGCCATTTGCCGCTCTTCTTCTACACCATCACTACGTTGGCGAGCCATGTAGGGTAGGCGATTGGCTCGATAAATTTGGCCTCAAGCAGGCGATGTACCTTGGCCTTGGCGGCTTCTGTTTTCTCATCAGACATCTTGCACAGACGCTGTTTCTTCGGCCTCACCGAAGGGTCGATTCCCAAGATGTGCTCGATGATGGAACGACTGACTCCAACCAGGTCGAGGGCGAACTAGACGAAGACGTCTTTATTCTTGGACAGACAGCAGAGAAGTCTCTCCTCGTCCTGCGAAGTGAGGTCTTCGCTGATGGTGACCGTCTGCTTGGGCGTTGCCTGGTCGAGGGGAACAGTCTTGGTCCCGTCGTTGCTCTGCAGCTGTGCTTTGTCATGTTCTTTGGTGGTTGGGCTGGCAGACTCGGGGACCTTGCGCTGGGCCGTGAGGCAGTGCACGTTCCTTTGTCCGGGAACGAAGTCTCTTTCTATGTTACACGCAGCCTGCTGGTTGCCGTAGACTGTGATGGCGCCTTGCGGACCTAGGATCTTCATGCACAGATAAACTCCGTGAATGGATGCCTCAAACTTGTTGATGGAGCCCCGACCCATTATGGCGTTGTATGGGTACACCATGTCGACGATGTCGAACGTGACTTGCTCACTTCATGCATTGGGTGCTACACCGAAGGAGAGAGGTAACTCTATTTTGCCGACAGGAAAGGTGCCCTTGCCGCTGAAGCCATACAGTGGCTTGTCCGAAGGCTTGAGCAGGCTGTGGCTTATGCCCATGCGGTCGAAGGCATGGAGGAAAATAATATCAGCCTGGCTGCCATTGTCGACTAAGACTTTGTGCAGGTCCCAGCCTGCCACGCTGCAGTTGATAACCATGGCGTCGATGTGGGGTTCACTACGCAGATCGACGTCTCGGGCGTCGAAGGTCAATGGCACATGGGACCACTTCGTCTGCATGACTGGACCATTGATGACGACGTGGTTGATGTTGCGGTAATGGTCCCTCTTCTGTCGCTTCATGTCGAAGTCGACGCTGGACCCCCCCAGTAATCATGTGAATGACTCCGCGATACGGCTGATCGGCGAAGTCTTTTTTGCTTTGGGGCTTGGGGGTGGTTGGGGTGGTGGATATTTTGCTGTTGCGGGTGTGGAGGTGGGAGTGGGGGAGGTACGATTTGTACCTCCTGGTGGTGTTGGTATGCGTGGTGCGGTGGATGCGGAGCGGGGCCGTGGTTGTATGGTTGAGGGGGTTGTTGATATGTGTGCGCGACAACTCTAGGGTTGTCGGCTGGTTGCGCCCGTGCCCTCCTGTCTTTGGTGGCCTTCGTCTCTGGGCAGTCTCTTGTGGGGTGCACGCAGTCTTCGCCGTGGAACAACCAGTAAAATCTGTGCGGCTGCTGCGCACGTCCCCGGCCCCGACCGCGAGCTCCGTTTCTGCGGCCCTGGGGGATACTCTTGGCGGCGAGGGGCCTCGTCAGCGGGGTGCTGGTTGGCGATGTTGTGTACCTGTTGCTGATTGCGGCCGTCCCGACCGGAGTCTGCTTGCGAAGGCCTCGTCCACGTACAGCTGGACTGCGGAGAGTCTTTAGGTTTCCTCTAAGACTCGACTTTGCGCTGGTGGAGCTCTTTGGATCTGGCGTATTTTTCGAATAGCTGATACAGCTCCTGGAGGTTCCTAGGCGGATCTCTGATGCAGTGGCTGTAAAGGACGCCGGCCCGAAGGCCACTAATGGCGTAGTGGATGGCGATTTGGTCATCAACCGAAGGCAGTTGTGACTTGAGGGTCAGAAACTTGCGGTAGTACTCCCGCAGAGTCTCTCTTTCCAGCTGCTTGCAGAGTGAAAGTTCAGCCAAGGCGTCGGTGTCTGGGCAGTACCCTTGGAAATTGAGCAGGAATTTGTCCCGAAGACTTCTCCAGGAGTCGATGGACAACAGGGACAACCTGGTGTACCAGGTGAGGGCCGGGCCTTTGAGGGCGATGATAAATGACTTGGCCATCGTGGCGTCGTCCCCTCCGGATGATGCAACGGCGACCTGATAGCTCATGATGTACTGTGCTGGGTCAGTGCTGCCGTTGTACTTGGGATAGGTCCCTGCCCTGAAGTTGGCGGGCCATGGTGATACTTGCAGGTGGGGCGCCAGGGGACTCCGCTCGTCAAGGTAGTTGACACCTTGGAATGCCGTGGCGTGCGGAATGGCGTGTCCGCGCTAAGGGATGAACATGTCTTCGATTTGCGCATGCTGTTGGAGGGGTGGGTCGTGTTGCAGACCGAGTTGGCCTTCACGCTGCATGAGTGCGATTTCTTGCTCAAGCTCCTGAGCCTTTTGCTCTTCGTCGTGTATCATCTGGCGCACCTTGGCTTGCGCAGACACACGTTGGCGTTTGGCCTCGAGGATCTCCTTTTGCTTCTGGAGGTTGCGGTTCTTGATGCGCAAGGCACGCAGCTGTAGTTGTTCCTCTGCGGAAACGCCGATGACTTCGCCGTCCTCGGTGGCGTCCACACCCTCTGGCGCAGCGAAGCCTGGGGGAGGTTGCGGTTGGCCTCCGGAGCTGTAGGTGCGAAGGCTGCCTTCGGGTGTGAGTTGTTCATTGCGCTGCCTCTTGCTGAGTGCATCGTCTTCGCAGCCTTCTTGGTGGGTGGTGTCGACAAGGGCCTTGCCCTTTTTCTCAGCCAGCAGCGCTGCCTTCGCAGCTTCGTCAACGGATGGGGCTGCCTTTGAGCTAGCTCTCTTGGGTGCCATCGCAGGTGGTTTTTCATAGCACGAACGGTGGGCTCCAAATGTTGGAACTTGCTCTCCCGAGCAAGATGATCCAACGGGGGAGTAAAAGTAATGCAGACAAGGTTTTTTGCTCAGGAAGGCAATTGCTCTGTTAATCTAGCCTCTCAGGGCACTGTGTGGGGGTATTTATAGGTGCCTGAGTGCCCAGCATCTTGAGTTAAGGACGCATGTGCCCTCAGGCGCCCAGGTAATCCCCGGAATATTCCCATAAAGCAGGGTTACAGACTGTAATTACAGGGGAGCCTTTACAAATTAGGCCCGTAATGCGTAGCGGCCATGTAACACCCCTGATGTTACTGTAACTAAAACTTGAGCATGACATCATAAACATTGGCATTGCATATGTTTGATACACCTAGAGTGCATTCACTAGGTAAAAATTTCAAACAAGTTGTATTGTTATAGCACTTTGCAAATAGAACCCTAGGTAGGAAGCTTAACCCTAAATAGGGATTAAAGGGGTAAAACATAACCCAAATTGAGAAAACCTAAAAGCCCTAGGGGAATAGTCATAAAATGTTCCCAAAAATAAAGTTGAATCACATTTATACCCCTGGGATACCAAAAACCCTAAATGGAACCCTGGAAAATCCTAAAACCAAACCCTAGGGACCTATGTGCAAAATTAGTCCACTTTTGGACTAAAGTTCAAAAACCAAGTTAAATAAGTATCTTAAATCATTTGGGTCACTCATATGTGAATTTACAAGCCAAACCCTGAGTTTTGGACCTAATTGCAAAATAGACCTCAATTGAGTTCTATCCTAAGTCTGAAAAACAGTGTTATGGGCTCAACTTTTGAGCTTTGTAACTTTTTAATCATAGGGTTTTTGCCCTAGGTCACCACATCAAAATTGTATAGCAAACAAAGGGGAACAATTTTGCTTAAGAGTGCAAGCCATGTTCGTGTGAAAAATTTGGAGATAATCATGCTCAAAATCAGGCTGTCAGGCTGTTAAGGTCTGAATTTTCAGACTAACAGTGGACTGACATCAACTTCAAGCTCAATTCTGAGCATGATCCAGTGCTCAACTAAGTTTAATCCCTATAGTCGATTTGTAGCTGGTATGTAGCACTACAACTTTAATGCAGAGACTTGGGGATGTTGCCATAGAAATTTGAGAGAAAAACTGCCCTAGAACTTGGCTGTCAGGCAACTGATGTAGATGCGCCATGGTACAGTAAGCTCGGTGTAGATCAGACCGCCAGCGTGGTTGTCCTCACCGCCGACGGCTCCCTCCGCTGCGATTCGTGTCACCGGCGTCGGGATTCGTGCCTGGCTGGTTGGATAGCGCCGTGGGGTAAAAAGATCGTCTTTCCCCATGCGCTGGACGCCACTCCGATGACCCCCTGTACATCCCCTCTGGCTTGCGGCTGGGACCGATAAGAACGCCGGTGAGCCGCCGTCGCTGGGTCTTGCGCCGCGTGTCCGGGTGCTTTACCACGTCGCGAATAGTTACGCTAGGAGCGTCCGGTGATCGCCGGAGATACCGCCACGGTAGAAGCCACCTAGCGTTTGCGCCAGTGCTTTCTTCTTCCTCTGGCCACCGCGCGTCCCGCCCGATTCACCGGCCACCGCTTGCGAGCCCTATAAATTGAAGGCTCGGGCAACTGCGCTAGATCATCCCGAAGCCATAGCACCCGCTCCCACCCTCGATCATTCACCATCGCCCGCGAATTTCAAATTCTCCCCAAATCAGTTTTCCGCCGCCGCAAAAGCACCCTCGCCGTGGCCAGCCACTTCCAGGTCTGATCATACCTTACTTGTTCGTGTTTTAGCATCTTTATGTACTAGTTATGCTCACCAACCCACCCAATCGAGCTAAGGCCCCATGGATCACCGGGAACACGATTGATTACTCGTGGTGCCCGCTGTCACCGTGGCCAGAGCAATCCTTGTGACCATTTGTGAAATTGGGTTAGGGGAAATGGTCGGGATAGATCCAATTGTGTGTCAGCCGCTCAGAGACCCTAGCCGTTGCCCCATTCAGCCGGCGCAGGCGCTCGCCGGAGCTCGGCTGGGCGTGAGCGCCGTCGGGGACCTCCCTCTGCGAAGAATTAGAACTTCAGGGGCTTTTCTGTAACGCGTCAGTGACTCTGAGTAACAGTGACGGAACCCGTTCGCAGTTAGTGAAAACCCCGAGGGCCTCTGCGCAAATCTGCCCCGCGGGAGCGCGCGTGCGGGCGCGTTTTCGCCCATAGCGGGCCGCCTGGGCTAGAAACGGCCCATCACTATTGAGCCTTTTCGTTTTTCTTTTTCAGAAGAACTTTAGAAATATGTATAAAATTGTAGAAAAATCCTAAAATTGTGAAACCAATTTTCCTAGGCTTCTTATTTTCCATAGAATTTGATAAAAATAGTTGACTGATTTTTAGATCAAATAAGGAATTTTAAGGCATTTAAAGTAGTTTAAAGTAGTAGTTATGGATTTTTAGAAAATAGATAATAATCCCAAAAATGTCCAAACTTTTTATGTGAGCTCTACACATTATTTAGAATCCTTGGGTAGAGTTTGAATTGATTTGGACCATGTTTGATAACTAGAACCTAAAACCTCCCCTGCCCTTTGAACTCCTTCAATGACTCCAAAAACCCTAAGTTCTCGGAGTTCCATGAAGGAAAGTTGTATTCAAGACTTAGATAATAAATCTTTATTATCTTCGCACTCTCATGAGCATTAGGTGATAGGAGTTGAATGCTTAAACAATTCCTGCATTACCTTCCTTGAACTTGATTACCTTCCTTGAAACCCTGTTTTTACAAAAAGGTTTTACTATGCTTAGTGTTGCTTTAGAAAAACAAAAGGATTTGTTTTACAAAAGATGATTGGCAAAGTGGGAGGGTGTTTTCAAAAATAAAACTTGATGGTGGATCCATCACGGCCGTGATGGATTCAACATCGGAAAAGATGTACCTCTGCCAGGTACCAAGTTTTTGGGTTTAATGAGTAAGCTGAGACCGGGCGGGTGACTTGCACGAGAAGAGAGTCTCGGTGTAGTGTCTCCGTCTGAGTCGATTAAGGACCGTCTCGATGTAGGCTTGCTGACCGAGGACCCTTTAACTGGTCACATGCCTCGTCATGGGTAAGCCTTGCCTCGGGCAGACTAAGGCCAGAATAAGATAACACGAAATGGGCGTGGAGCGGTGGCGAGAGTAGCGTGTACCCTCCGTGGCAAGAGGCTGGACGGTGGTGTAGCTGTGCTCTCGGTTTGCGTGAACCTGATCTGGTCTTAAGAACCCCGGTGGCGGGTTGACATATGCAAGGGTTAAGTGCTACATATGTCGTGTGATTGGAGATCCTCAGCTGAGTATAATCGATTCGGATCGACGTACCTTCGCGGTTATGAAGACTTGGTCACTGCCCTATACGTAGCAATCCACTAAAGATGATGGTTTTGATAAGAAATTGGCTAGTGTAGGTCAACTGATTGAACTAGGGTAGAAAGAACTCTAGTTACAGGTAATTCTACTTAACTTGACAAATAAAACTGGATTTTTAAGGATCCACTTTAATAAGCATTTCTGCAAAACAGAGTCTTTGATTATTGAAAAGCCTTACCTTGACTCCCTTAAGCCAGCATACCCTTGAGAGTCTTTTCTTTAGTCGGGTAAGACTTGCTGAGTAATTCCATACTCAAGGTTTATCCCTCCGTTGTTTTTAGGTGAGGAAGTGACAATTTTTTGTTGCTTTTGCTCCAAGGTGGTTCCAAAGGAGGAAAAACAAGAGTGAAGCCGCGGGAGGACTTGGTCCTCCATATAGAACTTTTGTGAAAGAACTTATCGGGAGGAGTTTTTACCTCCCTTGGTATTGTAATAATATTACTATGCACTCCTAGGATAACTCTGGTCTGTAATAAGTAACTTGATCTTACTTTTTAAATAAATGTAAGTTATGTAATCGCTTCCGCATTTCTTTATCTCCGATGTTCTGTAATCTCTGCAAGACGGGTGAAACGTTCCTAGAAAGGTAAGAAGGCAGATACCGAGCTTGTCAAGTGATTTAGGAACATCTACAGGGTGTCTGATGTCTGTTGGACAAGGACAACTGTAGGTGGGCCTAATTACTTGGGAGGTTCCGTCGTAGCTGGTATCGGAGCGTAGCCCCTCTTTGCAGATATTATGAGGCATCTTCAAAAGGATTTTAAAAAAAGACTTATCTAGAAAATCTCTTCCTTTCTTACCTAAGTATTCTGGAGAGTCTATCTTAAAGACCAGGTAGTAAGAGTGCAACATATAGAAGGTGTGAATCAACTAAGGTTGATTCTATAATTATACATGCATCATGCTAAGAACCATACTAATTAAATTTTCCCCCTTAGAAAATGCCGCCGCGCACAAGGAGAACAGCGCGCAAACACACTGGACCGATTGGTGTGCCGAGTCACCAGCTGGCCCCAAGGCATGATAATAGTAGTAGCGGAAGCAATGATCCTATAAGGGATCTTGAAGCTGAAGTAAGTCGGCTCCAAGCGGAACTCCGCCGTAGGACGGCTATCTGGGTCGTAGATGGCGACCGCATAAATGAGTTGAGGAGAGATGTCCGCCATCTGCGAGATCAGCTCGCGGACCGGGATTTGGCACTCGACTGGGTTGTTCAATCCCGTTCGCTTGCATGGGACAAGGAGCAAAAAGCTCAAGCTCGAGTAGCCGAGCTCAACTTGGCCGTTGATGAACTGCAGACATATTGCAATACCTTACATGAAGAGGTTCATGTATTATATTCGCAATTACATCCCAGTGAGCCTACAAATCCAGATGAGTCGGAAGCCGGACCCTCGCATGTTGCGGGACACGCGCTTGGTGGAGAGTTAGACCTTTTTCAGCCCCCTCCTTCTATGAGGCTGGTCGACGAATGGTCTCCCACACTTGACGACGAGGCCACCAAAAGCAATGGGAAGCAGGAATAATGGGGTAGTAGAAGTAGAAGTAGTGTATTGTATAACAGGTTGTACTATTGTATAATAGGTTGTACTATTGTATAATAGGTAGTGCATTTGTATAATAGGTAATGTATCCTGTTGTAAAAGTTCGAGTCTGTACATTACTCTTTTTGGTAATGTAAAATGGATGGTTTTTCCTTGGCATATCATATTGTTTTCAAATGTTGTTGCCACAGATGCCTTCCAAGACTCGAGCACAGGACGGAGCTGGTACCTCCCGTGGGAGGGAGTCTACCCCAAATCCACCTCCTGTTCCTCCCACACTGGCCGAGGCGATTGCCGCCTTAGTAAATGCAACCGCAGATAATACCCGTTTTCTCAGAGAGATGGCGGGTCAACAGTTTCAACATCAAGGTGGGCGGGGTTATCAACAGGGCCCCCGCGAAACTTCTTACCTGGACTTCTCAGAGACACGTCCACCCTTGTTTGTTAAAGCTGAAGATCCGTTAGAAGCCGATGAATGGCTTCGTGTGATTGTGCAAAAGTTTGGACTGCTGTGATGTTCAGAAACCCAGAAGCCTTTATTCGCAGCCTAGCAACTGCGCGGACCTGCCAGCATGTGGTGGGGTAATTTTGTGGCCGTTCAACCGGCCAATCATCAGATAACTTGGGAAGAATTCAAGGTGGCCTTCCGTAAGCACTATATACCAGAAGGTGTTCTTCACATGAAGCAAGAAGAGTTTATGAAGCTGAAACAAGGAGGGGATACTGTTAACCAGTATCTCAATAAGTTCAATCATTTGTCACAATATGCAATTGATCAAGTGAATACTGATTTGAAGAAGAAGAATTGCTTTATGAGAGGATTAAATGATCGACTGCAAAGGAAGATGGCAACCTACATAGATCTTACTTATGGAAGAGCTGTCAGTACAGCACTGGCAGTAGAAGCAAAGTATGCAGGCGCTGGAAAATCCAAGGGTTTTGGAGGTGACAGGCCTAGTCAGGGCCCGGTGAAAAGGCAACGGTTCGTCATCCGGCCTTCCAACCAGAATCGTTCTTTCTCTCGTCCACCCTCATTCCCTTTTAAGCAGCCAGTCTTTATTCGTCCCAACAATGCCCCTACTGCATCAAGCCAGCCGGGTGCCCCAGGCACTCGATTCCCTGCTTCACCCAGCTCGTCGGCTGGATGTTTCAATTATGGCAAATCTGGGCATTTTATCAAGGATTGCCCTTATCCAAAGCAGAACCAGTCAAATAATCAGCAAGGATCTAGGAATTCATCTCAAGCCAAGGGAAATAATATGGGCAAAAATACAAAGAAGACGGGACACATATATTATACGCAAGTGGCCACTACGCCGGACGGTGAGCCGGTAATGATGGGTACGTTTCTTGTGGCCAATCATCCCGCAGTTATTCTCTTTGATTCTGGTGCTTCGCATACATTCATCAGCAATAAATTTGTGGAGCAACATTGCATCTCATGCCATGAATCAAAAGAGGGGTTTAAAATTCACTCACCAGGGGGACAAATATTTACTAGAGAAGTGGCCTATCAAGTGCCCGTAACCTTGGCCGGACGGGACTTTCCTACTAATATGATCGTTCTGAAAGGCCAAGATATAGATGTCATTTTGGGTATGAATTGGTTAGCCAGACACAAAGCAACCCTCAACACTGATCAGAGAATTATCAGGTTGAGTTATAACCAGGAAGAAATTCTTTTTCCTATCCCCATTCCAACCAAAGTTACTGGTAGAGCTTATGAAGCCATTATACCGGAAATCAAGGATATTCCGGTGGTATGCGAGTTTCCCGATGTCTTTCCCGAGGATTTGCCCGGACTGCCACCTGAACGGGAGGTAGAGTTTGTAATTGAGTTGAAGCCCGGTACGGCTCCCATATCTAGAAGATCGTACCGAATGCCTCCTAATGAGTTGGCAGAACTAAAGATTCAGTTACAAGATCTACTTGAGAAAGGATTTATCCGGCCAAGCTCATCGCCATGGGGTTGTCCAGCCATATTCGTCAAAAAGAAGGATCAAACCTTACGGATGTGTGTGGATTATCGACCCCTGAATGAGGTCACCATCAAAAACAAGTACCCTCTTCCAAGGATTGACATTCTATTTGATCAACTGACTGGAGCGAGGGTCTTTTCCAAGATTGATCTCCGATCGGGCTATCACCAGATCCGTATTCGGCCCGAAGATATACCAAAGACCGCCTTCACTACGCGGTATGGATTATTTGAATACCTGGTAATGTCTTTCGGATTGACAAATGCTCCGGCCCACTTCACGTATTTGATGAACTCGGTATTCATGCCCGAGTTGGACAAGTTTGTGGTGGTCTTCATTGACGATATTTTGATATATTCCAAGAATGAAGAGGAGCATGCACAACATTTACGGATCGTGTTAACGCGCTTGAGAGAACATCAGTTATATGCCAAGTTCAGCAAATGCGCGTTTTGGCTGGAGGAAATCCAATTTTTGGGACATGTACTGTCTGCCAGGGGGATTGCGGTAGATCCCAGCAAAGTCAAGGACATTTTGGAGTGGAAACGCCCGACCACTGTTCATCAAGTCCGAAGTTTCCTTGGACTGGCTGGATATTACCGCCGATTCATACCAGATTTTTCGAAGCTTGTGAAGCCAATCACAAGTTTATTGAAGAATGATGTTAAATTCAATTGGTCTTCAAAGTGTGATGAAGCTTTTGAACAATTGAAGACATTATTAACCACTGCTCCGGTATTGGTTCAACAGGACATCACCAAGCCCTTTGATGTATATTGTGATGCATCAGGCAGTGGACTCGGCTGTGTGTTAATGCAAGAAGGCCGAGTGATAGCATATGCTTCAAGGCAGTTACGCCGACATGAGGAACATTGTCCTACTCATGATCTAGAGTTAGCTGCGGTGGTTCATGCCCTAAAGATCTGGCATCATTATTTGCTAGGTAATGTCTGTCATATCTATACAGACCATAAAAGCTTGAAATACATCTTCACCCAGTCAGAATTGAATATGAGACAGGGGCGAAGGCTCGAGCTAATCAAGGATTATGAATTAGAAATCCATTATCACCCAGGAAAAGCAAATGTAGTGGCAGATGCGCTCAGTCGCAAGGCTTCCTGCCATTGTTTAACAGTGAGGACTTCTGACATTACATTATGCCAGGAGATGGAGAAATTAAACCTGGGGATGATTCAGCATGGGACTTCAAATCATTTGAAGCTGGAGTCAACCATCTTACGAAGAATAATTGACGCACAAAAAGATGATGAGGGTATGAAGCACAAACATGAGAAGATAATGGCTGGAACAGCCAAATGTTTCAAAGAAGACGATCAAGGTGTGATATGGTTCAATAACCGCATAGTGGTGCCGAAGAATGAAGAACTCCGCCAACAAATCTTAGATGAAGCACATCTTAGTCGCTATTCTATTCATCCGGGAAGCACTAAGATGTATCATGATTTAAAGCAGCACTACTGGTGGACGAAGATGAAAATTGAAATTGCACGCTATGTGGCTAAGTGTGACACTTGCAGACGTGTCAAGGCCATACACATGAAGACTGCTGGTCCATTACAATCTTTGCCGATCCCTACATGGAAATGGGAAGATATTAGTATGGACTTCATTATGTGATTACCCAGAACAGCGAAAGGCTTTGACTCCATTTGGGTTATCATCGATCGACTTACAAAGATTGCCCACTTTTTACCTGTTAAGGCAAAGTATTCAGTGGCCACTTATGCAACATTATACATTGCCCGTATTCTCAGTTTGCATGGTGTTCCGAAAACTATAGTGTCAGATCGTGGACCTCAATTCGTATCCAAATTCTGGGAAGAACTTCATAGATCCCTGGGTACTAAACTGCTCCACAGTTCGGCCTATCATCCTCAAACCAGTGGACAGACTGAGAGGGTAAATCAAATATTGGAAGATATGCTGCGGGCGTGTGTTCTGGAATTTCCACAAAAATGGGATGAATGTTTGCCATTAGCGGAATTTTCATATAATAATAGCTATTAAGAAAGCATTAAGATGGCACCCTTTGAAGCTTTATATGGAAGACGATGTCGTACTCCGCTAAATTGGTCTGAACCTGGTGAAAGGTATTTCTTCAGGCCTGATATGGTGAAAGAGACTGAAGAAAAGGTTCAGAAAATAATTCATAATATGAAGAAAGCCCAAGCTCGTCAAAAGAGTTATGCAGACAAACGGCGAATGCCCTTATATTTCCTTGAAGGAGACAATGTCTACCTGAAGGTTTCACCAATGAAGGGCGTATCGTGTTTCGGGGTTAAAGGAAAAGTTGCACCACGATATATTGGTCCTTTTCTTATTTTGGAAAGATATGGGCCAGTGGCATACCGACTTCAGTTACCCAAAACCTTGTCTGCTGTGCATAACGTGTTCCACGTGTCACAATTGAAGAAGTGTCTTCGGGTTCCTGATCGAACCATTGAAGTGACAGATGTTGTCCTTGAACCAGACTTGACATATTCTGAGCACCCTATTCGAGTCTTGGATCAAAAGGACAGGGTTACCCGGAGAAAAACTCTCAAGTTTTATAAGATACAGTGGAACCAACATTCCGAAGATGAGGCTACGTGGGAAACTCAAGACTTTTTAGATAAGAATTTCCCAGGCTTTTTAGCCTCTTGTAAATTGTAAAGCCTGTATAGCTGTTGTAATAAAGGAGTGATTCCCAAACCACCCCTGCCTTGTACCAGAAATAAGGAAATAAAAGTATGTCGTGTTTCCTTTTCTATTACTTACCCTAGGACTTTTAATCTCGGGACGAGATTCTTTTATGGGGGGAAGGATGTAACACCCCTGGTGTTACTGTAACTAAAACTTGAGCATGACATCATAAACATTGGCATTGCATATGTTTGATACACCTAGAGGGCATTCACTAGGTAAAAATTTCAAACAAGTTGTATTGTTATAGCACTTTGCAAATAGAACCCTGGTTAGGAAGCTTAACCCTAAATAGGGATTAAAGGGGTAAAACATAACCCAAATTGAGAAAACCTAAAAGCCCTAGGGGAATAGTCATAAAATGTTCCCAAAAATAAAGTTGAATCACATTTATACCCCTGGGATACCAAAAACCCTAAATGGAACCCTGGAAAATCCTAAAACCGAACCCTAGGGACCTATGTGCAAAATTAGTCCACTTTTGGACTAAAGTGCAAAAACCAAGTTAAATAAGTATCTTAAGTCATTTGGGTCACTCATATGTGAATTTACAAGCCAAACCCTGAGTTTTGGACCTAATTGCAAAATAGACCTCAATTGAGTTCTATCCTAAGTCTGAAAAACAGTGTTATGGGCTCAACTTTTGAGCTTTGTAACTTTTTAATCATAGGGTTTTTGCCCTAGGTCACCACATCAAAATTGTAGAGCAAACAAAGGGGAACAATTTTGCTTAAGAGTGCAAGCCATGTTTGTGTGAAAAATTTGGAGATAATCATGCTCAAAATCAGGCTGTCAGGCTGTTAAGGTCTGAATTTTCAGACTAACAGTGGACTGACATCAACTTCAAGCTCAATTCTGAGCATGATCCAGTGCTCAACTAAGTTTAATCCCTATAGTCGATTTGTAGCTGGTATGTAGCACTACAACTTTAATGCAGAGACTTGGGGATGTTGCCATATAAATTTGAGAGAAAAACTGCCCTAGAACTTGGCTGTCAGGCGACTGATGTAGATGCGCCATGGTACAGTAAGCTCGGTGTAGATCAGACCGCCAGCGCGGCTGTCCTCACCGCCGACGGCTCCCTCCGCTGCGATTCGTGTCACCGGCGTCGGGATTCGTGCCTGGCTGGTTGGATAGCGCCGTGGGGTAAAAAGATCGTCTTTCCCCGTGCGCTGGACGCCACTCTGATGACCCGCTGTACTTCCCCTCTGGCTTGCAGCTGGGACCGATAAGAACGCCGGTGAGCCGCCGTCGCTGGGTCTTGCGCCGTGTGTCCGGGCGCTTTACCACGTCGCGGATAGTTACGCTAGGAGCGTCCGGTGATCGTCGGAGATACCGCCACGGTAGAAGCCACCTAGCGTTTGCGCCAGTGCTTTCTTCTTCCTCTGGCCGCCGCGCGTCCCGCCCGATTCACCGGCCACCGCTTGCGAGCCCTATAAATTGAAGGCCTGGGCAACTACGCTAGATCATCCCGAATCCATAGCACCCGCTCCCACCCTCGATCATTCACCAGCGCCCGCGAATTTCAAATTCTCCCCAAATCAGTTTTCCGCCGCCGCAAAAGCACCCTCGCCGTGGCCAGCCACTTCCAGGTCTGATCATACCATACTTGTTCGTGTTTTAGCATCTTCATGTACTAGTTATGCTCACCAACCCACCCAATCGAGCTAAGACCCCATGGATCGTCGGGAACGCGATTGATTACCCGTGGTGTCCGCTGTCACCGTGGCTAGAGCAATCCTTGTGACCATTTGTGAAATTGGGTTAGGGGAAATGGTCGGGATAGATCCAATTGTGTGTCAGCCGCTCAGAGACCCTAGTCGTTGCCCCATTCGGCCGACGCAGGCGCTCGCCGGAGCTCGACTGGGCGTGAGCGCCGTCGGGGACCTCCCTCTGCGAAGAATTAGAACTTCAGGGGCTTTTCTGTAACGCGTCAGTGACTCTGAGTAACAGTGACGGAACCCGTTCGCAGTTAGTGAAAACCCCGAGGGCCTCTGCGCAAATCTGCCCCGCGGGAGTGCGCGCGCGGGCGCGTTTCCGCCCATAGCTGGGCCGCCTGGGCTAGAAACGGCCCATCACTATTGAGCCTTTTCCTTTTTCTTTTTTAGAAGAACTTTAGAAATATGTAGAAAATTGTAGAAAAATCCTAAAATTGTGAAACCAATTTTCCTAGGCTTTTTATTTTCCATAGAATTTGATAAAAATAGTTGACTGATTTTTAGATCAAATAAGGAATTTTAAGGCATTTAAAGTAGTTTAAAGTAGTAGTTCTGGATTTTTAGAAAATAGATAATAATCCCAAAAATGTCCAAACTTTTTATGTGAGCTCTACACATTATTTAGAATCCTTGGGTAGAGTTTGAATTGATTTGGACCATGTTTGATAACTAGAACCTAAAACCTCCCCTGCCCTTTGAACTCCTTTAATGACTCCGAAAACCCTAAGTTCTCGGAGTTCCATGAAGGAAAGTTGTATTCAAGACTTAGATAATAAATCTTTATTATCTTCGCACTCTCATGAGCATTACATGGCATTCATTCTTATATATATACCTATATGGTTATATTTAGAAAACGAAGAAGAGATTGAAGTGACCGAAGAGAAGACACCACCACCTTTGGATTCTCAGGCCAGGAATTGTTTCTACTTTGATATCTGCGAGACCGAGCCTGACTCACCTACTAACGAAGGCAAGCCCCGGTGCATTTGCCACCTCCCTTGATGTTTTTAAAATCTTTCTCACTTGCTTGCTGCATTAGGTGATAGGAGTTGAATGCTTAAACAATTCCTGCATTACCTTCCTTGAACTTGATTACCTTCCTTGAAACCCTGTTTTTACAAAAAGGTTTTACTATGCTTAGTGTTGCTTTAGAAAAACAAAAGGATTTGTTTTACAAAAGATGATTGGCAAAGTGGGAGGGTGTTTTCAAAAATAAAACTTGATGGTGGATCCATCACGGCCGCGATGGATTCAACATCGGAAAAGATGTACCTCTGCCAGGTACCAAGTTTTTGGGTTTAATGAATAAGCTGAGACCGGGCGGGTGACTTGCACGAGAAGAGAGTCTCGGTGTAGTGTCTCCGTCTGAGTCGATTAAGGACCGTCTCGATGTAGGCTTGCTGACCGAGGACCCTTTAACTGGTCACATGCCTCGTCATGGGTAAGCCTTGCCTCGGGCAGACTAAGGCCAGAATAAGATAACACGAAATGGGCGTGGAGCGGTGGCGAGAGTAGCGTGTACCCTCCGTGGCAAGAGGCTGGACGGTGGTGTAGCTGTGCTCTCGGTTTGCGTGAACCTGATCTGGTCTTAAGAACCCCGGTGGCGGGTTGACATATGCAAGGGTTAAGTGCTACATATGTCGTGTGATTGGAGATCCTCAGCTGAGTATAATCGATTCGGATCGCCGTACCTTCGCGGTTATGAAGACTTGGTCACTGACTTATACGTATAACTCCACTAAAGATGAAGGGATTCGTTAAGAAACTAGCTAGTATAGGTCAAGTGATTGATCTAGGGTAGAAAGAACTCTAGCTGCAGGTAATTTTACTTAACTTGACAAATAAAACTGGATTTTTAAGGATCCACTTTAGTAAGCATTTCTGCAAAATAGAGTCTTTGATTATTGAAAAGCCTTACCTTGACTCCCTTAAGCCAGCATACCCTTGAGAGTCTTTTCTTTAGTCGGGTAAGACTTGCTGAGTAATTCCATACTCAGGGTTTATCCCTCCATTGTTTTTAGGTGAGGAAGCGACAAATTTTTGTTGCTTTTGCTCCAAGGTGGTTCCAAAGGAGGAAAAACAAGAGTGAAGCCGCGGGAGGACTTGGTCCTCCATATAGAACTTTTGTGAAAGAACTTATTGGGAGGAGTTTTTACCTCCCTTGGTATTGTAATAATATTACTATGCACTCCTAGGATAACTCTGGTCTGTAATAAGTAACTTGATCTTACTTTTTAAATAAATGTAAGTTATGTAATCGCTTCCGCATTTCTTTATCTCCGATGTTCTGTAATCTCTGCAAGACGGGTGAAACGTTCCTGAAAAGGTAAGAAGGCAGATACCGAGCTTGTCAAGTGATTTAGGAACATCTACAGGGTGTCTGATGTCTGTTGGACAAGGACAACTGTAGGTGGGCCTAATTACTTGGGAGGTTCCGTCATAGGCCACGCAGGGCCTGTTACAATGGGCTGGATCACGCGTGGGCCTCCGTGTTGGACGAGACCGCGGGATGGGACGACCTCGTCATAGGCCTTCGTCCTGCGACGCGTGGGATGAAGGGTAAAGTCTGCCAGTCGTCTTGTCTCCGTTGGTGCAGCGAGACTGGCGAAGGCATCGAGCAAAGGGTGGCATCTTCGCCTTCGCCCCAACACTCCCCCATCATAGACATCTCGAATTTTTGAACCATGATCCTACTAAACTCTTCACAAGTAGATTTGTTAGTAGACCCAAATATGATATCATCAACATAAATTTGGCATACAAACAAATCATTTGCAATGGTTTTAGTAAAGAGAGTAGGATCGGCTTTTCCGACTTTGAAGCCATTAGCGATAAGAAAATCTCTTAGGCATTCATACCATGCTCTTGGGGTTTGCTTGAGCCCATAAAGCGCCTTAGAGAGTTAATAAACATGGTTAGGATACTCACTATCTTCAAAGTCGGAAGGTTGCTCAACATAGACCTCCTCCTTGATTGGTCCATTGAGGAAGGCACTTTTTACGTCCATTTGATAGAGCTTAAAGCCATGGTAAGTAGCATAGGCAAGTAATATACGAATTCACTCAAGCCTAGCTATGGGTGCATAGGTTTCACCGAAATCCAAACCTTTGACTTGTGAATATCCTTTGACCATAAGTCGGGCTTTGTTCCTTGTCACCACACCATGCTCATCTTGTTTGTTGCGGAAGACCCACTTGGTTCCTACAACATTTTGGTTAGGACGTGGAACAAGATGCCATACCTCATTCCTTGTGAAGTTGTTGAGTTCCTCTTGCATTGCCAACACCCAATCTGAATCCCTTAATGCATCTTCTACCCTGTATGGCTCAATAGAAGACACAAAAGAGTAATGTTCACAAAAATGAGCAACACGAGATCGAGTGGTTACCCCCTTTTGAATATCGCCGAGGATGGTGTTCACGGGGTGATCTCTTTGTATTGCTTGGTGGACTCTTGAGTGTGGCGGTCTTGGACCGTCATCATCTTCCTTGTCTTGATCATTGCCCTCCTCTTGAGGTGGCTCATCTTCTTGATCTTCATTTTCATCCTCTTGAGCTTGATCCTCATCTTGAGTTGGTGGGGATGCTTGCATGGAGGAAGATGGTTGATCTTGTGCTTGTGGAGGCTCTTCGGATTCCTTAGGACACACATCCCCAATGGACATGTTCCTTAGTGCGACGCATGGAGCCTCTTCATCATCTAGCTCATCAAGATCAACTTGCTCTACTTGAGAGCCGTTAGTCTCATCAAACACAATGTCACAAGAAACTTCAACTAGTCTAGTGGACTTGTTAAAGACTCTATATGCCCTTGTGTTTGAATCATAACCAAGTAAAAAGCCTTCTACAACCTTAGGAGCAAATTTAGATTTTCTACCTCTTTTAACAAGAATAAAGCATTTGCTACCAAAGACTCTAAAATATGAAACATTGGGCTTTTTACCGGTGAGGAGTTCATACGATGTCTTCTTGAGGATTCGGTGAAGGTAGAGACGGTTGATGGCGTAGCAAGCGGTGTTGACCGCTTCCGCCCAAAACCGGTCCGAAGTCTTGTACTCATCAAGCATGGTCCTCACCATGTCAAGTAGAGTTATGTTGGGGGTCTGCTTCGTCGCCGAAGGTCTCATAAGAAGAAAAGACCTTCGGAAGATTGACACAAAGCCGAAGCTATAAATCAAAAGGCTTCGGAGTATGTTTTCAAATGCACCGACTTAAAGATGAAATGACCAACCGGCTCATGATAACTTGTATTATGATTGTAAACCTTTGTAAGGGGTATGAATGTAATTTCTCACAGGCTGCATCCTGTGCCTATAAATAGATGAACAGTACCCCCGTACTGAGAGGACTATCCTGTAATCGCTCACGCGCAACACTTGGATTTTTGCCTTCTCTCAAGCCGAAGGTACAAATGTAATTAAATGTCATATTTAAATATTCAAGTTTGTATAATGATAACATATGAATGATATTATGTGTTCTGTCGTGTTATCTTTCATGTTCATATGTTTCATCTTTCATTATCTTATAACCGTGATGATGAAGGTACGTCCTTCATGACCTTCGTCCGAAGATCGTTATATCCTAAGGGAAATAATGCTTCAAAGGACGAAGGACTTTAACATTTAATACTTTGTGTTGCCTTGTTCTTGATTCATAGCATTTGAGAACAAGTCAACAACATTGGCGCCCACCTCCGGTGAACTCACTTCCACTTTTGAACTGATGGCTTTGTCCAACAACCAAGCTAAAGCTGCTTCGACTATGAAGCTGGTGCTCCCAATAACAGGTGGTTCATGCTCAGAGCCAGCCAACAAGAAGCAGAAGGAGGCTCAGAGAAGGGTGCGGCATGTTGGGGTGCAAGGACCCTTCATCAAGTCAAAATGGTCCCACATCCCAATCACCTTCTCCCAGGAGGACCTTCAACTCAAGGATTATCCTCATAATGATGATATGATCATATCTTGTGTCATTAAGGGATTTCTAGTCCACAATGTTTTGGTTGATACAGGCAGTGCAGCTGACATCGTATTTGCTAAGGCCTTCAGACAGATGCAAGAGCTAGAGGACAAGATTCATGATGCCACACACCCTCTTTGTGGCTTCGGAGGAAGACAAATTACAGCGCTCGGCAAAATCACAATGCCAGTGACCTTCGGCTTCATCCACAATACAAGGACTGAACAAGTTGTGTTTGACATCGTCGATATGGAATACCCCTACAATGCAATCATTGGTCATGGAACACTCAATGCTTTCGAAGCAATACTTCATCCAGCATATCTATGCATGAAGATACCTTCAGAACAAGGACCCATTGTTGTTCATGGTAGTCAGGAAGCTGCTAGAAAAGCTGAAGGAAACTGGACAGATTCAAAAGCAATCCACAACATAGATGGAAATGAAGCTTGTGAACAGTACAAGTACAAAAGAGAGAAGGTTGCCTCGGCTAATCAGCCGAAGCCTATGCTTCTATGTGAAGATATAGCAGAGTAGAAGGTATTGCTGAGTTCTCAGTTATCTGAAGAGCAGGAGAAAATCTTGATAAGGTTTTTATTCAACAACAAAGATGTGTTTGCTTGGTCAGCTAAAGATCTTTGCGGTGTCAATAGAGATTTCATTGAGCATTCACTCAATGTGGATCCATCTTTCAGGCCAAGAAAACAAAGGCTTCGGAAAATGTCTGATGACAAAGCTGAAGGTGCTCGAAACGAAGTGAAGAGGCTTCTTAGTGCTGGCGTTATCAGAGAGGTCAAATACCCAGAGTGGCTAGCTAACACTGTTATGGTGAAGAAGGCAAATGGTAAATGGAGAATGTGCATCGATTTTACAGATCTTAACAAGGCTTGTCCAAAGGATGAGTTCCCATTGCCAAGAATAGATTCTCTAGTAGATGCAGCAGCTTCATCAGAGCTTATGAGTTTACTAGATTGTTACTCAGGCTACCACCAAATCTAGATGAAGAAGGAAGATGAGCCGAAGACTAGCTTCATAACCCCCAGTGGTACATATTGTTATCTTCGGATGCCTGAGGGGCTCAAGAATGCTGGAGGAAGCTTCAGCAGAATGATAGCCAAGGTCCTTCATTCTCAAATAGGCAGAAATGTGCTAACATATGTTGATGACATCATAGTAAAAAGCACGAAGCAAGAAAATCATATCACTGATCCGCAAGAAACATTTGCTAATTTCAGGCAAGCTGGCCTGAAATTAAATCCTGAAAAATGTGTCTTTGGAGTAAAGAAGGGTAAGTTCCTTGGTTGCCTAGTTTCAACGAAGGGGATCGAAGCTAATCTAAGCAAGATCAAAGCCATACTTCGAATGGAACCGCCAAGTACGAAGAAGGGGGCCCAACGGTTGGCAGGAAGATTGGCTTCATTGAACAGATTTATATCTAGATCAGCAGAAAGAAACTTGTCATTCTTTGAAATACTAAAGTCAGCCGAAGTCTTTCAGTGGGGCCCAGCTCAACAGAAAGCCTTCGAAGAACTGAAGCAATACCTGATCGATCTAACAACATTAACTCCACATGTGCCAGGGGCTCCGTAACTATTATATGTGGCAGCTTCGCACTCTGCAGTGAGTGTGGCGCTTGTGCAGGAGAAATTGGAAGGACAAATCAAAAAGCAAGCCCAGTATACTTTGTCTCCAAAGTTCTAAGCTTATCAAAGAAAAATTATACAAAATTGGAGAAGGTGTTGTATGCTGTCTTAATGGCCTCCAGGAAGCTTCGGCACTACTTTCAAGCATTCCATATAATTGTTCCTTCATCTCAGCCTTTGAAAGATATTATGAGGAACAGAGAAGCTACGGGAAGGATTGGAAAGTGGGCTGCGGAACTCAACGAATTCAGCATTGATTATGTGCATAGATCCTCGATCCAGTCCCAGGCGTTAGCAGACTTCATCGCTGACTGGACGCCAGGGGCTCAGGAAGAAGAAGCAAATAAAGATGCCAAAGCTTGGACAATGTTCTGCGACGGTTCCTAGGGAACCTTCGGGGCAGGTGCAGCTGCTGTCTTGGTTGCACCTTCCAAAGTCAGAACATGCTATGCAGTAAAACTTGATTTCAGCTGCACAAATAATATTGCTGAATACGAAGCTTTGCTTTTGGGGCTTTGGAAGTTAAAGGCAATGGGGATAAGAAGGGCGGTCCTTAAAACCGATTCTCAAGTTATTTCTGGTCATGTTGACAAGAGTTGTAGAGCAAGAGACCCGAAGCTTGAGAAATACCTGGATACAGTTCGAAGGCTTGAAGCTTCTTTCGAAGGGTTTTCTGTTAAGAATATTCCACAAGGAGAAAATGAGCACGCTGATCTGCTAGCCAAGTCAGCGGCACAGGGGCTGCCCTTACCTTCGGTAGTATTCTTTGAGACAATAAGAGCACCTTCGGTGGAACTTCTTGAAAGAGCAGTGCTCAATATATCTCCTGTTCATAGTGAAGATTGGAGGACTGAGATTATATCTTTTCTCCAAGACAACTGCCTTTCAGATGACGAAGCTTATAATAACATAATGGAGGCAAGAGCACGACCATATGTAATAATAGAGGGGGAATTATACAAACATGGAGTCTGCTCTACATTGCTCAAGTGTCTATCTAGAGCTGAAGGTATAGAATTGATGAAGGAAATACATGCAGGATTGTGTGGATCTCACATTGGATCTAGACCTTTGCTGGGGAAAGTCTTAAGACAAGGATTTTACTGGCCGAAGGCAGCTTCGGATGCAGCGGATCTAGTTCAAAAACGTGAAAATTGCCAAAAATGCGCAAGAGACCAGAAATAACCTTCGTCGTTAACCCAACTGATACAACCAACCTGGCCATTGCAAAGATGGGGCCTGGATTTGTTAGGTCCACTTCCACCAGCACAAGGCAATTTAAAATATGTTGTGGTGGTTGTAGAATATTTTTCCAAGTGGATTGAAGCGAAGCCTTTGGCCACAATAACTTCGGTCACAGTCCAGAAATTCTTTTGGCAAAACATTGTTTGCCGCTTCGGCGTACCAAAGGCTATAACTGTGGACAATGGAACACAATTTGATGCCGAAACCTTTAAGGAATTATGTGATCAAATTGGCACGAAGATCCATTTTGCGTTAGTCAGACATCCAGAATCAAATGGACTTGTCGAAAGAGCAAATGGTATTATAATGACAGGAATAATGAAGTTAATTTTTAACCAGCCCAGAGGAAAGTGGCCGGAAGAGTTGATTAAAGTGGTGTGGAGCCACAATACGACTGTATCAAGATCAACAGGTTTTACACCATTCAAGCTATTATTTGGTGACGAAGCCATAACCCCAGAAGAAGCTAAAACGGGGTCAATAAGAACAACAGCTTCAACTAAAGACGAAGTTGATTATCATATAGCAAAAGACACTATAGAAGGGGTCAGACTTTAGGCTGTGGAAAATATTAATAAATATCAAGCCAAAACAATAAAATGGCATGACAGAAAAGTCTAGCTGAAAAATATCAAGCTAGGGCATCTGGTGCTTCGGAGAGTGGCTAATCCGGACACAGTAGGAAAACTACACTTGAAGTGGGAGGGACCTTTTCTGGTCGTATCTTCGTCAAGGCCCGATTCTTACTGAAAGTCGCCTAGAGGGGGGGTGAATAGGGCGAATCTGAAATTTACAAACTTAAGAACAACTACAATCTGGGTTAGCGTTAGAAATATAAACGAGTCCGAGAGAGAGGGCGCAAAAACAAATCGTGAGTAAATAAAGAGCGAGACACGATGATTTGTTTTACCGAGGTTCGGTTCTTGCAAACCTACTCCCCGTTGAGGTGGTCACAAAGACTGGGTCTCTTTCAACCCTTTCTCTCTCTCAAACGGTCCCTCGGACCAAGTGAGCTTCTCTTCTCAATCAAACGGGACAACAAGTCCCCGCAAGGACCACCACACAATTGGTGTCTCTTGCCTCGGTTACAATTGAGTTTGTCACAAGAAGAATGAGAAAGAAAAGAAGCAATCCAAGCGCAAGAGCTCAAATGAACACAACAAATCACTCTCTCTAATCACTAAAGCTTTGTGTGGAGTTGGGAGAGGATTTGATCTCTTTGGTGTGTTTTGTATTGAATGCTATAGCTCTTGTAAGGTGTAGAAGTATAGAAACTTGGATACTCTTGAATGTGGGGTGGTTGGGGTAGTTATAGCCCCAACCACCAAAATGTGGCCGTTGGAAGTCTGCTGTCGCATGGCGCACCGGACAGTCCGGTGCGCCACCGGACACTGTCCGGTGCGCTAGCCACGTCAGCCAGCCGTTGGGGTTCGACCGTTGGAGCTCTGACTTGTGGGGCCTCTGGGCTGTCTGGTGGTGCACCGGACAGGTCCTGTAGACTGTCCGGTGCGCCAACTGCGCGTGCTCTGACTCTGGCGCGCATTGTAGCGCATTGAATGCAGTTGCAGTCGACCGTTGTGCGCGAAGTAGCCGTTGCTCGCTAGCACACCGGACAGTCCGGTGTGACACCGGACACTGTCCGGTGCATCACCGGACAGTCCGGTGAATTATAGCGGAGCGCCCACTGAATTTCCCGAAGGTGAGGAGTTCGGCCTCGAGTGCCCTGGTGCACCGGACACTGTCCGGTGGCACATCGGACAGTCCGGTGCGCCAGACCAGGGTGCCTTTGGGTTGTTCTTTGCTCTCTTTGTTTGAACCCTTTCTTGGTCTTTTTATTGGCTTTTTGTGAACCTTTGGCACCTGTAGAACTTATAGACTAGAGCAAAATAGTTAGTCCAATTATTTGTGTTGGGCAATTCAACCACCAAAATCAATTAGGAAATAGGTGTAAGCCTAATTCCCTTTCAATCTCCCCCTTTTTGGTGATTGATGCCAACATAAACCAAAGCAAGTATAGAAGTGCATAATTGAACTAGTTTGCATAATGTAAGTGCAAAGGTTACTTAGAATTTGGACCAATAAATATTTTCATAAGATATGCATGGATTGTTTTTTTAAACATTTTGGACCACGCTTGCACCACATGTTTTGTTTTTGCAAATTCTTTTCAAAGTTCTTTTGCAAATAGTCAAAGGTGAATGAATAAGATTTTGAGAAGCATTTTCAAGATTTGAAATTTTCTCCCCCTGTTTCAAACGCTTTTTCTTTGACTAAACAAAACTCTCCCTTAAAAAAATTCTCCTCTTAGCGTTCAAGAGGGTTAAGATGTCAATTTTGAAAATACTGCTTTCTCCCCCTTTTTGAACATAATAAGGTACCAATTTGAAAACATCATTTTTAAAATTTGGTGGTGGTGCGGTCCTTTTGCTTTGGGCTAATACTTTCTCCCCCTTTGGCATGAATCGCCAAAAACAGATACTTGAGTGAAATATAAGCCCTTGTCAAACTACTTTATCCCCTTTGGTGAACAAAATATGGGTGAAGATTATACCAAAGACGGAGAGTTGCTCGGAGCGACGGCGAAGGATGAGTTGATGGAGTGGAGTGGAAGCCTTTGTCTTCGCCGAAGACTCCAATTCCCTTTCAATACACCTATGACTTGGTTTGAAATTCACTTGAAAATACATTTGTCATAGTATATAAAAGAGATATGATCAAAGGTATATTCATGGGATATGTGTGCAAAACATTAAAAGAAATTCCTAGAGTCAAGAATATTTAGCTCATGCCTAAGTTTGTTAAAAGTTTGTTCATCTAGTGGCTTGGTAAAGATATCGGCTAATTGTTCCTTAGTGTTAATGTATGCAATCTCGATATCTCCCTTTTGTTGGTGATCCCTTAAGAAATGATACCGAATGGCTATGTGTTTAGTGCAGCTATGCTCAACGGGATTATCCGCCATGCGGATTGCACTCTCATTATCACATAGAAGAGGAACTTTGGTTAATTTGTAACCATAGCCCCTAAGGGTTTGCCTCATCCAAAGCAATTGCGCGCAACAATGGCCTGCGGCAATATACTCGGCTTCAGCGGTAGAAAGAGCTACGGAATTTTGCTTCTTTGAAGCCCAAGACACCAGAGATCTTCCCAAGAACTGGCAAGTCCCCGATGTGCTCTTCCTATTAATTTTACACCCCGCCCAATCGGCATCCGAATAACTAATTAAATCAAACGTGGATCCCTGAGGGTACCAAAGCCCAAACTTAGGAGTACAAACTAAATATCTCAAGATTCGTTTTACGACCGTAAGGTGAGCTTCCTTAGGGTCGGCTTGGAATCTTTCACACATGCATACGGAAAGCATTATGTCCGGTCGAGATGCACATAGATAGAGTAAAGAGCCTATCATCGACCGGTATACCTTTTGATCTACGGATTTACCTCCCGTGTCGAGGTCGAGATGCCCATTGGTTCCCATGGGTGTCTTGATGGGTTTGGCATCCTTCATCCCAAACTTGTTTAGAATGTCTTGAATGTACTTCGTTTGGCTAATGAAGGTGCCCTCTTGGAGTTGCTTCACTTGAAATCCCAAGAAGTACTTCAACTCCCCCATCATAGACATCTCGAATTTTTGTGTCATGATCCTACTAAATTCCTCACATGTAGATTCATTAGTAGACCCAAATATAATATCATCAACATAAATTTGGCATACAAACAAATCATTGTCAAGAGTTTTAGTAAATAAAGTAGGATCGACTTTTCCGACTTTGAAGCCATTAGTGATAAGAAAGTCTCTTAGGCATTCATACCATGCTCTTGGGGCTTGCTTGAGCCCATAAAGCGCCTTAGAGAGTTTATACACATGGTTAGGATACTCACTATCTTCAAAGACGGGAGGTTGCTCAACATAGACCTCTTCCTTGATTGGTCCGTTGAGGAAGGCACTTTTCACGTCCATTTGATAAAGCTTGAAGCCATGGTAAGTAGCATAGGCAAGTAATATGCGAATTGACTCAAGCCTAGCTACGGGTGCATAGGTTTCACCGAAATCCAAACCTTCGACTTGTGAATACCCCTTGGCCACAAGTCGGGCTTTGTTCCTTGTCACCACACCATGCTCGTCTTGCTTGTTGCGGAAGACCCACTTGGTTCCTACAACATTTTGATTAGGACGTGGAACTAAATGCCATACCTCATTCCTAGTAAAGTTGTTGAGCTCCTCTTGCATCGCTACCACCCAATCTGAATCTTGAAGTGCTTACTCTACCCTATGTGGCTCAATAGAGGAAACAAAAGAGTAATGCTCACAAAAATGCGCAACACGAGATCTAGTGGTTACCCCCTTATGTATGTCGCCGAGGATGGTGTCGACGGGGTGATCTCGTTGGATTGCTTGGTGGACTCTTGGGTGTGGCGGTCTTGGTTCTTCATCCTCCTTGTCTTGATCATTTGCATCTCCCCCTTGATCATTGTCGTCATCTTGAGGTGGCTCATCCTTTTGATCTTCTCCTTCATCAACTTGAGCCTCATCCTCATTTTGAGTTGGCGGAGATGCTTGAATGGAGGAGGATGGTTGATCTTGTGCATTTGGAGGCTCTTCGGATTCCTTAGGACACACATCCCCAATGGACATGTTCCTTAGTGTGACACATGGAGCCTCTTCATCACCTATCTCATCAAGATCAACTTGCTCTACTTGAGAGCCGTTAGTCTCATCAAACACAACGTCACAAGAAACTTCAACTAGTCCTGAGGACTTGTTAAAGACTCTATATGCCCTTGTGTTTGAATCATATCCTAGTAAAAAGCCTTCTATAGTCTTAGGGGCAAATTTAGATTTTCTACCTCTTTTAACAAGTATAAAGCATTTGCTACCAAAGACTCTAAAATATGAAATATTGGGCTTTTTACCGGTGACGAGTTCGTATGATGTCTTCTTGAGGATTCGATGTAGATATAACCGGTTGATGACGTAGCAGGCGGTGTTGACCGCTTCGGCCCAAAACCAATCCAAAGTCTTGTACTCATCAAGCATGGTTCTTGCCATGTCCAATAGAGTTCTATTCTTCCTCTCCACTACACCATTTTGTTGTGGCGTGTAGGGAGAAGAGAACTCATGCTTGATGCCCTCCTCCTCAAGGAAGCCTTCAATTTGAGAGTTCTTGAACTCTGTCCCGTTATCGCTTCTAATCCTTAAGCCGAACTCATTTTGAGCCCGTCTCAAGAATCCCTTTAAGGTCTCTTGGGTGTGAGATTTTTCCTGCAAAAAGAACACCCAAGTGAAGCGAGAATAGTCATCCACAATAACTAGACAGTACTTACTCCCGTCGATACTTATGTAAGCAATCGGGCCGAAAAGATCCATGTGTAGGAGCTCGAGTGGCCTGTCAGTCGTCATGATGTTCTTGTGTGGATGATGAACACCAACTTGCTTCCCTGCCTGACATGCGCTACAAATCCTGTCTTTCTCAAAATGAACATTTGTTAGTCCCAAAATGTGTTCTCCCTTTAGAAGCTTGTGAAGATTCTTCATTCCAACATGTGCTAGTCGGTGATGCCAGAGCCAGCCCATGTTAGTCTTAGCAATTAAGCAAGTGTCGAGTTTAGCTTTGTCAAAATCTACTAAGTATAGCTGACCCTCTAACACTCCCTTAAATGCTATTGAATCATCACTTCTTCTAAAGACAGTAACACCTATATCCGTAAAAAGACAGTTGTAGCCCATTTTGCACAATTGAGAAACGGAAAACAAATTGTAATCTAAAGAATCTACAAGAAAAACATTGGAAATTGAATGGTCAGGAGATATAGCTATTTTACCCAATCCTTTGACCAAACCTTGATTTCCATCCCCGAATGTGATAGCTCATTGGGGATCTTGGTTTTTCTCATAGGAGGAGAACATCTTCTTCTCCCCGGTCATGTGGTTTGTGCACCCGCTATCAATGATCCAACTTGAGCCCCCGGATGCATAAACCTACAAAACAAGTTTAGTTCTTGATTTTAGGTACCCAAATGGTTTTGGATCCTTTGATATTAGACACAAGAACTTTAGGTACCCAAACACAAGTCTTTGACCCCTTGTGCTTGCCCCCAACATATTTGGCAACTACCTTGCCGAATTTGTTAGTTAAAACATAAGATGCATCAAAGGTTTTAAATGAAATGTTAGAATCATTTGATGCCTTAGGAGTTTTCTTCTTAGGCAATTTTGCATGGGTTGATTGCTTAGAACTAGATGTCTCACCCTTATACATAAAAGCATGATTAGGGCCAGAGTGAGACTTCCTAGAATGAATTCTCCTAATTTTGCTCTCGGGATAACCGGCAGAGTACAAAATGTAACCCTCGTTATCCTGAGGCATGGGAGCCTTACCCTTTACAAAGTTAGACAATCTTTTAGGAGGGGCATTAAGTTTGACATTGTCTCCCTTTTGGAAGCCAATGCCATCCTTGATGCCAGGGCGTCTCCCACTATAGAGCATGCTTCTAGCAAATTTGAATTTTTCATTTTCTAAGCCATGCTCATTAATTTTAGCATTAAGTTGAGCTATGTGATCATTTTGTTTCTTAATTAAAGCTAAGTGGTCATGGATAGCATCAACATTAATGTCTTTACATCTAGTGCAAATGGAAACATGCTCAATGGTAGATGTAGAGAGTTTGCAAGAATTAAGTTCAACAATCTTAGCACGTAAAATATCATCCTTATCTCTAAGATCGGAAATGGAAGCATTGCAAACATCTAAATCCGTAGCCTTAGCAATCAAGTTTTCATTTTCATTTCTAAGGCTAGCAAGAGAAACATTCAATTCTTCAATCTGAGCAAGTAAATTAACATTATCATCTCTAAGATTGGGAATTGAAATATCAACAACATTTGAATCAACCTTAGCAATTAAACTAGTATTCTCATTTCTAAGGTTGGTAATAATATCATGGCAAGTGCTTAGCTCACTAGATAATTTTCCACATTTTTCTACTTCTAGAGCGTAAGCATTTTTAACCTTAATATGCTTCTTGTTTTCCTTAATTAGGAAGTCCTCTTGAGAGTCCAAGAGATCATCCTTCTCATGAATAGTACTAATTAATTCATTTAATTTTTCCTTTTGTTGCATGTTGAGGTTGGCAAAAAGGGTACGCAAATTATCCTCCTCATCACTAACGTTATCCTCATCACTAGAGGTTTCATATTTAGTGGAGGATTTTGATTTTACCTTCCTCCTTTTGCCGTCCTTTGCCATGAGGCACTTGTGGCCGACGTTGGGGAAGAGGAGCCCTTGGTGACGGAGATGTTGGCGGCGTCCTCGTCGGAGGAGGAGTCAGAGGAGCTTTCCTCGGAGTCCCACTCGCGGCACACATGGGCATCGCCGCCCTTCTTCTTGTGGTACCTCTTCTTTTCTCTCCTCTTGCCCTTTTTGTCGTCACCCCTGTCACTGTCACTAGATAGTGGACATTTTGCAATAAAATGATCGGGCTTACCACACTTGTAGCAAACTTTCTTGGAGCGGGGCTTGTAATCCTTCCCCTTCCGTTGCTTGAGGATTTGGCGGAAGCTCTTGATGATGAGCGCCATTTCCTCGTTGTCGAGCTTAGATGCATCGATGGGTTGTCTACTTGATGTAGACTCCTCCTTTTTCTCCTCCGTTGCCTTGAATGCGACCGGTTGTGCTTCGGACGTGGAGGGGCCATCTAGCTCGATGATTTTCTTTGAGCCTTTGATCATTAACTCAAAGCTCAAAAAATTTCCTATCACTTCCTCGGGAGACATTAGTGTATATCTAGGATTTCCTCGAATTAATTGAACTTGTGTAGGATTAAGAAAAACGAGGGATCTTAGAATAACCTTGACCATCTCATGGTCATCCCACTTTGTGCTCCCGAGGTTGCGCACTTGGTTCACCAAGGTCTTCAAGCGGTTGTACATGGCTTGAGGGTCCTCGCCTTGGTTGAGTCGGAACCGACCGAGCTCCCCCTCGATCGTCTCCCGCTTGGTGATTTTGGTCACCTCATCTCCTTCGTGCGCGGTCTTGAGTACGTCCCAAATTTCCTTGGCGCTCTTTAATCCTTGCACCTTGTTATACTCCTCTCGACTTAGAGAGGCGAGGAGTATAGTGGTGGCTTGGGAGTTAAAGTGCCGGATTTGGGCGACCTCGTCTGAGTCATAGTCTTCATCCCCCGATGATGGTACCTGTACTCCAATCTCAACAACATCCCAAATGCTAGTGTGGAGTGAGGTTAGATGATGCCTCATTTTATCGCTCCACATATTATAGTCTTCACCATAAAAAACCGGTGGTTTGCCTAGTGGAACGGAGAGTAAAGGAGTACGCTTTGAAATACGAGGGTAGCGTAGGGGGATCTTACTATACTTCTTGTGCTCATGGCGCTTAGAAGTAATCCAAGCGCAAGAGCTCAAATGAACACAACAAATCACTCTCTCTAATCACTAAAGCTTTGTGTGGAGTTGGGAGAGGATTTGATCTCTTTGGTGTGTCTTGTATTGAATGCTATAGCTCTTGTAAGGTGTAGAAGTATAGAAACTTGGATACTCTTGAATGTGGGGTGGTTGGGGTATTTATAGCCCCAACCACCAAAATGTGGCCGTTGGAAGTCTGCTGTCGCATGGCGCACCGGACAGTCCGGTGCGCCACCGGACACTGTCCGGTGCGCCAGCCACGTTAGCTAGCCGTTGGGGTTCGACCGTTGGAGCTCTGACTTGTGGGGCCTCTGGCTGTCTGTGGTGCACCGTACAAGTCCTGTAGACTGTCCAGTGCGCCAACTGCGCGTGCTCTGACTCTGGCGCGCACTGTAGCGCATTGAATGCAGTTGCAGTCGACCATTGCGCGTGAAGTAGTCGTTGCTCCGCTGGCACACCGGACAGTCCAGTGTGACACCGGACATTGTCCGGTGCATCACCGGACAGTCCGGTGAATTATAGTGGAGCGCCCACTGAATTTCCCGAAGGTGAGGAGTTCAGCCTCGAGTGCCCTGGTGCACCGGACACTGTCCGGTGGCACACCAGACAGTCCGGTGCGCCAGACCAGGGTGCCTTTGGGTTGTTCTTTGCTCTCTTTGTTTGAACCCTTTCTTGGTCTTTTTATTGGCTTTTTGTGAACCTTTGGCACCTGTAGAACTTATAGACTAGAGCAAAATAGTTAGTCCAATTATTTGTGTTGGGCAATTCAACCACCAAAATCAATTAGGAAATAGGTGTAAGCCTAATTCCCTTTCACTTACAGACTAAAAGATATGGATGGCAATGATATTCCTAGGTCTTGGAATGCGGATGAGCTTCGGCGGTATTATGTATAGATTCATGTAATCTTTTTCTATTTTTCTATGGCACCCTTTTCCTTTCCGAAGGGGGGAAAGGTTTTTAATGGGGCCATAGTTTGTAACCTTTTCCTTTCTTATTCAGCTCCACGAGAGCAAAATCCCCCAAATATGTAAATGTAAAATCTGAGCATGCACCATCGAGTGCAGAGAAAAAGAAAAAAAATAGGGAGAAGCTCGAAAGTCGTCCCTAAGGGGATGCAGAGCATGACGAAGCTACAAAAAGCCGTTCCTAAGGGAGCGCAGCATAAGTTTTCTGCTTAAAAGTCGTTCCTTAGGGAATGCAGAGCCAAATACCGCTGAAATATAAGGCGAAGCGCGAAAAGTCAACGCGAATACCGCCGAAATAGAAGGCGAAGAAGTTCAAAAGACGTTCCTTAGGGAATGCAGAACTTACACCGAAAAATAAACGGTGCAGCCGAAAATAAACGGCAAAGAGATTTCAGTCATTCCTTAGGGAATGAAGGTTGTGGATGAAGCTTCTGATGTGTGTGTTTGGGCATTCATTTGCACGATACATTACATCATACATTGCATACATAAACATTCATTTAGACATACATAGGATCATCATCATCATACCATACAGATACAAACAGTTGCTTCGGCTCTAAGAATGCAGCTTCGAAAGCAGAATCATGCTTCATTGTGTACGAAAAGAAGGGAAGGTGTTTTTTGCCTTTGGCTAAAAACGTACAAGTTTCGTTCACATCGAAGCACTTCACACATCGATGGAAAGGTAAAAATATATTACAAGGTATGGACAAAATTTATAGAGTAGAATCTAATTCTTAAATTACAATATTCTTTACAAAGGTTAATACAAGAGTTCTTAGAGTTTTTCCATAGCTAGCTATTCAAGCTTCATCATTATCTATTGAGCTTCGGATCGTCTGCTAAGCTTCGGCTTTGTGCTCTTCAGCTTCGTCATCCTGTACATATTAAAGTGTTGTAAGGAAAATTCAAGTTTAAAGGAAAAGGTAAGCATAAGGTATGATTTTGCTACCGGCTTAAGATGACTTCAAGCTTCGTCACCAGCTAAGCTTTGTCCACCCTTCGTCCATACTAGCTTTATAAATCTGTTTCCTATGCTTTGGGCAAGACTGGGAATATCAATCAGATCTGCTGGTGATAAGCTAAAGTTGGGTCTATTGACAATCTTTCCATGTGTGCAACCAGATTTCAGGAAGGCAACAGCTGTGCCCCGAGAAGCTACCAGGGCACAGAAATCGCCATGTCCAGCTATAATTTCATCAAGAGCATCAATTTCACCCTCGATATGTTCGAAGGCCCCTGGCAGGTCTTCGATCGAAGGACTAAATTTTTCATAGCCGGCTCCAACCGAATTGAAGATCTGCTTCAGCCGTTGCACACATCGGTTGCTGAACTCCAGACATTTATTTTGAAGCTCTGTCAATGATTTTTGCAAATTTGAACTTTTTTCGACCTCAGCTTCAAATTTTGCATCAAATTTATGCTTTTCTTGTTCGAAGCTTTCTGACTTTGAGAGAATCTCTGTATTCAACTTTGCAATTTTAGCTTCAGCCTCTACCAGTAAACCCTCTGCTGTCTGAAGTTCGAAATCCTTCTTTTCAAGAGCAGTTGCTTGATCTTTTATCTTGCTTTCTAGACCCTCAATTATAACTTCATGCTTTTTATCCTCAAGATCTTGTTGCATCCTCAAAGCTTTGCTCAATAGCATACTATGTGCAAAAACAACCTTCGTTAGAAAACACCTTCGTTGTTAAAAACAATAAAAAGTTGAAGAAAAGTTTTTTACCTTGAAATTAGAATAGAATAAACTACCGACGATATGCTGTCGTCGGTAGTGGCTAATGTCTGTCTCAAGCTTCGGAAAATCAATACTTTTCGACAGAGTACTGATAACCTTCGCTCTGGTTTGGTCTCGGAGACAGCCTGAGCTTTCGTCGTCAACACCGCCAAAGAGTAGCGCCCCTGGTTCATATCCACAGGATATGGCATAGTCTCTCAACTCTTCTTTCTCAGCCTTCAACAATTCTTGTCCAATTAAGTTTTGAAAATTGAAATTTTCTTCTTCCGAAGCATCTTCGGCTATTTCCTTCTCTTTCTCAGGCACTGTGGCCACGGCCTCTTCGGCAGCTGTAGCAGCTTCTTCTACGGCCATGTCAAGAAGTATCTTATCAATATTAGAAAGTGTGCTTTCTAGATTTGCATCTTCGACCGGTTCAGCTTCGGCAGTTGCAGCTTCAGTAGGTGCAGCTTCGGTAGTTGTAGCGCTCTCAACATCTGGTGCCTTTGAAGCCGAAGCTGGTCGTGGTGTCTCTTCAATAGCTTCTGTCAGAGTAATAATTCTTCGTTTTTTGGCCCAGCTGCCTTCTTCGCTATCGAAGGCTCCTTCTTCTGAAAAAGCTTCGTCAGATTTGGCGCTAGTGGACTTAGCTTGATAGGCAAGGATTCAGTCATTACCTTTAGAATTTCTGCCACGTCGGTAGCAGAAGGTGTTGCAGGAGTTTCTTCTTCTATATCAGTCGCTTTCTGCTTCAGTGTCGTAGCTTTTCTCTTCTTCGAAGCAACTGCTATCAGCTCAGGGCTCAATTTCCTCTTCTTCATGTTTTCTTCATCTTCTTTTACCATTCTAGCGGCCTGTCTGCCCACAATTGTAACACCCCTGGTGTTACTGCTACTAAAACTTGAGCATGGCATCATAAACATTGGCATTGCATATGTTTGACACACCTAGAGTGCATTCACTAGGTAAAAATTTCAAACAAGTTGTATTGTTATAGCATTTTGCAAATAGAACCCTGGATAGGGAACTTAACCCTAAATAGGGATTAAAGGGGTAAGACATAACCCAAATTGAGAAAACCCAAAAACTTTAGGGGAATAGTTATAAATGTTCCCAAGAATAAACTTGAATCACATTTATACCCCTGAGATACCAAAAACCCTAATTGAGACCCTAGAAAACCCTAAATCTAAACCCTAGGGGGTTAAGTGCAAAATTAGTCCACTTTTGGACTAAAGTGCAAAAACTATGAAGTTAAAGCATCTTGGGTCATTTGGTTCACAAATATGTGGGTTTGCAACTTGAACCCTAGGTTTTGGGCCTATTTGCATAAACACCACTTTTGTAACCATATGGCTTAGTCTGATTTTCAGAAATTAGGTTCAACTTTGGGACCTTGTAACTTTCAAACAAAAGAGATTTTGTTCTGGGTCACCACATCAATATTGTAGATCTACCATAGGGGAATAACTTTGCTTAAGAGAGTAAATATGGTTGTCATACAAAGTTAAGAGAAAAATAGGCACCAAGTTGGGTTGTCAGTCGGTTTGCTGACTGAAATATGGTCACCAGTGGTAGTTGTCGAACTTGTGATCAGATTTGAGTTAAATCCAGTAGGAATTCGACTAGGATTGCTATAACAAAGATAAAGAGGATCTATAGGACTACAACTTTGCTACAGAGCCTCGGATGAGTTGTCAAGTAAAAATTAGAGGAAATCTGGTCCCATATCGCTCTGTCAGTCCAACTGAATCAGGTTCGCCATGGTACAGTGCCTGGACAGATCAGATCAACTGCTCCCCTCGCCACCGATGACTTCGCATCGGGATCGTCGCCGCCGTTAAGATTCGCACTCACTGGGAACCGGATAGCACTCGGGGTCGCGTAAATAACCTCGCCATGGATAGACTCCGGCCATTAAACAACTCCAGCCACCGTACCATGTTCACCGCAGTGTAATCCGATAACTTTGCCGGTGACCGCCACCTCTCGGCCTTGTGCCGCGTGGCTCTACCTTTCCACCGCATCGCCATGACTCTCTATGGCCGTCTAATCGTCACCGGTGAGGTCGCCACGACGGTAGACACGAATCCACTACGCCAAGGTTCTTCTCTATCTCCGACCGCCGCGTGTCACCGTTAAAATTCCCGGCCGCCGCTCTTGCTCCCTATAAATTGAGCCCGCGGTTAGCTGCGCTACATCATCACAAAACCAGAGCCCCAATCCCACCCTCAATCGTTCGCCAGAGCTCGCGAATTTCGAATTCGCCCCAAATCAGTTCTCCGCCACCCCGAAATCCACCTCACCGCGGCCAGCCCCATTCCGGTCAGTTCATCCTCCTCTCTCCCTCGTTTGAGCCTTCTCATGACTCCATGATGCTAGCCGAACCACCAATTTACACGGAGTAGCCTTAGATCACCGGGAACACCTTCATCTGTTCTCAATGTTCACGGTCGTCGTGGTCAGGGCAAAGTAGGGCACCATTCTTCAAATTAAATTAGGGGAAATGTTCGTTAGGTAATGAATTTGGTTTAGGTCGAAGCTGAGCACCAGTCTTGGTCTCCTCCGGACGGTCTACGTACTCGCCGGAGCTCGGCCGCGCGCGACGCCGTCGTGGACTCAGTGCGGTGAAGAATTAGAAACCAGAGGGTTTTTGTGTAAATCGTCAGTGACTCAGAAAAACAATAATAGAACCCATCTCCAGTTAGCCGAAAACCCAAGGCCCTTTTCGCAAAACAACCAGCGGGCGCGGGCGCGCTTTCCCTCTGGTGTTGGGCCACCTAGGCTAAAACCAGCCCAACACTATTCAATCTTTTTCCTTTTCTTTTTCAGTAGAACTTTAGAAATCCATAGAAAATTATAGAAAATTCATAAAATTGTCAAACTAATTTTCCTAGGCTTCTTATTTTCCATAGAATTTAATAAAAATAGTTCACTGTTTTTTAGATAAAATAAGGAATTTTGGAGTATTTAAAGTAGCTTAAAACGTTAGTTCTAGATTTTTAGAAAATAAATGGTAATCCCAAAATTGCTCAAACTTTTTATATAAGCTATACACATTATTTAGAAGCCTTGGGTAGAGTTTGGGTTGATTTGGACCTTGTTTGATACTTAGAACCCAAACCCCCCCTGCCCTTTGAACTCCTTTACTGACTCCGGAAACCCTAAGTTCTCGGAGTTCCGTGAAGGAAAGTTGTATTCAAGACTTAGATAATAAATCTTTATTATCTTTGCACTCTCATGAGCATTACATGGCATTCATTCTTATATATATATACCTATATGGTTATATTTAGAAAACGAAGAAGAGATCGAAGTGACCGAAGAGAAGACACCACCACCTTCGGAATCTTAGGCCGGAAATTGTTTCTACTTTGATATCTGCGGGTCTGAACCTGACTCACCTACTAACGAAGGCAAGCCCCGGTGCATTTGCCACCTTCCTTGATGTTTTTAAAATCTTTCTCACTTGATTGTTGCATTAGGTGATAGGAGTTGATTGATAAAACAATTCATGCATTACCTTCCTTGAATTCGATTACCTTCCTTGATCACCCGTTTTACAAAAGATTTTGATGCTTAGCCTTGCTTTAGAAAACAAAATGTTTTGTTTTACAAAAGATGATATGGCAAAAGTGGGTGGGATGTTTTCGAAAATAAAACTTGATGGTGGATCTGTCAAAGGCCTTGATGGATTCAACATCGGAAAAGATGCACCTCTGCCAGGTACCAAGTTTTTGGGTTTAATGATTAAGCTGAGACCGGGCGGGTGACTTGCACGAGAAAGGAGTCTCGGTGTAGTGTCTCTGTCTGAGTCGATTAAGGACCGTGTCGATGTAGGCCTGCTGACCGAGGACCCTTTAACTGATCACATGCCTCGTCATGGGTAAGCCTTGCCTCGGGCAGACTATGGCCAGAATAAGATAACACGAAATGGGCGTGGAGCGGTGGCGGGAGTAGCGTGTACCCTCCGTAGCAAGAGGCTGGATTGTGGTGTATCTGTGCTCTCGGTTTGCGTGAACTTGATCTGGTCTTAAGAACCCCGGTGGCTGGTTGACATATGCAAGGGTTAAGTGCTACATATGTCGTGTGATTGGAGATCCTCAGCTGAGTATAATCGATTCGGATCGCCGTACCTTCGCGGTTATGAAGACTTGGTCACTGACTTATACGTAGAACTCCACTAAAGATGAAGGGATTCGTTAAGAAACTGGCTAGTATAGGTCAAGTGATTGATCTAGGGTAGAAAGAACTCTAGCTGCAGGTAATTTTACTTAACTTGACAAATAAAATTGGATTTTTAAGGATCCACTTTAGTAAGCATTTCTGCAAAACAGAGTCTTTGAATATTGAGAAACCTTACCTTGACTCCCTTATAACCAGCATTCCCTTGAGAGTCTTTTCTTTAGTCGGGTAAGACTTGCTGAGTAATTCCATACTCAGGGTTTATTCCCCCGTTGTTTTTAGGTGAGGAAGCGACAAATTTTTGTTGCTTCTGCTCTAAGGTGGTACCAAAGGAAGAGCGCAAGGAATGAAGTGCGGGAGGAGAGGATCCTCCATTAGGACTTTTGTTTAAAAACTTTATGGGAGGAGTTTTTGCCTCCCTTGGTATATGTAATAATATTACTCTGCACTCCTAGGATAATCTGGTATGTACATATTCAACTTTACCTTACTTTAAAATAAATGTAAATTTATGTAATCGCTTCCGCATTTCTATATCTCCAATGTTCTGTAATGTCTGCAAGACGGGTGAAACGTTCCTGGAAAGGTAAGAAAGAAGATACCGAACTTGTCAAGTGATTCAGGAACATCTACAGGGTTGTCTGATGTCTGTTGGACAATGATAACTGTAGGTGGGCCTAATTACTTGGGAGGTTCCATCTCAGCTGGTATCGGAGTGAAGCCCTTCTTTGCAGATATTATGAGGCATCTTCAAAAGGACTTTCTAAAAGACTTACCTAGAAACTCTCTTCCCTTCTTACCTAAGTATTCTGAAGAGTTTATTTTAAAGACCAGGTAGCAAGAGTGCAACATATAGAAGGTGTGAATCAACTAAGGTTGATTCTGTAATTATACATGCATCATGCTAAGAACTATACTAATCAAATTTTCCCCCTTAGAAATATGCCGTCGCGCACAAGGAGAACAGCGCGCAAACATACTGGACCGATTGGTGTGCCGTGTCACCAGCTGGCCCCAAGACATGATAATAGTAGTAGTGGTAGCAACGATCCTATCGGGGATCTGGAAGCACAAGTCGAACTGCTTCAATCAGAACTCCGTCACAGGAATGATCTATGGGTCACGGATGGTGAAAGAATAAACAAATTGAGAGCAGCCATCCGCTACTTGCAAGACCAACTCGTGAAACGAGATCTAGCGCTCGATTGGGCGGTTAACTCTCGTCCATTCGCCTGGGCTAAGGAAGCCAAAGCTTGAGCCCACGTGGAGGAGCTTAGCTCAGCCATGGATAACTTGCAGGTCTATTATGATACACTACATGAAGAAGTTCATGTGTTGTATTCACAACTGCACCCGAACGTCCCTGCGGATCCTGTCGGGATGGAAGCCGGACCTTCTCATGTAGCAGGAGAAGCACTTGATGGTGAACTGGACCTTTTCAGGACCCCCTCCCTCTATGAAGTTGGTTGACGAATGGTCTTCCCCGCCCGACCGTAAAGCTACCAAAAGTGAAAAGAAGTGGCTTACCAAGTGCCCGTAACATTGGCCGGACGGGACTTTCCTACAAATATGATTGTTCCAAAAGGCCAAGACATAGATGTCATCTTGGGCATGAACTGGTTAGCCCAGCATAAAGCAATTCTCAACCCTGATCTGAAAACCATCAGGTTGAGTTATGACCAATAGAGAGTTGGTGACTTGATTGCCTAAACCCAAGATTAGGCTATATTCGTATTTAGTGAACCATGACCTGACCCAAAGTTGAATTTTTTGTT
Source organism: Zea mays (assembly GCF_902167145.1). Taxonomy (NCBI): domain Eukaryota; kingdom Viridiplantae; phylum Streptophyta; class Magnoliopsida; order Poales; family Poaceae; genus Zea; species Zea mays. The sequence continues at coordinate 261,645,581 of NC_050096.1, read as the reverse complement.
ATCACACACATACAAATAAATGCCTAGATAGTTTCTTTGTCGGACCTAAAATGTACCTGGACTTCAAACAAGGATCTCAAGTCATGTCTCCTTTTAGAGTCATTCTCTTATTCAGTTGATACAGGTTGCGGTCTCTAGTATAGTTGGCCTCTCCTTGCGGATCGCCATGTTGCTTTATTAACCTAACCTAGGAAAAGCATGTCTAACCATTTTCTTAAGTTTGATGCCTTTGGTTTCTTCATATCTCTCGAAGGCATACCAACTTAATCCTTGACCTTGTGATCTCTATGATGGGCATAGAAATATGCTTGGGGCTGAATTAACAGTCTCCCATCATACTTCTTTCATCAAGTTTAGGTTATGGCCATGTCTTGATTCACTTCATCGGCCCATGATCTATTTGGCTCTCTACTGGTAACCATCTTTACTGGTGGAGTATCTCTTTGTATATTGTCACCCTTACCCAATCCATTGGTGTCACGCGAGATTTCTTATTGGTTACGTCTAGCAATGGTGTTATGACTAAAATCGATGGCACCGCGATGAAACCGAGGGCATCCTGTGGATGCACACACATGGTTGCGCTACTTGGCACTCGTTGGAATCACCGTTAATAGTCATAATCCATTATTAGACTATATCGATATGTTATCGTTGCGCAAATTGTTCTTACCTCGTGAGATTCATTATTGGTGCTAGTTTTGTAATGGTGTCATGGTTAAGAACTTATGGTACCGCGGCGAAACTGAGAGCCTCCTGTGAATGTGCACACAGGATTTTGCTGCTTGGCGCATGCCGGTATCGAGGTCTCTAGTCATGATCCATTATGGAATTACACTGATGTGTTATCTTCCATTGACCTTTCCCTTGAAACAATTTCTATGTTGTTTGTGAAAGAGATCAAGCAACATCTGTCATTTCCGTTGGATCAAAAGGGCATACCACTTTCATGTGTGGTCTTATTTCTTTTGATCTTGGTAGTGACTACTCATACAAGTTCCCTTTACATCCTTTGTGTAAAGGTGAAGCCTTGGAGCTTTTTAGTGCAAGAAAACAACTGATTAGCTCTCAAAATAGAGATCTGTTTCCCCTGCTGCTGAAATGCAGGAGTTTGTTCATTCGCTCTCTTATTTAAATCCATGTATTCCCTAACCAAGTGGATAATTCATCTCACATGAGAAAAATGGATGAACAACTTGACCAAATAGATTTTTACCCACATACATAACCTCTTATTAACAAAGAGTGAACTCTCAACCCTTGGCTTACCAATGGTACTGAGAGGATTTGCTTAATGTCAAAAGTAGTTCAACAAGTTGGTTTTAACTAACTTGTAACTGCCCGATGAACGAAGGCTGAGTTTAGAGATCGTTTTATCGAGTTGTCTAAACTCACTATTGGTTCAACCCACCCTAAAGAAAGTACTTACCAAAATCAAATTAAGTCGACCAGTAAATTATCGCTCTAGTCGCGCCTCGACCGCCTCACGCATGCTTTTCCTGCGTGTGTGATCATGCCGATCCATGACTAGTGCCGAATAAAATGGACTGGTTGCAAGGTCCACATTTATAGATCCCTCCGCTGGTGATTTTCCTGAATCTATATCACCTTTCGTGGACTTGGATTCCCTGGCTAACACGAGTTGATCGTGATGTTATTCGACATTCACACCCGTCTCGTGTGCTATAAACTTACTGCAACCACTTGTTGGTAAACCTCTTTCTATGTGTTTTACCCAAGATGGTGCATCTGATTTTGTTTGGGTAAAATTGCATAATTGCCACTCGCCCAACAGACTCAGATAGTACAGTGTCATCAGAAGAAGCAAATTGCACACATGGTGTAACACCCCGGGATCCACAAACACCCCAGAATGCTACTAAACTACACATCTAATATTCATATATAAAATTTCGACAGCATCTCCTTTGAAAATTGCATAAACGGGGGAAGCAACAAAGTATGAATAGATATCATGATAAGGAAACATATAAGACATTAATAATCTGCTAGCAATGGGAAGACAACCATAACAACATGAACTGAATTAATCAGTGCGCACGACTAGTTAAAAACAAACATCCTTTGACAAGAAGTTTCTAATTAAATCATGGCTGCGTCTGGGCAGCATTATTATGAGAATGAAGGTGGATGTGCTGCTACTTCCCACTCCCCTTGATGAGCAACAAGCACCTGCATTGAGTAATGCAAGAGTGAGATGAAACATCTCAGCAAGCTAATTGTTCTGACGAGATATTTAAACCACAAATTGAATTCATCAACATTTTAAAAGAGTCACAATTAAAAATCAGAAATGCTTGTAGATATAGAACTCAGTAGTCCCACTATAACCAATACCATCTCATTTCCTCGAACAACCACAATAGGTTCTATAACACTTCCCTGCGTCAACAATACCTGCAAATATCACTTCAATGTATGCATAGGAATGCAATGTGTAGGTACTCTATCTTCATACCTCTGGGGGTATAAAACCACATCATCTGCAAATATCACTTCAATGAATGCATATGAATGCAATGCATATGTCCTCTGCCTTCATACCTCTAAGGGTATGAAGCCGCATCGTACCCCTTCTCGGGCAACGTACGATGCTAAGTTGTACCGGTACGGTCGGACCATAGGTCACGACAAAACTTCATATGCAAATGAGTCATGCAATGTATATGGCATGCTACATTTATCAATAAACTTCACTTCCTTCAGATACAACACAAACCTCAAATAATACTTCATTTACCTTCAGATACAATACCAACCTCAAATAATACTTCATTTACCTTCAGGGGTGTGAATTAATCTCATGAGTCATACTCAAATCATAATCATCATCAATATATGATTGAGCATCAGTATAATGCAAGCAAGTAAAGCATCACCATAGAGTCCAATTATGAAAGAATCTGATACTTCTTAATATTAGAGTGTAGGCGATAGAAATAACAGGTCAGAACGGAAGCAACCACCGCTACATTCACTTGCCTTCATCGAAGAAGAAGAAATGTACTAGACATGATCTGGAGTGTAGCCACCTGCTAGTGGGCATAAAACTTAGTACAAATATTTCACAAACATTTGCCATCAATCAACAAAACACTCCTACACTTGAAACCAAGACCCAGTGGAAAGACTCCCACCCTGAACCACATGCCATACAGCAGCAACGCTGTTTGTTAATTTTGTATCTTTAAAATTAGAACAGCGGTGATATCAAACAAATACTCTAGGAGTATCTACACAAAATACTCTACAACTTCAGTATTCAATAGATAATTAAATTCTGCCATCTACAAGTTCTAAAACATCTGACAAGATAACTGACTGAATCTGTTTTAGACAGCAGTATGGTTAACTTTAAAATTCGATATCTCCAAAACTGCTAAACCAAAAATTATGAAATTCTGCTGGAAGTAAGAACTTTTATCCCTCTACAAAAGTCTCCATAGTTGGAAGAGTCAATTCGGCCATTTACTAGATGAAACCCACCAGTGAACAGACCCACTCATTTTTGTCAGGTAAACAGGAACAGCCACAGTAAAACAAACATAACTGGAGTTTCACAAATCATATGAATGCACTCTTTAACAATCTGGAAAGCTTATAAAATTATCTATAACTTCTTTTACCAACCCACAGTTTAATTCTGTTGATAAAATTGCCTAAATCTTAAGAGAACAGATTCTGCACAGAATTATGAGACTGAAAAACTGCTATAGTAAAACTGCAATAACTTTCTGGTCGGATGTCCGATTGAGGTGTTCTTCGCGACCACGGAAAGATCTACAAATTATCTACGACTCATACATAGACTTATTATTTTTTTGAGGCCACTAAGACCACGGAAAACTGGCATGAACAGAAACTGTCGAATCTGCCATTCTGCAGAAAACTAAATTCGAGATCAAAACCTAACCCCACATCAAATCCAACCTCTAATCCTTTAATTCTCATGATCCACAACCTCCAAAAGCCTATAATTACAGGGAGGAACAAGGATCTCATCCATACCTAGGGTTTCCCCAAGAAATCTTCAAGAGGAGATGGGGAAGAACGTCTCCTTGATCCTCTCTTCCTCTTCAATTCAACGTGCCCCTCCTTTTCTCGATCCTTGCTGCGTAGGGGGAGATCTTGGGGAAGGAAGCAATGGAGGATGGCTACCATAGGGGGAGGGGGCGTCCAGCCAAGGGGGAGAAAAAGGGGGTGGCGGCCAAGAGGGGGGGGTGAAGGGAAAAAAAGGGGTGGCCACCTAGGGTTTTTGTTGGAGAAAGAAACGACGCCTCAGATGACTTCTATCTTTGCATCCAATGGCCCACAACCCTTTACCTCATCCACGCACCAGAGATTAACTTTTGGTCAACATTTTTTTTGGGATATTACACTCTACCCCCTTAAAAAGAATTCGACCTCGAATTCGGCCACTCCAAGCAAAACACCCAAGGTACCCCATATAGCACCACAATTCAAAACATGGGTCCATTATTGGTCTTAATTAACACAAGAACTTCTACCTTGGACTAATTGTCTAAGGAAACTACATGACCTGACATCAAGCATGAAACAACATGTAATGAAGCTCAAAGCATGTCATAGTTGCAATCAACACTCCAATTTCACACCATCAAATTTGGATGCAGCTATACATCAACATCAATGTCTTAAGACAACACTCTTTTATGAAGGGGTAATATGCACCAAGCACAACCCTTACCAACTTCAACCATTAATTTTAATTAAATGGTGAAACATCTACACCCGACGAATGTATAAGAAGATCAAACACCTCACCTTAAAGCACTATGAAACAAGTAGTTCTATTGGAACAAAACTCCTAATCTTCCTAAACCTTATTCTTGCCATCATGAAAAGATAATCATGTAATCTAACATTCCTTGCACCCCACCAAAAGGGAGAAAATCTATAGAACTAATGGAGCAATAAAGCCAAAAGAAGTCAATAACATCTTGTGCGGCATAGTTCATCGAAGAAATGCCAAAAACTCTACATAGAGCACTGATAGCCCAACAACAACACAATACTTGCTTAACCCATGTCACTATACTTCATTCAACATCTCAACTAAGAAAAATATCCAACTAGTAAGGATAACCTACACATAATATAAGTCTTCATCTACTGTAGTTCAGAAACTTACATTTCATTCTATCATACGATGCACTCAAAGTACCAGACATACAAAGTTAATAATAATAACCCCTAATCCTTCACACATTTGACAAACATATTAAGCTGATGTAAACACCACATGATCTGGGAATAGGTGACTAGCCACACCCAACCAACTCTAGGCTAGGCAAGGACTTCCTTCAAACCAATAGATAGGTGGTCTAAAAAAATGGCTCCACAAGCATGCATCGAAAAGGGAACCATCAGATCCTCAATGTATCAATACATAATCAATGGATCAAGAGAATCAAAGATTTATTCTACAATTAGTATGACTAACAGGCAACCACTTTAAACCACATCTAGGCTTTGTGGCAACTAAAACACACAATATGAGAGAGACATGTAAGCCATTCTGGCTATGAAAAGACTTCCCCCAAAAATCCATATAAAGTACCAATATTCATTTCTTTCAAAACTGGTTTCTCAACATAAACAATCATTCTTTGCAATGATAGTTGGAGCTATCCACCAACCGCTCAACAACTTAAATTCAAATTGATGATTACCTTGTACCCCAAAACACGCAATTCACACTCCTCTTAGAAACATCCACAATCAAGCATATATAACAATATTATTGTAATAAAACTCAACCATGAAAAACATGGTGAAAACAACATAGGCATACTTGTATATCACAAGCATAATAACAACTTCATTCTCACCAATGACCAGCGATATCTACCGCATTAATAAAACAATATCAAAATTTCAGAAATAAATTATATCAAGCATTAAGACATAAACAACTTACCACATCACCGTAAAGGAATAGGGAGGGGTGAAACTATTGTCATCTGCACTCCAAAGACATTAATATATATCAAAGATATTTGAACCCATACCCTTCCTATATGTGCAAGTGTGTCAAATTTATCTTCAAATTGCCAAGAATCTAAAGCCTATGCTTTGATACCAACTGTAACACCCCGGGATCCACAAACACCCCAGAATGCTACTAAACTACACATCTAATATTCATATATAAAATTTCGACAGCATCTCCTTTGAAAATTGCATAAACGGGGGAAGCAACAAAGTATGAATAGATATCATGATAAGGAAACATATAAGACATTAATAATCTGCTAGCAATGGGAAGACAACCATAACAACATGAACTGAATTAATCAGTGCGCACGACTAGTTAAAAACAAACATCCTTTGACAAGAAGTTTCTAATTAAATCATGGCTGCGTCTGGGCAGCATTATTATGAGAATGAAGGTGGATGTGCTGCTACTTCCCACTCCCCTTGATGAGCAACAAGCACCTGCATTGAGTAATGCAAGAGTGAGATGAAACATCTCAGCAAGCTAATTGTTCTGACGAGATATTTAAACCACAAATTGAATTCATCAACATTTTAAAAGAGTCACAATTAAAAATCAGAAATGCTTGTAGATATAGAACTCAGTAGTCCCACTATAACCAATACCATCTCATTTCCTCGAACAACCACAATAGGTTCTATAACACTTCCCTGCGTCAACAATACCTGCAAATATCACTTCAATGTATGCATAGGAATGCAATGTGTAGGTACTCTATCTTCATACCTCTGGGGGTATAAAACCACATCATCTGCAAATATCACTTCAATGAATGCATATGAATGCAATGCATATGTCCTCTGCCTTCATACCTCTAAGGGTATGAAGCCGCATCGTACCCCTTCTCGGGCAACGTACGATGCTAAGTTGTACCGGTACGGTCGGACCATAGGTCACGACAAAACTTCATATGCAAATGAGTCATGCAATGTATATGGCATGCTACATTTATCAATAAACTTCACTTCCTTCAGATACAACACAAACCTCAAATAATACTTCATTTACCTTCAGATACAATACCAACCTCAAATAATACTTCATTTACCTTCAGGGGTGTGAATTAATCTCATGAGTCATACTCAAATCATAATCATCATCAATATATGATTGAGCATCAGTATAATGCAAGCAAGTAAAGCATCACCATAGAGTCCAATTATGAAAGAATCTGATACTTCTTAATATTAGAGTGTAGGCGATAGAAATAACAGGTCAGAACGGAAGCAACCACCGCTACATTCACTTGCCTTCATCGAAGAAGAAGAAATGTACTAGACATGATCTGGAGTGTAGCCACCTGCTAGTGGGCATAAAACTTAGTACAAATATTTCACAAACATTTGCCATCAATCAACAAAACACTCCTACACTTGAAACCAAGACCCAGTGGAAAGACTCCCACCCTGAACCACATGCCATACAGCAGCAACGCTGTTTGTTAATTTTGTATCTTTAAAATTAGAACAGCGGTGATATCAAACAAATACTCTAGGAGTATCTACACAAAATACTCTACAACTTCAGTATTCAATAGATAATTAAATTCTGCCATCTACAAGTTCTAAAACATCTGACAAGATAACTGACTGAATCTGTTTTAGACAGCAGTATGGTTAACTTTAAAATTCGATATCTCCAAAACTGCTAAACCAAAAATTATGAAATTCTGCTGGAAGTAAGAACTTTTATCCCTCTACAAAAGTCTCCATAGTTGGAAGAGCCAATTCGGCCATTTACTAGATGAAACCCACCAGTGAATAGACCCACTCATTTTTGTCAGGTAAACAGGAACAGCCACAGTAAAACAAACATAACTGGAGTTTCACAAATCATATGAATGCACTCTTTAACAATCTGGAAAGCTTATAAAATTATCTACAACTTCTTTTACCAACCCACAGTTTAATTCTGTTGATAAAATTGCCTAAATCTTAAGAGAACAGATTCTGCACAGAATTATGAGACTGAAAAACTGCTATAGTAAAACTGCAATAACTTTCTGGTCGGATGTCCGATTGAGGTGTTCTTCGCGGCCACGGAAAGATCTACAAATTATCTACGACTCATACATAGACTTCTTATTTTTTTGAGGTCACTAAGACCACGGAAAACTGGCATGAACAGAAACTGTCGAATCTGCCATTCTGCAGAAAACTAAATTCGAGATCAAAACCTAACCCCACATCAAATCCAACCTCTAATCCTTTAATTCCCATGATCCACAACCTCCAAAAGCCTATAATTACAGGGAGGAACAAGGATCTCATCCATACCTAGGGTTTCCCCAAGAAATCTTCAAGAGGAGATGGGGAAGAACGTCTCCTTGATCCTCTCTTCCTCTTCAATTCAACGTGCCCCTCCTTTTCTCGATCCTTGCTGCGTAGGGGGAGATCTTGGGGAAGGAAGCAATGGAGGATGGCTACCATAGGGGGAGGGGGCGTCCAGCCAAGGGGGAGAAAAAGGGGGTGGTGGCCAAGAGGGGGGGGTGAAGGGAAAAAAAGGGGTGGCCACCTAGGGTTTTTGTTGGAGAAAGAAACGACGCCTCAGATGACTTCTATCTTTGCATCCAATGGCCCACAACCCTTTACCTCATCCACGCACCAGAGATTAACTTTTGGTCAACATTTTTTTTGGGATATTACACATGGAACCTTATGTGTTCTTCTGGCTGACATCGTCTCTATTGGTGAGCAAATATGAAAATTGAAATTGCATGCTATGTGGCTAGATGTGACACTTGTAAACGTGTCAAGGTCATATACATGAAGACTGTTGGTCCATTACAATATTTACCTATCCCAACATGGAATTGGGAGATATTAGTATGGACTTCATTATGGGATTAACCAGGACTACAAAAGGGTATGATTCTATCTGGGTTATAGTTGATCGGCTTATGAAAATTGCTCATTTTCTGCCAGTCAAGACAGATCACCCAGTTACTGTCTATGCCCAATTGTACATTGCTCGTATTCTCAGTTTGCATGGTATTCCGAAGACGATAGTGTCAGATCGTGGAACGCAATTCGTGTCCAAATTTTGGGAAGCACTTCACAAATCCTTGGGTACTAAGTTGCTCCATAGTTTGGCCTACCATCCTCAAATACTTGAACATATGCTACGGGCGTGTGTTCTGGAATTTCCACAAAAAATGGGATGAATGTTTGCCGTTAGCGGAATTTTCATATAATAATAGCTATCAAGAAAGCATCAAGATGGCACCCTTTGAAGCTTTATATGGACGACGATGTCGTACTCCGCTAAATTGGTCTGAACCTGGTGAAAGGTACTTCTTCAGGCCTTATATGGTGAAAGAAACCGAAGAAAGAGTTCAAAGGATAATTCATAATTTGAAGAACACTCAAGCTCGTCAAAAGAGTTATGCAGACAAACGGCGAATGCCCTTATATTTCCTTGTGGGAGACTATGTCTACCTAAAGGTTTCGCCAATGAAGGGTGTATCGCGTTTCGGGGTTAAAGGGAAGCTTGCACCCAGGTACATTGGTCCATTCCCTATACTTGAGCAATGTGGACCAGTGGCATACCGACTTCAACTACCCGAAACATTGTCTGATGTGCATAATGTGTTCCACGTGTCACAATTGAAGAAGTGTCTTCGGGTTCCCGATCGAACCATTGAAACGACAGATGTTGTCCTTGAACCAGACTTGACATATTCCGAGCATCCCATTCGAGTCTTGGACCAAAAGGACAGGATTACCCGAAGAAAAACTCTTAAGTTCTATAAGATACAATGGAACCAACATTCTGAAGATGAGGCTACATGGGAAACTCAAGACTTTTTAGATAAGAATTTCCCAGGCTTTTTAGCCTCTTGTAATTTGTAAAGCATGTGTAGCTGCTGTAATAAAGGAGTAAATTCCCAGACTTCCCCTGCCTTGTACCAAGAATAAGGAAATAAGAATGTGACACATTTCCTTTTCCATTACTTACCCTAGGACTTTTAATCTCGGGACGAGATTCTTTTATGGGGGGAAGGATGTAACACCCCTAGTGTTACTGCTACAAAAACTTGAGCATGGCATCATAAACATTGGCATTGCATATGTTTGACACACCTAGAGTGCATTCACTAGGTAAAAATTTCAAACAAGTTGTATTGTTATAGCATTTTGCAAATAGAACCCTGGATAGGGAACTTAACCCTAAATAGGGATTAAAGGGGTAAGACATAACCCAAATTGAGAAAACCCAAAACTTTAGGGGAATAGTTATAAAATGTTCCCAAGAATAAACTTGAATCACATTTATACCCCTGAGATACCAAAAACCCTAATTGAGACCCTAGAAAACCCTAAATCCAAACCCTAGGGGGTTAAGTGCAAAATTAGTCCACTTTTGGACTAAAGTGCAAAAACTATGAAGTTAAAGCATCTTGGGTCATTTGGTTCACAAATATGTGGGTTTGCAACTTGAACCCTAGGTTTTGGGCCTATTTGCATAAACACCACTTTTGTAACCATATGGCTAAGTCTGATTTTCAGAAATTAGGTTCCACTTTGGGACCTTGTAACTTTCAAACAAAAGGGATTTTGTTCTGGGTCACCACATCAATATTGTAGATCTACCATATGGGAATAACTTTGCTTAAGAGAGTAAATATGGTTGTCATGCAAAGTTAAGAGAAAAATAGGCGCCAAGTTGGGTTGTCAGTCGGTTTGCTGACTGAAATATGGTCACCAGTGGTAGTGGTCGAACTTGTGATCAGATTTGAGTTAAATCCAGTAGGAATTCGACTAGGATTGCTATAACAAAGATAAAGAGGATCTATAGGACTACAACTTTGCTACAGAGCCTCAGATGAGTTGTCAAGTAAAAATTAGAGGAAATCTGGCCCCATATCGCTCTGTCAGTCCAACTGAATCAGGTTCGCCATGGTATAGTGCCTGGACAGATCAGATCAACCGCTCCCCTCGTCGCCGATGACTTTGCGCCGGGATCGTCGCCGCCGTTAAGATTCGCACTCACTGGGAACCGGATAGCACTCGGGGTTGCGTAAATATCCTCGCCGTGGATAGACTCCGGCCATTAAACAACTCCAGCCACCGTACCATGTTCACCGCAGCGGAATCTGATAACTTCGCCGGTGACCGCCGCCTCTCGGCCTTGGGCCACGTGGCTCTACCTTTCCACCGCATCGACGTGACTCTCTATGGCCGTCTAATCGTCGCCGGTGAGGTCGCCACGACGGTAGACACGAATCCACTGCGCCAAGGTTCTTCTCTATCTCCGACCACCGCGCGTCACCGTTAAAATTCCCGGTCGCCGCTCTTGCTCCCTATAAATTGAGCCCGCGGTTAGCTGTGCTACATCATCACGAAACCAGAGCCCCAATCCCACCCTCAATTGTTCGCCAGAGCTCGCGAATTTTGAATTCGCCCCAAATCAGTTCTCTGCCACCCCGAAATCCACCTCACCGCGGCCAGCCCCATTCCAGTCAGTTCATCCTCCTCTCTCCCTCGTTTGAGCCTTCTCATGACTCCATGATGCTAGCCGAACCACCAATTTACACGGAGTAGCCTTAGATCACCGGGAACACCTTCATTCGTCCGCAATGTTCACGGTCGCCGTGGTCAGGGCAAAGTAGGGCACCATTCTTCAAATTAAATTAGGGGAAACGTTCGTTAGGTAATGAATTTGGTTTAGGTCGAAGCTGAGCACTAGTCTTGGCCTCCTCCGGCCGGTCTACGTGCTCGCCGGAGCTCGGTCGCGCGCGACGCCGTCGTGGACTCAGTGCGGTGAAGAATTAGAAACCGGAGGGTTTTTGTGTAAATCGTCAGTGACTCAGAAAAACAGTAATAGAACCCATCTCCAGTTAGCCGAAAATCTAAGGCCCTTTTCGCAAAACAACCAGCGCGCTTTCCCTCTGGTGTTGGGCCGCCTGGGCTAAAACCAGCCCAACACTATTCAATCTTTTTCTTTTTCTTTTTCAGTAGAACTTTAGAAATCCATAGAAAATTATAGAAAATTCATAAAATTGTCAAACTTATTTCCTAGGCTTCTTATTTTCCATAGAATTTAATAAAAATAGTTGACTGATTTTTAGATAAAATAAGGAATTTTGGAGTATTTAAAGTAGCTTAAAACATTAGTTCTGGATTTTTAGAAAATACATGGTAATCCCAAAATTGCTCAAACTTTTTATATAAGCTCTACACATTATTTAGAAGCCTTGGGTAGAGTTTGGGTTGATTTGGACGTTGTTTGATACTTAGAACCCAAAAGCCCCTACCCTTTGAACTCATTTACTGACTCCGGAAACCCTAAGTTCTCGGAGTTCCGTGAAGGAAAGTTGTATTCAAGACTTAGATAATAAATCTTTATTATCTTTGCACTCTCATGAGCATTACATGGCATTCATTCTTATATATATATACCTATATGGTTATATTTAGAAAACGAAGAAGAGATCAAAGTGACCGAAGAGAAGACACCACCACCTTCAGAATCTCAGGCCGGAAATTGTTTCTACTTTGATATCTGCGGGTCTGAGCCTGACTCACCTACTAACGAAGGCAAGCCCCGGTGCATTTGCCACCTTCCTTGATGTTTTTAAAATCTTTCTCACTTGATTGCTGCATTAGGTGATAGGAGTTGATTGATAAAACAATTCCTGCATTACCTTCCTTGAATTCGATTACCTTCCTTGATCACCTGTTTTACAAAAGATTTTGATGCTTAGCCTTGCTTTAGAAAACAAAATGTTTTGTTTTACAAAAGATGATATGGCAAAAGTGGGTGGGATGTTTTCGAAAATAAAACTTGATGGTGGATCTGTCAAAGGCCTTGATGGATTCAACATCGGAAAAGATGTACCTCTGTCAGGTACCAAGTTTTTGGGTTTAATGATTAAGCTGAGACCGGGCGGGTGACTTGCACGAGAAAGAAGTCTCGGTGTAGTGTCTCCGTCTGACTCGATTAAGGACCGTGTCGATGTAGGCCTGCTGACCGAGGACCCTTTAACTGGTCACATGCCTCTTCATGGGTAAGCCTTGCCTCGGGCAGACTAAGGCCAGAATAAGATAACACGAAATGGGCGTGGAGCGGTGGCGGGAGTAGCGTGTACCCTCCGTAGCAAGAGGCTGGACGGTGGTGTATCTGTGCTCTCGGTTTGCGTGAACCTGATCTGGTCTTAAGAACCCCGGTGGCGGGTTGACATATGCAAGGGTTAAGTGCTACATATGTCGTGTGATTGGAGATCCTCAACTGAGTATAATCGATTCGGATCGTCGTACCTTCGCGGTTATGAAGACTTGGTCACTGACTTATACGTAGAACTCCACTAAAGATGAAGGGATTCGTTAAGAAACTGGCTAGTATAGGTCAAGTGATTGATCTAGGGTAGAAAGAACTCTAGCTGCAGGTAATTTTACTTAACTTGACAAATAAAATTGGATTTTTAAGGATCCACTTTAGTAAGCATTTCTGCAAAACAGAGTCTTTGAATATTGAGAAACCTTACCTTGACTCCCTTATAACCAGCATTCCCTTGAGAGTCTTTTCTTTAGTCGGGTAAGACTTGCTGAGTAATTCCATACTCAGGGTTTATTCCCCTGTTGTTTTTAGGTGAGGAAGCGACAAATTTTTGTTGCTTCTGCTCTAAGGTGGTACCAAAGGAAGAGCGCAAGGAATGAAGTGCAGGAGGAGAGGATCCTCCATTAGGACTTTTGTTTAAAAACTTTATGGGAGGAGTTTTTGCCTCCCTTGGTATATGTAATAATATTACTCTGCACTCCTAGGATAATCTGGTCTGTACATATTCAACTTTACCTTACTTTAAAATAAATGTAAATTTATGTAATCGCTTCCGCATTTCTATATCTACGATGTTCTGTAATGTCTGCAAGACGGGTGAAACATTCCTGGAAAGGTAAGAAAAAAGATACCGAACTTGTCAAGTGATTCAGGAACATCTACAGGGTTGTCTGATGTCTATTGGACAAGGACAACTGTAGGTGGGCCTAATTACTTGGGAGGTTCCGTCTCAGCAACACTAACAACTCTTTTTCTTTTTTACCCTTCGATAACTTTGTTCAAACGCTGATAATCAGGATATTCAAAATTTAGTGCATCCATTACCCGATTCAATCTTCGCTTCGAACGAGCGCCAAAGGCCGCAGTTAGCAACTGATCTTCTTTTTTCGTATAATTCCCTAAAATCTCATTACACATAACTTCGATCGTGTCCAACCATTCTTGGTAGGGTTCCTTGAAGTGTTTTTTGAACTTAAAGTGATAAGGCAGCCGAACGAGTTCACTCTCTTTCTTCTCTTCTTCAAGCTTCGACATACCCCACTTCCTCAGCGTTGGGAATACTCTGTTGGCTAAGTATTCCTGGACTAGATCCCTAGTTCCAATATGTTCAGACACAATTCTAAACTCATACACGTCATCTTGGCATGGATCCCCCAGTGTCATGTTGCACTGAGGCCTAGTTAGCCCGAAGATTAGCTTCAACGGGCTCTGAACTAGCTTCTCCTTTTCCTCATCAATTTTAACATAAAACCATTCAGATTTCCAACCGGTCGGCCATTTAGTATGATAGCTGACCACCGGTGTCTTCATATCCTTCCGATAAGCAAAATTATAGCAGCCGAAGTTCTCATGCAATTCGTTTTCTCTAGCCTTCGTCTGATAATGAAGTTCATGTACTCGGCAGAATGCTTCGGCGAGCGACTCTACCCCTTGACTACGGAGAGCCCAGATATATACGCTGAGCCTAACAATGGCGTTAGGGGTCTGCTGATGAAGGTAAATCCCAAATTTTTCCAAGACTTCTGCAATCATTCCGTGCAGAGGAAATCTCAACCCTGCTTTGAAGAAGCTCTTAAAAACTACAACTTCATCATTTTCTGGTTTCGGGATAGTATCTTCCCCGCCAAAGCGAACCAACCCCTTCTCGGCTTCTCTGAAGTAGCCTAGCTTCGTCATCATAGTCATATCAGCTTCAGACACAGTCGATTTCCCAAAATCCAGATGGCTGGGCTTTGATGGCATAATGATGTTATAATCAATCTCTCCTTCATTAGCATCACCCTCTTCAATATTTGCCTGCTCGGCTTCAGCAGCGGGTGCTTCTTCGTCAGAAGCGCCTTCAGTCACAACCAATCCCGACTGCTTCATAACTTCGGAGATCAGAGCAGTTTCAGCAGATTCGGCTTGCTCTCCGTCGCGAGTAACCCTAGTTGTTGAGCGCACCCTGGCCATTTGATGTTGAATTTCTTGCGTTTTGACGAAGTTGAAATTTTTTATCTTTGCCGAAGCTCCATCTTGTCACGAAGCTAGAGCAAAAGGATCCTTCGGTTGAGAATGCAGTGAGCAAGCTTCGGCTGTGGTCAAATTTTTTTGGTAGCACAACGATGCAATAGCAGTAAATGCTGTAGTAACTTCACACCTACCCGTCTGTTTATATAGTGTTGTAGGTGGGAAGGTGAATCGTCAAGCCGTTCGCACCCGCTGAACAGGCACCCGCACTCGCTGAACGGTGGACCATAGTGCCCAAGAAGCCGAATCGCCAGATCGCGCGTACCCATTGCAGGGTGGGACCATCTTTCACTCGGAATATTTTAATCGTTTCTCCGCAACGAGCTCAGGTAAGGTGTTTTTCGGACCTTTGGCATTCCGAAGCCTGAGAGAGTTTTTCACGGGTCGAGCTCGTCACGAAAAACGATCTGGCGCCGTGAAGGGGCTACTGTTGGGGGTCTGCTTCGTCGCCGAAGGTCCCATAAGAAGAAAACACCTTCGGAAGATTGACACAAAGCCGAAGCTATAAATCAAAAGGCTTCGGAGTATGTTTTCAAATGCACCGACTTAAAGATGAAATGACCAACCGGCCCATGATAACTTGTATTATGATTGTAAACCTTTGTAAGGGGTATGAATGTAATTTCTCACAGGCTGCGTCCTGTGCCTATAAATAGATGAACAGTACCCCCGTACTGAGAGGACTATCCTATAATCGCTCACGCGCAACACTTGGATTTTTGCCTTCTCTCAAGCCGAAGGTACAAATGTAATTAAATATAATATTTAAATATTCAAGTTTGTATAATGATAACATATGAATGATATTATGTGTTTTTTTGTGTTATCTTTCATGTTCATATGTTTCATCTTTCATTATCTTATAACCGTGATGATGAAGGTACGTCCTTCATGACCTTCGTCCAAAGATCGTTATATCCTAAGGAAAATAATGCTTCGAAGGACGAAGAACTTTAACATTTAATACTTTGTGTTGCCTTGTTCTTGATTCATAGCATTTGAGAACAAGTCCCCAACAAGTTCTATTCTTCCTCTCCACTACACCATTTTGTTGTGGCGTGTAGGGAGAAGAGAACTCATGCTTGATGCCCTCATCCTCAAGGAAGCCTTCTATTTGTGAGTTTTTGAACTCAGTCCCGTTGTCACTTCTAATCTTTTTGATCCTTAAGCCGAACTCATTTTGAGCTCGTCTCAAGAATCCCTTTAAGGTCTCTTGGGTTTGAGATTTTTCCTGCAAAAATAACACCCAAGTGAAGCGAGAATAATCATCCACAATTACAAGACAATACTTACTCCCGCCGATGCTTATGTAAGCTATCGGGTCGAATAGGTCCATGTGGAGTAGCTCAAGCGACCTATCGGTCGTCAAGATGTTCTTGTGTGGATGATGAACACCAACTTGCTTTCCTGCTTGACATGCGCTACAAATCATGTCTTTCTCAAAATGAACATTTGTTAGTCCCAAAATGTGCTCTCCCTTTAGAAGCTTATGAAGATTCTTCATTCCAACGTGGGCTAGTCGGCGATGCCAGAGCCAACCCTTGTTAGTCTTAGCAATTAAGCAAGTGTCGAGTTCAGCTCTATTAAAATCAACTAAGTATAGTTGACCCTCTAACACTCCCTTAAATGCTACTGAATCATCACTTCTTCTAAAGACAGTAACACCTAAATCTGTAAAAAGACAGTTGTAGCCCATTTTACATAATTGAGAAACTGAAAGCAAGTTATAATCTAAAGAATCTACAAGAAAAACATTATAAATGGAATGGTCAGGTGATATAGCAATTTTACCAAGTCCTTTGACCAAACCTTGATTTCCATCCCCGAATGTGATAGCTCTTTGGGGATCATGGTTTTTCTCATAGGAGGAGAACATCTTTTTCTCCCCAGTCATGTGGTTTGTGCACCCGCTATCGATGATCCAACTTAAGCCCCCGGATACATAAACCTACAAAAAAAATTTAGGCCTTGTTCTTCGGTACCCAAATGGTCTTGGGTCCTTTCACATTAGAAATAAGCACCTTGGGTACCCAAACACAAGTCTTTGACCCCTTGTGTTTGCCCCCAACATATTTGGCAACTACTTTGCCTGATTTGTTAGTTAAAACATATGAAGCATCAAAGGTCTTAAATGAGATGTTATGATCATTTGATGCAATAGGAGATTTCTTTTTAGGCATTTTAACATGGGTAGAACGCCTAGAGCTAGAAGCCTCATTCTTATAAATAAAAGCATGGTGAGAAACAGAATGAGCCTTCTTAGCATGAATTCTCCTAATCTTATCCTCAGGATAACCAGCAGGATATAAAATATAGCCCTCGTTATCCTGAGGCATGGGAGCCTTGCCCTTAACAAAATTGGACAATCTTTTAGGGGCATTGAGTTTGACATTGCCTTTCTGTTGGAAGCCAATGCCATCCTTAATGCCAGGGCGTCTCCCACTATAAAGCATACTACGAGCAAATTTAAATTTTTCATTCTCTAATTCATGCTTGGCAATTTTAGCATCTAATTTTGCTATATGATCATTTTGTTGTTTAATCATAGCAATGTGATCATGGATAGCATCAACATTAACATCTCTACATCTAGTGCAAATAGAGACATGACTAATAGTAGATGTAGAGGGTTTGCAAGCATTTAATTCATCAATTTTATCATGTAAAATAGGATTCTCATCTCTAAGATTGGAAATAGAAATATTGCAAACATTTAATTCTTTCGCCTTAGCAATTAATTTTTCGTTCTCAATTTTAAGGCTAGAAAGAGATGCATTCAACTTGTCAATCTTAGTAATCAAACTAGCATTATCATTTCTAAGACTGACAATTGAATCACCACAAACATTTAATTTTTCAACCTTAGCAATCAATTTAGCATTTTCACATCTAAGGTTGGAAATAGTGTCATGGCAAGTGCTTAGCTCACTAGTCAATTTTTCACATTTTTCTACTTCCTGAGCATAAGCATTTTTAACCTTAACATGCTTCTTGTTTTCTTTAATAAGGAAGTCCTCTTGGCTATCCAAGAGTTCATCCTTCTCATGAATGGCACCTATCAATTCATTTAATTTTTCTTTTTGTTGCATGTTTAGGTTGGCGAAAAGGGCAAATAAATTATCCTCATCATCACTAGAGTTCTCCTCATCACTAGATGTTGCATATTTAGTGGAGGCTCTAGATTTTACCTTCTTTTTGTCATCCCTTGCCATGAGGCACTTGTGGCCGACGTTGGGGAAGAGAAGACCCTTGTTGACGGTGATGTTTGTGGCGTCCTTGTTGGAGGAGGAGTTGGTGGAGCTCTCATCGGAGTCCCACTCCCAGCAAACATGGGCATCACCACCCTTCTTCTTGTAATACTTCTTCTTCTCCTTCCTTCTCCCCTTCTTGTCGTCGCCCCTGTCACTATCACTTGATAATGGACATTTTGCAATAAAATGACCAGGCTTACCACACTTGTAGCAAACTTTCTTGGAGCGGGGCTTGTAGTCCTTCCCCCTCCTTTGCTTGAGTATTTGGCGAAAGCTTTTGATGATTAAAGCCATCTCCTCATTGTCGAGCTTGGAGGCGTCGATGGGGAGCCTACTTGACGTAGACTCTTCTTTCTTCTCCTCCGTTGCTTTGAAGGCAACGGGTCGCACCTCGGGTGTGGAGGTGGCGCCTCGCTCTATGATTTTTTTGGAGCCTTTGATCATTAGTTCAAAGCTCACAAACTTTCCTATCACTTCCTCGGGAGACATTAGTTTATATCTAGGATTACCACGAATTAATTGAACTTGAGTAGGGTTAAGAAAAACGAGTGATCTAAGAATAACCTTGACCATTTCATGGTCATCCCATTTGGTGCTCCCGAGGTTACGCACATGGTTCACCAAGGTCTTGAGCCGGTTGTATATAGCTTGTGGCTCCTCTCCTTGGTGAAGCATGAATCGACCGAGCTCCCCCTCGATCGTTTCCCTCTTGGTGATCTTGGTCACCTCGTCTCCTTCGTGTGCGGTCTTTAGCACGTCCCAAATCTCTTTGGCACTCTTCAACCCTTGCACCTTATTATACTCCTCTCGACTTAGAGAGGCGAGGAGTATAGTAGTGGCTTGGGAGTTGAAGTGCCGGATTTGGGCTACCTCATCCGAGTCATAGCCATTATCCCCCACAGATGGTTCCTGTGCACCAAACTCAACAATGTCCTAAATGCTAGCGTGGAGTGAGGTTAGATGGTGCCTCATTTTATCACTCCACATACAATAATCTTCACCGTCAAAAATCGGTGGTTGGCCTAGTGGGACGGAAAATAAAGGAGTGTGTTTGGAAATGCGAGGATAGCGTAAGGGGATCTTACTAAACTTCTTGCGCTCATGGCGCTTAAATGTGACGGACGGCGCATCGGAGCCGGAGGTGGAAGGCGACGAAGAATTGGTCTCGTAGTAGACCACTTTCTTCATTTTCTTCTTCTTGTCGCCACTCCGGTGCGACTTGATGCGGGGAGGTGATTCCTCCCTCTTCTTGTTGCCGGACTGTCCCGATGGAGCTTTCCCGTGGCTTATGGCGGGCTTCTCGCCGGTCACCATCTCCTTCTTGGCGTGAGCTCCTGACATAATTTCGAGCGGTTAGGCTCTAATGAAGTACCAGGCTCTGATACCAATTGAAAGTCGCCTAGAGGGGGGTGAATAGGCAAATCTGAAATTTATAAAGTTTAAGCACAACTACAAGTCGGGGTTAGCGTTAGAAATATAATCGAGTCCGAAAGAGAGCGCGAAAATAAATCACAAGCAAATAAGAGCGGATGACACGATGATTTGTTTTACCGAGGTTCGGTTCTTGCAAACCTACTCCTCGTTGAGGTGGTCACAAAGACCGGGTCTCTTTCAACCCTTTCCCTCTCTCAAACGGTCACTTAGACTGAGTGAGCTTCTCTTCTCAATCAATTGGGACATTTAGTCCCCGCAAGGACCACCACACAATTGGTGTCTCTTGCTTTGATTACAAAGAACTTGGAAGCAAGAATAGAGGAAGAAGAAAAGCGATCCAAGCGCAAGAGCTCAAAAGAACACAACAAAACTCTCTCTTCTAGTCACTATTGCTTTGAGTGGAATTGAGACTTGGAGAGATTTTGATTCACTCTATTTGTGTCTTGTATTGAATGCACTAGCTCTTGTATTGAATGTGTTGGCTGAAAACTTGGATGCCTTAAAGTGTGGTGGTTGGGGGTATTTATAGCTCCAACCACCAAAGTGGCCGTTGGGGAAGGCTTATGTCGACGGGCACACCGGACAGTCCGGTGCACCATCGGACACTGTCTGGTGCGTCAGCCACGTCACCCAACCGTTAGGGTTCGACCGTTGGAGCTTCTGACATGTGGGCCACCGGACAGTCCGGTGGTGCACCGGACAGGTCCTGTTCACTGTCCGGTGCGCCATCTGGCGCCTGCTCTGACTCTGCGCGTGCAGTCGACACTATTCAATGTTCACTGTTCACTTTTGCAGTCGACCATTGACGCTGTAGCCATTACTCCGCTTGGCACACCGGACAGTCCGGTGCTACACCGGACAATCCAGTGAATTATAGCGGAGGAAAATTCCAGAAACCCGAAGGTGACAAGTTCGGAGTGATTCTCCCTGGTGCACCGGACACTGTCCGGTGGCACACCGGACAGTCCGGTGCACCAGACCAGGGCAGCCTTCGGTTGCCTTTTGCTCTTTTTATTTGAACCCTTTCTTGTACTTTTTATTGGTTTGTGTTGAACCTTTGGCACCTATAGAACTTATAATCTAGAGCAAACTAGTTAGTCCAATTATTTGTGTTGGGCAATTCAACCACCAAAATTATTTAGGAAAAGGTTTGACCCTATTTCCCTTTCAGGCACCAGACGCGTTGTCGAAACTAGGATCCAGTCGGACCCAGGTCCCACCTGGAGTTTTCATCCAAGAAGTACCACGCCCGAGTATTTCCTTAGATCGGGCAGAAGAGTGCAATGTTCTGAGCCAGCCAGAGTCAGACTCTAATGACTGGAGGGAGCCAATCATCAGATATATAAAGAATGAAGAGGAGCCGGATGACAAAACTGCAGCAGAACGCATCGCAAGGCAGTCAGCTCACTACACCCTCATTGGGGAGGCACTGTACAGAAGGGGCGCAACAGGAGTCCTCATGAAGTGCATTCTTTCGGCTACTGGGAAGCAACTATTAGATGAGATCCATGCCGGACAGTGTGGGATACACGCAGCATCCAGGACTCTGGTTGGGAAGGTCTTCAGGTCTGGTTTCTACTGGCCGACAGCAAAAAGTGATGCAGTCGAGTTAGTCCAGAGGTGTGAAGCTTGCCAATTCTTGTCAAAGAAGCAGCACTTACCAGCACAGCAACTACAGACCATACCCGTAACATGGCCATTTGCGTGTTGGGGACTGGACATGATTGGACCCTTCAAGAAAGCTCAGGGAGGATACACTCACGTGCTAGTCGCCATTGACAAATTCACTAAATGGATAGAGTACAAACTCATTTCTTCTCTGACTTCAGCTAAGGCAGTGGAATTCATACAAGATATAATATTCAGGTTCGGAATACCGCATAGCATTATAACTGACTTGGGATCCAATTTCACTAGCTCGGAATTCTTTGATTTCTGCAAACAAAGAAGCATCCAGATCAAATATGCGTCAGTAGCACACCTAAGAGCCAACAGTCAGGTAGAAAGGGCTAATGGAATGATATTGGAAGCACTCAGGAAGAAAGTCTTCGACAAGAATGAAAAGTTCACAGGAAAGTGGATCAGAGAGTTGTCGTATGTGGTTTGGAGCCTAAGAACTCAACCTAGTCGAGCTTTGCATGGAAACACTCTCTTCTTCATGGTCTATGGTTCAGAGGCAGTGCTACCTGCCGATCTCAGGTTTGGAGCACCAAGGCTGGTCTTCGAAAGCATATATGAGGCAGAAGCTACTAGACTGGAGGATATTGATATATTGGAAGAAGAACGATTGAATACAATAATTCAGTCAGCTAGGTACCAGCAAACCCTGAGGCGCTATCATAATAAGGCCATACGACATCGATCCTTCGCAGTGGGTGACTTGGTCCTTCGCCGAATTCTAACGGGGAAGGACGACACAAATTGTCGCCACTATGGGAAGGGTCATTCATGGTAGCAGAAGTCACTCGGTCAGGATCATATTGACTTACTCAAATGGATGGCACAGAAATAGGGAATTCATGGAATATAGAGCATCTCAGGAAGTTTTACCCCTAGCTAGATTTCAAAAGCTATCGGGACAGCATTGTATTATGTAATCGGAAAATACATCATCAATAAAAAGACTTCATTCTCAAGGGCACTCGAACTGTTTATTATCAATCTGCATGCTTACTCGACTTAGGGTGACCACTATACCCTACCAACAGAGCAATCGGCTTAAGTCAGCAGTGACTTAAGACGGTGCAACATGCTCACTCTTACTCGACTTAGGGTGACCACTATACCCTACCAACGGAGCAATCGGCTTAAGTCGGCAGTGACTTAAGACGGTGCAACATGCTCACGCTTACTTAACTTAGGGTGACCACTATACGCTACCAACGGAGCAATCGGCTTAAGTCGGCAGTGACTTAAGACGGTGCAACATGTTCACGCTTACTTAACTTAGGGTGACCACTATACCCTACCAACGGAGCAATCGGCTTAAGTCGGCAGGGACTTAAGACGGTGCAACATGCTCACGCCTACTCGATTTAGGGTGACCACTATACCCTACTAACAGAGCAATCGACTTAAGGCGGTGCAACATGCTCACGCCTACTCGACCTAGTATAAACATGCTTACGATCACTCATCTTAGGGCGATCTCTATGCCTCATAAAATAGGGAAAAGTTTCAAAACCAGCACACTGCATTTACTTCTGCAATCATAACAACTGTTGAATTCCAACAACAGAAAAACAAAAATAGCATCCAGTACCAAGAACACGTTCTAACAGAGTATTTGGGCACATTGATCACATACACATATAGTTCATGAATGTATTCAGTATTTCTACTTGGCAATGTTTTTCTTAGGAGCAACTGATGAAGAAGGGCGACTCGAGGAGTCAAGAGCAGCTTTGACATCGGCAACTATATCATCAGGAACAACCATGTCCGGCCTTCTCATCAAGATCTGCCCCGCGCAAATGGCTTTATCCATAGCCTTGCCGCGCTGAGCCTTCAGAATGGTGGAATTGTCTTCGGCAACCTTGGTAGCCAGTCGAGCAGCTTCTAGCTCCTGGACGACTGATCTCTTGGAGGCGCGCAGATCCTTGATGACGAAGTCTTTGCTCGACACCAACCGCCTAAGACGAAGGACCTCATCCTGGGATACTTGCAGCTCGTGACGGTGATGATCCAAATCTGCCATGGTAAAACGGTGGCTCCTCTCCAAGATAGTCAGAGAAATGCTGGCGTCGCGATACAACCTATCAAGGTTATCGCGAGAAGCCGCAAGTACATGTTTCTCCTCCTACAGACAAGAATCAGCTCTCAAGCATCCAGTAAGCAGTAAAAACACAGCAGAGAAAGTCAAGTAAGCTTACCTCGTTAGCCGCCCTTTCAGAGTCAAGCTGAGCACTAAGAGAGGAATTCAATGAATTGGCATCATCTAAGGAAGCAGAAACCCGAGCCAGACCGATCTGACCTTGGGAATACTTCTCCTCAAGTTCAGAGTACCACCGGGCCATATCTAACAAAAAACAGTTGAAGAAGGACACACAGTTAAAAACAGACTAATCAAGTAGCCAAGGAAGAAACAAAGACACTAACCAGCATTTGTCATTTTCAAATCAAATATCTGCTTCTGAAGCAGCAACGGATTCCATTGCGTTAGAAACAGAGCTCCTTCTGGGATAGGGGCACCTTGTGATCTCAATTGACCAGCCATCTCGTCGACCAAAGCCGGATATTAAAAACAAATGAGTACAAAGACAGTAATTTGCCAGGAGTATTGCTAGAACAGGAAAAGCCAAATTACCTGAAGATTAGAGAAGAATGACAGAAATCCCAAGTCACGAGAAGCTAGGTGGTGGCTCGATGAAGGAATATCAACCGGGGCAATCTGAAGAACATCACCAGGGATTAATTCAACACCACTAACAGGCATCAGAACTCCAGCATTCGGTGCGCCGACCTCTAAGGCGACTCCCTCACTTGAAGCATGCGCTACTAGTACGCCACCAGAATGTGGTGGAGAAGACCCGATGTGGACATCCATGGAGGTATGAGAAGGGGAGCCCGCTCGGACACCCTCAAGGGCTGGGTTGCAGCCCGTACTGCCCATCGGAGCCGGATCATCACCGGCAACACCCTCGGGGGCTGGGTTGCAGCTTGCGCTACCCACCCAAGCAGGATCATTACCGGCAACACCCTCGGGGGCTGGGCAACCGCTGGCACCACCCTTGAGGACTGGGTTCTCTGCAACAACCACCTCTAAGGCTGAAGGATTCTCAGTCACCTCTATGGGAATTGAACGACCTTGACCAACCTCTTGGCTCCGAAGACCGCCTTCCAAGGTCGATGATGCACGAGACGCTGCCCGGGATACCTCTAATCTCACATCTGGAATGTCAGAGCAGACGTCCATCATATCACCATCAGTTGGCTCGGACAGCAAATCTTCAGGAACAACATCCTCGAGAGCCTAATCAAAATTTGCTATGGATAATTCTTGCAGACCAACAAGAGCAGACAGAGCTGGAGAAGGAATATCGATACTCCCTCCGCTGACTCTGTAACGCCGACTGTTCTTCCGAATTAATGGGACTTCCTCTTCTTCTTCTTCGTACTCGTCAACAATACGGACAATAAATGGCACAGGGTCACACCCATTGGGATCAGCTCTGGCAGGGTCACACCCGTTGGGATCAGCTCTGGCAGGGTCACACCCATTGGGATCAGCATCAGCAGGGTCACACCCATTGGGACTCAAGTCAACTGCTTGGAAGATATGATTACACCCCGCGGTCATGTCAAGTTACTACTCAGGGGCAGTTTGCTAAACACTCAGCGCACCAACCCGTCCCTTGGCTACACCCATTGGGGGGACGCCCAGGAATTTTCAATAGATTTTCCCAAGCAGTCACATCCATACAGTATACACAATGAATGTATCAAGACAGAAGGAAGATATCGATAGAGATCGAAGGAAAGCCAAAAATAGTTGTTGAAGTACAAGTCTAATCAACAGAAGCATTGAAGCACGAAGCGAAGTGAAGACCAGCCAAGAGCCATCTACCGGACGTCCAATCTGTCGCAGATCAAATAAATTTCAAACCTAACAGGACATGGGTAGACCGCGTTGTTGATCTCAAAGGCAAAACCGTATGCTGATCTCTAAAGCATAAAGCTGATGATATAATGCTGAATTCCAAGGAATTTGACGAAGATAAAAGGATGATTTCTAAAAGCATGAGATGAAGACCTTTGAGTGGATTATTTTCAGTAATCCACTCAAAGCTCGGGGGCTACACCCAATGAATCATTAACCCCAAAAGATAGAATGCTTATCTCTAAAGCATGAACTAACGATAAAATGCTGATTTCTAAAGCATGAGATGAAGGTAAAGATGATTCCTAAAAAAGCATGAGATGAAGGTAAAGATGACTCCTAAAAAAGCATGAGGTGAAGACCTTTGAGTGGATTATTTTCAGTAATCCACTCAAAGCTCGGGGGCTACACCCATTGGGTGCACCTCCGGTGCACCCAATAAATCCTGAACCCCAGAGAGCAGAATGCTGATCTCCAAAGCACAAACCCAAGACAGAGCACCGATTTCTGAAGAATAAAGTGAAGACCGATGAATAATGACATGAGAGGATAACGAAAGATCGTTTTTACCGAGTTACTTAGAGTTCAGAAGCAACAAATCGACAGGCCTATTTTCAAAGCATTCCTTACCAATATCAAAAACTACAAGCTGGACCTAGAATCTTTGGGCCGATTATTTCAAAATCAACTCAAAGATTGGGGGCTTGTGGGGGACAGATATCCCCCGAGTCCACTAGAAGGCTAGAAGACCTCGTGAAAGGCCTTGGGCCCATTGTTTCGCAAGGCCATCCCTTCGTGGGCCTGGGGAGGAATGTGTGGCAGAATGGATCGGCGCAAGATTGGATCAACTCGAGCCCAGGCGGCCCAATGAATTCAAGCATTATCCACAGTAGTGATCCGTTTCTCCCGCGCTGCGGCCTCAGGCGTCGGAGCTGAATGATAATAAGTCGGCAGAATAATAGGAAGATAAGCTCAGTCGGTTCACTATTACTTAGTCGCACGTTGTTATCATATCCGCATGTAACGCCCCACGGTCGAGTATATAAGGCCTAGGGGGCACCCCCTCGAACACAACTCACTCATTAGCCATCTACTCAGCTCTCTAGCATCTCTGGTACTAGAGAACTCCCATGTAACCCACCACATAAAAGATCCACATCAGGACGTAGGGTACTACGCATCTCAAAGCGGCCCGAACCTGTACAAGATTGTCTACTGTCTCTCGTGCATCCGGCACGAACCATCAAGCTATAGTCGGTAACATCGTCCTACTCCAAAAAGCACCTCGAGGGGCAACCCTGGGTGCGCGGTCGGACCCAAAACACCAACAGCTCCGGCGGCTCGAACCACTCTAAACCATTGTGTGTTCTGGTGTTCCTTCCTCTAATCAAGTAAACCCTAGGTTGCCCCCTATTCTTAGGATTAGGTGGGTGCACTCCACCACCTCGCTGGAGTTTTCTCTCCGACAATGACCATTGAGACTACTATCATTGATGTCGTTCTATGGTGACCTTTTGAATTTCCCCTCTCTTGTCCCCTTATTATCGTTCCATGACACCTTGTTTTAAAGGGGTCTCTCTTCTTCTAAGACTAGAAGTTGGACTATGCTCCAAGCACAACAGTAGCACCAACAAGGAGCTTTTAGTAGTCCTGCATCAGGAGCTCGTTTTGAGCCTCAATGGCAAACAACGTGTTTGGCGAGGTTACAATATTTTTTTGTACCCGTTGTTGCGGTTCTTCTGCTAGAGCATCATGTTTTGTGGGGGTGGAAGATCTAGATCTTCGTGTCTCGTGTCTTTAGTTGTAGCTTTCGATTACGTGACATATCCTATAAATTCACTATCGAATAATCTTCGACATTGATTGTTGTTTGTTATCTCTTGCTAGTTAGTAAGTTTGTTTAGTAGAGCTAGAGCAAGCTACTAGAATGGTTTAGGGGGCTTGCATAGAGCTAGAGCAAGTATACATTTCTATGTTACTTTTTTTTCTAATCAACTTTATTCTAATAGTATTTATGAATTTATAAAACATTTCATTTAGGTCATGCACCCCCTCTAGTCGTCTAGACCCAAACAGAGAGGACTAGCTTAAAGTGTGAATGGTTCATACCTTCCATCCATGCAGTTTGAGCTAGGCTCTAAAAGGTACTATCAACGAAAACTTTTGTACCAATATGGTCTCAAAAGGTATATGTTGTTTTGTTTTACCACATGTTTCAGCATAACGTAGAGAAATAGACCATAATAACGGGATGCAAAATGATATAAATCTGATATTAGTCACAGGCACACAACTAGAACTAAGAAGAGTTGAAAAATACCTAGAATATGAAACATTGCTCAAATTCTATTATGTTTCGTCTCACAAAAATTGATGGTTAGGAGTACAACATATAAGATAGGCAACTCTCACATATCATGTTAGTCTTCTAATTTGAGTTAGTCTTGATGTTTTTCGTTTGTGGTGGGCTTAAGTGGATCTAGTCCTCATAGATGCTTGTGTCATAAATATGGCAAACAAGGTTAAGTATCGTACTCTAAGAGCATCTCCAAGAGTCTTTTCTATTTTTATCTCTAAATTATCATATGGAGAGTTATTTGCATAACTTTTTTGTATACCTTTTCACTCTTCAATAGATTTCTATATCTTGTTCGTATTCTAGAGATTTATTCTCGTTTTCTATTTTTGATCGTTTTTTATTTTTGACTAGCGACAAATTCAGAACTAAAGATGACTATATTTAGATAACCATTTAAAAAGTTACTAAAGTATATTCTTTTACCAATATTTTTATTCTTAACAATTAGAAAGGCTAGAGAGAGTCTCTTTATAGTTGCTCTAACAAATCCAATCACATCATAAAGCATTTACTTCACTCTGTCTTCAGCCCTTGAAATTAATCGTGCCGGGCTTGGCCGGTGGCCGTAAAAAGCAAACTAAAACACTATGATTTTGCCAGCAAAAATACATCAATTATAACAACCTATACTTTCTTTGTATGTAAAAAGTTCCCATGGAACATGGCTGAAAACATCATCAATGACCAAACCTACTCCAGTAACTCCACATTTTTTAGATTGCCACTACTCTCCAGTGAAGGCAAAAATCAAGAGCAAGAACAAAACTAGGCTGTGACCGCGGTTACCCCTCCGCGACTAGGATACCGAGCGCCTTGTGATCCTTGACTGCGTGGACTTCACCTCCTCCGGGTTGTTGACGGACCCAGGGCTCTGCGACGTGTCTGAGCTGCTGTTCTCACCGGCGTTCGTTTTCCCAGACCAGAGCTTGCTCAGCATCTTCTTCGGCATCAGAATCCCCCTTGCCCCCCTCCCCGCGGCGCTCCTGTTGATGTCGCTGCTGCCACTGCTCCTCTCGCTTCCGCCGCTGTTGTTGGCGAGCCTTGTTGACCTCAACGAGTTGACGTCACTCGACGTCGGGACCCCACATCCGTCCTCCTCCGTTGTCGTCGTGGCAGCTGACCTGGAGCTGCCAACAGAGTTACCGTTCTCTCTGGGAAGAAGCGAGCGAACGGCAGATGGAAGCTCAGCTGAAGAAGGGTCACTCCTCGCAGAGGCGACAGACGCCCGGACCTGCTCGAAGAAGAGAACCTGCACGACCACACGCAAGGGGAGACGCTCGTTCTGCACGGCGTGCATGCACGCATCGTGCGACAGCTGCTTGCAGTCCATCAGCCCGCATAGTTTCTTCTTCTCGCTCTTCGACAGGCTGGGGTGCTCCTGTAGGCATGGAGATCAGTACGTGTCAGGTAGTCAGACTCCCTACAACGCGATCACTTTGGTGGATCGGAAACACGAGGAGATACCTTCAGATACATGTCAATGGCACGGTAGAGGCCGTCATGCGTTGGCCGGGGTAGGGAAGACACCATTTCAGCAAGCGCGGTCAGCTTCGGAAGAGGAAGGTTGGGATCCTTGGCAACCTCAGCAAGATATCCATCGATCAGCTTTGCAACTGCCAGCTTTGACGTGCTGGAAACCGATGCCACGTTCTCAGTCTCCACGATCTCTTCATCATCTTGAAATTTCTCCTTGCCACTGTCGCTATTCTGTAACGACATGAATTCCTCCACTATTGCCATGACCAGATCTATGCTGTATGTATCGTTTTCATCAGTATTTGGTGGTATAATGAGAAGGTCTGAAACTGAAGCACCGTCCAACTGTGCGCCTATTCTCTTGATCAAGTTACTGCGATGGGACGACTCACCAGATTCCAGCAAACATGCAGCTCCCAGCAGCTTAAGAAGAAAACCACATGACACCGAGCCTTCCTCAGCGGGCAAGAGAGATACAATAGCGTCAAGAACTGCACGAGGCTTTGCGCAATCAACTCCATTGCTCACAGCGTCTTCCAGGGAGCCAAGCAGCCGTCGGTACGCGTAGGCCCTCAATGCTTCTCCGACGACAACAGCTGGCGTGCTTCCCTTTGCCTTGATGCTCATGATCACCCGCTTGTACGAGTCCACTTCAAGCTCACAGAGGTCCTCTACCCACCAGTCAGTAGGGACCATAGGTTGCATCCTGACACCATTCCAATGCGAATCGATACCGTTCTCAGACGGGAGTTTCTTTCTGTTGTAAGTGTATGACCACTCAACCTCTGATGGATCAATCGACGCCTTCGACGCGATAGAGTCGATGCAGTGGCTGATCACTTTCAAATCCTCACACCAAGGTACCAGTGACCTTGTGCTCTGTAGAACTATGATCGAGTCCTTCCAGGTGCGGAACACACTTGATGTCAGAAACACATCGATCTTGTATATGAGGTTTCCTTTGTCAATGGTCTCGAACATCTCTAGGTACTCGGCTGCGCACCGGGCGGCGAGGACATTATACGCATTGAGTGTCACAATCATGCCATAGCAGAACTTAGCACATATTTCAAATGCTGAAGGCCCACCAGGGATGTCAGAGATATCCACTTCGTCATTTTTCTCCTCATTGATTGAAGCAACTAATCTTTGCAGGCGTGAACTCTTTGATAGAAGAGGGAACTGAAAAAGAATTTTGCAGGGTATGCGATTATTTTCCCTTTGTACATAAAAAAACATGTAAGCTAGTTGTTTGACACAACTATGCTGCATTAGATATGAACCAGTTGCTGAGCAATTGTATTTAGTTATAACTCAGACACAATTGGCAGAACATGCAAACAAAGGGGAGTAGGGTGCTTTTTCTTTTTGAGCAAGTAAAAGGAGCAGGATGTGATGTGCCAATCAATGGTACTCATAACCACACCTAAGATTTTCAGGTGGCACAAAATATAGCTCTACCACAATAAGGTCTACTCTTGTTCAATGCATGCTGAGGCTAATAATGTGCGGAATATAAAGAATTCAATACCTTGTGAAGGTAAAACTTGACATCCCCAATCAATATAACAACGTCTGTTGCCAAATCT
Organism: Zea mays; assembly: GCF_902167145.1. Taxonomy (NCBI): domain Eukaryota; kingdom Viridiplantae; phylum Streptophyta; class Magnoliopsida; order Poales; family Poaceae; genus Zea; species Zea mays. The sequence goes on along the minus strand of NC_050096.1, from coordinate 261,614,545 downwards.
GTCGCGACAAACCTGAAGAGCATGATTACAAAACATTAGCATTGAAAGCTAAGTGATGCAAGTAGAGCAAAGGTGATTGTTAGATAAATCCTTATACTGCAATAATGCAGGGCTGAAATGACGCAATGAAGCAAAATCATCGCTCAGCGAATCAGCTAAAGGTGAGATGACAGTGACAGAACATTAGGCTTTTGCCCAAGTACCTTAAGGAAATCTAGAAAAAGGCAAAAGCAACCTCAGATAGTCAGATATACCAGCAGTGTGTATGACAGGTATAACTAATTTGAACTGATATGTGGTCCAACATAGATGATTAAAAACTTGGTTCTATCAAAGGAAAAGAGAAATTATTGAGCTCCATGAATTAAATTTACTTGATGGACCACAATGCCACCAACCAATCCACTCATCCAAAAGGTAAAACACAAAGCAAACTAGAGAAAGGCACTCCTATGGTTAGATCGTCACAAGCCTCCAAAGTACATAAGAACTTTAAGAACATATGCCACTGAAAAGAATCAAGGACAGCTTAGCGTATAAACAAGATCAGTAATACAGTTAGCCATCTGCATGTCATCATCAGATGCGCTTCCTAGTATTCCAGACCATGGGTTTCATGTTGGTTGTTAAAATGGGAGGCACCAACTTGCACACAAGCCACATATAAAACACAGCTGTCAGCCATATAGCTTTGTGAAGATGGAACTAGTTTTAATTTAGTTTCAGTGTTGTTCTAATTCATAACACTAATTTTACACACTTCATAATTATTGGATGTGCTATGCTAATTTCTAAACTCAAACAAATAGAAAGCAAAGAAAAAGCCCGCATGGATATCGTCACTTCCTTTCCTTCTCATTTAAGAAACAGAGCACAGAAAAACTACAGAACTAAACTTCTTTCCAGCTGATCCAGTTTACCAGTATGATTTGGCCCCTTGAGCAACTCCATTGATATAAATTTTCTTTTAAATGAAAACCGAATTAGAACAAATATGTTAAGAATACTGAATTAGAACTGCTGAGACCTATTTCCTATCAAGTGAAATGGATCTTCAAATTTCTATCCCAGAACCACCAAGATAAATTCAGTGCAACATGACCAGCAGCGGTGAAGCAGAGTAAATCAATGAGAACAAAGTCTAGGATTTCCAGTGGAAAATGGAAGATGCATGTCTCTGTATATAATCTGAAAGAAATGTGGTGCTAAGGCAGGAACGAATGAACTAACCTGATATTGCTCCCCTCCGTCTGAAGGACATCCGGCTTTGATCCAAGCTTCATATACTTCATCCTGCCGTGCCAAGAACTGACCCAAGAACAAGAGAGAGAATCCTCCTAGCTCTTCCTCCTCCCCCCACCAATCACCACAAAACGAGATGAAGGGAGGAGCAGCACAACAACCCCACAGACAGCGCTTAACCAATCCGTCAAGAAAGTACCAGCCCAATGGAAAGGACAGAACCAACAACTGGCGATAAAGATCCAGCAGGCCAAACTGTCCCCCTATCCCAGTGGCGAAGCCCCCACCGAATCGGGTCGAGAACCAAACCCCTCCTCTAGACGAGTAAACTACTCGGGCAACCGCACCAAGATCTGGTTCACAACGTCTAGAAGCCAGGACCCGGAGCGCCTCCTCTTCCTCGGCAGCACCTGCATCTGCATGCAGAGCACAAGGGCAGCATCTCGTGGTGAGGGGACAGTGGGAATAATTGGCGGCTCGGTGTTGGGAGACCATGGGAACAAGCGCCGGTGAGGGGAGGAATCTTAGCTCGTTAGTTCTGCGAGCAGTCACATGAATGGATGGATGGCGAAATTGGTGTGTTGTTTTAGGCACATGTAGGCAGTCAAACCGTGACTAAAGAATTGCAAGCCACAGACCAGTGGTTCTGGACACTTTTTTATATAAAAAAGAGAGAAACTTATTGACAGAGAAACATTTCCAGTGGCTCGATCACTTGATGTCCAGCCAGTTGCCAGCCTCCTCACCGTTGAGGAAGTTTGCAACTTATTTTCAGTTAACATTGGAAATCATTTCCGACCTTGGAGAATTTGTGGCAATTAAGGTCCCCCTATAAGAGTAAGACCATCTTTTAAAGCACGAGACCGAAAGAACCCGGGTGTGGGGGGCAGTTGGGGTGACGGCAATGGCGCGACCTACCTGCGCCAGTGCGCCGGCAGGCAACGAGAGGAGCCTCTCGGCCAGCGCCAAGGATATGAGATGACCCGGGAGGTTTTGCGGAGGAAGACGCGGGGGCCTTTCTTGGAACGAAGCGGAGCTTCTGCCCCCACAGAGCGGAGATGATGGCGAACTGGTGATGATACTAACAGAAATCTGCGATTTTTTCAGAGAGGGAACTGGACAAAGGGCAGAAGAAGAGGCAGCTTTTCAGGACGAGGAAAGGACCAAACCAACATCATCAGAAAAACATTCCTAACTGACTCCAATAACTAACAGGAAAGGAAAAAACGGCTTTTTTGTTCTGCGAAAAAAGGACATTGCGGAAAATACGCGATGCAGATTTGAGAAAAAGCTTCCTCGACGCAGAAATGAATTCCAAGTCGGGGACAGAAAACAACAGCGGCAGCTCACCTTCCTCCTCTGCCTCCGGCACCGGCGGGCGGAGCTCGCACACTGCACGGCGGACGGCGGCAGGCTAGCTAGTGGTAGTGGAGGAGGAAGCGATCAAACAAATCGCGCTTTCTGTTTTGGCCGCTGCTTATCGGCTGTGTCCTGTGAGCAAGTTGCGATGCAGGGCAGGGACGACAGCGGATTTGGTTTATCTTTAAAAGCTGCTGTGGTGGGGTGGGGTGGCCATGCATAGCTGATGGCTGATGCCCATGGGATCGGGGGTGGTCCTGTGAATGGACTGCTTTGCCCCCACCATCTGCCATGCTTCGTGTCCATTCTCTTCTCTTGCTGGCCACTGAGACCCTCCTCTCCTCCGTACGCAGACTCCTCCCTAACCATAGATCATGTAGCGTAAACTCTTTGATGCATTCACGAAATATAATATAAATGACAACAGTAACGACTGACACTCGAGTAACAATGACAATAAATTTAAATAGGCCAATATCAATTTATAATATGGTATATTATTACAGTTAGACTTAAACAAACATAAGTTAACGTTATCGAATAAACCAAACAGCATATTTATTTATTTACCTCACGTCCGTGCTTTTCATCTCGCTTTTCTTTTCTTTGTTCAATTAAAAAATTTCGCGGGTGTGGTTTGGGGAATTTTGTAGCAGAAGAAAGTAGGCACGCTTTTGGTATTGACCTCTTTCTCGCCCTTGAAAAAAAGAGAGAGATGGGTGCTTCAAGATAAGACCTGATGAGAGTGGATGTGATTAATTTTCTCGCAATAATACTAGGCTCTTTTGGAAACATAACGTCATTAGCTGAACAGGGACCAGGATGAAATAATATCTACATGAGAAATGGCCACGATTCATTAGGCTGTCGCAAAGGCAATCAATTGCATGCAACCAAAGCACCCATCGTCCTACGTGGTTTTCGGCTCGACTGCGTACGTGTTCCCTGTGTGATCTGTTCCAACAGTTTTTTTCTTAAAAAAAGTTTTCATAATCATCATGACAAGCATAGTTTATCCCCTACAAACTTATGCACACGCATGGTGTGCGCAGCAGGTCTAGATATTTCCATGGCGATCACAAAAAATGGCGCCAGTACGTGACTATTTTTTGTTTTCAGATATTTTTTCTGACACAGATTTAAAACTGAACATATGTTCCCTTTTCATTTTCTACATATATGCCAATCATAATCATGTAATTAATCAACGACCACAACCAGTGGACCGCGTTGCTTCCGTCTCCTACTTTGGTTCAACACAACTAATAACCAACAACAGATATATATCTGTTTACCCACGAAAGAACCTAGCTTTAGGAACATCGATCAACTTTAAATAAACATAATAATTTTAGATGCATGTGGATGTCGTCGTCTATGAAGGCCTACAAGAGATTAGGACGACATATGAAAGAAAATAGTCAAAACGTGCATCATTGTCGACAACAATAATGTCACGATCGTGAAAGGAATAACCATATTAAGACACATGAGATGTCAAAAACCCAAATTTATCTGATCTTAAAATACACCAGACCATCTGTTCACTCGAGATAGATCGAAGACCGAATCTGCGAACCTTATTGATAGGTCAGCTTAATTGAGGACGATGCCATGCAATCGATCTGATGCAAAAGAGACGTACGATTTTGTGGCACAACTCTATAATATGATCATGTAAAACGTCCACTAATCTTCATGTTTTTAGTTACGTTTGGTATTAGAGAGGATTTTAGCACATTTGATTTACTACAATAGTCATCACTCTTAATTCCGTTGTCTTGTACGTGCCGTGTAAAAGACGTGCAACATAATCTCTACTAATCCTTAAGGGTGGTGCGAGGGCGTCCACCATCACCGTGCCCCCGCCCGGTCCCGCGCATCCCGCAGCCGTGCCCCCTGTGTCGCCCTCAGCTCCCGGAAAACCTAGCGCGTTGTAGCCGCCATCAACGCCTCCGCACAATCCCCTGCCCGCTCGGCCGCGCAGCCTTGGCACCGTGACCGCCGCCTCTGCTCCCTCCTCCACCCCGCGCGCGCCCCGCGACCTCCGCCTCCCCCTCCGTCATCCCCCATCCACGCGCCTCGCCGAGAATCCCGCCGCCCACGCCCGCCCCCTCCGACATCAACGCCAACGGCGGCTTCCTGTCGTACGGGAACATGGAGAGCTACGCGATGTGGGTGGCGACCGGTGTGGCGTCGGCCTTCTTCGCGTCCCTCGAGCGCTGCTCCTGCATCCACCTTCACACCGTGGAGGACGACGGCGACGAGGAGGAGGAGGACCTCGAGGAGGCCCGCCGCTCCTTCTCCCGCCCGATCTCTGAGTACTACTACGACCGGTGCGGCTCCTCCGCCTCCGTCGCCAAGATGTGACCTGACCGGACCGCGCCTCCCTCTGCCCAAGAATGCGTGGTGATACGATCCGTTTCTTGATCTATGATGTGCTCTTGCTTGATATATTGGGTCTCTAGCCAAGAAGATGAAGAACAACACCCCGTGTCCCGTGTAACAGTTGATGAGATATGTGACTCCCCGTGTCCCGTGAGTTGCTGATGATTTCGTTCCCCTTTCTTTTAATCTTTTCCCCCTTATTATGGGGTCCCAAATTGATGCGGAGATCTCGAGCGACTCTGCAAATTTCAGATGAGTGGTCATTTCAAGATTCAATGTTCAATATCCCGACAGCTGTCGATACTAACATCTATTCAGTTCCAAACACCACAGCTCACTTACTGCCACACAATTCTGCCCAGAGTGCATCCTAAGTTTTTTTTAGCTCACTAGGTAGGGATCGATGAACCCAATGGAGTGTTCTGAATCATAGTGACGCGTAATGCAAAAAGTCCATGATGATGGTTGTTCTTAAGGGTCTTTGGTGGATACAGTACCGGGTCCTAGGCTCGCAGACGAATACATCGCAAACCTATTTTATCGGCTATGGTTGATTGCCCTAATGTGTTTTGGTACAAGTTTGCAATAGTTTAATTCCACAGAAGTATTCAGATGTTAAGTGAGTACAGCTTGTGGCCTATCTTATGATCATACTCATGTGTACTTTAGTTTATGAGAAGCCGCAACGATTTTTTTAATGTCATAATATTCTAGGCTCTTGTTTTTTGAGATACAATTAGTTCATTGCACCTAACATATTTTGTTTTTAAGAAAGAAATCTTCATTTGATGGTTTAGATCCATGTAAAGGGAGGAGCATGCTTGTGGCTACACCTATACTATTATATGTATTCATCTGTCATGTTGCTGAACTCCTGTTGTCAATTGCAGAAGGAAATTCCTGCTTGAGCCAATTACAGAAGGCCCTGATATTTGCCAAATTGATGGTTGTAGTGTTAAATTGGAATACAAGAGGAGGCAAGTCAAATATGGTTTGTTTGACAGTACGTTACTAACTTACTCTACTATATCTGCATGAGAAAGGATGAACCCTGTTTGCATGTATACTAATTAATGTGTGATTAAGATTTTATTTAATTATGACAGCAAACGTGACATGCCATTACAATTTAGTTTATGCAAAAAAAGTAAGTTGCTTACAGTTTTTAATTATATTTTGGTATTCTTATCACTTATCAGCCATCCTGATTGCAAGCTGGTTGTTATCCATGATGACTATAGCTTAACTTCCAAGCTGCCAAGGGAGAGAACTTCTGTTGTAACGGTACTAAGAAACCCAGTTGATCGTGTATTTAGCACATATGAGTTCTTAGTTGAAGTTGTAGCTAGATTCCTTGTGCACCCAAACTTAACTTCTGTGAAGTTAATGAGTACCCGTGTGTTAACAAATTGTTGTGTTGTCCGAACTTTAGATATCTGGCCTTTGAAGTACTTGGTTCCATGTATGAGGGAAGATCTGTTTGCCAGGGTATGCCTGTTACTTCAGTTTAGCCTTTGGTTTCAATTTGCACTTTATAGAATTATACTGGCAGAAAATAATAGTTCTCTTTTCATAGAAATTTCCCAGTACATATTGTCATATCAAACTGACCAATTTATATGTTCACTGTTCAGTGATTTTGTTGCAAAACTGTACCAGTATTGTGTTATGTCTCATGTGTATTTATACGTTATAATGTTATACATTCTCGCACAAGCAGAACTATAGTAAACATATAAATACATTTTATTGCTACATGGAGTACAAGAGACAGTACCTTGTCGGCTCCCCTCCACAGGACAATTCGCCGTCTCATCCCGACTTTGTCGTCTGCCCACCCCGCCCCATTACCCCATGGAGGCACTATGGAAGCAGGCCTCTAGGCTCAAGAACCAGGTCGCTCGGCAGGTTAGTCATGCCCTTATCCTCCTCTCGCAAACCGTGATCCGCATTTGTAACCATAATGGTGGACATGATAGAATTGTTCTACAGGATGCCCTGGCCATATAATCTCACTTTTGTGCCTTTTTATTGCTGATGGCAGAAGATAAGAATCACTCAGACCATGCCTTTTATTTTCCTGTACAAAAGTTGGAGTTGAGTTTGTATAATGTTTTTTTTCTATAGTATGTTGTGAAGCTATCGTTTGTATTTGATAAAACAAAAATACCGGTATGTTCTATTCCATGGTTATTAAAACGGTAAAACCTTAAAACGTTATGAACCAACTTTTTAACATTTAAACGTTTAAACGAACGTTGAAACGTCTTTTCAGACTTCACATAGAAGTTCAAATATAAAATAAGTTCATACATAAGTTGAGTACTTGAGTTCACAAACCAAATTGAAATTCACTGTGAGCAATATGGTTGCACAATCAGTAGTTCAGTACTCACCAATATGGTTGAGCAAATAGAGATTGACTGATTCACTGTGAGCAAAATCAGTACTCACCAAATGATCAAATGGAGAGTAGTGGAGGTGGAGGATGGCTGGCTGCTAGTGCTGGTCTTGGGCGCTGGCAGAGTGGAGCCGCAGAGGATGGCTGGCTGGTTGCTGGTCTTGGGTGCAGATCTGCTGTGGGGTAGGCGGCCAGCGGTGGTGCAGGTCTGCTGTGCCTCCACGGCCGGCGGTCAGTTGTGCCTCCACGGTCAGCGGCCGGCTTTGCCTCCGCGGCTGAGGAGAGGAGAGACGCGCCGGAGATGTTGGAGGATAGGAGGGAGGAGGGCGGTGGCGCCAGCTGAGCCGTTGGAGCCAGAAGAAGAGAGATCGAGAGAGGAGGGCGGCGGCCGGCTGAGCTGTTGGAGGAGAGGAGAGACCGAGAGAGGAGGGCGGCGGCCAGCTGAGCCGTTGGAGGAGAGGAGAGAGGAGGGTGGCGTGCGTCCAACACCTAGAGGAAAACCTAAAGGCCCAGGAAAGGCCCAGAACGGGTAGAACGTCCTCAGCACGCATAAAACGTCCTAAAACACGATTAGGACGCTTAAGCGACGCTTAAACGCTCGAAACGGACGTTCTACGCGGCTTACCTAAAACGCTTGGACGTTCCAACTGCTAATCACGTTTTAACGCTTAAACGACGTTTAAGCGACGTTTTAATAACAATGTTCTATTCTCTATTATGTTCTGTCTATTGAGTCTATGTAGGATCTTCCTGCTGCTATGGGAAAGAGAGGGGTGAAACTTGGCAAGGCATCCTATTAAGAGCTGACAGGGGTAAAGAAGCTAAAGTTGGATGAGCAGGGCATGCTTCACTAGCTTGTTATTTTGCTCTACCCATATGGCATGCCGAGTGACTTCATTGAGGGTTTGGCTTATAAAGATACTCTCTCGCCCCACCCCTCCTTAATTACATGATGCTTTTTTTGGTCGAGTTAAAATGTGTACATGTTCAAGTACCTATACTGAATTTATTGTAGTGGTATCCTTAACAAACATGTTCTCAGAAACTTCTTCACCATTACAATGGAATGAGAACCACACTTACACTACGGAGCTTGTCGAACGCACCTGGACGTTAGCCGAGTGCAAGGTGCAGGGTCTACTCCGAGGGCAAGGCGCCATGGCTCGCTGCACCACTAAATGCAGCAGCAATGTAGGTAGAAGTTATTATATATGTATTATATGTTTTCTCCTTGATCGCCATTTATGCTTGTCTCTTGAAGTAACATGTAGCACATGGAGAGCATGAATTAAATCAAGAGTTTAATTTGATGCAATTGCCAGGGATGATTTTGAGTATATAATTCAAGTAAACTCTATTCGTCCTAACTACTGTTATTGGCATTTTTGCCTCTTGCTTCCCAATTATGATACCTTCTGAATTCTCTTTTTTCTGTTGGATTTAAGCAAGATGCCATAAAGCAAACATATGAAAGGTCGGTCAAAGCTGCTCAAGATTAATATCAGCCTGATTTAGTTCTCAATTTCCCATGCAGCGTCCACGTACTATCTTGTGTGGATTCTGTGCTCCGTATCGCCTCCTACCAGGCCTTTTTAGCTCTTCATCAGGTTACAAATTTTTTACCTTGCTTCTTCAGCTTGGCTCAGTCTACTTATGTTTCAGATTATCTTGCAATAATTGGATGCTGTTTTTGGCTAAGTTAGAAGCCCTGTGCAGGTTGGCTCAGGCTTCTTATGTTTCAGGCTGAAGAGGCATTCCAGCGAGAAGATCTATCGGTGCATATTGGTTGTTTGACAACCAGAATGTAATGGCAAGAAATTACCCTTTGCACAGTGTGGCATGTGCGGATGTGCCATGGCACATCAGGTGCATTTAGAAAGACTGTAGATGGGAAGTGGGTTCATGCTTTCTGTGCTGAGGTAATTATAAATAATAAAATCCTTTTAATGGCTTTTTTGTTAGGTCCTATAATTTTTCAAATATTTCGCAGTGGTTGTTGGACACCAAGTATGTAAGGGGACAAGATAAACCTGTAGAAGGAACGGTATGTAACTGTTTGTTACTGTGGCTTTCTTTTTAGTTTTAGTTCATCATAAGTAATAGATCATTAGCAGTTGTTTTTTGCTGTTAAATTGTGATTATCTGATTCTGTTATTGTGACATTTCATTCGTATCGTCTCATTTTTTTGGTTGTTCAATGCTTTTATCAGGAAACCCTTGTAGAGGGAAAGGACACTTGTGTCTGCCTCCACAATGTTGGCGGGTGCTTAAGGGTACATTATTCTCCATTCCTTCTTATCTAACCTATACATGGAATATTGACCACCGAGAATCTTGCTAAATTTGTCACTTCCAATATGCAGTGTAGCAGTGGGGATTGCAACATTACTTTCCATCCTACTTGCGCTAGAAGTTGTGGTTTTTACATGAACACAAAAGGGTTTGGTACTACACCACAACACAAAGCATACTGTGGCAAACACAGCGTACAACAGAAAGAGGTAAGGGGGTACTAAGCTATTTTTGAAGTAATAGGTCACTAGGATCTGTACGATGCTTATTTTGTTATTACTTCTGTCTCTTACCATCTTTCTGGAAATTCTGTGCAGGCTGATGCACAACAATATGGACCTGAGGAGCTCACGAGCATGAAACGAATGAGGATTAGCATGCCAGATTTACATTATATTGTTTCCCTGTGTTTGGTAGCATAAGAATGTTTGCACAATTACTAGAAATTTAATGCAAATATTTTTATAGAATATTTCAAATGCTCGAAGCATTTGGACATCTACATTTAGTTGTCGTTCTATTTTATTCAATCACTAAATCATGGCCATTTGTGCTCTTCAACTATTTATACAGCTTAACATTTGCTTCAAACAACAGCTTGTAATGTTCTCTTTTGAAGTATCAGATGCAAGAGCTCATTAATCACTGCCACTTATGAAGAGATCAGTCTGAAATCAACATAGTATCTTTAGCTACCTTGTAAAAACTCTGTGGTTTGGGTATATGTTGTGCTGCCACAACATTTCATGGGGCAGATCTCATCAGTCATTATAGTACTGATGGTTGCAATGTAATGGTGAAATAGCTAGATTAAAATAACAAAATTTATGTATGGGTAGGATCACAAATGGATTCCGAAACATTTTTCTTATAACAATATAACACATATATGTAGATAAATTATCATGTTATTATATGGTTCCGTTGCAACGCACGGGCACTCACCATCTGTTCACTCGAGATAGATCGAAGACCGAATCTGCGAACCTTATTGATAGGTCAGCTTAATTGAGGACGATGCCATGCAATCGATCTGATGCAAAGAGACGTACGATTTTGTGGCACAACTCTATAATATGATCATGTAAAACGTCCACTAATCTTCATGTTTTTAGTTACGTTTGGTATTAGAGAGGATTTTAGCACATTTGATTTACTACAATAGTCATCACTCTTAATTCCGTTGTCTTGTACGTGCCGTGTAAAAGACGTGCAACATACCCAAAAGTTTATCGTGTCGTATGTGATATGACTCATGTGTCTGGTTGTCTACACTACTGCCTTGTGGTTTGAGTTAGTAGGAGACTTGTTTTCCAACCACAAGTTTTGTTTCGTATGATAGCAATGTTTGGCATGCATTAAGATGGACACAATTATGATTGGACAAAAATATGTATTCATGTGAATGATTATGGATGAATGAAAGCTTGTGAAGCGACATGTAAGTATAGATGCTTGCCATTAACACTACTAGAGAAGTCAATTTCCAAGACGAATCATTTTTGCCATAGTAAGTGCCAATGTCGTCAGTTCGTCACCGATCGGAAAACATCTATGAGGGGCAGCCGCAGTGGTATAGATAGCAATATCTATGTCATCTATATACTTGCAATAATGTATCTATAGTAGATATCTATAGTGTTACTAGGTGAGTGCCCGTGCGTTGCAACGGAACCATATAATAACATGATAATTTATCTACATATGTGTGTTATATTGTTATAAGAAAATGTTTCGGAATCCATTTGTGATCCTACCCATACATAAATTTTGTTATTTTAATCTAGCTATTTCACCATTACATTGCAACCATCAGTACTATAATGACTGATGAGATCTGCCCCATGAAATGTTGTGGCAGCACAACATATACCCAAACCACAGAGTTTTTACAAGGTAGCTAAAGATACTATGTTGATTTCAGACTGATCTCTTCATAAGTGGCAGTGATTAATGAGCTCTTGCATCTGATACTTCAAAAGAGAACATTACAAGCTGTTGTTTGAAGCAAATGTTAAGCTGTATAAATAGTTGAAGAGCACAAATGGCCATGATTTAGTGATTGAATAAAATAGAACGACAACTAAATGTAGATGTCCAAATGCTTCGAGCATTTGAAATATTCTATAAAAATATTTGCATTAAATTTCTAGTAATTGTGCAAACATTCTTATGCTACCAAACACAGGGAAACAATATAATGTAAATCTGGCATGCTAATCCTCATTCGTTTCATGCTCGTGAGCTCCTCAGGTCCATATTGTTGTGCATCAGCCTGCACAGAATTTCCAGAAAGATGGTAAGAGACAGAAGTAATAACAAAATAAGCATCGTACAGATCCTAGTGACCTATTACTTCAAAAATAGCTTAGTACCCCCTTACCTCTTTCTGTTGTACGCTGTGTTTGCCACAGTATGCTTTGTGTTGTGGTGTAGTACCAAACCCTTTTGTGTTCATGTAAAAACCACAACTTCTAGCGCAAGTAGGATGGAAAGTAATGTTGCAATCCCCACTGCTACACTGCATATTGGAAGTGACAAATTTAGCAAGATTCTCGGTGGTCAATATTCCATGTATAGGTTAGATAAGAAGGAATGGAGAATAATGTACCCTTAAGCACCCGCCAACATTGTGGAGGCAGACACAAGTGTCCTTTCCCTCTACAAGGGTTTCCTGATAAAAGCATTGAACAGCCAAAAAAATGAGACGATACGAATGAAATGTCACAATAACAGAATCAGATAATCACAATTTAACAGCAAAAAACAACTGCTAATGATCTATTACTTATGATGAACTAAAACTAAAAAGAAAGCCACAGTAACAAACAGTTACATACCGTTCCTTCTACAGGTTTATCTTGTCCCCTTACATACTTGGTGTCCAACAACCACTGCGAAATATTTGAAAAATTATAGGACCTAACAAAAAAGCCATTAAAAGGATTTTATTATTTATAATTGAAAGTCGCCTAGAGGGGGGGTGAATAGGGCGAAACTGAAATTTGCAAATATAAACACAACTACAAGTCGGGGTTAGCGTTAGTAATAAGAAACGAGTCCGCAAGAGAGGGCGCAAAACAAATCCCAAGCGAATAAGCAAGTGAGACACGGAGATTTGTTTTACCGAGGTTCGGTTCTTGCAAACCTACTCCTCGTTGAGGAGGCCACAAAGGCCGGGTCTCTTTCAACCCTTCCCTCTCTCAAACGATCCACGGATCGAGTGAGCTTTCTCTTCTCAATCACTTGGAACACAAAGTTCCCGCAAGGACCACCACAAGATTGGTGTCTCTTGCCTCAATTACAAGTGAGTTTGATTGCAAAGAAAGGATCAAGAAAGAAGAAAGCAATCCAAGCGCAAGAGCTAGAAAGAACACAAGCAAATCACTCTCTCTAATCACTATGGCGTTGTGTGGAGTTTGGAGAGGATTTGATCTCTTTGGTGTGTCTAGAATTGAATGCTAGAGCTCTTGTAGTAGTTGGGAAGTGGAAAACTTGGATGCAATGAATGGTGGGGTGGTTGGGGTATTTATAGCCCCAACCACCAAAAGTGGCCGTTGGGAGTCTGTCTGCTCGATGGCGCACCGGACAGTCCGGTGCACACCGGACAGTCCGGTGCTCCCTGCCACGTCATCACTGCCGTTGGATTCTGACCGTTGGAGCTTCTGACTTGTGGGCCCGCCTGGGTGTCCGGTGCACACCGGACATATACTGTTTGCTGTCCGGTGTGCCAGCATGGGCGATTCTGACTCCTGCGCGCGCTGCGCGCGCATTTATTGCTCTGCAGGGAGCCGTTGGCGCGGAGGTAGTCGTTGCACCCGAGTCGCACCGGACAGTCCGGTGCACACCGGACAGTCCGGTGAATTTTAGCGGACTAGCCGTTGGATTTTCCCGAAGCTGGCGAGTTCCTGAGGCCGCTTCTCCATGGCGCACCGGACACTGTCCGGTGTACACCGGACAGTCCGGTGAATTATAGCGCGTGTGCCTCTGGAAATTCCCGAAGGTGGCGAGTTTGAGTCTGAGTCCCCCTGGTGCACCGGACATGTCCGGTGGCACACCGGACAGTCCGGTGCACCAGACCAGGGGTGCCTTCGCTTGCCCCTTTGCTCCTTTGTTGAATCCAAAACTTGGTCTTTTTATTGGCTGAGTGTGAACCTTTTACACCTGTATAATCTATATACTTGGGCAAACTAGTTAGTCCAAAGATTTGTGTTGGGCAATTCAACCACCAAAATTATTTAGGAACTAGGTGTAAGCCTAATTCCCTTTCAATCTCCCCCTTTTTGGTGATTGATGCCAACACAAACCAAAGCAAATATAGAAGTGCATAATTGAACTAGTTTGCATAATGTAAGTGTAAAGGTTGCTTGGAATTGAGCCAATATAACTACTTACAAGATATGCATGGAATGTTTCTTTCTTATATAACATTTTGGACCACGTTTGCACCACATGTTTTGTTTTTGCAAATTCTTTTTGTAAATCCGTTTCAAAGATCTTTTGCAAATAATCAAAGGTAAATGAATAAGAGTTTTGCAAAGCATTTTCAAGATTTGAAATTTTCTCCCCCTGTTTCAAATGCCTTTCCTTTGACTAAACAAAAAACTCCCCCTAAATGAGATACTCCTCTTAGTGTTCAAGAGGGTTTTGATATACCATTTTTGAAATACTACTTTCTCCCCCTTTTGAACACAATAGGATACCAATTGATAAATACTTTTGGAAAGCACTAAGTTTTTGAAATTGGTGGTGGTGCGGTCCTTTTGCTTTGGGCTCATACTTTCTCCCCCTTTGGCATGAATCGCCAAAAATGGAATCATTAGAGCCCTCGAAGTACTATCTTCCCCTTTGGTCATAAGTAAATGAGTTAAGATTATACCAAAGACGAAATCCGGTCCTTTAGCTTTGGGCTCTTACTCTCTCCCCCAAAGACAAGGTCCTTTTATTGGAGCGATGGCGAAGGATGAGTTACGGAGTGAAAGCCTTTGTCTTTCGCCGAAGACTCCAATTTCCTTTCAATATACCTATGACTTGGTTTGAAATAGACTTGAAAACACATTAGTCATAGCATATATGATCAAAAGTATAAATGAGCTATGTGTGCAATTTAGCAAAAGAAGTTGCGAGAATCAAGAATATTGAGCTCATGCCTAAGTTTGGTAAAGGTCTGTTCATCAAGAGGCTTGGTAAAGATATCGGCTAATTGATCTTTAGTGTTAATGTAAGAAATCTCGATATCCCCCTTTTGTTGGTGATCCCTAAGAAAATGATACCGAATGGCTATGTGCTTAGTGCGGCTATGCTCGACGGGATTGTCGGCCATTTTGATTGCACTCTCATTATCACATAGCAAAGGGACTTTGGTTAATTTGTAACCATAGTCCCGCAGGGTTTGCCTCATCCAAAGCAATTGCGCGCAACAATGACCTGCGGCAATGTACTCGGCTTCGGCGGTGGAAAGAGCGACCGAATTTTGCTTCTTTGAAGCCCAAGACACCAAGGATCTTCCCAAGAACTGGCAAGTCCCCGATGTGCTCTTCCTATTAATTTTGCACCCCGCCCAATCAGCATCCGAATAACCAATCAAATCAAATGTGGATCCCCGAGGGTACCAAAGCCCAAACTTAGGAGTATAAGCCAAATATCTCAAGATTCGTTTTACGGCCGTAAGGTGGGATTCCTTAGGGTCGGATTGGAATCTTGCACACATGCAAACGGAAAGCATAATGTCCGGTCGAGATGCACATAAATAGAGTAAAGAACCTATCATCGACCGGTATACCTTTTGATCCACGGACTTACCTACCGTGTCGAGGTCGAGATGCCCATTTGTTCCCATGGGTGTCTTGATGGGCTTGGCATCCTTCATTCCAAACTTGGTTAGAATGTCTTGAGTGTACTTCGTTTGGCTAATGAAGGTGCCCTCTTGGAGTTGCTTGACTTGGAATCCTAGAAAATACTTCAACTCCCCCATCATAGACATCTCGAATTTCTGTGTCATGATCCTACTAAATTCTTCACATGTAGACTCGTTAGTAGACCCAAATATAATATCATCGACATAGATTTGGCATACAAACAAGTCATTTTCAAGAGTTTTAGTAAAGAGTGTAGGATCGGCCTTTCCGACTTTGAAGCCATTTGCAATAAGGAAATCTCTAAGCCATTCATACCATGCTCTTGGGGCTTGCTTGAGCCCATAAAGCGCCTTAGAGAGCCTATAAACATGGTTAGGATACTCACTGTCTTCAAAGCCGGGAGGTTGCTCAACATAGACCTCTTCCTTGATTGGTCCGTTGAGGAAGGCACTTTTCACGTCCATTTGATAAAGCTTAAAGCCATGGTAAGTAGCATAGGCCAATAATATGCGAATTGACTCAAGCCTAGCTACGGGTGCATAGGTTTCACCGAAATCTAAACCTTCGACTTGGGAGTATCCCTTGGCCACAAGTCGTGCTTTGTTCCTTGTCACCACACCATGCTCATCTTGCTTGTTGCGGAAGACCCATTTGGTTCCTACAACATTTTGGTTAGGACGTGGAACCAAATGCCATACCTCATTCCTAGTGAAGTTGTTGAGCTCCTCTTGCATCGCCACCACCCAATCCGAATCTTGAAGTGCTTCCTCCACCCTATGTGGCTCAATAGAGGAAACAAAAGAGTAATGTTCACAAAAATGTGCAACACGAGATCGAGTGGTTACCCCCTTATGAATGTCGCCGAGGATGGTGTCGACGGGGTGATCTCGTTGGATTGCTTGGTGGACTCTTGGGTGTGGCGGCCTTGGTTCTTCCTCATCCTCCTTTTCTTGATCATTTGCATCTCCCCCGTGATCATTGCCATCATCTTGAGGTGGCTCATCTTCTTGACTTTGCCCTTCATCAACTTGAGCTTCATCCTCATTTTGAGTTGGTGGAGATGCTTGCGTGGTGGAGGATGGTTGATCTTGTGCACTTGGAGGCTCTTCGGATTCCTTAGGACACACATCCCCAATGGACATGTTCCTTAGCGCTATGCATGGAGCCTCTTCATTACCTATCTCATCAAGATCAACTTGCTCTACTTGAGAGACGTTAGTTTCATCAAACACAACGTCACATGAGACTTCAACTAGTCCAGTGGACTTGTTAAAGACCCTATATGCCCTTGTGTTTGAGTCATAACCAAGTAAAAAGCCTTCTACAGTTTTAGGAGCAAATTTAGATTTTCTACCTCTTTTAACAAGAATAAAGCATTTGCTACCAAAAACTCTAAAGTATGAAATGTTGGGCTTTTTACCGATTAGGAGTTCATAGGATGTCTTCTTGAGGATTCGGTGAAGATATAACCGGTTGATGGCGTAGCAGGCGGTGTTGACCGCTTCGGCCCAAAACCGGTCCGGTGTCTTGTACTCATCAAGCATGGTTCTTGCCATGTCCAATAGAGTTCGATTCTTCCTTTCCACTACACCATTTTGTTGAGGGGTGTAGGGAGAAGAGAACTCATGCTTGATGCCCTCCTCCTCAAGAAAGCCTTCAATTTGTGAGTTCTTGAACTCCGTCCCGTTGTCGCTTCTTATTTTCTTGATCCTTAAGCCGAACTCATTTTGAGCCCGTCTCAAGAATCCCTTTAAGGTCTCTTGGGTTTGAGATTTTTCCTGTAAAAAGAATACCCAAGTGAAGCGAGAATAATCATCCACAATAACTAGACAGTACTTACTCCCGCCGATGCTTATATAAGCAATCGGGCCGAATAGGTCCATGTGTAGGAGCTCCAGTGGCCTGTCGGTTGTCATGATGTTCTTGTGTGGATGATGGGCACCAACTTGCTTTCCTGCCTGGCATGCGCTACAAATCCTATCTTTCTCAAAATGAACATTTGTTAATCCTAAAATGTGTTCTCCCTTTAGAAGCTTGTGAAGATTCTTCATCCCAACATGGGCTAGTCGGCGGTGCCAGAGCCAACCCATGTTAGTCTTAGCAATTAAGCAAGTGTCGAGTTCAGCTCTATCAAAATCTACCAAGTATAGCTGACCCTCTAACACTCCCTTAAATGCTATTGAATCGTCACTTCTTCTAAAGACAGTGACACCAATATCAGTAAAAAGACAGTTGTAGCCCATTTGACATAATTGAGAAACAGAAAGCAAATTGTAATCTAAAGAATCAACGAGAAAAACATTGGAAATGGAATGGTCAGGAGATATAGCAATTTTACCCAAACCTTTGACCAAACCTTGATTTCCATCCCCGAATGTGATTGCTCTTTGGGGATCTTGGTTTTTCTCATATGAGGAGAACATCCTTTTCTCCCCTGTCATGTGGTTTGTGCACCCGCTGTCGAGTATCCAACTTGAGCCCCCGGATGCATAAACCTACATCACAAATTTAGTTCTTGACTTTAGGTACCCAAACTGTTTTGGGTCCTTTGGCATTAGAAACAAGAACTTTGGGTACCCAAACACAAGTTTTTGACCTCTTGTGTTTGCCCCCAACAAGCTTGGCAACGACCTTGCCGGATTTGTTAGTCAAAACATAGGATGCATCAAAAGTCTTAAATGAAATGCTATGTTCATTTGATGCATTAGGAATTTTCTTCTTAGGCAACTTAGCACGGGTTGGTTGCCTAGAACTAGATGTCTCACCCTTATACATAAAAGCATGATTAGGGCCAGAGTGAGACTTCTTAGAATGAATTTTCCTGATTTTGTTCTCAGGATAGCCGGCAGGGTACAAAATGTAGCCCTCGTTATCCTGAGGCATGGGAGCCTTGCCCTTAACAAAGTTAGACAAGTTCTTAGGAGGGGCATTAATTTTGACATTGTCTCCCCTTTGGAAGCCAATGCCATCCTTAATGTCAGGGCGTCTCCCATTATAAAGCATGCTACGAGCAAATTTAAATTTCTCATTTTCTAAGTTGTGCTCGGCAATTTTAGCATCTAGTTTAGCTATATGATCATTTTGTTGCTTAATTAAAATCATGTGATCATGAATAGCATCAACATCAATATCTCTACATCTAGTACAAATAGTAATATGCTCAATGGTAGATGTAGAGGGTTTGCACGAATTAAGTTCAACAATCTTAGCACGAAGTATATCATTTTTATCTCTAAGATCGGCAATTGTAACTTTGCAAACATCAAAATCTTTAACCTTAGCAATCAAATTTTCATTCTCTACTCTAAGGCTAGCAAGAGAAATGTTTAATTCTTCAATCCTAGCAAGCAAATTATCATTGTTATCTCTAGGATTGGGAATTGAAACATCACAAACATGTGAATCAACCTTAGCATTTAAAATAACATTTTCATTTCTAAGGTTGTCAATCATCTCACGGCAAGTGCTTAGCTCACTAGATAATTTTTCACATTTCTCAATTTCAAGAGCATAAGCCTTTTTAACCTTAACATGTTTTTTGTTTTCTTTAATTAGACAATCCTCTTGGGAATCCAAAAGGTCATCCTTTTCATGAATAGCACTAACTAATTCATTTAATTTTTCCTTTTGAGCTATGTTAAGGTTGGCAAAAAGGGAACGCAAACTATCCTCCTCATCACTAGCATTATCATCACTAGAAGATTCATATTTAGTGGAGGAGTTAGATTTAACCTTTTTCTTTTTGCCGTCCTTTGCCATGAGGCACTTGTGGCCGACGTTGGGGAAGAGGAGTCCCTTGGTGACGGCGATGTTGGCGGCGTCCTCGTCGTCGGAGGAGTCGCTTGAGCTTTCGTCGGAATCCCACTCCCGACAAATATGGGCATCGCCGCCCTTCTTCTTGTAGTACCTCTTCTTCTCCTTTCTTCTCCCCTTCTTGTCGTCGCCTCGGTCACTGTCACTAGATATGGGACATTTAGCAATAAAATGACCGGGCTTACCACATTTGTAGCAAACCTTCTTGGAGCGGGACTTGTAGTCCTTCCCCTTCCTTTGCTTGAGGATTTGGCGGAAGCTCTTGATGATGAGCGCCATTTCCTCATTGTCGAGCTTGGAGGCGTCTATTGGTTGTCGACTTGGTGTAGACTCCTCCTTCTTCTCCTCCGTTGCCTTGAATGCAACGGGTTGAGCTTCGGATGTGGTGGCATCATCAAGCTCGTTGATCTTCCTCGAGCCTTCGATCATGCACTCAAAACTAACAAAATTCCCGATAACTTCCTCGGGGGTCATTTTAGTATATCTAGGATTACCACGGATTAATTGAACTTGAGTAGGGTTAAGGAAAATAAGAGATCTTAGAATAACCTTAACCATCTCATGGTCATCCCACTTTACGCTCCCGAGGTTGCGCACTTGATTTACCAGGGTCTTGAGCCGGTTGTACATGTGTTGTGGCTCTTCCCCTTTGCGAAGCCGGAACCGACCGAGCTCCCCCTCGATTGTTTCCCGCTTGGTGATCTTGGTGAGCTCGTCTCCCTCGTGCGCGGTTTTGAGCACATCCCAAATCTCCTTGGCGCTCTTCAACCCTTGTACTTTGTTATACTCCTCTCTACTTAGAGAGGCGAGGAGTATTGTTGTTGCTTGAGAGTTGAAGTGCTCGATTTGGGCCACCTCATCCTCATCATAGTTCTCATCCCCTACAGTCGGTACCTGTGCACCAAACTCAACAACATCCCATATACTTTTGTGGAGCGAGGTTAGATGAAATCGCATTAAATCGCTCCACCTAGCGTAATCTTCACCATCAAAAGTTGGTGGTTTGCCTAATGGGACGGAAAGTAAAGGTGTATGTTTGGAAATGCGAGGGTAGCGTAGGGGGATCTTACTATACTTCTTGTGCTCTTGGCGCTTAGAAGTGACGGAGGGCGCATCGGAGTCGGAGGTCGATGTTGATGAAGTGTCGGTCTCGTAGTAGACCACCTTCCTCATCCTCTTGTGCTTGTCGCCTTTCCGATGCGGCTTGTGGGAAGAAGACTTTTCCTTCTTCTCTTTGTGGTGAGAAGAGGAAGACTTTTTCTCCTTCCGTTTGGAGGAGTCCTTCTTCTTCTCCTTCCTCTTGGTGCGGGACTCTTCCGATGAAGTGCTCCCGTGGCTTGTAGTGGGCTTTTCGCCGGTCTCCATCTCCTTCTTGGCGTGATCTCCCGACATCACTTCGAGCGGTTAGGCTCTAATGAAGCACCGAGCTCTGATACCAATTGAAAGTCGCCTAGAGGGGGGGTGAATAGGGCGAAACTGAAATTTGCAAATATAAACACAACTACAAGTCGGGGTTAGCGTTAGTAATAAGAAACGAGTCCGCAAGAGAGGGCGCAAAACAAATCCCAAGCGAATAAGCAAGTGAGACACGGAGATTTGTTTTACCGAGGTTCGGTTCTTGCAAACCTACTCCCCGTTGAGGAGGCCACAAAGGCCGGGTCTCTTTCAACCCTTCCCTCTCTCAAACGATCCACGGATCGAGTGAGCTTTCTCTTCTCAATCACTTGGAACACAAAGTTCCCGCAAGGACCACCACAAGATTGGTGTCTCTTGCCTCAATTACAAGTGAGTTTGATTGCAAAGAAAGGATCAAGAAAGAAGAAAGCAATCCAAGCGCAAGAGCTCGAAAGAACACAAGCAAATCACTCTCTCTAATCACTATGGCGTTGTGTGGAGTTTGGAGAGGATTTGATCTCTTTGGTGTGTCTAGAATTGAATGCTAGAGCTCTTGTAGTAGTTGGGAAGTGGAAAACTTGGATGCAATGAATGGTGGGGTGGTTGGGGTATTTATAGCCCCAACCACCAAAAGTGGCCGTTGGGAGTCTGTCTGCTCGATGGCGCACCGGACAGTCCGGTGCACACCGGACAGTCCGGTGCTCCCTGCCACGTCATCACTGCCGTTGGATTCTGACCGTTGGAGCTTCTGACTTGTGGGCCCGCCTGGGTGTCCGGTGCACACCGGACATGTACTGTTTGCTGTCCGGTGTGCCAGCATGGGCAATTCTGACTCCTGCGCGCGCTGCGCGCGCATTTATTGCTCTGCAGGGAGCCGTTGGCGCGGAGGTAGCCGTTGCACCCGAGTCGCACCGGACAGTCCGGTGCACACCGGACAGTCCGGTGAATTTTAGCGGACTAGCCGTTGGATTTTCCCGAAGCTGGCGAGTTCCTGAGGCCGCTTCTCCATGGCGCACCGGACACTGTCCGGTGTACACCGGACAGTCCGGTGAATTATAGCGCGAGTGCCTCTGGAAATTCCCGAAGGTGGCGAGTTTGAGTCTGAGTCCCCCTTGTAGGAAACGGGTGACGCCTAAGAGGGGGGGGTGAATTAGGACTTCTAAAACTTTTACTAAACTAGGCCACAATTAAATCCCTAGAGCAAAACCTATGCAAATAATCAAAACTAGAATGTGCAAACTAGGTTTTGTCTAAGTGTTGCTATCTCTACCGCAAAGGCTAAGTTTCAATCTACACTAAATAAGTATGACAATAAGATTGAAACTTAAATGCTTAATATAAATGCGGAATGTAAAGAGCTAAGTAGAGAAGCAAACTCTCGTGGATGACGCCGGTATTTTTACCGAGGTATCCGGAACCGCGCAAGGTCCCGACTAATCCTCGTTGGTGCCCCTACGCAAAGGGAAGCCCACGCGAGGGCCAAGCACCACGGTCGAGTAACTCCGTAGAGAGCCGCGAGCCTTCTCCACGCGCAAGTGGTGCTCCGCTTCCGGCTCCTCTCGGACGCTCCCCGCCGTCTCCACTATCGAGCTTCCGGCCGAAACGCCGCGGGCCTCGTTCCCTCCGGTACACGGTGGCGGCCGTGACACAAACGCGGTTGTCACGGTCTCGCAAGACTCTCGCCCCACTCGGTACGATTACAACGACTCGCGCAAGAGCCGAGGGGTTGTGAGGTTTATCTAAACTCACTCAACTAACTAGGATTCACCTAGAGCAAGCGCTAAAGCGGTCTAACTAACCTAAGCACTTCGCAAAGCACCTACGCTAATCACCGAGTGATTCTATTAAGCACTTGGGTGTTTGAGCTCTTGGAAATGTGCAATATATGCCTTGGTATGTTGCTTGGGCTCTCACACTTGAGAATGGCCGGTTGGGGTGGTATTTATAGCCTCCACACCCCCAACTAGCCGTTGGACAGAAAGCAGCAGCTTTCTGTCGTCGGGTGCACCGGACAGTCCGGTGCACCACCGGACACTGAACAGTAGATGTCCGGTGCACGCCACGTCAGCCGACCGTTGGCGCCTGTAGCAGTCGACCGTTGGATCCGACCGTTGCCTTTCTGCCCGTTGGCACACCGGACAGTCCGGTGCACACCGGACAGTCCGGTGCACACCGGACAGTCCGGTGCTACAGCCAGAGAGCGCCTTTCTGCGGCCTCTCTGCGCAGACTGTCCGGTGCCTCACCGGACAGTCCGGTGCACACCGGACACCAGTGTCCGGTGCGCCACCAGGCGCTGGCTGACAGCCCTTTTCTAGGATTTCTTCGCTGATTTCTTCGGGCTTCTTTGTTCTTGAGTATTGGACTCCTGTGCATCTTTTTATGTCTTCTTTTGAGGTGTTGCATCCTCATTGCCTTGGTCCAATTCTCTTCGCATCTTGTGAACTACAAACACAAACACTAGGAAACTTATTAGTTCACGGATTGTGTTGTTCATCAAACACCAAAACTCAATTAGCCAAAAGGCCCGGGGTCCATTTTCCTTACAATCTCCCCCTTTTTGGTGATTGATGACAACACAACCAAAGCAAGCAAATAATACAAGTATTTGAATGAAAATATGCATTTTACTTGCTAAGATGCATGATTGTCCCACAATGTGATATTATGGACTTAAGCCTCCTCCTAACTCCATAATTCACTTACTTCCTATTTTTGGACCAAATAACCAAAACCACTTGAAAAACCATTTGTAGATATAAAATTTTAAATTGGTGGTGTTTGGTGTTTGATATAGTTTTCATTGCTTTGGTCCCTAAACTTCTCCCCCTTTGGCATCAACCACCGAAAAGGAAGACATTAAAAGCATGTAGGAAGTAAATAAAAGCTTGCCCTCAACAAATGATATCACAAGAAGGATATTAAATTAAGCCATGAAAGATACCACTTGTAGACCATGAAAGATACCATGTGTAGGAATTTCTCAAAAGATTACTCCCCCTAAATGAGTACTCTCCTTTGGAAAGAGTTTTTCTCCCCCTTTAGAGATGAAGAAATACTCCCCCTGACAGAGATCCTCTACTTAGGAAAAAGCATGTGAAAATTAGAGGTGCAAGACATGATTTGAAAAGACTAACTTCCCTTATGCATAGGTAACAGAATATGAGTTAACCACTTATGCATTTTTAGCAACAAGGAAGTATATGATATGAAATATAGTCTAATCAAATATTGGAGAAGACATGTAAATGATACTGAATGTAGTCTCAAAAGATACCAATTGAAGATCAATGGCGAGCTTGAGAGACATGAGAGTTCTTGGAGATTTTGCAGTGGAAGATTGTTGTCTTTCTCCGGGGACTTCATTTTCCTTACAATGAGACTATCACATGAAATAGACTTGAAAAGGTGTTAGTCTCAAAGTGTTAGATTATAGAGTAACCTCCCCCTAAAGGTGTGCATACAAGTTTTGAATACTTGTAGGAGACATGCACTTTGATTTTTTATCAAGAGGGGCAAATTATCCATAATCCTAACTTTGGCACATATAAGTTAAATGATACACTTTGTAGAAATCAAAAAAAAAATTTAATTGATGCATCATTTACTATGGAGTGATATAAAAGCTATGTGCCGTGCTTAAATAATCATTTTAAGCCATGTAGGTTTGCTTAAGTATATGAAGTAAAAACTAGCAATCCTACCATATGATTTACCTAGTATGCATGATTTTGAACAAAAGTACATAACAAAGGTAATACTAGGCAAGAAAGGTAAACAAGATAAAAGATAAATAGATACCAATTGTAAAAACAAAGAATACAATAAAACTAGTTACCTTAGTCATGGGTGGGAAATTTGGGTCCAAGATTTATACTAACCCACTTGGCAATAAACTTGATCCAATATGATGTATCCCATGATATACATCCCAATTTTGCCAAGTCTCCAAATTTCCCGAGGACCTTCGGTCCACTCACTTCCCTTTCGGGATCCAAACCTTCTTGGTGCTTTTCATGGTTGAAATTATCTCCTTTGGCACCCAGATGCGTTTGGCCCCCTTTCCTTTGTTGGCTTGCTTGTTAGCCTTGATTGCTATCACCTTTCCGTTCTTTTTCTTCTTGATCAAATATGGTGTAGCATCCTTTTTGTTCACCTTTTTGATGTAGGTGTTGGAGATTTTGCTTGATGGCTTTTGCTTGAGCTTTTGCCTTTGTTTATCCCCGGTCATCGCCTTGCATTGGAAAGACTTGTGGCCTTCCTTGTGGCACAACCTACAAATCACAGTTTCTTCCTCCATAGGCTTGTTCACTCCCGCAGTGGTGTTATCCTGTGGAGGTCGGATTTGTTTGGCTTTGCCTTTCTTATCATACAAAGCCTTGCCAAGGCGAGCCACTTCTTGCCTTAATTGTTCATTTTCCTTTGCAACCTCATCCAGACATGTTTCTACAACAATATTCTCAACAAGAACTTGGTTGCAGGGGTTAGAATCATTAATTAAATCAAAGCAAGAAGTAGAAGCATCCTTTTTAATAATTTCAGGAATTTCAACAAAAGATGCTCCTGGGGTGCTACCAATGTTTTCTAGCTTAGTAGTTAGCTCATTATTGTGTATGCTAAGAATTTCCATTTTCTCTAGCAAATTTTCAATAGTGTCTTGTGAGCTAGCTAACTTAGCCTTAAGTTTTTCATTCTTTTTAATAAGGCCATCATCAGTAGCAATGGATGGAGCACTAGACTCTAATAGCTCAATTTTAGTTGACAGCTCACTATTTGAGTTTGCAAAAGTTTCAAATTTTTCTAGCAAACCTTTGTAATCATTTTGGGAGCTAATCAACTTACTTTTCAAGGTTTTAAGTTGAGCTTTTTGCTTAGTGCAAACATCCTGGAAAAATTCTACGGCTTCCGCAAGCTCATCTAGAGAGGCCTTTCCCTCGCCTTCATCATCACTACTACTTTCATCACTAGAGGATGGAATGCTTTTGTTACCTCTTGCCATAAGGCATTTGTGTGATGACCGTGATGAGCGTGATGAGGATCGGTGACTGCGCGTCCTTGGAGGTTCTTCTTCACTTGAAGAATCATCCCAAGTTCTAACACTTGTTAGCGCCTTGCCTTTGCTCCTCTCCTTTTTGGGTTCGGCCATAGTTGGACAGTTGTCCCTAAAGTGGCCCTTCTCCCCACATGCGAAGCATCCTCTCTTCCTTTGCTTTTTCCTGTCAATGTTAAAGAGAAGATCTTCGACCTGCAAGGGCACACCCATTAGATTAATCTTGCGGATCATCCCCATTACCTTTCCGACGCGTCGGATTGTTTCTTCGTCCTCAGAGGATGATGAGCATGGTTGATTATCTTCATCATCATCACTTTCTTCTTCTTCCTCTTCTTCACTTGAGGAACTTGGAGTGGGAGCCTTCTTTTTGCCCTTCCTTTCATCACATGCAAAAGCATATGGCCTTGAGGAAGTTGGCTCCTCTCCCCGACACATTTTTCGCGACATCTCAAAGGCCGCGATTTTCCCAATCACAATAGTCGGGGTCATGTTGCTCAAGTCCTCCATGTTGTGAAGGATGGTGATGATGCTTCCATATTTTTGTTGTGGTAGCAGGGAGATAATCTTCCTCACAATGTCCGCATCACCTAGCTTATTAATGCCAATAGAGTTGAGCTCATTGATTATTAGATTCAAGCGAGAATACATGTCTCTAACAAGCTCATCATCTTTCATAGCAAAAGAATTATACTCATTTAAGACTAGGCAATGTTTTTGCTCACAGACATTGGATGTGCCGTCATGGAGCTCATGCAATTTTAGCCAAATCTCATTAGCAGTTTTCAAGGTAAATACTTGGTTGAAAATATCCATGCTAAGAGATTCATACAAGCAATTTTTGGCTCTAGCATTTAAATGGATTTCTTTTTCCTCACTCGTGGTGGGTTTCTCGGGATTCTTGAGGGGTTTCATCCCGTCACGAGTGACTCTCCAAACACCTAGATCAACAGCCTCTAGGTAACAAGCCATTCTAGCACTATAATATGGGAAGTTAGTGCCGTCAAAGTGTGGTGGCCTATGGGTATCCATCCCTTCCTCTAAAAAGCGTCGGCTCTTTTAGCGATGAAGCTAAAACGTTTCAAATGAGCCAAACCGGCTCTGATACCACTTGTAGGAAACGGGTGACGCCTAAGAGGGGGGGTGAATTAGGACTTCTAAAACTTTTACTAAACTAGGCCACAATTAAATCCCTAGAGCAAAACCTATGCAAATAATCAAAACTAGAATGTGCAAACTAGGTTTTGTCTAAGTGTTGCTATCTCTACCGCAAAGGCTAAGTTTCAATCTACACTAAATAAGTATGACAATAAGATTGAAACTTAAATGCTTAATATAAATGCGGAATGTAAAGAGCTAAGTAGAGAAGCAAACTCTCGTGGATGACGCCGGTATTTTTACCGAGGTATCCGGAACCGCGCAAGGTCCCGACTAATCCTCGTTGGTGCCCCTACGCAAAGGGAAGCCCACGCGAGGGCCAAGCACCACGGTCGAGTAACTCCGTAGAGAGCCGCGAGCCTTCTCCACGCGCAAGTGGTGCTCCGCTTCCGGCTCCTCTCGGACGCTCCCCGCCGTCTCCACTATCGAGCTTCCGGCCGAAACGCCGCGGGCCTCGTTCCCTCCGGTACACGGTGGCGGCCGTGACACAAACGCGGTTGTCACGGTCTCGCAAGACTCTCGCCCCACTCGGTACGATTACAACGACTCGCGCAAGAGCCGAGGGGTTGTGAGGTTTATCTAAACTCACTCAACTAACTAGGATTCACCTAGAGCAAGCGCTAAAGCGGTCTAACTAACCTAAGCACTTCGCAAAGCACCTACGCTAATCACCGAGTGATTCTATTAAGCACTTGGGTGTTTGAGCTCTTGGAAATGTGCAATATATGCCTTGGTATGTTGCTTGGGCTCTCACACTTGAGAATGGCCGGTTGGGGTGGTATTTATAGCCTCCACACCCCCAACTAGCCATTGGACAGAAAGCAGCAGCTTTCTGTCGTCGGGTGCACCGGACAGTCCGGTGCACCACCGGACACTGAACAGTAGATGTCCGGTGCACGCCACGTCAGCCGACCGTTGGCGCCTGTAGCAGTCGACCGTTGGATCCGACCGTTGCATTTCTGCCCGTTGGCACACCGGACAGTCCGGTGCACACCGGACAGTCCGGTGCTACAGCCAGAGAGCGCCTTTCTGCGGCCTCTCTGCGCAGACTGTCCGGTGCCTCACCGGACAGTCCGGTGCACACCGGACACCAGTGTCCGGTGCGCCACCAGGCGCTGGCTGACAGCCCTTTTCTAGGATTTCTTCGCTGATTTCTTCGGGCTTCTTTGTTCTTGAGTATTGGACTCCTGTGCATCTTTTTATGTCTTCTTTTGAGGTGTTGCATCCTCATTGCCTTGGTCCAATTCTCTTCGCATCCTGTGAACTACAAACACAAACACTAGGAAACTTATTAGTTCACGGATTGTGTTGTTCATCAAACACCAAAACTCAATTAGCCAAAAGGCCCGGGGTCCATTTTCCTTACACCCCTGGTGCACCGGACATGTCCGGTGGCACACCGGACAGTCCGGTGCACCAGACCAGGGGTGCCTTCGCTTGCCCCTTTGCTCCTTTGTTGAATCCAAAACTTGGTCTTTTTATTGGCTGAGTGTGAACCTTTTACACCTGTATAATCTATATACTTGGGCAAACTAGTTAGTCCAAAGATTTGTGTTGGGCAATTCAACCACCAAAATTATTTAGGAACTAGGTGTAAGCCTAATTCCCTTTCAATAATTACCTCAGCACAGAAAGCATGAACCCACTTCCCATCTACAGTCTTTCTAAATGCACCTGATGTGCCATGGCACATCCGCACATGCCACACTGTGCAAAGGGTAATTTCTTGCCATTACATTCTGGTTGTCAAAC
The DNA here is from genome assembly GCF_902167145.1 of Zea mays. Lineage (NCBI taxonomy): Eukaryota > Viridiplantae > Streptophyta > Magnoliopsida > Poales > Poaceae > Zea > Zea mays. The sequence continues at coordinate 261,585,839 of NC_050096.1, read as the reverse complement.
AACCAATATGCACCGATAGATCTTCTCGCTGGAATGCCTCTTCAGCCTGAAACATAAGAAGCCTGAGCCAACCTGCACAGGGCTTCTAACTTAGCCAAAAACAGCATCCAATTATTGCAAGATAATCTGAAACATAAGTAGACTGAGCCAAGCTGAAGAAGCAAGGTAAAAAATTTGTAACCTGATGAAGAGCTAAAAAGGCCTGGTAGGAGGCGATACGGAGCACAGAATCCACACAAGATAGTACGTGGACGCTGCATGGGAAATTGAGAACTAAATCAGGGTGATATTAATCTTGAGCAGCTTTGACCGACCTTTCATATGTTTGCTTTATGGCATCTTGCTTAAATCCAACAGAAAAAAGAGAATTCAGAAGGTATCATAATTGAGAAGCAAGAGGCAAAAATGCCAATAACAGTAGTTAGGACGAATAGAGTTTACTTGAATTATATACTCAAAATCATCCCTGGCAATTGCATCAAATTAAACTCTTGATTTAATTCATGCTCTCCATGTGCTACATGTTACTTCAAGAGACAAGCATAAATGGTTCTTGAGCCTAGAGGCCTGCTTCCATAGTGCCTCCATGGGGTAATGGGGCGGGGTGGGCAGACGACAAAGTCGGGATGAGACGGCGAATTGTCCTGTGGAGGGGAGCCGACAAGGTACTGTCTCTTGTACTCCATGTAGCAATTAAATGTATTTATATGTTTACTATAGTTCTGCTTGTGCGAGAATGTATAACATTATAACGTATAAATACACATGAGACATAACACAATACTGGTACAGTTTTGCAACAAAATCACTGAACAGTGAACATATAAATTGGTCAGTTTGATATGACAATATGTACTGGGAAATTTCTATGAAAAGAGAACTATTATTTTCTGCCAGTATAATTCTATAAAGTGCAAATTGAAACCAAAGGCTAAACTGAAGTAACAGGCATACCCTGGCAAACAGATCTTCCCTCATACATGGAACCAAGTACTTCAAAGGCCAGATATCTAAAGTTCGGACAACACAACAATTTGTTAACACACGGGTACTCATTAACTTCACAGAAGTTAAGTTTGGGTGCACAAGGAATCTAGCTACAACTTCAACTAAGAACTCATATGTGCTAAATACACGATCAACTGGGTTTCTTAGTACCGTTACAACAGAAGTTCTCTCCCTTGGCAGCTTGGAAGTTAAGCTATAGTCATCATGGATAACAACCAGCTTGCAATCAGGATGGCTGATAAGTGATAAGAATACCAAAATATAATTAAAAACTGTAAGCAACTTACTTTTTTTGCATAAACTAAATTGTAATGGCATGTCACGTTTGCTGTCATAATTAAATAAAATCTTAATCACACATTAATTAGTATACATGCAAACAAGGTTCATCCTTTCTCATGCAGATATAGTAGAGTAAGTTAGTAACGTACTGTCAAACAAACCATATTTGACTTGCCTCCTCTTGTATTCCAATTTAACACTACAGCCATCAATTTGGCAAATATCAGGGCCTTCTGTAATTGGCTCAAGCAGGAATTTCCTTCTGCAATTGACAACAGGAGTTCAGCAACATGACAGATGAATACATATAATAGTATAGGTGTAGCCACAAGCATGCTCCTCCCTTTACATGGATCTAAACCATCAAATGAAGATTTCTTTCTTAAAAACAAAATATGTTAGGTGCAATGAACTAATTGTATCTCAAAAAACAAGAGCCTAGAATATTATGACATTAAAAAAATCGTTGCGGCTTCTCATAAACTAAAGTACACATGAGTATGATCATAAGATAGGCCACAAGCTGTACTCACTTAACATCTGAATACTTCTGTGGAATTAAACTATTGCAAACTTGTACCAAAACACATTAGGGCAATCAACCATAGCCGATAAAATAGGTTTGCGATGCATTCGTCTGCGAGCCTAGGACCCGATACTGTATCCACCAAAGACCCTTAAGAACAACCATCATCATGGACTTTTTGCATTACGCGTCACTATGATTCAGAACACTCCATTGGGTTCATCGATCCCTACCTAGTGAGCTAAAAAAAACTTAGGATGCACTCTGGGCAGAATTGTGTGGCAGTAAGTGAGCTGTGGTGTTTGGAACTGAATAGATGTTAGTATCGACAGCTGTCGGGATATTGAACATTGAATCTTGAAATGACCACTCATCTGAAATTTGCAGAGTCGCTCGAGATCTCCGCATCAATTTGGGACCCCATAATAAGGGGGGAAAGATTAAAAGAAAGGGGAACGAAATCATCAGCAACTCACGGGACACGGGGAGTCACATATCTCATCAACTGTTAGACGGGACACGGGGTGTTGTTCTTCATCTTCTTGGCTAGAGACCCAATGAATCAAGCAAGAGCACATCATAGATCAAGAAACGGATCGTATCACCACGCATTCTTGGGCAGAGGGAGGCGCGGTCCGGTCAGGTCACATCTTGGCGACGGAGGCGGAGGAGCCGCACCGGTCGTAGTAGTACTCAGAGATCGGGCGGGAGAAGGAGCGGCGGGCCTCCTCGAGGTCCTCCTCCTCCTCGTCGCCGTCGTCCTCCACGGTGTGGAGGTGGATGCAGGAGCAGCGCTCGAGGGACGCGAAGAAGGCCGACGCCACACCGGTCGCCACCCACATCGCGTAGCTCTCCATGTTCCCGTACGACAGGAAGCCGCCGTTGGCGTTGATGTCGGAGGGGGCGGGCGTGGGCGGCGGGATTCTCGGCGAGGCGCATGGATGGGGGATGACGGAGGGGGAGGCGGAGGTCGCGGGGCGCGCGCGGGGTGGAGGAGGGAGCAGAGGCGGCGGTCACGGCGCCAAGGCTGCGCGGCCGAGCGGGCAGGGGATTGTGCGGAGGCGTTGATGGCGGCTACAACGCGCTAGGTTTTCCGGGAGCTGAGGGCGACACAGGGGGCACGGCTGCGGGATGCGCGGGACCGGGCGGGGGCACGGTGATGGTGGACGCCCTCGCACCACCCTTAAGGATTAGTAGAGATTTACACTGGCGGTTGGCAATCAACCGCCTGTGAAAAAGGTCGATTTCTACCCCTAGTATTGGCAGCACTGAAAAACGCCAGTGCAAATAGCTCTAGGACCGCCACTATAGAGCTTCTGTGTACTAGTACGTACTCTCTGCACCACCTCGATTTCTGTGTATAGGCTTATTCTAGGTTTATAGATAGCAGCATATATACTCTCCCTTTATTTAATTTGTTGCCACATAGGATAGATGTTGATATGGATTTCTTATAAAGAGTTGACAGTGGGTATATAAGAGTAGTGACGTGGCTAGAGATGGCAATGGGTACAAACCCGCTGGGTTTTGCCGTTTCAAACCCGTACCCGTGAAAAATATCTATGCCCATTAAAAAACCCGTACCCATGACGGGTTTGAGATTTTGCCCAAACCCGTACCCATTGGGTTAGCGGGTACACATGGGTTAGCCGCGGGTTTCATCTCCAATATACTTGTTCTTCTCATAATCAATAAGTATTGTAATGATTAATGGTATCATGATCCAAAATCTATGTAATGAACAACGAGTTCATGATTTGGTATAAAAATTATTAGTAGAGAGAATGAAATATAAATAATAAGTTGTATAATTAAGTGACATTGCACTAAGTTATCCATCCACCACATATATAACACTAGTAAAAACTATAATAGCAAGCAAGCAACACTCTCACCGACTATTGATACATTCACCAATTGATAAAAAATTATGAAGTAAATAAGAAATAACAAGTGTCGGGGACCATAATTAGGGGTACCCTCAAGGCTCCTAATTCTCAGCTGGTAACCCCCATCAGCATAAAGCTGCAAAGGCCTGATGGGTGCGATTAAGTCAGGGATCAGTCCATTCGAGGGACTCGATCACGCCTCGTCCGAGCCTAGCCTCGGACAAGGGCAGCCGACCCCGGAGGATCTCTGTCTCGCCCGAGGCCCCCCTCCAGCGGCGAACATATTTCCGGCTCGCCCGAGGCCCTGTCTTCGCCAAGAAGCAACCCTGACCAAATCGCCGCGCCGACCGACCAAATCGCAGGAGCATTTAATGCAAAGGTGGCCTGACACCTTTATCCTGACGCGCGCCCCTCAGCCGACAGAGCCGAAGTGACCGTCGTCACTTCGCCGCTCCACTGACCGGCCTGACAGAAAGACAGCGCCGCCTGCTCCGCTCCGACTGCGGTGCCACTTGACAGAGTGAGGCTGACAGGCAGTCAGGCCCGGCCGCAGGCACCATAGGAAGCTCCGCTCCGCCCGACCCAGGGCTCGGACTCGGGCTAAGCCCCGGAAGACGGCGAACTCCGCTCCGCCCGACCCAGGGCTCGAACTCGGGCTAAGCCCCGGAAGACGGTGAACTCCACTCCGCCCGACCCAGGGCTTGGACTCGGGCTAAGCCCCGGAAGACGGCGAACTCCTTTCCGCCCGACCCAGGGCTCGAACTTGGGCTCAGCCCCAGAAGACGACGAATTCCGCTCCACCCGACCCAGGGCTCGGACTTGGGCTAAGCCCCGGAAGACGGCGAACTCCGTTCCGCCCGACCCAGGGCTCGGACTTGGGCTCAGCCCCAGAAGACGACGAATTCCGCTTCGCCCGACCGAGGGCTCGGACTTGGGCTCAGCCCCAGAAGACGACGAACTCCGCTTCGCCCGACCCCAGGACTCAAACTCCGTCCTGGCCTCAGCCAACGGCCTCCGCCTCGCCCGACCTAGGGGCTCGGACTCGACCTCGGCCATGGAAGACGGACTCGACCTCGACCTCGGAGGAGCCTCCACATCGCCCAACCTAGGGCGCAGGCCGACCACGTCAACGGGAGGCGCCATCATTACCCTACTCCAAGCTGACTCAGGCTACGGGGAATAAGACCGGTGTCCCATCTGGCTCGCTCCACCAGATAGGCAATGATGGCGCCTCGCACGCTCCCTGACAACGGCGGCTCTCGGCCCCCTTACGGAAGCAAGAGGACGTCAGCAAGGACTCGATAGCCCCGACAGCTGTCCCTCCGCCAGGCTCCGGCGCTCCTCCGACGGCCACGACATCACACAAACCGGGCGCCAAAATCTCTCCGGCCGCCACGATGGCGTGTACTTAGGGCGCTAGCTCTCCTCCGCTAGACACGTAGCACTCTGCTACACCCCCCATTATACACCTGGATCCTCTCCTTACGCCTATAAAAGGAAGGACCAGGGCCCTCTTAGAGAGGGTTGGCCGCGCGGGGACGAGGACGAGACAGGCGCTCGCGCGAGGCCGCTCGCTCCCTCTCCCGTGTGGACGCTTGTAACCCCCTACTGCAAGCGCACCCGACCTGGGCGCGGGACGAACACGAAGACCGCGGGATTTCCACCTCTCTCACGCCCATCTCCGGCCACCTCACTTCCCCCCTTCGCGCTCGGCCTCGCGCCGACCCATCTGGGCTGGGGCACGCAGCGACATTTCACTCGTCGGCTTAGGGACCCCCCTGTCTCGAAACGTCGACAGTTGGCGCGCCAGGTAGGGGGCTGCTGCATGTTGACGAACAGCTTCCCGTCAAGCTCCAGATGGGCAGTCTCCAGCAACCTCTCCGGCCCGGGATGGTGCTCCGTTTCGGGAGCCTTGAGTTCATGTCCCTCGACGACAGCTACGACATGATACTCTTTCCACCGCCAGGCGACAGCGACAATGGCGGCCGACAGTCCGCCCGCCGGTGGCGGAATCGACGACGTCTTCCCCGCGTGGTGGAAGAACAACCTTCGAGCTCACCCCGTCCTCTTCCCCGCCGACGGAGGAGGAGGCGGGGCAACCAAGGCCAAGCAGGAGGCAGCGCCTCATCGGCTGTCGAGCGAGTCGACAACGCCAGCACCCCAACGGGGGGCACGCCGGGCATCGACCTCGCGCTTGAGACAAAGACGAGCGCTGTCTCCCCGCGACACGCCAATCCCGAGCAAACGGACGACGCCAGCACGCTCGCGAAAGGCTTGCTGGGTGTCACCCTCGTACCTGAGACGACGGTGCAGTCAGTCCCCGACGTGACTTCATCACCGCCCGTCGACCAAGAGGTACTGACCGATTCCCATCCCACGCCTTTCGGATTCAGCCTCGACCCGCCTAGCGGCTTCGCTTTGGCGGACGCTCTCGCCGAGGCGAATCTGAACCCTCTAGGGTCTCGTATGCGGTCACCTTGGGACCGGCTGACGGACGTCTCGACCTACGGGCCCTCTAGGTCCGAGGAAGACGACGAGCCTAGCTTCAGTTGGGATTTCTCCGGACTTGGCAACCCTAGTGCCACGCGGGACTTCATGACCGCATGCGACTGCTGCCTTTCCGACTGTTCCGACGGTAGCTGTAGCCTCGGCGACGAGGACTGCGGCCCAAGCCGCCAATGTTTCCACGTCGATCTAGGGGGTCCCTCCGAAGGCAACCATCTCGGCATGCCGGAGGACGGTGATCTCCCTAGGCCGGTGCCTCGCGTTGACATCCCACGGGAGCTAGCTGTGGTCCCCGTTCCGGCGGGGGGTCACGACCCACAGCTCGAGCAAATCCGCGGGGTGCAGGCCAGGCTCGACGAGGGAGCAGGAGCGCTTGAGCCAATTCGTCGGGACATCGGGCAGGCATGGGCGGGCCAGCCTCCGGCCGGAGAAATGCGTCATCTACCCCAGGGCTTCCAACACCGCATCGCCGACGATGTCAGGGTCAGGCCGCCACCCGCATCCAGTGGGGTCGGCCAGAACCTGGCTGCAGCAGCAATGCTCCTCCGCGCGATGCCGGAGCCATCAACCACCGAGGGGCGGCGAATCCAGGGAGAGCTCAAGAATCTCCTAGAAGGCGCCGCGGTCCGGCGGGCCGAGAGCTCCGCCTCCCAAAGGCAGGGGTACCCCTCGGAACATCATGTCGCGACTTCCCGATTCATGCGGGAAGCCTCGGTCTACACCGGGCGCACGCGCAACACAACGCCTACGGCCCCGGGTCGCCTCGGCAACGAGCACCATCACCGCGATCGTCGGGCCCACCTCGACGAGAGGGTGCGCCGAGGCTACCACCCTAGGCGTGGGGGACGCTACGACAGCGGGGAGGATCGGAGTCCCTCACCCGAACCACTCGGTCCGCAGGCCTTCAGCCGGGCCATACGACGGGCGCCGTTCCCGACCCGGTTCCGACCCCCGACTACTATCACAAAGTACTCGGGGGAGACGAGACCGGAACTGCGGCTCGCGGACTACCGTCTGGCCTACCAACTGGGTGGAACGAACGATGACAACCTCATCATCCGCAACCTCCCCCTGTTCCTCTCCGACACCGCTCGCGCCTGGTTGGAGCACCTGCCTCTGGGGCAGATCTCCAACTGGGACGACCTAGTCCAAGCTTTCGCCGGCAATTTCCAGGGCACGTACGTGCGCCCCGGGAATTCCTGGGACCTCCGAAGCTACCGACAGCAGCCGGGAGAGTCTCTCCGGGACTACATCCAACGATTCTCGAAGCAGCGCACCGAGCTGCCCAACATCACCGACTCGGATGTCATCGGCGCGTTCCTCGCCGGCACCACCTGCCGCGACCTGGTGAGCAAGCTGGGTTGCAAGACCCCCACCAGTGCGAGCAAGCTGATGGACATCGCCACCAAGTTCACCTCCGGCCAGGAGGCGGTCGAGGCTATCTTCCGGAAGGACAAGCAGCCCCAGGGCCGCCCATCGGAAGATGCCCCCGAGGCGTCAACTCAGTGCGGCGCCAAGAAGAAGGGCAAAAAGAAGTCGCAAGCGAAACGCGACGCCGCCGACGCGGACCTTATCGCCGTCGCCGAGTACAAGAACCCTCGGAAACCCCCCGGAGGTGCCAACCTCTTCGACAAGATGCTCAAGGAGCCGTGCCCCTATCACTAGGGGCCCGTCAAGCACACCCTTGAGGAGTGCGTCATGCTTCGGCGCCACTTCCACAGGGTCGGGCCACCCGCTTAGGGTGGCAGGGCCCGCGACGACGACAAGAAGGAAGATCACCAGGCAGGAGAGTTCCCTGAGGTCCGCGACTGCTTCATGATTTATGGTGGGCAAGCGGCGAACGCCTCGGCTCGGCACCGCAAGCAAGAGCGCCGGGAGGTCTGTTCGGTGAAGGTGGCGGCGCCAGTCTACCTAGACTGGTCCAACAAGCCCATCACCTTCGACCAAGCCGACCACCCCGACCATGTGCCAAGCCCGGGGAAATACCCGCTCGTCGTCGACCCCGTCATCGGCGACGTCAGGCTCACCAAGGTCCTCATGGACGGAGGCAGCAGCCTCAACATCATCTACGCCGAGACCCTCGGGCTTCTACGTATCGATCTGTCCTCGGTCCGGGCGGGCGCTGCGCCTTTCCATGGGATCATCCCCGGGAAGCGCGTCCAGCCCCTCGGACAACTCGATCTTCCCGTCTGCTTCGGAACACCCTCCAACTTCCGAAGGGAGACCCTGACGTTCGAGGTGGTCGGGTTCCGAGGAACCTACCACGCGGTACTGGGGAGGCCATGCTACACGAAGTTCATGGCCGTCCCCAACTACACCTACCTCAAGCTCAAGATGCCGGGCCCCAACGGGGTCATCATCGTCGGCCCCACGTACAAACACGCGTTCGAATGCGACGTGGAGTGCGTGGAGTACGCCGAGGCCCTCGCCGAGTCCGAGGCCCTCATCGCCGACCTAGAGAGCCTCTCTAAGGAGGTGCCAGACGTGAAGCGTCATGCCGACAACTTCGAGCCAGCGGAGACGGTTAAGTCTGCCCCCCTCGACCCCAGCAGCGACGCGTCCAAGCAAGTCCGGATCGGCTCCGGGCTCGATCCCAAACAGGAAGCAGTGCTCGTCGACTTTCTCCGCGCGAACGCCGATGTCTTTGCGTGGAGTCCCTTGGACATGCCCGTCATACCGAGGGATGTCGCCGAGCACTCGCTGGACATCCGAGCCGGAGCCCGACCCGTCAAGCAGCCTTTGCGCCGATTCGACGAGGAGAAGCGCAGAGCTATAGGCGAGGAGATCCACAAGCTAATGGCGGCAGGGTTCATCAAAGAGGTATTCCATGCCGAATGGCTTGCCAACCCTGTGCTTGTGAGAAAGAAAGGGGGGAAATGGCGGATGTGTGTAGACTACACTGGTCTGAACAAAGCATGTCCGAAGGTTCCCTACCCTCTGCCTCGCATCGATCAAATCGTGGATTCCACTGCTGGGTGCGAAACCCTGTCTTTCCTCGATGCCTACTCAGGGTATCACCAAATCAGGATGAAAGAGTCTGACTAGCTCGCGACTTCTTTCATCACACCCTTCGGCATGTACTGCTATGTCACCATGTCGTTCGGCTTGAGGAATGCGGGCGCGACGTACCAGCGGTGCATGAACCATGTGTTCGGCGAACACATTGGCCGCACGGTCGAGGCCTACGTCGATGACATCATAGTCAAGACAAGGAAAGCCTCCGACCTCCTTTCCGACCTTGAAGTGACATTCCGATGTCTCAAGGCAAAAGGCGTCAAGCTCAATCCTGAAAAGTGTGTCTTCGGGGTGCCCCGACGCATGCTCTTGGGGTTCATCGTCTCCGAGCGGGGCATCGAAGCCAACCCGGAGAAGATCGCGGCCATCACCAGCATGGGGCCCATCAAGGACTTGAAAGGCGTACAGAGGGTCATGGGATGTCTCGCGGCTCTGAGCCGCTTCATCTCACGCCTCGGCGAAAGAGGTCTACCTCTGTACCGCCTCTTAAGGAAGGCCGAGTGCTTCACTTGGACCCCTGAGGCCGAGGAAGCCCTCGGGAACCTGAAGGCGCTCCTCACGAAGGCGCCTATCTTGGTGCCCCCAGCTGCCGGAGAAGCCCTCTTGGTCTACGTCGCCGCGACCACTCAGGTGGTTAGCGCCGCGATTGTGGTCGAGAGGCAAGAAGAGGGCCATGCATTGCCCGTTCAGAGGCCAGACTACTTCATCAGCGAGGTACTGTCCGAAACCAAGATCTGCTACCCACAAGTTCAGAAGCTGTTGTACGCGGTGATCCTGACACGGCGGAAGTTGCGACACTACTTCGAGTCTCATCCGGTAACTGTGGTGTCATCCTTCCCCCTGGGGGAGATCATTCATTGCCGAGAGGCCTCGGGTAGGATTGCAAAGTGGGCGGTGGAAATCATGGGCGAAACAATCTTGTTCGCCCCTCGGAAGGCCATCAAATCTCAGGTCTTGGCGGACTTCGTGGCTGAATGGGTCGACACCCAGCTACCAACAGCTCCGATCCAACCGGAGCTCTGGACCATGTTCTTCGACGGGTCGCTGATGAAGACAGGAGCCGGCGCAGGCCTACTCTTCATCTCGCCCCTCGGGAAGCACCTACACTACGTGCTACGCCTCCATTTCCCAGTGTCCAACAATGTGGCTGAGTACGAGGCTCTGGTCAACGGGTTGCGGATTGCCGTCGAGCTAGGGGTTCGACGCCTCGACGCTCGCGGTGACTCGCAGCTCGTCATCGACCAAGTCATGAAGAACTCCCACTGCTGCGACCCGAAGATGGAGGCCTACTGTGATGAGGTTCGGCGCCTGGAAGACAAGTTCTACGGGCTCGAGCTCAACCACATCGCTCGGCGCTACAACGAGACTGCGGACGAGCTGGCTAAAATAGCCTCGGGGCGAACAACGGTTCCCCCGGACGTCTTCTCCCGAGATTTGCATCAACCCTCCGTCAAAATCGACGACACGCCCAAGCCCGAGGCACCCTCGGCCCAGCCCGAGGTACCCTCGGCTCAGTCCGAGGCATCATCGGCACGGCCAGAGGCACCCTCAGCTCGGCCCGAGGCACCCTCGGCACCCGAGGGCAAGACACTGCGCGTCGAGGAAGAGCGAAGCGGGGTCACGCCTAATCGAAGCTGGCAGACCCCGTACCTGCAATATCTCCACCGAGGAGAGCTACCCCTCGACCGAGCCAAAGCTCGGCGGTTGGCGTGGCGCGCCAAGTCGTTCGTCTTGCTGGGGGATGGGAAGGAGCTCCACCACCGCACCCCGAGCCCTTGTTGGAGACACACGGGGGCTACACGCACCCCTGGGAAGGGCCGCTTGTCATCGCCAAAGTTCTGAAGCCCGGAACAAACGAACTGACCGACAGTCAAGGCGAGTTCTGCACCAACACTTCGAACGTCTAACAGCTACGTCGCCTCTACCCTTAAGATGCTTTCAAGTTGTTCGCTTACCTTGCCCCCATGCAAGTTTTAGTCATCAAGGAAGGGTCAGCCTTGCCTCGGCAGAGCCCGACCCTCCCTCGGGGGCTAAAAAGGGGGGAACCCCTCTGCGTCAAAATTTTCAATCGAAAAGGCTTTTGCGTTCCCCCGGCTATGTCGGAAGCAGGACCCCAAGGAGCGAACGCGGGTGCATGTAAGTGGCAAGGCTGACTGAGCCGAGGGACTCCTATGCCTCCGGGTTACGGACACCTCACTCGTCACCCACCACGAAAAGTGACCCCTACTTGGGGAAGCCACCCTGCTACTGACAGGCGGGGCCGGACACACAAAATGAAAGGGAAAGGAGCACGACTTTATGCAACGGTAATAAAGTGTTCAGGCCTCAGCGGCCGCAGAAAGACACACGTGCATCCAACAGAAGCTGCTCCGACAGAGTTAGGCGTCGCCACGGGAAGGAGCCGCGCCTTCGGCTTCGTCCCCGCCCTCGGCAAAGTCCATCCCAGTTTCGGACGACGGCGCAGGCGGGAGGATCTCTGCCTTGAAGGTGGTCGCCAGCACTGCGCTTGGACCCGCGGCGGCCGCATCGAGCCTCTGGACTTCTGCCAGGGTGGCTTCATCTTCATCAGGAAGGCAATACCCCTCGCTGACCCGCTCCAGGTCCACGACGTAGTGGGAAGCGAGCACGGCGAAGGCCCGCCTGACGCCATGGTGTAGCGCCTCGCGGAGTCTGCCGCGCACATGATCGCCCAAGGCCTGCAGGCGACTTTGAGGGGAGCTTCCTGAGGGGACGTCGCCGGAGCCAAGGACCCGGCAGAAGTCCGAGACGGCCTCGGACATGGCCGCGTGGTCGGCCTCCCTCTGCTCGGCCGCCCCGGCAAGCGCCTCGGCAAGCGCCTTGGCAGACTCATCAAGGGCGGACTCGAGCTCTGCGAACAGCCAGAACGAAAGATCTCAAACACAAGCGGAGGAAACAAGCTGAAACGAAAACCGAAAATGGCCAAGGCGTACCTCCGGCTCGAGCACGCTGCTCCGAGGCTGCGACCTGGGCTACGGCTAGGTCGGGTGCAAGGGCTCCAGCCCGGCTTTCGGCCTCGGCAGCCCGGCCCCGAGATTGGTCCCGCTCATCGACGATCCGGTCGAACTCCGACTGCTGTCGTTGCACTTCTGCGCGCGCCGCTGCCGCCTCCACGCGTGCCGCTGCCGCCTCGGCTCTTAGATTGGTGCAGAGCAACCGAAGGTCCGCCGCCTCGGCGCCCTGCTGAGAGAGGCGCGCAGTAGCCCCGGTGAGCAAGGTCCTTAGGGATCGCATCGAGCCCCAGACGTCGACCTCGTGGCGGATGAACGACGACTTGGCGGCGCTCAGATTCGTCGGATCCTGAGGGAAGGAAGCGGGGCATTACGAAAGACGCCTTGGTCACAAAAAAGAAAAGGTATGCCTGAAACCGTTACCTGGAGGATTTTTGGGACGTCCCTGCAGAAAACCTCCAGCGACGACTGGAGCGACCCCACCGTTGCTTCGGCACACTCGCGGAGCTCGTCCCAGGACTGCTCCTCCCGCTCATCGTCGAGAACGAAGAAGGGATCTGAGGCCTCGCGGGTCCGGAACCGGAGCAACTGGCGCCGACCCTTGGAGCTCCGCCGCGCAGCGACAAGGCTGCCGCTCGGCGGGACGGATCGCGTCTCCACGCCCCCCTCCTCCGAGGCACCAAGCGCCGACACCTCGGTCGTCTCAGCGTCGGCAGCGACAGGTCGCTCCCCGACTGGGACGGCAGCGGCTTCAGTAGCAACAGGTGCCAGCACCGCCGGCACGTCCGGTGGGGCCGGGGCCACGTCCGCGTCAGCCGCCTCCCCTAGCACGATGGCCGCCTCGGCAGAAGAGCCGACCTTGGGAACTCGCTCCACGGCGACTGGTGCCGCCTGAGCCCCCTGCTGTGGAGCGCCTTGCGAGAAGGTCAGCTGAACGGCAAGGCCCGGAGCGGCGCCGGCTGCGGAAGCCGACGCCGTCTTAAGGGCCTTTCGGGGAGCCAGATCGGTCAGGCCATGGCTTCGCTTGCTGAGGAGGAAAGAAAAATCACGGTCGGGACATACGAATGAAAAGCCAGGACGAAGACGTTCCAAGATACTTACCCGCTCCGGGCCATGATCAACCGTGCCTGAGGGGAGGTCTCTCGGATCTCGACCCCCGAAGCCGCCGCCGAGGTCCGCTTCGCCGGCAGCTTCGGCACCACCCTTGCTTTGGGTGCTTTGGACGCCCGGGAGGCGGACTGCCCAGGCACCGCCACGGCGACCTGAGGGTCGCTCTCCTGCGCTGCCGGCGTGGGCGACGGCTCTCGGGGAACAGACGCCTCGGCCTGGCTCCCCGGGGTCGCCTCAACTCCCCCAGCCGAGGGGTCAAGTACCCTCTCGGTCTGCCCCCGCTCTTCGGGCCGGGACCTCGGCGTCCCGACTCCGGGGACTGACCTGGCCTAACCTCAAGCCAGGGCTGAAGCCGAGGCGGGCAGCCATGTCGTCTTCCTCGTCATCATCTTCATCATCGTCGTTGTCATCAGGCGTTTCCGGCGACGGCTCCCTCGGGAGCCCCTCCCTCTCCTGCCGACGATGGAGCTTTTCCAATGCATCTCGAGCCCGCATCCGCTCACGGGCCCGGGCCTTCTCCGCGTCCTTCTTTTTCTTCTTCTCCTCCGCGGCAACCCGCCGCGCTGCTCGGTCCACCGCATCCTGCGGGACCCATGGCAGGGAAGGCTTGTGCCACCCTACCTCCTGAAGACGGATAGAAATCCCGACCGTAAGAACCAGGGGCAACCCGATGCAAGAGGAAGGAAGGAGCGGACACTCACCAGAGTCACGCACCCTTGGTCAGGGCGCATCAAAGGCTGGGAGAAGGCGCTGGGGTCCGGTTTCCCCAACGCGACGACCACCCGCCCGTGGAGAACGTCGAAGGGAAGAGGATCCGAGGACATCCGCGAGCCCTCCAAGTTAGCCTCCGGTGTCATCTCCCAGAGCGGCAACCGTCGCTCCGCCAAGGGAAGCACCCTCCGGCGGTGGATGGCGGCAATCACTCCCGCGGCGGTGAGTTCCCCTTTCCGCAACGCCTCCAAGGCCTTGAGAAGGGGTTCGAGGTTCTTCTGTCTTTCGTGCGGGGTCCCGTGGCGCCAAGCATCGGTAGCGACGGTGACTACTCGCTGGGAAAACGGCGGGAGCAACTCGCCGTCATTCCGGAGGTAGAACCACCGGCGCTGCCACCCTTTGTTCGAGGACGCAAGGATGGCAGGAATATACAGCGACGCCCGCGACTGCCTCAGCTGAAGGATGCAGCCGCCGGCCCGCACTGCCGCGCGGACCTTTCTCTCCCCCGTCGGCGAAGCGAAAAGCTCCGCGAAAAAGAGATGAGTCCACAAGTCCCAGTGGGGGGCGATCCCCAAGTACCCCTCGCACACCGCTACGAAGATGGCGGCCTGCGAGATGGAGTTGGGGCTGAGGTTGTGCAACTCCACCCCGTAGTGGTGCAGGATCGCCCGCATAAAGCGGCTCGCCGGCACACCAAATCCTCGCTCGTGGAAGGAGACGAAGCTCACGATGTACCCCGGCGGTGGGGACGGAGCGGCTCCGCTCACGGGGGGAATCCATTCCGGCCGCCTCTCATCAGAGAGAGGACGAAGTAAACCCTCAGCAACAAGATCCTCCAGATCACCCGTCGTCACTATGGAGAAAGGCCATGGGTCACGCGGCGAGATGATGGTCACCCGGTCGGCCATCACCAAGCAGAAGGGGTGGCGGCGCAAAGGACAGGGTGGGCGGTTTCCTTTTCTCTGGCTAAGTCTCTCGAGTTGCGAAAACCTAAGAGGGAGGCAGGAAGCGGAGCAAAGAACCATCGCCAGACCCTCCCCCGAGTATATAAATACCAAGGCGAGACCAGTTCAACGTTCCGCCCGGACCGGTCGCGGGATTCAAAAAACACGAAGCGAAACAGCCGTTCCTCGAATGGCTCGCGCACGCGCAACGGCCGCCCCGCGAACCACTCGCCCTGTCGCATTAACTCCGCGGCGGGACAGGCGGCGCCTCTGGCAGGAGAAGCGAGCGACGCTTCGCCTTCGCCATAATGACCGCGTCAAAAAAAGGTATGCCACGTCGTTCGATTTCGTATCCTTTTCCTTTTTTCCTCTTTCTCTCTCTTGCAACAGGGACCGGGAAAGGGGGATACCCCGAAAAGGATCCTTCCCCGTGAAGGAACCAGGCTTCGAGCCTCCCTACTGATCAGAGGTTCGAAGGCTGGCCCCTCGGAAGGGTTCAACAGCCGCCTCAGAGCACGTGGGCTCCACACCCACTACTGGTCAGAGGTTCGAAGGCCGGCCCCTCGGAAGGGTTCAACGGCCGCCTCAGGCTACTCGGGCTCCGCGCCCACTACTGATCAGGGGTTCGAAGGCTGGCCCCCGAAGGGTTCACAGCCGCCTCAGACACAGAGCGAGGGATGACCATGGGTACGTTCGATACATAACCAAGGCTCGGGCTGCGCTCCCGAGGTACCCTAGGACATTTCCGAGACCAGCGGGAACGATCTTGTAACGGAATCCCATCAGAGGGAGGCATCGAGCCCTCGGACCCCGTCGCTAGGGGACCGGGTCCGGCAGATCACCCGCAGGTACTTTTGGGCGCGCCTCTGGGCCTCTAGCCGACCCCTAACGAATGGGGCACGAACGTCTGCTCGGATCACCCGCCTGCAGCTCACCGAGACACCATGTTCGGCGCCCACCGAGGGCAACATGGCGCTCTCCCCCCCTCCTCCTTGTGGAAAGGCGACACAGGGGCGTATGTAAAAAAGTCGAGTCTGTCCCTGATCGCCCTCTCGCCCTGTGTAGAGGCTCGGGGGCTGCTCTCGCAAACCCGGCTCCGGCCAAACCGTTGATAGCGTCAACATACCAGCCCGAGAACTTGGGACCCGACCGTACACCCGGGCTACGGCCAGCTCGCATGAGGGAACGACCAGACCAGCCGATGCATTGCGCGAGGCATTAAGACCTCGGAGGAGTCAAACCACTCCTCCGAGGCCTCGGGGGCTACACCCGGCGGGTGCGCTCGCGCGCACCCACCGGAACAAAACGCAACCGAGAAAGGCTGGTCCCCTTGCAAAAAAAAGTGCGACGAAAGCCTCCAAGCGAGTGCTAACACTCCCTTCGAGGCTCGGGGGCTACTGTCGGGGACCATACTTAGGGGTACCCTCAAGGCTCCTAATTCTCAGCTGGTAACCCCCATCAGCATAAAGCTGCAAAGGCCTGATGGGTGCGATTAAGTCAGGGATCAGTCCATTCGAGGGACTCGATCACGCCTCGCCCGAGCCTAGCCTCGGACAAGGGCAGCCGACCCCGGAGGATCTCGCCTCGCCCGAGGCCCTGTCTTCGCCAAGAAGCAACCCTGACCAAATCGCCATGCCGACCGACCAAATCGCAGGAGCATTTAATGCAAAGGTGGCCTGACACCTTTATCCTAACGCGCGCCCCTCAGCCGACAGAGCCGAAGTGACCGCCGTCACTTCATCGCTCCACTGACCGGCCTGACAGAAAGACAGCGCCACCTGCGCCGCTCCGACTGCGGTGCCACTTGACAGAGTGAGGCTGACAGGCAGTCAGGCCAGGCCGCAGGCACCATAGGAAGCTCCGCTCCGCCCGACCTAGGGCTCGGACTCGGGCTAAGCCCCGGAAGACGGCGAACTCCGCTCCGCCCGACCCAGGGCTCGGACTCGGGCTAAGCCCCGGAAGACGGCGAACTCCGCTCCGCCCGACCCAGGGCTCGGACTCGGGCTAAGCCCCAGAAGACGGCGGACTCCTTTCCGCCCGACCCAGGGCTCGGACTTGGGCTCAGCCCCAGAAGACGACGAATTCCGCTCCGCCCGACCCAGGGCTCGGACTTGGGCTAAGCCCCGGAAGACGGCGAACTCCGTTCCGCCCGACCCAGGGCTCGGACTTGGGCTCAGCCCCAGAAGACGACGAATTCCGCTTCGCCCGACCCAGGGCTCGGACTTGGGCTCAGCCCCAGAAGACGACGAACTCCGCTTCGCCCGACCCCAGGACTCGAACTCCGTTCTGGCCTCAGCCAACGGCCTCCGCCTCGCCCGACCTAGGGGCTCGGACTCGACCTCGGCCACGGAAGACGGACTCGACCTCGACCTCGGAGGAGCCTCCACATCGCCCAACCTAGGGCGCAGGCCGGCCACGTCAACGGGAGGCGCCATCATTACCCTACTCCAAGCTGACTCAGGCTACGGGGAACAAGACCGGCGTCCCATCTGGCTCGCTCTGCCAGATAGGCAATGATGGCGCCCCGCACGCTCCCTGACGATGGCGGCTCTCAGCCCCCTTACGGAAGCAAGAGGACGTCAGCAAGGACTCGACAGCCCCGACAGCTGTCCCTCCGCCAGGCTCCGGCGCTCCTCCGACGGCCACGACATCACACAAACCGGGCGCCAAAATCTCTCCGGCCGCCACGATGGCGTGTACTTAGGGCGCTAGCTCTCCTCCGCTAGACACGTAGCACTCTGCTACACCCCCCATTGTACACCTGGATCCTCTCCTTACGCCTATAAAAGGAAGGACCAGGGCCCTCTTAGAGAGGGTTGGCCGCGCGGGGACGAGGACGAGACAGGCGCTCGCGCGAGGCCGCTCGCTCCCTCTCCTGTGTGGACGCTTGTAACCCCCTACTGCAAGCGCACCCGACCTGGGCGCGGGACGAACACGAAGGCCGCGGGATTTCCACCTCTCTCACGCCCATCTCCGGCCACCTCACTTCCCCCTTCGCGCTCGGCCTCGCGCCGGCCCATCTGGGCTGGGGCACGCGGCGACATTTCACTCGTCGGTTTAGGGACCCCCCGGTCTCGAAACGCCGACAACAAGTTTGTTGTTCGTTTATAAAATAAAATGACAATATGCACTAGGTTTGGTCGGGTTTAAAAAATCACGGGTTCACGGGTTTGGGTACTATAGGAACAAACTCGTACCCATAAACCCGCCGGGTATAGATTTATACCCATTAATAAACTCATGGGTATGAAAATTGATCCAAACTCGTATCCTAATGGGGTAAAAACCCACCGATTTTTGGGTTTCAGGTACCCATTGCCATCTCTAGACGCGGCTGCCGCCTGTTGCCGCCCCGTCCTCAAAACAAGTGGGAATGGTGTGGCTTCCTCGCCATGTTTCGCTGAGCTTTCCATCCTGAAAAAACAAGTACAGATTATATAAGGTACGGACTATTTGATGTTCCAGGAGAGATGCTCTTTAGTACGCTTGCTTTCAGGCTTTCACCGGCAGTGCATGTGCGTGGTACTAGTTAATGTTTAGGCGTCCTTTGGGACTCATAAATTTCATAGAAACTATATAGAGATTTTATAAAAATCGGTTCATTTTCTCAGAAAAAACACAGGAAACATGAAAATATCCCACGTTCCAAAAGGGCTTAAAGTATCTCGACAGCCGGTTGGATTTGCACCACCATGTATTCAGACGGATTTAAAAATAAAATTACTAATATTGATGACATTTAATAGATACAACTATAAATTTTATTTCATGATAATGATGCTTATTTGATAACAAAAATATTGATATTTTTATAGTGAACTTGATCAAGTAATTCAAGATGATTTGACGTGTGCGATGTTTTTTATATTAGTGCGATTTCTCTCAACATGATTTGACGCGTGCAATGGTTCAAAACTCATGTTAACTATGACTAATGGCTGTGTTTAAGAGCTTATTTGTTTGGGACTATAATCTATCCAGATTATATAATCTAACTTATTTTGAACTACCAAACAAACATGCCCTAATATTCTGCATTATCCTTCAAAATTCAAGAGAACTATCTAATGCTATATAGAAGCCCAACTGTTGATTTGATCCTTGGGCTATGCAAGAATTGAAGCCCAGGTAACTGCGCACGGAGCATGGCCTGAAATGCGCGTGAGTAAACCCTAGTGCTCACCATCAACGTTTTGGGTTCCGTCTAGAAAGTTACTAGTTGAGTTTTTAGATTCGATCAGGTTAGCTCGGTGTAAGTAAGAAATTGAGTTAGTGATGAGGTCGATTTGACCAACTTTCATCAGTTATATGATTTTTGGATTCGCTTTTCGTTTTTCAAAACTGGGCTGGCACTTGCTCTTTTTTTCGTCTAATAAAAACCTGCAAGAGAAAAAAAAACCGCATACTATCGGTAGGTACGTACACGAGAAGCTTTGTGCTAAATACTCCCCAAGTCTCCATCACGGACAGGCCACAAAGGTAGACTGAATGACTGATGAACTGGGAGCTAGCTGAATCACAATTCACAATCACTCTTACGTCTACTACTGATGCTCCAAAATGCCCGAACATTATTCATATATCGTCCAATTTTGTACTTCAAGAACATACGCATGATTAAGAATTTCAGATACGCTTCGAAGTGTGAGGATCGTTTGGTTTCTAACATAAACATCTCTGTGCTATTTATTCTTTTATTATATAGCAAACTACATGTGCTTCTACACTACAAATACTATAGACAAGACAAACGCCCTACCACAGCCAAATCACTATTTCTTGATCGGCCAATCCCTTTCTCAGTCTTGTATATCAATATGATATGCGCCCCTCTACATCAGCTAAAATTGATTATAACTACCATCAACAACTATTTTGTTCCTTATACCAAAATATCCAAGAACAGCTGCACCTCATCCAATATGCACTGCAAGCTAAACCATTATGTACCTCCACTGGTCAACTGTCCTACAAGATCACTGCCTTCATGTCTTGTTTTTGGTCAGCTGCATCACTTGGCTCTTGAGGCTGTCTTCCATCGCCTACGTACACAGTTGGGGAATGCCTAACACTGTCAGTTCAGCATAGCATGTCGAGAAACCTAAGCGTTTCTTCGCATAGGATTTCGATAGAACAGAACTAACTAAGTTTACCCAGATCAAAGCAATAGTGAAACCACACCTGTATGTCGTGCGCTTGATGTAAGAGGTCAGCACACTCTTGAAGTAGCACTTGCTCGTCTGATACCACATTACTGAGTTCAGAAGCCACATCCTCAGTTTCTCCAACCTTCATTGCAAGATAATCAATTAGTCCTAGCAAGTAAATCTGAGTAAAGATGAACACATATAGAGACATGGAGGAGCCAATAAAGAATGACTTAAAAAAAAGAGCGCAATATACCTAAAGAATTATCCTTGTGTAGGAGTAACTGAGCATGTGTAATCCATATTCGCAAGACCTAATTTATTGATGCTCTTTTACTTATGTTACTGACGTAGTACTACTAATATTTTTCATTTATTTTCTTACTTCATATCCTCTTTGTTGATGGCTCTTGTTTGATTTCATGTCTACCCTAACTTGGTTGATACTAAAAGCCTTTTTATTATACTATATTGACATAGGCTACATCAATTTGTTCTCGCAAAGGAAGCTAAATAAAAATTGCAGCATAGGAAGCAGTGCTACATCAAAGTTATAGATTTATATATTTACCTTTCTTGACAACTTATCAACACAGGGAGACAACTGTTTCATAATCTCCATAGCGGAGTTAAGAGCTAATTTGACTTCTCCAGTGTTGGCCTGAAATGTTGTCACAAGGATAAGCCGACAGACCATGTACAACACAAGGAAACAATTGATGATATTTTGAACCAAAATAGAAAAACTGGATCAAACTAAAATGCCAAGCGGTTACTTAGGGAGTGTTTGTTTGGGATTATAATCTGCCCAGATTATAATCCCAAACAAACACCCCCTTAGTAACTATTAAAGCTTACTTTAATGTTCCCTAGGATCGGTACACGTGATGCAGCATCACAGAGGGCAACTGTTCCTGATGAAAGGCAACTTATATGTTCTCTCTCAAGTTCACACCATTGTTGTAAAGAAGGCACCTGATGGTTTAGAAAGGACAAGTTATTAACTTAATATGCTATGACAAATTAAGATGTTTTACCACTTAAATGCAGAAGTCTTCAATTTATAGCCTTCCAGAAGACATTGATGTCAATTTTATGGCATGAAACTAGCCGTTAAAAGTAAGTTTTAGTTTAGATTTAACTTTTACTTTACAGTCAGTGATAGATGCATATAGGTTTATCGATTACATATGCAGTTGATAGTAAGAATATTGGCAGTAGACAGACTCGTGGGAATCTTGTTCCGTATCGGCCAAGTTCCTATAAATGCTGATATAGATAATAAAGTGCGACTTTCGATAGAATAGAATAAAAAAAACAAGGGAGAAACTATAAAATTTTGTTCATTCTTGCTTTATCTCACAAGCGCATAAGGTATAAGAAAACAAGTTCAACATCTAACCATCTTGATCCCAAAGAATCAAGTAAACCAAAGCCCTGCCAACCAAAAAGCAAATATCAACATATTATCTCCTCAGCAAACCCTCTAGCTATGTTCCTGGTGTGCAAGGCCCACAGTGTGCTTGCCTCATGTGCAACTGCTGATCCAAACCACAACAATTTTACTTACGATCCTTGAATTTGGAGAAAGTAAGGTGTTACATGACTTGAGGAAGCTGTGATTAACTAGGGATATGACTATATGAGTGCATGCTGTCCCTCTAGACTCAACAAAAAATGATTTAAAGTTCTCAGTAATATTAGTTGGTTTGGATCACATTTATGCTAAGCATGGATTTTAAAGTTTAAACCATATGTTCTAGACAAACGTGTGTGACTAACTCTGTATTCTGAAAAACAAAAGTCCATTGCATGTCTTCTCCTCCATGATGAGGTAAATCAAAATACTTCCAGGTTTTGAACAAGCATGTGGGTTTTTTCAAAAAAAAACATATGAACACAACACTGTCATACCTGACTATCAACAACAAAGTGCACCTTCTCCATCCTCTTTAGACACTCCAGTTCAGCCTTCTTTTGTGCAACATATTTCTGCATATTAGCAATCCTCTCCGAGAGTCCATATATTGTTTTCTGTATATATATCAAATGACAAATAAAATGACATGATCACTGCAACTCGACCTTGCAATAAAAGTGAAATAGTGAAAGCGGAACTAGTTAGATATTAAATAGTTCAAACCTCAGCAACATCTTTCTTGGCTATCGCCGCAGCCTCTGCATGGGCATTCAAAAATCTATACTGCATGTAGCAATTGTCCAGAATCCGCAACCTGTGCACATCCTCCTGCTTCCCCGCATCTTTGCTACCTCCCATCGCCGCCGCTGCTCCCTTCTTAGCCAGTACCTTCTTCCGTGCAGGCACAGGCACCGGCGCCGGCTTCACTGCAGCTGGTGGTGGTGTTTTTGCTTGACGATCTGGCAGCGCCGAGGCTAGGGCCTGAAAGCAGAATGGGTTTGGCGGTCTGCCGGGCCCCTCTGTTGTCCTTGTCCATGGCGGTGATGTCCTAAGCTCAGGGAACGGGACGTGTCGAGGGCAGGAAGCTGCTGGCCGGGAGTCGATGGCTGCGGCCGAGGTCTCATGCGAAGCGCTATAGATGGTGAAGCTGGTGCGCACTCGTGTCGATGGCCGCATACAGCCCCTAGGGTGTTCGTGCGCCGTCGTGGTGGTGTTAGAAGAGGCTCTGGACGACGGGCAGAGGATTCGCCTCGGTCTCGGACTGGGGGTGGCGGCGAAGGTGTTAGGATTTATGGGCTTGGCCCAATTAAGTTATTCAAATAAATCCCAGGAAAATCTCAAAAGCCCATATAAGTGGATGGCAAAGGGATAGGTGGAACCAATAGCACCATATTGCTAGCTCTTGTGGAGTAGAGCTAACTTAAATATGGAAGCCACACTCACTCACCAAGTCATGGATGAGAGGAGAGAGTGTGGAGAGCCACACGCGCGCGCGCGCTCGCTCGCCTGGCCGGGCCGGGGCGGGGCGAAGGGCGCGGGCGCACGACATGCGCGTGAATGGTCCGCCGAAATCCGGCCCCTCGCCTTGCGGGGGCGCGGCTACCTTTTGCCGTTTGATTTTTTGGTTTCTTGGCTGTTACGTTTATCCTAACCGATCGCTACAAAATCTCAACTGATTGCGAGATTTTCGTGGGTGGATAAGCACGGGGGTCGCGGACTCGGCCCTATAAAAGGAGCCCGGCAGCCAGCCTCCAATTCATCCCCAGATCCCAGTTCGCTTTCGCCTCTCTTCATAGCTGAGCCACCTTTTAGTTCCCTTCGTCCCGACCGCAGAGGTGCATCTGCGATCAGGAGAGCAGGTCTCCGGAACCCTTCGTCTTCTAGATCCTGCACCGGGAGAGGGCGAATAAGGTTTTTGGGAAGCGTCTTCACGCGACTGCTCGTGATCTTCTGACATCGTCGACCCAGCTGATCCTGGCGCGCGCCAACAATCAGTAAGTCTAATCAGTACGCATCATCTGATTTGGCTTTTGTTTCAGTTCTTCTGATTTGGTCATGATTTATATTCGGAATTTAATTTGGAATTTGTCTAATTATTCAACAATCCAAAAACCTTATTGTAGATAATTTCCTAGTTTTTCTATGGCTGCTTTTGCCGACGCGCTGAAGCCAGAAAAGTTTAATGGTATGCACTTTAAGAGATGGCAAGTCAAGGCCACGCTCTGGCTTACTGCTATGAATGTCTTCCATGTTAGTAAAGGCAGACCTGAGGGTCCACTGACTCCTGAACAGGAGAAAGAGTACGACCATGCCAATACTATGTTCACGGGAGCCGTTCTTAGCGCCCTTGTTGACCGTCTGGTTGATGCGAATATGCAGTACACAGACGGGAAACAGTTGTGGGATGCACTTACTACTAAGTATGGTGCATCAGATGCTGGCAGTGACCTGTATATCATGGAGAGCTTTCATGATTATAAGATGGTTGATAATCGCTCTATTGTAGAGCAAGCTCATGAAATACAGTGTATAGCCAAGGAGCTCGACCACCTTAAGATAGTCCTTCCTGACCGATTTGTGGCCGGATGCATTATTGCAAAGTTGCCTTCTACATGGAGGAACTTCGCCACAGCTCTGAAACATAAGAGACAGGAGATATCAGTTGAAAATCTGATAGCGTCTCTGGATGTTGAGGAGAAAGCTCGGGCTAAGGACACGGGATCTAAAGGAGGCGAGGGCCACTCCAGCGCCAACATGGTTCAGAAGAACCACAACAAGGGCAAAGGAAAGCCAAAATCTAACAAGCCCAACAAAACTACCAACTTCAAGAAGAAGAAGAACAAGGCTGAATTGACATGTTTCGCATGTGGCGAGGCGGGTCATTTTGCCAAGGATTGTCCCGATCGAGCGGATCGCCGTGGCAAAAAGGGCAATGTCAACACAGTGGTCGCTAGCAATGAGGAAGACAAAGGGTATGGTAATTTACCTTTCATCTTCTCAGTATTTCAATCACCTAGCTGGTGGCTTGATACTGGTGCTAATGTTCATGTGTGTTCTGACATCAACTTGTTCTCTTCTTATCAGGGCGCCCGGGATTCTTCCGTGCTAATGGGGAATGGGTCACATGCTTCTGTTCATGGCACTGGCACGGTGGATCTGAAGTTTACTTCGGGAAAGATCGTGCAGCTGAAGAACGTGCATCATGTCCCTTCTATACACAAGAATCTCGTTAGCGGAACCCTTCTATGTAGAGATGGGTTCAAGGTAGTTTTAGAGTCCAATAAATTAGTTGTGTCCAAGTCTGGACAATTTATTGGTAAAGGCTATGATTGCGGAGGCTTGTTCCGCTTTTCTTTGTTAGATTTCAATAATAAGTCTGTGAACCATATTTGTGCTAATGTTGATGATCTTGCGAGTATTTGGCATTCTCGTTTGTGTCATATTAATTTTGGCTCTATGTCTCGGCTTGCAACCATGAGTTTAATTCCGAATATCACCATAGTCAAAGGTTCTAAGTGCCATAGTTGTGTGCAGTCGAAGCAACCTCGAAAGCCTCATAAGGCTGCTGAGGAGAGACACCTGGCACCACTAGAACTCATACATTCTGATCTTTGTGAGATGAATGGTGTGTTGACAAAAGGTGGTAAGAGATACTTCATGACATTGATTGATGATGCGTCTAGATTTTGCTATGTATACTTGCTAAAAACTAAAGATGAGGCTTTAGACTACTTTAAAATCTATAAGGCTGAAGTTGAAAACCAACTAGAGAGAAAGATCAAACGTCTTAGATCAGATCGTGGTGGCGAGTTCTTTCCCAAAGTCTTTGACGATTTCTGTGCAGAACATGGCATTATTCATGAGAGGACTCCTCCCTATTCACCCGAGTCAAACGGGATTGCTGAAAGGAAAAACCGTACGTTGACTGACCTGGTGAATGCCATGTTAGACACTTGTGGTTTATCTAAGGCATGGTGGGGGGAGGCAGTCCTGACTTCATGTCATGTTCTGAATAGAATTCCTATGGGCAAAGAAGAGAAAACCCCTTATGAGAAGTGGGTTGGGAGAAAACCATCACTTTCATACTTGCGCACTTGGGGGTGCATGGCGAAAGTCAATGTACCAATTAATAAAAAGCGCAAGCTTGGTCCAAGGACAGTGAATTGTGTCTTTCTTGGATATGCTTCGTGTAGCATAGCATATAGATTTTTAGTAGTTAAATCTGAAGTTCCTGATGTGTATGTTGATACTATTATGGAATCACGTGATGCTACTTTCTTTGAGCATATATTTCCAATGAAAGACATTCATAGCAATTCTAGATACTCTTCTGAGATAATTCCTGAACATAATACACCTATTGAGAGTTTTGAACAGCCACATGAAATTGTCCTAGAGGAGGATGACAATGATGCTCCTAAAAGGAGCAAGAGACAAAGGGTTGAAAAATCCTTTGGTAATGATTTCATTGTGTACCTTGTGGACGATACTCCTACTACCATTGCAGAAGCATTTGCATCTCCAGATGCAGATGATTGGAAAGAAGCAGTTCATAATGAGATGGACTCTATTCTTTCAAATGGTACGTGGGAAGTCACTGATCGACCCTATGGATGCAAACCCGTGGGTTGTAAGTGGGTGTTTAAAAAGAAGCTCAAGCCTGATGGTACAATTGAAAAGTACAAGGCTAGGCTTGTGGCTAAAGGCTATACTCAGAAAGAAGGAGAAGACTTCTTTGATACTTACTCACCTGTTGCTAGAATGACCACTATTCGAGTACTACTTTCTTTGGCTGCCTCGTATGGTCTCCTTGTTCATCAGATGGATGTAAAGACAGCTTTTCTTAATGGAGAGCTGGACGAGGAAATCTATATGGAACAGCCTGATGGATTTGTAGTAAAGGGTCAAGAAAGCAAGGTGTGCAAGTTATTGAAATCTTTGTATGGTCTGAAGCAAGCACCAAAGCAGTGGCATGAGAAGTTTGACACTACTCTAACGTCTGCAGGCTTTGCCATTAATGAGGCAGACAGGTGTGTATATTATCGCTGTGGTGGGGGCGAAGGAGTTATATTGTGCTTATATGTTGATGATATATTGATATTTGGCACAAACATTGATGTGATCAATGAAGTCAAGTCTTTTCTATCAAAGAGTTTTGATATGAAAGATCTGGGAGAAGCTGATGTGATTCTAAACATCAAGCTGATTAAGGCAGATGGTGGGATTACTCTCTCGCAATCTCACTATGTTGAAAAGGTTTTGAAGCGATTTGGCTTCTCTGAGTGCAAACCTTCTCCAACTCCTTATGATCCCAGTGTGACACTGCGAAAGAACAAGAGAATTGGTTTAGACCAATTGAGATACTCTCAGATTGTCGGTTCACTCATGTATCTTGCTGGTGCAACAAGGCCCGATATCTCGTTTGCTGTGAGCAAATTGAGTAGGTTCATGTCAAACCCCGGGACTGATCATTGGCATGCACTTGAGCGGGTTATGCGCTACCTGCAAGGTACAATGAGTTATGGAATTCACTATTCTGGTCAGCATGCAGTACTTGAAGGATATAGTGATTCGAACTGGATATCTGATGCAGACGAGCTTTATGCCACCAGTGGTTATGTCTTTACTATTGGTGGAGGTGCGGTATCATGGAGGTCATGCAAGCAGACCATTTTGACGAGGTCAACCATGGAAGCCGAGCTAGCTGCACTTGACACAGCAACCGTTGAGGCAGAATGGTTGCGTGAACTCTTGATGGACTTGCCGGTGGTTGAGAAACCAATACCAGCTATCCTTATGAACTGTGACAATCAGACAGTGATTGCTAAAGTGACGAGTTCTAAGGATAATGGAAAGTCATCAAGACATGTCAAAAGACGATTGAAGTCTGTCAGAAAGTTGAGAAACTCCGGAGTTATAAGTGTGACTTATATTTCAACAGATAAAAATCTGGCAGATCCTTTTACCAAGGGACTACCACGTAATGTGATAGAAATCGCATCGAGAGAGATGGGTATGAGACCCGAATAAAGTTGCCATGGTGGAAACCCAGTCTATGTGATCGGAGATCCCGTGAATTAGGTCCTGGGAAGAACAAGCCATTGGTGAACTGAGGAGAGTAACTTTTGACCCTCTCTAAGTAAAGATGCAATACTCTCAAATGCTGTAAGGCAGGTTGGCTTTGTGCCTTAATGTGTTCTGTTGGCTTGTATTAGCGAAGATGTTGTCCTGCAGAACATTCTTTGAAAGAACACACCTATATGAGTTAGACTGTCTAACGTCGCAGTCTATGAGATTTGGGTGATCTCTAGTAAACTCATGAAGAGACCTTGGAGTACGACGTATATGCTCCACCCGAGAAGGGGACTACTGGTAGCCAAGTACTGGTCATGACTTCAAGTGAAACCCATTCACGCAAAACTTGCAATTCAAGGCATAGTCCATTGTCCAAGTTGTGGGTTGGTGTAACTTGGAGTTCTAGGCGGAAGTTCAACTTAACAGTCTCTGCTGAAAAACTAGTATATTAAACAGTAGTGAACAGTGGCGAAAACTGCAGATGGGCATTTGAGATCTGGTGGGGGATTGTTAGGATTTATGGGCTTGGCCCAATTAAGTTATTCAAATAAATCCCAGGAAAATCTCAAAAGCCCATATAAGTGGATGGCAAAGGGATAGGTGGAACCAATAGCACCATATTGCTAGCTCTTGTGGAGTAGAGCTAACTTAAATATGGAAGCCACACTCACTCACCAAGTCATGGATGAGAGGAGAGAGTGTGGAGAGCCACACGCGCGCGCGCGCTCGCTCGCCTCGCCTCGCCTGGCCTGGCCTGGCCGGGCCGGGCCGGGGCGGGGCGAAGGGCGCGGGCGCACGACATGCGCGTGAATGGTCCGCCGAAATCCGGCCCCTCGCCTTGCGGGGGCGCGGCTACCTTTTGCCGTTTGATTTTTTGGTTTCTTGGCTGTTACGCTTATCCTAACCGATCGCTACAAAATCTCAACTGATTGCGAGATTTTCGTGGGTGGATAAGCACGGGGGTCGCGGACTCGGCCCTATAAAAGGAGCCCGGCAGCCAGCCTCCAATTCATCCCCAGATCCCAGTTCGCTTTCGCCTCTCTTCATAGCTGAGCCACCTTTTAGTTCCCTTCGTCCCGACCGCAGAGGTGCATCTGCGATCAGGAGAGCAGGTCTCCGGAACCCTTCGTCTTCTAGATCCTGCACCGGGAGAGGGCGAATAAGGTTTTTGGGAAGCGTCTTCACGCGACTGCTCGTGATCTTCTGACATCGTCGACCCAGCTGATCCTGGCGCGCGCCAACAATCAGTAAGTCTAATCAGTACGCATCATCTGATTTGGCTTTTGTTTCAGTTCTTCTGATTTGGTCATGATTTATATTCGGAATTTAATTTGGAATTTGTCTAATTATTCAACAATCCAAAAACCTTATTGTAGATAATTTCCTAGTTTTTCTATGGCTGCTTTTGCCGACGCGCTGAAGCCAGAAAAGTTTAATGGTATGCACTTTAAGAGATGGCAAGTCAAGGCCACGCTCTGGCTTACTGCTATGAATGTCTTCCATGTTAGTAAAGGCAGACCTGAGGGTCCACTGACTCCTGAACAGGAGAAAGAGTACGACCATGCCAATACTATGTTCACGGGAGCCGTTCTTAGCGCCCTTGTTGACCGTCTGGTTGATGCGAATATGCAGTACACAGACGGGAAACAGTTGTGGGATGCACTTACTACTAAGTATGGTGCATCAGATGCTGGCAGTGACCTGTATATCATGGAGAGCTTTCATGATTATAAGATGGTTGATAATCGCTCTATTGTAGAGCAAGCTCATGAAATACAGTGTATAGCCAAGGAGCTCGACCACCTTAAGATAGTCCTTCCTGACCGATTTGTGGCCGGATGCATTATTGCAAAGTTGCCTTCTACATGGAGGAACTTCGCCACAGCTCTGAAACATAAGAGACAGGAGATATCAGTTGAAAATCTGATAGCGTCTCTGGATGTTGAGGAGAAAGCTCGGGCTAAGGACACGGGATCTAAAGGAGGCGAGGGCCACTCCAGCGCCAACATGGTTCAGAAGAACCACAACAAGGGCAAAGGAAAGCCAAAATCTAACAAGCCCAACAAAACTACCAACTTCAAGAAGAAGAAGAACAAGGCTGAATTGACATGTTTCGCATGTGGCGAGGCGGGTCATTTTGCCAAGGATTGTCCCGATCGAGCGGATCGCCGTGGCAAAAAGGGCAATGTCAACACAGTGGTCGCTAGCAATGAGGAAGACAAAGGGTATGGTAATTTACCTTTCATCTTCTCAGTATTTCAATCACCTAGCTGGTGGCTTGATACTGGTGCTAATGTTCATGTGTGTTCTGACATCAACTTGTTCTCTTCTTATCAGGGCGCCCGGGATTCTTCCGTGCTAATGGGGAATGGGTCACATGCTTCTGTTCATGGCACTGGCACGGTGGATCTGAAGTTTACTTCGGGAAAGATCGTGCAGCTGAAGAACGTGCATCATGTCCCTTCTATACACAAGAATCTCGTTAGCGGAACCCTTCTATGTAGAGATGGGTTCAAGGTAGTTTTAGAGTCCAATAAATTAGTTGTGTCCAAGTCTGGACAATTTATTGGTAAAGGCTATGATTGCGGAGGCTTGTTCCGCTTTTCTTTGTTAGATTTCAATAATAAGTCTGTGAACCATATTTGTGCTAATGTTGATGATCTTGCGAGTATTTGGCATTCTCGTTTGTGTCATATTAATTTTGGCTCTATGTCTCGGCTTGCAACCATGAGTTTAATTCCGAATATCACCATAGTCAAAGGTTCTAAGTGCCATAGTTGTGTGCAGTCGAAGCAACCTCGAAAGCCTCATAAGGCTGCTGAGGAGAGACACCTGGCACCACTAGAACTCATACATTCTGATCTTTGTGAGATGAATGGTGTGTTGACAAAAGGTGGTAAGAGATACTTCATGACATTGATTGATGATGCGTCTAGATTTTGCTATGTATACTTGCTAAAAACTAAAGATGAGGCTTTAGACTACTTTAAAATCTATAAGGCTGAAGTTGAAAACCAACTAGAGAGAAAGATCAAACGTCTTAGATCAGATCGTGGTGGCGAGTTCTTTCCCAAAGTCTTTGACGATTTCTGTGCAGAACATGGCATTATTCATGAGAGGACTCCTCCCTATTCACCCGAGTCAAACGGGATTGCTGAAAGGAAAAACCGTACGTTGACTGACCTGGTGAATGCCATGTTAGACACTTGTGGTTTATCTAAGGCATGGTGGGGGGAGGCAGTCCTGACTTCATGTCATGTTCTGAATAGAATTCCTATGGGCAAAGAAGAGAAAACCCCTTATGAGAAGTGGGTTGGGAGAAAACCATCACTTTCATACTTGCGCACTTGGGGGTGCATGGCGAAAGTCAATGTACCAATTAATAAAAAGCGCAAGCTTGGTCCAAGGACAGTGAATTGTGTCTTTCTTGGATATGCTTCGTGTAGCATAGCATATAGATTTTTAGTAGTTAAATCTGAAGTTCCTGATGTGTATGTTGATACTATTATGGAATCACGTGATGCTACTTTCTTTGAGCATATATTTCCAATGAAAGACATTCATAGCAATTCTAGATACTCTTCTGAGATAATTCCTGAACATAATACACCTATTGAGAGTTTTGAACAGCCACATGAAATTGTCCTAGAGGAGGATGACAATGATGCTCCTAAAAGGAGCAAGAGACAAAGGGTTGAAAAATCCTTTGGTAATGATTTCATTGTGTACCTTGTGGACGATACTCCTACTACCATTGCAGAAGCATTTGCATCTCCAGATGCAGATGATTGGAAAGAAGCAGTTCATAATGAGATGGACTCTATTCTTTCAAATGGTACGTGGGAAGTCACTGATCGACCCTATGGATGCAAACCCGTGGGTTGTAAGTGGGTGTTTAAAAAGAAGCTCAAGCCTGATGGTACAATTGAAAAGTACAAGGCTAGGCTTGTGGCTAAAGGCTATACTCAGAAAGAAGGAGAAGACTTCTTTGATACTTACTCACCTGTTGCTAGAATGACCACTATTCGAGTACTACTTTCTTTGGCTGCCTCGTATGGTCTCCTTGTTCATCAGATGGATGTAAAGACAGCTTTTCTTAATGGAGAGCTGGACGAGGAAATCTATATGGAACAGCCTGATGGATTTGTAGTAAAGGGTCAAGAAAGCAAGGTGTGCAAGTTATTGAAATCTTTGTATGGTCTGAAGCAAGCACCAAAGCAGTGGCATGAGAAGTTTGACACTACTCTAACGTCTGCAGGCTTTGCCATTAATGAGGCAGACAGGTGTGTATATTATCGCTGTGGTGGGGGCGAAGGAGTTATATTGTGCTTATATGTTGATGATATATTGATATTTGGCACAAACATTGATGTGATCAATGAAGTCAAGTCTTTTCTATCAAAGAGTTTTGATATGAAAGATCTGGGAGAAGCTGATGTGATTCTAAACATCAAGCTGATTAAGGCAGATGGTGGGATTACTCTCTCGCAATCTCACTATGTTGAAAAGGTTTTGAAGCGATTTGGCTTCTCTGAGTGCAAACCTTCTCCAACTCCTTATGATCCCAGTGTGACACTGCGAAAGAACAAGAGAATTGGTTTAGACCAATTGAGATACTCTCAGATTGTCGGTTCACTCATGTATCTTGCTGGTGCAACAAGGCCCGATATCTCGTTTGCTGTGAGCAAATTGAGTAGGTTCATGTCAAACCCCGGGACTGATCATTGGCATGCACTTGAGCGGGTTATGCGCTACCTGCAAGGTACAATGAGTTATGGAATTCACTATTCTGGTCAGCATGCAGTACTTGAAGGATATAGTGATTCGAACTGGATATCTGATGCAGACGAGCTTTATGCCACCAGTGGTTATGTCTTTACTATTGGTGGAGGTGCGGTATCATGGAGGTCATGCAAGCAGACCATTTTGACGAGGTCAACCATGGAAGCCGAGCTAGCTGCACTTGACACAGCAACCGTTGAGGCAGAATGGTTGCGTGAACTCTTGATGGACTTGCCGGTGGTTGAGAAACCAATACCAGCTATCCTTATGAACTGTGACAATCAGACAGTGATTGCTAAAGTGACGAGTTCTAAGGATAATGGAAAGTCATCAAGACATGTCAAAAGACGATTGAAGTCTGTCAGAAAGTTGAGAAACTCCGGAGTTATAAGTGTGACTTATATTTCAACAGATAAAAATCTGGCAGATCCTTTTACCAAGGGACTACCACGTAATGTGATAGAAATCGCATCGAGAGAGATGGGTATGAGACCCGAATAAAGTTGCCATGGTGGAAACCCAGTCTATGTGATCGGAGATCCCGTGAATTAGGTCCTGGGAAGAACAAGCCATTGGTGAACTGAGGAGAGTAACTTTTGACCCTCTCTAAGTAAAGATGCAATACTCTCAAATGCTGTAAGGCAGGTTGGCTTTGTGCCTTAATGTGTTCTGTTGGCTTGTATTAGCGAAGATGTTGTCCTGCAGAACATTCTTTGAAAGAACACACCTATATGAGTTAGACTGTCTAACGTCGCAGTCTATGAGATTTGGGTGATCTCTAGTAAACTCATGAAGAGACCTTGGAGTACGACGTATATGCTCCACCCGAGAAGGGGACTACTGGTAGCCAAGTACTGGTCATGACTTCAAGTGAAACCCATTCACGCAAAACTTGCAATTCAAGGCATAGTCCATTGTCCAAGTTGTGGGTTGGTGTAACTTGGAGTTCTAGGCGGAAGTTCAACTTAACAGTCTCTGCTGAAAAACTAGTATATTAAACAGTAGTGAACAGTGGCGAAAACTGCAGATGGGCATTTGAGATCTGGTGGGGGATTGTTAGGATTTATGGGCTTGGCCCAATTAAGTTATTCAAATAAATCCCAGGAAAATCTCAAAAGCCCATATAAGTGGATGGCAAAGGGATAGGTGGAACCAATAGCACCATATTGCTAGCTCTTGTGGAGTAGAGCTAACTTAAATATGGAAGCCACACTCACTCACCAAGTCATGGATGAGAGGAGAGAGTGTGGAGAGCCACACGCGCGCGCGCGCTCGCTCGCCTCGCCTCGCCTGGCCTGGCCTGGCCGGGCCGGGCCGGGGCGGGGCGAAGGGCGCGGGCGCACGACATGCGCGTGAATGGTCCGCCGAAATCCGGCCCCTCGCCTTGCGGGGGCGCGGCTACCTTTTGCCGTTTGATTTTTTGGTTTCTTGGCTGTTACGCTTATCCTAACCGATCGCTACAAAATCTCAACTGATTGCGAGATTTTCGTGGGTGGATAAGCACGGGGGTCGCGGACTCGGCCCTATAAAAGGAGCCCGGCAGCCAGCCTCCAATTCATCCCCAGATCCCAGTTCGCTTTCGCCTCTCTTCATAGCTGAGCCACCTTTTAGTTCCCTTCGTCCCGACCGCAGAGGTGCATCTGCGATCAGGAGAGCAGGTCTCCGGAACCCTTCGTCTTCTAGATCCTGCACCGGGAGAGGGCGAATAAGGTTTTTGGGAAGCGTCTTCACGCGACTGCTCGTGATCTTCTGACATCGTCGACCCAGCTGATCCTGGCGCGCGCCAACAATCAGTAAGTCTAATCAGTACGCATCATCTGATTTGGCTTTTGTTTCAGTTCTTCTGATTTGGTCATGATTTATATTCGGAATTTAATTTGGAATTTGTCTAATTATTCAACAATCCAAAAACCTTATTGTAGATAATTTCCTAGTTTTTCTATGGCTGCTTTTGCCGACGCGCTGAAGCCAGAAAAGTTTAATGGTATGCACTTTAAGAGATGGCAAGTCAAGGCCACGCTCTGGCTTACTGCTATGAATGTCTTCCATGTTAGTAAAGGCAGACCTGAGGGTCCACTGACTCCTGAACAGGAGAAAGAGTACGACCATGCCAATACTATGTTCACGGGAGCCGTTCTTAGCGCCCTTGTTGACCGTCTGGTTGATGCGAATATGCAGTACACAGACGGGAAACAGTTGTGGGATGCACTTACTACTAAGTATGGTGCATCAGATGCTGGCAGTGACCTGTATATCATGGAGAGCTTTCATGATTATAAGATGGTTGATAA
Organism: Zea mays; assembly: GCF_902167145.1. Lineage (NCBI taxonomy): Eukaryota > Viridiplantae > Streptophyta > Magnoliopsida > Poales > Poaceae > Zea > Zea mays. Next base: position 261,551,165 of record NC_050096.1, on the reverse strand, counting down.
TCGCTCTATTGTAGAGCAAGCTCATGAAATACAGTGTATAGCCAAGGAGCTCGACCACCTTAAGATAGTCCTTCCTGACCGATTTGTGGCCGGATGCATTATTGCAAAGTTGCCTTCTACATGGAGGAACTTCGCCACAGCTCTGAAACATAAGAGACAGGAGATATCAGTTGAAAATCTGATAGCGTCTCTGGATGTTGAGGAGAAAGCTCGGGCTAAGGACACGGGATCTAAAGGAGGCGAGGGCCACTCCAGCGCCAACATGGTTCAGAAGAACCACAACAAGGGCAAAGGAAAGCCAAAATCTAACAAGCCCAACAAAACTACCAACTTCAAGAAGAAGAAGAACAAGGCTGAATTGACATGTTTCGCATGTGGCGAGGCGGGTCATTTTGCCAAGGATTGTCCCGATCGAGCGGATCGCCGTGGCAAAAAGGGCAATGTCAACACAGTGGTCGCTAGCAATGAGGAAGACAAAGGGTATGGTAATTTACCTTTCATCTTCTCAGTATTTCAATCACCTAGCTGGTGGCTTGATACTGGTGCTAATGTTCATGTGTGTTCTGACATCAACTTGTTCTCTTCTTATCAGGGCGCCCGGGATTCTTCCGTGCTAATGGGGAATGGGTCACATGCTTCTGTTCATGGCACTGGCACGGTGGATCTGAAGTTTACTTCGGGAAAGATCGTGCAGCTGAAGAACGTGCATCATGTCCCTTCTATACACAAGAATCTCGTTAGCGGAACCCTTCTATGTAGAGATGGGTTCAAGGTAGTTTTAGAGTCCAATAAATTAGTTGTGTCCAAGTCTGGACAATTTATTGGTAAAGGCTATGATTGCGGAGGCTTGTTCCGCTTTTCTTTGTTAGATTTCAATAATAAGTCTGTGAACCATATTTGTGCTAATGTTGATGATCTTGCGAGTATTTGGCATTCTCGTTTGTGTCATATTAATTTTGGCTCTATGTCTCGGCTTGCAACCATGAGTTTAATTCCGAATATCACCATAGTCAAAGGTTCTAAGTGCCATAGTTGTGTGCAGTCGAAGCAACCTCGAAAGCCTCATAAGGCTGCTGAGGAGAGACACCTGGCACCACTAGAACTCATACATTCTGATCTTTGTGAGATGAATGGTGTGTTGACAAAAGGTGGTAAGAGATACTTCATGACATTGATTGATGATGCGTCTAGATTTTGCTATGTATACTTGCTAAAAACTAAAGATGAGGCTTTAGACTACTTTAAAATCTATAAGGCTGAAGTTGAAAACCAACTAGAGAGAAAGATCAAACGTCTTAGATCAGATCGTGGTGGCGAGTTCTTTCCCAAAGTCTTTGACGATTTCTGTGCAGAACATGGCATTATTCATGAGAGGACTCCTCCCTATTCACCCGAGTCAAACGGGATTGCTGAAAGGAAAAACCGTACGTTGACTGACCTGGTGAATGCCATGTTAGACACTTGTGGTTTATCTAAGGCATGGTGGGGGGAGGCAGTCCTGACTTCATGTCATGTTCTGAATAGAATTCCTATGGGCAAAGAAGAGAAAACCCCTTATGAGAAGTGGGTTGGGAGAAAACCATCACTTTCATACTTGCGCACTTGGGGGTGCATGGCGAAAGTCAATGTACCAATTAATAAAAAGCGCAAGCTTGGTCCAAGGACAGTGAATTGTGTCTTTCTTGGATATGCTTCGTGTAGCATAGCATATAGATTTTTAGTAGTTAAATCTGAAGTTCCTGATGTGTATGTTGATACTATTATGGAATCACGTGATGCTACTTTCTTTGAGCATATATTTCCAATGAAAGACATTCATAGCAATTCTAGATACTCTTCTGAGATAATTCCTGAACATAATACACCTATTGAGAGTTTTGAACAGCCACATGAAATTGTCCTAGAGGAGGATGACAATGATGCTCCTAAAAGGAGCAAGAGACAAAGGGTTGAAAAATCCTTTGGTAATGATTTCATTGTGTACCTTGTGGACGATACTCCTACTACCATTGCAGAAGCATTTGCATCTCCAGATGCAGATGATTGGAAAGAAGCAGTTCATAATGAGATGGACTCTATTCTTTCAAATGGTACGTGGGAAGTCACTGATCGACCCTATGGATGCAAACCCGTGGGTTGTAAGTGGGTGTTTAAAAAGAAGCTCAAGCCTGATGGTACAATTGAAAAGTACAAGGCTAGGCTTGTGGCTAAAGGCTATACTCAGAAAGAAGGAGAAGACTTCTTTGATACTTACTCACCTGTTGCTAGAATGACCACTATTCGAGTACTACTTTCTTTGGCTGCCTCGTATGGTCTCCTTGTTCATCAGATGGATGTAAAGACAGCTTTTCTTAATGGAGAGCTGGACGAGGAAATCTATATGGAACAGCCTGATGGATTTGTAGTAAAGGGTCAAGAAAGCAAGGTGTGCAAGTTATTGAAATCTTTGTATGGTCTGAAGCAAGCACCAAAGCAGTGGCATGAGAAGTTTGACACTACTCTAACGTCTGCAGGCTTTGCCATTAATGAGGCAGACAGGTGTGTATATTATCGCTGTGGTGGGGGCGAAGGAGTTATATTGTGCTTATATGTTGATGATATATTGATATTTGGCACAAACATTGATGTGATCAATGAAGTCAAGTCTTTTCTATCAAAGAGTTTTGATATGAAAGATCTGGGAGAAGCTGATGTGATTCTAAACATCAAGCTGATTAAGGCAGATGGTGGGATTACTCTCTCGCAATCTCACTATGTTGAAAAGGTTTTGAAGCGATTTGGCTTCTCTGAGTGCAAACCTTCTCCAACTCCTTATGATCCCAGTGTGACACTGCGAAAGAACAAGAGAATTGGTTTAGACCAATTGAGATACTCTCAGATTGTCGGTTCACTCATGTATCTTGCTGGTGCAACAAGGCCCGATATCTCGTTTGCTGTGAGCAAATTGAGTAGGTTCATGTCAAACCCCGGGACTGATCATTGGCATGCACTTGAGCGGGTTATGCGCTACCTGCAAGGTACAATGAGTTATGGAATTCACTATTCTGGTCAGCATGCAGTACTTGAAGGATATAGTGATTCGAACTGGATATCTGATGCAGACGAGCTTTATGCCACCAGTGGTTATGTCTTTACTATTGGTGGAGGTGCGGTATCATGGAGGTCATGCAAGCAGACCATTTTGACGAGGTCAACCATGGAAGCCGAGCTAGCTGCACTTGACACAGCAACCGTTGAGGCAGAATGGTTGCGTGAACTCTTGATGGACTTGCCGGTGGTTGAGAAACCAATACCAGCTATCCTTATGAACTGTGACAATCAGACAGTGATTGCTAAAGTGACGAGTTCTAAGGATAATGGAAAGTCATCAAGACATGTCAAAAGACGATTGAAGTCTGTCAGAAAGTTGAGAAACTCCGGAGTTATAAGTGTGACTTATATTTCAACAGATAAAAATCTGGCAGATCCTTTTACCAAGGGACTACCACGTAATGTGATAGAAATCGCATCGAGAGAGATGGGTATGAGACCCGAATAAAGTTGCCATGGTGGAAACCCAGTCTATGTGATCGGAGATCCCGTGAATTAGGTCCTGGGAAGAACAAGCCATTGGTGAACTGAGGAGAGTAACTTTTGACCCTCTCTAAGTAAAGATGCAATACTCTCAAATGCTGTAAGGCAGGTTGGCTTTGTGCCTTAATGTGTTCTGTTGGCTTGTATTAGCGAAGATGTTGTCCTGCAGAACATTCTTTGAAAGAACACACCTATATGAGTTAGACTGTCTAACGTCGCAGTCTATGAGATTTGGGTGATCTCTAGTAAACTCATGAAGAGACCTTGGAGTACGACGTATATGCTCCACCCGAGAAGGGGACTACTGGTAGCCAAGTACTGGTCATGACTTCAAGTGAAACCCATTCACGCAAAACTTGCAATTCAAGGCATAGTCCATTGTCCAAGTTGTGGGTTGGTGTAACTTGGAGTTCTAGGCGGAAGTTCAACTTAACAGTCTCTGCTGAAAAACTAGTATATTAAACAGTAGTGAACAGTGGCGAAAACTGCAGATGGGCATTTGAGATCTGGTGGGGGATTGTTAGGATTTATGGGCTTGGCCCAATTAAGTTATTCAAATAAATCCCAGGAAAATCTCAAAAGCCCATATAAGTGGATGGCAAAGGGATAGGTGGAACCAATAGCACCATATTGCTAGCTCTTGTGGAGTAGAGCTAACTTAAATATGGAAGCCACACTCACTCACCAAGTCATGGATGAGAGGAGAGAGTGTGGAGAGCCACACGCGCGCGCGCGCTCGCTCGCCTCGCCTCGCCTGGCCTGGCCTGGCCGGGCCGGGCCGGGGCGGGGCGAAGGGCGCGGGCGCACGACATGCGCGTGAATGGTCCGCCGAAATCCGGCCCCTCGCCTTGCGGGGGCGCGGCTACCTTTTGCCGTTTGATTTTTTGGTTTCTTGGCTGTTACGCTTATCCTAACCGATCGCTACAAAATCTCAACTGATTGCGAGATTTTCGTGGGTGGATAAGCACGGGGGTCGCGGACTCGGCCCTATAAAAGGAGCCCGGCAGCCAGCCTCCAATTCATCCCCAGATCCCAGTTCGCTTTCGCCTCTCTTCATAGCTGAGCCACCTTTTAGTTCCCTTCGTCCCGACCGCAGAGGTGCATCTGCGATCAGGAGAGCAGGTCTCCGGAACCCTTCGTCTTCTAGATCCTGCACCGGGAGAGGGCGAATAAGGTTTTTGGGAAGCGTCTTCACGCGACTGCTCGTGATCTTCTGACATCGTCGACCCAGCTGATCCTGGCGCGCGCCAACAATCAGTAAGTCTAATCAGTACGCATCATCTGATTTGGCTTTTGTTTCAGTTCTTCTGATTTGGTCATGATTTATATTCGGAATTTAATTTGGAATTTGTCTAATTATTCAACAGAAGGCACCAGCAGCGGCGAGAGGAGCAGGAGGGTTCAGGCGCGGGCGGTGTGTTTCCTCGAACAGGTCCCGCGCTGCGCCGCGCTTGCGTGAGCCTGGTGTAGGCGGCGGCGGGTGGTTTTCGTCGGCGAGGGCAGAGGCGGTAGGGGCGGCGGGAATGCTGCGATGGTGCGCGCGCGCGGACGGCGTGGAGGAGTGGGACGATGAGGTCGAGAGGCGAGGGGACGGGGCTGGGAGTGGCGTGGCGGAGTGGGACGATGAGGTAGAGAGGCGAGGGGACGGGGCCGGGGCCGGGAGCGGCGTGGCGGAGTGGAACGAGGAGGTCGAGAGGCGAGGGGACGGGACTGGGAGCGGCGTGGAGAGGTAGCGTGAGCTCACCTCGCGGATGCGGCTGCGGCGGCGAGAGAGTGCGGGCGGGGCTGACGGGAGCGGCTCGGAGGTGGACGAGGTCGGTGCAGGCATCTCGGCCACCGGCGGCGCGGTGGAGGACGAGGCGGCGGCCATTGATTGAAGGAGAGACGCCTATGTAGCTATAGACGCGGCCGCGCGGGGAGCCGACGTGGCGATGCGATTGGACGTAGCCGCAGCAGCCGTATGGAAGCAAGGGCGTGGCGTGGGTGGATGGATCATCCAAAGGCCAAAGCCCACCCAAGTAGACCAGGGCTCTGCACTCTGCTTCAGGGCTGCTTGTGTCGGCGTGCTTGCTGCCTCTCGGTCAGAGCCCAAGAGGCAATGCCAACTCTCACTCACTCCGTGGCATTGTTCATTCAAATTTAAATGGTGAAAAATTAAAATAGTTCTACTTTATAAGTTATATTGATTTGATGATGCTGTGAGCCGATCTATTAGATTTTTCGGACTTCCAATTTATTTTGGTATAAAGTAAAGCAAGATAACTAGATGTGTATGAATCCTCCATTTATACGTCGAAGTCCACACACTTCCATTAGCAATATGAGAAATATTTATGGGGTGTTTGGTTTGAGGAATGAACTAGTCCATCGTCTTCTCACTCCTCACTATTTTTGTTTGGTTTGTGGAATAGAATGAGTTGATCCATCACCATCTCATTCCTCATAGTTATTAGTAGTGATATAAGGAATGGAGTCATCCCACCAAATCTGAGAAATGAACTCATGATGCACAACCTTAATTTGAATGGTATGATTCCTCAAATCAAACACTCTATTACATTAACAATGTGAGACTAATAGTTTCACCATCCCTTGCTATACATGGGCCTTCAAAATATATTTGGAGTTTATCAAATTTCTCTACGAGCCAAGCCTAAATATTCCAACACTGCCTCGGTGCCATCCCATCCATGCGCTTGTGTAATCCGGCGTATATTGTGGCTTCACCGATGTATATAAGATTGTGCTAGACTATATAAAACTAGTACATATAGAACATCTCCCATCCTCAAACCCTAAGATCTGTACCAGCTGTGAATGTATAGATGAGAGCAAGTTTAATAATAGAGTTGACTGCAAAGATTCTTATAGCCTGCTATTTAGCCACCCGTACAGTAGTTAGTTTTAGGATCCTACTTGTCTCTCTCACAGGCTTATTGGTTCTTGTATCGAAGTCTCTCTTTTTTTTATCTTAACATTTAATCAGTTTATAGCCTTTTATTATATTTGCTCTGATAGAGGGTGTGCACGACTTGAGATATATGAGCCAAGAAGACACCAAAATCGAGAAAGATCTCCAGCGGGTTCTCACAAAACTGAGATACGGATGAAATAAAGATGGGGACAGACAGAGAACGGGCAATGGAGTTCCTTTATTTTCCTACACCAAATATAACATATGATACAGTGTAGTAATACAAGTACATCGCTGGGGATGCAGAAACAAAGGGTCCTCTCGGATGAACGAGGTTGTAGCAGTAGCGATTCCAAATGGCTAAACCGTTGCAAAACACTGCACTGAAGGCGCACCAAATAACAACGGCCAAACACAACAGGACGGTAAAAAGGGGCCATCACGAACGACGGCATCAGGCATGAGCAGCAGAGACCTGAAAGCACACAACTACACGCAGGCTGCAGGCAGCAGCAGCACACACCCACCCTCTCCGTCTCTCTAGTTATCTCGGCAACCTGCGAGCGCAACGAGACATTGCCTCGTCGCTGAGCACTCGGCGCCGTCACATAGCGTACACGATCTCCCCGCTGCTCTCCAGGTCGAGGTCGGCGTCCGAGTCCAGGTCCTCCATGTCGTCGTCGAGGTCCAGGCCGTCGTTCAGGAACTGGTTGAGCCCGCGGGACCCCGCCGCCGGAATGGTGGCCTCGCCCAGGATCTGCATGATCTCGTCCATGCCCTGCATCGGCTGCTCGGGCTCCTCGTACTGCTTGCTCGTCGTCGTCGCGCTGTCGTCCACCAGGTCGGCCGGGAGGTTCTTCAGGAACCAAGGGTGGCTCCGTATCTCGGGCATGGTGATCCTCTGCACACGGCGTGTCATGCTGTGCATGTCAGCGATCCGCTCAAAGGCAGGCTCGTGAACGACATCACGAAGCCGGAAGTACTCACGGTGGACGGGTTGGCGACGAAGATCCTGGAGATTAGGTCCTGGCATTCCGGAGATATGTGGACGTAGTCTGGAACCGAGTACTGCACGCCCAGTATTCTCTGCAAAGACAAGAATAATCTCGTCGGCGTTTTTGGTTCGATCCGAACGGGGCAGCCGGTTCTGAAACACTGGATGTAATTATGTAAACGCGCGCGTCTGCGGAGGGAGAACCTGGATCGTCTTCCTGAAATTCTTAGGCTCGTCTGGGTCCTCGAATGGATACGCGCCGACCAGCATCACGTAGAGGGTTACCCCACACGACCACACGTCGGCAACCTTGGTTCAGTAACGAAGAGTTAGGGACTGATTTAGAATTCCAGCCTTCCAACACATAGTTCTTGCTATGCATGGCTAATTGGCTACGCCATGTATAAATGCGGCCCAAGTGAAGAACAATAACACATTTGTGTGTGTGGGGGGGGGGAGGTTGTTGAATACAAACAGTACGAGGAGGTGTCTGTTTTATAGGGACTAATTTTTAAACCCTCAATTTTATTCCATTTTAGACTCTAAAATGTCAAATACAGAAACTATATTTAAGTTTTCGTATTTAACAATTTCGGGACTAAAATAGAATAAAATGGAGGATCTATAAATTAGTCCTTAGAGACCAAACACCTCCTCAGGAGTGTATAATCGTCAGTGACAGTAGCATAATACCTTCCCATCGTATTCCTTCTTCAGAAGAACCTCAGGAGCAATGTATGCTGGAGTTCCCACGGTAGATTTGGGCTGAGAGTGTAGAACTGATGACTGCAATGCAAAAAGGAGTTAGAAGCAGAGCAACAGTTTAATAAGGAGACAAGAATCTCACTAGATGGCCAATCTTTTTCTTTTGAAAGGCACCAGATAACAATATCTGTTGAACTGTAAGCAGATGGTTTTAGCCTACCCCAGCTTGTCAGGGACTAAAAGGCTTTGTTATTATTGTTGCTGCAGCATAAGCAGCTGATTTCAGTTCATTTTATTCTTGACTACGATATGGGCTGCTAATTACAGCTATTGATAGTTTTACTACTCATGTCGTATACTAGCAGGTAAAGTGCGCCCTGTTCATTGCAACTGCACTTCATTTTCCCCACTAAATTTGTAAATAAACAACAGAGCGAGCATCTTGCTACTACCTTTGAGTAGCCGAAATCACATATCTTGACGCGAGGCGCGGTGCTGCCGTCCAACAGGGTGTTCTCTAGCTTCAAGTCACGATGGCATACTTGCTTGACGAACAGGTAGGCAGAAAAACAGAAGCGATTTTAAACAGACCAGTCCAGAGCAGTACAGATTGACAGTAGTAACATTGGAAGCAAAGAAAAACAATATACGTACCATGGAATGGCAGTAGCTGACCCCTGATATGAGTTGTTGGAAAAAGAAACGCGCCTGAAATGAAAAAGGGGCTTTGACAGTTTGATTAGTCCAGTGAAGCAGGAGTGGCGCAGATAGCAATTAGTGCACAAGACAGCACGAGCAGCAAGCAAGCAGGGTCGATGATAGCGAGAGAAAGACGGACCTCGTCCTCGCTGAATCTGCCGGCGTTGCAGATGCGCTCGAAGAGCTCGCCGCCGGAGGCGTACTCCATGACGATGGCCAGGTGCGTCGGGGTGAGGATGACCTCCTTGAAGCGGATGATGTTGGGGTGGCGCAGCGAGCGGTGGTTGATGATCTCCCGCTGCACGTTCTCGTCAATCTGCAGCAGCGATTGGTTGGTCGACGACGTTGGTGATAGTCTGCCCAGAAGGCACAGCCGCACAGCAAGCAGTAGCGGAGACCTGAGTGACCGACCTTCTCGCCTCGGTCGATGTACTTGACGGCGACGAGCTGGCCGTCGGCGCGGTTGCGCATGAGGCGCGCGACGCCGAAGTTGCCGGAGCCGATGTCGCGGACAAGCTCGTAGCGGTCGCCGTCGTGCATTATGGGCATGTCCATCCCCGGGCCCACGGTGAGCGCCGCCCGGTCCATCGCCGTCGCGTCCCTCTCTCTCTCTCTCTCTCGCCGGCGCGCCAGCCAAAGCAGCAGCTGGTAGGCGAGAGTCGAGCGGTCCAGCACCAGCAGCGTACCGGCCCGCGGCGCGCGTCCCGTGATCCAAGAAGCTCCGGGAAAGAGGTGGGAGTATAAAGGAGGCGGCGCTGGCGGGATTTGGTTGGGCCCGATTGGGCGGAGGAGGAAGCACACCTCGTGATCCCTGCCTCCCTCGCCTTCTCTCTCTATCTTTCTCTCTATCAACTCGCCCCTTTTTCCCCACCTCGCTCGCTGCCTTTTTTTTATTTACTTATATTGTCGTCTTCGTCTTCTTTTCTCTCCCTCTTCCACTGGTTTCACTAAGCAAGAAAAACGGAAAATGTTGTTTCTTCAGTTTTCTCTCTCTTCGCTCTGTCCCTCTCCCTCCCTCGCGGTTGCCGGTGACGGTGATCCCAGCAGCAGAGCAGAGACGAACCGAAGAAGACGATGTGTGGGCTGCCGTCCTGCTCGTCTCCCGCGTCATTTACTCAATACTAACTCACACCGCCACCTGGGCCCAGGTGCTCCCGTTGGTCCCATCTGTCATCCATTGCGAATCGAGGGCACCGGTTAGTGACCAAGGTAGGTAGTTGAGCTGTGGGTCCATGGGCAGAAATATCTGGGAGGCGGTGATGGTCCAAAAGCGCACGTGCGGAAGTTACCGGAATAGCCCTGAGCCGCTGAGTCGGTATATTGTGATCGGAGGGTCGGAGAGGCCCATCTCAGGGGCTGGACAGCTGAGAGCGGATTGTCGGGTGGCCGCGTGCAAGGCGCGTTGTCGTGACGATCTGTTTGCGTGCCGACGAGAAGGGCTAGAAGTCAGCCTCCTCTCTTGATGTCTGACGTGATGATTAAAATTTAGGCCGGCTGGGGTTTGCTGCTTTTGTGTCTCGTTTGGACAGTGACCCTGACCCTGGTGGGATGCTTGCACAGACGGTAAAGACGATGAATCCTTTCAAGCACCGAGGAACACCATAGAGAACCCAGTGACAAGGATTGCGAAGTTGACGAAGAGCGCATTAAAAAAGAAACTACGTACGTACTTGGAAAAGGAAAGCTTTTAACTTAACCGTGGACGATTAGATTTCGATAGACTCGGTTTTAAGTAGCCTTGGTACGTACATGATGAATCTAGGTGTTGCTAACGCAACGATGAATAAAAATATTACGATACAGTTTAAAGTAACTTGTAGCTATAAAATAAGTAATAGATATTAAAAAATACCTTATTTAATAGTCATTTTGATTATAATCCATTTACAATCAAATGACATATAGCAAATAAAATCTGGGGAAAAAAGAAAAAATGAGTTACGAAAGGCAAATTGATGTAAATATTGTTGAACAAGTGAAATAAGAATATACCTCTAGTTGAGTCTAGTTCTAGGAGATCTAGGGCTCTAGGCAATTGCAGACTCCACTAGCGCGAGTGATTGGTCTACTTCCACTAGAAGCTCAACTAAATAGCTCTTCAAATCTGTCATTTTACGAAGGATGTAGCATGTATTAGATAATTAGAAGATATTACAACATAGAGTGTTCAAATAATAAAGAGAGATACTTTTTTGGGCCATATTCTTTGCCTTGTTTTTGTTTCTATCATGTATGCTATTTGGAAATTGGAAAATCTGCACATTGAAAAATCTATTGGATTAGGCACGTTATTTTATTTCTATTCAAATAAAAAAATAATCACCCTCAGTCCCTCACTGCATTGTGTGGTTGTGCCTTGGCCGGCGGAGCCGTGGAGGCGGGCGCGGGCAGGCGGCAGCCGCGCCGCTGCTCGCCTACTCAGGCCGCTGCTCGGGCTGCTCGGTCAACGGTCGGCCGCTCGTTGAGGAATGATGATGATTATGATTGAGGCGGTTGGTCGGCTGAGGGCTGCCCTAATTTTTTATTGGGTCGGCCAAGGTATTGCCCAGGCAATACTGGGCCATATTGGGCCCTCCGCCCCTATCTCTAGTAGGTCGTGTAAACAGTCGTACAAAGTATTGTTTTGTATTGTAGATTGTACTATTTTCAGAGTGAAGTTTGAAATAGGGAGTGAAAATGAGAGTGAGATAAAGAGTTTGTTTGAGATAGTCTTAAAAATAGACTTATACTGATCTAGTTTCTTCTAGCAGAGTGACAAGACAACCATAAAAAAATACAGGCAAAATGAAAGGTCATTTTGATTTTTGCTTAGGGGTCATGGAGGCTTAGGATTCACAAATCTTAAAGGTCAAGATACATGTTTACTTAGTAAACGGCTTTACATACTTATTAATGAAGGATGAAGTTTTTCAAGGACTTTGTAGGAAGAAGTTTTTGGAAAATAAAACTTTAGATGAACAGAATGGAAACCATGAGTCTGTCATTTTTTATCAGGTCTTATAAGGTCCAAAGAACAATTTTTAGAGTGTTCCACTTTTGACCTTCACCTAGGTGGACAACTAAAGTTTCAAAATGCCACACCTCGTGCAAAGTACGATTTTGCACTGTAGATTAAATTGTTGCTGTCGGCGTTTCGACCCCGGGGTCCTTGGACCGACGAGTAAATTGTCGCCGCGTGTCCCAGCCCAGATGGGTCGGCGCGAGACGGGGCACAAAGGGGGGAAAAAGAGGGAGACAAGCGTAAAGGGGAAACCCGCGGCCTTCGTGTTGTCCTGCGCCCAGGTCGGGTGAGCTTGCAGTAGGAGGTTACAAGCGTTCGCGTGGGAGGGAGCGAGAGGCCTATACGCGCCGTCCCGTTCTCCCGCGCGGCCAACCTCCTCGTACGAGAGCCCTGGACCTTCCTTTTATAGGCGTAAGGAGAGGGCCCAGGTGTACAATAGGAGATGTAGCAGTGTGCTAACGTGTCTAGCAGAGAGGAGCTAGTGCCCTAAGTACATGCCGTCGTGGCAGCCGGAGAGGTTTTGGCACCCTGTTCATGTGATGTCGTGGCCGTCGGAGGAGCGCTGGAGCCTTGCGGGAGGACAGCTGTCGGGGCTGTCGAGTCCTTGTTGACGTCTCCTTGCTTTCGTAAGGGGCTGAGAGCCACCGTCGTCATGGAGCACGCGGGGCGCCATCATTATTTGTTTACCGGAGCGAGCCAGATGGGACGCCGGTCTTGTTCCCTGTAGCCTGAGCTAGCTAGGGATAGAGTAATGATGCCCCCCCCTGTGACGTGGTCGGTCCGAGCCCTGGGTCGGGCGAGGCGGAAGCTCCTCCGAGGTCGAGGTCGAGTCTGTCTTCCGAGGTCGAGGTCGAGTCCGAGCCCCGGGTCGGGTGAGGCAGAGACCATCGTCTGAGGCCGAGGCTGAGTCCGAGCCCCGGGGTCGGGCGAGGCGGAGTTCGTCGTCTTCTGGAGCCGAGGCCGAGTCCGAGCCCTGGGGTCGGGCGAGGTGGAATTCGTCGTCTTCCGGAGCCGAGGCCGAGTCTGAGCCCTGGGGTCGGGCGAAGCGGAGTTTCCTTTGGCGCCCGAGGCCGGACTTGGCTACTGTCAGCCTCACTCTGTCGAGTGGCACAACAGTCGGAGCGACGCAGGCGACGCTGTCTTCTTGTCAGGCCGGTTAGTGGAGCGGCGAAGTGACCGCGGTCACTTTGGCTCTGTCGACTGAAGGGCGCGCGTCAGGATAAGGTGTCAGGCCATCCTTGCATTAAATGCTCCTGCGATACGGTCGGTCGGTGTGGCGATCTGGCCAAGGTTGCTTCTCGGCGAAGACTGGACCTCGAGCGAGCCGAAGGTGTGTCCGTTGCTTGAGGGGGCCCTCGGGCGAGACGTGAATCCTCCGGGGTCGGCTGCCTTTGCCCGAGGCTGGGCTCGGGCGAGTCGAGATTGTGTCCCTTGAGTGGACTGAGCCTTGACCTTAATCGCACCCATCAGGCCTTTGCAGCTTTGTGTTGATGGGGGTTACCAGCTGAGATTAGGAGTCTTGGGGGTACCCCTAATTATGGTCCCCGACAGTAGCCCCGAGCCTCGAAGGGAGTGTTAATACTCGCTTGGAGGCTTTTGTCGCATTTTTTTGCAAGGGGACCGGCCTTTCTCGGTTGCGTTTCGTTCCGGTGGGTGCGCGCGAGCGCACCCGCCGGGTGTAGCCCCCGAGGCCTCGGAGGAGTGGTTTGACTCCTTTGAGGTCTTAGCGCGTTTCGTAATGCTTTGGCCGGTCTGGTTGTTCCCTCATGCGAACTGGCCGTAGCCCGGGTGCACAGTCGAGTCCCAAGTTCTCGGGCTGGTATGTTGACGCTGTCAACGGTTTGGCCGGAGCCGGGTTTGCGAGAGCAGCCCTCGAGCCTCCGCACAGAGCGAGAGGACGGTCAAGGACATACTCTACTTTTTTAGATACGCCCCTGCGTCGCCTTTCCGCAAGGAGGGGGGAGAGCGCCATGTTGCCCTCGGACGACGCCGAACATGGTGTCTCCAGTGAGTTGCTAACGGGTAATCCGAGTGGACGCCTGTGCCCCATTCGTTAGGGGTCAGCTAGTGGCCCGGAGGCGCGCTCCAAAAGTACCTGCGGGTGATTTACCGGACCCGGTCCCCTTTTGACGGGGCCCGAGGGCTCGATGCCTCCCTCTGGTGGGATTCCGTTACAAAATCGTTCTCGTCGGTCTCGGAAATGTCCTAGGGTACCTCGGGAGCGTAGCTCGAGCCTTGGTTATGTATCGAACGTACCCAGGGTCATCCCTCGCTCTGCGTCTGAGGCGGCTGTCGAACCCTTCGGGGGCCAGCCTACGAACCCCTGATCAGTAATGGGCGTGGAGCCCGAGTGGCCTAAGGCGGCCGTTGAACCCTTCCGAGGGGCCAGCCTTCGAACCTCTAACCAGTAGTGGGCGCGGAGCCCGAGTGCTCTGAGGCAGCTGTTGAACCCTTCTGAGGGGCCAGCCTTCGAACCTCTGATCAGTAGGGGGCTCGGGGCCCGCTTCCTTCGTGGAGAAGGATCCCTTTCGGAGTATCCCCTTTCCCGATCCCTGAGGCAAGAGAGAGAAAGAGGAAGTGGAAAAGGATACGAAATCGAATGACGTGGCGCACCTTTTTTGATGCGGTCATTATGGCGGAGGTGAAGTGTCGCCTGCTTCGCCTGCCAAAGGTGTCGCTTGTCCTGCCGCAGAGTTAATGCGACGGGACGAGTGGTTCGTGGGGCGGTCGTTGTGCGTGCGCGAGCCATTCGAGGAACGGAACACGGGCGCGTCGTCTTCACGCCGTGGGAGAGGGTTCTCTCGCTGTCCCAGGAGGGGACGTGAGCTTGCTGACGACTTGACCGCTGCTTCCGCCCGCCTGCCACCGCCATTACTGTCGGCCCATTTCTGGTCGTATCGACCGTCGCGCCTTCTTCCGCGGCTGACTGACCCGTGACCGATGTGCTCGGTTGACACTGTTGGGCCGTGCGCGGGGTCGCCTCGAGTCGCGGCACTGGTTCCGCAGTCGAGGAGGCGCGGTACTGGCGCAAGTGGTGGTGCAGTTTCTCGCACGTAGTAACCAGCGCGCCGGTTACATGACGTTTGGGCCTGGGCCTCCATGCTGGATGCGTCGAAGTCGAAAGGGTGCGCCCCCTCGGTGCGGTTGCATGCCGCCTGCATGGCGGTCCGCCCTTTCACCCGCTGGTCTGGGCGAAAGTGGAGGAATGCTTGTAACCGCTGGTCAGTTACGCGCACCGCGCACGACGGTTTTGGCTCCTTCTGTCCTGGGCCAGCTTGCGTGGTGCGTGGGACCCAGCCCTCATGTCGTAGGGGGAAGACCTTGGAGCGTGTTGGAGAAGACTCAGCCCACGACGGCTGAGGACGCAAGTGGGGGGAGTTGCCTTTAAAAGGAGGGTGACCCCCTCGAAAGGCAACTATGTCTTAGCGCTCCCCTCATGCATCGCGTCTTTCCACCTTCCGAGCCCCCGGATGGGGGCGCCCGCAGTTCTTCCGCCTTGTCGTCGTTGGAGGAACACAACTTCACGGAAGTTGGTACCTTTTAGCCATCGTTCGGCTTCAAGGATTTTCATCAGGCAGCCCGACTGCATCCCCTTGCCGGTGGTCACCCAAGACGGTGACCACCAGTTTGATGGTGGGGAGAAGCGAGCCGGGCTGCGATCTTGGTCCCGCCCTCAGCTTCAAGGATCTTCATCATCCTGGCTGGGGCAGAGGCCGGGCTGAGCCGGAGCTCTACCTCCAGCGCGGGTTCGTGGGTCACCTTCTCCCTCAGCATTCAAGGGAGAGGGCGCTCACCGGCCTAGCGGGTGGGTCGGATTTCGATAACGCGGGGCTGGTCGGCGGCGAGCGTCGTCAGCTTTAGCGCGTTGGGCTCGCTGGCTCAGCTGGCTCTGGCTCGGCTCCCGATGCCCCCTCCTGCCGCGAGAGCGGTTGTCGCGCCGCGCACACCGGAGGACCGCCCAAGACGTAGCGCGCTGCTAGGGCGGTGTTCGTGTTCTGGGGCTGTCCTGCCTTTGCCCCGGTACGGCGCCTCTGCGCTCGTTCGGGAGGATCCGAGTGGGGATCTGCCGGTGGGCAGATGGCTTCCGTCATAGGCGCTGAGGTGGTGGCGGCCGACGACGGGATCACCGCCACCATCCGTGCTCCGGGCCTCTGGCTCTTTGGCTTTGATAGCTTGTCCTCGCCCCTCGAGCGGGGACATGGGCGAGGGCCTTGTTGCAGCAGCGTCCGTCCTGAGGCCATCGCTGCTGCTGTTTGGCCACCTGGAGCGGAGGTTGTTGTCGCTGCTGCCGGAGCGGGCGTCGGCGAGCCATCTGTCGGCCTTCTGTTGCTCCGCAGGCCCTCCAACGTGGGGGGTTGTTCGTACCTGCGGAGGTGGAACCGGAGTTCCATTTGTAATGGCACCTTGAGTGCCGGTGTCTGTTCATTACGACTGTCGGGGCCTGAACATGTATGTATTTTTGGCACAGAGCCGTGTTTTTTTCCTCATTTCGAGCACTAGGACAGTAGGACTCGCCTATCGGCTAACTGAACCGCTTCACCAAGCGTGAGTTGCCTCGTGCGAAGGTGACGAGTGAGGTATCCGTATCCCGGAGGCGTAGGAGTCCCTCGGCTTGGTCGGCCTTGCCGCTCGAGGCTTCTCTTGCTTAGTTAAGGGAAACCCTCGGCTGCTCTTCGATGACAGCTGGCTGAGGCTTCGGGGCGGCCGGCCGAGCCATCTGCTCGGGCCGGATTCCTGGAGGAGACCCCGGCGGCGATGGCCCGGGCGTGGTGCTGACGTCGTCCTTCGGAGCGGAGATCCTCCGATCGTGTTGCCGTCCGAGGCTCGGTCGGACTTCGCCGAAGGTGGAGTTGACGCCGAGGGTGTTGCTGCTCCCCCTCCGTCGACGTCTGAGCCTGCAGGATCGGTTCATCTTGTAGTGTGCGTATGTTTTCTGCGGCCGCCGTGGCCCAAACATACTGTCGTCACGTTGTAAAGCTGCGTTTCTTTTCCTCTTGTTTCGAGTATCTGGACTTATTTGTCGGTAACAGAATTGTTTGTCCGAGCAAGAGTTACTTTTCACGGAAGGTGATGAGTGAGGTATCCGTATCCCGGAGGCATAGGAGTCCCTCGGCTCGGTCGGCCTTGCCGCTTACGTGTACTCTTACTCGTCCGTAGGATTCTGCTCGATATAGTCGAGAAGGCACGAAAAATCGTTTCGGCAGAAGAGTTCTCGAGCGCTAAGACTTGTTCGGTCCGCGGAATTGCTTATCCGAGCGTGAGTTACTTATCGCAGAAGGTGATGAGTGAGGTATCCGTATCCCGGAGGCGTAGGAGTCCCTCGGCTCGGTCAGCCTTGGCTGCTTATGTGTACTCCGTCGTTTTCAGGATCCCACTTTCGAAGTAGTCGAAAAGCACGAAAGACGTTCTGGCAGAAAAGATCTTTTCTGAGGAAAATTTTGACGCGGAGGGGGTTCCCCCCTTCTAGCCCCCGAGGGAGGGTCGGGCTTTGCCGAGGCAAGGCTGACCCTTCCTTGATGGTTAGACTTTGTATGTGAACGAGGTGTACGAACAACTTGAAAGCATCTTAAGGGTAGAAGCGACGTAGCTGTCGGATGTTCCAAGCGTTGTTGTAGACCTCGCCTTGATTGTTGGCCAGCTTGTATGTCCCGGGCTTCAGAACCTTGGCGATGACGAACGGCCCTTCCCAAGGAGGCGTGAGCTTGTGCCGCCCTCGGGTGTCTTGTCGCAGCCGAAGCACCAAGTCGCCCACCTGGAGGTCTCGGGACCGAACCCCTCGGGCGTGGTAGCCTCGCAGGGACTGTTGATACCGCGCCGAGTGTAGTAAGGCCATGTCCCGAGCCTCTTCCAGCTGGTCCAATGAGTCTTCTCGGTTTGTTCGATTGCTTTGGTCGTCGTAGGCCCTCACCCTCGGGGAACCGTATTCTAAGTCTGTGGGCAAGATGGCCTCGGCCCCATAGACTAGAAAGAACGGTGTGAAGCCCGTGGCTCGGCTCGGCGTCGTCCTCAGACTCCAGACCACCGAGGGGAGCTCCTTCATCCATCGCTTGCCGAACTTGTTGAGGTCGTTGTAGATCCGTGGCTTGAGTCCTTGCAGAATCATGTCGTTGGCACGCTCTACTTGCCCATTTGTCATGGGGTGAGCCACGGCGGCCCAGTCCACCCAGATGTGGTGATCCTCGCAGAAGTCCAGGAACTTTCTGCCAGTGAACTGGTGTCGGCGTTTCGAGACCGGGGGGTCCCCGAGCCGACGAGTGAGTGTGCCGCGTGCCCCAGCCCAGATGGGTCGAGCGCGTGGGCGAGCGCGAAGGGGGGAGAAGCGAGGTGGCCGGAGACGGGCGTGAGAGAGGTGGAGATCCCGCGGTCTTCGTGTTCGTCCCGCGCCCAGGTCGGGTGCGCTTGCAGTAGGGGGGTTACAAGCGTCCACGCGGGTGAGGGAAGCGAGCGGCCCTGAGAGAGCGCATGTCCCGTCCTCGTCCCGCGCGGCCAACCTTCTCTAAGAAGGCCCTGGTCCTTCCTTTTATAGGCGTAAGGAGAGGATCCAGGTGTACAATGGGGGTGTAGCAGAGTGCTACGTGTCTAGCGGAGGGAGAGCTAGCGCCCTAAGTACATGCCAATGTGGCAGCCGGAGAGATCTTGGCACCCTGCTGGCGTGATGTCGTGGCTGTCGGAGGAGCAACGGAGCCTGGCGGAGGGACAGCTGTCGGAGCGGTCGAGTCCTTGCTGACGTCCACCTGCTTCCGTAAGAGAGCTGAGAGTCGCCGTCGTCACAGAGCTTGTGGGGCGCCATCATCGCCCATCTGGCGGAGCTAGCCAGATGGGACACCGGTCTTGTTCTCCATGACCCGAGTCGGCTCGGGGTAGGATGATGATGGCGCTTCCTGTTGACGTGGCGGGCCTGTGCCCTAGGTCGGGCGACGTGGGGGCTCCTCCGAAGCCGGGGTCGAGTCTGTCTTCCGTGGCCGAGGCCGAGCCCGAGCCCCCGGGTCGAGCGAGGCGGAGATCGTTCGGCAGAGGCCCGGGCGGAGTCCGAGCTCTGGGGTCGGGCGAAGCGGAGTTCGTCGTCTTCCGTGTCTTAGCCCGAGTCCGAGCCCTGGGGTCGGGCGGAGCGGAGTTCGCCGTCTTCCGGGTCTTAGCCCGAGTCCGAGCCCTGGGGTCGGGCGGAGCGGAGTTCGTCGTCTTCCGGGTCTGAGCCCGAGTCCGAGCCCTGGGGTCGGGCGGAGCGGAGTTCGCCGTCTTCCGGGTCTTAGCCCGAGTCCGAGCCCTGGGGTCGGGCGGAGCGGAGTTCGTCGTCTTCCGGGTCTTAGCCCGAGTCCGAGCCCTGGGGTCGGGCGGAGCGGAGTTCGCCGTCTTCCGGGGCTGAGCCCGAGTCCGAGCCCTGGGTCGGGCGGAGCAGAGCTTCCTATGGCGCCTTTGGCAAGGCCTGACTGCCTGTCCGACTCACTCTGTTGAGTGGCACTGCAGTCGGAGTGGCGCAGGCGGCGCTGTCCTTCTGTCAGACCGGTCAGTGGTGCGGCGGAGTGACGGCGGTCACTTCGGCTCTGCCGGGGGGCGCGCGTCAGGATAAAGGTGTCAGGCCACCTTTGCGTTAAATGCTCCTGCAACTCGGTCAGTCGGTGCGGCGATTTGGTCAGGGTTGCTTCTCAGCGAAGCCAAGGCCTCGGGCGAGCCGGAGATGCGTCCGCCGTAAAAAGCGGGGCCTCGGGCGAGACGGAAGTCCCTCGAGGTCGGCTGCCCTTAGCCGAGGCTAGGCTCGGGCGAAGCGTGATCGAGTCACTCGTATGGACTGATCCCTGACTTAATCGCACCCATCAGGCCTCTGTAGCTTTATGCTGATGGGGGTTACCAGCTGAGAATTAGGCGTCTTGAGGGTACCCCTAATTATGGTCCCCGACAGTAGCCCCCGAGCCTCGAAGGGAGTGTTAGCACTCGCTTGGAGGCTTTCGTCGCACTTTTTTGCAAGGGGACCAGCCTTTCTCGGTTGCATTTTGTTCCGGTGGGTGCGCGCGAGCGCACCCGCCGGGTGTAGCCCCCGAGGCCTCGGAGGAGTGGTTTCATTCCTTCGAGGTCTTAATGCCTTGCGTAATGCTTCGGCTGGTCTGGTTGTTCCCTCATGCGAACTGGCCGTAGCCCGGGTGCACGGTCGGGGCCCAAGCTCTCGGGCTGGTATGTTGACGCTGTCAACGGTCTGGCCGGAGCCGGGTTTGCGAGAGCAGCCCCCGAGCCTCCGCACAGGGCAAGAGGACGATCAGGGACAGACTCGGCTTTTTTACATACGCCCCTGCGTCGCCTTTCCGCAAGGAGGAGGGGGTGAGAGCGCCATGTTACCCTCGATGGGCACCGAACATGGTGTCTCCGGTGAGCTGCAAGCGGGTGATCCGAGTGGACGTCCGTGCCCCGTTCGTTGGGGGTCGGCTAGGGGCCCAGAGGCACGCCCAAAAGTACCTGCGGGTGAACCGCCGGACCCGGTCCCCTGGCGACGGGGTCCGAGGGCTCGATGCCTCCCTCCGATGGGATTCCGTTACAAGATTGTTCCCGCTGGTCTCGGAAATGTCCTAGGGTACCTCGGGAGCGCAGCCCGAGCCTCGGTTATGTATCGAACGTACCCCTGGTCATCCCTCGCTCGGTGTCTGAGGCGACTGTGAACCCTTCGGGGGCCAGCCTTCGAACCCCTGATCAGTAATGGGCGCGGAGCTCGAGTAGCCTGAGGCGGCCATGGAGCCCTTCTGGGGGCCGGCCTTCGAACCCCTGACCAGTAGTGGGTGTCGGGCCCACGCGATCTGAGGCGACTGTTGAACCCTTCGGAGGGCCAGCCTTCAAACCTCTAATCAGTAGGGGGGCTCGGAGCCCGGTTCCTTCGCAGAGAAGGATCCTTTTCGGGGTATCCCCCTTTCCCGGTCCCTGTTGCAAGAGATAGAGAAAGAGGAAAAAGGGAAAAGGATACGAAATCGAACGACGTGGTGTACCTTTTTTGGCACGGTAATTACGGCGAAGGCGAAGCGTCGCCCGCCGCTCCTGCCAGAGGCGCCGCCTGTCCCGCCGCGGAGTTAATGCGACGGGGCGAGTGGTTGGCGGGGCGGCCGTTGCGCGTGCGCGAGCCGTTCGAGGAACGGATCACGGGCGCACCGTCTTCACGCCGTGGGAGGAGGCTCTCTTGCTGTCCCTGGATGGGACGTGAGCCTGGCTGACGACGTGACCGCTGCTCCCGCCCGCCTGCCACCGTCATTACTGCCGGCCCACTTTCGGCCGCATTGACCGTCGCGCCAGGCTGGCGCTGCTGGGTCGTGCGCTGGGTCGCCTCGAGTCGCGGCATAGGTTCCGCAACCGAAGAGGTGCGACGGTGGTGCAAGTGGCGGTGCGGTTGCTTGCACGCAGCAACTGGCGCGCTGGTTGCGTGACGCGTGGGCCTGGGCCTCCAAGCTGGCGTGTCAGAAGTCGGAGAAGCGCGTCCACCTGGCGCGGTTGCATGCCGCCTGCATGGCTACCCGCCCCTTTGAAAGGGAAATGTGCCCTTGGGCCATTTCTAAGTATTTTGGTGATTGAGTGTCAACACAAGTGCTTAAATGTGAATCAATACCCATGGATGAACAAAGTGCAAATCTAGAGCAAAGGTATGTTTCTAAGTCTTAGTACATTGGTTTTGTGTACTAATATACTTGTCTAAGTATTAGAAACAGGAAGAAGAAGAAGAGAAGAAAGTTGGCTATGTACAGCCAACTGGCTGTTTCGGTCAGGGGCACCGGACTGTCCGGTGGTGCACCGGACAGTGTCCGGTGCGCCAGGCTATCTCGGCCGAAGAGGCCGCTCTCGGGAATTTGCTGACGGCGTACGGCTAAAATTCACCGGACTGTCCGGTGTGCACCGGACTGTCCGGTGAGCCAACGGTCGGCCAGGGCCAACGGTCGGCCGCGCGATCCACGTGGGACACGTGGCCGAGCCAACGGTCGGAAGGGGGCACCGGACTGTCCGGTGTGCACCGGACATGTCCGGTGCGCCAACGACTCCCGCATCTGCAACGGTCGGCTTCGCCATTTAAGGAAAGGAATCGGGCACCGGACACTGTCCGGTGTGCACCGGACTGTCCGGTGCGCCCGATGACAGAAGGCAAAGATGGCCTTCCAGATTTGTTCTCAACGGCTCCTAGCTGCCTTGGGGCTATAAAAGGGACCCCTAGGCGCATGGAGAAACACACCAAGCAACTCTTGAGCATTCTTGATCATCCACACTCAGTCTTTGCGCATCCGTTTGTGATTCTAAGTGATTCGAGCTCTGTTCTTGTGAGAAACTGTGAGATAGTCTTTGAGCTCGAATCTTGGCCGTGTGTGTGCGCGTTTCGCTGTGTATTTGTGTGTGTTGCTTCCCTCCCTTACTCCGTGTTTCTTTGTGAATCTTAAGTGTAAGGGCGAGAGACTCCAATTTGTGGAGATTCCTCGCGAGTGGGATAAAGATAAGCAAGGCATAACATCGTGGTATTCAAGTGGGTCTTTGGACCGCTTGAGAGGGGTTGATTGCAACCCTCGTCCGTTGGGACGCCACAACGTGGAGTAGGCAAGTTCTGTACTTGGCCGAACCACGGGATAAATCACTGTGTCTCCTCTGTGTTAAATTCTCTATGATAGTCGTATTGTGCAAGATCTCCTCTTTAGCCACTTGGCAATTATTGTGCTAACCCTTAACAAGTTTTTGTGGCTATAAGTTAAGCTTTTACAGGATCACCTATTCACCCCCCCCCTCTAGGTGCTCTCAATTGGTATCGGAGCCGTTCTCTTCACAAAGGGACTTACCGCCCGAAGAGATGGATCCTAAGGGGAAGGGAATCGTGATCAACGACAAAGAAAAGGAATCCTTCGTCAACGAGCCGAAGGACGACAAGCCTACCGACTCCGGCTCGGGGCATAGACGGAAGGAAGGGAAGAAGAAGAAGACAAGGCGCATCAAGGAGATCATCTACTACGACGATAGTGATGAGTCTACTTCTTCCCAAAAGGATGATGACAACGACTACAAAAAGACGGTCAATTCGAACTTTTCATTTGATTATTCTCGTATTCAACATAGTTCAAATTCGCATTTGCTTTCCATTCCTCTTGGCAAACCTCCACACTTCGATGGGGAGGACTACGGATTTTGGAGTCACAAAATGCGTAGTCACTTATTCTCTCTCCATCCAAGCATATGGGAGATTGTGGAGAATGGAATGAAATTTGATAGCTCGGATAGCCCTATGCTTATAAATGAACAAATTCATAGAAATGCACAAGCTACTACTGTTCTCTTAGCGTCTTTGTGCAGGGAAGAGTACAATAAGGTGAGCGGCTTGGACAATGCCAAGCAGATATGGGACACCCTCAAGATCTCTCACGAGGGGAACGACATCACCATGCTCACCAAGATGGAGTTGGTGGAGGGCGAGCTTGGACGATTCGCCATGATAAGGGGAGAGGAGCCAACTCAAACTTACAACCGGCTCAAGACTCTTATCAACAAAATAAGGAGCTACGGAAGCACGCGTTGGACGGATCACGACGTCGTCCGCCTAATGCTCAGGTCCTTTACCGTTCTTGATCCTCATCTCGTGAACAATATTCGTGAGAATCCCAGGTACACGATGATGACGCCCGAGGAAGTACTTGGAAAATTCGTGAGCGGGCGAATGATGATCAAGGAGGCAAGATACGTCGACGACGCGTTGAACGGTCCACTCCACGAGCCTCAACCCATTGCTCTAAAGGCAACGAGGAGCAAGGAGTCGCTACCTAGCAAGGTGGCGCAAGTTGAGGCGGCCGGGCTCAATGATGAAGAGATGGCTCTCATCATCAAGAGATTCAAGACGGCGCTAAAAGGTCGAAAGGGACAGCCAAGCAAGGCCAAGACCAAGGGAAAGCGATCATGCTTCAAATGCGGTAAGCTTGGTCATTTTATTGCTAACTGTCCCGAAAATGATAGTGACCAGGAGCAAGGGAAAAATGGGAAGAGAGAGAACAAGAAAGTTTACAAGAAGGCCAAAGGCGAAGCACACCTTGGAAAGGAGTGGGATTCGGATTGCTCTTCGTCCGACTCCGACGACGAAGGACTCGCCGCCACTGCCTTCAACAAATCAGCTCTCTTCCCCAACGAGCATCACACTTGCCTCATGGCAAGGGAAAAGAAGGTAATCACTCGTAATGCTAATACTTATGATTCTTCTAGTGATGATGAATCTAGTGAGGATGAAATTGATTACTCTAGTTTATTCAAGGGATTGGATAGAACTAAGATAGCTAAGATTAATGAGTTGATTGATGCCTTAAATGAAAAGGATAGAATCTTAGAGAAACAAGAAGACCTTTTATATGAAGAACATGATAAATTTGTTAGTGCACAAAATTCACTTGCTCTAGAAGTTAAAAGAAATGGAATACTTTCTTGTGAACTTTCTACTTGTAATGAAACCATTTCTTCTTTAAAAGGTGAAATTAATGTTTTAAATGCTAAACTAGAAGTAGCAAGTAACTCTTGTGTTGAAAATATTACAATTTGCACTAGGTGTAAGGATTTTGATGTTAATGCTTGTAGTGAACACTTAGTTTCAATTTCAAAACTAAATGATGAAGTGGCTAGTCTTAATGCTCAACTTAAGACTAGCAAGAGTGAAGTTGATAAAATAAAATTTGCAAGGAATGCCTACACAGTGGGTAGACACCCCTCAATTAAGGATGGTCTTGGCTTCAAGAGAGAGGCCAAGAACTTAACAAGCCATAAGGCTCCCATCTTCGTCAAGGAGAAAGGGAAGGCCCCTATGGCTAGTAGTGCTAAAAGGAACCATGCTTTCTTGTACCATGATAGGAGACATGCTAGAAATGCTTATAATGATTTTGATTCACATGTTTATGATTCTCATGCCATGTTTGCTTCTAGTTCTTCCTATAAGCATGATAGAGAAATGTGTAGGAGAAATGTTGTGCATATGCCTAGGAGAAATTTTGCTCATGTTCCTAGAAAAGTTGTGAACAAACCTTCTACCATTTATTATGCTTGCAATGTTCCCTTTGCTATTTGTAGAAAGGGTAAGAAAGTAATTGCTAGGAAGTTAGGGGCAAAATGCAAGGGAGACAAAACTTGCATTTGGGTCCCTAAGGAAATTTGCACTAACCTTGTAGGACCCAACAAGAGTTGGGTACCTAAGTCCCAAGCCTAAATTTGCCTTGCAGGTTTATGCATCCGGGGGATCAAGCTGGATTATCGACAGCGGATGCACAAACCATATGACGGGGGAGAAGAAGATGTTCACTTCCTACGTCAAGAATAAGGATTCCCAGGATTCAATTATATTCGGTGATGGGAATCAAGGCAAGGTAAAAGGGTTAGGTAAAATTGCAATTTCTAATGAGCATTCTATCTCTAATGTATTTTTAGTAGAGAGTCTTGGATATAATTTGCTATCTGTTAGTCAATTATGTCATATGGGGTATAACTGTCTATTTACAAATGTAGATGTGTCTGTCTTTAGAAGAAGTGATGGTTCACTAGCTTTTAAGGGTGTACTAGACGGCAAACTTTATTTAGTTGATTTTGCAAAAGAAGAGGCCGGTCTAGATGCATGCTTAATAGCTAAGACTAGCATGGGCTGGCTGTGGCATCGCCGCTTAGCACATGTGGGGACGAAGAACCTTCACAAGCTTCTAAAGGGAGAACACGTGATAGGTTTGACTAACGTGCATTTCGAAAAAGATAGACCTTGTGCAGCTTGTCAAGCAGGTAAACAAGTGGGAGGAGCGCATCACAGCAAGAATGTGATGACCACTTCAAGACCCCTGGAGCTGCTACATATGGACCTCTTCGGACCTGTCGCCTATCTGAGCATAGGAGGGAGTAAGTATGGTTTAGTTATTGTTGATGACTTTTCCCGCTTCACTTGGGTATTCTTTTTGCAGGATAAGTCTGAAACCCAAGGGACCCTCAAGCGCTTCCTCAGGAGAGCTCAAAATGAGTTTGAGCTCAAGGTGAAGAAGATAAGGAGCGACAACGGGTCCGAATTCAAGAACCTTCAAGTGGAGGAATTTCTTGAGGAGGAAGGGATCAAGCACGAGTTCTCCGCTCCCTACACACCACAGCAAAATGGTGTGGTAGAGAGGAAGAACAGGACGCTAATCGATATGGCGAGGACAATGCTTGGAGAATTCAAGACCCCCGAGTGTTTTTGGTCGGAAGCCGTGAACACGGCTTGCCACGCCATCAACAGGGTCTACCTTCATCACCTCCTCAAGAAGACTTCGTATGAGCTTCTAACCGGTAACAAACCCAATGTATCTTACTTTCGTGTATTTGGGAGCAAGTGCTACATTCTAGTGAAGAAAGGTAGAAATTCTAAGTTTGCTCCCAAAGCTGTAGAAGGGTTTTTGTTAGGTTATGACTCAAATACAAAGGCGTATAGAGTCTTCAACAAATCATCGGGTTTGGTTGAAGTCTCTAGCGACGTTGTATTTGATGAGACTAATGGCTCTCCAAGAGAGCAAGTTGTTGATTGTGATGATGTAGATGAAGAAGATGTTCCGACGGCCGCTATACGGACCATGGCGATTGGAGAAGTACAGCCACAGGAACAAGATGAACGAGATCAACCTTCTTCGTCAACTATGGTGCATCCCCCAACCGAAGATGACGAACAGGTACCTCAAGTGGAGGCGCTTGATCAAGGGGGAGCACAAGATGATCAAGTAATGGAGGAAGAAGCGCAACCGGCACCTCCAACCCAAGTTCGAGCGATGATTCAAAGGGATCATCCCGTCGATCAAATTCTGGGTGACATTAGCAAGGGAGTAACTACTCGATCTCGATTAGTTAATTTTTGTGAGCATTACTCCTTTGTCTCTTCTATTGAGCCTTTCAGGGTAGAGGAGGCCTTGCTAGATCCGGATTGGGTATTGGCCATGCAGGAGGAGCTCAACAACTTCAAGCGCAATGAAGTTTGGACACTGGTGCCTCGTCCGAAGCAAAATATTGTGGGAACCAAGTGGGTGTTCCGCAACAAACAGGACGAGCACGGGGTGGTGACGAGGAACAAGGCTCGACTTGTGGCAAAAGGTTATGCCCAAGTCGCAGGTTTGGACTTTGAGGAGACTTTCGCTCCTGTGGCTAGGCTAGAGTCCATTCGTATCTTGCTAGCATATGCCGCTCACCATTCTTTCAGGTTGTACCAAATGGATGTGAAGAGCGCTTTCCTCAACGGGCCAATCAAGGAGGAAGTGTACGTGGAGCAACCCCCTGGCTTCGAGGATGAACGGTACCCCGACCACGTGTGTAAGCTCTCTAAGGCGCTCTATGGACTTAAGCAAGCCCCAAGAGCATGGTATGAATGCCTTAGAGACTTTTTAACTGCTAATGCTTTCAAGGTTGGGAAAGCCGATCCAACTCTTTTTACAAAGACATGTGATGGTGATTGGTTTGTGTGCCAAATTTATGTCGATGACATAATATTTGGTTCTACTAACCAAAAGTCTTGTGAAGAGTTTAGCAGGGTGATGACGCAGAAATTCGAGATGTCGATGATGGGCGAGTTGAACTACTTCCTTGGGTTCCAAGTGAAGCAACTCAAGGACGGCACCTTCATCTCCCAAACGAAGTACACGCAAGATCTGCTAAAGCGGTTTGGGATGAAGGACGCCAAGCCCGCAAAGACTCCTTTGTTGAGGTCGGTGTGTCCGTCGGTCCCCATCCGTTGCCCTATCCACCGCCGAGGCCGAGTACGTTGCCGCAGGTCAGTGTTGCGCGCAACTACTTTGGATGAGGCAAACCCTCCGGGACTTTGGCTACAATCTGAGCAAAGTCCCACTCCTATGTGACAATGAGAGTGCTATCCGCATGGCGGAGAATCCTGTTGAGCACAGCCGCACAAAGCACATAGACATCCGGCATCACTTTTTGAGAGACCACCAGCAAAAGGGAGATATCGAAGTGTTTCATGTTAGCACCGAGAACCAGCTAGCCGATATCTTCACTAAGCCTCTAGATGAGAAGACCTTTTGCAGGTTGCGTAGTGAGCTAAATGTCATAGATTCGCGGAACCTGGATTGAATTGTAGCATACATGTACTTATGCTTTTGATCATGTTCCTTTTTGCATTTTGTTGCTTATTATGGTGCTCAAGTTGTACAAACACTCCCTGGACCTCACAAGTCCGTTGCAAAGTGGTGCACATGTTTAGGGGGAGATGTGTTACAACTTGACCCTTTGCGACTAACCATGTGCTTGAGTTTGATAATTTAGTCTCGAAGGAGGATTGAAAGGGAAAAGGTGGACTTGGACCATGCAAGACTTCCACTGCACTCCGATGAGAGGGTAACTAATTCCAAGTTCATCTCATGAAATCTAATTGCCATTTGCTCTTAATTGAAGACTTTGGAAAGGCAATGGGGTTAAAAGGCCAAGATTGATCCCGTTTTGGTGCTTCATGCCAAAGGGGGAGAAAATAAAGGCCAAAGTGATAAATGGATCAGCTACCACTTGAGAGATTTTTGAAAATAGTAGAATAGAGTTTTTTGTTGTGTCAAAAGGCTTTTATTATCTCGTATTATCTCTATTGTCAAAAGTTGGCTTCTTGTGGGGAGAGGTGTTGATTATGGGAAATAGGGGGAGTTTTTGAAATTTTTGATCAATCTCGTTTGGAATGACTCTCTTTATGCCTCAACATGTGTGTTTGACATAGAAATAGAGATTTGAGTTTGATTTGCAAAAACAAACCAAGTGGTGGCAAAGGATGATCCATATATGCCAAAATTGAATCAAAACCAATTTGAGTTTTTATTTGAAGTGATTTTGCACTTGTTCTAGTTGCTTTATGTTGTGTTGGCATAAATCACCAAAAAGGGGGAGATTGAAAGGGAAATGTGCCCTTGGGCCATTTCTAAGTATTTTGGTGATTGAGTGTCAACACAAGTGCTTAAATGTGAATCAATACCCATGGATGAACAAAGTGCAAATCTAGAGCAAAGGTATGTTTCTAAGTCTTAGTACATTGGTTTTGTGTACTAATATACTTGTCTAAGTATTAGAAACAGGAAGAAGAAGAAGAGAAGAAAGTTGGCTATGTACAGCCAACTGGCTGTTTCGGTCAGGGGCACCGGACTGTCCGGTGGTGCACCGGACAGTGTCCGGTGCGCCAGGCTATCTCGGCCGAAGAGGCCGCTCTCGGGAATTTGCTGACGGCGTACGGCTAAAATTCACCGGACTGTCCGGTGTGCACCGGACTGTCCGGTGAGCCAACGGTCGGCCAGGGCCAACGGTCGGCCGCGCGATCCGCGTGGGACACGTGGCCGAGCCAACGGTCGGAAGGGGGCACCGGACTGTCCGGTGTGCACCGGACATGTCCGGTGCGCCAACGACTCCCGCATCTGCAACGGTCGGCTTCGCCATTTAAGGAAAGGAATCGGGCACCGGACACTGTCCGGTGTGCACCGGACTGTCCGGTGCGCCCGATGACAGAAGGCAAAGATGGCCTTCCAGATTTGTTCTCAACGGCTCCTAGCTGCCTTGGGGCTATAAAAGGGACCCCTAGGCGCATGGAGAAACACACCAAGCAACTCTTGAGCATTCTTGATCATCCACACTCAGTCTTTGCGCATCCGTTTGTGATTCTAAGTGATTCGAGCTCTGTTCTTGTGAGAAACTGTGAGATAGTCTTTGAGCTCGAATCTTGGCCGTGTGTGTGCGTGTTTCGCTGTGGATTTGTGTGTGTTGCTTCCCTCCCTTACTCCGTGTTTCTTTGTGAATCTTAAGTGTAAGGGCGAGAGACTCCAATTTGTGGAGATTCCTCGCGAGTGGGATAAAGATAAGCAAGGCATAACATCGTGGTATTCAAGTGGGTCTTTGGACCGCTTGAGAGGGGTTGATTGCAACCCTCGTCCGTTGGGACGCCACAACGTGGAGTAGGCAAGTTCTGTACTTGGCCGAACCACGGGATAAATCACCGTGTCTCCTCTGTGTTAAATTCTCTGTGATAGTCGTATTGTGCAAGATCTCCTCTTTAGCCACTTGGCAATTATTGTGCTAACCCTTAACAAGTTTTTGTGGCTATAAGTTAAGCTTTTACAGGATCACCTATTCACCCCCCTCTAGGTGCTCTCACCCTTCCGCCCGTTGGTCTGGGCAAAAGTGGGGGGTCGCTTGTAACCGCTGGGCGGTCGCGTGCACCGCGCGCGGCGGTTTGGCTTCTTCTGCTCTGAGCCGGTTTGCATGACATGCGGGACCCAGCCCCCGAGCCGCAGGGGAGGGCCTTGGAGCGTGTTGGAGAAGACTCAGCCCGTGGCGTTTGGGGGCGCACGTAGGGAGAGTTGCCTTTAAAAGGAGGGCGACCCCTTTCGGAAGGCAACCATGTCTTCTTCCTCCCTTATGCGTCGTGTCTTTCCATCTTCCAAGCCCCCGGATGGGGGGTATCCACCGTCTTTCCGCCTCCTTGCTGGAGGGACGCAACTCCGTGGGAGTTGGTACCTTTCAGCCATCGTTCGGCTTCAAGGATTTTCATCATGCAGCCCGGCCGCACCCCTCCACCGGCGGTCACCCAAGATGGTGACCTCCGGCTTGATGGTGGGGGAAAGCGAGCCGGGCTGCGGCCTCTACCCCTCCCTCGGCCTCAAGGATTTTCGTCATCCAGGCCAAGATGGAGGATGAGGCGAGTTGAGGTCGGCCCCCGCGTGGGCGGCGGCCCGCTCCTTCACTCAGTGATCAGAGGGAAGGGCGGTCGTCGTCCGTGGCGCTGGCAGCTGTACCGTGTCTGGTTCTCGGACGCGAGTGGCTTCGAAGCCGCTCGCGGCGCCGGCGTCCGCCACGGCAGCTTGAAGAGGTTCTTCTGCCGGCGAGACAGCCAAGGCTGGCCACGGACCGACCTTCAACTCTGCAGACTTCTGCCCGCCCTTGCCTCACAAGTTTTGGCATGGGCGGGGGCCTCCTGGCAGCGGCATTCAACCTGAGGTCAGTGTTGCCGCTGTTCGGCCCCCCGGAGCAGAAGTCGTCGTCGTCGCCGCTGCTGGAGCAGGTGACGGCGCGCCGTTCGTCGGCCTTCCGTCGCTCCGCAGGCCTTCCCCCTCGGAGTGGGGTTGTTCGTACCTGCGGAGGGGGAACCGGAGTTCCATTTGTAATGGCACTTCGAATGCCAGTGTTTTTGTTCATTGTGGTTGTCGAGGCCTGAACATGTATGTAATTTCGGCACGGAGCCGTGTTTTTTCCTTATTTTCGAGCGCTAAGTCTCGCCTGTTGATTATCTGAAATGCTTCACCAAGCATGAGTCGCCCCGTGTCAAGGTGACGAGTGAGGTATCCGTATCCCGGAGGCGTAGGAGTCCCTCGGCTCGATCGGCCTTGTTGTCTGAGGCTCCTCTAGCTCAGTTAAAGGGACCCCTTGGCCGCTCTTCGATGAGCCGAGGCCAGGGGTAGCGATATCAGTACGAACAGAGGCGGAATTGGCTCGAAAATGGGAACCTGGTTGGCCGGAGCCTAGCCGGGTTGCCCGTCAGCGGGGCTGACGCTGGAGTTGATCAGCCGAGGCCTCGGGTCGGGCTGGCGCCCTTGGAAGATGGTTGGCCGAGGCCCCAGGGGTAACCGGCTGAGCCGCCTGCTCAGGCCGGATTCCCGGAGAAGTCCCCGGACCGCGTCGCCGTCCGAGGCTGGGTCGGATCTCGCTGAAGGCGTCGTCGATGCCGAGGGTGCTACAGCCCCCTTCCAGCGTGAAGATCCGAGCCTGCAGGATCAGATGGTCTTGTAGCGTGTGCCTTCTGCGGCCGCCGAGGCCAGAAAACACACCCTCGCTGCGTTGTAAAGCCGCGTCTCTTTTCCTCTTATTCCGAGCATCTGGACTTTCCGTCGGTAACAGGGATGTTTGTGTGGGCGAGAGTTGCTTCTCGCGGAAGGTGATGAGTGAGGTATCCGTATCCCAGAGGCGTGGGAGTCCCTCGGCTCGGTCGGCCTTGCCGCTTACGCGTACTTTCGCCCGTCCACGAGGCCCTGTCACCGATTCAGTCGAGAAGGCTTGAAGGACCGCCTCGGCAGAAGAGCTTCCGAACGTGAAGACTTGTTCGGTCCGCGGAATCACTTTATCCGAACGCGAGTTACTTATCGCAGAAGGTGATGAGTGAGGTATCCGTATCCCGGAGGCGTAGGAGTCCCTCGGCTCGGTCAGCCTTGGCTGCTTACGTGTACTCCGTCGTTTCCAGGATCCGCTTTTCGAAGTAGTCAAAAAGCACGAAAGAAATTCTGCTAAAAAGAGATCCTTTTTCGAGGAAAATTTCGACGCGGAGGGGGTCTCCCCCCTTTTAGCCCCCGAGGGAGGGTCGGGCTTTGCCGAGGCGAGGCCGACCCTTCCTTGATGACTAAACTTTGCGTGGGTGCGAGGTATATGAGCAACTTGAAAACATCTTAAGGGTAGAAGCGACGTAGTTGTTTGATGTTCCAAGCATTGCCGTAGATCTCGCCTTGATTGTTGGCCAGCTTGTATGTTCCGGGCTTCAGGACTTTGGCGATGACGAATGGCCCCTCCCAGGGGGGCGTGAGCTTGTGCCTCCCTCGGGCATCTTGCCGCAGTCGAAGCACCAGATCGCCCACCTGGAGGTCTCGGGACCGGACCCCTCGGGCGTGGTAGCGTCGCAGGGACTGCTGGTACCGCGCCGAGTGTAGTAAGGCCTTGTCCCGAGCCTCTTCCAGCTGGTCCAGCGATTCTTCTCGGCTAGCTTGGTTGCTTTGATCGTTGTAGGCCCTCGTCCTCGGGGAGCCGTATTCCAGGTCAGTGGGTAAGATGGCCTCGGCCCCGTAGACCAGGAAGAACGGCGTGAAACCCGTGGCTCGGCTCGGCGTCGTCCTCAGGATCCAGACCACCGAGGGGAGTTCCTTCATCCATCGCTTGCTGAACTTGTTGAGGCCGTTGTAAATCCGAGGCTTGAGCCCTTGTAGAATCATGTCGTTGGCACGCTCTACTTGCCCATTCGACATGGGATGAGCCACGGCAGCCCAGTCCACCCGGATGTGGTGATCCTCGCAAAAATCCAAGAATTTTCTGCCGATGAACTGGGTACCGTTGTCGGTGATGATGGAGTTTGGGACCCCGAAGCGATGGATGATGTTGGTGAAGAACGCCACCGCCTGCTCGGACCTGATGCTGTTCAGGGGTCGGACCTCGATCCACTTGGAGAATTTGTCGATGGCGACCAGCAGGTGCGTGTAGCCCCCGAGCGCCTTCTGCAAGGGACCGACGAGGTCCAGACCCCATAGAGCGAAGGGCCAGGTGATGGGTATCGTCTGTAGAGCCTGAGCGGGCAGGTGGGTCTGCTTCGCATAGAATTGGCACCCTTCGCAGGTGCGGACAATTCTAGTGGCGTCAGCCACCGGCGTTGGCCAGTAGAAGCCTTGCCGGAAGGCATTCCCGACAAGGGCTCGAGGCGCTGCATGATGGCCGTAAGCCCCCGAGTGTATTTCTTGCAGGAGTTCCTGACCTTCGGCGATGGAGATGCATCACTGGAGGATGCCCGAGGGGCTCCGGTGGTAGAGCTCCTCCTCATCGCCCAGCAAGACGAACGACTTGGCGCGTCGAGCTACCCGCCGAGCCTCGGCTTGGTCGAGGGGTAGCTCTCCCTGGCGAAGATATCGCAGGTACGGGGCCTGCCAATTTCGATCAGGCGTGGCCCCGCTCTGCTCCTCCTTGACGTGCAGCGCCTCGGCCCCTGGGGCCGAGGGTACCTCGGGCCAAACCGAGGGCGCCTCGGGCTGAGCCGAGGGTGCCTCGGGCTCGGGCGAGTCGCCGACCTTGACGGAGGGTTGGTGCAGATCCCGAGAGAGGACGTCCGGGGGGACCGTCGTTCGCCCCGAGGCTATTTTAGCCAGCTCGTCTGCAGTCTCGTTGTAGCGCCGAGCGATGTGGTTGAGCTCGAGCCCGAAGAACTTGTCTTCCAGGCGCCGAACCTCATCGCAGTAGGCCTCCATCTTCGGGTCGCGGCAGTGGGAGTTCTTCATGACTTGGTCGATGACGAGCTGCGAGTCACCGCGGGCGTCGAGGCGTCTGACCCCTAGCTCGATGGCGATCCGCAACCCGTTGACCAGAGCTTCGTACTCGGCCACATTGTTGGACGCCGGGAAATGGAGGCGTAGCACGTAGCGTAGGTGCTTCCCGAGGGGTGAGATGAAGAGCAGGCCCGCGCCGGCTCCCGTCTTCATCAGCGACCCGTCGAAAAACATGGTCCAGAGCTCCGGTTGGATCGGAGCCGTCGGCAGCTGGGTGTCGACCCATTCAGCTACGAAGTCCGCCAACACCTGGGACTTGATGGCTTTCCGAGGGGCGAACGAGATCGTTTCGCCCATGATTTCCACTGCCCACTTTGCGATCCTGCCCGAGGCCTCTCGGCACTGGATGACCTCCCCTAGGGGGAAGGATGACACCACAGTTACCGGATGAGACTCGAAGTAGTGTCGTAACTTCCGCCTTGTCAGGATCACAACATACAGCAGCTTCTAAACTTGCGGGTAGCGGATCTTGGTCTCGGACAATACTTCGCTGACGAAGTAGACTGGCCTCTGAACGGGCAATGCATGCCCTTC
The DNA here is from genome assembly GCF_902167145.1 of Zea mays. NCBI lineage: Eukaryota > Viridiplantae > Streptophyta > Magnoliopsida > Poales > Poaceae > Zea > Zea mays. The sequence continues at coordinate 261,516,726 of NC_050096.1, read as the reverse complement.
TTCTTGCCTCTCGACTACAATCGCGGCGCTAACCACCTGAGTGGTAGCGGCGACGTAGACCAAGAGGGCTTCTCCATCACCTGGGGGTACCAAGACAGGCGCCTTTGTAAGGAGCGCCTTCAGGTTCCCGAGGGCTTCCTCGGCCTCAGGGGTCCAAGCGAAACTCTCGGCCTTCCTTAAGAGGCGGTACAGAGGTAGACCTCTTTCGCCGAGGCGTGAGATGAAGCGGCTCAGGGCCGCGAGGCATCCCATGACCCTCTGTACGCTTTTTAAGTCCTTGATGGGTCCCATGCTGGTGATAGCTGCGATCTTCTCCGGGTTGGCTTCGATGCCTCGCTCGGAGACGATGAACCCCAGGAGCATGCCTCGGGGCACCCCGAAGACACACTTCTCAGGATTGAGCTTGACTCCTTTCGCCTTGAGACATCGGAATGTCACTCCAAGGTCGGAGAGGAGGTCGGAAGCCTTCCTTGTCTTGACTATGATGTCATCGACGTAGGCCTCGACTGTGCGACCGATGTGTTCGCCGAACACATGGTTCATGCACCGCTGGTACGTCGCGCCCGCATTCCTCAGACCGAACGGCATGGTGACATAGCAGTACATGCCGAACGGCGTGATGAAAGAAGTCGCGAGTTGGTCGGACTCTTTCATCCGGATCTGGTGATACCCTGAGTAGGCATCGAGGAAGGACAGGGTTTCGCACCCAGCAGTGGAATCCACGATTTGATCGATGCGAGGCAGAGGGTAGGGAACCTTCGGACATGCTTTGTTGAGACCAGTGTAGTCTACACACATCCGCCATTTCCCCCCTTTTTTCCTCACAAGCACAGGGTTGGCAAGCCATTCGGGATGAAATACCTCTTTGATGAACCCCGCTGCCATTAGCTTGTGGATCTCCTCGCCTATCGCTCTGCGCTTCTCCTCGTCGAATCGGCGCAGAGGCTGCCTGACGGGTCGGGCTCCGGCCCGAATATCCAGCGAGTGCTCGGCGACATCCCTCGGTATGCCGGGCATGTCCGAGGGACTCCACGCAAAGACGTCGGCGTTTGCGCGGAGAAAGTCGACGAGCACTGCTTCCTATTTGGGGTCAAGCCCGGAACCAATCTGGATCTGCTTGGAGGTGTCGCCACTGGGGTCGAGTGGGACGGCCTTAACCATCTCCGCTGGCTCGAAGTTGCCGGCATGACGCTTCACGTCTGGCACCTCTTTGGAGAGGTTCTCCAGGTCGGCGATGAGGGCCTTGGACTCGGCGAGGGCCTCGGCGTACTCCACGCACTCCACGTCGCATTCGAACACGTGTTTGTACGTGGGGCCGACGGTGATGACCCCGTTGGGGCCCGGCATCTTGAGCTTCAGGTAGGTGTAGTTGGGGACAGCCATGAACTTCGCGTAGCATGGCCTTCCCAGTACCGCGTGGTAGGTTCCTCGGAACCCGACCACCTCGAACGTCAAGGTCTCCCTTCGGAAGTTGGAGGGCGTTCCGAAGCAGACGGGGAGGTCGAGTCGTCCGAGGGGCTGGACGCGCTTCCCAGGGATGATCCCGTGGAAGGGCGCAGCGCCTGCTCGGACGGAGGACAGATCGACCGCAGGAGCTTGAGGGTCTCGGCGTAGATGATGTTGAGGCAGCTGCCCCCATCCATCAGGACCTTGGTGAGCCTGACGTTGCCGACGATGGGGTCGACGACGAGCGGGTATTTCCCCGGACTCGGCACATGGTCGGGGTGGTCAGCCTGGTCGAAGGTGATGGGCTTGTCGGACCAGTCTAGGTAGACTGGCGCCGCCACCTTCACCGAGCAGACCTCCCGGCGCTCTTGCTTGCGATGCCGAGCCGAGGTATTCGCCGCATGCCCACCGTAGATCATGAAGCAGTCGCGGACCTCGGGGAACTCTCCTGCTTGGTGATCTTCTTTCTTGTCGTCGTCGTGGGCCCTGCCACCCTCCGCGGGTGGCCCGGCCCTGTGGAAGTGGCGCCGAAGCATGACGCACTCCTCGAGAGTGTGCTTAACGGGCCCCTGATGGTAGGGGCACGGCTCCTTGAGCATCTTGTCGAAGAGGTTAGCACCTCCGGGGGGCTTCCGAGGGTTCTTGTACTCGGCGGCGGCGACAAGGTCCGCGTCAGCGGCGTCACGTTTCGATTGCGACTTCTTCTTGCCCTTCTTCTTGGCGCCGCGTGGAGTAGACGCCTCGGGAGCCTCTTCCGATGGGCGGCCCTGGGGCTGCTTGTCCTTTCGGAAGATAGCCTCAACCGCCTCCTGGCCAGAGGCGAACTTGGTGGCGATGTCCATCAGCTCGCTCGCCCAGGTGGGGGTCTTGCGACCCAATTTACTCACCAGGTCGCGGCAGGTGGTGCCGGCAAGGAACGCGCCGATGACATCCGAGTCGGTGATGTTGGGCAGCTCGGTGCGCTGCTTCGAGAATCGCCGGATGTAGTCCCGGAGCCACTCTCCCGGCTGTTGCCGGCAGCTCCGAAGGTCCCAGGAATTTCCGGGGCGCACGTACGTGCCCTGGAAATTGTCGGCGAAGGCTTGGACCTAGTCGTCCCAGTTGGAGATCTGCCCCGGAGGCAGGTGCTCCAGCCAGGCGCGAGCAGTGTCGGAGAGGAACAGGGGAAGGTTGCGGATGATGAGGTTGTCGTCGTCCGTTCCACCCAGTTGGCAGGCCAGGCGGTAGTCCGCGAGCCACAGTTCCGGCCTCGTTTCCCCCGAGTACTTTGTGATAGTAGTCGGGGGTCGGAACCGGGTCGGGAACGGCGCCCGTCGGATGGCCCGACTGAAGGCCTGCGGACCGGGTGGTTCGGGCGAGGGACTCCGATCCTCCTCGCTGTCGTAGCGCCCCCACGCCTGGGGTGGTAGCCTCGGCGCACCCTTTCGTCGAGGTGGGCCCGACGGTCGCGTCGATGGTGCTCGTTGCCGAGGTGGCCCGGGGCCGCAGGCGCGGTGTTGCGCGTGCGCCCGGTGTAGACCGAGGCTTCCCGCATAAATCGGGAAGTCGCGGCGTGAGGCTCCGAGGGGTATCCCTGCCTTCGGGAGGCAGTGCTCTCGGCCCATCGGGCCGCAGCGCCTTCCAGGAGATTCTTGAGCTCTCCCTGGATTCGCCGACCCTCGGTGGTTGATGGCTCCGGCATCGTGCGGAGGAGCATCGCTGCGGCTGCCAGGTTCTGACCAACCCCGCTGGATGCGGGCGGCGGCCTGAGCCTGACATCGTTGGCGACGCGGTGCTGGAGACCTTGGGGCAGGTGACGTATTTCTCCGGCCGGGGGTTGGCCCGCCCACGCCTGCCCGACATCCCGGCAGATCGTCTCAAGCGCCCTGTTCCCTCGTCGAGCCTGGCCTGCGCCCCGCGGACTTGCTCGAGCTGTGGGTCGTGACCCCCCGCCGGAACGGGGACCACAGCTAGCTCCCGCGGGATGTCGGCGCGAGGCGCTGGCCTAGGAAAATCACCATCCTCCGGCGTGCCAAGATGGTTGCCTTCGGAGGGATCCCCTAGCTCGATGTGGAAACATTCGCGGCTTGGGCCGCAGTCCTCGTCGTCAAGGCTGTGGCTTCCGTCGGAACAGTCGGAGAGGCAGTAGTCACATGCGGTCATGAAGTCCCGCATGGCACTGGGGTTGCCAAATCCAGAGAAATCCCAACAGATGCTGGGATCGTCATCTTCCTCGGACCCAGAGGGCCCGTAGGTCGAGACGTCCGTCAATCGGTCCCAAGGCGACCGCATACGAAACCCCAGTGGGGTTGCACTCGCCTCAATGAGAGCGCCCGCCAAAGCGAGGTCGCTTGGCGGGTTGAGGCCGAGTCGAAATGACGTAAGATGGGAGTTAGTCAGTACCTTTTGGTCGACGAGGAGCGACGTAGTCACATCGGGGACTGGTTGCACCGTCGTCTCAGGTACGAGGGTGATGTCCTGCAAGCTCTCCGCGAGTGCGCCGGCGTCGTCTTCGTGCTCGGGATCAGCGTGTCGCGGGGGGACGGCGCCTGCCTTCGTCTCGAACGTGAGGTCGACGCCCGGCGTGCCCTCCGTTGGGGCGCTGGGAACGTCGATTCGCTCGACGGTCGACGAAGCGCGGCCTCCCGCTTGGCCTTGGTTGCCCCGCCTCCTCCTCCGTTGGCGGGGGAGAGGACGGGGCGAGCTCGAACGTTGTTCTTCCACCACGCGGGGAAGATGTCATCGGTTCCGCCGCCGGTGGGCGGGTTGTCGGCCGCCATTGTCGTTGTCGCGCGGCGGTGGAAGGAGTATCATGTCGTAGCCGCCGTCGAACGACATGAACTCGAGACTCCCGAAACGGAGCACCGTCCCGGGCCGGAGAGGTTGCTGGAGACTGCCCATTTGGAGCTTGACGGGAAGCTGTTCGTCAGCACGCAGCGTGCCCCTACCTGGCGCGCCAACTGTCGGCGTTTCGAGACCGGGGGGTCCCCGAGCCGACGAGTGAGTGTGCCGCGTGCCCCAGCCCAGATGGGTCGAGCGCGTGGGCGAGCGCGAAGGGGGGAGAAGCGAGGTGGTCGGAGACGGGCGTGAGAGAGGTGGAGATCCCGCGGCCTTCGTGTTCGTCCCGCGCCCAGGTCGGGTGCGCTTGCAGTAGGGAGGTTACAAGCGTCCACGCGGGTGAGGGAAGCGAGCGGCCCTGAGAGAGTGCCTGTCCCGTCCTCGTCCCGCACGGCCAACCTTCTCTAAGAAGGCCCTGGTCCTTCCTTTTATAGGCGTAAGGAGAGGATCCAGGTGTACAATGGGGGTGTAGCAGAGTGCTACGTGTCTAGCGGAGGGAGAGCTAGCGCCCTAAGTACATGCCAATGTGGCAGCCGGAGAGATCTTGGCACCGTGCTGGCGTGATGTCGTGGCTGTCGGAGGAGCAACGGAGCCTAGCGGAGGGACAGCTGTCGGAGCGGTCGAGTCCTTGCTGACGTCCACCTGCTTCCGTAAGAGAGCTGAGAGCCGCCGTCGTCACAGAGCTTGTGGGGCGCCATCATCGCCCATCTGGCGGAGCTAGCCAGATGGGACACCGGTCTTGTTCTCCATGACCCGAGTCGGCTCGGGGTAGGATGATGATGGCGCTTCCTGTTGACGTGGCGGGCCTGTGCCCTAGGTCGGGCGACGTGGGGGCTCCTCCGAAGCCGGGGTCGAGTCTGTCTTCCGTGGCCGAGGCCGAGCCCGAGCCCCCGGGTCGGGCGAGGCGGAGATCGTTCGGCAGAGGCCCGGGCGGAGTCCGAGCCCTGGGGTCGGGCGAAGCGGAGTTCGTCGTCTTCCGGGTCTTAGCCCGAGTTCGAGCCCTGGGGTCGGGCGGAGCGGAGTTCGCCGTCTTCCGGGTCTTAGCCCGAGTCCGAGCCCTGGGGTCGGGCGGAGCGGAGTTCGTCGTCTTCCGGGTCTGAGCCCGAGTCCGAGCCCTGGGGTCGGGCGGAGCGGAGTTCGCCGTCTTCCGGGTCTTAGCCCGAGTCCGAGCCCTGGGGTCGGGCGGAGCGGAGTTCGCCGTCTTCCGGGGCTGAGCCCGAGTCCGAGCCCTGGGTCGGGCGGAGCGGAGCTTCCTATGGCGCCTTTGGCAAGGCCTGACTGCCTATCAGACTCACTCTGTTGAGTGGCACTGCAGTCGGAGTGGCGCAGGCGGCGCTGTCCTTCTGTCAGACCGGTCAGTGGTGCGGCGGAGTGACGACGGTCACTTCGGCTCTGCCGGGGGGCGCGCGTCAGGATAAAGGTGTCAGGCCACCTTTGCGTTAAATGCTCCTGCAACTCGGTCAGTCGGTGCGGCGATTTGGTCAGGGTTGCTTCTCAGCGAAGCCAAGGCCTCGGGCGAGCCGGAGATGCGTCCACCGTAAAAAGGGGGGCCTCGGGCGAGACGGAAGTCCCTCGAGGTCGGCTGCCCTTGGCCGAGGCTAGGCTCGGGCGAAGCGTGATCGAGTCACTCGTATGGACTGATCCCTGACTTAATCGCACCCATCAGGCCTCTGCAGCTTTATGCTGATGGGGGTTACCAGCTGAGAATTAGGCGTCTTGAGGGTACCCCTAATTATGGTCCCCGACAACTGGGTGCCGTTGTCGGTGATGATGGAGTTCGGGACCCCAAAGCGATGGATGATGTTGGTGAAGAACGCCACCGCCTGTTCGGACCTGATGCTGTTTAGGGGTCGGACCTCGATCCACTTGGAGAATTTGTCGATGGCGACCAGCAGGTGCATGTAGCCCTCGGGTGCCTTCTGCAAGGGACCGACGAGGTCCAGACCCCCACACAGCAAACGACCAGGTGATGGATATTGTCTGCAGAGCCTGAGCGGGCAGATGGGTCTGCCTTGCGTAGAATTGACACCCTTGGCAGGTGCGGATAATTCTAGTGGCGTCGGCCACCGCGGTCGGCCAGTAGAAACCTTGTCGGAAAGCGTTTCCAACAAGGGCTCGAGGCGCTGCATGGTGACCGCAAGCCCCCGAGTGTATTTCTTGTAAGAGCTCCTGGCCTTCGGCGATGGATATGCATCGCTGGAGGATGCCTGAGGGGCTGCGGTGGTAGAGCTTCTTCTCGTCCCCCAGCAAGACGAACGACTTGGCGCGCCGCGCCAGTCGCCGAGCTTCGGCTTGGTTGAGGGGCAGCTCTCCTTAGTGGAGATATTGCAGGTATGGGGTCTGCCAGTCTCGATTAGGCGGGACCCCATTCCGCTCTTACTCGACGCGCAGTGCCTCACCTTTGGGGACCGAGGGTGCCTCGGGCTGAGCCGAGGGCCCCTCGGGCAGAGCCGAAGGTGCATCGTGCTGGGTCGAGGCCTTCTCGGGCTCGGGCGTGTCGTCGGTCTTGACTGAGGGTTGATGTAGGTCTCGGGAGAAGACGTCCGGGGGAACCATTGTCCGCCCCGAGGCTATCTTAGCCAGCTCGTCCGCAGTCTCGTTGTATCATCGGGCGATGTGGTTGAGCTCGAGCTCGTAGAACTTGTCCTTCAGGCGCCGAACCTCATCGCAGTAGGCTTCCATCTTCGGGTCGTGGCAGTGGGAGTTCTTCATGACTTGGTCAATGACAAGCTGCGAGTCGCCGCGAGCGTCGAGGCGTCGGACCCCTAGCTCGATGGCGATGCGCAACCCGTTGACCAGAGCCTCATACTCAGCCACGTTGTTGGACGCCGGGAAAGGGAGGCGCAGCACGTAGCGAAGGTGCTTTCCGAGGGGCGAGATGAAGAGCAGGCCCGCGCCTGTCCCTGTTTTCATCAGCGACCCGTCGAAAAACATGGTCCAGAGTTCCGGTTGGATCGGAGCTGTCGGAAGCTGGGTGTCGACCCATTCAGCCACAAAGTTCGCCAAGACTTGGGACTTGATGGCCTTCCGAGGGGCGAACGAGATTGTCATGCCCATGATTTCCACCGCCCACTTTGCAATCCTACCCTAGGCCTCTCGGCACTGGATGATCTCCCCCAGGGGGAAGGATGACACCACAGTCACCGAATGAGACTCGAAGTAGTGTCGCAACTTCCGCCGCGTCAGGATCACCGCGTACAGCAGCTTCTGAATTTGTGGGTAGCGGATCTTGGTCTCGGACAGTACCTCACTGATGAAGTAGACCAGCCTCTGGACGGGCAATGCATGCCCCTCTTCTCGTCTCTCAACCACGATCGTGGCGCTGACCACCTGAGTGGTAGCGGCGACGTAGATCAAGAGGGCTTCTCCGGCAGCGGGGGGCACCAAGATGGGCGCGTTCGTGAGGAGCGCCTTCAGGTTCCCGAGGGCTTCCTCAGCCTCTAGGGTCCAAGTGAAGCACTCGACCTTTCTTAAGAGGCGGTACAGAGGTAGGCCTCTTTCGCCGAGGCGCGAGATGAAGCGGCTCAGAGCCGCAAGGCATCCCATGACCCTCTGTACGCCTTTCAAGTCTTTGATGGGCCGCATGTTGGTGATGGCCGTGATTTTCTCCTGGTTGGCCTCGATGCCCCGCTCGGAGACGATGAACCCCAAGAGCATGCCTTGGGGGACTCCGAAGACGCACTTCTCGGGATTGAGTTTTACGCCTTTCGCCTTGAGACACCGGAATGTCGTTTCAAGGTCGGAAAGGAGGTCGGAGGCTTTCCTCGTCTTGACTATGATGTCATCGACGTAAGCCTCGACCGTTCGACCAATGTGTTCGCCGAACACGTGGTTCATGCACCTTTGGTATGTCGCACCCGCATTCCTCAAACCAAACGACATAGTAACGTAGCAGTACATGCCGAAAGGTGTGATGAAAGAAGTCGCGAGCTGGTCGGACTCTTTCATCCTGATTTGGTGATACCCTGAGTAGGCATCGAGGAAAGACAGGGTTTCGCACCCAGTAGTGGAATCCACGATTTGATCGAGGCAGAGGATAGGGAACTTTCGGACATGCTTTGTTTAGACCAATGTAGTCTACACACATCCGCCATTTCCCTCCTTTCTTTCTCACAAGCACAGGGTTGGCAAGCCATTCAGGATGGAATACCTCTTTGATGAACCCTGCAGCCATCAGCTTATGGATCTCCTCGCCTATGGCTCTGCGCTTTTCTTCATCGAATCGGCGCAGAGGCTGTTTCACGGGTCGGGCTCCAGCTCGGATATCCAGTGAGTGCTCGACGACCTCCCTCGGTATGCCAGGCATGTCCGAGGGACTCCACGCAAAGACTTCGACGTTTGCGCGGAGAAAGTCGACGAGCACTGCTTCCTATTTGGGGTCGAGCTCGGAGCCGATCCGGATCTGCTTGGAGGCGTCGTTGCTGGGGTCGAGAGGGACAGATTTGACCGTCTCTGCTGGCTCAAAATTGCTGGCATGGCGCTTCACGTCTGGCGCCTCCTTGGAGAGGCTCTCCAGGTCGGCGATGAGGGCCTCGAATTCGGCGAGGGCCTCAGCGTACTCCACGCACTCCACGTCGCATTCGTACGTGGAGCCGACGGTGATGACCCCGTTGGGGCCCGACATCTTGAGCATAAGGTAGGTGTAGTTGGGGACGGCCATGAACGTGGCGTAGCATGGCCTCCCCAGCACTGCGTGGTAGGTTCCTCGGAACCCGACCACCTCGAACGTGAGGGTTTCCCTTCGGAAGTTGGAGGGAGTCCCAAAGCAGATGGGAAGATCGAGTTGTCCCAGGGGCTGGACGCGTTTCCCGGGGATGATCCCGTGAAAAGGCGCCGCACCGCGCCCGAACCGAGGACTGATCGATCCGCAGGAGCCCGAGGGTCTCGGCGTAGATGATGTTGAGGCTGCTGCCTCCGTCCATGAGGACCTTGGTGAGCCTGACGTTGCCGATGACGGGGTCGACAACGAGCGGATATTTCCCCGGGCTCGACACACGGTCGGGGTGGTCGCCCTGGTCGAAGGAGATGGGCTTGTCGGACCAGTCTAGGTAGACTGGCGCCGCCACCTTTACCGAGCAGACCTCCTGGCGCTCTTGCTTGTGGTGCCGAGCCGAGGTGTTCACCGCTGGCCCACCGTAGATCATGAAGCAGTCATGGACCTCAGGGAACTCCTCTGCCTTGTGATCCTCCTTCTTGTTGTTGTTGTGGGCCCTGCCACCTTCCGCAGGTGGCCCGGCCTTGTGAAAGTGGCGCCGAAGCAAGACGCACTCCTCGAGGGTGTGCTTGACGGGCCCCTGATGATAGGGGCACGACTCCTTGAGCATCTTTTCGAAGAGATTGGCACCTCCGGGAGATTTCCGAGGGTTCTTGTACTCAGCGGCGGCGACAAGGTCCGCGTCGGCGGCGTCGCGTTTCGCTTGCTGAAAGTTGCCTAGAGGGGGGGTGAATAGGCAAGTTAAAACTTTTTTAACAAAAACTAGAAACAAACTAGGTAAAACGTCCGGTGTCAAAACTGGTGCAACTGGTTTGAACGAGCTCAACTAAAGAATGAGATATAAAACTGAATTGATCTCGAAATTCACCCAGTTAACTTTGGAAATGAGATGTTCTAAATGATCCACAGGGTTCAAAGTAGTAGATCTGAGAAGGGCACTTCTCAACATCCACACACCAAAAAGATATGAGCAAGTCTTTCACGGAAGGGTGAGAGAACGAAGAACACAAACAAACACAATGAACAAGAACACAAGAGACACAAGATTTATCCCGAGGTTCGGTCACACCACCAAGGTGCCCTACTTCCTCGTTGAGGCGCCCACAAAGAGCCGGGTCTCTTTCAACCGTAATCCTCCCTTTGCCGACCACAAAGGTCAAGCTCACACACTAATCTTTGCTCAAACGAGCGGGTAATACAAACTTTCTTGCGGTCTTCCACAAGATTTGGAGACTCACAAGAGACACCTAGTCGTCTAGGAGCTAGAAGCTCCAAGAGTAATGAATCTACAAAGAACTCGATGTAGTACCAAAGCTCGAATGAAGAAGAGAAAGAGAGATTTGGAGATGAAGCACAAAAACCGCGGCTCTCAAACTCACTCAAAGATTTCTCTCCAAAGATTTGAAATGGGAGAGGCAAGAGATGTGTGTGAGAGAGTGGGAGGTGTTCTTCAAGTTAGAAATGGAGTTTGGGTCGTGCTCTTGTGTTTGGGGAGAGAGATAGGAGTGAGTATATATAGGTGGAGCTCAAAACTAGCCGTTGGGCAGATTTTTCTGTCTGAGACCGGTTGAACCGCCCCCTAGGGTGGTTGAACCGCCCCTGGCAGGTCAGGCAGACTGTCTGCCAGTCTGACTGTCAGACTGACTGGCAGACTGACCTGCAGACTGGTCAAGTTGACCAAGACCGGTTGAACCGCCCCTAAGACCGGTTCAACCACCTGGGGCAGGCTGACAGACAGTCTGCCAGTCAGACTGGCAGACTGCAGGTCAGACTGCAAAAAATAGGTCCTGACACCGGTTGAACCGCCCCAACCGCCTGGGGGTCACACTGGCAATCAGTCTGCCAGTCAGGAGGTCAGACCGGTCAGGTGACCCTGACACCGGTTGAACCTCCCCTAGGACCGGTTCAACCGGTTTTGACCAGTGAGGTCCGGGGAAAATACCCCGGCTGAACTTTCCCTGGACACCGGTTGAACCTCTCTGGACCCCGGTTGAACTTGCCCTGGACCCCGGTTGAACCTCTCTGGACCCCGGTTGAACTTGCCCTGGACCCCGGTTGAAGTTGAAGTTCAGCTGGAGTTGAGAAAGCTCAACTCAGCTGAAGTTCAGCTCAGCTGAAAAGCTCAGCTGCAGCTGAAGAAGCTCAGCTCAGCTGAAGTTCAGCTCAGCTGAAAAGCTCAGCTGCAGTTTAAGAAGTTCAGCTGCTTTTCAACAAGAACACTCTAGGTTTCTCAAACCTAACCACGGTCAACCATAGAATTTTAAAGAGATTTTTGGTTTTCAAAAAATAGCTTTTGAATATAGAGGCTTGAGCTTTGGCAAACACCTACCTTCTTTTTGGATCCCTCTTTATAGTACGACGATTCCTATACTCAAGTTAAATAAAATATATTTAAGTAAACTCCTTGAGTCATTGGTGTCTCATGTGTGATTTCTCCATGGCGTTGCTTCATAAGGATCACAAACATCTTTGTCTCACCTTTTGAAGCAAACATAAATCAAACCATGTGACTTGTACCATATCACCATATGTGAGTTCAAATCATGGCTTCAAGTCACTGTACTGATGCATCAACATGTTATAACTCTTCATAGCTGATTAGTTCATCGACTTAGTGCAAGTACTCTCTTCTTCACCTTAGCCATGGTACCTCGGTCCACAAGTCGTCGCTTGGCCTTCACCTTCGCTTAGTTCCTCGAAGCCCTTTCCTTGCTATCTTCACCCTATCAAGCCATTCTTGAGTCACATCATATTGATCATCCATTGAGAGAATCATTTCTTCAATATTGTGAACCTTGCTTGAATGTCTTCTAGATATAACCGTTAAGATCAATCAAGCTCTAGTTTGATTCTCATAGAAGCATATATGGACTGATAGTAATATGGTCAAGCCAATTCACGATTCCTCATATCTTATTCACTTTGGCTTGACCTATCCTCTTAATCACTTCATCCTCTATTTTGATCATATGTATGTAGTGATTTCTCGGGTCTTGTCCATATATTCAAACCAATATAGAGATCATATAATATCCATTTGCATTGTCTCATTGGTTATTTAACCTCGTGTTGGACCTTCGTTCACTGATCATTATACACTATTCAAGTATGTTCATCATAATGAATTTCCTGTTCTGAGAGCACCTAGAGGGGGGGTGAATAGGTGATCCTGTAAAAACTTAACTTATAGCCACAAAAACTTGTTAAGAGTTAGCACAATAATTGCCAAGTGGCTAAAGAGGAGATCTTTCACAATACGACAATCACAGAGAAGACACAGAGATTTATCCCGTGGTTCGGCCAAGTACAAAACTTGCCTACTTCCACGTTGTGGCGTCCCAACGGACGAGGGTTGCAATCAACCCCTCTCAAGCGGTCCAAAGACCCACTTGAATACCACGGTGTTTTTGCCTTGCTTATCTTTATCCCACTCGCGAGGAATCTCCACAGATTGGAGTCTCTCGCCCTTACACTTAAGATTCACAAAGAAGCACGGAGTAAGGGAGGGAAGCAACACACACAAATCCACAGCGAAACGCGCACACACACGGCCAAGATTCGAGCTCTAAGACTATCTCACAGTTTCTCACAAGAACAGAGCTCGAATCACTTAGAATCACAAACGGATGCGCAAAGACTGAGTGTGGATGATCAAGAATGCTCAAGAGTTGCTTGGTGTACTCCTCCATGCGCCTAGGGGTCCCTTTTATAGCCCCAAGGCAGCTAGGAGCCGTTGAGAGCAATTCCAGAAGGCCAAACTTGCCTTCTGTCGTCGGGTGCACCGGACAGTCCGGTGCACACCGGACACTGTCCTGTGCCCGATTTCCTTCCTTAAACAGCGCAGTCGACCGTTGCAGATGCGGGAGCCGTTGGCGCACCGGACATGTCCGGTGCACACCGGACAGTCCGGTGCCCCTTCCCGACCGTTGGCTCGGCCACGTGTCCCGCGCAGATCGCGCGGCCGACCGTTGGCCCGGCCGACCGTTGGCTCACCGGACAGTCCGGTGCACACCGGACAGTCCGGTGAATTTTAGCCGTACGCCGTCGGCGAATTCCCGAGAGCGGCCTATTCGGCCGAGGCAGCCTGGCGCACCGGACACTGTCCGGTGCACCACCGGACAGTCCGGTGCCCCAGACCGAAACAGCCCCTTGGCTGTACACAGCCACTTTTTTCTTTTCTTTTTCTTCCTGTTTCCAATACTTAGACAAGTATATTAGTACACAAAACCAATGTACTAAGACTTAGAAACATACCTTTGCTCTTGATTTGCACTTTATTCATCCATTGCATAAATTCACATTTAAGCACTTGAGTTGGCACTCAATCACCAAAATACTTAGAAATGGCCCAAGGGCACATTTCCCTTTCAATCTCCCCCTTTTTGGTGATTTATGCCAACACAACATAAAGCAACTAGAACAAGTGCAAAACCACTTCAAATAACACTTAAATTTATTTTGATTCATGTTTGGCATATATGGATCATCCTTTTCCACCACTTGGTTTGTTTTTGAAATCAAACTCAAATCTCTATCTCTAAGTCAAACACACATGTTAAAGCATATAGAGAGTTTTTCCAAAAGAGATTGATCAAAGATTTCAAAAACTCCCCCTACTTCCCATAATTACCACTTCTCCCCACAAGAAACCAACTTTTGACAAGAGACACAATAAAAGAGTTTTGCTAAAACAAAAGGCTCTATTTTACTATTTTCAAAATCTCTCAAGTGGTAGCTGATCCATTTATCGCTTTGGCCTTTATTTTCTCCCCCTTTGGCATCAAGCACCAAAACGGGATCAATCTTGGCCCTCTAACCCCATTGCCTTGCCAAAATCTTCAATAAGAATACAAAGGCAATAAGATTGCATGAGATGAACTTGGAATATGTTACCCTCTCATCGGAGTGCAGTGGAAGTCTTTCATGGTCCAAGTCCACCTTTTCCCTTTCAATTATCCTCCTTCGAGACTAAATCATCAAACTCAAGCACATGGTTAGTCTCAAAGGGTCAAGTTGTAGCACATCTCCCCCTAAACATGTGCATCACTTTGCAACGGACTTGTGAGGTCCAGGGAGTGTTTTTACAACTTGAGCACCATAATAAAGCAGCAAAATGCAAAAAGGAACATGATCAAAAGCATAAGTACATGTATGCTACAATTCAATCCAGGTTCCGCGAATCTATGACATTTAGCTCACTACGCAACCTGCAAAAGGTCTTCTCATCTAGAGGCTTAGTGAAGATATCGGCTAGCTGGTTCTCGGTGCTAACATGAAACACTTCGATATCTCCCTTTTGCTGGTGGTCTCTCAAAAAGTGATGCTGGATGTCTATGTGCTTTGTGCGGCTGTTCTCAACAGGATTCTCCGCCATGCGGATAGCACTCTCATTGTCACATAGGAGTGGGACTTTGCTCAGATTGTAGCCAAAGTCCCGGAGGGTTTGCCTCATCCAAAGCAGTTGCGCGCAACACTGACCTGCGGCAACGTACTCGGCCTCAGCGGTGGATAGGGCAACGGAGGTTTGTTTCTTAGAGTTCCATGACACCAGGGACCTTCCTAAGAATTGGCACGTCCCCGATGTACTCTTCCTATCGACCTTACATCCAGCATAGTCGGAGTCTGAGTATCCAACTAAGTCAAAGGTAGACCCCTTTGGATACCAGAGCCCGAAGCAAGGCGTAGCAACCAAATATCTAAGAATTCGCTTCACCGCCACTAAGTGACACTCCTTAGGATCGGATTGAAATCTAGCACACATGCATACGCTAAGCATAATATCCGGTCTACTAGCACATAAGTAAAGCAAAGAACCTATCATTGACCGGTATGCTTTTTGATCAACGGACTTACCTCCTTTGTTGAGGTCGGTGTGTCCGTCGGTCCCCATCAGAGTCTTTGCGGGCTTGGCGTCCTTCATCCCAAACCGCTTTAGCAGATCTTGCGTGTACTTCGTTTGGGAGATGAAGGTGCCGTCCTTGAGTTGCTTCACTTGGAACCCAAGGAAGTAGTTCAACTCGCCCATCATCGACATCTCGAATTTCTGCGTCATCACCCTGCTAAACTCTTCACAAGAGTTTTGGTTAGTAGAACCAAATATTATGTCATCGACATAAATTTGGCACACAAACAAATCACCATCACATGTCTTTGTAAAAAGAGTTGGATCGGCTTTCCCAACCTTGAAAGCATTAGCAATTAAAAAGTCTCTAAGGCATTCATACCATGCTCTTGGGGCTTGCTTAAGTCCATAGAGCGCCTTAGAGAGCTTACACACGTGGTCGGGGTACCGTTCATCCTCGAAGCCAGGGGGTTGCTCCACGTACACTTCCTCCTTGATTGGCCCGTTGAGGAAAGCGCTCTTCACATCCATTTGGTACAACCTGAAAGAATGGTGAGCGGCATATGCTAGCAAGATACGAATGGACTCTAGCCTAGCCACAGGAGCGAAAGTCTCCTCAAAGTCCAAACCTGCGACTTGGGCATAACCTTTTGCCACAAGTCGAGCCTTGTTCCTCGTCACCACCCCGTGCTCGTCCTGTTTGTTGCGGAATACCCACTTGGTTCCCACAACATTTTGCTTCGGACGAGGCACCAGTGTCCAAACTTCATTGCGCTTGAAGTTGTTAAGCTCCTCCTGCATGGCCAACACCCAGTCCGGATCTAGCAAGGCCTCCTCTACCCTGAAAGGCTCAATAGAAGAGACAAAGGAGTAATGCTCACAAAAATTAGCTAATCGAGATCGAGTAGTTACTCCCTTGCTAATGTCACCCAGAATTTGATCGACGGGATGATCCCTTTGAATCATCGCTCGAACTTGGGTTGGAGGTGCCGGTTGCGCTTCTTCCTCCATCACTTGATCATCTTGTGCTCCCCCTTGATCAAGCGCCTCCACTTGAGGTACCTGTTCGTCATCTTCGGTTGGGGGATGCACCATAGTTGAGGAAGAAGGTTGATCTCGTTCATCTTGTTCCTGTGGCCGTACTTCTCCAATCGCCATGGTCCGTATAGCGGCCGTCGGAACATCTTCTTCATCTACATCATCACAATCAACAACTTGCTCTCTTGGAGAGCCATTAGTCTCATCAAATACAACATCGCTAGAGACTTCAACCAAACCCGATGATTTGTTGAAGACTCTATACGCCTTTGTATTTGAGTCATAACCTAACAAAAACCCTTCTACAGCTTTGGGAGCAAACTTAGAATTTCTACCTTTCTTCACTAGAATGTAGCACTTGCTCCCAAATACACGAAAGTAAGATACATTGGGTTTGTTACCGGTTAGAAGCTCATACGAAGTCTTCTTGAGGAGGCGATGAAGGTAGACCCTGTTGATGGCGTGGCAAGCCGTGTTCACGGCTTCCGACCAGAAACACTCGGGGGTCTTGAATTCTCCAAGCATTGTCCTCGCCATATCGATTAGCGTCCTGTTCTTCCTCTCTACCACACCATTTTGCTGTGGTGTGTAGGGAGCGGAGAACTCGTGCTTGATCCCTTCCTCCTCAAGAAATTCCTCCACTTGAAGGTTCTTGAATTCGGACCCGTTGTCGCTCCTTATCTTCTTCACCTTGAGCTCAAACTCATTTTGAGCTCTCCTGAGGAAGCGCTTGAGGGTCCCTTGGGTTTCAGACTTATCCTGCAAAAAGAACACCCAAGTGAAGCGGGAAAAATCATCAACAATAACTAAACCATACTTACTCCCTCCTATGCTCAGATAGGCGACAGGTCCGAAGAGGTCCATATGCAGCAGCTCCAGGGGTCTTGAAGTGATCATCACGTTCTTGCCGTGATGCGCTCCTCCCACTTGTTTACCTGCTTGACAAGCTGCACAAGGTCTATCTTTTTCGAAATGCACGTTAGTCAAACCTATCACGTGTTCTCCCTTTAGAAGCTTGTGAAGGTTCTTCATCCCCACATGTGCCAAGCGGCGATGCCACAACCAGCCCATGCTAGTCTTAGCTATTAAGCATGCATCTAGACCGGCCTCTTCTTTTGCAAAATCAACTAAATAAAGTTTGTCGTCTAATACACCCTTAAAAGCTAATGAACCATCGCTTCTTCTAAAGACAGACACATCTACATTTGTAAATAGACAGTTATACCCCATATGACATAATTGACTAACAGATAGTAAATTATATCCAAGACTCTCTACTAAAAATACATTAGAGATAGAATGCTCATTAGAAATTGCAATTTTACCTAATCCTTTTACCTTGCCTTGATTCCCATCACCGAAAATAATTGAATCCTGGGAATCCTTATTCTTGACGTAGGAAGTGAACATCTTCTTCTCCCCCGTCATATGGTTTGTGCATCCGCTGTCGATAATCCAGCTTGATCCCCCGGATGCATAAACCTGCAAGGCAAATTTAGGCTTGGGACTTAGGTACCCAACTCTTGTTGGGTCCTACAAGGTTAGTGCAAATTTCCTTAGGGACCCAAATGCAAGTTTTGTCACCCTTGCATTTTGCCCCTAATTTCCTAGCAATTACCTTCTTACCCTTTCTACAAATAGCAAAGGGAGCATTGCAAGCATAATAAATGATAGAAGGTTTGTTCACAACTTTTCTAGGAGCATGAGCAAAATTTCTCCTAGGCATATGCACAACATGAGAACTAGAAGCAGTCATAGCATAAGAATCATAAGCATGTGAATCAAAATCATTATAAGCATTTCTAGCATGTCTCCTATCGTAGTACAAGAAAGCATGGTTCCTTTTAGCACTACTAGCCATAGGGGCCTTCCCTTTCTCCTTGACGAAGATGGGAGCCTTATGGCTTGTTAAGTTCTTGGCTTCTCTCTTGAAGCCAAGACCATCCTTAATTGAGGGGTGTCTACCCACTGTGTAGGCATCCCTTGCAAATTTTATTTTATCAACTTCACTCTTGCTAGTCTTAAGTTGAGCATTAAGACTAGCCACTTCATCATTTAGTTTTGAAATTGAAACTAAGTGTTCACTACAAGCATTAACATCAAAATCCTTACACCTAGTGCAAATTGTAATATTTTCAACATACGAGTTACTTGCTACTTCTAGTTTAGCAGTTAAATCGTTAATTTCACCTTTTAAAGAAGAAATGGTTTCATTACAAGTAGAAAGTTCACAAGAAAGTATTCCATTTCTTTTAACTTCTAGAGCAAGTGAATTTTGTGTACTAACAAATTTATCATGTTCTTCATATAAAAGGTCTTCTTGTTTCTCTAAGATTCTATCCTTTTCATTTAAGGCATCGATCAACTCATTAATCTTAGCTATCTTAGTTCTATCCAATCCCTTGAATAAACTAGAGTAATCAATTTCATCCTCACTAGATTCATCATCACTAGAAGAATCATAAGTATTAGCATTACGAGTGATTACCTTCTTTTCCCTTGCCATGAGGCAAGTGTGATGCTCGTTGGGGAAGAGAGCCGATTTGTTGAAGGCAGTGGCGGCGAGTCCTTCGTCGTCGGAGTCGGACGAAGAGCAATCCGAATCCCACTCCTTTCCAAGGTGTGCTTCGCCTTTGGCCTTCTTGTAAACCTTCTTGTTCTCTCTCTTCCCATTTTTCCCTTGCTCCTGGTCACTATCATTTTCGGGACAGTTAGCAATAAAATGACCAAGCTTACCGCATTTGAAGCATGATCGCTTTCCCTTGGTCTTGGCCTTGCTTGGCTGTCCCTTTCGACCTTTTAGCGCTGTCTTGAATCTCTTGATGATGAGAGCCATCTCTTCATCATTGAGCCCGGCCGCCTCAACTTGCGCCACCTTGCTAGGTAGCGACTCCTTGCTCCTTGTTGCCTTTAGAGCAATGGGTTGAGGCTCGTGGAGTGGACCGTTCAACGCGTCGTCGACGTACCTTGCCTCCTTGATCATCATCCACCCGCTCACGAATTTTCCAAGTACTTCCTCGGGCGTCATCATCGTGTACCTGGGATTCTCACGAATATTGTTCACGAGATGAGGATCAAGAACGGTAAAGGACCTGAGCATTAGGCGAACGACGTCGTGGTCCGTCCAACGTGTGCTTCCGTAGCTCCTTATTTTGTTGATAAGGGTCTTGAGCCGGTTGTAAGTTTGAGTTGGCTCCTCTCCCCTTATCATGGCGAATCGTCCAAGCTCGCCCTCCACCAACTCCATCTTGGTGAGCATGGTGATGTCGTTCCCCTCGTGAGAGATCTTGAGGGTGTCCCATATCTGCTTGGCATTGTCCAAGCCGCTCACCTTATTGTACTCTTCCCTGCACAAAGATGCTAAGAGAACAGTAGTAGCTTGTGCATTTCTATGAATTTGTTCATTTATAAGCATAGGACTATCCGAGCTATCAAATTTCATTCCATTCTCCACAATCTCCCATATGCTTGGATGGAGAGAGAATAAGTGACTACGCATTTTGTGACTCCAAAATCCGTAGTCCTCCCCATCGAAGTGTGGAGGTTTGCCAAGAGGAATGGAAAGCAAATGCGAATTCGAACTATGTTGAATACGAGAATAATCAAATGAAAAGTTCGAATTGACCGTCTTTTTGTAGTCGTTGTCATCATCCTTTTGGGAAGAAGTAGACTCATCACTATCGTCGTAGTAGATGATCTCCTTGATGCGCCTTGTCTTCTTCTTCTTCCCTTCCTTCCGTCTATGCCCCGAGCCGGAGTCGGTAGGCTTGTCGTCCTTCGGCTCGTTGACGAAGGATTCCTTCTCTTTGTCGTTGATCACGATTCCCTTCCCCTTAGGATCCATCTCTTCGGGCAGTAAGTCCCTTTGTGAAGAGAACGGCTCTGATACCAATTGAGAGCACCTAGAGGGGGGGGGGTGAATAGGTGATCCTGTAAAAACTTAACTTATAGCCACAAAAACTTGTTAAGAGTTAGCACAATAATTGCCAAGTGGCTAAAGAGGAGATCTTTCACAATACGACAATCACAGAGAAGACACAGAGATTTATCCCGTGGTTCGGCCAAGTACAAAACTTGCCTACTTCCACGTTGTGGCGTCCCAACGGACGAGGGTTGCAATCAACCCCTCTCAAGCGGTCCAAAGACCCACTTGAATACCACGGTGTTTTTGCCTTGCTTATCTTTATCCCACTCGCGAGGAATCTCCACAGATTGGAGTCTCTCGCCCTTACACTTAAGATTCACAAAGAAGCACGGAGTAAGGGAGGGAAGCAACACACACAAATCCACAGCGAAACGCGCACACACACGGCCAAGATTCGAGCTCTAAGACTATCTCACAGTTTCTCACAAGAACAGAGCTCGAATCACTTAGAATCACAAACGGATGCGCAAAGACTGAGTGTGGATGATCAAGAATGCTCAAGAGTTGCTTGGTGTACTCCTCCATGCGCCTAGGGGTCCCTTTTATAGCCCCAAGGCAGCTAGGAGCCGTTGAGAGCAATTCCAGAAGGCCAAACTTGCCTTCTGTCGTCGGGTGCACCGGACAGTCCGGTGCACACCGGACACTGTCCGGTGCCCGATTTCCTTCCTTAAACAGCGCAGTCGACCGTTGCAGATGCGGGAGCCGTTGGCGCACCGGACATGTCCGGTGCACACCGGACAGTCCGGTGCCCCTTCCCGACCGTTGGCTCGGCCACGTGTCCCGCGCAGATCGCGCGGCCGACCGTTGGCCCGGCCGACCGTTGGCTCACCGGACAGTCCGGTGCACACCGGACAGTCCGGTGAATTTTAGCCGTACGCCGTCGGCGAATTCCCGAGAGCGGCCTGTTCGGTCGAGGCAGCCTGGCGCACCGGACACTGTCCGGTGCACCACCGGACAGTCCGGTGCCCCAGACCGAAACAGCCCCTTGGCTGTACACAGCCACTTTTTTCTTTTCTTTTTCTTCCTGTTTCCAATACTTAGACAAGTATATTAGTACACAAAACCAATGTACTAAGACTTAGAAACATACCTTTGCTCTTGATTTGCACTTTATTCATCCATTGCATAAATTCACATTTAAGCACTTGAGTTGGCACTCAATCACCAAAATACTTAGAAATGGCCCAAGGGCACATTTCCCTTTCATGTTCAACACTTAGCAAACTCGTTAGACCTTTAAATGTGTTGTTATCCAAATCACCAAAACTCACAAAAGGGATGAATGCACTTTCACTTGCGACTTCTTCTTGCCTTTCTTCTTGGTGCCATGCTGAGTGGACGCCTCGGGGACATCTTCCGGCTGGCGGCCCTGGGGCTGGTTGTCCTTCCAGAAGATGGCCTCAACCGCCTCCTGGCCAGAGCCGAACTTGGTGGCCATGTCCATCAGCTCGCTCGCCCTGGTGGGGGTCTTGCGACCCAGCTTGCTCACCAGGTCGCGGCAGGTGGTGCCGGCGAGGAACGCGCCGATGACATCTGAGTCGGTGACGTTGGGCAGCTCGGTGCGCTGCTTCGAGAATCGCTGGATGTAGTCCTGGAGAGACTCCCCCGGCTGCTGGCGGCAGCTTCAGAGATCCTAGGAGTTCCCAGGGCACACGTACGTGCCCTGGAAGTTGCCAGCGAAGGCTTGGACCAGGTCGTCCCAGTTGGAGATCTGCCCCGGAGGAAGATGCTCCAGCCAGGCTCGAGCGGTGTCGGAGAGGAACAAGGGAGGTTGCGGATGATGAGGTTGTCATCGTCTGTTCCACCCAGTTGGCAGGCCAGGCGGTAGTCCGCGAGCCACAGTTCCGGCCTCGTCTCCCCCGAGTACTTTGTGATAGTAGTCGGGGTTCAGAACCGGGTCTGGAACGGCGCACGTCGTATGGCCCGGCTGAAAGCCTGTGGACCGGGTGGTTCGGGCGAGGGACTCCGATCCTCCCCGCTGTCGTAGCGTCCCCCATGCCTGGGGTGGTAGCCTCGGTGCACCCTCTCGTCGAGGTGGGTTCGACGGTTGCGGTGCTGGTGCTCGTTGCTGAGGCGACCTAGGGCCGCAGGCGCTGTGTTGCGCGTGCGCCCGGTGTGGACCGAGGCTTCCCGCATGAATCGGGAAGTCGCGACGCGATGCTCCGAGGGGTATCCCTGCCTTCGGGAGGCAGAGCTTTTGGCCCGTCGGACCGCGACATCCTCCAGGAGATTCTTGAGCTCTCCCTGTATACGACGCCCTTCGGTGGTCGATGGTTCCGGCATCGCGCAGAGTAGTATTGCTGTCGCAGCCAGGTTCTGGTCGACCCCACTAGAAGCCGGTGGTGGCCTTGCCCTGACGTCGTCGGCGATGCGGTGCTGGATGCCCTGGGGCAGATGACATACTTCTCCGGCCGGAGCTTGGCCTGCCCATTCCTGCCCGGTGTTCCGGTGGAACGGATCAAGTGTTCCTGCTCCCTCGTCGAGCCTGGCCTGCATCTCGCAGATTTGCTCGAGCTGTGCGTCCTGACCCCCCGCAGGGACTAGGACCACAGCTAGCTCCCGAAGGATGTCA
Source organism: Zea mays (assembly GCF_902167145.1). Lineage (NCBI taxonomy): Eukaryota > Viridiplantae > Streptophyta > Magnoliopsida > Poales > Poaceae > Zea > Zea mays. The sequence goes on along the minus strand of NC_050096.1, from coordinate 261,494,372 downwards.
ACGCGAGGCGCAGGCCTAGGGGGGTCACCGTTTTTCGGTATACCAAGATGGTTGCCTTCGCCGGGACCCCCTAGATCGACGTGGAAACATTCACGACTTGGGCCGCAGTCCTCGTCACCGAAGCTGCGGCTACCGTCGGAACAATCGGAAAGGCAGTAGTCGCATGCGGTCATGAAGTCCCGCATGGCACTGGGGTTACCGAGTCCGGAGAAATCCCAACAAAAGTCGGGCTCGTCATCTTCCTCGGAACCCGAGGGTCTGTAGGTCGAGACGGCCGTCAGCCGGTCCCAGGGTGACCGCATACCGTACCCCAAAGGGTTTGGACATGCCTCTATGAAGGCTTCCACCAAAGCGAAGTCGCTTGGTGGGTCGAGGCTGAATCCAAAAGGCACGAGATGGGAATCGGTTGGTACCTCTTGGTCGACGGGCGGTGACGAAGTCGCGTCAGGGGCAGACTGCATCATCGTCTCAGGTACGAGGGTGACGCCCAGCAAGTCCCTTGCGAGCGTGCTGGCGTCGTTCGTTTGCTCGGAGTTGGCGTGTTGCGGGGAAACGGCGCTCGTCTTCGTCTCAGACGCAAGGTCGACGCCCGATGTGTCCCCCGTTGGGGCGCCGGTGCCGCCGACTCGCTCGACAGCCGACGAGGTGCCGCCTCCTGCTTGGCCTTGGTTGCCCCGCCTCCTCCTCCGTCGGCGGGGGAGGCGACGGGACAAACCCGAACGTTGTTCTTCCACCACGTGGGGAAGACGTCGTTGATTCCGCCGCCGGCGGGCGGGTTGTCGGCCGCCATTGTCGCTGTCGCGCGGCGGAGGAAGGAGTATCATGTCGTAGCTGCCGTCGAGGGACATGAACTCAAGACTCCCGAAACGGAGCACCGTCCCGGGCCGGAAAGGTTGCTGGAGACTACCCATCTAGAACTTGACGGGAAGTTGTTCGTCAACACGCAGCAGACCCCTACCTAGCGCGCCAACTGTCGGCGTTTCGACCCCGGGGGGTCCCTGGACCGACGAGTAAATTGTCGCCGCGTGTCCCAGCCCAGATGGGTCGGCGCGAGACGGGGCACGAAGGGGGGGAAAAGAGGGAGACAGGCGTAAAGGGGAAACCCGCGACCTTCGTGTTGTCCTGCGCCCAGGTCAGGTGCGCTTGCAATAGGAGGTTACAAGCGTCCGCGTGGGAGGGAGCGAGAGGCCTATACGCGTCGTCCCGTTCTCCCGCGCGGCCAACCTCCTCGTACGAGAGCCCTGGACCTTCCTTTTATAGGCGTAAGGAGAGGGCCCAGGTGTACAATAGGAGATGTAGCAGTGTGCTAACGTGTCTAGCAGAGAGGAGCTAGTGCCCTAATTACATGCCGTCGTGGCAGCCGGAGAGGTTTTGGCACCCTATTCATGTGATGTCGTGGCCGTCGGAGGAGCGCTGGAGCCTTGCTGGAGGACAGCTGTCGGGGATGTCGAGTCCTTGCTGACGTCTCCTTGCTTCCGTAAGGGGCTGAGAGCCGCCGTCGTCATGGAGCACGCGGGGCGCCATCATTATTTGTTTACCGGAGCGAGCCAGATGGGACGTCGGTCTTGTTCCCCGTAGCCTGAGCTAGATAGGGGTAGGGTAATGATGGCCCCCCCTTTGACGTGGTCGGTCCGAGCCCTGGGTCGGGCGAGGCGGAAGCTCCTCCGAGGTCGAGGTCGAGTCTGTCTTCCGAGGTCGAGGTCGAGTCCGAGCCCCGGGTCGGGCGAGGCGGAGACCATCGTCTGAGGCCGAGGTCGAGTCCGAGCCCCGGGGTCGGGCGAGGCGGAGTTCGTCGTCTTCCGGAGCCGAGGCCGAGTCTGAGCCCTGGGGTCGGGCGAGGTGGAATTCGTCGTCTTCCGGAGCCGAGGCCGAGTCCGAGCCCTGGGGTCGGGCGAAGCGGAGTTTCCTATGGCGTCCGAGGCCGGACTTGGCTGCTGTCAGCCTCACTCTGTCGAGTGGCACAGCAGTCGGAGCGACGCAGGCGGCGCTGTCTTCTTGTCAGTCCGGTCAGTGTAGCGGCGAAGTGACCGCGGTCACTTCGGCTCTGTCGACTGAAGGGCGCGCGTCAGGATAAGGTGTCGGGCCATCCTTGCATTAAATGCTCCTGCGATACGGTCGGTCGGTGTGGCGATCTGGCCAAGGTTGCTTCTCGGCGAAGACTGGGCCTCGGGCGAGCCGAAGGTGTGTCCGTTGCTTGAGGGGGCCCTCGGGCGAGACGTGAATCCTCTGGGGTCGGCTGCCTTTGCCCGAGGTTGGGCTCGGGCGAGACGAGATCGTGTCTCTTGAGTGGACTGAGCCTTGACCTTAATCGCACCCATCAAGCCTTTGCAGTTTTGTGCTGATGGGGGTTACCAACTGAGATTAGGAGTCTTAGGGGTACCCCTAATTATGGTCCCCGACAGTTGCAGAGTGAAGTTTGACATAGGGCTAAGCTAGGAAGTGAAATAGGGAGATTGCTGAAGATAACCTAAAATTAGTATCCATCTCCAGTGGCGAGATAAGCCTAGGTCACTAGGACTGTGATTGGCCCTAGGTATTAACTCATGTTTTCTATACAATATCAAACTGTTCGTAATACGTCCAATTCATCTAGCAAGATCGGTCCATAAAATAGCCCTAGCGTTTGGCTAGCCTAGCTCCGCGTTCATCTCTATATAATATTACAAAAGAAAACATACTTGTATTTTTCAGCCCTACAACACTAAATATTACTTTTCGTGTTCACGGGATAAACTACTTAATACTGATTTGGTAACCAAAGATCACGAAGGGACCTTCCCTTGCTATTCACTAAACCAGCCAATAAACGGAATGATTTGGATGCAAAAGTTTCATTTATGTAACTCGATGATCAACATTACTCCATTAAATGGACCCTCACTATTAGAGGGGTTTTTGCCTTGCAATCAATGTATAAAAGAATTATAAACCAAATTGCTACGCCTTTAAATAAAGCGCTATGAAAGTTAAAAATACATCTAAATTAAAAGTTAAAATATTTATTTGGTTCCTACTAAGGGAGGGTGATCTTGACAAAAGATAGCCTCCTAATGTGAAATTGGATGAGTGACGAGAAGTATGTTGTTTTTGTAACGACCGTAAAACCATCCTACATTTTTTATTATTATCATGTAGCACGATTTGTTTAGAAGATTGTTCACGTAGCATTTGATTTATCACCACCAATGGATATGGCTAGTTTTTTGCCCCCCTAGAACTTGTTCGTTTTATATCTAAGCTATGTGGATTACGGAATAGTAGATTTATTCCCATTCAATTCCCATAGATTTGAAACAAAACGAATATGACCTTATATTATTACTACAAACTGAACCAAAACTACTGGTCTTAAATTCGAGCAGGAGCGAGTGCAATTTGTTGACCTATGTGGTTGACAAGAAAGGATGCATATTTTTGAGAAAAAAATGGTACACTCTTATTTACAGCAGGGTATCTTTTGGATGCGTCTTTGGTTCACTGTTCAGAAAAAGGACGACCAACCCGTTTTAAAGTTGGTGTATCGAGATTTTTACCAATAATGGATGGCTGTCTTTTCATAGGCTTTTGCTTAGCTCGTAGTTTGGCCTTTTTTCACATCCTTTGCTTCTGTTTGAACTTTATATCAATAAACGATTATGTGCAAAACTTTTGCTGAGTCTGGAATAAAACAGATCTTTATCTTTAAAAAACTATGTGATCCATGACGACCTCAGACTACTTCACCAATCACCACCCGTGACTTTGTACCAGATTACTGTAATGCATTCATCACTACTCAAAAGAAGAAGAAATTTGGACAAACTATTTTTTTTCACTCGAGGAAAGGCATCGGTGGGTCTGGTTGTGGCCTTGTGGGATCCAACGGATAAGCTTTTGAGGAAATGGATTGCCCCACTGTTAGCAGAAAATTATGGGCTGGGCCTAATCAATTTAATGGCCTATGATGGCCTGGCCTGATGGGACCTCAAGGGAGAAGCAGGCTGGGCCACCCGCGAATCTTTTTCGCTGCCGCCACCATGATCCATCTGCGCCGTCGCGTCTTCTTCTCTTCGCCTCATCCTGCTTGGTGGCAGTGGCAGGTGGCTGGCTACCGAAGTATTTTTTTATTAAGTTACTTATATAGTTTGAAATTCTTTAAAAATTAAAGTCTCTACTATACTTAAAGTAAAAATTTCAACGGTCGTTTTAAGTTAAATTTTTTTAAAACACTTTCAACATTTCTTTAGAATTAACCCACACTCCTATATTTCGTCAAATTTTTTCAAAACACTTACAACATTTTTTTAAATCAACCCACACTCCCATATTTCATTGCACGAAACCCTAACAAGCGCCGACGTACGTCTCCTGTCGTTGCACACGCCCTATCTCTCTTTCATCCCTCTCTCGCCACTCCCTCCCCCGCCGCCCTCCTCTTCGCTGCCCCCGCCACTGCCACTGCCCAGACCACATCACCACACCCGCTCGCCAACCAGCTTCCCCACAACCTCGTGAACGAACTGCATCTCCCCGTCGACGCCTACGGCTGGACTAGCCCAGTGGCCGGCGTCATCACAGTGTCGGACGTGATCAATACGACCAAACTCTGGACATGGAAGGGGCTCCAGGCCTCCAACGAACAAAGCTGCTTCACCGACACCGACCACATGATGCAGTTGACGCAAGGAGTCACACATCCGTCTTGATCCCCCTTCTCGCCTTCATTCTCTGCTAATTACCTTCTTCTCGTGTTATTAATTCCTTGGTACAATCAATATGCATGCTGTGGGTAGATGCTTCAATTAGTTACCCTAAAGTCCAACCGCATAGTGGCGGACCCAGAAATTGAAGATAGCCTAGGCGAGATTATCTAATGCTAACAATTATAGCTGATTTTATATAAGAAGACATGTGCATTTGATTTTGATGTGCATTTTTATCCGGTGAGGCAGCCCAGGCTGTGGCCTGTGGTGCCTGGCTAGGGCGTCCGCCACTGCAACCGCATCACACAGATGGAGGAGTCGCTCGTCGCCGGCAAGACGTTCAACCAAGAACAGGAGGAGGTTACCAGCTCCAAGCCCATCGTCGTGATTCTGATCGACGAGCTCGAGCACCTCAGTACCCGCTCGCATCAGCTCTCGCGGAGGAGCTCTCTCCTCATCGCCTAAGTGGTATTTTGTTTTAAGTAATGAATGACATTAGTTCAGTACGATTTTCCCATGACTTAATGTTCCTTTCTTTTTTCTTTGCAGTGACAACTACCTCTGCGATGCAAACCGTAGTGGCAAGCTGCCAAACAAACTTTACTTGCTGGTGGCGTAGTTCTTTCTGGTAGAGGTCTGGGCTCTGGAGACAATGGTAGTGAATTCATTGGAGAAAGGGGTTTTGTTTCCTTTCTTCTTTGGGAGGCGAAGTGGGTTGGAGCCAGAGAGTCCCTAATTTTTTAGTGCATTTTGTTGCAGAAGAGCCACATGGTATGCGCTGTTTTCTATTGGTTGATGGCCGAATTTGCACTTTGTAGTGTGATACAGAAGTTGAACCCTTTAATATAAGGCACTTACTTTTGTTTTCTTTATCTAATTTCTGGCCATCAAGAAATTAGGTAGTATTGTGATGTCATTTCAATCATCTGATGGCTTTGCTGAACTGGTTTCAAACATTTCAAAATTGCACCATTCGAATCTGAATGAGCTTGTGGGATATTATGTCGAACATTGCCAACACTTGCTTGTGTATGATTTCCATATGAATGGATCACTTCATGATCTACTCCACATTTCAGATGACTACAACAAGCCACCTAGTTGGAACTCTCACTTCAAGATGGCACTCGACTCTGCTCGTGCACTCGAGTAAGTGGAATTGAGGAAATAAAGTACATATTTTTTCCTTAATATGGATTCACGAATTTTGGTATTGAATATGTGTGCTCATTAGTACTATACATGATTTTAAATATTGTAGAAATTTCCCTACCATTAATTTGTTATCGATCAGTCATAAGACTTTCTATCATAAGACTTCTGCCGGGCATTTCTTTTACACTTATCTGATTTCCTTCCAGAACTATGACATTTAGAATTTCTGATATACTTGCTTTGTAAAGGGTAAAGACTTGCATTGTTGAACTATTCCATTGCAACAACTCACTAAAACCTAGATGCCTTAGTTAAAATGAATATTAGATTTTCTATGAATTATTGTGGTAAAAAATGGGTGTGGGTTGGAGGGCTTTGGAGATTTGATCTATGTTAATATCTGGTGCTTCCTTTGAATCCATGGAGGTGGCATTTTACCAGTAGGGACACATAGGAAATTCTATATACCAAATGTTATTAGGTACCGTTAAAGGAAACATGCGATTGTATTTCCCTCCAAAAAACTCGACCATAAGGCAAGGGCTAATTGATTGCTCTTGTTTTTTTAAATCGAGTGCAACTCACTTTGGGTTGTAACTTTTGGTAGGATTCATTCTATCGTGGTTTACCTGAGGAACAGTACGAGCATGTGCAAAACTATAAATTTAACCACCATAGGTACTTGATATGCAATCATGTGAAAGTATGCTCTTCTCTTAGTTTCTGGGATTTAGTTTATCTTAGCTGAAAGTAGGTTTCATTCTTTGCCTTGCAGATGCATTTGATACAGATCAACTTTTCGAGTGCATGGGAAAGCTAAAAAAGTGGACAGTCTGTGAATATGTTTATATATGATTTTAAGAATCACATGTGATGCTCTGAAAATTTTAGGAAGGTACGTAGGGAAATAAACTATTGGTGCAAAGACAATATTTTTTTATTCTTTATTATCTAATTTGCATAAACTTGAACTCGAGGTATTTTGTCATGTGATGTGAAGTATATATACTTGTTTTGTACACTTTTATCTTAATAGTTTGTTGGATCAGCCAGAAGAGTTGTCATTGAGTTGATGAAAGGGAATTAGGCTTACACCTAGTCCCTAATTAATTTTGGTGGTTGAATTGCCCAACACAAATATTTGGACTAACTAGTTTGTTCTAGTGCATAAGTTATACAGGTGCTAAAGGTTCACACTTAGCCAATAAAAAGACAAAGTATTGGATTCAACCAAAGAGCAAAGGGACAACCGAAGGCACCTCTGTTCTGGCGCACCGGACTGTCCGGTGTGCCACCGGACATGTCCGGTGCACCAGAGGACCCCGAACTCAAACTCGTCACCTTCGGGAAATTCCAGAGGCGACTCCGCTATAATTCACCGGACTGTCCGGTGTACACCGGACATGTCCGGTGCTCCAAGGAAGAGAGGCCTCAGGAACTCGCCAGCCTCGGGAATTCACTACAGCCGCTCCGCTAAAATTCACCGGACTGTCCGGTGTACACCGGACTGTCCGGTGTAACAGCGGGGCAACGACTATTTCGGCGCCAACGGCTACCTGCGACGCATTAAATGCGCGCCAGAGCGCGCAGGCGTCAGGCACACCCATGCTGGCGCACCGGACAATCTGCAGTGCATGTCCGGTGCGCCACCGGACATCTAGGCGGGCCCAGAAGTCAGAGCTCCAACGGTCGGAACCCAACGGCTTTGGTGACGTGGCTGTCGCACCGGACATGTCCGGTGTGCACCGGACTGTCCGGTGCGCCATCGTACAGACAGCCTCACCAAAACGGCTAGTTTGGTGGTTGGGGCTATAAATACCCCCAACCACCCCACATTCAAGTCATCCAAGTTTTCCACTTCTCAACTACTTACAAGAGCTCTAGCATTCAATTCTAGACACACCAAAGAGATCAAATCCTCTCCAAATTCCACACAACGCCCTAGTGATTAGAGAGAGAGATTTGCTTGTGTTCTTTCGAGCTCTTGCACTTGGATTGCTTTCTTCTTTCTTGATTCTTTCTTGTGATCAAACACTCACTTGTAATTGAGGCAAGAGACACCAATCGTGTGGTGGTCCTTGCGGGAAGTTTGTTTCCCAAGTGATTTGAGAAGGAGAAGCTCACTTGGTCCGAGGGACCGTTTGAGAGAGGGAAGGGTTGAAAGAGACCCGGCCTTTGTGGCCTCCTCAACGGGGAGTAGGTTTGAGAGAACCGAACCTCGGTAAAACAAATCCGCGTGTCACACCTCTTATTCACCTGCGATTTGTTTTCCGTCCTCTCTCGCGGACTCGATTATATTTCTAACGCTAACCCGGCTTGTAGTTGTGATTATTTTTGAGAATTTCAGTTTCGCCCTATTCACCCCCCCCTCTAGGCGACTTTCAATTGGTATCAGAGCCCGGTGCTTCATTAGAGCCTAACCGCTCGAAGTGATGTCGGGAGATCACACCAAGAGGGAGATGGAAACCGGTGACAAACCCACTACAAGCCAAGGGAGCACTTCATCGGAAGAGTCCCGCACCAAGAGGAAGGAGAAGAAGGACTCCTCCAAACGGAAGGAGAAAAGATCTTCCTCTTCTCACCACAAAGAAAAGAAGGAAAAATCTTCTTCTCACAAGTCGCATCGGAAAGGCGACAAGCACAAGAGGATGAGGAAAGTGGTCTACTACGAGACCGACACTTCATCCACATCGACCTCCGACTCCGATGCGCCGTCCGTAACTTCTAAGCGCCAAGAGCGCAAGAAATTTAGTAAGATCCCCCTACACTATCCTCGTACATCTAGATCTACTCCATTACTTTCCGTTCCATTAGGCAAACCGTCAACCTTTGATGGCGAAGACTATGCTAGGTGGAGTGATTTAATGAAATTTCATCTAACCTCACTCCACAAAAGTATATGGAATGTTGTTGAGTTTGGAGCACAGGTACCATCCGTAGGGGATGAAGACTATGATACAGACGAAGTGGCTCAAATCGAGCACTTCAACTCCCAAGCCACAACCATACTCCTTGCCTCTCTAAGCAAGGAGGAATACAACAAGGTGCAAGGGTTGAAGAATGCAAAGGAAATTTGGGACCTTCTCAAAACCGCGCACGAGGGTGATGAACTCACCAAGATCACCAAACGGGAAACGATCGAGGGGGAGCTCGGTCGTTTTCGTCTTCGCCAAGGGGAGGAGCCACAAGATATGTACAACCGGCTCAAAACCTTGGTGAACCAAGTGCGCAACCTCGGGAGCAAGAAGTGGGATGACCACGAGGTAGTTAAGGTTATTCTAAGATCTCTCATATTTCTTAACCCCACTCAAGTTTAATTAATTCGTGGTAATCCTAGATACACACTAATGACCCCCGAGGAAGTTATCGGGAATTTTGTGAGCTTTGAATGTATGATCAAGGGCTCAAAGAAGATCAACGAGCTTGATGAACCCTCCACGTCCGAAGCACAACCGGTGGCATTTAAGGCGACAGAGGAGAAGAAGGAGGAGTCTACCCCAAGTAGACAACCAATTGACGCCTCCAAGCTCGACAATGAGGAGATGGCTTTAATCATCAAAAGCTTTCGCCAAATCCTCAAGCAACGGAAGGAGAAGGATTACAAATCCCGTTCCAAGAAGATTTGCTACAAGTGTGGTAAGCCCGGTCATTTCATTGCAAAATGCCCTATATCTAGTGACAGTGACAGGGGCGATGACAAGAAGGGAAAGAGGAGAGAAAAGAAGATGTACTACAAGAAAAAGGGCGGCGATGCCCATGTTTGCCGGGAGTGGGACTCGGACGAGAGCTCCACCGACTCCTCCTCCGACGAGGACGTCGCCAACATCGCCGTCTGAAAGGGAATTAGGCTTACACCTAGTCCCTAATTAATTTTGGTGGTTGAATTGCCCAACACAAATAATTGAACTAACTAGTTTGCACAAGTGTATAGTTTATACAGGTGTAAAAGGTTCACACTCAGCCAATAAAAAGATCAAGTTTTGGATTCAACAAAGGAGCAAAGAGGCAACCGAAGGCACCTCTGGTCTGGGGGCACCGGACTGTCCGGTGTACACCGGACAGTGTCCGGTGCACCAGAGGACTCCAACTCGAACTCGCCTCCTTCGGGAAGTTTTCAGGCCGGCGCGTTATAATTCACCGGACTGTCCGGTGTACACCGGACAGTGTCCGGTGCTCCAAGGAAGCGCGGCCTCCGGAACTCGCCAGCCTCGGGAACGCGCAGTAGCCGCTCCGCTATAATTCACTGGACTGTCCGGTGTACACCGGACTGTCCGGTGCAACCACGGAGCAACGGCTATTTCAGCGCCAACGGCTCTCTGCGGCGCATTTAATGCGCGCTGCGCGCGCGCAGAAGTCAGGCGCGCCCATACTGGCGCACCGGACAATGAACAGGAGATGTCCGGTGTGCACCGGACAGCCAGGCGGGCCCACAAGTCAGAAGCTCCAACGGTCAGAATCCAACGGCAGTGATGACGTGGCGGGGGCACCGGACATGTCCGGTGTGCACCGGACTGTCCGGTGCGCCATCGAACAGACAGCCTCCACCAACGGTCAAGTTTGGTGGTTGGGGCTATAAATACCCCAACCACCCCCACATTCATTGCATCCAAGTTTTCCAGCTTCCAACCACTATACAAGAGCTAGCATTCATTGCAAAGCACACCAAAAGAGATCAAATCCTCTCCCAACTCCACACAAAGCATTAGTGATTAGAGAGAGTGACTTGTAGTGTTCATTTGAGCTCTTGCGCTTGGATCGCTTCTTTTCTTTCGCATTCTTTCTTGTGATCAAACACTCACTTGTAATTGAGGCAAGAGGCACCAATCGTGTGGTGGCCCTTGCGGGAAGTTTGATTCCCAAGTAATTTGAGAAGAGAAGCTCACTCGGTCCAAGGGACCGTTTGAGAGAGGGAAGGGTTGAAAGAGACCCGGCCTTTGTGGCCTCCTCAACGGGGAGTAGGTTTGAGAGAACCGAACCTCAGTAAAACAAATCCGCGTGTCTCACTTCATTATTCGCTTGCGATTTGTTTTGCGCCCTCTTTCACGGACTCGATTATATTTCTAACGCTAACCCGGCTTGTAGTTGTGATTATTTTTGAGAATTTCAGTTTCGCCCTATTCACCCCCCTCTAGGCGACTATCAATTGGTATCAGAGCCCGGTGCTTCATTAGAGCCTAACCGCTCGAAGTGATGTCGGAAGATCACACCAAGAGGGAGATGGAGATCGGCGAAAAGCCCACTACAAGCCACGGGAGCACTTCATCGGAAGAGTCCCGCACCAAGAGGAAGGAGAAGAAGAAGGACTCCTCCAAACGGAAGGAGAAAAGATCTTCCTCTTCTCACCACAAAGAGAAGAAGGAAAAATCTTCTTCTCACAAGTCGCATCGGAAAGGCGACAAGCACAAGAGGATGAGGAAAGTGGTCTACTACGAGATCGACACTTCATCAACATCGACCTCCGACTCCGATGCGCCATCCGTAACTTCTAAGCGCCAAGAGCGCAAGAAGTTTAGTAAGATCCCCTTACACTATCCTCGTACATCTAGAACGACTCCATTACTTTCCGTTCCATTAGGCAAACCGCCAACCTTTGATGGCGAAGATTATGCTAGGTGGAGTGATTTAATGAAATTTCATCTAACCTCACTCCACAAAAGTATATGGAATGTTGTTGAGTTTGGAGCACAGGTACCATCCGTAGGGGATGAAGACTATGATACGGACGAAGTGGCCCAAATCGAGCACTTCAACTCCCAAGCCACAACCATACTCCTCGCCTCTCTAAGCAAGGAGGAATACAACAAAGTGCAAGGGTTGAAGAATGCCAAGGAGATTTGGGACCTACTCAAGACCGCGCACGAGGGTGATGAACTCACCAAGATCACCAAACGGGAAACGATCGAGGGGGAGCTCGGTCGCTTCCGTCTTCGCCAAGGGGAGGAGCCACAAGATATGTACAACCGGCTCAAAACCTTGGTGAACCAAGTGCGCAACCTTGTGAGCAAGAAATGGGACGACCACGAGGTGGTTAAGGTTATTCTAAGATCTCTCATTTTCCTTAACCCCACTCAAGTTCAATTAATTCGTGGTAATCCTAGATATACTCAAATGACCCCCGAGGAAGTTATTGGGAATTTTGTGAGCTTTGAATGTATGATCAAGGGATCAAAGAAGATCAACGAGCTTGATGAACCCTCCACGTCCGAAGCACAACCGGTGGCATTCAAGGCGACGGAGGAGAAGGAGTCTACACCAAGTAGACAACCAATTGACGCATCCAAGCTCGACAATGAGGAGATGGCTTTAATCATCAAAAGCTTTCGCCAAATCCTCAAGCAACGGAAGGGGAAGGATTACAAATCCCGTTCCAAGAAAGTTTGCTACAAGTGTGGTAAGCCCGGTCATTTCATTGCAAAATGTCCTATATCTAGTGACAGTGACAGGGGCGACGACAAGAAGGGAAAGAGGAGAGAAAAGAAGAGGTACTACAAGAAGAAGGGCGGCGATGCCCATGTTTGCCGGGAGTAGGACTCGGACGAGAGCTCCACTGACTCCTCCTCCGACGAAGACGCCGCCAACATCGCCGTCACCAAGGGACTTCTCTTCCCCAACGTCGGCCACAAGTGCCTCATGGCAAAGGACGGCAAAAGGAAGAAGGTTAAATCTAAATCCTCCACTAAATATGAATCCTCTAGTGATGATGATGCTAGTGATGAGGAGAATAATTTGCGTACCCTTTTTGCCGATCTTAACATGCAACAAAAGGAAAAATTAAATGAATTAATTAGTGCCATCCATGAGAAGGATGATCTCTTGGACTCCCAAGAGGACTTTCTAATCAAGGAAAATAAAAAGCATGTTAAGGTTAAAAATGCTTATGCTCAACAAGTTGAAAAATATGAAAAATTGTCTAGTGAACTAAGCACTTGCCATGAGACTATAGACAACCTTAGAAATGAAAATGCTAGATTAAATGCTAAGGTTGATTCTCATGTTTGTAATGTTTCAATTCCCAATCTTAGAAATGATAATAATGATTTGCTTGCTAAGATTGAAGAATTAAACATTTCTCTTGCTAGCCTTAGAGTAGAAAATGAAAATTTAATTGCTAAGGCTAAAGAACTAGATGTTTGCAATGTTACAATTTCCGATCTTAGAGATAATAATGATATATTGCGTGCTAAGATCGTTGAACTTAATTCATGCAAACCCTCTACATCTAGTGTTGAGCATGTTTCCATTTGTACTAGATGTAGAGATGTTGATATTAATGCTATTCATGATCACATGACTTTGATTAAACAACAAAATGATCATATAGCAATATTAGATGCTAAAATTGCCGAGCATAACTTAGAAAATGAAAAGTTTAAATTTGCTAGAAGTATGCTCTATAATGGGAGACGCCCTGGCATCAAGGATGGCATTGGCTTCCAAAGGGGAGACAATGTCAAACTTAATGCCCCTCCTAAAAACTTGTCTAACTTTGTTAAGGGCAAGGCTCCCATGCCTCAGGATAACGAGGGTTACATTTTGTACCCTGCCGGTTATTCCGAGAGCAAAATTAAGAAAGTTCATTCTAGGAAGTCTCACTCTGGCCCTAACCATGCTTTTATGTATAAGGGTGAGACATCTAGCTCTAGGCAACCAACCCATGCTAAGTTGCCTAGTAAGAAAACTCCTAATGCATCAAATGATCATGACATTTCATTTAAGACTTTTGATGCATCTTATGTGCTTACTAACAAATCCGGCAAAGTAGTTGCCAAGTTTGTTGGGGGCAAACACAAGGGCTCCAAGACTTGTGTTTGGGTACCCAAAGTTCTTGTTTCTAATGCCAAAGGACCCAAAACCGTTTGGGTACCTAAAGTCAAGAACTAAAATTGTTTTGTAGGTTTATGCATCTGGGGGCTCAAGTTGGATACTCTACAGCGGGTGCACAAACCACATGACAGGGGAGAAAAAGATGTTCTCCTCATATGAGAAAAATCAAGATCCCCAACGAGCTATCACATTCGGGGATGGAAATCAAGGTTTGGTCAAAGGCTTGGGTAAAATTGCTATATCACCTGACCATACTATTTCAAATGTTTTTCTTGTAGACTCTTTAGATTACAATTTGCTTTCCGTATCCCAATTATGTCAAATGGGCTACAACTGTCTATTCACTGATGTAGGTGTCACTGTCTTTAGAAGAAGTGATGATTCAATAGCATTTAAGGGAGTGTTAGAGGGTCAGCTATACTTGGTAGATTTTGATAGAGCTGAACTCGACACTTGCTTGGTTGCTAAGACTAACTTGGGTTGGCTCTGGCACCGCCGACTAGCCCATGTTGGAATGAAGAATCTTCATAAGCTTCTAAAGGGAGAACACATTTTAGGACTAACCAATGTTTATTTTAAGAAAGACAGGATTTGTAGCGCATGCCAAGCCGGGAAGCAAGTTGGCACTCATCATCCACACAAGAACATCATGACTAGTGACAGGCCACTGGAACTCCTACACATGGACCTATTCGGCCCGATCGCTTACATAAGCATCGGCGGGAGTAAGTACTGTCTAGTTATTGTGGATGATTATTCTCGCTTCACTTGGGTATTCTTTTTACAGGAAAAATCTCAAACCCAAGAGACCTTAAAGGGATTCTTGAGACGGGCTCAAAATGAGTTCGACTTAAGGATCAAGAAAATAAGAAGCGACAACAGGACGGAGTTCAAGAACTCTCAAATTGAAGGCTTCCTTGAGGAGGAGGGCATCAAGCATGAGTTCTCTTCTCCCTACACACCTCAACAAAATGGTGTAGTGGAGAGGAAGAATCGAACTCTATTGGACATGGCAAGGACCATGCTTGATGAATACAAGACTTCTGATCGGTTTTGGGCTGAAGCGGTCAACACCGCCTGCTACGCCATCAACCGGTTATATCTACACCGAATCCTCAAGAAGACATCCTATGAACTCCTAACTGGTAAAAAGCCTAACATTTCATATTTTAGAGTCTTTGGTAGCAAATGCTTTATTCTTATTAAAAGAGGTAGAAAATCTAAACTTGCTCCTAAGACTGTAGAAGGCTTTTTACTTGGTTATGACTCAAACACAAGGGCATATAGGGTCTTTAACAAGTCCACTGGACTAGTTGAAGTCTCATGTGACGTTGTGTTTGATGAAACTAACGGCTCTCAAGTAGAGCAAGTTGATCTTGATGAGATAGGTATTGTAGAGGCTCCATGCATCGCGCTAAGGAACATGTCCATTGGGGATGTGTGTCCTAAGGAATCCGAAAAGCCTCCAAATACACAAGATCAACCGTCCTCCTCCACGCAAGCATCTCCACCAACTCAAAATGAGGATGAAGCTCAAGTTGATGAAATAGAAGATCAAGCAAATGAGCCACCTCAAGATGACGGCATAGATCAAGGGGGAGATGCAAATGATCAAGACAAGGAGGAAGAAGAACAAAGGCCGCCACACCCAAGAGTCCACCAAGCAATCCAACGAGATCACCCCGTCGACACCATCCTCGGCGATATTCATAAGGGGGTAACCACTAGATCTCGTGTTGCACATTTTTGTGAACATTACTCGTTTGTTTCCTCTATTGAGCCACACAAGGTAGAGGAAGCACTACAAGATTCGGATTGGGTGGTGGCAATGCAAGAGGAGCTCAACAACTTCACGAGGAATGAGGTATGGCATTTAGTTCCACGTCCTAACCAAAATGTTGTAGGAACCAAATGGGTCTTCCGCAACAAGCAAGATGAGCATGGTGTGGTGACAAGGAACAAAGCCCGACTTGTGGCCAAGGGATACTCCCAAGTCGAAGGTTTGGATTTCGGTGAAACCTATGCACCCGTAGCTAGGCTTGAGTCAATTCGCATATTATTAGCCTATGCTACTTACCATGGCTTTAAGCTTTATCAAATGGACGTTAAAAGTGCCTTCCTCAATGGACCAATCAAGGAAGAGGTCTATGTTGAGCAACCTCCCGGCTTTGAAGATAGTGAGTATCCTAACCATGTCTATAGGCTCTCTAAGGCGCTTTATGGGCTAAAGCAAGCCCCAAGAGCATGGTATGAATGCCTTAGAGATTTCCTTATTGCTAATGGCTTCAAAGTCGGAAAGGCCGATCCTACACTCTTTACTAAAACTCTTGAAAATGACTTGTTCGTATGCCAAATTTATGTTGATGATATTATATTTGGGTCTACTAACGAGTCTACATGTGAAGAGTTTAGTAGGATTATGACACAGAAATTCGAGATGTCTATGATGGGGGAGTTGAAGTATTTTCTAGGATTCCAAGTCAAGCAACTCCAAGAAGGCACCTTCATTAGCCAAACGAAGTATACTCAAGACATTCTAACCAAATTTGGAATGAAGGACGCCAAACCCATCAAGACACCCATGGGTACTAATGGGCATCTCGACCTCGACACGGGAGGTAAGTCCGTGGATCAAAAGGTATACCGGTCGATGATAGGTTCTTTACTCTATTTATGTGCATCTCGACCGGATATCATGCTTTCTGTATGCATGTGTGCAAGATTTCAAGCCGACCCTAAGGAAGCTCACCTTACGGCCGTAAAACGAATCTTGAGATATTTGGCTTATACACCTAAGTTTGGGCTTTGATACCCTCGGGGATCCATATTTGATTTGATTGGTTATTCGGATGCCGATTGGGCGGGGTGTAAGATTAATAGGAAGAGCACATCGGGGACTTGCCAGTTCTTGGGAAGATCTTTGGTGTCTTGGGCTTCAAAGAAGCAAAATTCGGTCGCTCTTTCTACCGCTGAAGCCGAGTATATTGCCGCATGTCATTGTTGCGCGCAATTGCTTTGGATGAGGCAAACCCTGCGAGACTACGGTTACAAATTAACCAAAGTCCCTTTGCTATGTGATAATGAGAGTGCAATCAAAATGGCCGACAATCCCGTCGAGCATAGCCGCACTAAGCACATAGCCATTCGGTATCATTTTCTTAGGGATCACCAACAAAAGGGGGATATCGAGATTTCATATATTAACACTAAAGATCAATTAGCCGATATTTTTACCAAGCCACTTGATGAACAATCTTTTACCAGACTTAGGCATGAACTCAATATTCTTGATTCTAGGAATTTCTTTTGCTAATTTGCACACATAGCACACAAGTATACCTTTGATCATATCTCTTTTATATATGCTATGACTAATGTGTTTTCAAGTGTATTTCAAACCAAGTCATAGGTATATTGAAAGGAAATTGGAGTCTTCGGCGAAGACAAAAGGCTTCCACTCCACTCCACTACTCATTCTTCGACGTCACTCCAAGCATCTCTCCAACTTTGGTATAATCTTCACTCATTTGTCTTATGACCAAAGGAGGAGAAAGTACTTCGTAGGGCTCTAATGATTCCGTTTTTGGCGATTCATGCCAAAGGGGGAGAAAGTAAGAGCCCAAAGCAAAAGGACCGCACCACCACCAATTTCAAAAACCTAGTTTTTCAAAAAGTATTTTCATTTGGTATCTTATTGTATTCTAAAGGGGGAGAAAGCAGGTTTCAAAAAATTGATATATCAAAACCCTCTTGAACTCTAAGAGGAGGATCTCATTTAGGGGGAGTTTTGTTTAAGTCAAAGGAAAAGCATTTGAAACAGGGGGAGAAAATTTCAAATCTTAAAAATGCTTCTCAAAATCTTATTTATTTACCTTTGACTATTTGCAAAAGAACTTTGAAAAGGATTTACAAAAGGGTTTGCAAAAACAAAACATGTGGTGCAAGCGTGGTCCAAAATGTTAAATAAGAAAGAAACAATCCATGCATATCCTGTAAGTATTGGCTCAATTCCAAGCAACCTTTGCACTTACATTATGCAAACTAGTTCAATTATGCACTTCTATATTTGCTTTGGTTTGTGTTGGCATCAATCACCAAAAAGGGGGAGATTGAAAGGGAATTAGGCTTACACCTAGTCCCTAATTAATTTTGGTGGTTGAATTGCCCAACACAAATAATTGAACTAACTAGTTTGCACAAGTGTATAGTTTATACAGGTGTAAAAGGTTCACACTCAGCCAATAAAAAGATCAAGTTTTGGATTCAACAAAGGAGCAAAGAGGCAACCGAAGGCACCTCTGGTCTGGGGGCACCGGACTGTCCGGTGCACCACCGGACAGTGTCTGGTGCACTAGAGGACTCCAACTCGAACTCGCCTCCTTCGGGAAGTTTTCAGACCGGCGCGCTATAATTCACCGGACTGTCCGGTGCTCCAAGGAAGCGCGGCCTCCGGAACTCGCCAGCCTCGGGAACGCGCAGTAGCCGCTCCGCTATAATTCACCGGACTGTCCGGTGTACACCGGACTGTCCGGTGCAACCACGGAGCAACGGCTATTTCAGCGCCAACGGCTCTCTGCGGCGCATTTAATGCGCGCTGTGCGCGCGCAGAAGTCAGGCGCGCCCATACTGGCGCACCGGACAATGAACAGGAGATGTCCGGTGTGCACCGGACAGCCAGGCGGGCCCACAAGTCAGAAGCTCCAACGGTCAGAATCCAACGGCAGTGATGACGTGGCGGGGGCACCGGACATGTCTGGTGTGCACCGGACTGTCCGGTGCGCCATCGAACAGACAGCCTCCACCAACGGTCAAGTTTGGTGGTTGGGGCTATAAATACCCCAACCACCCCCACATTCATTGCATCCAAGTTTTCCAGCTTCCAACCACTATACAAGAGCTAGCATTCATTGCAAAGCACACCAAAAGAGATCAAATCCTCTCCCAACTCCACACAAAGAATTAGTGATTAGAGAGAGTGACTTGTAGTGTTCATTTGAGCTCTTGCGCTTGGATCGCTTCTTTTCTTTCGCATTCTTTCTTGTGATCAAACACTCACTTGTAATTGAGGCAAGAGGCACCAATCGTGTGGTGGCCCTTGCGGGAAGTTTGATTCCCAAGTAATTTGAGAAGAGAAGCTCACTCGGTCCAAGGGACCGTTTGAGAGAGGGAAGGGTTGAAAGAGACCCGGCCTTTGTGGCCTCCTCAACGGGGACTAGGTTTGAGAGAACCGAACCTCGGTAAAACAAATCCGCGTGTCTCACTTCATTATTCGCTTGCGATTTGTTTTGCGCCCTCTTTCACACACTCGATTATATTTCTAACGCTAACCCGACTTGTAGTTGTGATTATTTTTGAGAATTTCAGTTTCGCCCTATTCACCCCCCCTCTAGGCGACTATCACCGTCACCAAGGGACTCCTCTTCCCCAACGTCGGCCACAAGTGCCTCATGGCAAAGGACGGCAAAAGGAAGAAGGTTAAATCTAAATCCTCCACTAAATATGAATCCTCTAGTGATGATAATACTAGTGATGAGGAAAATAATTTGCGTACCCTTTTTGCCGACCTAAACATGCAACAAATAGAAAAATTAAATGAATTGATTAGTGCTATTCATGAGAAGGATGATCTCTTGGACTCTCAAGTGGACTTCCTTATTAAGGAAAACAAAAAGCATGTTAAGGTCAAAAATGCTTATGCTCTACAAGTTGAAAAATGTGAAAAATTGTCTAGTGAGCTAAGTACCTGCCGTGAGACTATTGACAACCTTAGAAATGAAAATGCTAGATTAATTGCTAAGGTTGATTCTCATGTTTGTGATACTTCAATTCCCAATCTTAGAAATGATAATGATGATTTGCTTGCTAAGATTAAGGAATTGAATGATTCTCTTGCTAGCCTTAGATTAGAAAATGAAAATTTGATTGCTAAGGCTAAGGATTTTGATGCTTGCAATACTACTATTTCTGACCTTAGAACTAAGAATGATATGTTGCATGCTAAGGTTGTAGAACTAAAATCTTCCAAACCCTCTACATCTAATGTTGAGCATGTTTCTATTTGTACTAGATGTAGAGATGTTGATATCAATGCTATTCATGATCACATGGTATTAATTAAACAACAAAATGATCATATAGCAAAATTAGATGCTAAAATTGCCGAACATAATTTAGAAAATGAAAAGTTTAAATTTGCCAGAAGTATGCTCTATAATGGGAGACGCCCTGGCATCAAGGATGGCATTGGCTTCCAAAGGGGAGACAATGTCAAACTTTATGCCCCTCCTAAGAACTTGTCTAACTTTGTTAAGGGCAAGGCTCCCATGCCTCAGGATAACGAGGGTTACATTTTATACCCTGCCGGCTATCCTGAGAGCAAAATTAGGAGAACTCAGTCTAGGAAGTCTCACTCTGGCCCTAACTATGCTTTTATGTATAAGGGTGAGACATCTAGCTCTAGGCAACCAACCCGTGCCAAGTTGCCTAGAAAGAAAACTCCTATTGCATCAAATGATCATAGCATTTCATTTAAGACTTTTGATGCATCTTATGTTTTGACTAACAAATCCGGCAAGGTAGTTGCCAAGTTTGTTGGGGGCAAACACAAGAGCTCCAAGACTTGTGTTTGGGTACCCAAAGTTCTTGTTTCTAATGCCAAAGGACCCAAAACCGTTTGGGTACCTAAAGTCAAGAACTAAAATTGTTTTGTAGGTTTATGCATCCGGGGGCTCAAGTTGGATACTCGACAGCGGGTGCACAAACCACATGACAGGGGAGAAGAAGATGTTCTCCTCATATGAGAAAAACCAAGATCCCCAACGAGCTATCACATTCGGGGATGGAAATCAAGGTTTGGTCAAAGGATTGGGTAAAATTGCTATATCACCTGACCATACTATTTCCAATGTTTTTCTTGTAGATTCTTTAGATTACAATTTGCTTTCCGTATCCTAGTTATGTCAAATGGGCTACAACTGTCTATTTACTGATGTAGGTGTTACTGTCTTTAGAAGAAGTGATGATTCAATAGCATTTAAGGGAGTGTTAGAGGGTCAGCTATACTTGGTAGATTTTGATAGAGCTGAACTCGACACTTGCTTAATTGCTAAGACTAACTTGGGTTGGCTCTGGCACCGCCGACTAGCCCATGTTGGAATGAAGAATCTTCATAAGCTTCTAAAGGGAGATCACATTTTAGGACTAACAAATGCTCATTTTGAGAAAGACATGATTTGTAGCGCATGCCAAGCCGGGAAGCAAGTTGGCACTCATCATCCACACAAGAACATCATGACAAGTGACAGGCCACTGGAGCTCCTTCACATGGACCTATTCGGCCCGATCGCTTACATAAGCATCGGCGGGAGTAGGTACTGTCTGGTTATTGTGGATGATTATTCTCGCTTCACTTGGGTGTTCTTTTTGCAGGAAAAATCTCATACCCAAGAGACCTTAAAGGGATTCTTAAGACGGGCTCAAAATGAGTTCGGCTTAAGGATCAAGAAAATAAGAAGCGACAACGGGACGGAGTTCAAGAACTCTCAAATTGAAGGCTTCCTTGAGGAGGAAGGCATCAAGCATGAGTTCTCTTCTCCCTACACCCCCACAACAAAATGGTGTAGTGGAGAGGAAAAATCGAACTCTATTGGACATGGCAAGAACCATGCTTGATGAGTACAAGACACCGGATCGGTTTTGGGCCGAGGCGGTCAACACCGCTTGCTACGCCATCAACCGATTATATCTACACCGAATCCTCAAGAAGACATCCTATGAACTCCTAACCGGTAAAAAGCCCAATATTTCATATTTTAGAGTTTTTGGTAGCAAATGTTTTATTCTTGTCAAAAGAGGTAGAAAATCTAAATTTGCTCCTAAAACTGTAGAAGGCTTTTTACTAGGATATGACTCAAACACAAGGGCATATAGAGTCTTTAACAAGTCCTCAGGACTTGTTGAAGTTTCTTGTGACATTGTGTTTGATGAGACTAACGGCTCTCAAGTAGAGCAAGTTGATCTTGATGAGATAGGTGAAGAACAGGCTCCATGCATAGCGCTAAGGAACATGTCCATTGGGGATGTGTGTCCTAAGGAATACGAAGAGCCTCCACATGCACAAGATCAACCATCCTCCTCCACGCAAGCATCTCCACCAACCCAAAATAAGGACGAGGCTCAAGTTGATAAAGAGGTAGAACAAAATGATGAGCCTCCTCAAGATGACGGCAATGATCAAGGGGGAGATGCAAATGATCAAGACAAGGAGGATAAAGAACCAAGGCCGCCACACCCAAGAGTTCACCAAGCAATCCAACGAGATCACCCCGTCGACACCATCCTCGGCGACATTCATAAGGGGGTAACCACTCGATCTCGAGTTGCCCATTTTTGTGAGCATTACTCTTTTGTTTCCTCTATTGAGCCACACAGGGTAGAGGAAGCACTACAAGATTCGGATTGGGTGATGGCAATGTAAGAGGAGCTCAACAATTTCACGAGGAACGAGGTATGGCATTTGGTTCCACGTCCTAACCAAAATGTTGTAGGAACCAAGTGGGTCTTCCGCAACAAACAAGACGAGCATGGTGTGGTGACAAGGAACAAAGCTCGACTCGTGGCCAAGGGGTATTCACAAGTCGAAGGTTTGGATTTTGGTGAAACCTATGCACCCGTAGCTAGGCTTGAGTCAATTCGTATATTATTGGCCTATGCTACTTACCATGGCTTCAAGCTCTACCAAATGGACGTGAAGAGTGCCTTCCTCAACGGACCGATCAAGGAGGAGGTCTATGTTGATCAACCTCCCGGCTTTGAAGACAGTGAGTACCCTAACCATGTTTATAGGCTCTCTAAGGCGCTTTATGGGCTCAAGCAAGCCCCAAGAGCATGGTATGAATGCCTTAGAGATTTCCTTATTGCTAATGGCTTCAAAGTCGGCAAGGCCGATCCTACTTTATTCACTAAAACTCTTGACAATGATTTGTTCGTATGCCAAATTTATGTTGATGATATTATATTTGGGTCTACTAACGAATCTACATGTGAAGAATTTAGTAGGATCATGACACAAAAATTCGAGATGTCTATGATGGGGGAGTTGAAGTATTTCTTAGGATTTCAAGTGAAGCAACTCCAAGAGGGCACCTTCATTTGCTAAACGAAGTACACTCAAGACATTCTAACCAAGTTTGGAATGAAGGATGCCAAGCCCATCAAGACACCCATGGGAACCAATGGGCATCTTGACCTCGACACGGGAGGTAAATCCGTCGATCAAAAGGTATACCGGTCGATGATTGGTTCATTGCTCTATTTATGTGCATCTCGACCGGACATTATGCTTTCCGTTTGCATGTGTGCAAGATTCCAAGCCGACCCTAAGGAATCACACCTTACGGCCGTAAAACGAATCTTGAGATATTTGGCTTATACTCCTAAGTTTGGGCTTTGGTACCCTCGGGGATCCACATTTGATTTGATTGGTTATTCGGATGCCGATTGGGCGGGGTGTAAGATTAATAGGAAGAGCACATCGGGGACTTGCCAGTTCTTGGGAAGATCCTTGGTGTCTTGGGCTTCAAAGAAGCAAAATTCGGTTGCTCTTTCTACCGCCGAAGCCGAGTATATTGCCGCAGGCCACTGTTGCGCGCAATTGCTTTGGATGAGGCAAACCCTGCGGGACTACGGTTACAAACTAACCAAAGTTCCTCTTCTATGTGATAATGAGAGTGCAATCCGCATGGCGGATAATCCCGTTGAGCATAGCCGCACTAAACACATAGTCATTTGGTATCATTTTCTTCGGGATCACCAACAAAAGGGGGATATCGAGATTTCTTACATTAACACTAAAGATCAATTAGCCGATATCTTTACCAAGCCTCTTGATGAACAAACTTTTACCAAACTTAGACATGAGCTCAATATTCTTGATTCTAGGAACTTCTCTTGCTAATTTGCACACATAGCACACAAGTATACATTTGATCATATCTCTTTTATATATGCTATGACTAATGTGTTTTCAAGTGTATTTCAAACCAAGTCATAGGTATATTGAAAGGGAATTGGAGTCTTCGGCGAAGACAAAGGCTTCCACTCCACTCTACTACTCATCCTTCGCCATCACTCCAAGCATCTCTCCAACTTTGGTATAATCTTCACTCATTTATTTTATGACCAAAGGAGGAGAAAGTACTTCGAAGGGCTTATATCTCACTCAAAGTATCCGTTTTTGGCGATTCATGCCAAAGGGGGAGAAAGTATGAGCCTAAAGCAAAAGGACCGCACCACCACCCTAATTTTAAAATTAATGATTTTCAATTGGTATATTTCAAATTGGTATTTCATTGTGTTCAATAGGGGGAGAAAGTAGTACTTTCAAAATAGATATCTTAAAACCCTCTTGAACACTAAGAGGAGAATTTATTTGAGGGGGAGTTTTGTTTAGTCAAAGGAAAAGCATCTCAATCAAAAGGAGAAAATTTCAAATCTTGAAAATACTTCTCAAAATCCTATTTATTCACCTTTGAGGACTTTGAAAAGAATTTACAAAAGAATTTGCAAAAACAAAACATGTGGTGCAAATGTGGTCCAATAAGTCAAAAATAAAGAAACAATCCATGCATATCTTGTAAGTAACATTTATTGGCTCATTTCCAAGCAACCTTTGCACTTACATTATGCAAATTAGTTCAATTATGAACTTTTATATTTGCTTTGTTTTGTGTTGGCATCAATCACCAAAAAGGGGGAGATTGAAAGGGAATTAGGCTTACACCTAGTCCCTAATTAATTTTGGTGGTTGAATTGCCCAACACAAATATTTGGACTAACTAGTTTGTTCTAGTGCATAAGTTATACAGGTGCTAAAGGTTCACACTTAGCCAATGAAAAGACAAAGTATTGGATTCAACCAAAGAGCAAAGGGACAACCGAAGGCACCTCTGGTCTGGCGCACCGGACTGTCCGGTGTGCCACCGGACATGTCCGGTGCACCAGAGGACCCCGAACTCAAACTCGTCACCTTCGGGAAATTCCAGAGGCGACTCCGCTATAATTCACCGGACTGTCCGGTGTACACCGGACATGTCCGGTGCTCCAAGGAAGAGAGGCCTCAGGAACTCGCCAGCCTCGGGAATTCACTACAGCCGCTCCGCTAAAATTCACCGGACTGTCTGGTGTAACAGCGGGGCAACGACTATTTCGGCGCCAACGGCTACCTGCGACGCATTAAATGCGCGCCAGAGCGCGCAGGCGTCAGGCACGCCCATGCTGGCGCACCGGACAATCTACAGTGCATGTCCGGTGCGCCACCGGACATCTAGGCGGGCCCAGAAGTCAGAGCTCCAACGGTCGGAACCCAACGGCTTTGGTGACGTGGCTGTCGCACCGGACATGTCCGGTGTGCACCGGACTGTCCGGTGCGCCATCGTACAGACAGCCTCACCAAAACGGCTAGTTTGGTGGTTGGGGCTATAAATACCCCCAACCACCCCACATTCAAGTCATCCAAGTTTTCCACTTCTCAACTACTTACAAGAGCTCTAGCATTCAATTCTAGACACACCAAAGAGATCAAATCCTCTCCAAATTCCACACAACGCCCTAGTGATTAGAGAGAGAGATTTGCTTGTGTTCTTTCGAGCTCTTGCGCTTGGATTGCTTTCTTCTTTCTTGATTCTTTCTTGTGATCAAACACTCACTTGTAATTGAGGCAAGAGACACCAATCGTGTGGTGGTCCTTGCGGGAAGTTTGTTTCCCAAGTGATTTGAGAAGGAGAAGCTCACTCGGTCCGAGGGACCGTTTGATAGAGGGAAGGGTTGAAAGAGACCCGACCTTTGTGGCCTCCTCAACGGGGAGTAGGTTTGAGAGAACCGAACCTCGGTAAAACAAATCCGCGTGTCACACCTCTTATTCACCTGCGATTTGTTTTCCGTCCTCTCTCGCGGACTCGATTATATTTCTAACGCTAACCCGGCTTGTAGTTGTGATTATTTTTGAGAATTTCAGTTTCGCCCTATTCACCCCCCCTCTAGGCGACTTTCAGTTGACACGCGCAGAAGAGGAAGAGGGCGAGTCGCCACGCGCAAGCAGTTCCTCATCGGGTAACTACACCCTCCCCCACGTCCTCTATCTACATGCTCTGTTTAGAGTTTTGGTTGTTTGCCTTTCGCCTGCTCTAGCCAGCACCATGCTTATGGTGTTCAACGTTATGCGTGATGCGTGAGAGTTACTCAGTTTATTGTGTCGTCTACTGCTTAGGTTCCATGTCTCTTTACTGTGTCATTCTGTCAAGTGTAGCAGTGCTTGCATGCCAATGTACATCTTAACCTTGATTTAAATGATACTACCTATTGTTATGTGGAGTTGAAACTTGCAATGTTCATTGATAGATCATATAATTTGTTGATAATTTACAATGTGTCTTGCAGTTATGCAGACATGACCAACTACTACTGCATCAGGGTTTGCCTATGCAAAATTTGGGAAGACAAAGGTCATTGTAGCTGTGTAAGTGCAGCATCCTTTGGTATTACCGTTTCATAGTATGTTTTACATTTTTGGATAAGCAGTTATTATATCTGATAATTTTTATGTACGTATAGAAATGATTCTATGTCAATTCTTATTAGCAAATTTGTACATGTCGTTATGTTTCTGCCGTGTTGATAGATAAAAAGAACGAAAATAGGGAGGTTACAGTGAATGAGTTCCTGCCAGCGAAAAATGGCATCAACACATCAAGTACTCGATATGGTGTTTTCTTCCACATATAGTGCCATATATGTTACTAACTCTATACTAGCTTTGCTTTGATAGTATTCTACGTAGAACAATAATTTGTGTTATCATAACAGAGCTCACTAAAGTCGTTTGTATGTTATACTGCAAGGATTTGTGTGCCTCACACCTCATTGAAAGGCTGATGAAGTGATCTCTAGCTGCTTGATTGTGGATGCTACACCATTTTCTCAACACTTTATCGAGAGTACTGTAGTACAACCCATTTTTCCTTGTATTTTCTCCTTTCAACACATTCCACTCTATTTTATCTCTAATATTTGCAGTTCCTAATTAGTTTTGTCTGCAATAGTTGGATTCTTGTTTGACCCAGGTTTCAGTACTTTTTTATATTAACCCTTGATGTTGTTTGCTTTGCTGTTATCGTATTGATAAATTTTAGATCTGACTCTGATCTTATTTTCTTAAAGATGAAAATTAAATGGCCACTTGAATTGTGTATACTTTGTTGGAGCATTAATTTGTTTTGATTGATATATTTAGAAACATGCTTTGTCATTAGTTTTGATACAATACTACATTAATTGCATGAAAACCACTTGCTAAAAGGTTATGTTGAATCCAAACATGTTAATGCTTCTCAATGTATTTTATCCTTATATGTTGACTCCATCGCAACGCACGGGCACTCATCTAGTAGTACTTAAATGTTAATCTTGTGAAAAACAGTATCGCTATATTATTCCATCCTTTTTTATTTTCCAATACTTAAAAAGACATCTTATACTGGAAATCCTGAAGACACTCCTAACCGTCAACACTTCTAGTGGACTATATATATGGTAGTGCAAAATACTATTATACGCTATAAACTATATTATCCACAAAGTAAAGTTAAAAATAATGTTAGATAAAAGATACGAGACAACCTTAACATCATCATCGCTCCACATCTTCCTTCCACCGCCACCAGCCATCCTCTAGTTTGTGTGTGGTCGGTCCATTCACAACTAGCTCCACCATTGGGGAAACCACAATGGATCATTTAAGGGCTTATTCGTTTAAACAATAATACATATGGATTGGATGATATTCAATTGATTTTAATCCATAGCAAGTCAAAATTCATCCCAATACACTTCAATTCATATGAAATTGAAATAACCAAGCAAGGCAAAGGAGAACATGGATGCTTTTACTAGCCGCTCCACGGCCTCTACCACCACAAGTTCTTGACGCCATTGATGATCTTTTTAAGAGGTACACAAACGGACAGACACTAGCAATCCTCTAGATGTTTATTCACTAATTCGATGACAAAACAACAATCTTCAAACAATACAAAAACCCGGAAAAGATATTGCAGTCTACGATGATCATACAGTTGCGTTCATGTTATACAAAAGCGGAAAGGATGAGGTGTTGGCAAAGGTCGGTCAAACAAGGATTTATACAGGGCCTTTTGGGTAGCTAGATACGGCCTCACCCGTGGTATGCAGGTTGCAGCTGCCTAGGTGGCTAAGATATGGCACTGGGCGTGCAAAGGCCTCGTCCAACCCACTTCCTCTGTTTGCGAATAGGTCTTCAATGTTTATTTACAACTAATATATAGCCACACTAATAGTTACGATCTTGAAGAGAGAAGATGAGAGATCGATGGCGGCGACGACCGGGAGAAGGGGAAGGCTAGGGGCGGCGGGATCGCAAAGAGGGATAAGATATGGTGGATGATTCAAAAAATAGTATTCATTGGATTTGAGTAAGAAAGATGAGGTTATCTAACGATCTGAATCGTTGATTTTAATAGTGTTAAGTTTAGGTGCAATTTATTTTGAAGGTTAGAATAGTGGAGGTTAGAAGTGTGGAGGTGATTTCTTTTGAAGGAAGCAGGTGGTGACACCCACTTTTCATTGGTTAAAAATTGAGAGCATTCGAGCGGAATGTGAAAACAAAGGACAAGTCTGACACTATCTTAGGACAGAGCCTCTCGCGCATATGTTAGGTGGGTTGCTATAGATATTTAAAAATTCTCTACATGTTTTAGTGGGTCTAGGCGTGTTAATGAGGTATAAATTTTACACTATAAAATTTAAGGATTAGATCGAATTAGGGTTAAACTCTATTTTATTATTTTTAATCTAAAATTAACTAACAGCTTAAATAACCCCGTGTGTTTTGTTTTCGTTCTCACACGGGTGAACAACCAGTCTCCACATATGTCGATAACTCGATACCCAACCTGGGCCTTAACTGGCATTCACGAGCGTTGGCCGTTGGGCTCTTCGCATATCCACCACCCACCCATAAGGCATCAGCGCCGCTGCCGACTTCATCTTTTGCGTTCCCCGTGGCGGGTTGGCAGGCCACTTCATCCGCCTCGTCGGCTTCATTCATCACCAGGAATTTCCATCGCCGCGCCCGGCGTCTCCTCCACTCGCCTCCCCTACTCTATAGCATTCCATTTCTGAGCTCGCTAACTGCGTTTCTTCGGCTCGCCGGTGAGCCACGGATTGGGTTCGGCGGGAGGCCGGGAAACGGGTACTGTTCTACTCCTCCGTTTCCTCTTGTTTCTGAAAAAGATAGGCGCCAGTCGACTCAATCCAACCTTTCTTTTATTCTGCAATTCATCCGGAGTTCCCTTCTCGGTCCAGTTAGAGAACTGCACATTCAGTTTTAGCGACATTGTTTTCCCCCCTTTGTGGTGGCAAATATGGCACGAATCCTCCACTGGCTATTGGTTGGCTGACAGGGGGTTCAACTTTTGCTGACAGGGGCTATTGGTTTAGGCCTACTGCTCATATTGTCGGCATTGCCTAAATTTAACTACAGGAAATGATTTGTTCATTTAAACTAAATATACGATGTTAGAGGTAGTGGCCAGGCTTCTTCGGGGAATGTTGTTTAGGATTCTTGTTTCTGGAGGCATACTGAACTTTGTGACGCAAAATTTTACCTGATGCTGGGATGTGCAAGCAGGAATTTATTTCACCAGTATGCAACAGATGGCCATGCCATCGTTCGCCGTAACCTCACCTCCGTCGCATGGCACTACCTTATGGGCGCCTCATGCTCGTCGTCCTCAAAGACTGCACAAGAGACACGTGCGCAGCCAAGTCCGGGCAGTGGCACAAGCACAGCTGCAGTACCAGAAGCTGGGGGACTCAGACCTCCTCATCAGTGAGGTCACTCTTGGAACGGTGTGTATGATTCTGGAGCTTCAGAGTTCAAACCCTCTTGCTGCAAGTAATGTTTTCTCCATCTCAAGGTGAATCCTTTTCTTTCCAGATGACTTTTGGCGAGCAAAACACGGAGAAGGAAGCACATGACATTATCGCTTATTCTTTCGATCAAGGTGTCAATATCCTAGACACAGCGGAAATTGTCAGTACAAGATTCCTTCCTTACTTTTATTAACTATCCCTCTCTCTGTATTTTCAAGTGATCGGATATACTTCTCCATTTTCCCTTTTGGCCTTTAGTACCCAGTTCCAATGAACAAGGAAACTCAAGGGAGAACTGATCTTTATATTGGCAGGTGGATGCAATCAAAACCACGAGACAAGGTAACCTAAATGGATTGTTAAATTTTTATTTCTGTACTAACAACGATTCTTACACAATACACTTGCTTTCGTCCTTCAAATTGGTGCCAGAGTTTAGAAGCATAACTTTTAGTAATAAGTAATAACACCGTGCTACCTATCAGTTCTTTTAATGCACAATCCCCAAGTTTCACACTATGTGATGTTATGTTTAATGTCTGACTGTAAGATGTGTCTTGTTTTTTTCCTTTGGATTTTAGATAATTTTGGCCACCAAAGTTGCCGGTTATTCAGAGCGGTCTACATTTCTTCGAGACAATGCAAAAGTGGTTCGTGTTGATGCTGCCAATATCAAAGAAAGTATTGAAAAGAGTCTTAAACGCTTGTCTACAGATTACATTGATTTGCTTCAGATACACTGGTCAGTGTCAGATTGTTCCACTTGTATAGTTATATGCTTGACAAAAACAATATTTAGGTTCACTTTTCTGTTGTCAGTCTTTTACCAACATACATAGAAACATTTCATTAGACACCAGTATGGATTTTCCCCCCTCGTACAGAATTATGCCAATTTTTTTAAGGAAACTGATGAATGTATTGATCAGGAAAGTCAATATGCCTTGTATAATGTAAAATCAGGTCTGAGGACTCAGGTCTGGAGGCTGAAGGTGTCTTTTTCTATTCTATGCTTCACATAAGGTTCAGCATGTTCTCATATTGCTGAGTAATAGAGATAAAATACAAATGAATATATTAACTGAACTCTTCTTGGACTTCTGTTTGTGTTCCTTGTAAAATATAGGTTAGAATATGTGAGATATTTAACCAAGTACATTTCACTATTTCAGTTCAGTTTATTTCTCCCGCTCGGTCAATTTGAAGTAGCCATTTCTTTTTTCTTTGCCTTTGACACCAGCTTTCTTTGAGTGCAGTTTTATGTGTTCTTTATCTGGCCATGTAAATTAGTTTGAATCGGAGTTTTTTTTCTGTTAGATTGATAGATACCTATTTGCAATTCAACTGAATCAAATAAGCATTCTTGGTTCCAAAGTTATTCTTTATGTCTGCAGGCCAGATAGGTATGTGGCACTATTTGGTGAGTTTAGTTATAATCCGACCAAATGGAGGCCAAGCATCCCTTTTGAAGAACAATTGAAGGCTTTACAGGAGTTAGTTGACGAAGGAAAGGTGAGATTTCTATGATTGATATTCTTATACAAGCAAAGTAGTAACACATAAACATTTTTCATGGCATGGGAAAGCATGAACATTGTATAGTTACTATCATGGTCAGTAGGATACCAACATAAGAAAGGAAAAAATCCAATGTGGCAGGTTAAGGAAATAATTGATTTAAAGAATCGGGCCCGGTTGTCATAGGTTTTATGTTTAATTTCTGAGTTGCAATTAGATTGGAATATTGGATTCTATTTACAAGAATCTGTCTATTAGGAGTCGAATTAGGTGTCAGGTCTTTCCCCTCTATATACATGGAGTTATCATGGTCAAACAACGTTAGAGAATTTTCCCTTCTGCGTTGGGTTTATAGGGACTTCCCCTCTTCCATTGCATCAGCAGCCTTCACCGGTAGCAGAGCCAAAAGTTTTTAGGAGCCCAACAATCGTCATTCTGCAAAAATATTTAGCTAGCAAATCATAGTGTTGTTCTTAGATACGGAGAAAATTTTAAATTGATTTTTTTTGCGACGAGCCTGGCTGGCCGCATAGGGTGGCTAGGTGGTGGCTCCACCACCCATGTGCGCCCCCTGCTCTGTGCTTGGCTACGGTCCTTGTCCCACCAAGACCTTTTTCTCCCTTCCCCTGAATTATTGATGTGGATGCAATTTACAAGTTACAACATGTTGTAGATGTTCTCCTTTGTGGGACTGGGAAGCATTCCCCATCCACGTTACCCGCGATGATCCGTTAAACTTGCACGTGGCGATGTTTTTCGTGTAATAGTTAATGATAAAAATAAATAATTATCTTGTCAAGAGATCACTCATGAGAGATCACTCATGGTACAAATGTGTTAATTTTGATGTACCTATAATGGTTTATTGCATCTGTCAATGTGTATAAGTGATAATAATTTACATTAATAACAAAGGAAGTACACCCTAATTATAATTTAAGCGGGAACGGGGATCCCCGTCGGAATGTCCCCCTCAAGCGTTCGGGGGATCCCCGCGAAATTTTTTTTTGTCGCGGGGACGGGGATGTGGAGCTATTCCTCGGCGGGGAATTCCTTATTGCCATCCCTAGTGGGTTAGCAGCCGGCCGTGAACAAGCATGCGTGCAAGGCTAACTTAATAGGGACAACGACTACTGTACAATCAGGTTTTATATGCAAGCGTGTAAACGAGCCTTCTGTTCCATTAGATCATGATTCAATTGTAGATATAACTATGGTTTGTTAGGTTTTTTCATAAATTTACATAAGCCGGTGGTAGAAGGGTTTAAGTGTTAAATGTGATATACGGTTGGATCATGATTTAACGAATCAGAAGGTTCACTTACATGCTTGCACATAAGATCTTCTTGCACATTAGTTTTTGCCCTTAATAGGAGAGTGCTCCTAACCTATAAGGCCTTGGTCGGTTGCACAGGGATTGGAGGGGATTAAATCCTCTTCTATTCAATTTTGACTAGGAAGTGATTTATTCCCCTCTAATCCCTTTTAGGCCTTGTTCGGTTGCGTCTGGATCAAAGGGGATTGAGGAGGATTAAATCCTGTTCTATTCAATTCTGACTAGTTAAGGCCTTGTTTGTTTTGGAAGGGATTGGAGTGGATTAAATCCCTTCCTAGTTAAAATTGACTAGGAAGGGATTCAATCACCTTTGATCCCCTTCAATCTCTTTGCAACTGAATAAACCCTTAATCCACTCATAAACGAACAAGTCCTAAAGGGGCACTTAGTTTGGATTGTAATCCTATCGAAGAAGGAAATGAACCTCCCGCACGGGCATGGGGTTCCCTTCGACGGTGGCGTCGACAAGTTCTAACGCTGCCACAATCGCTCCCGACGACTAGCCGCTTCCTTGCTACCCTGTCCGATCCTCTTCCCATGTCTCAACTACTGCCGTCCTCTTCTCTGCGTACTCCTCGTCGCCCACGCCCCATCAATTTGGTATCAGAGACCAACTCGAGGGCATCGACTACCATGTTCGGGTCCGGCTCTCTGCCTGGTCTGTGAAGATTCCAATGTGCCAGGTTAAGGAAATAATGGATTTAAAGAATCGGGCCTGGCTGTCATATGTTTTATGTTTACTTTCTGAGTTGCAATTAGATTGGGATATTGGATTCCATTTACAAGGATCAATCTATTAGGAGTTGTATTCGGCTGCCATCATCGATCCCCACGACCAGCAACTTCCGTGCTACCCTCTCCAATCCTCTTCCCAGTCTCAACTGCTGCTGTCCTCTCTGCATACTCCTCATCGCCCATGCCACATCACAACATGTGCCGGTACTATCTGTTTTGAAATATGTTACATAATATGCATCTGGTAACAGCCATGTAAGTTTTTTTAACGGAAAACAAGTAGCTTATCAAGCATGCAACTCTTGTATAAGTTAATAGAGTAGTTAAAACTTTTGTCTCAGTGCTGACAGCTCTTCAGATTATCGAGTTGTCAATCATTGTCTAATGTTATCTCTGTTTTAGGTTCGCTATATCGGTGTTTCAAACGAGACCTCATACGGAGTAATGGAGTTTGTACATGCTGCAAAGGCTCAAGGCCTTCCAAAGATCGTGAGCATCCAGAACAGTTACAGTCTACTTGTGAGATGCCGCTTTGAAGGTGAAAACATTGCTTCAGTCCACTCATTTCTTCCATAGGAACTCTCTCAGCAATGCCCTTGTTTCTGAAATGTACCAGAACTATTGAGATTTCCCTTTGTTTTTTCATACAATTAGGAAGGCCAGTTGCCTGTTAACAAACAAATATTAAATCGCCGATATTCATTTTTTTTCTAGCTAACATCTTTCATGAGTTTCCCCGTAATTTCTTCATATGAGGTATTGCTGAAAAGGGAAATGAAGGTTTGTACTAATGGGTGACAGTGTAATTAATATAAACTGGAGTATAAACTGCCGACAAAATTATGCTGCTAGGTGGGGGTAGTGTCGTTTTTCTTATTATGAGCATGTTTGGGAGCAAGGGGATTGAATAGTACGGGGATTTTAGCCCCTTCAATCCCTTCCTCTCTAACAAGCCTTAGGGTTTGTTTGGGATCAAAGGTAATGGAGTGGATTGAGGGGGCTAGAATCCCCTACTACTTAATTTTGAATAGTGAGGGATTATAGCCCCCTCAATCCCCTCCATTACCCTTTGTCCCAAACAAGCCCTTATGAAGTGTTGCTGAAATATAGAGAAATACGGATTTTGTGCTATTGGACAGTGATTTGTTTGGTAGCATATTTTTGCTCTATTCCTTTCGTACAATATGATTCTCACTCCAACTCTCGTCTATACCAATGCGGCCAACAGCTGGCTTTTAACCATATTTTGTTTCATCACAGTTGATCTTGTTGAAGTTTGCCACCCGAATAACTGCAACGTTGGACTGCTTGCATACTCCCCGTTGGCTGGTGGGGTTCTCACTGGGAAGTATCTTGACGCTAACGCTGACATCTCAAAGAGCAGGCTAAATCTCTTCCCTGGATACATGGCACGCTACAATGACTCTTTGGCTAAAGTACGATATATATACTCTAACAAGTTTGTTTTTGCCCTGACTCTGGAACTTGCGTGTTCGTATGCATCTTGCTTTACTTTGGTTTAACTTTTTTTTATGGCAGGAAGCGACATTAGAGTACGTTAAGCTTGCCAAGAAGCACGGGCTAACTCCAGTCCAGCTTGCCCTTGGCTTCGTGCGTGATCGTCCATTCACCGCTAGCTCCATCATTGGAGCGACCACCATGGAGCAGGTGAAGGAGAACATCGACGCGTTTACCAGCACTCCACGGCCTCTACCACAGGAAGTTCTTGACGGCATTGAGGATCTTTTCAAGAGATACAAAGATCCAGCAATCCTCTAGTTTTTCATTCACCTTTTTTGGCGAAAAGTAGCAATCCTCGGACAATACAAAGCCCAGAAAACATATTACAACCTATGATCGTATGGTCATACCATTTTGTTCATGCTGATACAATTATTGCTTTGTTCTTGTATTGGCTCTACAGGCAATACCAGCAGAGCAGAATTATGTTTTCTTTCCTTCACTGTGTAAGTAGAATGCAGGTTTTCACTGTGTAAGCGTTCTTTTATACTCTGCTAGTAACTGTATGATGTCTTCGACATTGACAGGTCTCAAGTGGACAGGTTTAACCACTACTCTCTGCATGGTAACAGTAGTAAAAGATCGTTAAACTACAAGATGCATTTTTTTAATGATAAATCCAATGATACTAATGTGAGCAACCCAAAGACCACACAATTTCTAGGAAGTTATGCGTTTATGAGGGGCACTTGTACTTGTTGCCTGTTATTATCAAATAATCATGTTTGGAAAGCAGGAATTGCTTCAAATTCCAATGGAGGTCCACCACTATAAACATGGCTGGCTGAGGAGCCTTACCTTACCTAAGGCCCTATTTGGTTCCATGGACTAAAGATTAGATTAGTCCCTATATTTTAGTTCCATGTAGTCTTTAAATTGTCAAAATGTGGGACTAAATAAGGGATAAAAACTGATTTAGTCCCTAATCTCTTAAGAGGTGACTAAAATGGACTAAATTATATTGATCCCACCGGTTGCTCTTCATTTATTTCTGTTGCCGCGGGAGGAGGTAGTGGCAGAAAAATGGTAAAGAATATTTTAATCTTCTTATAAGTAAATTAATAAGTATTGAAAATTTCTATCCTTAGAACCAAACAGGATAGAAACTACTCCCTCCGTTTCTTTTTATTTGTCGCTGGATAGTGTAATTTTGCACTATCCAGCGACAAATAAAAACAAACGGAGGGAGTAAATACTTAAAAGGACTAAACGAATCGAACAGACCCTAGGTTGTTGGACACTGGAGCAGTGAAACTGCACCGGTAGACCTTGAAGGCCTGCAACAAAATCATGTCGCCGTGAAAAAGGTCTGCACAGCTGCCTCAGTGTCTCAGTTTTACTTTACTATTCTTGCATTGTAAAGTTCTTTGACTCCGTAAAAAAAGGGGGGAAATCCTGAGAACAGATTGCTGATCACAGATAAATGAAATGGGAGAACAGTCCCCAAGAGCTCAGAATAGGGTTCTGACTTCAGTTTCATCCTGAAATGCTAAAGCTTGCTGATCAGAGATCTCGCACACATGTTATCCCACCCAGGATCTTGTTTCCAGCTAGACTGGATATGGTTATTTATAGTGTATTTGGTTTGTGGAGCTACCCTATATTTCATGAGGTGATGTATTATAAGTTCATCCCATAAATTTTGGTGAAATCAATCCACTTCTTATGTTTATACTAATTATTAGTCTATGAGAAATGTGGTGGTGATAGATTAACTCATTCTATTCACAAACCAAATAAAAAAGTGAGGAGTGAAAATAAGATAGATCACTTCATTGCTCAAACCAAACACACTCTTAGTGCTGTAAAACATATTCATGAGAGACAAAAACTGAGAGCAATTCTAAGAATACATACAGGGCTTCTGTGAGTTGACAGTGACCCTGTTTGTTTCAGCTTTTTGGAGCTTCTGACCACCAAAATCTGCTGCGGACTACCAAACGCTTAACTTTTCAGTCAGCTTTTATAAAATTCGTTTCGGTAAAAATCATTCAAAATCAACATAAACATATAATCGATTGAGTCATTGCAATAATAGGAATTCGTCACTTTTTAGATCCCGAGTCCTATGGACACCTTTATCTTTCTCCGCACATAATTCTAATGATACTCAGATTCTCTACACAACCAGATTCTCTACACAGCCAGATTTTCAGAAAAGCTGGTCAGAAAAAAGTTGAACCAAACAGGCCCAAGTATCACTTAGCAAACTTCGAGGCATGTTAATTGATAGGGCCTCGCTAATATGTCGACTGTCGAGGTTCCCTCACACTTGCATCTCAAAATACGCATAAATAAAATTACAAACTAGAAGACTCAACATATCCACATCCTACCAAACATACATCGATACAATTGAGTACGATCCCTGAGCAAAGAAACAGCCGCCCCCACCCCCAAACCACCCAAATGGCCTGGTGAATTTCTTCATTCTTGGCAGACAATGCCATGCGTCCTATTCATGCTTCCGCTAAATGCTGTACTTCTTCATCATCAAAGTAGTCAAAATCTTGGGTTTTCCAATTTTGTTTTTTTGACAGTCGACTTTTACACCTATGGCCATTCTCTGCTACTTCCAGGTCATATAATTCAAGCTGCTTTCGTACCCAAGGAGGGTCATCTGGACGAAGCCATATTTTCTCACGAGTGTCCTTGTGCTTGAAATCAGGGTAGTTGGCCCATGGTTTGGATCGTCGGTTGTCCCACCACTCATATGGGTTCGCAAAGAAGACCTGCCACAAGCGAAGCCTGCCTATACATTCATTCTCTTTTAGCATTTGAACTGACAATGTAAACAAAAGGGACTGATCAGAGACTAGTAGCTTCAATATCAAAATTGGAGAATTAAATTGGGCAAAACTTACGGGTGACAGATGTCATTGATGGTGGACTTGTTGAGTCTGCATCATTCTGAGGCTTCTTATTTTGATCAACAACATAATTCAGCTCTCTGACATAAATCTGTAAAATGGTGGGTGCCCAATTAAAAATGTAGGGAAGAGATAGTGCACTGAAAAAACACACACACTAAGAAAACTAATATCACAAAGCAACATGGAACAGGTAAACATCATGCACATATTTCAGTTTATTACCATCCAAAAAATATTACCTGTCCACAATGTTGAGGTGCCAAGACATTGAATAGATGAATTTATATGATCGTATTATGATGAAAATATGAGTAAGCAATAGGACCTATATTATGTGAATTCTGACCAAAGGCTGCACAACAGAAATTTATATGGACACATGTTCATGTCTGATCAATGGCTGCATCGGTACTAGATGTATATATGATAACATGTCCACATCTCATCAAACTATCAAGGGTGCATCAGTAATATATGTATATGACAATTTACAAAACACAATATCTACTGACATACAACACGTGGGTAGGTGGTACTAATATAGAGCCACTAGTTGTACAGTTGGTTTTTAACAGACAAGCATATATAATACTCCCTCCGTCCTAAAATAAAATTCGTTTTATCTTTTTAGTTGATTCATTCAATAATTAATGTATTTGTTTTATATATGTATCCAGATTCATCATCATCCATTTGAACATAGACATAAAATCAAAGACTAAAACGATTAATATTTTGGGGCGGAGGGAGTATATTCAGAATGGTAAAGAAAATAACAAATAGTTACAGCTATCAGACCTTATAGACAATGTGCCGTTCACCACTTGGACTGACTTTATGATAAGAGCCCAGATGACCAGATACATAAACGAGGTCATCATGCTTCAGATGCTTTAGGCCAACATTTGCCAGCTCACCATTCAGCTGCAATGTCACACTGTTCAAGTTCTTCATATTGTAAGCATAATGATATAACCCCAGTTTCATTTAGCCAAAATCACAATAAAGTTACTTGAACAAAAACATGCAAATAAATATATCGTTAGATCACCTAGCTCAAGTCCTTCATGCTGTAATTATAGTGATACAACCTAATTTTCATTCAGTAAATCAGTCCAAATAATAATAACAGTTTAACATGGTAGTAGGAAAAATAAAATTAAAAGAAGTATTATTAAATCAGGCATGCATTGTGGAGCTCCTGATTTGTTCCTGGGTATCATGAAAATGAGTTGCTTCTTAAGCTACTTTGTGGCAAATAGTGCCTACTGCCTAGTTTGCTTGATGGATTCAATTCTCTATTTGAATGGTACATTGACTTTTCTTGCACACTAAGCATGAGAAGGTTCAGTCTTAGTCAAACATAAGGCTTCCAAATTTGGAAGTACGACTTCGATTTTGTTTGGTGCGAAATTCGCCCCAAGCTATTCATGATGCACCAAAGTACTTTATACAACTATAAACATGGCGGACCTTCAGCTAAATGTTTGCTCCACTGAAGCATGGAAGATGGGATGTTACCAGAATGGAGTGAATCGCATCACAGAAAGTCCCTACTGATTCTGTTAGAACTGTGCTCAATTGTTCTTGTGGTTGTATGCCCTTTGTTTCTCATAGGGCTTAAGGCACCAAATTTTACACAAGACAAAAATATTTTAATCGAAGTATATTAACTCTACATAATGATGAAACTATATATGCGGCACACAATCGAAACATGACGTCCCACATGATATATATAAAAAGAAGGCTATGAGAATGCACCCAATTAGGGTCTGTTCGTTTTAATTACAATCCATGTGGATCAGTGGATGGGAGCAGATTGGGCGGGTTTAAATCCTTGTCAAGCCAAAATCTCTCTCAATCCCTATGGGATGGGAATAACCTAACAAGCCCTTACTAGGAAAGCCCTTACTAGGAGAGAACAAATAACTCTGCAGAAAGTGAGAGAGGAAATAACACAAGGATTGGCTGAGGGGGATCCGGAGCGAGGGACTCAACTTTATGTTGGACGAGCTCGAAGAGGGCGCGGGCGACGAGAGGGTGACGGAGAGGAAGGTGTACGCCCTGGGGACTTCAAGAAAGCTAGTGTCGATCGGCCTCACCGGTGCGGCGAGGCGACCGATGAGGCTGCACCAGTTCCAGGTGAGCCCCTTCTTGCTGACGGTAGAGGGGCGCCGCAGCATCGACATGCGGTACGCCACGCTCTCCGGCTCCCCCGAGCTACACCCACCACCTCCGCCGCCGTTGTGAAGCAGCCGACAGAACGGCGGCGGCAGCGGCGAACGCACGGCGGCGGCTCCGCCGACAAGGCGCCGCAGCATCGTATTATGTTTGGTCTGGTTTGGTGACTGACACAACGCGATGGGCTTTTCTGTCAACATCACTGGGCTTGTTGCGGGGAGCTATTTGCAATTTTGCCAATATTATTTGTGGCTCCTCAACTTGCTATCGGACTCATAAATCATATACAGATAGTCCCACAAGTTATAGAAGTAGATGACATAGTAACAAAGAGATAAATTTTAAAATGATAAAATATCAATTTTAGAGTGCGGTGTGGTGGTGGACGGACGAGGGCGCAACGACGATTGTGGACGACCACGCGACAACGGATGTGACTAGCGGTTTGGTGTAACACCTCAAAATTCTATCCTAGATACTTAATAAAATAATATAAAGATTTTGAATCCAAGTGTCTTTTATTAAGAATTTTCTCACCTCTCCTAAAAATAAATGTAGTTACAATAAAATGTCTTAATGAAAAAGGGCTTCATATGATTTAAGTTATTCCTTTGAATAATATATTTGGAGACATTCTCTAAAATGGTAGATTATCATACCACACCTTGTAAATAAATTTTCTAAAATAAATATTGTGGTGTGTATGTTTAAAAGTATTTGCATAAATCAATAAATAAACAATAAATAAAATTTGTTTACATTTTATACTGGAGTTCTAAAGTACACTTTCAATTTGACTTCATATATAAAATAGACACCATGTGTGTGGCGGCGCGCTGGTACTCGAGGATTGCTCATCGGAGTAAGGCCAAACCCCCCGGATCCGCACCTCCCCAGGGAGAACCCCGCCATCGCCCTAACCACCGGTAAGGGTGTACTTCCCCGCTTTGCCTCAGCCTACTCTTCATATTACGCACGCGGACAACCGGGATTATGGGTTGGGGCGCCATCTCAGCCATCTCCGGCGAACGTGCCAGCGTGGCCAGCCTGCGGGATGAAGGAGATGGCTTGGAGCCGTTGATTCTATTAAGGACGGTTGAGATTGCGGGGCGCGCACCGATTTGGGGTGCATCATCGACCGCGGGATGGCTGATGTGCGGTGGTGATCTGATCACGATTATTTAAAACATGGACCCTGGATCTTAAATCCAACGACTTAGCGTGCATACCGGTTCGATGTCGTTCCGATGTAATCTGGGCCCTCCATCTCAGATCACGCGGCCAGAAACATCCCATACCCCTTCGGCCTCGGTAATTTGCAAAAGAGCCCTTATGCTTCTATGTAATCAACCCGCAGTCTGGTGGCAGTGATAAAACCTTTAATATAGGTCCTGTTTTTAGCCAAAGTAACCCTGGACTTCCTGGAATGATAACCACGACCCAGAGAGTAAGTAAATCGAATAAATTAATATAGAAAATGATTTCTAGTATAGAAATGATTCTAGAATCTTGATTAATTTATAAGTAATTCATTTTAACTTCTTTTTGATCCATTCCAGTTGCATTAAACTCATATTAATATTGTTCATCATCTAATAACTTTATTTTGTTATAAAACATATGGTTGAAATCATGCTCCTAATTTGTTTTATGTCTAACTCCTAAATCTTCAGAAAATTATAACTCCTTAACCGTAACTCCGATTTTAGTGGTTCTCGAACCTACATTCTCGTAGCAGTGCATATAGTATTCTTACGCTATTTGTTCTTATGTTTGGTGTAATGTTATTTTTATGTACTTCCTGACTATTTGTATGTATTGCTACGAATAGAAGTGAGGTCACCAGAAATCTGAAGACCAACTTGGTGAGGTACCTGGAGTTTCAAGGCTAAGGCAAGTTATGCCCTTGATCACTCTTCTTTACCTAATAATGTTCTTTGTTAATCACCGTGACATGATCAGGTTAATTTGATGGGACCTAATAGATTTCCCTAGTTTTGTTTACCCCACCCCTTGCAGACAAATGAACTATTGGGTATACTTGCTATTGCTTTACCAGGTATTGGGATTAATGTTACATTTGAGTTATGATCATGTTCCAGTTATGTTGTTGTTTTAATTATTGTTCATGACAAGATCATTGTTTTAATTGGAACATGGAGCTTAACTTGAGATAATCGTGCTACCACAATGGTCGAATGGGACGCCCTTGACTGACTAATTAGGAAAGCTAATGGATGACTACCTTACCCGAAAGGGGCAAGGGCGGTAGAGGAGTTGTGGTATATGGAGGTTCTCGGGTCGATCATGTTGCGATGACTTTTTTAGACGAGGGATTCCTATATGCCCTTCTCAGAAACCGTAGCGGGTTTTCTGAAGCTAGTGGAACTTTGTAAACGCCTCGTAGTGCTACCCTGCCTCGTCTCCTCGGCAGAGATGAATGGGAAGTCGCGGTCCCTTGGCAAATGGGTAACACGACTTGTGGGTAAAGGGCACAACCTCTGCAGAGTGTAAAACTGGTATATCAGTCGTGCTCACGGTCAAGAGCGACTCAAGACTCTCGCACGATTAACTTATGGAACTAAACTTAATCTGTCATATGCATTTCATTGTGGGTGTTTGAAAGGGAAATGGCCTCAACATTTCCTATAATCGATTTTGGTATTTGACGATCATCACAAACCTTATGGACTAACTAGTTTACCCAGTTGATCATTTGTCAGGTGGATAAGTTCATATACAACAATTTTAAGTCGACTGTGATGAGGCCACCCAAATAATGCATTTTAATTACTAAGCAACTTCTATACTCATCGCCTCCTTGTATCGAGAGGAGTATAATAAGGTGCAAGGGTTGAAAAATGCCAAAGAAATTTGGGATGTCCTCAAAACGGCGCATGAAGGGGACTAGGTGACCAAAATCACTAAGCGCAAGACGATCGAGGGAGAGCTCGGTCGATTCGTCCTCAACAAAGGAGAGGAGCCACAAGCGATGTACAACC
Organism: Zea mays; assembly: GCF_902167145.1. Classification (NCBI taxonomy): domain Eukaryota; kingdom Viridiplantae; phylum Streptophyta; class Magnoliopsida; order Poales; family Poaceae; genus Zea; species Zea mays. The sequence goes on along the minus strand of NC_050096.1, from coordinate 261,451,576 downwards.
GGCTCAAAATAATGGTCAACCAAGTGCGCAACCTCAGGAGCACCTTCGACCGTGGGGCATTACATGCGTGTATGATAATGATGTATTCATAAGTAATAGTGAACCGACTGAACTTATCTTCCAATAATCATGCCGACTTATCTTTATTTGGTTCCGACGTCCAAGGGTGTCGCGCGAGAGAATCAGATTAGAGCTGTGGATAACGCTTAGATCCCACGAGCCGCCTGGGCCCGCGTCCGCTTATTCCCTGCATCGGCCCATTCTGCCAGCAGTTCTCCCCTGGCCCATGAAGGGACGGCCTTGCGAGACAACAGGCCCAAAGCCTTTCGCAAGGCCTTCTAGCCTTCTAGTGGACCCGGGGGATATCTGTCCCCCACAAGCCCCCAATCTTTGAGTTGATTTTGAAATAATCGACCTAAAGATTCTAGGTCTAGCTTGCGATTTTGATTTTCATTTTAGTGATGGACGCTTTGAATGTGCACCTGTTGAACGTTGCTTCTGAACTCTGAGTGACTCAGTAAAAAACAATCTTCTATTGCCCTCCTTTGGTACATTCAACGATCTTCATCTTATGCCTCAGAAATTGGTGCTTTGTCGTCAGCTCATGCTTTAGAGATCAGCATTCTGTCTTTTGGAGTTAAGGATTTATTGGACGCACCGGAGGTGCACCCAATGGGTGTAGCCCCCGAGCTTTGAGTGGATTGTTGAAAATAATCCACTCAAAGATCTTCATCTTATGCTTTAGGGATCAACATTTTATCTTCGTCTCATGCTTTAGAAATCAGCACTTTATCTTCGTCTCATGCTTTAGAAATCAGCATTTTATCTTCATCTCATGCTTTAGAAATCAGCATTTTATCTTCATCTCCTGCTTTTGCGAATTCAAACCACGTGGTCTGCCCATGCCTTGTTAGGTTTGAAATTTATTTGATCGGCGACAGATTGGACGTCTGGTAGATGGCTCTTGGCTGGTCTTCACTTCGCTTTGTGCTTCAATGCTTCTGCTAACTAGACTTACAGTTCAGTAGCTATATTTGGCTTTCCTTTGATCTCTATCGATATCTTCCTTCTGTCTCAATACATTCATTATGTATACTGTATGGATGTGACTTGTTCAGAAAATCTATTGAAAATTCATGGCCGTCCCCATAATGGGTGTGACCAAGGGACGTTGTAGCATCCCAAAAATTCAAATCTTGAAATTTTCTCAAACTCGCTCTAAATTCAAAATGAATTTCAAATTTCATTTCAAAATGTTTGTTTGCAAGTTGATATCAACAAATAAAATATAGTTGTTGGGACTATGCTTCGTCGCCGAAGGTCTTGTAGGAAGAAGCAGTTTTTGGCTGAAGCTGTTCGTATGAGATGACCGAAGGTTCCTCTTCATGAAGCTTCGGAATTTACAAACCGACATAAAAGTAGAATGACCTTTTAGTCCATAAATGTTTGAGTCACCATTGTAATCCCTTATGAGGGACATAATTGTAATTCCTCACAGGCTACGCCCTGTGTCTATAAATAGGTGAACAGTACCTCTGAACTGTTCACGCAATCCTGTAATCACTGGCACATTACGCTGGAATTATTGCTTTCTGCTAAGACGAAGGTATAAATGTACCTAAATATTATGTTTCAATATTTAGGTTTACATAATCAAATATATGTGAATATTGTTATTCATTTTCAGCATGTCTTTCTATAATGCCTTATGTTTTACATTTTACTTCATATTGTTTTTCAAGTCTGATCACGAAGGTATGACCTTCGTGATATTTTGTTTATGGCCTTCGTCCGAAGCTCATTAAATCCTTGGGGATATAATGCTTCCGCGGACGAAGGACATTAATATTTAATATTTTATGTTGCCTTATTCTTAATTCATAGCATTTGAGAACAAGTCCCCAACATTGGCGCCCACCTCCGGTGAACTCACTTCCACTTTTTTGAGCTGATGGCTTCGTTCAATGATCGAGCTGGAGCTGCTTCGGCTCCGAAGCTGGTGCTCCCGATAACAGGTGGTTCGTGCTCAGAACCAGCCAACAAAAAGCAAAAGAAAGAGGCGCAGAGAAGGGTACAACATGTTGGAGTGCAGGGACCCTTCATCAAGTCAAGGTGGTCCCACATACCAATCACCTTCTCCCAGGAGGACCTTCAGCTCAAGGATTTTCCTCATAACGATGCTATGGTTATTTCTTGCGTTATCAAAGGGTTTCTGGTCCATAATGTCTTGGTTGATACAGGCAGTGCAGCTGATATCATATTTGCTAAGGCCTTCAGGCAAATGCAAGAGCCAGAAGATAAGATTCATGATGCTACACACCCTCTCTGTGGCTTCGGAGGAAGACAGATTGTAGCACTGGGCAAGATCACCATGCCAGTGACCTTCAGATTCATCAACAACACCAGAACTGAGCAAGTTGTGTTTGACATTGTTGACATGGAATACCCTTACAATGCAATTATTGGTCGTGGCACCCTCAATGCTTTCGAAGCAATTCTTCATCCTGCTTACCTTTGCATGAAGATACCTTCGGATCAGGGACCCATTGCTATTCATGGGAGTCAGGAAGCTGCCAGAAGGGCTGAGGGAAACTGGACTGACTCAAAAGCAATCCATAACATAGATGGAGCTGAAGCGTGTGAACAGTACAAATTCAGAAGGGAGAAAGCAGCTTCAGCAGATCAGCCGAAGCCCATGCTCTTATGTGAGGACATAGCAGAGCAGAGGGTGCTGTTGGGCTCTCAATTATCCGAAGAACAGGAGAAAACCTTGATAAGGTTTTTGTTCAACAACAAAGATGTTTTTGCATGGTCAGCCAATGATCTTTGCGGAGTTAACAGGGATGTTATTGAACACTCGCTCAATGTTGACCCATCCTTCAGACCTAGAAAGCAGAGGCTTCGGAAAATGTCTGATGACAAGGCCGAAGGTGCTCGTAATGAAGTCAAAAGACTCCTCAGTGCAGGAGTTATCAGAGAAGTAAAGTACCCAGAATGGCTAGCTAACACTGTTATGGTAAAAAAGGCCAATGGCAAATGGCGAATGTGTATCGATTTTACAGATCTCAACAAGGCCTGTCCGAAGGACGAATTCCCTTTGCCAAGGATAGACTCCTTAGTTGATGCAGCAGCTTCGTCAGAGCTTATGAGTCTTCTCGATTGTTATTCAGGCTATCATCAAATTTGGATGAAGAAGGAGGATGAGCCAAAGACCAGTTTCATAACCCCTAGTGGAACATATTGTTACCTTCGGATGCCTGAGGGGCTCAAGAACGCTGGAGGAAGTTTCAGCAGAATGACTGCGAAGGTTCTCCAGTCTCAGATAGGCAGAAATGTGCTAACTTATGTTGATGACATCATTGTAAAAAGCACGAAACAGGAAAATCACATTGCTGATTTGCAGGAGACCTTCGCCAGTTTTAGACAAGCTGGCCTAAAGTTGAATCCAGAAAAATGTGTCTTCGGAGTAAAGAAGGGGAAATTTCTTGGATGCTTGGTTTCAACAAAGGGAATTGAAGCTAATCCAAGTAAAATTGAAGCTATACTTCGAATGGAGCCACCAACTACAAAAAGGGGGCCCAAAGATTGATAGGGAGGCTGACATCTCTTAATAGATTTATATCTAGATCAGCAGAAAGAAATTTACCATTCTTCGAAGTGCTGAAATCAGCCAAAGTCTTTCAATGGGGACCAAGCCAACAAAAAGCCTTCGAGGAACTGAAGCAATATTTGATAGATTTAACAACATTAACTCCACCAACGCCAGGGGCTCCTTTGTTATTATATGTGGCAGCTTCGCACTCAGCGGTAAGTGCAGCACTTGTTCAGGAGAAGCTTGATGGCCAAGTCAAGAAGCAGGTCCCAGTGTATTTTGTATCTGAAGTTCTTAGTATACCAAAGAAAAACTATACAGAATTGGAGAAGGTGTTATATGCTGTTTTGATGGCATCCAGGAAGCTTCGGCATTACTTTCAAGCATACAATATTGTTGTTCCTTCTTCGCAGCCGTTGAAGGATATTATGAGAAATAGAGAAGCTACTGGGCGGATTGGAAAATGGGCTGCAGAGCTCAATGAATTTTGCATTGATTATGTGCATAGATCTTCGATCCAGTCTCAAGCGTTGGCAGATTTTATCGCCGATTGGACGCCAGGGGCTCAGGATGAAGAAACAAATAAAGATGCCGAAGTATGGACAGTGTTTTGCGATGGGTCTTGGGGAACCTTCGGAGCAGGAGCAGCCGCTGTGTTGGTCTCACCATCCAAAGTTAAAACTTGTTATGCGGCAAGACTCGATTTTAGTTGTACAAACAATATTACTGAGTACGAAGCCCTGCTTTTGGGTCTTCAGAAGTTAAAAGCAATGGGAATCAGAAGGGCCATTCTTAAAACTGATTCCCAGGTTGTTTCGGGTCATATCGACAAGAGTTGCAAGGCTAAAGATCCGAAGCTTGAAAAATATCTAGACACGGTCCGAAAAGTCGAAGCTTCCTTCGAAGGATTTTCTGTCAAAAATATCCCTCGAGGACAAAATGAGCATGCTGATTTGCTAGCTAAGTCAGCAGCACAGGGGCAGCCCTTACCTTCGGATGTGTTCTTCGAAACAATAAAAGCACCTTCAGTGGAACTTCTTGAAAGAGCAGTCCTCAATATATCTCCTGTTTATAGCGAAGACTGGAGAACTGAGATCATCTCTTACCTTCAGGGTAAATTCCTTTCAGATGACGAAACTTATAACAGGAGGATAGAGGCAAGAGCTCGTCCATATGTCATGATAGAAGGGGAGTTGTACAAGCATGGAGTTTGTGCTCCACTACTCAAGTGTTTATCTAGAACCGAAGGCATAGAATTGATGAAAGAAATACATGCAGGCATGTGTGGATCTCACATTGGATCTAGGCCGTTACTTGGAAAAGTTTTCCGCCAAGGGTTTTATTGGCCGAAGGCAGCTTCGGATGCAGCGGAATTAGTTCAAAAGTGCGAAGGTTGTCAGAAATGTGCAAGAGATCAAAAACAACCTTCGTCCTTAACCCAGCTCATACAACCCATCTGGCCATTGCAAAGGTGGGGCCTTGACTTGTTAGGTCCGTTACCACCGGCCCAAGGGAACTTAAGATATGTTGTAGTGGCTGTGGAATATTTTTCTAAATGGATTGAGGCAAAGCCTTTAGCCACAATAACTTCGGCCACCATTCAAAAGTTTTTCTGGCAGAATATTGTTTGTCGTTTCGGGGTTCCAAAGGCCATCACTATAGATAATGGAACACAGTTCGACTCCGAAGCTTTCAGAGATTTCTGTGATCAAATTGGTATGAAGATCCATTTTGCATCAGTCAGGCATCCGGAGTCAAATGGACTCGTTGAAAGAGCCAATGGCATTATAATAACAGGAATAATGAAGTTAATCTTCAATCAACCCAGGGGAAAGTGGCCAGATCAATTAATCAAAGTGGTATGGAGCCACAACACAACAATATCAAGGTCAACAGGCTTTACTCCATTCAAACTATTGTTTGGTGACGAAGCAATAACTCCGGAGGAAGCCAAAACTAGATCAATAAGAGTAGTAGCTTCGGCAGAATCAGATTCTGAAGCTGTTTATTCTGTGGAAAAAGATGCTATAGAAGGGATCAGGCTTCAAGCTGTGGAGAACATCAATAAGTATCAAGCCGAAACAATCAAATGGCATGATAGAAAGGTTCGGCTAAAGAATATTGAGCCAGGACATTTGGTGCTTCGGCGAGTGGCTAACCCAGATACAGTGGGCAAGTTGCAGTTGAAATGGGAGGGACCTTTTTTGGTAGCATCTTCGTCAAGACCCGGTTCATACAGATTGAAGGATATGGACGACAACGACATTCCTAGATCTTGGAATGCGGATGAGCTTCGGCGATATTATGTGTAACTTGATGTAATTTTTTATATTTTTTCTTTCATGGCACCCTTTTCCTTTCTGAAGGGGGAGAAAGGTTTTTAATGGGGCCATCATATGTAATTTCCTTTTTTAGTTCTATAAGAGCAAAATCCCCCAAGGATGTAAATGCAAAAGCTGAGAACGCACCATCGAGTGTCGAAAAGTAAAAGGCGAAGAAGCTCCAAAGTCGTTCCTAAGGGAATGCAGAGCTTACAGCGAAAAGTCAACGCTGATTCCGCCGAAAGTAAAAGGCGAAGAAGCTCCAAAGTCGTTCCTAAGGGAATGCAGAGCTTACAGCGAAAAGTCAACGCTGATTCCGCCGAAAGTAAAAGGCGAAGAAGCTCCAAAGTCGTTCCTAAGGGAATGCAGAGCTTACAGCGAAAAGTTAGCGCTGATATGTGTTTGTTTCTAAGGAAATAATGGCTGTGATTATGGCTTCAGATATGTGTTTGGACATTCGTTTGCACATCACATTACATCATAACATTTGCATTCATAAACATTCATCCAGGCATATGTAGGATAACCATCATCATAGCATAAGTGGTTGCTTCGGCAGAAAGAAAAAACTGTCTTTTGTACTTCTTCGTGTACGAAAAGAAGAGCTTCGGAAGAAAGGGAAATGTTGTTTTTTATGCTTCGCTGTGTACGAAAAGAAGGGAAGGTGTTTTTTCGCTTTCGGTTCAAAAAGATAATTTCGTCCACATCAAAGCACCTCTCATACATTAATGGAAGGGTAAGAGCATATTACAAGGTATGAACAGAAATCATTAAAGACAAGTTTAGTCACATTTACAAAAGTTATCTCAAAAGTTTCTTGAGTCTGTCTACAGTCTACTCCTATTTAATCTTCAAGGGACCTCAGCTTCGGCGTCATTCTCTTTAACCATCGGCCTCGGCTTCGTCATCCTACATGAATTAAGTTGTTGTAAGTCAAAATCGAGCTTGAAGGAAGAGGTAAGCACAAGGTATGATTTCTTACTGGTTCAAGATGACTCCGAGCTTCGTCTCCAGCCTTTTCTCGCCCGCCTTTTGTCCATATCATCTTTACAAATCTATTAGAAATGCTTCGGGCGAGATCAGGGATGTCATCTAGAATTGATGGTGATAAAGTGAAATTGGGCCTATTGACAATTTTTCCATGATCGCAGCCAGCTTTTAGGAAAGCTGCAGCAGTGCCCCGAGAAGCTACCCAGGCGCAGAAGTCACCGTGCCCGGCTATAACTTCGTCAAGCTCATCAATTTCACCCTCAATATGTTCGAAGGTCTTTGGTAAATCTTCAGCTGACGGGGTGAATTTCTCACTGCTAGCTCCAACTGAGTGGAAAAGTTTTCTCAGTCGTTGAATACATTTGTTGCTAAATTCCAAACATTTGTCTTGAAGGCCCGCCAATAGTTTTTTCAAATCTGAATTTTGTTGGACTTCGGCTTCAAGTTTTGCATTAAGTTTTTGCTTTTCTTGTTCAAACTGTTCAGATTGGCAGAGAAGCTTCGTGTTCAGTTCTGTTATTTTAGCTTCGGCTTCCGCCAATAAGCCTTCGGTTGCTTGAAGCTCGAAGTTCTTCTTTTCAATAGTAGCTGATTGCTCTTTTATTTTGCCTTCTAAATTTTCAATTATAACCTCGTGTTTCTTGTCTTCCAGATCTTGCTGCATTTTCAAAGCTTTGCTCAACAGCATACTCTGCACGAAAACAACCTTCGTTAGACATGTCTTCATTATTAAAAACAATAAAAGTCAAGGGAAAAGTAGTTCACCTTGAAATTGGAATAAAATAAACTACCAACGATATGTTGTCGTCGGTAGCGGCTAATGTCCGTTTCTAGCTTCGGAAAGCCGATACTCTTTGACAGAGTACCGATAACCTTAGCTCCAGTTTGATCCCGGATACAGTCTAATTTTTCATCATCAATACCTCCGAAGAGGAGTGCTCCTGGTTTATATCCGCAAGATTTGGCATACTCTTTAAGCTCTTCTATTTCGGTTTTTGACAATTTTTCTCCAACTAAATTTTGAAACATGAAGGCCTCGTCCTCTGAAGCTTCGTCAGCAATTTCCTTTTCTTTCCCCGACACTGCGGCCATGGCCTCTTCGGCGGCAGTAGTAACTTCTTCTGTGGCCATGTCTAGCAGCATTTTGTCGATGTGTTCGATTGTGCTTTCCAAGTTCAAATCTTCAATTGAGGTAGCTTCGGCAGCCGCGACCTCCGAAGGTGTGATTTCAATATTTGTTATTTCCTCAGCCGCCGGTATCTTCTCAGGTGAAGCTCTCGGTGGTGTCTTGTCAATGACCTCTGTCACAGCGATGATTCTTTGTCTCTTTGCTTTAGTCGTTTTCTTCGTTTTTTCGGGCTCCTTTTCCTTCTGAAAAAACTTTGTCAGTTGAGGCCCCAATGGACTTAGCTTCGCAGGCAGGGATTCTGTCATTACCTTCAAAATTTCCTCCACGTCAGTGGCAGAGTGTGATGCGGGAGTTTCTTCTTCGTCGGATACTTTTTGCTTCGGAGAAGACACTTTCCTCTTCTTCGGAATTTTCTTCTTTGATGGTTCTTTCTCATCTTCATTTAAGGCTTCGGTTATCCTTTTCCTTTTCCGGCCTCCGACACCTTTATTCAGATTTTCGTAGTCAGGGTATTCAAAACCCAAGGCGTCCAGCACTCGATTCAGTCTTCGCTTCGGACGGGTGCCGAAGGCCGCAGTCATCAACTGATCTTCTTTTTTGGAGTAATTGCCAAGTATTTCATTGCACATTATTTCAATTGTTTCCAACCACTCTTGGCAAGGTGTTTTAAAGTATTTCTTAAACTTGTAATAGTAAGGTAACCGCACAAGTTCCCCTTCTTTCTTCTCCCCCTCTAGCTTCGGCATTTCCCATTCTTTTAAACTAGGAAAAACTCTGAAAGCCAAAAACTCCTGAACCAGGTCTCTTGTACTGATATGTTCTGCAATAATTCTGAATTCATCCAACGCTTGTTGGGTTGGACCTTCTGGTGTCATGTTGCAACGAGGTCGGGTTTCTCCGAAGATTAGTTCAAGAGGACTTTGCACAAGCTTCTCCTTGTCGTCATCAACCTTGACATAGAACCACTCCGACTTCCAGCCTGCTGCCCATTTGCTTCGGTAGCTGATTACAGGGAACTTTGTGGTTTTCTGATAAGCAAAATTATAGCAACCAAAATTGTCATGCAATCCATCTTTTCTAGCCTTCGTCTGATAGTGCAGCTCGTGAACTCGACAAAAGTTGTCCGCAAACGGCTCCACCGCTTGGCTTCGGAGGGCCCAGATGTAAACACTAAGCCTAACGATAGCGTTAGGAGTCAACTGATGAAAGTAGATACCAAACCTCTTCAGTACCTCTGCAATAATCCCATGTAGGGGGAATCTTAATCCAGCCTTTAGAAAGCTCTTGAAAATGACTATTTCATCCTTCTCCGGCTTTGGGGTAGTTTCTTCCCCCCCCCGAAGCGTAGTAGCTTCTTCTGACTTTCACTGAAATAACCCGACTTTACCATCTTGGAGAGATCAGCCTTTGAAACAGTAGACTTTCCGAAGTCCAAGTGGCTGGGTTTACTTGGCATGGCAATACGATAATCATCTTCGGGATCAGTTTCCTCAATGTTTTCTTCTTCTGCTTCGGCAGTTGTTTGTTCTGCTTGTTCTGCATCAGCACTGGGGATTTTTTCCGAAGTTACCAGCCCGGATCGTTGCATCGCTTCGGAGATGGGAATAGTCTCCAAACCTTCAGCTTCGCCTCCCTCACGCTCAACCCTAGCGGTAGAACGCACTCTGGCCATTTAATTCTGAATTTGTGGGAATTAAATACTTCTTCTTCCGAAGTTTTTTCTTCTGACGAAGCAGGCTTCAAGCTGGAGCTTCGTTCGATTCCGAGAGTCAAGCTTCGGCTATGGTTAAAAATTTTGGCAGCAAAACAGTGCAAATAGCAATGAATGCTGTGGTAACTTCACACCTACTCGTCTGTTTATATAGTACTGCAGGTAAGAAGGCGAAGCGCCAGGATTTTTACACCAGGCGGACAGCCGCTTGCACTCGCTGCACGGTGGACCGCAGAGACCAAACAGTAACTCTGCAAGGTGGGACCGCTATGCGCTGGGAAATTGAATCGTTTCTCGACAACGAGCTCAGGGAAGGTGTTTTTTGGGCCTTCGGCTTCCTAAAGCTTAGGAGACTTTTTTCACGGATCAAGCTCGTTACGAAAAACGATCTAGCACCGCGAAAGGGGCTACTGTTGGGACTATGCTTTGTCGCCGAAGGTCTTGTAGGAAGAAGCAGTTTTCGGCTGAAGCTGTTCGTATGAGATGACCGAAGGTTCCTCTTCATGAAGCTTCGGAATTTACAAACCGACATAAAAGTAGAATGACCTTTTAGTCCATAAATGTTTGAGTCACCGTTGTAATCCCTTATGAGGGACATAATTGTAATTCCTCACAGGCTACGCCCTGTGTCTATAAATAGGTGAACAGTACCTCTGAACTGTTCACGCAATCCTGTAATCACTGGCACATTACGCTGGAATTATTGCTTTCTGCTAAGACGAAGGTATAAATGTACCTAAATATTATGTTTCAATAATTAGGTTGACATAATCAAATATATGTGAATATTGTTATTCATTTTCAGCATGTCTTTCTATAATGCCTTATGTTTTACATTTTACTTCATATTGTTTTTCAAGTCTGATCACGAAGGTATGACCTTCGTGATATTTTGTTTATGGCCTTCGTCCGAAGCTCATTAAATCCTTGGGGATATAATGCTTCCGCGGACGAAGGACATTAATATTTAATATTTTATGTTGCCTTGTTCTTAATTCATAGCATTTGAGAACAAGTCCCCAACAATAGTGGTCTATATTCTCTCCAAAATCCTCCTCAAAATATCCTACAAATATTTCCCCAATGATCCCCTTCAAATTCTTTTCAGAAATACTGCCCAAATACTCAACCGATAATTCTCCAAGTATTTTCTTCCTAAGAAATACCTTCAAAATCATTTTTCAAGTCCCTACAAATATTTTCTTCATAACTTTCCTCATGCTCATACGTATACGTATGCCTCCGGTGTCATACGGTGAGCTCTACAAGCTAATTACACTCATATAAGACAAATCCATGCTAATCTCCCACTAATCCTCTCATCCTCCCACTAATCCTCTCATCCCTCCCCCTAATCCCCCCACCATGGCTATAAATAGAGGGGCAAGGGCCTCCTCTCATCCCACCCCAAGCCATTTCATGGCAATTCCCTCCCCCCCACACGCCCACTCCCACCCCACCTCCTACACAAGCACCCACTAGCACAAGGATCGTTCAGTCGTTCTTCGATCGTTCGTCCCCCTGTTCTTAGTTTGTTCGTTCGTTCGTCCGATCGTTCGATCGTTCGTCCGATCGTTCATGGTTCGTTCGTCCGATCGTCCGATCGTTCGTCCGTTCGTTCGTCCAAATAATCTTTTTCCTGCCGTTATGCTGCCGAAATTCCGATCGTTCGTTCGTTCGATCATTCGATCGTTCGTCGTTCGTTTATAGTTCCTATTCATCGTTCGTTTATTGTCACTATTTACCGTTCATCGTTCGTTCATACGAACTATTCACCATTACTATTCACCGTTACTATTCATCGATCATCCGATCACCCCAAATTTCAACTACTCATCCATCGTGCTGTCCAGTCCACCTAAGACCAGCCAGACCCATATTCCAGTCATACGAACTCCGGTGACTGATTTTCATTCCAGTAGGGAACTTCCTATCTGGTCACCCATCCTAGATTTCTCCAAGTTGAGCACGCTTAACTTTAGGATTCTTTCAAGCCAGACTTCCAAAAAGAAAGGCGAACCATGTTTGTAGGGATACGTCTTCAATCCTATAAAACCTGTCCCAAGATACCACAGCCCACTCGGACCAGAATACCACAACATTCCAGCTATTTGGGTCCCGCCTCACTGCTATCTGATGTGACACAGTAGGTAGGAACAGTTTCCACCAACATAAACCTCTGCCCAAGAAAAGCCCAAAAATAATTCCTCGCACCCCGCTCAAAAATACATTTGTATTTTTGTTTTTCCAAATATCTCTAAATATTCAAATTCTAGAATATTCCAAGAATATTCCTTTCCTTTTCTTTTCTTTTTCTCCCTGTGATTATAAAATCCAAAACTCCTCCATCCAAACTCAGATTTCAGTCATTCTTGTTTCTAAAATTCTTGTCAAACTATTCCCTATCCAACCATGTCATCCCTTAAGCATGGTTCATATTCCAGAAAACTCCCAAAATACTCTTGTCCCATATTCTGCCTATAACTCTCCTGTTCATATTAAGTCAGACGATTCATTCGTCACTATTCTCACCAACAGTGAACTTCATTGTGCTACACCACATACACCCAACTATAAATACACCCAGCTACCCTCTCCCACTCCACACACTCAACACCCTCAGCCAAGGCAAACACCCCACCCACTCAGTTACTCCGCTCTGCCGGCTACACGCATAGTGTCGCTTCGTCTCCAGTCCACCCTCCTGGTAAGCACCTTCGCTCCACCACCAGCAGAATCTCAACACCACATGACATAGATTCTACTCACGACTCTACCCATCCATATATTGCTATTCTGACCACTATACTAAATATTTGTTGGTATACTTGTTGGTTTGTATGTTTGCTTGTTCATGTTGCATAGTTATCGGAGCGTTCGTGCCATCTCGTGGAGGCCAGATCTGCAAGTCTACGCCAGGCAGTGGAGCTAGAAGCCAGTTCCGCGAGCTCCTCTTCCCCCTTCGCCGGATAAGCACGGCAAGCTCACTGGATCCCTTTAATGCATAAATTACCTATGTTTTTCAACCACAACCCTCAGCCTGTTATTTTATGCATGATATGATTTTGAGACAAGTTATTATAGCCACCCAGCCGCTTGCCGCAATCAATCCCTAATATATTTGTTACAAATGATTTGAGGAAAGGTGTGAGTTTTCAAAAGAAAATACCTTTCAAAATGTGTATGATGAAGGGTTTTCACCCTTATCACCTTTGAGTAGGGATGATCAGGGACTCCCTGGTTTAGGAAAGGGCCTAAGGTGATGGCTCAGCTGGTTTAGGTGTGAGCAGAAGGATTGTCCCCTCACATAAGGACCGATTTATCATCCTTCACTACCTGTACTCATGATAAGTACAACCACTCGAGACTGTGTGGGCAGTCACTCAATCTAAACTCGTACGGTCCAACCCCAGGGTTATGAAGGCTAGGGAGCACCGGGAGGATAAGGAGGGGGAATGTTTTGTCCGGTTTGGACATGGCGGTGGCCTGACTCCTTCCGGTATAACCGTTAAGGTTAGAACGTGCGAGGAAAGAAAGAGATTCGGCATTCGGGTCTCACGACGGTGAGATCACAGAAATCGGACTAGTGGGTAAAGTGTACCCCTCTGCGCAGAGTTTCAAACCTATTCGAATAGTCTGTGTCCACAGGAATGGACGAGTCTGGTATGGTATGGCAATTAATATTTTGTTTTCAAAAAAAAGGTGCGTTTGAGAAAAGTGGTTTTTAAAAGGTCCGACGGTTGAGCCGTGAGCTATGGTGGACGGGAAGTCCAGTAGCTGTTTTTGAAAATGAAAACCAGTGGGAAACTGCTGAGATACCTGGATGGTTTAGTCCAGGGGATTTTGTTCTAAATTGAAAAACTTCTTGCTCCTTTTGGAGAGGATGCGCTTTGCAAAATACAAAATGTTTTTCAAAACAACCCTGCATAAAATATTGCTGTTTCTACAAATATTCTGAGCTCCACATATTCCATGCATTATATCTGATTTCTCCATTCCGCGGGTGAAGGTGGGCCGCTGAGTACGTTTGTACTCACCCTTGCTTATTTGTTGTTTTTCAGAAAAAGGAGATCGAGTAAGAGTTACGACTGTTCCCAACCTTGCCTGTGGTTGTTGGACCGCTGATTTGCTTCGCTGCGTATATCGGGCTGCTTCAGCCCCACTCTGATGATATGTCCCGAGTTGTGGACCAACGAACTCGGTTCTGTAGTTTTCCGGAGTTCCAAAGGTAACAATCATGTAGATGTGTCCGAGCGGGTATTCTCCTTCGGTCGGCACAATGCCGAAGAAAGGGGTGTCTGACTCGTGGAGTTATTTGAGTGGAACCCCCAAGCCTAAGAGCGTCCGGGGGAAGGTGACGTTGATGCTGCTTCCCCCGTCTACTAATACTTTCTTTACCCTGCTCTCTCGGATCACCAGATCGACGAGGAGCGGGTACTTGCCTGGATGATCAAAGTTGAGCCATTGATCCGCTCGGGTAAAGGTGATTGGGTATTCTGACCACCGATAGGGGGCAAGGGCATTGGTGGTTGCCACTAGTATCTATCGGTCATTAAGCTTCTGTTGCCTTTTGTTCTCTTGTGACCCGTGCCCTCCGAAGATGACGTTGACCTCCCCGTCGACGCGCGAGAACGCTCCACCACCTCCCCCTTCCTGTTGCTGAGGTTGCCGGGCTCGCTAGGCCCTCCTCGTGGTGGGGGAGGTGGTAGAGGCTGGAATGGTCGGCCATTCCCGACGGAATGCTTGAAGTCTCTTCAGTTCCGCAAGGTGTGGCGCATATCCTTGTGATAGGGACACTGGGCATCGAGGATGTCGTCCAGTGTCCGCTCGCTTCCGCGGGGTGCACCTCGGGCACGAGAGACGGGTGGTCCGACGGCGTGGACCTCTTCACGAGGCCTCTTCTCCCAACGCTTGTCGGGTTGCTGGTTCGCGTCGCGCCGTGGTGTAGATGGAGCAGGCTTCGCTCCCCCGATGAGGTCTTGAGTCCGTTCGTCGTTGGTGATGTAGAGGTCCGCCTCCCGAAACAGCTGCTCGGAGGTGGTCGGCGCCTTCTGCAGTATGACTCGGACGAAGGCTGAGTCATTAGATCCCCGATAGAAATCCTCAATCACTGTTGCCTCAGTGACCTCGAGGATGCGATTTCTCATTGTCTGAAACCTCTTGAGGTACAATCGAAGTGTTTCGTTCCCCCAGCGCCTGATGGATTTGAGGTCCCATGGATGCGGCGGCTTGTCAGAGAGGGACTGAAAGTTGGTGATGAAGCGCCGACTGAAGTCGCTCCAATTGTCGATGCAGTGTCGTGGTAGGTGTCGTAGCCATTGTAGTGCATCCTGCCCAAGGACGATGGGCAAGTACGCAGTCATTACGTCTTAAGTTGCCCCAGCGGCCCGAGCAGCGGTTGTATAGATGGCCAACCAGCCTCCCGGGTCCTGCTTAGGCTCGTATTTGTCGACGTTGGAGACCTTGAAGTTTGGGGGCCACTGGATGGCCCTGAGACGCGGAGTAAGCGCAGATACTCCACACGTGTCCTCATGTTGACGATTGTGGCGCTGGTTCCGGGGAGGGGAGTTCCTGACGTGCCGCCTCGACCGTCCCCGGGTTGTGCCACCAGTTGAAGCTGTAGCCGACTGAGAGCACCTAGAGGGGGGTGAATAGGTGATCTTGTAAAATTCAACACTAATAGCCACAAAACTTGATTATGGAAGTTAGAACGGCTAAGTGCTTGAAGCGAGTTCTTGAACACAGATACTCAAAGGTAAAGCACACAAGAGACACATGATTTTTATCCCGTGGTTCGGCCAAGTAATACTTGCCTACTTCCACGTTGTGGTGTCCCAATGGACGAGGGTTGCACTCAACCCCTTTCAAGTGATCCAATGATCAACTTGAATACCACGATTTTTCCTTTCTTTGACTTTCTCCCATTTGCGAGGAATCTCCACAACTTGGAGCCTCTCGCCCTTGCAGTGATGATCACAAAAGAAGCACGAAAGTAAGGGAGGGGAGAGCAACACACTCAAGACTCAAATCACAGCACAATCACGCACACAAGTCACAACTTGAGCTCAAAACACAACCCACAGAGTTTACAACTTAAATGGAGCTCAAGTCACTATCTCAAAGAGTCAAATCCGCGAAGTTGGAGTCTTGGAGGCTTAGAATGTTTCTTGAATGCTTGGGTAACTCCTCCATGCACCTAAGGGTCCCTTTTATAGCCTCAAGGCAGCTACGAGCCGTTGGAGGCCAACAAGGAAGGCTATCCTTGCCTTCTGTCGGGTGGCGCACCGGACAGTCCGGTGCACCACCGGACAGCCACTGTTCATGTCCGGTGCGCGATCTCCTTCCTATTTTCGCACAGACGACCGTTGCAGATTCGTGGCAGTTGGCGCACCGGACACTGTCCGGTGCCCCCTGCCGACCATTGGCGCTGGCCACACATCGCCCACGGATTGCGCGGCCGACCGTTGCGCTGGCGGCCGTTGGCTCACCGGACAGTCCGGTGCACCACCGGACAGTCTGGTGAATTATAGCCGTACGCCGCCGATTTTTCCCTAGAGTGGCCTGTTCACCGGAGCTTGGCCTGGCGCACTGGACACTGTCCGATGTGCCAAGCCAAGCTGGACTTTGGCTGTACCAAGCCAAGTCTTTTGCATTTCTTTCTTTTCCTGTTTCTAGCACTTAGACACAATATGTTAGTACTCAAAACAATGTACTAAGTCTAGAAACGTACCTTGTCACATGATTTGCACTTTTTGCTTGTTTGGCACATAATATCTCACTCACTATGTGTTGGACACTTAATCACCAAAACAATATAGAAATGGCCTAAGGGCACATTTCCCTTTCAATCTCCCCCTTTTTGGTGATTTATGCCAACACATTAAAAAGCAATGCAAACCATGCAACATCGATTCAAATTGAAGACCAAATTGTTTTTTATTCTAATTTGGCATATTTGGATCATTCTTTGCCACCACTTGGTTTGTTTTTACAAATCAAATTCATTTTCCTATCTCTAAGTCAAACTCACTTGTTTGGTCATAAAGAGAGATATTCCAAAAATGAAATTGAACAAGATCCAAAAACTCCCCCTTTTCCCATAATCATAAATTCTCCCCACAAGAGACCAAAGTTTGCAATAAGAGTATTTTGGCAAACCAAAAATTCTAACTCTTTTATTTTCAAAATTCTCAAGTGGTAGCTAATACATTTGCTTTGGCCTTAATTTCTCCCCCTTTGGCATTAAGCACTAAAACGGGATCATTTGTGGCCCTTTAACCCCATTGCCTCAACAAAATTGTCAATTAAGAGCAAAAGGCAATAAGAGCATAAGAATGAACTTGGAGGTGAGTACACTAATACCGGAGTGCAGTGGAAGTCTTTGCATGGTCCAAGTTCACCTTTCCCTTTCAATGCACCTTTGAGACTACATCAAGTACACTTAAACACAAAGGTTAGTCTCAAAGAGTCAAGTTGTAGCACTTCTCCCCCTAAATATGTGCATCATTCTCACATGGACTTGTGAGGTCCGGGGATCCCTTGCACAACTTGAGCACCATAAATAAGCAACAAATTGCATAAATGTATAGGTAACATGACAAGGGCATAAAACACATGTATGCTATAGATCAATCCAAGTTACGCGAATATAAGACATTTAGCTCACTACGCAACCTACAAAAGGTCTTCTCATCTAATGGCTTGGTAAAGATATCAGCTAGCTGGTTCTCGGTGATAATATGAAAAACCTCGATATCTCCCTTTTGCTGGTGGTCTCTCAGAAAGTGATGTCGGATGTCTATGTGCTTAGTGTGGCTGTGTTCAACAGGATTATCCGCCATGCGGATTGCACTCTCATTGTCACATAGGAGTGGGACTTTGCTCAGATTGTAGCCAAAGTCCCGGAGGGTTTGCCTCATCCAAAGTAGTTGCGCGCAACACTGTCCTGCGGCAACATACTCGGCCTCAGCGGTGGATAGGGCAACGGAGGTTTGTTTCTTTGAACTCCAAGACACCAGGGACCTTCCTAGGAATTGGCACGTCCCTGATGTACTCTTCCTATCAACCTTGCATCCAGCATAATCGGAGTCTGAATATCCAATTAAGTCAAAGGTAGACCCCTTTGGATACCAGATCCCGAAGCAAGGCGTAGAAACTAAATATCTAAGAATCTGTTTAAAGGCCACAAGGTGACATTCCCTTGGGTCGGATTGATATCTAGCACACATGCATACGCTAAGCATAATATCCGGTCTACTAGCACATAAATAAAGTAACGACCCTATCATAGACCGGTATGCCTTTTGATCAACAGACTTACCTCCTTTGTTGAGGTCGACATGTCCGTCGGTTCCCATAGGTGTCTTTGCGGGCTTGACGTCCTTCATCCCAAACCGCTTGAGAAGATCTTGAGTGTACTTCGTTTGGGAGATGAAGGTGCCGTCCTTGAGTTGCTTCACTTGGAACCCAAGGAAGTAGTTCAACTCGCCCATCATTGACATCTCAAATTTCTGAGTCATCACCCTGCAAAACTCCTCACAAGACTTTTGATTAGTAGAACCAAATATTATGTCATCGACATAAATTTGGCACACAAAAAGGTCACCATTACAAGTCTTAGTGAAAAGAGTGGGATCGGCTTTCCCAACCTTGAAAAAATTAGCAATTAAGAAATCTCTAAGGCATTCATACCATGCTCTTGGGGATTGCTTAAGTCCATAGAGCGCCTTAGAGAGCTTACACACATGGTCGGGGTACCTGTCATCCTCAAAGCCAGGGGGTTGTTCCACGTACACCTCCTCCTTTATTAGCCCATTAAGGAAGGCACTCTTCACATCCATTTGAAACAACCTGAAAGAGTGGTGAGTGGCATAGGCTAATAATATTCTAATTGACTCTAGCCTAGCCATAGGAGCAAAAGTCTCCTCGAAATCCAAACCTGCGACTTGGGCATAACCTTTTGCCACAAGTCGAGCCTTGTTTCTTGTCACCACTCCGTGCTCATCTTGCTTGTTGCGGAACACCCACTTGGTTCCCACAACGTTTTTCTTTGGACGTGGCACCAGGCTCCAAACTTCATTCCTCTTGAAGTTGTTGAGCTCTTCCTGCATGGCCAACACCCAGTCCGGATCTTGCAAGGCCTCTTCTACCTTGAAAGGCTCAATAGAAGAGACAAACGAGTAATGCTCACAAAAATTAGCTAATCTTGAGCGAGTAGTTACTCCCTTGCTTATGTCACCCAGAATCTGATCGACGGGGTGATTTCTTTGAATCATCGCTCGAACTTGAGTTGGAGGGGCCGGTGGTGGTGCTTCTTCCTCCATAGCTTGTTCTTCTTGTGCTCCCCCTTGATCACATGCCTCTTCTTGATGAACCTGTCCATCATCTTGAGTTGGGGGATGCACCATCGTTGAGGAAGAAGGTTGATCTTGCTCTTGTTGTTCCTGTGGTCGCACATCTCCAATCGCCATTGTGCGTATTGCGGTCGTTGGAACATCATCTTCATCTATATCATCAAGATCAACTTGCTCTCTTGGAGAGCCATTAGTCTCTTCAAATACAACGTCGCTAGAGACTTCAACCAAACCCGATGATTTGTTGAAGACACTATACGCCTTTGTATTTGAGTCATACCCTAGTAAAAACCCTTCTACAGCTTTGGGAGCAAATTTGGAATGTCTACCTTTCTTCACCAAAATGTAGCATTTGCTCCCAAATACACGAAAGTAAGAGACATTGGGTTTGTTACCGATAAGGAGTTCATAGGAGGTCTTCTTGAGAAGACGATGTAGATAGAGCTGGTTTATGGCATGGCAAGCTGTGTTCACAGCTTCCGACCAAAACTGCTCGGGCGTCTTTAACTCTCCAAGCATCGTCCTTGCCATGTCGATAAGTGTCATGTTCTTCCTCTCTACCACACCATTTTGCTGTGGTGTGTAGGGAGCGGAGAACTCATGCTTGACACCTTCCTCCTCAAGATACTCCTCAACTTGTAAGTTCTTGAACTCGAACCCGTTGTCGCTCTTTATCTTTTTCACCTTGAGCTCAAATTCGTTTTGAGCCCTCCTTAGAAAGCGCTTCAGGGTCCCTTCGGTTTCTGATTTATCCTGCAAAAAGAACACCCAAGTGAAGTGGGAAAAGTCATCTACAATTACAAGACCATACTTACTTCCCCCGATGCTAAGGTAGGAGTGAGAGCACCTAGAGGGGGGGGGGGTGAATAGGTGATCCTGTGAAACTTAAAAACTTAAGCCACAAAACTTGGTTAACTGTTAGCACAATAATTGCCAAGTGGCTAAAAAGGAATCCTCAACAAAACACAATAACCAACAAGGATCAATCACAGAGATGGCACAGTGGTTATCCCGTGGTTCGGCCAAGACCAACGCTTGCCTACTCCACGTTGTGGCGTCCCAACGGACGAGGGTTGCAATCAACCCCTCTCAAGCGGTCCAAAGACCCACTTGAATACCACGGTGTTTTGTTTGCTTTACTCAATCCCGTTTGCGAGGAATCTTCACAAATTTGGAGCCTCTCGCCCTTACACTTGAAATTCACAAAGAACACAGAGCAAGGGAGGGATTAGCAACGCACTCAAGACAAGAAATCACAGCAACACCACGCACACAAGTCGTAATGAGAGCTCACAACACAACTCAATGAGTTCACCACTCAACTAGAGCTCTAATCGCTATTGCAAAGAATCAAAGGCGCGGAATCGATGTCTTGGTGCTTAGGAATGCTTAGGAGATGCTTGGTGTTCTCCTCCATGCGCCTAGGGGTCCCTTTTATAGCCCCAAGGCAGCTAGGAGCCGTTGAGAGCATTCTAGGAAGGCTGATCTTGCCTTCTGTCGACTGGCGCACCGGACAGTCCGGTGCACACCGGACATTGTCCGGTGCCCGATTTCTTTCCATAAACGAGACAGTCGACCGTTGGCAGGCTGAGAGCCGTTGGCGCACCGGACATGTCCGGTGCACACCGGACAGTCCGGTGCATTCTTCTAGCCGTTGGCTCGGCCACGTGTCCCACGCAGATTGCGCGACCGACCGTTGGCCCGGCCGACCGTTGGCTCACCAGACAGTCCGGTGCACACCGGACAGTCCGGTGAATTATAGTCGTACGTCGCCGGTGGATTCCCGAGAGCGGCCAGTTCGCTTGTGAACGACTCACCGGACAGTCCGGTGCACCACCGGACAGTCCGGTGAATTATAGCCGTACACTGCCGTTGAAGTCCCGAGAGCAGCCTGTTTGCCCGAGCCAGCCTGGCGCACCGGACACTGTCCGGTGCACCACCGGACACTGTCCGGTGCACCCAGACTGGGCAGACTTTGGCTGCTCGAGCCATCTCTTCTCCAACTCGATTTTTTCTGTTTCCAGCACTTAGACACAATACATTAGTCCATAAAACAATGTACTAAGTCTGAGAAACATACCTTTATCCTTGATTTGTACTTTGTCCACCATTTTACAATTAGACACCTGTGTTGGGCACTAAATCACCAAAATACTTAGAAATGGCCCAAGGGCACATTTCCCTTTCAATCTCCCCCTTTTTGGTGATTTATGCCAACACAACATAAAGCAAGTAGAACATGTACAAAATCACTTCAAATGAGAACTCAATTTATTTTGATTCAAATTTGACATATATGGATCACTCTATGCCACCACTTGGTTTGTTTTTGAAAATCAAACTCAAATTCCTATCTCTAAGTCAAAACCACTTGAAGAGACATAAAGAGAGGTTTTCCAAAGAAATTTGATCAAGGATTACAAAAACTCCCCCTTTTTCCCATAATCAACACTTCTCCCCACAGGAGGCCAACTTTTGACATAAGAGACAATAAAAGAGTTTTGACAAACCAAAAGCTCTAATCTACTATTTTCAAAATTTCTCAAGTGGTAGCTGATCCCAAAATTTCTCAAGTGGTAGCTGATCCATCTATTGCTTTGGCCTTTATTTTCTCCCCCTTTGGCATCAAGCACCAAAACGGGATTAATCTTGGCCCTTTAACCCCATTGCCTCACCAAGATCTTCAAATAAGAACACAAAGGCAATAAGAGTATAAAGATGAACTTGGAAAAGTTACTCTTTTCATCGGAGTGCAGTGGAAGTCTTGCATGGTCCAAGTCCACCTTTTCCCTTTCAATTTTCCTTGGAGACTAAAACAACCAAACTCAAGTACATGGTTAGTCTCAAAGGGTCAAGTTGTAGCACAACTCCCCCTAAATATGTGCATACTTGCAAACAGGACTTGTGAGGTCCAGGGAGTGTTTGTACAACTTGAGCACCACAATAAGCAACAAAATGCAGAATGAACATGATCAAAGGCATAAACACATGTATGCTACATTTCAATCCAAGTTCCGCGAATCTAAGATATTGAGCTCACTACGCAGCCTGCAAAAGGTCTTTTCATCTAAAGGCTTAGTGAAGATATCGCCTAGCTGGTTCTCGGTGCTAACATGAAACACTTCGATATCCCCCTTTTGCTGGTGGTCTCTCAAAAAGTGATGCCAGATGTCAATGTGCTTTGTGCGGCTGTGCTCAACAGGATTTTCCGCTATTCGGATAGCACTCTCATTATCACATAGGAGTGGGACTTTGCTCAGATTGTAGCCAAAGTCCCGGAGGGTTTGCCTCATCCAAAGTAGTTGCGCACAACACTGTCCTGCGGCAACGTACTCGGCCTCAGCGGTGGATAGGGCAACAGAAGTTTGTTTCTTAGAATTCCATGACACCAGGGACCTTCCTAAGAATTGACACGTCCCCGATGTACTCTTCCTATCGACCTTACATCCAGCATAGTCGGAATCTGAGTACCCAATCAAGTCAAAGTTAGACCCCTTTGGATACCAGATCCCGAAGCAAGGCGTAGCGACTAAATATCTAAGAATTCGCTTCACAGCCACTAAGTGACACTCCTTAGGATCGGATTGAAATCTAGCACACATGCATACGCTAAGCATAATATCCGGTCTACTAGCACATAAATAAAGCAATGAACCTATCATGGACCGGTATGCTTTTTGATCAACGGACTTACCACCTTTGTTGAGGTCGGTGTGTCCGTCGGTTCCCATCGGCGTCTTTGCGGGCTTGGCGTCCTTCATCCCAAACCGCTTCAGCAAATCTTGCGTGTAATTCGTTTGGGAGATGAAGGTGCCGTCCTTGAGTTGCTTCACTTGGAACCCAAGGAAGTAGTTCAACTCGCCCATCATCGACATCTCGAATTTCCGCGTCATCACCCTGCTAAACTCTTCACAAGACTTTTGGTTAGTAGAACCAAATATTATGTCATCAACATAAATTTGGCATACAAAAAGATCACCATCACAAGTCTTAGTAAAAAGAGTTGGATCGGCTTTCCCAACCTTGAAAGCATTAGCAATTAAAAAGTCTCTAAGGCATTCATACCATGCTCTTGGGGCATGCTTAAGTCCATAGAGCGCCTTAGAGAGCTTACACACGTGGTCGGGGTACCGTTCATCCTCGAAGCCAGGGGTTGCTCAACGTACACTTCCTCCTTGATCGGCCCATTGAGGAAAGCGCTCTTCACATCCATTTGGTACAACCTGAAAGAATGGTGAGCGGCATATGCTAGCAAGATACGAATTGATTCTAGCCTAGCCACAGGAGCAAACGTCTCCTCAAAGTCCAAACCTGCGACTTGGGCATAACCTTTTGCCACAAGTCGAGCCTTGTTCCTCGTCACCACCCCGTGCTCGTCCTGTTTGTTGCGGAACACCCACTTGGTTCCCACAACATTTTGCTTGGGACGAGGCACCAGTGTCCAAACTTCATTGCGCTTGAAGTTGTTGAGTTCCTCCTGCATGGCCAACACCCAGTCCGGATCTAGCAAGGCCTCTTCTACCCTGAAAGGCTCAATAGAAGAGACAAAAGAGTAATGCTCACAAAAATTAACTAATCTTGAACGAGTAGTTACTCCCTTGCTAATATCACCCAATATCTGGTCGACGGGATGATCCCTTTGGATCGTTACTCGAACTTGGGTTGGAGGTGCCTGAGGTGCATCTTCCTCCTCAACTTGAACATCATGTGCTCCCCCTTGATCATGCGCCTCCACTTGAGGTACCTGTGTGTCATCTTGGGTTGGGGGATGCACCATAGTTGAGGAAGACGGTTGATCTTGCTCCAAATGTTCCTGAGGCCGTACATCTCCAATCGCCATGGTGCGTATCGCGGCCGTTGGAACGTCTTCTTCATCTACATCATCAAGATCAACAACTTGCTCTCTTGGAGAGCCATTAGTCTCATCAAATACAACGTCGCTAGAGACTTCAACCAAACCCGATGATTTGTTGAAGACCCTATACGCCTTTGTATTTGAATCATAACCTAATAAAAACCCTTCTACAGCTTTGGGAGCAAATTTTGAATTCCTACCCTTCTTCACTAGAATGTAGCATTTACTCCCAAATACACGAAAGTACGATACATTGGGTTTGTTACCAGTTAGCAGCTCGTATGAGGTCTTCTTGAGGAGGCAGTGAAGGTAGACCCTGTTGATGGCGTGGCAAGCCGTGTTCACGGCTTCCGACCAAAAGCACTCGGGGGTCTTGAACTCTCCAAGCATAGTCCTCGCCATATCTATGAGCGTCCTGTTCTTCCTCTCTACCACACCATTTTGCTGAGGTGTGTAGGGAGCGGAGAACTCGTGCTTGATCCCCTCCTCCTCAAGGAACTCCTCCACTTGAAGATTCTTGAATTCGGACCCGTTGTCGCTCCTTATCTTCTTTACCTTGAGCTCAAACTCATTTTGAGCTCTCCTTAGGAAGCGCTTGAGGGTCCCTTGGGTTTCAGACTTATCCTGCAAAAAGAACACCCAAGTGAAGCGGGAAAAGTCATCAACAATAACTAGACCATACTTACTTCCTCCTATGCTCAGATAGGCGACGGGTCCGAAGAGGTCCATATGTAGCAGCTCTAGAGGTCTTGACGTGGTCATCATATTCTTGCTGTGATGTGCTCCTCCCACTTGTTTACCTGCTTGACAAGCTGCACAAGGTCTATCATTTTCGAAATGAACATTGGTTAGACCTATCACGTGTTCTCCCTTTAGAAGCTTGTGGAGGTTCTTCATCCCCACATGTGCTAAGCGGCGATGCCACAACCAGCCCATGCAAGTCTTAGCTATTAAGCATGCATCTAGACCGGCCTCTTCTTTTGCAAAATTAACTAAGTAAAGTTTGCCGTCTAGTACACCCTTAAAAGCTAGTGAACCATCACATCTTCTAAAGACAGACACATCTACATTTGTAAATAAACAATTATATCCCATATTACATAATTGACTAACAGATAGTAGATTATATCCAAGACTCTCAACTAAAAACACATTAGAGTTAGAATGCTCATTTGATATTGCAATCTTGCCTAAACCTTTCACCTTGCCTTGGTTCCCATCACCAAATATGATTGAATCTTGGGAATCCTTATTCTTGACGTAGGAGGTGAACATCTTCTTCTCCCCCGTCATATGGTTTGTGCATCCGCTGTCGATAATCCAGCTTGAACCCCCGGATGCATAAACCTGCAAGGCAAATTTAGACTTGGGTCTTAGGTACCCAACTCTTGTTGGGTCCTACAAGGTTAGTCACAATTTCCTTAGGGACCCAAATGCAAGTTTTATCACCCTTGCATTTTGCCCCTAATTTCCTAGCCACTATTTTCCTATCCTTTCTACAAATAGCAAAGGAAGCATTCAAAGCATGATAAATTGTAGAGGGACCATTCATAACTTTCCTAGAAGCATGAACAAAATTTTTTCTAGGCACATGATGAACATTTTTCCTAGGCATATCTCTACCATGCATATAGGAAGAACTAGGAGCAAACATAGCATACGAGTCATGTGAATCAAAAGCATTGCAACTCCTATGAGACTGTCTTCTATTGTTGTACATAAAAGCATGGTTCTTTTTAGTGCTACTTGCCATAGGGGCCTTCCCTTTCTCCTTGGTGGAGATGGGAGCCTTATGGCTTGTTAAGTCCTTGGCTTCCCTCTTGAAGCCAAGTCCATCCTTAATGGAGGGGTGTCTACCAATCGTGTAGGCATCCCTTGCAAATTTTAGTTTATTGAAATCACTTTTGCTAGTCTTAAGTTGGGCATTAAGACTATTCAATTCATCGTTTAACTTTGCAATAGAAGCTATGTGTTCACTACAAGCATCAATATCAAAATCTTTACATCTATTGCAAATAATAACATTTTCTACACAAGTTGTTGATTTACTAACTATTTTCAACTTAGCATTCAAATCATCATTAATGTTCCTTAAGCTAGAAATTGTCTCATGGCACGAAGATAATTCACATGAAAGCATTTCATTTCTTTTGACTTCTAAAGCATGAGATTTTTGTGCTTCTATAAATTTGTCATGTTCTTCATACAATAAATCTTCTTGTTTTTCTAGAAGCCTATTCTTATCATTCAAGGCATCAATCAATTCATTAATTTTGTCTACCTTGGTTCTATCTAGGCCCTTAAATAGACATGAATAATCTATTTCATCCTCATCACTAGATTTGTCCTCACTTGAAGAAGCATAAGTAGTGTCTCGAGTACATACCTTCTTCTCCCTTGCCATAAGGCATGTGTGACGCTCGTTGGGGAAGAGGGAGGACTTGTTGAAGGCGGCGGCGGCGAGTCCTTCATTGTCGGAGTCGGACGAGGAGCAGTCTGAATCCCACTCCTTGCCAAGATGAGCCTCGCCCTTTGCCTTCTTATGGTTCTTCTTTTTCTCCCTCTTGTTCCCTTGATCCTGATCACTATCATTGTCGGGACAGTTAGCAATAAAATGACCAAGCTTACCGCATTTGAAGCATGAGCGCTTCTCCTTGGCTTTGGTCTTGCTTGGCTGTCCCTTG
The DNA here is from genome assembly GCF_902167145.1 of Zea mays. Lineage (NCBI taxonomy): Eukaryota > Viridiplantae > Streptophyta > Magnoliopsida > Poales > Poaceae > Zea > Zea mays. The sequence continues at coordinate 261,424,941 of NC_050096.1, read as the reverse complement.
CGACCCTTCAGCGCCGTCTTGAATCTTTTGATAATGAGGGCCATCTCTTCATCATTAAGTCCGACCGCCTCGATTTGTGCCACCTTGCTAGGTAGCATCTCCTTGCTTCTTGTTGCCTTGAGAGCAAGGGGTTGCGGCTCGTTGATCGGACCATTCAAAGCGTCGTCCACGTACCTCGCCTCCTTGATCATCATCCACCCGCTCACGAATTTTCCAAGGACTTCTTCGGGCGACATTTTGGTGTACCTGGGATTCTCACGAATATTATTCACCAAATGAGGATCAAGAACGGTAAAGGACCTTAGCATCAGTCGGACGACGTCGTGGTCCGTCCATCGCGTGCTTCCGTAGCTCCTTATTTTGTTGATAAGGGTCTTGAGCCGGTTGTATGTTTGGGTTGGCTCCTCGCCTCTTATCATCGCGAACCGTCCAAGCTCGCCCTCCACCAACTCCATTTTAGTGAGCAAGGTGACGTCGTTCCCCTCGTGAGAAATCTTGAGGGTGTCCCATATTTGCTTGGCGTTATCCAAGCCGCTCACTTTGTGGTATTCCTCCCTGCACAAAGAAGCTAGAAGAACAGTAGTAGCTTGTGCATTCTTATGTATTTGCTCATTAATGAACATAGGACTATCCGTACTATCAAAGTGCATTCCACTCTCTACAATCTCCCATATACTAGGATGGAGAGAGAATAGGTGACTACGTATTTTGTGGCTCCAAAATCCGTAGTCCTCCCCATCAAAGTGTGGAGGCTTGCCGAGTGGAATGGAGAGCAAATGTGAATTTGAACTTTGCGAAATACGAGAGTAGTCAAAAGAAAAGTTCGAATTAACCGGTTTCCTTCTCTCGTAGTCGTTGTGGTCGTCGTCCTTTTGGGAAGAAGTAGACTCATCGCTGTCGTCGTAGTAGACGATCTCCTTGATGCGCCTCGTCTTCTTCTTCTTCCCTTCTTTCTGTCTATGGCCCGAGCCGGAGTCGGTAGGCTTGTCGTCCTTCGGCTCGTTGACGAAGGATTCCTTCTCTTTGTCGTTGATCACGATTCCCTTCCCCTTAGGATCCATCTCTTCGGGCGGTTAGTCCCTTTGTGAAGAGAACGGCTCCGATACCAATTGAGAGCACCTAGAGGGGGGTGAATAGGTGATCCTGTGAAACTTAAAAACTTAAGCCACAAAACTTGGTTAACCGTTAGCACAATAATTGCCAAGTGGCTAAAAAGGAATCCTCAACAAAACACAATAACCAACAAGGATCAATCACAGAGATGGCACAGTGGTTATCCCGTGGTTCGGCCAAGACCAACGCTTGCCTACTCCACGTTGTGGCGTCCCAACGGACGAGGGTTGCAATCAACCCCTCTCAAGCGGTCCAAAGACCCACTTGAATACCATGGTGTTTTGTTTGCTTTACTCAATCCCGTTTGCGAGGAATCTTCACAAATTTGGAGCCTCTCGCCCTTACACTTGAAATTCACAAAGAACACGGAGCAAGGGAGGGATTAGCAACGCACTCAAGACAAGAAATCACAGCAACACCACGCACACAAGTCGCAACGAGAGCTCACAACACAACTCAATGAGTTCACCACTCAACTAGAGCTCTAATCGCTATTGCAAAGAATCAAAGGCGCGGAATCGATGTCTTGGTGCTTAGGAATGCTTAGGAGATGCTTGGTGTTCTCCTCCATGCGCCTAGGGGTCCCTTTTATAGCCCCAAGGCAGCTAGGAGCCGTTGAGAGCATTCTAGGAAGGCTGATCTTGCCTTCTGTCGACTGGCGCACCGGACAGTCCGGTGCACACCGGACATTGTCTGGTGCCCGATTTCTTTCCATAAACGAGGCAGTCGACCGTTGGCAGGCTGAGAGCCGTTGGCGCACCGGACATGTCCGGTGCACACCGGACAGTCCGGTGCATTCTTCTAGCCGTTGGCTCGGCCACGTGTCCCGCGCAGATTGCGCGACCGACCGTTGGCCCGGCCGACCGTTGGCTCACCGGACAGTCCGGTGCACACCGGACAGTCCGGTGAATTATAGCCGTACGTCGCCGGTGGATTCCCGAGAGCGGCCAGTTCGCTTGTGAACGACTCACCGGACAGTCCGGTGCACCACCGGACAATCCGGTGAATTATAGCCGTACACTGCCGTTGAAGTCCCGAGAGCAGCCTGTTTGCCCGAGCCAGCCTGGCGCACCGGACACTGTCCGGTGCACCACCGGACAGTCCGGTGCACCCAGACTGGGCAGACTTTGGCTGCTCGAGCCATCTCTTCTCCAACTCGATTTTTTCTGTTTCCAGCACTTAGACACAATACATTAGTCCATAAAACAATGTACTAAGTCTGAGAAACATACCTTTATCCTTGATTTGTACTTTGTCCACAATTTTACAATTAGACACCTGTGTTGGGCACTAAATCACCAAAATACTTAGAAATGGCCCAAGGGCACATTTCCCTTTCAAGGAGACGCGTCCGAAGAGGTCCATGTGGAGAAGCTCCAATGGTCTTGACGTTGTCATCACATTCTTGCTGTGATGAGTGCTTCCCACCTGTTTTCCTGCCTGACAAGCTGCACAAGGTCTATCTTTTTCGAAGCAGACATTGGTTAGTCCTAACACATGTTCTCCCTTTAGAAGTTTATGAAGGTTCTTCATCCCAACATGTGCTAGACGACGATGCCACAGCCAGCCCATGCTAGTCTTAGCTATTAAGCACACATCTAGATCGGCCTCCTCTTTCGAAAAAACAACTAGGTAGAGTTTGTCGTCTAATACACCCTTAAACGCTAATGAACCATCACTCCTTCTAAAGACAGAAACATCAACATTTGTAAACAAACAATTGTAGCCCATGTGGCACAATTGACTTACAGACAGGAGGTTGTAACCAAGCGACTCTACTAGAAATACGTTTGAAATGGAGTGCTCGTTGGTGATGGCTATCTTGCCCAAGCCTTTGACCTTGCCTTGGTTCCCATCTCCAAAGATGATCGTATCCTCGGAATCCTTGTTCTTGACATAGGAGGTGAACATCTTCTTCTCCCCCGTCATATGGTTTGTGCATCCGCTATCGATAATCCAGCTTGAGCCCCCGGATGCATAAACCTGCAAGACAATTTATGCTTGGGTTTTAGGTACCCAACTCTTCTTGGGTCCTACAAGGTTAGTTACAATAGCCTTTGGAATCCAAATACAAGTCTTATCTCCCTTGTATTTGGATCCCAACTTCCTAGCAACTACTTTTTCATTCTTACAAAAAAATTGCAAAAGAAGTATTGCAAGCATGATAAATAGTAGAAGGTTCATTACATACTCTCCTAGGCACATGATGCACAACATGATTTTTCCTAGGCTTACTTCTACCATGCACAAAAGTAGAGCTAGAAGCAAACATAGCATGCGAATTAATTGTATCATAACTTCTATTATAATGAGCATTTCTAGAAAATTTTCTATCATAAATGTAAGCATGACATTTTTGAGAACTACTAGCCATAAGAGCCTTCCCTTTCTCGTTGTTGAGAACGGGAGCCTTTTGGCTTGTTAAGTTCTTGGTTTTCTTTCGAAAACCAAGTCCATCCTTAATAGAGGGGTGTCTACCCACAGTGTAGGCATCCCTAGCAAATTTTAATTGATCAAAATTAATTTTGCAAGTCTTAAGTTGAGCATTAAGACTTGCCACCTCATCATTTAATTTGGTAATAGACATAAGGTGTTCATCACAAGCATCAACATCAAAATCCTTACATCTATTACAAATACTAACATGCTCTACACATGAACTAGATTTATTTGCTTCCTCTAGCTTAGCATTTAAATCATTATTTACACTCTTTAAACTAGACACAGTTTCATGGCAAGCAGGTAATTCAGAAGATAGCATTTCGTTCCTTTTAATCTCTAAAGCAAGAGATTTTTGCACACTAACAAACTTATCATGCTCCTCATATAAAATGTCCTCTTGCTTTTCTAACAATCTATCCTTTTCATTTAGAGCATCAATCAACTCATTGATTTCATCTACTTTAGCTCTATCTAATCCCTTAAATAAATATGTATAATCTACTTCATCATCACTAGAATCATCATCGCTAGTAGTATACTTAGAGGTATTTCGAACACTTACCTTTTTTTCCTTGGCCATGAGACACGTATGGCGTTCGTTGGGGAAGAGTGAAGATTTGTCAAAGGCTGAGGCGGCTAGTCCCTCATCGTTGGAGTCTGATGAAGAGCAGTCAGAGTCCCACTCCTTTCCAAGGTGCGCCTCGCCCTTCGCCTTCTTGTAGTTCTTTTTCTTTTCACTCTTGCCGTGTCTTTCTTGTGCCTGGTCATTCTCATTATCAAGACATTGAGCAATAAAGTGACCAGTCTTACCGCATTTGAAGCAGGAGCGCTTTCCCCTTGTTTTGTTCTTGTTGGGGTACTCCTTGCGTCCTTTCAATGCGGTCTTGAAGCGCTTGATGATAAGCGCCATCGCATCTTCGTTCAGGACTGCGGCCTCCACTTGTGCCATCTTGCTTGGTAGCGTCTCCCTGCTGCTAGTAGCCTTAAGTGCCACAGGTTGAGGCTCTTAGACGGGTAGTGGACCGTTTAGTGCATCATCCACATATCGAGCCTCCTTCACCATCATGCGCCCGCTCACAAACTTCCCAATAATCTCCTCGGACGTCATCTTGGTGTACCTGGGATTCTCACGAATAAGGTTAACAAGATGGGGGTCAATTACGGTAAATGACCTTAGCATTAGTCAGACGATGTCGTGGTCCGTCCATCTTGTGCTTCCATAGCTCCTAATCTTGTTGACCAGGGTCTTGAGCCTGTTGTATGTTTGAGTTGGCTCCTCTCCCCTGATCATGGCAAACCTCCCTAGCTCGCCTTCCACCAGTTCCATCTTTGTGATCATGGTGGCATCATTTCCCTCATGTGAGATCTTGAGGGTATCCCAGATTTGCTTGGCGTTGTCCAAGCCGCTAACCTTGTTATATTCATCCCTGCACAAAGATGCTAGCAAAACAGTGGTAGCTTGTGCATTCTTATGAATTTGTTCATTAATCATCACAGGATTATCCGTACTATCAAAGTGCATTCCATTTTCCATGATTTCCCAAATGCTAGGATGGAGAGAAAATAGATGACTACGCATTTTATGACTCCAAAATGAGGAATCCTCTCCATCAAAGTTGAAAGGGAAATAGGCTTACACCTTTTCCTGATTGATTTTGGTGGTTGAATTGCCCAACACAAATAATTGGACTAACTAGTTTGCTCTAGATTATGAGTTCTACAGGTGCCAAAGGTTCACAACAAACCAATAAAAAGACCGAGAAAGGATTCAAATATAAAGAGCTAAAGTCAGCCGAAGTGTGCCCTGTTCTGGCGCACCGGACTATCCGGTGTGCCACCGGACAGTGTCCGGTGCACCAGGGACTCCAACTCCAAACTGCTCACCTTCGGGAATTCTGGACGCCGCTCCGCTATAATTCACCGGGTTGTCCGGTGTAGCACCGGACAGTGTCCGATGGCGCACCGGACTATCCGGTGTGCCAGCAGAGCAACGGCTACTTCGCGCCAACGGTCGTCTGCAGAAGGCATTAAATGCGCTATAGTGCGCGCCAGAGTCAGAGCAGTGCCAGATGGCGCACCAGACACTGAACAGCGCCTGTCCGGTGCACCACCGGACTGTCCAGTGGCCCAGAAGACAGAAGCTCCAACGGTCGGAATCCAACGGTCAGGTGACGTGGCAGGCGCACCGGACAGTGTCCGGTGGCGCACCGGACTGTCCGGTACGCCATGCGACAGCAGCCTTCACCAAACGACTAGTTTGGTGGTTGGGGCTATAAATACCCCCAACCACCCACCATTCATTGCATCCAAGTTTTCTGACTTCCCACACCTTACAAGAGCTATAACATTCAATACAAGACACACAAAAGAGATCAAACCCTCTCCCAAGTCCTTAGTTCATTCCAAATCAAATAGTGACTAGTGAGAGAGTGACTTGTGTTCATTTGAGCTCTTGCGCTTGGATTGCTTCTTTTTCTCATTCTTTCTTGAGATCAACTCAGTTGTAACCGAGGCAAGAGATACCAATTGTGTGGTGGTCCTTGAGGGGACTTTGTGTCCCGTTTGATTGAGAAAGAGAAGCTCACTCGGTCTAAGTGACCGTTTGAGAGAGGGAAAGGGTTGAAAGAGACCCGGTCTTTGTGACCACCTCAACGGGGAGTAGGTTTGCAAGAACCGAACCTCGGTAAAACAAATCCTTGTGTATCACTCTTTTTGCGTGTGATTTGTTTTTTACCCTCTCTCCCGGACTCGTTCATATTTCTAACGCTAACCCGGCTTGTAGTTGTGCCTAAGTTTATAAATTTCTGGTTCGCCCTATTCACCCCCCCTCTAGGCGACTTTCAATTGGTATCAGAGGTCGGTGCTTCATAAGAGCTTAACCGCTCGAAGTGATGTCGGGAGATCACGCCAAGAAGATGGTGATCGGCGGTGAGAAGACCGCTACAAGCCACGGGAAGGCTCCATCGAGGGAGTCCGCCAACAACAAGAAGGATGGATCCCCTTCACGCATTCGATCGCACAAGAGTGGCGAGAAGAAGAAGAAAATGAAGAAAGTGGTCTACTACGAGACCGACTCTTCCTCGCCCTCTACATCCGGATCCGACGCCACGTCCGTCACTTCTAAGCGCCAAGAGCGCAAGAAGTATAGTAAGACCCCCCTACGCTATCCTCGCATTCCTAAGCATACTCCAATACTTTTTGTCCCATTAGGCAAACCACCTACGTTTGACGGTGAAGATTATTCTAGGTGGAGTGATATGATGAGATATCACCTAACCTCACTCCACAAAAGCATATGGGATGTTGTTGAGTTTGGTGTACAGGTACCATCCGTAGGGGATGAAGATTATTATGAGGACGAGGTGGCCCAAATCGTGCACTTCAACTCCCAAGCCACCACTATACTCCTCACCTCTCTAAGTCGAGAGGAGTATAACAAGGTGCAAGGATTGAAGAGCACCAAGGAGATTTGGGACGTACTCAAGACCGCACACGAAGGAGACGAGGTGACAAAAATCACCAAGCGGGAGACGATCGAGGGGGAGCTCGGTCGCTTCAGGCTTCGCCAAGGGGAGGAGCCACAAGAGATGTACAACCGGCTAAAGACCTTGGTGAACCAAGTACGCAACCTCGGGAGCACCAAATGGGATGACCATGAAATGGTCAAGGTTATTCTTAGATCACTCGTTTTTCTTAACCCTACGCAAGTTCAATTAATACGTGGTGATCCTAGATACACACTAATGTCTCCCGAGGAAGTAATAGGAAAATTTGTGAGCTTTGAGTTGATGATCAAAGGCTCAAAGAAGATCATCGAGCAAGATGGTCCCTCCATGCCCGAAGCACAACCGGTCGCATTCAAGGCGACGGAGGAGAAGAAGGAAGAGTCTACATCAAGTAGACTCCCGATTGACGCCTCCAAGCTCGACAATGAGGAGATGGCGCTCATCATCAAGAGCTTCCGCCAAATCCTCAAGCAAAGGAGGGGGAAGGACTACAAATCCCGCTCCAAGAAAGTGTGTTACAAGTGTGGTAAGCCCAGTCATTTTATTGCGAAATGTCCATTATCAAGTGACAGTGACAGGGATAATGACAAGAAGGGCAAGAGGAGAGAAAAGAAGAGGTACCACAAGAAGAGGGGCGGCGATGCCCATGTGTGCCGCGAGTGGAACTCCGATGAGAGCTCCACCGACTCCTCCTCCGACGAGGACGCCGCCAACATCGCCGTCACCAAAGGACTCCTCTTCCCCAACGTCGGCTACAAGTGCCTCATGGCAAAGGACGGCAAAAGGAAGAAGGTAAAATCAAAATCCTCCACTAAATATGCAACCTCCAGTGATGAGGATAACTCTAGTGATGAGGAGGATAATTTGCGCACCCTTTTTGCCAACCTAAACATGCAACAAAAAGAAAAGTTGAATGAATTAATTAGTGCTATTCATGAGAAGGATGAACTCTTGGACACTCAAGAGGACTTCCTAATTAAGGAAAATAAGAAGCATGTTAAGGTTAAGAATGCTTATGCTCTAGAAGTAGAAAAATGTGAAAAATTATCTAGTGAGCTAAGCCCGTGCCATGATATTATTGCCAACCTTAGAAATGAGAATGCTAAATTAATTGCTAAGGTTGATTCAAATGTTTGTGATGATTCGATTCCCAATCTTAGAGATGATAACGTTAGTTTACTTGCTAAGATTGAAGAATTGAATGTCTCTCTTGCTAGCCTTAGAAATGAGAATGAAAAATTAATTGCTAAGGCTAAAGACTTAGATGTTTGCAATGTTACCATTTCCAATCTTAGAAATGAAAATGACATTTTACATGCTAAGATTGTTGAACTAAAATCTTGCAAACCCTCTACATCTACCGTTGAGCATGTTTCCATTTGCACTAGATGTAGAGACATTAATGTTGATGCTATTCATGATCACCTAGCTTTAATTAAGAAACAAAATGATCACATAGCTCAACTTAATGGCAAAATTAATGAGCATGACTTAGAAAATGAAAAATTTAAATTTGCTAGAAGCATGCTTTATAGTGGGAGACGCCCTGGCATTAGGGGTGGATAACGAGCCAGCTCGGCTCGGCTCGTTAAGGTAACGAGCCATAGAGTCAGCTCGGCTCGGCTCGTTTACGAGCTCGAGCTGGCTCGTTTAGCTCGTGAGCCAGAGCAGAAAAAAATAAAATGTATATAATAATTATTTTTTAGTTAATTTCAAACTAATTTAACAATAGAAAATAGTAATTATACTCAGTTTCACAAACCACGTCAATATAACACAAAATTAGCACAATTCATCACTCATTAATTCACAATTCACATATATGTTCATCAGTTTAACCCATAATTTTATTTGCATAGACCAAATTAACACATAGGCATAGTTCATTAATCATTAGTTTAATTCATAGGCCATAAACACCCCACATATATATAACATGTTCATCAATTATTCTGTAAATAATATGTATATAGTTTCGTTTTACTGGAATATGGTAGCTCGTTTAGCTCGCGAGCTGGCTCGTTAACGAACCGAGCTAGGATGTCAGCTCAGCTCGTGACAAAATTCAAACGAGCCGATCCGAGCTGACCATGAAAAGAGCGAGCCAGCGAGCCACGAGCATTTTGTCTAGCCCTACCTGGCATCAAGGATGGCATTGGCTTCCAAAAGGGAGACAATGTCAAACTTAATGCCCCTCCTAAAAGATTGTCTAACTTTGTTAAGGGCAAGGCTCCCATGCCTCAGGATAACGAGGGTTATATTTTGTACCCTGCCGGTTATCCCGAGCACAAAATTAGGAGAATTCACTCTAGGAAGTCTCACTCTGGCCCTAATCATGCTTTTATGTATAAGGGTGAGACATCTAGTTCTAGGCAATCAACCCATGCAAAATTTCCTAAGAAGAAAACTCCTATTGCATCAAATGATTCTAACATTTCATTTAAAACTTTTGATGCATCTTATGTTTTAACTAACAAATCCGACAAAGTAGTTGCCAAGTATGTTGGGGGCAAGCACAAGGGTCAAAGACTTGTGTTTGGGTACCCAAAGTTCTTGTATCTTATGTCAAAGGACCCAAAACCGTTTGGGTACCTAAAATCAAGAACTAAACTTGTTTTATAGGTTTATGCATCTGGGGGCTCAAGTTGGATCATCGATAGCGGGTGCACAAACCACATGACAGGGGAGAAGAAGATGTTCTCCTCCTATGAGAAAAACCAAGATCCCCAACAAGCTATCACATTCAGGGATGGGAATCAAGGTTTGGTCAAAGGATTGGGTAAAATTGCTATATCACCTGACCATTCCATTTCCAATGTTTTTCTTGTAGATTCTTTAGATTATAACTTGCTTTCAGTTTCGCAATTATGTAAAATGGGCTACAATTGTCTTTTTACGGATGTAATTGTTACTGTCTTTAGAAGAAGCGATGATTCAGTAGCATTTAAGGGAGTGCTAGAGGGTCAGCTATACCTAGTAGATTTTGATAGAGCTGAACTCGACACTTGCTTAATTGCTAAGACTAACATGGGCTGGCTCTGGCATCGCTGAAAGGGAAATGTGCCCTTGGGCCATTTCTAATTATTTTGGTGATTTAGTGTCCAACACAAGTGCTTAAGTGTTAAACTATGCCAAATGGTGGACAAAGTACAAATCAATACAAAGGTATGATTCTAGACTTAGTACATTGGTTTTTGTGTACTAACATGTTTGTCTAAGTGCTAGAATCAGAGAAAATACATTTGGATAAGTCTTGGCACGAGCAGCCAAGACTCTGCTCAGTCTGGGTGCACCGGACTGTCCGGTGGTGCACCGGACAGTGTCCGGTGCGCTAGGCTAGCTCTGGTGAAAAGGCCGCTCTCGGGAATTCATCGACGGCGTACGACTATAATTCACCGGACAGTGTCCGGTGGTGCACCGGACTGTCCGGTGAGCCAACGGTCAGCTGGACCAACGGTCGACCGAGGAATCCGCGTGTGACGCGTGGCCGAGCCAACGGTCAGAAGGGGGCACCGGACTGTCCGGTGCGCCAACGACTCCAAATCGCCAACGGTCGGTTGCGCCAAAACAGGAAAGAAATCCGCACCGGACAGTGTCCGGTGGTGCACCGGACTATCTGGTGCGCCAGGCGACAGAAGGCAAGAATTGCCTTCCTGGAATGCTCTCAACGGCTCCTAGCTGCCTTGGGGCTATAAAAGGGGACCATAGGCGCATGGAGGAGTACACCAAGCATTCCTTGAGCATTCCTAAGCACCAAGACCTTATTTCCGCGCATTCGATTCTTTGTGATAGCAATTAGAGCTCCATTTGAGTAGAGAACTCTTTGAGTTGTGTTGAGAGCTCAAGTTGTGACTTGTGTGCGTATTGTTGCTCTGATTTTGTGTCTTGTGTGTGTTGCTCATCCCATCCTTACTTCCGTGATTCTTTGTGTTAATCAAATTGTAAGGGCGAGAGGCTCCAAGTTGTGGAGATTCCTCGCAAGCGGGATATAGTGAAACAAAGCAAAACATCGTGGTATTAAAGTGGGTCTTTGGACCGCTTGAGAGGGGTTGAGTGCAACCCTCGTCCGTCGGGACGCCACAACGTGGAGTAGGAAAGTGTTGGACTTGGCCGAACCACGGGATAAACCACTGTGCCTCTCTGTGTTGATCTCCTTGTGGTTATTGTGTTTTGCAAGAACTCCTCTCTAGCCACTTGGCTTTATTGTGCTAACTCCTAATCAAGTTTTGTGGCATTAAGTTTCAAGTTTTTACAGGATCACATATTCACCCCCCTCTAGGTACTCTCAATTGGTATCAGAGCCGTTCTCTTCAAGAAAGGGACTAATCGCCCGAAGGGATGGATCCTAAGGGAAAGGGGATAGTGATCAACGACAAGGAGAAGGAGTCCTTCATCAATGAGCCAAAAGACGACAAGCCTACTGACTCGGGCTAAAGTCATAAGAAGAAGGACGGGAAGAAGAAGAGGCGCATCAAGAAGATCGTCTACTACAACGACAGCGACGAGTCCTCTTCTTCCCAAAAGGACAACGACGACAACGACTACGAGAAAAAGAAGACGGTTAACTCGAACTTTTCCTTTGATTATTCTCGTATTCCACAAAATTCCAATGCTCATTTGCTTTCCATTCCCCTCGGTAAACCCCCTCACTTTGATGGAGAGGACTATGGATTTTGGAGTCACAAAATGCGTAGCCACTTGTTCTCTCTCCATCCAAGTATATGGGAGATAGTAGAAAATGGAATGCACTTTGATAGTACGGATAGTCCCATGTTCATCAATGAACAAATTTATAAAAAAGCACAAGCTACTACTGTGTTGTTAGCCTCATTGTGCAGGGATGAGTACCATAAGGTGAGCGGCTTGGACAACGCCAAGCAGATTTGGGACACCCTCAAGATCTAACATGAGGGGAACGACGTCACCATGCTCACCAAGATGGAGTTGGTGGAAGGCGAACTAGGAAGGTTCGCAATGATCAGGGGGGAGGAGCCAACCCAAACATACAATAGGCTCAAGACCCTCGTTAACAAAATAAGGAGCTATGGAAGCACGCGATGGACGGACCACAACGTCGTCCGCCTAATGCTAAGGTCTTTCACTGTCCTTGATCCACATCTTGTAAACAATATTCATGAAAATCCTAGGTACACCAAGATGTCGCCCGAAGAAATACTTGGAAAGTTCGTAAGCGGGCGGATGATGATCAAGGAGGCAAGATACGTCGATGAGGCATTGAATGGTCCAATTCATGAGCCTCAAGCCATTGCTCTCAAGGCGACAAATAGCAAGGAGACGCTACCTAGCAAGGTGGCACAAGTTGAGGCGGCGGGGCTCAATGAGGAAGAAATGGCCCTCATCATCAAGCGCTTCAAGACGGCGCTAAAGGGTCGCAAGGAGCATCCCAAAAAGAGCAAGACGAAGGGAAAGCGCTCCTGCTTCAAGTGTGGTAAGATTGGTCACTTTATTTCTAATTGTCCCGATAATGATAGTGACCAGGAACAAGGAAAGAATGGGAAAAGAGAGAACAAGAAGGTTTACAAGAAGGCTAAAGGCGAGGCACACCTTGGAAAGGAGTGGGATTCGGATTGCTCTTCGTCCGACTCCAACGACGAAGGACTCGCCGCCACCGCCTTCAACAAATCGTCTCTCTTCCCCAACGAGCATCACTCCTGCCTCATGGCAAAGGAGAAGAAGGTAAGTACTCGAAATGCTACTACATATGCCTCTTCAAGTGATGACGAATCTAGCGATGATGAAGTAGACTATGCTAGTTTATTCAAAGGCTTAGATAGAACTAAGATTGATAAGATCAATGAGTTGATTGATGCTTTGAATGATAAGAATAGATTGTTAGAAAAGCAAGAGGATCTTTTGTATGAAGAACATGATAAATTTGTAGAGGCACAAAAATCTCTTGCTTTAGAAGTTAAAAGGAATGAAATGCTTTCTTGTGAACTATCTACTTGCCATGAGACCATTTCTAGTTTAAAAAGTGTTAATGATGATTTAAATGCTAAACTAGAAGTAGCAAATAGATCTAACTCTTGGGTAGAACATGTTGTGATTTGCAATAGGTGTAAAGATCTTAATATTGATGCTTGTAGTGAACACCTAGTTTCTATTGCAAAGTTTAATGATGAAGTGGCTAGTCTTAATGCCCAACTTAAAACTAGCAAAAATGAATTTGATAAACTAAAATTTGCAAGGGATGCCTACACCATTGGTAGACACCCCTCAATTAAGGATGGGCTTGGCTTTAAGAGAGAAGCCAAGAACTTAACAAGTCATAAGGCTCCCATTCCCGCCAAGGAGAAAGGGAAGGCTCCTATGACTAATAGTAGTCAAAAGAATCATGCTTTCATTTATGGTGATAAGAGATATTCTAGAAATGCTCATTATAATAGGAGTTGTAATGCTTATGATTCAAATGCCATGTTTGCTTCAAGTTCTTCCATTATGCATGATAGAAATTTGGCTAAGAAAAATGTTATGTCTAGAAGAAATGTTGTTCATGTACATAGGAAAACAAGTAATGAACCTTCTACAATTTATCATGCTTGCAATGCTTCCTTTGCTATTTGTAGAAAGGATAAGAAAGTGGTTGCTAGGAAATTAGGGGCAAAATGCAAAGGAGACAAAACTTGCATTTGGGTTCCTAAGACTATTGTCACTAACCTTGTAGGACCCAACAAGAGTTGGGTACCTAAAACCCAAGCCTAATTTGCCTTGCAGGTTTATGCATCCGGGGGATCAAGCTGGATTATCGACAGCGGATGCACAAACCACATGACGGGGGAGAAGAAGATGTTCACCTCCTACGTCAAGAATAAAGATTCTCAAGATTCAATCATATTTGGTGATGGGAATCAAGGCAAGGTTAAAGGCTTAGGCAAGATTGCCATCTCAAATGAGCACTCTATCTCCAATGTATTTTTAGTAGAGTCGCTAGGTTATAATCTTTTGTCGGTTAGTCAATTATGTAATATGGGATATAATTGCTTATTCACAAATGTAGATGTGTCTGTCTTTAGAAGGAGTGATGGTTCATTAGCTTTTAAGGGTGTACTAGACGGCAAACTCTATTTAGTTGATTTTGCAAAGGAAGAGGCCGGTCTAGATGCATGCTTAATTGCTAAGACTAGCATGGGCTGACTATGGCATCGCCGTCTAGCACATGTGGGGATGAAGAACCTTCACAAACTTCTAAAGGGAGAACATGTGTTAGGACTAACAAATGTGCATTTCGAAAAAGATAGACCTTGTGCAGCTTGTCAAGCAGGTAAACAAGTGGGAAGTACTCATCACATCAAGAACGTGATGACTACATCAAGACCCCTGGAGCTGCTGCATATGGACCTCTTCGGACCCGTCGCCTATCTAAGCATAGGAGGAAGTAAGTATGGTCTTGTTATCGTTGATGACTTTTCCCGCTTCACTTGGGTATTCTTTTTGCAGGATAAAACAGAAACCCAAGGAACCCTCAAGCGCTTCCTAAGGAGAGCTCAAAACGAGTTTGAGCTCAAGGTGAAGAAGATAAGGAGCGACAACGGGTCCGAGTTCAAGAACCTTCAAGTGGAGGAGTACCTTGAGGAGGAAGGAATCAAGCACGAGTTCTCCGCTCCCTACACACCACAGCAAAATGGTGTGGTAGAGAGGAAGAACAGAAAACTCATAGACATGGCGAGGACAATGCTTGGAGAATTCAAGACACCCGAGCGGTTTTGGTCGGAAGCTGTGAACACGGCTTGCCACGCCATAAACCAGGTCTACCTTCATCGCCTCCTCAAGAAAATGTCATACGAGCTACTAACCGGTAACAAACCCAACGTTTCGTATTTTCGAGTCTTTGGGAGTAAATGATACATTCTGGTGAAGAAAGGTAGAAATTCAAAATTTTCTCCCAAAGCTGTAGAAGGGTTTTTGTTAGGTTATGACTCAAATACAAAAGCGTATAGAGTCTTCAACAAATCATTGAGTTTGGTTGAAGTCTCTAGCGACGTTGTATTTGATGAGACTAATGGCTCTCCAAGAGAGCAAGTTGAGCTTGATGATGTAGATGAGGAAGATGTTCCAACGGACGCGATTCGTACCATGGCGATTGGAGACGTGCGACCGCAGGAACACAAGGAACAAGATCAGCCTTCTTCCTCAACGACGGTGCATCCCCCAACTCAAGACGATGAACAGGTTCATCAGGAGGAGGCGTGTGATCAAGGGGGGGCACAAGATGTCCAAGTTGAAGAGGAAGAAGCACCACAGGCTCCTCCAAATCAAGTTCGAGCGATGATTCAAAGGAACCATCCCGTCGACCAGATTTTGGGTGACATTAGCAAGGGAGTAACTACTCGCTCTAGATTAGTTAATTTTTGTGAGCATTACTCTTTTGTCTCTTCTATTGAGCCTTTCAGGGTAGAAGAGGCCTTGCTAGATCCGGACTGGGTGTTGGCCATGCAAGAAGAGCTCAACAACTTCAAGCGTAATGAAGTTTGGACACTGGTGCCACGTCCCAAGCAAAATGTTGTGGGAACCAAGTGGGTGTTCCGCAACAAACAGGACGAGCACGGGGTGGTGACGAGGAACAAGGCTCGACTTGTGGCAAAAGGTTATGCCCAAGTCACAGGTTTGGACTTTGAGGAGACTTTTGCTCCAGTGGCTAGGCTAGAGTCGATTCATATTTTGTTAGCCTATGGTGCTCACCATTCTTTCAGGTTGTACCAAATGGATGTTAAGAGCGCTTTCCTCAACGGGCCAATCAAGGAGGAGGTGTACGTGAAGCAACCCCTGGCTTTGAGGATGAACGGTACCCCGACCATGTGTGTAAGCTCTCTAAGGCGCTCTATGGACTTAAGCAAGCCCCAAGAGCATGGTATGAATGCCTTAGAGACTTTTTAATTGCTAATGCTTTCAAGGTTGGGAAAGCCGATCCAACTTTATTCACTAAGACTTGTGATGGTGACTTATTTGTGTGCCAAATTTATGTTGATGACATAATATTTGGTTCTACTAACCAAAAGTCTTGTGAAGAGTTTAGCAAGGTGATGACGCAGAAATTCGAGATGTTGATGATGGGCGAGTTGAACTACTTTCTTGGGTTCCAAGTGAAGCAACTCAAGGACGACACTTTCATCTCCCAAACGAAGTATACGCAAGACTTGCTCAAGCGGTTTGGGATGAAGGACGCCAAGCCCGCAAAGACTCCAATGGGAACTGACGGACACGTCGACCTCAACAAAGGAGGTAAGTCCGTTGATCAAAAAGCATACCGGTCCATGATAGGTTCCTTGCTTTATTTATGTGCTAGTAGACCGGATATTATGCTTAGTGTATGCATGTGTGCTAGATTTCAATCTGATCCAAGGGAGTGTCACTTAGTGGCCGTGAAGTGAATTCTTAGATATTTAGTCGCTACGCCTTGCTTCGGGATCTGGTATCCAAAGGGGTCTACCTTTGACTTAATTGGATATTTAGACTTCGATTATGCTGGGTGTAAGGTCGATAGGAAGAGTACATCAAGGATGTGCCAATTTCTAGGAAGGTCCCTGATGTCGTGGAGTTCTAAGAAACAAACCTCTGTTGCCCTATCCACCGTTGAGGTCGAGTACGTTGCCGCAGGACAGTGTGGCGCGCAACTACTTTGGATGAGGCAAACCCTCCAGGACTTTGGCTACAATCTGAGCAAAGTCCCACTCCTATGTGACAATGAGAGTGCTATCCGCATGGCAGATAATCCTGTTGAACACAGCCTCACAAAGCACATAGACATCCGACATCACTTTTTGAGAGACCACCAGCAAAAGAGAGATATTGAAGTGTTTTATGTTAGCACCGAGAACCAGCTAGCCGATATCTTTACCAAGCCTTTAGATGAGAAGACCTTTTGCAGGCTGTGTAGTGAGCTAAATGTCTTAGATTCGCGGAACTTGTATTAATTTGTAGCATACATGTGTTTATGCCTTTGATCATGTTCCTTATGCATTTTGTTGTTTACTTATGGTGCTCAAGTTGTACTCATGATCCCCGGACCTCACAAGTCCAATTGCAAGTGATGCACTTATTGGGGTGGAGGCATGCTACAACTTGACCCTTTGAGACTAACTGTGTGCTTGAGTTTACTTGATTTAGTCTCAAAGGTAGATTGAAAGGGAAAGGTGAACTTGGACCAGGCAAGACTTCCACTGCACTCCGATGAGAGGGTAACTCACTCCAAGTTCATCTTCGTACTCTTATTGCCTTTTTACTCTTAATTGAAGATTTTGGTGAGGCAATGTGGTTTAAGGGCCAAGATTGGTCCCGTTTTGGTGCTTGATGCCAAAGGGGGAGAAAATAAGGCCAAAGCAAGAAATGGATCAGCTACCACTTGAGAATTTTGAAAATAGTAGAGTAGAGTTTTGTTTTGTCAAAATACTCTTGTTGTCTCTTAGTGCTAAAAGTCTATCTCTTGTGGGGAGAATGCTTGATTATGGGAAAAAGGAGGAGTTTTTGAATCTTTGATCAATTTCTCTTGGAATACCTCTCTTTATGTCTCTGCAAGAGAATTTGACTTAGAGATAGGAAATTGAGTTTGATTTGCAAAAACAAACCAAGTGGTGGCAAAGAATGATCCAAATATGCCAAATTTGAATCGAAATCATTTCTTGTTCGAAATTGCATTGATATTGCACTTCTTTTAGTTGCTTTATGTTGTGTTGGCATAAATCACCAAAAAGGGGGAGATTGAAAGGGAAATGTGCTCTTGGGCCATTTCTAAGTATTTTGGTGATTTAGTGTCCAACACAAGTGCTTAAGTGTTAAACTATGCCAAATGGTGGACAAAGTACAAATCAATACAAAGGTATGATTCTAGACTCAGTACATTGGTTTTTGTGTACTAACATGTTTGTCTAAGTGCTAGAATCAGAGAAAATACATTTGGATAAGTCTTGGCACGAGCAGCCAAGACTCTGCTCAGTCTGGGTGCACCGGACTGTCCGGTGGTGCACCAGACAGTGTCCGGTGCGCCAGGCTGGCTCTGGTGAAAAGGCCGCTCTCGGGAATTCGTTAGCGGTATACGGCTATAATTCACCGGACAGTGTCCGGTGGTGCACCGGACTGTCCAGTGAGCCAACGGTCAGCTGGACCAACGGTCGACCGAGGAATCCGCGTGTGACGCGTGGCCGAGCCAACGGTCAGAAGGGGGCACCGGACTGTCCGGTGCGCCAACGGCTCCAAATCGCCAACGGTCGGCTGCGCCAAAACAGGAAAGAAATCCGCACCGGACAGTGTCCGGTGGTGCACCGGACTGTCCGGTGCGCCAGGCGACAGAAGGCAAGAATTGCCTTCCTGGAATGCTCTCAACGGCTCCTAGCTGCCTTGGGGCTATAAAAGGGGCCCCTAGGCGCATGGAGGAGTACACCAAGCATTCCTTGAGCATTCCTAAGCACCAAGACCTCATTTCCGCGCATTCGATTCTTTGTGATAGCAATTAGAGCTCCATTTGAGTAGAGAACTCTTTGAGTTGTGTTGAGAGCTCAAGTTGTGACTTGTGTGCGTATTGTTGCTCTGATTTTGTGTCTTGTGTGTGTTGCTCATCCCATCCTTACTTCCGTGATTCTTTGTGTTAATCAAATTGTAAGGGCGAGAGGCTCCAAGTTGTGGAGATTCCTCGCAAGCGGGATATAGTGAAACAAAGCAAAACATTGTGGTATTCAAGTGGGTCTTTGGACCGCTTGAGAGGGGTTGAGTGCAACCCTCGTCCGTTGGGACGCCACAACGTGGAGTAGGCAAGTGTTGGACTTGGCCGAACCACGGGATAAACCACTGTGCCTCTCTTTGTTGATCTCCTTGTGGTTATTGTGTTTTGCAAGAACTACTCTCTAGCCACTTGGCTTTATTGTGCTAACTCCTAATCAAGTTTTGTGGCATTAAGTTTCAAGTTTTTACAGGATCACCTATGCACCCCCCCCTCTAGGTACTCTCAATCGCCGACTAGCACATGTTGGAATGAAGAATCTTCACAAGCTTCTAAAGGGAGAACACATTTTGGGACTAACAAATGTTCATTTTGAGAAAGACAGGATTTGTAGCGCATGTCAGGCAGGGAAGCAAGTTGGTGTTCATCATCCACACAAGAACATCATGACGACCGACAGGCTGCTTGAGCTACTCCACATGGATCTATTCGGCCTGATAGCTTACATAAGCATCGGCGAGAGTAAGTACTGTCTAGTTATTGTGGATGATTATTCTCGCTTCACTTGGGTGTTCTTTTTACAGGAAAAATCTCATACCCAAGAAACCTTAAAGGGATTCTTGAGGCAGGCTCAAAATGAGTTCGGCTTAAGGATCAAGAAAATAAGAAGCGACAACGGGACGGAGTTCAAGAACTCTCAAATTGAAGGCTTCCTTGAGGAGGACGGAATCAAGCATGAGTTCTCTTCTCCCTACACACCACAACAAAATGGTGTAGTGGAGAGGAAGAATAGAACTCTTTTGGACATGGCAAGAACCATTCTTGATGAGTGCAGCGGTCAACACCGCTTGCTACGCCATCAACCGGTTGTATCTACACTGAATCCTCAACAAGACATCATATGAACTCCTAACCGGTAAAAAGCCCAATGTTTCATATTTTAGAGTCTTCGGTAGCAAATGCTTTATTCTTGTTAAAAGAGGTAGAAAATCCAAATTTGCTCCTAAGGCTGTAGAAGGCTTTTTACTAGGATATGATTCAAACACAAGGGCATATAGAGTCTTTAACAAGTCCTCTGGACTAGTTGAAGTTTCTTGTGACATTATGTTTGATGAGACTAACGGCTCTCAAGTAGAGCAAGTTGATCCTGATGAGCTAGATGATGAAGAGGCTCCGTGTGTCGCGCTAAGGAACATGTCCATTGGGGATGTGTGTCCTAAGGAATCCGAAGTGCCTCCAAATGCACAAGATCAACCATCTTCCTCCATGCAAGCATCTCCACCAACTCAAGATGAGGATGAGGCTCAAGATGATGAAGGCAAAGATCAAGAAGATAAGCCACCTCAAGAGGAGAGCAATGATCAAGGGGGAGATGCCCATAATCAAGATGAGGAAGATGAACAAGTTCCAAGACCGCCACACCCAAGAGTCCACCAAGCAATCCAACGAGATCACCCCGTGAACACCATCCTCGGCGATATTCAAAAGGGGGTTGCACTCAACCCCTTTCAAGTGATCCAATGATCAACTTGAATACCACGGTTTTTCCTTTCTTTGACTTTCTCCCGTTTGTGAGGAATCTCCACAACTTAGAGCCTCTCGCCCTTACAATGATGATCACAAAAGAAGCACGGAAGTAAGGGAGGGGAGAGCAACACACTCAAGACTCAAATCACAACACAATCACGCACACAAGTCACAACTTGAGCTCAAAACACAACCCACAGAGTTTACAACTTAAATGGAGCTCAAGTCACTATCTCAAAGAATCAAATGCACGAAGTTGGAGTCTTGGAGGCTTAGAATGTTTCTTGAATGCTTGGGTAACTCCTCCATGCGCCTAGGGGTCCCTTTTATAGCCCCAAGGCAGCTAGGAGCCATTGGAGGCCAACAAGGAAGGCTATCCTTGCCTTCTGTCGGGTGGCGCACCGGACAGTCCGGTGCACCATCGGACAGTCCGGTGCACCACCGGACAGCCACTGTTCATGTCCGGTGAGCGATCTCCTTCCTATTTTGGCACAGACCGCCGTTGCAGATTCGTGGCAGTTGGCGCACCAGACACTGTCCGGTGCACACCGGACAGTCTGGTGCCCCCTGCCGACCATTGGCGCTGGCCACGCGTCGCCCGCGGATGGCGCGGCCGACTGTTGCGCTGGCGGCCGTTGGCTCACCGGACAGTCCGGTGCACCACCGGACAGTCCGGTGAATTATAGCCGTACGTCGCCGATTTTTCCCGAGAGTGGCCTGTTCACCGGAGCCTGGCCTAGCGCACCGGACACTGTTCGGTGCACCACCGGGCAGTCCGGCGTGCCAAGCTAAGCAGGACTTTGGCTGTACCAAGCCAAGTCTTTTGCATTTCTTTCTTTTCCTGTTTCTAGCACTTAGACACAATATGTTAGTACTCAAAACAATGTACTAAGTCTAGAAACGTACCTTGTCACATGATTTGCACTTTTTGCTTGTTTGGCACATAATATCTCACTCACTATGTGTTGGACACTTAATCACCAAAACAATATAGAAATGGCCCAAGGGCACATTTCCCTTTCACCGACACCATTCCAGTGGCGTGACTTCGAGCCGGAACACCATGGTCCCGATCGTACTCCTCTCGACGTCGTATCTCATTTTCATGTCGTCGTTCGCGCGAAGCGTTGATGGAGCTCTGTGCATCTCGCCGACTGTTGATGGCGTGCCGCAGATCGCTCGGGGGATGAGCGAGGGGTAGAAGATGATTAGTTGCCCGATTGAGCAACCGCCGATAGCCTTCAGCATTTGGGGTCCGGGGGAGGCCATCGGCTATTCGAGCCAACACTCCTCCGACTTCACTCGGTGTGTTCATTGCACGAGCGAAGTCAGGGCTCAAGTTTCGCACGAAGAGAGGGTTTTCTCGGCGCAACCTCTCATCCTGTTCAGCTTCCTCTCGATCTCGCTCTTGAGCTTGTCGGCGATCACGTCGGCGAGAGTTCCTCCTTTCTCTAAAGACTCGCTCGTCAGGAGTTTCTCCTACTTCCGAGACTTCATCTCGGGATACAGGCTGCGCTGGGTCCCGCTCCCCAGCTTCGTGATGTCGCCGAATATTCCGGCGTCGGTTCCTCCGTCGTCGAGCTTCTCGCTGAGGAGGTTCTTCCCCTGGCATGGTTGGCTCATCATCAGAGATGGGAGATGACTCTACTCTTTCCCCGATGAAGAGGACGTCGGGGTAGAAAGGAGTTGCTGCGGTAACGAATTTCTTTCCGTCCTTCTTTGAGGGCGAAGGTGCTGGAAGAACAGCTTGACGGGCCTCTATCCCGCTTGCTTCTTTTTTTCCTCGTAATATGTGTCCACTCTTCTGTGGACGAGGTGGACAACATGGTTCTTTGGGTAAATGAATTCCCGGCTCTTGACTTGCAGAAGGTAGTCTTTGCCCGGGGCGCAGGAGGTCGCGTTATCTGTTGCCTTGTTCCGGCTTTCTCGGTGATTTCCAGGGAAGGCTTCTTCTTCGATGGATCCGCTATGTGGTGCAAACTCCTTTCTCATCTGCTACGGACAAGATGGTCCCAAAGCAGAATACAGATCCAGGGCAAAGAGCAATCTTGCATTGGAAGGTGACAGCCATTGAGCTAGCTTGGATCAACGACACACCCCCTACCTGGCGCGCCAGCTGTCGGTGTTTGGAGCCCAATCCGCACCCGGGGTTACCCCTCGAGGTGCTTTTGGGTAGGACGGTGTTGTTGACTGTAACTCAATGGTTCGTGCAAGACGCACGAGAGGCGGTGGACGATTTTCTACAGGTTCGGGCCGCTTTGAGATGCGTAACACCCTACTTCCTGGTGTGGATCTTTATGTGGAGGGGTACAAGGGAGTTCTCCAGTATGGAGAAAGCTAATGAACTGAGTAGACGGCTGATAAATGACCTTGAATTGATGGAGTACCCCCTAGGCCTTATATATTCGACCGTGGGGGCATTACATGTGTGTATGATAATGATGTATTCCTAAGTAATAGTGAACCGACTGAACTTATCTTCCTATAATCTTGCCGACTTATCTTTATTTGGTTCCGACGTCCAAGGGTGTCGCGCGAGAGAATCAGATCAGAGCTGTGGATAATGCTTAGATCCCACGAGCCGCTTGGGCCCGCGTCCGCTTATTCCCTACATCGACCCATTCTGCCAGCTGTTCTCCCCTGGCCCACGAAGGGACGGCCTTGCGAGACAACAGGCCCAAAGCCTTTCGCAAGGCCTTCTAGCCTTCTAGTGGACCCGAGGGATATCTGTCCCCCACACTTTCCTGCTGCAGCCATCTCATCTGCAAGTCCCTTCATCTTGCCATAGTACTGGGCTACACTCATGTTCTCCTTCTTTGTCGTGGCGAGAGCGAGTCATACATTGGTGGTACGAGCACACGTGTGCGACGCGAATATATCGCTGATTGCCTTCCATGCTTCAGCAGAAGTCCTTGAGATGGCAACTTGCGCCAAGATGTCCCTGGACAGGGAGCTGAGCAGAAAACCGAGGACTTGTTGATATGCGGCAAACCACTCCTCATAGGCTGGGTTGGAGGCCATGATGGTCTTGCCGTCAGCTTTCTTTTCTTCAACCTCTGCAGCTGGAGCAACGACTTTACCGTTGACATAGTGCTCCAGCCTCGCGCCTCGTAAGGTCGCAAGAACCTGCGCCGACCACATTGTATGGTTCTGGCGGGTGAGCTTCTCAGTGACTTGAACGCCGAGAAGAGGGTTGGACGTCAAGCTTGAGGACGCCATGGAGATCTTGAAGCTTGAATCGCCTATGCTTCGATTACCATGAAAAAATCAGAGGTGCGGTGGATATTGTGGTGGAACGTCGGCCTCTAAACTCAGAGACCTCAGCGGTTGCGTGTTGATTTATCTCAATATGTACAACATGGTGCGATACATATATATGGAGCAGATCATAACCGACTAGGAGATATTCTAGGAAGAAAAGATTTACAACAAGAATCCTAGATTTATGCAACAAACTACATCCTTAGCCGGTCAAGTCTCTC
Organism: Zea mays; assembly: GCF_902167145.1. Taxonomy (NCBI): domain Eukaryota; kingdom Viridiplantae; phylum Streptophyta; class Magnoliopsida; order Poales; family Poaceae; genus Zea; species Zea mays. The sequence goes on along the minus strand of NC_050096.1, from coordinate 261,401,200 downwards.
CATATTTAGTTATATTTCCATATTTAATATATATATATATATATAGGGACGAGGTAATGGAAGCCCTGGGCTTCCATTAGTATGGGAAGCCCCAGTCAGGTATACCCACGCGCGCCTGATCGTGTGCTGGTTCTGGTTCGGCGGATTCTAGCGTAAAACGTGAGCTAAAACAGCGTAAATGAGTACGAAATTTAGTGTAAATCCTATATCTATTTTGTGACAGCAAACAGGGCCCAAAATTACGACGTGAAAATCGCGTGCAACCGATCGTGCACAGGTTCTGGCTCAGGCAGATTACAGCGTAAAGTGTGAGCTAAAACAACGTAAATGAGTACGAAATTTATCGTAAATCCTACATATGTTTTGTAACAGCAAACGGGGCCCGAAATTATGGGGTGAAAATCGCGTGCGTCCGATCGTACGCGGGTTCTGGCTTGAATGGATTTTAGCGTAAAACGTGAGCTAAAACAGTGTAAATGATTACGAAATTTAGCGTAAATCGTATATCTGTTTCGTAACAGAAAATGCCCCCCGAAATTACGGCGTGAAAATCGTGTGCGGCCGATTGAGCGCGAATTCTGGCTCGAATGAATTTCAGCGTAAAACGTGAACTGAAACATCGTAAATTAGTACGGATGTTAGCGTAAATCGTATATCTGTTTCGTAATGGCGAATGGAGGCAAAATTTACGGCGTGAAAATCGCGCATCACCGGTCGTACGTGGTTCTGGCTCGGACGGATTTAAGCGTAAAACGTGAACCAAAACAACGTAAATGAGTATGAATTTTAGCGTAAATCATTCATCTATTTCATAATAACGAATGTAGACCGAATATATCTCTCTGCGCCGAGGTTGTCATAAAATGAATCAAGAAATATCATAAATTGGTGTAAAATACAACAAGAAGTGATCTGAGGCAATTGTAGCGTAAAATGCAAGCTAACCATCTATGGGAGACCTGTTTTAGATTTTACAATAAGATATAAGAGATAATTATTCATGTACTCAACTATGATAATGTCGTGTTTACATTTTAGTTGTTGGTACATACACGCAAAACTATGTTCCACCATAACACCATTGTTAGCAAAAAAAGTGAGTTCAAAAGGCTCTTCCAGCTTTCCTAATGTGGAGAAAACCATCGAGTTCCATATATGCAAACGTAACATGAACTGTTAATATGATCCTTCCTTGTTAATATGATCATCTTTTCTAGCTTGTTATGACTAACATAACCTACAGTCTAAACTGAATGCACACTTGAATTAGAAGATCAGATTACCAAAAGAAAAATCCCTTGAGTTAGAAGATCAGATTACGACGAAAAGGTGCAAAAATACACACCCTGCTACACTAAAACTCAGCTCTCTTTTCAACTGAATCCTTAATCTAAAGCCATGCTACACTGAATCCCTTGCTTACCTAAGTTCACTTCAGTTTCAGACTATGCAAACAAACAAATGTTCCTAAACATTGCTTAACTCGATCATCTAACAAACTAACAGAGGGCCATTGAGGACTTCCTGGGTAAACAAATATAAAGGGCCATGGAGGATTTCCTAATACAGAGGTCTATGGAGGATTTCCTAATACATAAAACAACACTAGGAAAACAAATGCAGCTCGCCCCACTAGAACCAACCCTAGCAAAATCGAGTTTATGTCAATGGATTTGCTTGGGCTGAAAACAGGAATAAATAAATTCCAGTCTTTGCAAACAGAAAGTTATGTACTAAAGTTAGGTACTGGACTACATGTGAAAAGCACATGTTTATATATATGATATGTCATGGTAAACACCCACTTCTCGATATCGAGGGCATGCATCCCAACATATAGGAAGAGAAAAAGTCTCAGCAATGAAGGACAAAGTTGCAAAGGCATGCCTAATTGAATGAAAAAGTCAAAATAAATTCAGTCACCATCCATTTTTAAACAAAATAGGAACATTACTAGTGAAAAAATAGCAAGGAATAATAATACTAGATTGCACATTTGGTAGTTTTTTTTTTTCTGGCAAAGGCTCAGAAGCTACATGTTCATCACAAACAAAGTACAATCAAAATATTTTAAAAATAATAATTTGAAGTAACACATATCATTACAACTGTGTAAAGCTTACAATTTCCCCCCCAACATAGAATATTTAGAATGATAGGCGCTACCAGACCATCACCACCATTATTTCCTGGGCCACATAACAAGTATCCTTGATGTTCATTCAACGTGTAAACCTGTGTAGATTAGGAACATTTGCAGAAAGCAACAAGTAAGCCGGCATAAAACTTATATTTTTAAAAAAGTTTTATTTAAGAAGGGAAACTAAAACTAATATATATAAACACAAAATATGAGGTCGTACAGAATGTATACAACACATTATTACATTTGTTTTACTCTCAATATATATTTAGGCACAAGGTTCAGTTTACAATAAGGGTTATGGCTTTACAAGTCTACAACCAGGCACCCAGATTTGCTTAGACAGAGACTCATGGGGCATTGATAACCTTTTAGCCTTTTCTGAATGCAGGATGCGGCTGCTTGGCTTGAATACTTTGAGTCAAAAGTATTTGAACAACAAGAGGTTGTGTGGAATGGAACTCAGAAACCTGACGCATCAGTCAAGGACACCTTAGGTGAGACCTTAACAGGATACTTCCCACCAAAGAACATAATAAATCCTTAGATAAACTTATGTTCCACGCTAGGCTAGTACAAAGAAAACTTGTTCACTGCTATTTTGATGCTCCATTTTAGACAGATATTCAGATATTGTATTGACTTTTACTTTTATCCAGTGTATCTGATCTTCTTGATTGCATAAATCCTCACCAACTTCATTTAGACGTCCTACATTTAGGCACCAGGTTCAGTTCACAATAGGGGTTATTTTTCAAGGTATATTATTTTATTCTTATAGATATTTCTAGACGAACGCTGAACATCATCCGACTGCATCAAATTCGAATCGGAGGCGTACCTTTTTCTCCTTTCCTCTTTCGCCGCAGAGAGCAAGGGGGTTATTCTCTGGAAAAAGGAGATACTCAAGCATAAAGGTTGGTTACCTTTATTTCGTTCTGCCTTAATAATATGAAACGAGGCGAAAGACGAGAAGAGATCGGCAACATCGCGAGGAGTGGAGAATTGAAACGGGGTGGACAGGACAAAGCAGAAGCACCGACCGCCGCCGGTGCCGGATCTGGTGTGGGCCTTCGGCACGACGTCGTAGTCATCGCCGCCGCCGTCCTTGTCCTCCTCGACGGTGTCGTTCTACCCCTTCCGGCTCTTGTCCACCCCAGCAGCAGCATCAGCGGCCTGCTCGCGGACCCCCTCGACCTCTCCACTCGCCACCGCATCGCCGTCCCCGTTGGGCTGGGTCCCATGTTCCGAGATTAGCACGGGGACGAATGAGATCACCACCATGGATCTCGGCTATGGGGCACGCCGGGTGAAGATGTGAAGTTTGGTCAGATTGGAGCGAAATTTCAGGGGCACGGAGGCGGTTTTGGTCAATATGATTAGATGCTCGATTGGGTTGGGTCGAACCAGACTTACTAGGTTGGCGAGGGCTTCATTTAGTTATTAGGAGCCCAGGGCTCTAAATACTATATATATATATATATATATATATATATATATATATATATATATATATATATATATATATAAAAGTGAGTCTGGTACTAGGTTCTATTTTAGTTGTGCGGAGTTCGTTGCGATTTCTCCGAAAACAGGGTGCAGTGTTCGTTTCGATCATATCGGCATGCTTGGGTTGGACTCATGGCTAGGGATACAACTGACCTAGAGTGTGCAAGAGGGCACAGGAAATCCAGGCTGCACAGGCGCAACCACCCAACGAAACAAAGTCCAGGTAGGTCCTAGAAGACGGCTTTGAGCTAAACTCAACAAATTAAAGACGCTTCTGTCATCATGGTCCCACCCGATCTAGAAGATGAGTACGTCATATTGGGCCCACCTATCATCGACTGGGAACAACACGATCGTGTGGAGCAGTGGAGGCGTGAAGCTGGTTTTCGTTGGCTGATGGCCTGATGTCATCATAGGGGTCATGCTGACATCACATGCGGCAAGGGAAAAAATAAAATCAATAGGAGAGGAGACGTGAAGTCGAATGTGCTGCGGTAGCAGTTCTTGATGGGCCGGCCGGTGAGCTTGTTTGCCCATTTTTTATTATTTCTATTTTTACTTCTAAGGGGGTGTTTGGTTGCTCCTGCTAAAGTTTAGTCCGGGTCACATCAAGCGTTTGACTTTTAAATAGGAGTATGAAATATAGACCCAACCAACTAAACTAGATTCGTCTCGTCTTTTAATCTTCGGCTGACAAATTAGTTTTATAATCCGACTACATTTAGGGCCTGTTTGAGAGAGCTTTGCTTCAAAAACTTTAGCTTTGGTTTTCCAGTTTCACTATAAAACAGCTCCAGCAAATTGTTAAGGTGAGTTCCAGGAGCGTTTGGTTTGTATATGGACTCCAACTTCTATAGTACAATTGATTTGTGTGAGTTTCCTTGATTACCCTTGATGATTAGTGGGTTGTCGCCAGAGAGGACGAAAGTTGTATGTTGCGTAACCAGTGGCATGGTGGGTAATTTTTGTACAGCTTCATGAGGAGATATAAAAACAATGTTTTTGAAGTACCCTCTAGGGAGCTTCATGAATTTCATGAAACGGGTCTCTAGTTTCGATTTTTTTTAAAACTAAAGCTCGTGGAGCTGGACCTGTTTGGGTTGAAGAAGTTCAAACGAAATTGAAATTTTTGAAGTGAAGCTCTCCCAAACAGGGCCTTAATACCCGGAACGGAGGTTCAAACATTCGATGGGACAGGGGCTAAATTTTAGCGGGGTGTAACCAAACACCCCCTAATTTCAGTTTTCATATTTCAATCCCAATTTGGTTTTCAAAATCAAACTTAAATACAAATGCACAAACAAAAAGGACTCAACATGAATGCAAGGTATTAATTATTTTAACTATTTATTTGGGCCTATTGTTTTAAATATGCAATACACAAACGTCATTCATCTTAATAAAATTTCAATTTGAATGTGGAGTCTAGTTAAAAGTTCATTTAAAAATTAGGTATTTATTACTTATTTAATTTAAGAGCTAATATTGTCTAACTTTTATTAAGAATTAATTTTATTTTAAATCTTCTTTATAGAAGGTTTCTAAACGCATATTTCATCAATTACCAATTAAAGATGACCATATTTTATTTCTTTTGAAGTTTCAAATAACATTTCCAATTTAAATGCTTTAAGTATAACTTTTAGATTACTAAAAAATACTAATACCATTTATCTATTTCAGAGTTTTTTATAAAAATATATTTTAATCCAAAACTTTTGGAAGAATTTCCCTAAACCTCATAATAGAATTTTAGAGTGTTACGTTTATGGATTAAGGATTTAGTAGGGAAATGTTTAGTCAAATGTTTAGGGTTTAACTTTTATGGATTAAGGATTTAGTAAGGAAATGTTTAGTCCAAATTAACATTATATATTTTATTTATTTTGGATATGTTTTGCACACAATATTTAGTCAAATATTTGCTTTATTTTAGATAAGTTTCAACAAAAAATGTCTCATTAATTTTAATCTTTTAATCGTATACTTACAAGGTGTGTGTCTCAACGCTAAATATAATGTGTTTCTTCGGGTTCTTGCTCCACCATAGGTTGCATGCCTCAATGCTGATCCTCACATAGTCGCCGAACTCAGTTGTCTGACATTGGCCACGCGCACCTACCCCCAAGCCACTGATGTTGTCACTCCTCACCAACGACCGTGTCAATCATCGTGCATTGGGATCTGGTAATCCCTAATGTTACATCAATTTGACTCGAGTTTTTGCTTTAAATGTTGTTCTTTTTAGATGACTTGAACAATTCAATCAAATATGCAGTTGGAATCGTGTGGAAGCTCCTCTGCAAGGTTTAATAATGCTTTTATGTTTTATACAACAATATTACATACATATTTTTGGAAAACTCCTATATGATGTAAGTTTATTTTCATATGTACAATGAAATAATGAAACTCCAGAGAAATATTTGTATTTGTTGCTACAATAATTACAAGTTTGTGCATCGAGCAGTCGAACCGTATGTGGTGAGCTACTTCTATTAATATACTAAAATGGTTAGAATATCTTGACTTTGCAAAAGAACTAGGTATAGATCAAATGAGAGAACATGTTGCAGAAATGGAAAACATGGTCAAAGATCATAAGGTAGTAGAGGAGTCCATATTATAATCTTAAACTTATTTTCACCTTTGGACCTTTTACAATTAACGTTTTGTAATGTTGGAAGTAACCAAACTACTTAGGGAGGATGTGAATACATGGCTATCTGTATTGGATTATGTCAAGCTCCCCATCGTCTCGAACTGAACTCATCCTGACTGCTTCTACTGCTCCATCATCCATATAGAGGTTGAAGAAATTGCACGCATGTACTAGTTGCTAGATGAATTCAAGCATTGGTCAATAATTTTCTAGGCTGCTACAAGAAGACAAACAAATAGTAAATGGTATTTTCAATGGTACAATGAATATGGAGAAGTGTACTAAAAACTTATGAGGTGTCATTTATGAGGTAATGTACTTCATCTTGGTCTCAAATTACTGAAAGGAGATTGGGAAAATCGTGAGATACTCATGACATTAGAAGACGATGAAGCAAAAGTCTATATTTTTTATTATGTTGATTATTATCCGAATGATGTTGTGTTAGTATGTTGAATGTTATGAACAAAGTAGTGAGTTGTAAAATATGATGTGATTATGAGCTCTAAGTTGTAAACTATGAAGTGATGACTGTTATGAACTATGTTCGTTTTATATTGTATGTGTGTTATCTACTCTGTGATATTTGTTTGGTTCCTTAGATTGATAAATATATACATATCTATTTTGGTTCTCTGCACTCATACATATATACATATGAATATGATCATGGATCAACTTGTAGTACTGGTTCAGTCCCAGAACCGATTCTAAAAATTGTCTTTAGTATCGATTTTTTTTCCTAAAACGAGTATTAAAGAGAGGACTTCAGTACCAATTTTTGGCATGAACCGATGCTAAAGGTTACGTGTTTAGGGCCCTTTGGTAGGGCTTATTTTTTAGCTTCGGCTCTGGCTCATGTAAAACTTGTGCCAAACACCTCTTTTTCAAATGGCTTCACCAGTGAAGTGCTTTTCCAAAATAAACTAGAGGGCATGAGCCAAAAAAGTGTCTCACCCGGCTTCAGCTCACGTTATTTTTGCACAATAGCCCTCCCACCAGTCCAAATTATTTTTTTTGGTCCTGCCCTCAATCCCTAGCCACGCACAATAGCCCTCCCACCAGTCCAAACTATACAAGGGTCTTTCTGAAAAACAATCTATAAGCCGTTTTGCCAAATGATTTTTCAGAATGGCTTTGGCTCATCTAAAGAAGTGGCTTGATCTCGTGAGCCAGAGCCAAAGCTGTTTTTGGAGAAGCCAGAGCCCTGCCAAAGGGGCCCTTAGTATCGGTTTAAGTGAAGAACTCGTACTAAAGTTCTTTATTTAGTACCGCTTCATACGACCGGGACTAAAAATTGAGACCTTTCACTACCGGAATCGCGTTCTTTGCCGAGTGTCTAAGACACTCGGCAAAGACTATTTTACACTCGGCAAAGGCTTTGCCGAGTGTAACACTCGGCAAAGAACACTCGGCAAAGATTTCATCGGCAACGGGTTCTTTGCCGAGTGCTTTTTTTCGGACACTCGGCAAAGACTTTGTCGAGTGTCAAAAAGCACTCGGCAAAGAAAAGCACTCGGCAAATTAAGAATCGAAAAAATTAAAAAAAACAGCAAAACATTTTTTAAATTCTAGGAACAACTCTCCAACCCTACCCTACTATCTTACCTGTTGCCCTATCATTTTTCACTATTATTTTGAATCAAACTTATATGTTTTGTAAATGGTGAGATTCGAACTCGCGACCGAACTCGCGACCTCTCTCTCGCGCATACCCTCCTATACCACTACACTACTACACCAATTATGTTTATACTACGTTTTCATTCCTCATGTACTATAACAAATCGAGAGTAATTTGATTATTTAAGGCACTAAATGAGTTCATTTGAAAATGTGACCAACTATAAAGTTGCATAACTTTTTGAGATCTAAAAGTTTTATTTTAATAGTTTCTACATCCGAGACCATTTATAAAATTTGAATTTTAAATTTAAAAACTTCACACGAAATTTTCAATGATAAGATGATTTCAAATCAAAAAATTGTCAACTACAAAGTTTCATTACATTTCAAGACCTACAACTTTTATTTTGGTGGTTTTTCCATCCGAGACAGTTTGAAAAATTCAAATTTCAAAATTCAAACATAGTTTTGCATAACAAGATGATTTCAAACTAAAACATTGTCAACTACAAAGTTTCATAACTCTTCAATACCTACAACTTTCATGTTGGTGGTTTTTCCTTTCGAAGTCGTTTTCAAAATTCAAATTTTAAATTTTTAAAATTCAGACATAGTTTTCGTTGATAATATGACTTCAAATGAAAAAGTTGTCAACTATAAACTTCTATAACTTCTCAAGATCTACAAAGTTTATTTTGGTTGTTTGGTAATTTGTTTATCTCAGATGATGGTTCTAACAATATGCACAAATTCTATAAGTCTCTCTCTCGTAGTTTCATAAACTACGAGAGAGATATAGGTTTTGTGAACAAATTTATTTTTATTTTGTCATATGAAGAAATGTTCAATATATAAATTGTACATCATGATGAGTTATACAAATTTGTAGTTGAAAACTTTTTCATTTGAATTAATTTACTACTTTAAAATGTGATTTTTAAATTGTCTTTGCCTAGTGTTGGAGAAAAAAACACTCGGCAAAGAGCTCTTTGCCGAGTGTTGTATTTGTGACACTCGGCAAAGAGCCCTTTGCCGAGTGTCAAAAAAAGACACTCGGCAAAGAAACTCTTTGCCGAGTGTCAAAAATAAAACACTCGGCAAAGAGCTTCTTCGCCGAGTGTTTTCTTTTACCGAGGGTTTTTTGTGTGACACTCGGCAAAGAGCTCTTTGCCGAGTGCCCGAAATAAAACACTCGGCAAAGAATATGACACTCGGCAAAGAGCCAAATTCCGGTAGTGTTTAGTCCCGGATGCAAGGTATCGGTTGGAAACCAGCTATAGTACTAGTATAGATTTTACATTATGCAGTAGTGTAAGTGCCGTATGTAAAAAAAAGTGGATGCTTGTCAAGATCGTTTTTTAGTAGTGATATCATAAGTAGTGTTGTTTATTCACCGGGCTGCTGTTATTCAACTTCCACGTACGATCATTTCAGTTGAGTTGCCGGCCTATAAACTTGTTGTACGACCAGCATTTGGAACGTAACCTCAACCACCCCAGGCCCACGTCCAGTGGAGGAAACAGGCTTCCCCACGAGGCCACGATTATTTACGAACGACCCCAACTCCTGGAGCGCTCTGGACCGCCCTCCCCAGACCCCAACCAACGGACGACGACTCCGTCCAGAATTCCAGATCACGCATATCTCTCTCCCTCCCTCTCTCTCCTCGGCCTCGCCGCCCCTGTCCCCTCCTACACTGCCGCGCGCGCATCGTGGAATGGAGATCCCTCCGGCCATGAAGTGATCTATTTCTTCGTCGCCCCTAGCTCGGTAAGAACCACGCGCGTGTGCGTGCCCTAGCTAACAAGTTCCGCGGAACAATCCCTCCAAATCTTCCTCTCTCTCTCTTTAATTCCTGGATCCACACGGCATGCTGCGCCGCATGTTGGCTGATCCGATACAGGGAATCGGATCTCGATCACCCCAGTGCTCATTCCTACGTATCTGTATGTCATCAGCGCACAGGAGAAGGAGAAGGAGAAAGAGAAAGCAGGAGCCCGCTCGCGGCGAGGCAGCAGGATGTCTTCGTCTAACTCGCCCTGTGCCGCGTGTAAGCTGCTGCGCCGCAAGTGCACGCAGGGATGCGTGTTCGCGCCCTACTTCCCGCCCGACAATCCGGGCAAGTTCGCGAGCGTGCACCGCGTCTTCGGCGCCAGCAACGTCTCGAAGCTCCTCAACGACCTGGACCAGCTGCAGCGGGAGGACGCCGTAAACTCCCTGGCGTACGAGGCCGACGCGCGCATCCGCGACCCCGTCTATGGCTGCGTGGCCTACATCTCCGTGCTGCAGATGAAGATCAAACGGGTCCGCGACGAGATCGCCAACGCGCGCAAGGAGCTGGCGGCTTACATTGGGACCGCGGCCTTTGCGCCTTACGTCGCCACGCCGCAGTACCACCACCATCAGTACGCGGCAGGCGCCGTGCCTCTCGCCGTCGGCGTCGGGCCGCAGCACGGTCACCCGCACCACCAGCAGCAACAGATCATGGTGCACCAGCACCTCCACCACCAGCAGCAGATGGCAGCGGCTGCCGAGGTGCAGCAGCAGCTCGCTGTGGCCGTGGAGGTCGCGCGAGAGCAGGATCTCATGATGCGGCAGGCCGCGGTATACGCGCACGCCGTGCCCAGCGGCGGCCCCACGGTCGCCGTTGTGCCGCCCGACGCGCTGCCGTACGAGGGCGGCTTCCTCTTCCAGCAGCAGCCGCCCCCTTCGCAGGCGCAGACCGCCGTGGCGCTCACGTACCAGATGGAGCAGTCCCCGCCGTCGTCGTCCTCGGGCCAGTCTCACCCCGAGGTGTCGCAGCAGCACAATACGGATGGCAGCGACGAGGGCAGCGGTGGCGGTGGTGTCGTGCCGCCGGCCTGATCTGAGTCGTCTCGTCTGACGGCGCGCTGCACGCTTGCCTCTCATTCGAGCTTGCTTTAGCCTTTTGCTTTCTTGTGTTTGGTGTTCGTAATGAATCTTTTTCCCCTTCCGTCGTCTTCATCATATGGCCGGCGTACGTCTTGGCATCGTCTCGGTCTAGAATCCATGCACGTTTCAAGTGGCAAAATTCCAATTATTTCCCTCCCGAAGCCAGACTATAGCTGGATTCTTATCAAGGTATTCTTCTCTTTACCACAAATAGATGTACCCTTCCCTTCCGAATATATTGACTACAGTGGCTTTCTCTGTTTGCTGTTTTGACTTTTCTCGATCTCTGAAATTATTGCTTGTGCATAAAAATTAATTACTTAATCATGCTAATCCGCTTATTGAAAACACTCTCTCATTCTAAATTGTAATTTATTCCAGCTTTTCTAAATATATAGTTTTACCCAGTATCTAGACATAATACATAGATTCACAGTAAAATTTAGAACTGAGGAGTAGCAAGAAAAACATTCGCTGTGTTAATTAATAACTTTATTAGCAGCTTCTACCATTTTGTATTAGCAGCTTCTATCATCTTTGAGTTTGGTGAATACTATTGTTGCTCACCCATATATATAGTAGTAGAGTCTCGTGTGGCCTGGCTTTTCATGAAATGACTATCCGGCATGTTAACGAATAAGTATGCTAGCTAATATATATGGGTTTCCACATCTGGCATGTTAATGAATAAGTATACTAGCTAATATATATGGGTCCTTGCAGATGGAAACCGATTGCTTGAGTTCATTTTCCATATTTTTTTCCTTGTGAATCAGAACAAGTTAATACATGTTAAGTATGTTAGTCCTTAGCTAGCCAAATGACCAAGCCAGCATTTCACTTGATTGCAAGAAATACTAGCTAGACATGGGCAGCTAGATACAGTAAGCATGGCAGCCACCATGTTTAAAATGTGCACGATCTAAAATACATTTTGCTTTGCTAAAACTCGGTTGTCCGTATTTTTTCAGCTCTTTGTAAAGTGTGTTCCTGCGGTAGAAAATAGATTAATTAAAAAGGATTGCATGCTTTGAAGCGCTGAGAAAAGGTAAACATCGCAGTGGGTTTATAGTGATCCCTAAAATTGGATCCTCGCCTTCTAGGATGACCATGACTATCGTGCTTTAAAAGCATCTCCATGTCCTATGTTTGATTTTCTGTGAGAGCAAATCTAGGCTGGTTAAAAAAATCCCCTTTCTAGCAAAGTAGGGTTTAGGAATTTTCTTGGCTAGGAAGGTTGATTCTTTTCTACATTAAAAGCAATGCCTTCGTCGGGAGCAAGTCTGAGTTTTTTTTATGATTGACCCCTGAAATTAAATTAAAGGCGCAATAATGAATCTACCTAGTTGTTCAGTAATGATATCTCTTGGTTATTGCTTAAACAGATATTGATAGGCCGGAGTGCTAGTTACATTTACTAAGCAAGATTTTTCTTTTTGTTTTTTCACTAAGCAAGACTTGAAAGACACATCAGTTTGATGCATGATTAGGAGACACAAGTAACCAACTCTTACATTTTTAATCTCTAGAGTCTAGATCACGCACAATGACCTTTCTAGGTTACCACTTAATCTGTACAAGCATGTATGTGACTCTTTGAGATCTGAACATGATGTGTGAAACACTGTTTATCACCCATTCAATTTCACTCGCTGACATATCATTCACCTGGAATTATGCCATGTCAGGTTCCACATGATCAGTTGCCTTTCTTCCTCAAGAGTTAGAGCCAAATAAATGCTGGACAGAAAGAGTGGTAGGAAATGGCCTGGGGACAGATACTCATCATATGGATCAGTGTAACACAGAGAAATTAATGGTGGGAAGGTGGAGGTAGACAGAAACAGCAGAGAGAAGCATGCATGGTGTGCTTCAGCGCAGGAGGGGAGCAGTAAATGGTGAAGTAAGATAGGAAACAAGATGCATGCAAGTAGCTTGCAATTTGCAGGAGGGAGCAGCAGCAGGCATGAATAAAGAAATCAACACGAACATGATAAGCAACTCATATAATATACTGACTCCGTTCTCGAATATTTGTTGGCCATTAGTTTATTTTTAAACTAAAACATGACATAAAAAAGAACGGAGGGAGTATCTTAGTTCACTTGTGCATTTGGTGTTGAACATATGTTTTTTTTTCACCGCTTAATTTTATTATTATTCTTTCATCTTTTCCCCTCCTTTTCTGTTTCTCATTGGTAAATTCTTTCTGTCGTCTTGCATTGTGTGTATAAAGAAATAGAATCCTTTCATTTATTTGAACATAAATGGATGGAGGCAAGAGCTAGTTAGTCATCGTTTTAATTTGTAAAGTCAATGTTGTTTTGTCTGAATTATTATTATATATCCGGTAGCCTTCATGACTATGGTAGGGCCACCAGGCTCACTTCGACATTCTAAAAATGAGCCCTACCATATAGTCCCGTCAATATGTATCAGTTTAAATAAGTTAAATGTGTGTTATTTCTTTAGAAGGATTATGAGAAAAGCAGCGACAATTGTGTATATCTTTGACTGTTATTTCTAGTCCTCGTTCTTGTTTTTTGTTTCAAGTGTGTCACGCCGGTAACTCCAGGAGTTTGGCAATAATCTCATGTTCAGGAAAATGCATACTCTCGCATGGTGGCAAAACGGTCTAAGAATTCATCAGTAGAAGACAGATTCACAATAGCTAGCGTAGCATGCATGGTATTAGTCAGTCATCCTAGGACCTTGTGCTCCAGAGGCCAATGCAAGCCCCGCGTACTGGTTAGCCTATGTCCAATAACATGCGCATCTTAGCACATGTGCATTTTCGCGACAACAACACACTATTTACGCTTCCAGTAGGTCACGGATGTCATCGCGCAATCGTGTATATCCAATCCATGCTCTCTCTCTTCTCTGCAATAGACGATGTGCATCCGATGCACATGCACATGCTACTGGAAACATTTGATTTTTTATTTAACATCACTACCGGAATCGTGTTCTTTGCCGAGTATTTTCGGACACTCGTTAAAGACTTTGTCGAGTGTCAAAAAACATTCGGCAAATTAAGAATCGAAAAAAACAGAAAACAGCAAAACATTTTTAAAAAATTATAGGAACAACTCTCCAACCACTACTCATTATCATACTCATCGTCCTATCATTTTTCACTATTATTTTGAATCAAATTTACATGTTTTGTGAATGGTGAGATTCGAACTCGCACAGTTTTTCATTATTATTTTGAATCAAATTTACATATTTTATGAATGGTAAGATTCGAACTCGTACCTCTCTCTCGCATACCCTCCTCTACCACTACACTACTACATCCATTATGTCTATATTACGTTTTCATTCCTCATGTACTATAACAAACCAAGAGTAATTTGATTATTTAAGGCACTAAATTAATTTATTTGAAAATGTGATCAACTATAAAGTTGCGTAACTTTACGAGATCTACAAGTTCTATTTTGATAGTTTCTACATCTGAGACCGTTTACAAAATTTGAATTTCAAATTTGAAAACTTCACACGATTTTTCAATGATAAGATGATTTCAAATCAAAAAATTATCAATTACAAAGTTTCATTACATTTCAAGACCTACAACTTTTATTTTGGTAGTTTTTCTATCCGAGGTTGTTTGAAAAATTTAAATTTTAAAATCCAAACATAATTTTGCATGATAAGATGATTTCAAACCAAAATATTGTCAACTACAAAGTTTCATAACTCATCAATACCTACAACTTTCATGTTGGTGGTTTTTTCTTCGCCGAGTGTTTTCTTTTACCGAGGGTTTTTTTGCGTGGCACTCGTCAAAGAGCTTCTTTGCCGAGTGCTCGAAAAAAACACTCGGCAAAATAGTTGGCACTCGGCAAAGAGCCAAATTCCGGTAGTGCATGCAACAACCATGGCGTGGAATATGCGCATGCGCATTTAGTGTTCTTTGGACATAGCCTTAGGTACTAAGGTCCTATAAATCGAGGGCATTATGTAGAAACCTCAGGTTATACCAGGACGTCTTCGAGGCAGGACGACCCTAGCACTACATGTGTTTGTGACTAGGCTGGCCACATGGCGCATGGTTGGTTGACATTGGATTCTTGTCATTTGCAATTATCGCAAAGAGTGATTTTGCAATCAGAAAGTGTTATTGTAGCCGCTTAAGACCACATGCGTACCCTCGAGCACAGAGCACTATGCAGTGCATGTGGCTACAACTGTTATCAACTATGCTACATTGAATAGCATGAGCACTCCTGTGGCATGTCACACTCAATATTATGGCACACTAGAGGTGTGCACCACGTATGACACAACAACTACGACAAGATATAAGTAATTGAACCTTTGTTTGGAGAGGTTTGTCATCCATGCATGGATGTAACTCTATCATATCTTGTGCTATAAAAAGGTGTAGAGCAACATATGAACAAATTTGATCCGACAACTAGGTCTAGTACCTAGAATCAGGCTCTCGCCCTCGGGATAATTGAATCTCAGCTGACACATAGAGGGATGACTGGTGACTAGAGACACCAAAGAAGACGACTAGAATTCATGGGTTGTTCCCACTCATTAACTCAGCTATCATCTAAGTACGTAAATTATGCCCGCACTTACACCTAAACATTCACCATATGAAGGATGTAGGACATTATGATCAAGCGGCCCAGGCCTCTTTGTATTGTGTGTCTGTGTATACCGTTGTGCTATACCTCTATTGCAACAGTCCCAGTCCTATGCTCTCCTCTCTCTTTGATTTTTTTCTAGTACCCATGGTACATGGTGTCATATATGGATGATATTTGGTGCACTAGGTAGTGGTGTGGTGCGCTTTGTTATGCGACACCAATATGGCTTCACAAGCAAACCCAGTCAATGGAGCGATGGCCTCGGACACCAACTTCAGCAATGCTCCCTGTGTGTCGCGTTACCGATGATGCAACAGTCTTACTCGGTCTAGCTCTCCTCTATCTCAGGTGGGGTTGGGGCCAGTTTGAGCTAATCCTTCTATTTCGGCATTGCCCAAACAACTCACTTTGTCAGTCCAGTCTGGTGAACCCTCAGTGGGGCCATGTGGCGTTGCTTTCACTGACCCTACTCCTATCCATGATCCTTCTAGCGCGTGTAACACCATAGGATCCTCATGGCGGACACTTTCATGGGTGCTGGGAGACTGTCATCCTTCGATGCATGACACTCCTCCAACTAAGGATGTAAATGGTCGGTAAAATTCGGTAAATTTTCGGTACCGTTTACCAGATTTTTCCGACCGTTTTCAGATTTTTTGGGATATACAGAAAACGGGACGAAAACGGGATGTGTTATTACGAAAACGGTACGATAAACGGTGTGACATATTTACCGTCCGTTTTCGGAATTCTCGGGAAAATCCGGTATTTTCCCGTATTTTAACCGTGTTTTCCCGGTCCACAAAAAAACAAAGGAGGCAAAATCCGGTATTTTCCCGTATTTTAACCGTATTTTCCCGGTCCACAAAAAAACAAAGGAGGCAAGAACTATACCCGTTAGGGTTTAGAGATTAGGGTTTTAGATGTCATAGAAGATATATCAAGTGATCCAGACGACATGTCACATGATTTCTAGTTTATGCATCGTGTGTTTAAAACTTATATACTATATGGTTAAAACTTCAATGAACTTGTATGATCATTTATGTGTGGTCTTGACTATGTATTGTATATTTGTGTGGTTGAGACTTGTATGTGAATGTGAATGAACAATCGTGTTTTAAGACTTATGTGTTGTGTGTTAAAATTTAAGAGTAGACATGTATGAGTGTATGACCAATTATATGTGGACAAGATTGTGTTTTGTGTACTTTTGTGAATGAGACTTGTATGTGGATGTGAATGAACATCTGTGTGGTTAGGATTTGTTTATTGTGAGCTTTTCCGATTATAGTTACCGTTTCCCAATCAATTTCGAGCTATTTTGCTCGGATTTATCCGTTTTCGATATACCGGAATTTACAAGCCGTTATCTGTTTCCGACTTTCCCGTTTACCGATTCCGACCGAATAAAAAATTATGCGGGTGAAAACGGTGAGAGGTTTTTTCCGACCGTTACCGGCCGTTTTCACCCTTACCTCCAACCTCACTCTAAAGCCTCGCAAAGGCAGCCTCCAAGCTTTGTGTCTAATCTCTGCAGTGGACATCATGGTGGGAATAGAGGTGCCTCAGCTATAGCGTTGTTGTCGTCGTTGGACCTCTAGATGTTGTGGAGGCCCTCCTCTACGGCCCCATCACCTAAAACTAGAGCGATAGTTGCAGAACCATGGTGGCAAGACATCATCAAGTTCATAGTTATGGCTAGGGTCGATCCTAGGTCATCTCAAGACATGTGACCTCATTTCACGAGGCCTACAACTAGGCATGACATGTCATTTGCCTGCTCTCATGCAACATTTGTGGCCCGATAGCACTTGGTTCCTAGGGTTGTGTCCTAATCTCTAGAGTCATGACATGTGGTTCTGGCTCCTCCTCAACTGCAACCTCAAGACTTATGGCACCATCTACACTAATAGTGTGTCCAATAGGATGAGTGTGTTACTATCGAGCATTAACTGAATGTCATCACAATGAAAGGGTTGTTATCAATCTGTTCCCTCAAGAAATGTTTCCTCTTGAATGCTAGGTTGCTCAGCTAGTCAATCTTGTTGGGACCAGGTGCATGGTGTTCATTCATGCACTCCACTAGATAATGTGGTCACTCAAGTTTTGCCCCACCTTCTAGAGAAGTACGATAGGTCCATCAATCTCACTAATTTCTTCCAAATCTGCACAACTGCTATCCTTACCACTAGTGGAAACGAAGAGGTGATGGCAAACTATTTTCATATGGCCTTTACTAGCCCTGTCTAGACTTGGCTCATGAATATCCTAGAGGCTTCCGTTTGGTATTAGGAGGAGCTTTGTTGGGAGGTAATGTCCAACTTCAAGAGCACTTACTCCTAGCGTGACATGGGTTCTGATCTCCAAGCCATCTAGAAACAACCTAGTGAAACATTGTATGCCTTCATGCAACATTTCTATTAGTTCAAGAACACCATCCTATATATATATATATATATGTGCCCTCCATCATTGTTGCCTTCTGTTATGGCATGTGGGACAAGAAGACACTAGATAAGCTAGTCACCCACATTGTCCAAGATGTGGGTGACCTACTCTCCCTAGCAAACAAGTGCGCTCAAGACGCTAAGGACCAAGCATGGCAAGCTCCCCATGAAAGTCGCCTAGAGGGGGGTGAATAGGGCGAAACTGAAGTTCTCAAAAATAATCACAACTACAAGCCAGGTTAGCGTTAGAAATATAATAGAGTCCGCAAAAGAGGGTGCAAAACAAATCGCAAGCGAATAATGAAGTGAGACACGCGGATTTGTTTTACCGAGGTTCGGTTCTCTCAAATCTACTCCCCGTTGAGGAGGCCACAAAGGCCGGGTCTCTTTCAACCCTTACCCTCTCTCAAACGGTCCCTCGGACCGAGTGAGCTTTCTCTTCTCAATCACTTGGAACACAAAGTTCCCACAAGGATCACCACAAGATTGGTGTCTCTTGCCTCAATTACAAGTGAGTATGATCGCCAAGAAAGAATCAAGAAAGAAGAAAGCAATCCAAGCGCAAGAGCTCGAAAGAACACAAGCAAATCTCTCTCTCTCTAATCACTAGGGCGTTGTGTGGAATTTGGAGAGGATTTGATCTCTTTGGTGTGTCTAGAATTGAATGCTAGAGCTCTTGTAAGTAGTTGAGAAGTGGAAAACTTGGATGCAATGAATGGTGGGTGGTTGGGGGTATTTATAGCCCCAACCACCAAACTAGCCGTTTGGTGAGGCTGTCTGTTCGATGGTGCACCGGATAGTCCGGTGCACACCGGACATGTCCGGTGCGACAGCCACGTCACCAAAAGCCGTTGGGTTCGACCGTTGGAGCTCTGTCTTCTGGGCCCGCCTGGATGTCCGGTGGCGCACCAGACATGCACTGTAGATTGTCCGGTGCGCCAGCATGGGCGTGCCTGACCTCTGCGCGCGCAGCGCGCACATTAATGCGTTGCAGGTAGCCGTTGGCGCTGAAGTAGTCGTTGCCCCGCCGTTACACCGGACAGTCCGGTGTACACCGGACATGTCCGGTGAATTATAGCGGAGCAGGCGATCTGAATTCCTGAGACTGGCGAGTTCCGGAGGCCACCCTTCCTTGGAGCACCGGACATGTCTGGTGAACACCGGACAGTCCGGTGAATTATAGTGGAGTCGCCTCTGGAATTTCCTGAAGGTGACGAGTTTGGAATTGGAGTCCTCTGGTGCACTGGACATGTCCGGTGGCACACCGGACAGTCCGGTGCGCCAGACTAGAGGTGCCTTCGGTTGTCCCTTGCTCCTTTGTTTGAACCCAATACTTGATCTTTTTATTGGCTAAGTGTGAACCTTTGGCACCTGTATAACTTATACACTAGAGCAAACTAGTTAGTTCAAAGATTTGTGTTGGGCAATTCAACCACCAAAATTAATTAGGGACTAGGTGTAAGCCTAATTCCCTTTCAATCTCCCCCTTTTTGGTGATTGATGCCAACACAAACCAAAGCAAATATAAAAGTGCATAATTGAACTAGTTTGCATAATGTAAGTGCAAAGGTTGCTTGGAATTGAGCCAATAAAAATACTTACATGATGAGCATGGATTGTTTCTTTGTTTTTAGCATATTTGACCACATTTGCACCACATGTTTTGTTTTTGCAAATCCTTTTGTAAATCCTTTTCAAAGTCATTTTGCAAGATAGTCAAAGGTAAATGAATAAGATTTTTGCAAAGTGTTGGGGACCTTCGGCATCCGAAGGTCCTCAAAAACAGGATTTAACAGTATTTCTGGAGTATAATGTGTGAACAGGTATCTTCAGACTCAGGTCGCCATCACAGCAGATCAGAATAATACGAAGGTCGATACAGCGCCGAAGGTGTAAGCAGGAAAGCTTCGGCGTGACAGCAGAAAGCGGAACCGACTTAAAGATGAAAAGGCTATTTAGACCTCAACAGATTACTATAGAATTATTGTCAAATGTAAAGGGCATGAATGTAATTTTGTATGGGTTGTGTCCCGCGCCTATAAATAGGTGAACAGTACTCTCGTACTGTTCACGCTGACTTGGCATTCGCTTTTTGCGTCACGCTTGTACCTTCATTTCATTCTGATTAAAGGTACACTTTTAATTCAACGATATTTCTGTTTATACCTAATGATAATATATAATTGTCCATGTTGTCTTTTATATTCTTTATATTTCATTCCTCGTCATTATCTAATGAATCTAAGAAGGTACGTCCTTCATAACCTTCGTCCGTAAACCATTATATCCTAAGGGAAATAATGCTTCGGCGGACGAAGGACCTTAACGATTAACATTTTCTATGTTGCCTTGTTCTTAACTCATAGCACTTGAGAACAAGTCCCCAACATTGGCGCCCACCTCCGGTGAACTCACTTCCACTCTGAGTTTTTTGAACACCTTCGGCGATCATAAACCTTCGTTATGGCACCGAAGAAGGCTTCAGCGACTGGGGCTGCAGCTCTGCAACCTCTGGACCACAATCAGGAGACAGTCTCCTTGCGGGAGGCCCGAAGCCAGAAAAGGAAGGCTATCAGTCCAACACCACCAGAGGACGAGATAGATCAAGAAATCAGAGATATGGAGATGCTTCATCAACAAGTACAGAGGAAGAAGGAAAAGATGGCCAGGCTAGCTGAACTGCAGAGGCAGATAGACGAAGCCTCTGAAGAAGTTCGTCATCTTGTCCAGGATGAGCAGCACCGAAGGCCTCAACATCAAGATCTTCATCAGGAGGGTTTCCTTAACGAAGATGACTGGTATGACAATTTCCATCATGGGAATTTTGTTTTTGATGACGCTTCTCCTCTGTCCGCTGAGCTGCAGGCTACACCGTGGCCTCCGTCTTACAAGCCGCCCCAGCTTCCTATATTCGATGGTCACTCAGACCCGAAGCAGTTTTTGATGAGCTACGAAGCAACAGTATCTTCGTATGGTGGCAATGCTTCAGTCATGGCCAAATCTTTCGTTATGGCTGTCAGGAGTGTGGCTCAAACCTGGTATTCCTCCCTTCGACCAGGAACGATCACTTCATGGCAGAAGCTGAAGGACTTGTTGTTAACTAGCTTCCAAGGATTTCAAACGAAGCCGGTCACTGCTCAGGCTCTGTTCCAGTGCACCCAAGATCATGAAGAATACCTTCAGGCATATGTCCGAAGGTTCTTGCGTTTGAGGGCACAGGCACCAACGGTGCCCAATGAAATTGTCATTGAGGCCATGATCAAGGGGCTTCGGCCAGGACCGTCAGCTCAGTACTTCGCTCGGAAGCCTCCTCAAACTTTGGAGAAGCTGCTCCAGAAGATGGACGAGTACATTCGAGCCGATAATGATTTTCGCCAAAGAAGGGAAGAAGCTTTCAGGTTTTCTGAAATGACCAGGGGCTTCGGAGGGAGGTTTTACCCGAGGCACGTGAGATCAATTCATAACTCTACACAAAATGATGATAAAGGCAGCCAACAACAAAGGCCACAATGTTCCTCACAGGCTTCGGGACAACACCAAAGCTCCTTCAGACCACCAGCTCCAAGAGGCAGAGGCGCCAGGGGTTTTGGAGGAAGATTTGGCGATCAACCGAGAAGAATCTTTTGCTTATTCTGCGGTGAGAACAAAGGCCATACTACCAGGATGTGCCATATTACCATTCAGAAGCAAAAGGAAATAGCTGAAGCAGCAGCACAACAAGCTCAGCCGAAGCAGGTCATGCATACAGCTTCGTATCATTCGCCCTACATTCCAGAATATGTGGGCAATCATCCTGCAGTTTCTGTTGCTTCGGCGAGTCAGCCTCAAGCTTCTTGGCAACAGCCTCTGCCTCCACCTCCGTTGCAACAAGGCCAACAGCCAGAAGGGAGCCAGTATGCTCCACACCAGAGGGACTTCAGAGAGCAGTCCGAAGCTCGTACAGTCAATAGCACTGTGCCAGAGTCAAAGCACATCTATTGACAAATATCCTACCTTAATGGCAATCTTTTTCATTCAGTTTTATTTTCTTTAATAAAGGACATTGTTTAGGCTTCATGTAATTAGTTTCGTTGATTCCTACAAGGAAAATATATTTTCTTTACAGGCTTATATTGGTGACAAAAAGAGGACCTTCGAACTATCGAAAATTCTTCGAAGCAACAAAAAGTCGTTCTAAGGAACGCAGAGTAAGTTTGCCGAAGTCACAAAAAAGTCGTTCCAAAGGGAGCGCAGTGTAAGTTTTCTGCTCCAAAGTCGTTCCAAAGGGAATGCAGAGCATACAGCGAAAAGTCAACGCTGATACCGCCTAAGTAAAAGGCGAAGCGCGAAAAGTCAACGCGAATACCGCTGAAAGTAAAAGGCGAAGAAGCTCCTAAGGGAGGCTTACAGCGAAAAATAAACGCTGATTCCGCTGAAGTAAAAGGCGAAGAAGCTCCTAAGGGAGGCTTATAAAAGATTGTGTTTTATTGCAGGGATGCGTATGTGTCTTCGGAATAAACATCATCTCACATAACATAACATCATCGCATCATTTCGCATAGCATAAGCATCATACATCATTTTGCACATGGCACAAGAGGTGGACACATTATCAATCTACGGAAGAATGCTTTGATAAAAGAGAAAAATCAGTCACGGAAAGATACATCATTGATCTTCGGAAAGGTAGCTTCGGAAAATATTTTTACGAAGCCTGGATATTATTCATCAGAACATTGGATATTGTTGTGACAATGAAAGATTCTTCTTCACGAAGCATGAAAAGAAGGGAAGGTGTTTTTTCGTCAAAGACTCAAAAGCGGTACGTGTAAAGTTTCATGCATCGTAAAGAATTGACTAACAAAAATAGGTATATTACATTTAAGGTTACAAAATGTTACAGTATATTACATTTCAGAAGTTTTTTACAAAAATACTTAATCTTCTCTCAAAACGACTTCGGCAGCCTCGTTCAGGAGCCGATTGACGACTTCGTCCATAATATCTTCAGCCATCTTTTTAATTTCGTCGTCTCCTTTCGGCTAAGGGCCCGAAGACGCGTTAGCAGGATCTGAAGTAAGATAGGATACGGATACAGTGCTATTACAAATCGCAAACAAATCTTAAAGCCTAAGATTACAACACAATAAAACTATCAGTTAATACCTAATTGACCTTCGGCCTCTGCGCTCCTTTCAGCAGCCTCAGCTACTTCTCTAGCATCGTGAATTCCCTTTTCACTTCTTCTAACAATTTCCCCGGCCATTTCTCGGCCACCATTATCCCAAATATCGGTAAAAAAATTTCCACCAATTATACTAGCTTCGGCCGAAGGATCTCTTGCATCTTCAAAAGACAAAGTAGCTTCGGATTGAGCTAAAATTTTTACATGTTCGCAGCCTTTCTTCTCTAAGATGGTGGCAAGTCCTCTGGCGCCAGAGAAGGCACATATATCTCCGCGGCTATTTAAAATTTCTTCGAAGGCTTCAGCTTCATGGTCGATCCACTCGATGGGACCTTCGGGATTGCCTCTCGTAAAGTTTTCCTCACTTGAAAATGCGCCGACCTTGGCGAAGCTAGCCTTCAGCTTTTTAACACATTCTATAGATTTGTTATAACATCGCTTTTTGGATGAACGAAGCTCTTCAACAGTTATTTCTAGGTGATCGGCCCATTGGTCGCTGAGTTCTCGTTTTGTTTCTTCAAGTATGCGTTCTTCCTTGGCCCTGGCCAGTTGTTTCCGAAGATCTTCAATTTCCCGCTTCTGAGCTTCAGCTTGACCTTTAAAAGCAGCTTCGTCTTCCTTTATTTTATTTATCAATGAGTGTAATATTTTATCTTTTTCAAGACCTTCGTTCCTCAGTTCAATAACTTCGGAACGAAGGTTGCTCAGGGCTATAGAACACCCTTCGTCTTCAGCATCCTTCTGTGCCCTAAGGGCATTGCTAAGTATCAAGCCCTGCAAAGAGAAATATGTGTGCGTCAATAGGTTTAAACAAACGAAAAATTTTGGACTCAACAAAAGATACAAGGATTTCATTTGTCGCACCTTTAAGCTATTGTAAGCTAGGCTGTCGGCCAGATCGTTCTTCGACAGCACCGAGAGCCCGTCTTCTAAAGTTGGGAATCTGAAGCTCCTGCTCATCTCCCGGCAGACAGAAATTTCCTTGCTGTCGGGGAGACAATACAAGAAGTCTTCTTCTCCACTGCCATTGAATATTAATGCCCCCTTTGGATATTTCAGTTTTTGGGCGTAGTGCTGGGCCTCTTGCTTTTCTTTTTCTGATAGTTTTTTCCCCGAAGCATGACGAACAACATAATCACGAACTTTGGGGGATGCTTCGGGGGCAATGACATCGGCTTCTTCAACAAAAGTTGGCTTTGTTATCTTTTCTGCCTCACTTTCCAAATATTTTATCTTTACAGGCTCTGAGGGCCCAGCTTCGGCTTCAGTCTCTTGCCCGGGAGCTTTAGAACCAGAAATTTCAGTTGTTGTTTCAGAAATGACAGCAACCCTCTTCGGAGGTGTGCTTGAAGATTTGATCGTTTCCAATACATCTAGCACATTAGCCATTCTCTTTCTTTTTGGAGTCACTGCTGGCACTTTTTGATTTTTCACTGTCTCAATGTTTGCTGCAGGACTCAAAACTTCTGATGTTTTGGATCCCTCAGTTGCTTCTTTTACCCCTTCCATTTTTTCTGTGGATGGCGCTTCGGCCTTCTCTTTCGTTTCTGATAACAGAATCTTTGTTTGTTCCAATTCTATCTTTGTTGGCACTTCGGCCGTTTCTGCAACTTCTGGCAGCATGGTTGGCTTGGCTGGTTTTTCGGCTTCGGTGGCCGAAGAAGTTTCTCCGGTAAACTCAGGCACCGAAGCTGGTTCAATATAGCGCGGCCGATGTGTAAGGACCTTTAATTTCTTTCTTTTTGGTTCTGGCTCGCTAGGAGCAGTTGCAGCTTCTTCTTTTGCAGAGGCTGTGTTTTTTCTCTTTTGTCTTCGAATGGGATAGCAATAGTCAGGGTAGACAAACCCGATTGCATCAAATACCCGGTTCAGCCTCTTCTTTTTTCGGCCTCCGAAGGCTGCTGGCATTGCAGTATCTTCGGCCTTCGAGTAAGCCCCAAGCAGTTCATCACTCAAATTTTCAATACTTTTTAACCAGTCATCATCTGGTTCAACGAATTTATCTCCAAATTTAAAAGTGTATTTCAACCTGATAAGTTCACCTTCGTCGGCCTCTTTTACGGTTTTTTGTGGCATTTCCCATTTCTCCGCAAGTGGCCATACCCTGAAGGCAATATGCTCTTGTACTAAGTCTCTCGTTCCAATGAAAGAGCAGACAGCGCCGAAGGCCCTCTGGCATTCTTCGGCAGCTTCATTCATTTCAACCTTCGGCCTCCGAAGGCCGAAGCTTTGCCAAATAGGGCGCATGATTATACCTTTGATATCTTCTCGTACTGTCAGATCATTCTTCACATAAAACCATTCTGTCATCCAATCTCCGGGCCATCTCTTCCGGAAGGTTGGCACGGGGCAGCTTGACCCGGACCGGGAAACGAAACTGTAGCAGCCAAAATTATTGTGATACTGTTCCTTACCCCAAGGTTTTGTTTCGTATGATAATTCGTGTATATTGCAGAAGCTTTTTGCATCAGGCTGCAGACCTTGGCTTCTTACGGCCCACACGAAGATATTTAGCTTTATGATTGCTTCGGGGGTAAGTTGGTGAAGATAGACTTCGAAGATTTTCAGCACCTCCACGACGAAGCTGCTCAAAGGAAATCGCAGTCCAGCTTTCAAAAAGCTTCGGTACACCACGACTTCATTTTCTTCAGGGTGTGGGCACGTTTTTTCCCCTTCGTCGGCCCTCACAATGGATAAATCCTGGAAATACCTTCCTCTCATGTTGACAAGATGATTCTCTTTGATAGTTGATTTACCATAAACTGAATGGCTTGGACGCCAGGGACGATCTTCGGAGTCCTCACCACCACTGTCCACATTATAGCTGTCACTATCACCAGTATCTTCAGATAAACCTTCCAGAATCTCCTTGGTGATTTTTTCTGTATTGGTCTTTGACATCGCTATAAGAAACCCCAAGTTTTTCTCTTCGTCCAGGCTCAGCTTCATCTCAGCAGCAGTCTTCTTATCCTCAGACATCTTCGGAAACACTAAAAACTATTTTCAAAGCCGAAGCTTCAAAACTAAAGGCTTAACAAATCTTAGTGCACAAGAGCTAAAAATTGAGTGAGCAGAAGCAATTGGCCAGAGAGCGTGTCAAATGAGCTTGCGGTATGACTGTATTTATACGCCAAGAGCGTTGAAAATTGAAAGACCCCGCTTGTCAGTGAATGTTGCTATTCTAGCAAAGGGAAGGTGTTTTTTCGGACCTTCGGCGTAAAGCCTTCGTCCATGTCGCAATCTAAATTTTTTATTTCAAACAAATTAATATTGCGAGGGGCTACTGTTGGGGACCTTCGGCATCCGAAGGTCCTCAAAAACAGGATTTAACAGTATTTCTGGAGTATAATGTGTGAACAGGTATCTTCGGACTCAGGTCGCCATCACAGCAGATCAGAATAATACGAAGGTCGATACAGCGCCGAAGGTGTAAGCAGGAAAGCTTCGGCGTGACAGCAGAAAGCGGAACCGACTTAAAGATGAAAAGGCTATTTAGACCTCAACAGATTACTATAGAATTATTATCAAATGTAAAGGGCATGAATGTAATTTTGTATGGGTTGTGTCCCGCGCCTATAAATAGGTGAACAGTACTCTCGTACTGTTCACGCTGACTTGGCATTCGCTTTTTGCGTCACGCTTGTACCTTCATTTCATTCTGATTAAAGGTACACTTTTAATTCAACGATATTTCTGTTTATACCTAATGATAATATATAATTGTCCATGTTGTCTTTTATATTCTTTATATTTCATTCCTCGTCATTATCTAATGAATCTAAGAAGGTACGTCCTTCATAACCTTCGTCCGTAAACCATTATATCCTAAGGGAAATAATGCTTCGGCGGACGAAGGACCTTAACGATTAACATTTTCTATGTTGCCTTGTTCTTAACTCATAGCACTTGAGAACAAGTCCCCAACACAAAGCATTTTCAAGTTTGAAATTTTCTCCCCCTGTTTCAAATGCTTTTCCTTTGACTAAACAAAACTTCCCCTCAAATAAATTCTCCTCTTAGTGTTCAAGAGGGTTTTAAGATATCAAGTTTTGAAAATACTACTTGCTCCCCCTTTAGAACACAAAGATATACCAATTTGAAATTTACCAATTGAAAATCATTAATTTTAAAAATTAGGGTGGTTGGTGCGGTCCTTTTGCTTTGGGCCAATACTTTCTCCCCCTTTGGCATGAATCGCCAAAAACGGATACTTGGAATGAAATATAGGCCCTTGCTAACTATGTTCTCCCCTTTGGCAAATAAAACATATGAGTGAAGATTATACCAAAGATGGAGAGTGATGCGGAGCGACGGCGAAGGATGAGTAGTAGAGTGGAGTGGAAGCCTTTGTCTTCGCCGAAGACTCCAATTCCCTTTCAATATACCTATGACTTGGCTTGAAGTACACTTGAAAACACATTAGTCATAGCATATATAAAAGAGACATGATCAAAGGTATACTTAAGAGCTATGTGTGCAAATTAGCAAAAGAAGTTCCTGGAATCAAGAATATTGAGCTCATGCCTAAGTTTGGTAAAAGATTGTTCATCAAGTGGATTGGTAAAGATATCGGCTAATTGATCTTTAGTATTAATGTATGCAATCTCGATATCCCCCTTTTATTGGTGATCCCTAAGAAAATGATACCGAATGGCTATGTGTTTAGTGCGGCTATGCTAAACGGGATTATCCGCCATGCGGATTGCACTCTCATTATCACATAGAAGAGGAACTTTGGTTAGTTTGTAACCGTAGTCCCGCAGGGTTTGCCTCATCCAAAGCAATTGCGCGCAACGGTGGCCTGCGGCAATATACTCGGCTTCGGCGGTAGAAAGAGCGACCGAATTTTGCTTCTTTGGAGCCCAAGACACCAAGGATCTTCCCAAGAACTGGCAAGTCCCTGATGTGCTCTTTCTATTGATTTTGCACCCCGCCCAATCGGCATCCGAATAACCAATCAAATCAAATGTGGATCCCCGAGGGTACCAAAGCCCAAACTTAGGAGTATAAGCCAAATATCTCAAGATTCGTTTTACGGCCGTAAGGTGGGATTCCTTAGGGTCGGATTGGAATCTTGCACACATGCATACGGAAAGCATAATGTCCGGTCGAGATGCACATAAATAAAGCAATGAACCAATCATCGACCGATATACCTTTTGATCGACGGATTTACCTCCCGTGTCGAGGTCGAGATGCCCATTGGTTCCCATGGGTGTCTTGATGGGCTTGGCATCCTTCATTCCAAACTTGGTTAGAATGTCTTGAGTGTACTTCGTTTGGCTAATGAAGGTGCCCTCTTGGAGTTGCTTGACTTGGAATCCTAGAAAATACTTCAACTCCCCCATCATCGACATCTCGAATTTCTGTGTCATGATCCTACTAAATTCTTCACATGTAGATTCGTTAGTAGACCCAAATATAATATCATCAACATAAATTTGGCATACAAACAAATCATTGTCAAGAGTTTTAGTAAATAAAGTAGGATCGGCTTTGCCGACTTTGAAGCCATTAGCAATAAGGAAATCTCTAAGGCATTCATACCATGCTCTTGGGGCTTGCTTGAGCCCATAAAGCGCCTTAGAGAGCCTATAGACATGATTAGGGTACTCACTGTCTTCAAAGCCGGGAGGTTGCTCAACGTAGACCTCCTCCTTGATTGGTCCATTGAGGAAGGCACTCTTCACGTCCATTTGGAAAAGCTTGAAGCCATGGTAAGTAGCATAGGCTAATAATATACGAATTGATTCAAGCCTAGCTACGGGTGCATAGGTTTCACCAAAATCCAAACCTTCGACTTGTGAATACCCCTTGGCCACGAGTCGAGCTTTGTTCCTTGTCACCACACCATGCTCGTCTTGCTTCTTGCGGAAGACCCACTTGGTTCCTACAACATTTTGATTAGGACGTGGAACTAAATGCCATACCTCGTTCCTAGTGAAGTTGTTGAGCTCCTCTTGCATCGCCATCACCCAATCTGAATCTTGAAGTGCTTCCTCTACCCTGTGTGGCTCAATAGAGGAAACAAAAGAGTAATGTTCACAAAAATGTGCAACACGAGATCTAGTGGTTACCCCCTTATGAATGTCGCCGAGGATGGTGTCGACGGGGTGATCTCGTTGTATTGCTTGGTGGACTCTTGGGTGTGGCGGCCTTGGTTGTTCATCCTCCTTGTCTTGATCATTTGCATCTCCCCCTTGATCATTGCCGTCATCTTGAGATGGCTCATTTCTTTGATCTTATCCTTCATCAACTTGAGCCTCGTCCTCATTTTGGGTTGGTGGAGATGCTTGCGTGGAGGAGGATGGTTGATCTTGTGCTTGTGGAGGCTCTTCGGGTTCCTTAGGACACACATCCCCAATGGACATGTTCCTTAGCGCGATGCACGGAGCCTGTTCTTCACCTATCTCATCAAGATCAACTTGCTCTACTTGAGAGCCGTTAGTCTCATCAAACACAACGTCACAAGAAACTTCAACTAGTCCTGAGGACTTGTTAAAGACTCTATATGCCCTTGTGTTTGAATCATATCCTAGTAAAAAGCCTTCTACAGTTTTA
This sequence comes from Zea mays, assembly GCF_902167145.1. Taxonomy (NCBI): domain Eukaryota; kingdom Viridiplantae; phylum Streptophyta; class Magnoliopsida; order Poales; family Poaceae; genus Zea; species Zea mays. Next base: position 261,371,559 of record NC_050096.1, on the reverse strand, counting down.
GGAGCAAATTTAGATTTTCTACCTCTTTTAACAAGAATAAAACATTTGCTACCAAAAACTCTAAAATATGAAATATTTGGCTTTTTACCGGTTAGGAGTTCATAGGATGTCTTCTTGAGGATTCGGTGTAGATATAACCGATTGATGGCATAGCAGGCGGTGTTGACCGCCTCGGCCCAAAACCGATCCGGTGTCTTGTACTCATCAAGCATGGTTCTTGCCATGTCCAATAGAGTTCGATTCTTCCTCTCCACTACACCATTTTGTTGTGGGGTGTAGGGAGAAGAGAACTCATGCTTGATGCCCTCCTCCTCAAGAAAGCCTTCTATTTGTGAGTTCTTGAACTCCGTCCCGTTGTCGCTTCTAATTCTCTTGATCCTTAAGCCGAACTCATTTTGAGCCCGTCTCAAGAATCCCTTTAAGGTCTCTTGGGTATGGGATTTTTCCTGCAGAAAGAACACCCAAGTGAAGCGAGAATAATCATCCACAATAACTAGACAGTACTTACTCCCGCCGATGCTTATGTAAGCGATCGGGCCGAATAGGTCCATGTGTAGGAGCTCCAGTGGCATGTCACTAGTCATGATGTTCTTGTGTGGATGATGAGTGCCAACTTGCTTCCCGGCTTGGCATGCGCTACAAATCCTGTCTTTCTCAAAATGAACATTTGTTAGTCCTAAAATGTGTTCTCCCTTTAGAAGCTTATGAAGATTCTTCATTCCAACATGGGCTAGTCGGTGGTGCCAGAGCCAACCCAAGTTAGTCTTAGCAATTAAGCAAGTGTCGAGTTCAGCTCTATCAAAATCTACCAAGTATAGCTGACCCTCTAACACTCCCTTAAATGCTATTGAATCATCACTTCTTCTAAAGACAGTGACACCTACATCAGTAAATAGACAGTTGTAGCCCATTTGACATAGTTGCGAAACGGAAAGCAAATTGTAATGTAAAGAATCTACAAGAAAAACATTGGAAATAGTATGGTCAGGTGATATAGCAATTTTATCCAATCCTTTGACCAAACCTTGATTTCCATCCCCGAATGTGATAGCTCGTTGGGGATCTTGGTTTTTCTCATATGAGGAGAACATCTTCTTCTCCCCTGTCATGTGGTTTGTGCACCCGTTGTCGAGTATCCAACTTGAGCCCCCGGATGCATAAACCTACAAAACAATTTTAGTTCTTGACTTTAGGTACCCAAACGGTTTTGGGTCCTTTGGCATTAGAAACAAGAACTTTGGGTACCCAAACACAAGTCTTGGAGCCCTTGTGTTTGCCCCCAACAAACTTGGCAACTACCTTGCCGGATTTGTTAGTCAAAACATAAGATGCATCAAAAGTCTTAAATGAAGTGCTATGATCATTTGATGCATTAGGAGTTTTCTTCTTAGGCAACTTGGCACGGGTTGGTTGCCTAGAGCTAGATGCCTCACCCTTATACATAAAAGCATGATTAGGGCCAGAGTGAGACTTCCTAGAATGAGTTCTCCTAATTTTGCTCTCGGGATAACCGGCAGAGTACAAAATGTAACCCTCGTTATCCTGAGGCATGAGAGCCTTGCCCTTAACAAAGTTAGACAAATTTCTAGGAGGGGCACTAAGTTTGACATTGTCTCCCCTTTGGTAGCCAATGCCATCCTTGATGCCAGGGCGTCTCCCATTATAGAGCATACTTCTAGCAAATTTAAACTTTTCATTTTCCAAGTTATGCTCGACAATTTTAGCATCTAATATTGCTATATGATCATTTTGTTGTTTAATTAAAGTCATGTGATCATGAATAACATTGATATCAACATCTCTACATCTAGTACAAATAGAAGTGTGCTCAATGGTAGATGTAGAGGGTTTGCAAGATTTTAATTCTACAACCTTAGCATGTAGTATATCATTCTCATTTCTAAGGTTAGAAATAGTAACATTGCAAACATCAAAATCTTTAGCCTTAGCAATTAATTTTTCATTTTCAATCCTAAGGCTACCAAGAGAGATGTTTAATTCTTCAATCTTAGCAAGCAAATCATCATTATCATTTCTAAGATTGGGAATTGAAACATCACAAACATGAGAATTAACCTTAGCAATTAAACTAGCATTTTCATTTCTAAGGTTATCAATGGTCTCATGGCAAGTGCTTAGCTCACTAGACAATTTTTCACATTTTTCAACTTGTAGAGCATAAGCATTTTTAACCTTAACATGCTTTTTATTTTCCTTGATTAGGAAGTCCTCTTGGGAGTCCAAGAGATAATCCTTCTCATGGATGGCACTAATTAGCTCATTTAATTTTTCCTTTTGTTCCATGTTAAGGTTGGCAAAAAGGGTACGCAAATTATTCTCCTCATCACTAGCATTATCATCACTAGAGGATTCATATTTAGTGGAGGATTTAGATTTAACCTTCTTTCTTTTGCCGTCCTTTGCCATGAGGCACTTGTGGCCGATGTTGGGGAAGAGGAGTCCCTTGGTGACGGCGATGTTGGCGGCGTCCTCGTCGGAGGAGGAGTCGGTGGAGCTCTCGTCCGAGTCCCACTCCCGGCAAACATGGGCATTGCCGCCCTTCTTCTTGTAGTACCTCTTCTTTTCTCTCCTCTTTCCCTTCTTGTCGTCGCCCCTGTCACTGTCACTAGATATAGGACATTTTGCAATGAAATGACCGGGCTTACCACACTTGTAGCAAACTTTTTTGGAACGGGATTTGTAATCCTTCCCCTTCCGTTGCTTGAGGATTTGGCGAAAGCTTTTGATGATTAAAGCCATCTCCTCATTGTCGAGCTTTGAGGCGTCAATTGGTTGTCTACTCGGTATAGACTCCTCCTTCTTCTCCTCCGTCGCCTTAAATGCCACCGGTTGCGCTTCGGACGTGGAGGGTTCGTCAAGCTCGTTGATCTTCTTTGAGCCTTTAATCATACATTCAAAGCTTACAAAATTCCCGATTACTTCCTCGGGAGTCATTAGTGTGTATCTAGGATTACCACGAATTAATTGAACTTGAGTAGGGTTAAGGAAAATGAGAGATCTTAGAATAACCTTAACCACCTCGTGGTCGTCCCACTTCTTGCTCCCGAGGTTGTGCACTTGGTTCACCAAGGTTTTGAGCCGGTTGTACATATCTTGTGGCTCCTCCCCTTGGCGAAGACGGAAGCGACCGAGCTCCCCCTCGATCGTTTCCTGCTTGGTGATCTTGGTGAGTTCATCACCCTCGTGCGCGGTCTTGAGAAGGTCCCAAATCTCCTTTGCATTCTTCAACCCTTGCACCTTGTTGTATTCCTCCTTGCTTAGAGAGGCGAGGAGTATGGTTGTAGCTTGAGAGTTGAAGTGCTCGATTTGGGCCACTTCGTCCGTATCATAGTCTTCATCCCCTACGAATGGTACCTGTTCTCCAAACTCAACAACATTCCATATACTTTTGTGGAGTGAGGTTAGATGAAATTTCATTAAATCACTCCACCTAGCATAATCTTCGCCATCAAAGGTTGGCGGTTTGCCTAATGGAACGGAAAGTAATGGAGTAGGTCTAGATGTACGGGGATAGTGTAAGGGGATATTACTAAACTTCTTGCGCTCTTGGCGCTTAGAAGTTACGGACGGCGCGTCGGAGTCGGAGGTCGATGTTGATGAAGTGTCGGTCTCGTAGTAGACCACCTTCCTCATCCTCTTTTTCTTGTCCCCACTCCGATGCGGCTTGTGGGAAGAAGATTTTTCCTTCTTCTCTTTGTGGTGAGAAGAAGAAGATCTTTTCTCCTTCCGTTTGGAGGAGTCCTTCTTCTTCTCCTTCCTCTTGGTGCGGGACTCTTCCGATGAAGTGCTCCCTTGGCTCGTAGTGGGCTTGTCACCGGTCTCCATCTCCCTCTTGGTGTGATCTCCCGACATCACTTCGAGCGGTTAGGCTCTAATGAAGCACCGGGCTCCGATACCAATTGAAAGTCGCCTAGAGGGGGGTGAATAGGGCGAAACTGAAGTTCTCAAAAATAATCACAACTACAAGCCGAGTTAGCGTTAGAAATATAATAGAGTCCGCGAGAGAGGGTGCAAAACAAATCGCAAGCGAATAATGAAGTGAGACACGCGGATTTGTTTTACCGAGGTTCGGTTCTCTCAAACCTACTCCCCGTTGAGGAGGCCACAAAGGCCGGGTCTCTTTCAACCCTTACCCTCTCTCAAACGGTCCCTCGGACCGAGTGAGCTTTCTCTTCTCAATCACTTGGAACACAAAGTTCCCACAAGGATCACCACAAGATTGGTGTCTCTTGCCTCAATTACAAGTGAGTATGATCGCAAGAAAGAATCAAGAAAGAAGAAAGCAATCCAAGCGCAAGAGCTCGAAAGAACACAAGCAAATCTCTCTCTCTCTAATCACTAGGGCGTTGTGTGGAATTTGGAGAGGATTTGATCTCTTTGGTGTGTCTAGAATTGAATGCTAGAGCTCTTGTAAGTAGTTGAGAAGTGGAAAACTTGGATACAATGAATGGTGGGTGGTTGGGGGTATTTATAGCCCCAACCACCAAACTAGCCGTTTGGTGAGGCTGTCTGTTCGATGGTGCACCGGACAGTCCGGTGCACACCGGACATGTCCGGTGCGACAGCCACGTCACCAAAAGCCGTTGGGTTCGACCGTTGGAGCTCTGTCTTCTGGGCCCGCCTGGATGTCTGGTGGCGCACCGGACATGCACTGTAGATTGTCCGGTGCGCCAGCATGGGCGTGCCTGACCTCTGCGCGCGCAGCGCGCGCATTAATGCGTCGCAGGTAGCCGTTGGCGCCGAAGTAGCCGTTGCCCCGCGGTTACACCGGACATGTCCGGTGAATTATAGCGGAGCAGGCGATCTGAATTTCCGAGACTGGCGAGTTCCGGAGGCCACCCTTCCTTGGAGCACCGGACATGTCCGGTGAACACCGGACAGTCCGGTGAATTATAGTGGAGTCGCCTCTGGAATTTCCCGAAGGTGACGAGTTTGGAATTGGAGTCCTCTGGTGCACCGGACATGTCCGGTGGCACACCGGACAGTCCGGTGCGCCAGACTAGAGGTGCCTTCGGTTGTCCCTTGATCCTTTGTTTGAACCCAATACTTGATCTTATTATTGGCTAAGTGTGAACCTTTGGCACCTGTATGACTTATACACTAGAGCAAACTAGTTAGTTCAAAGATTTGTGTTGGGCAATTCAACCACCAAAATTAATTAGGGACTAGGTGTAAGCCTAATTCCCTTTCACCCCACTCTACCTAGATGATACCAATAGGTGTTACCCTTTTTAGGTTGACACCTAGAAGAAGAAAGGGAAAGCCTCAGAAGGGGACCCATGTCTATACTACCATGGGTGACATTAGTGATGTTGTCCCTTGTGGAGGAAGCGACACTACATAGGGCCCTAGGGCACTAGGTGTAAGAAGTAATACCATGTGCACAAAATATACAGTCATGAATTGTCCCACTATTGGGTAGGTAAAGACTTAGTCGAGCGTGTCCAACATCGGTGACAGCAGTACGCACAACCACAAATGAATCACAATGGCGAGACCTAGGTTGTTAAGGCCCTATTCACTAAAGGTACCGAGGATGATCTTTACTTCTAGGAGTAGGAGTGCATCATCACTCTCATTTACGGAGCCACCAAGAAGTTGTGTTCATGTCACAATGGCAAGCTTTGCACTACAAGGTGGATGCCATGAGTTTTGTGGCCCGGCAACACTAGGCCCCTCAAATGGCATGAGACTCCAATCATATTTGATTCATTTGACTGCCCTCACAATATGATAGGTGTAGGGATCCTTCCTCTTGTGCTCTACCCCATCATCAACAATGTCAACTTGAGGTATGTCCTAACAAATGGTGGGATTGGCCTCAAGGTCATATCAATGTATGCCTTCGACAAGATGCAGATATCGCATGCTGAGTTCATGATCATACACCCATTTGCGAGGGTCTCCCTAGGATGGTCCTCCCTATTAGTTGCATCAAGCTAGCAGACACCTTTAGCACTAAGAAAACTTTGGCACTGAGTATATGAATTTTATCGTTGCTGAGCTCCACCTTTCCCACAACATCATTCTTTAGTTCCCCCATGCTCTATAAATTTATGGCAGCTGCTCACTATGGGTACTTGGTTTTCAAGGTAACGAGGCCCAAAGGTGTTATACACAGTGGCGGAGGACGGATAAAAATTTAGGTATGGCTCTACGTCCTATAATAGTACATAACTAATTAAATTATAGAATAAAAATGCACAACATATATATAGAAGTAAAATACTGTCTAAATGAGCATAAATTGCTAAGAATCATGACCTATATGGAACTCATTGGTTATACCTTTACCATTGGCATCATCTTCACATCAAACCTCTTCATCGTCTTCTAACTGAGATCCAATAGCTTCCTCCACTATTAGTGGATTGTCCTCATGGCCAACTCCACTCCTATAAATACTTGTGTTTGTGCTACTAGATGCCCAACTAAAATAACTATTCAAATCTACGAGTTTGTGATTTTCTTTTGTTTCTTCTCCCTATCATCTTAAATTGTGCTAACCTTGTATTTCTATGGTTGATCTATTAAATTTTGTTTTCATATGTAGGTATGGCTTGGGCTATACCTAGCCATAATGGCTCCTCCGCCCCTGGTCATACATATCCCCTTCGACCACACGAAGGCCATGATTGTGGTTGATAAGCTACTCACAATTGTGGAATGTGCCTCTAAAGCTAAGCCTATAAGAGGTCCTCTCTTATGAGAGATTGAGATCATCATATGGAACTTGTTGCTCCTCCTAGGGGGAAATGTCCCCTAGCTCATCCTAGGCCTGATCTAGCAAGCCTAAAGGCAGGAGGCACCCATCGGGCACTGACATGATTTCCACATATGTCATATAGATCAGTGGGAATGTCTCCTAGACAATCTACATTGTCGAAAACCTAGGAGCAAAATGGGAACCCATGATCATCACCTTACTCTAGGAAAAACTTGTTATATTTGCATGCCATTCTTCCGATATGCCCGAGGTTCCTAGGGAGATGTTTGAGAAGTATTTGTATGTTTATCTTGATGCATGGTCCATGTGACAAAAGATACATAAATAGTCAATAGAGCAACATGAATTCATCCATGTTGAGATAGGCAAGCTCCTCTACACTGGCTTCATCCATTAGGTTCAGCACCCTGAGCAACTAGACAATACCATAGTTGTCCCTAAGGCAGGGGCAAACTTTATATGTGCATCGATTACACTGACCTCAACAAGGTAGCCCCAAGGATTCATACCTTCTCCCTCTCATAGATTAGACAGTAGACTCCACCTCTAGGTGTAAGCTTTTTTCTTTTTAGATGCATATTCTAGTTTTACCAAATTTGCATAACTAGTGAAGAAGAGGAAATAACTTATTTCATAAGTCCTTAGGGGTTATGTTGTCAGTGAATATGCATTATGGGTTAAAAATGCCTTGTCCACCTATGCAACAACATTGCTTTAGGTGATCATATAGGTAAAATAGTTGAGGTATATATAGATGATATCATGGTCAAGTTCTATTAGAGTGATCCTCTAGGACCTCACAACCATTTTTATAGCCTTTACCAAATCCATATGATGCTCAACCATAAAAGTGTGACTTTGGGGTATCTTTAGGAAAGCTCCTTGGTTTTATGGTGTTTCATCGGTGAATCGAGGAAAACCTAGAGAAAGTCTAGGACATTCAGCTCATCTAGCCCCTAACTCGCATCTAGAAGCTCCAAAGCCTCGCCAGGTGCACATTGATGCTCATTCGCTTCGTCTTTAAGCTTAGAGAGTGGGTCCTCCCATTCTTCGAGCTCCTCCATGGCTTTAATCCATTCAAATGGCCTGGTAAGGTGAGAAGGTTTTGTAAAGCCTTAAGGAGTATCTCATATCCCCTCCAATCATGGTAGTTGGTAGATGGTAGCCTTAGAGTAGGACAAGCCTCTTCTCCTCTACAATGTCACGGTGTCGAATATCGTTAGCATGGTTTTGCTCATCAAAAGCTAGGAGCCCCTAGCCACCAATAGCGACTTCCCGTGAAAACATAGGGCCTTAGATATCTCTCAAATCCCCTAATGAATTTCAAGAGCTCCCATCCCTCACCAGGTCCCTTAATGGCTCCAACCCGAGCATCAAAATTTGGTAGCCCCTAGTCACCGTCAGGCCCTCCCATGAACATTTAGGCCACCGAACACCTCTTGGATCCCCTAATGAAGGACAAGGGCCTCTATCCCCCATTATCTCTCATGTGAGCAAGTTTGATAAGCCCATGGAGGTTGAGATAGGATTCGTGTCCATGGTCCCTCTCGTTGAGACCCATGTCCCCTTAGGTCTTGATCCACTCACTACCGGAATCGATCGCTTCGCCGAGTGCCTGAAGCACTCGGCGAAGACATAAAAACACTCGGCAAAGGCTTTGCCGAGTGTAACACTCGGCAAAGAAGGCTCGGCAAACAGTACATCGGTAAAGACATCTTTGCCGAGTACTTTTTCTCGGGCACTCGGCAACGATGTTTGCCGAGTGCCAGGGAGCACTCGGCAAAGAAAAGCGACCGTTACGGCGCCGGGTGACGGAGACGGCGGCTTTGCCGAGTGTCAACGCTGGCACTCGGCAAAGAAGATATCTTTGCCGAGTGTCTTCCAGGCAGCACTCGGCAAAGCCGCCTTTCTTTGCCGAGTGTCATTTGGGACACTCGGCAAAGAACCCGCCAGGGAGGGTCCCCATGTCAGGCTCTTTGCCGAGTGTTCTGTGCGGCACTCGGCAAAGCCGACCTTTTTGCCGAGTGCCGGCGACATAACACTCGGCAAAGAACCTAAGCCGGTGCCCAGGTCTGTGCTCTTTGCCGAGTGTTATGACCCTGACACTCGGCAAAGAGCCTCTTCGCCGAGTGTAACACTCGGCAAAGTGACCAGTATATACCTTTTTTATTTGTTTTTTGTATTCCATCCACACAAACATAAGATATCACATATATATCACATATATACATCACAGATATCATCACAGACATAAATAGCCAACACAAACATAAAACCGTCACCACAAACATAAATATCCATCACAAACATAAGTGTTCAACACAAGTATCAAACACAAACATAAGTCTCAAACGTCGCAAGCTCTCACATAAGTATCAAACACAGACATAAGTATTATACATAAGTTTTGAAGTCTAAAACAATGAAAACACAACACTTCATAGAGGTGGGCGGTTTGACCGGGGCTGCGTTGGGCTGAACCCTTCCGGAGGGTTGTTGGATGCCGCTCCAGATTGGCCCTGCACAGAGAAGAGATTGCATGTGTTATACCAGATGCATTACAAACATCTAACTACAATTTTGATACTCACAGGAGTGTGGAAGAGAGCAGGGTCAACTGGAGGGAACAATGGAGGTGGTGGAGCGATGCCCTGTGCGGCGCCAAGGCTCTGCATGTACTGGAACATCTCCGCCATCCTCTGATCAGCCGCCGCCCGCTCCGCCATTATCCTCGCCTCCATCTCTTGACGTTCCCTCCTCTCTTCTTCTAGTTGGGTCTGTAATATTACAAGCCAACGTTATAGTAACTCAAAGAGAAGGTATATAACTCAAGAAAGGACGAGTTACATAAGCACTAACCTCGAGTTGCTGTATGCGATGCTGTGAGCTGTCGTGCCGAGGTCGTATGGCTGGACTCGAACCCGTGCTCCTTGCTCTCACCTGAGACAGAGTGGGAGTGGAGGACGAGTCGATTGCCCCGTCGGCAATCCAGTACCGCCCATGTCTCTTGCCTCCTCCGACCCTCATCAGCACATCGGGGTCGATCGGCTCGGTGCTCGGATCATAGTCTGGGCCATGGACCTCCTGCGCCATGGCGGTGTAGTCATGGAGGCGGCTGTAGACGGCGGGGTTGGTGTAGGCCTCGGGCCCGTCATCCGGGTTGTAGGTGACGTCGGACGTCGCCTTACCCTTATGGGCCATAGCATAGGCCGAGAAGGTGGAACAAGGCCTGCCACCATGTGACGCCGACCGCAACGTAAACCAACGAGATAGTTAGAAATAATATCTAACTTAGTGCTATATATCTAAATAAAAAAGGTGGCGTACCCATGCTTCGGCATATTGGCCCAGGCTCCGGCTGCCTTGGTGGTGGGACGGGCCTTGCATCATCAAACGCCGTTCCCGGCTAGCTGTGTGTGCCTCGTCCCACTCAGCCGAACACCACCTATCCACCATCTGCTCCCAGCACAGAGGATGTGCGGCGCACCAATGTGGAATCACCTGCAAAGTAAACACATAAAGTGCATATCAGAAGATAAAATAAAATTCATGCATTGAGTACTGGTACCAAACATGCATGACTTTACCTGCAGATACTGCTCCCTGGTCAACGACATGGTTCGTGCTTGAGGTTTGGTCACCTTCTCCCCAAGGACGGAGCCGTGGTAGGTGATGATGGCCTGGATGCGGGCCTCATAGTGCATGTCCACAACGAGCTTCTTACAGCTCGTGGTGGCCACCACATCCGCCCTAGCCTCGTATCCAGCATCGTATCTGAAGAAATCCTGCATACAAAAACGATGTATCCATACATTATTTCAAGATTTTGCAACGAATGCGACATATTTTACATTATACTAAGACTTACCCACAGCTCTTGCTTCACCCGCTCCGCCTTGTTATTGAATTCCCTGCCGTCCCGGTCTACTGCATCGGGGGCGACGGCGTAGTGGTCGAAGGTGAAGGCTGGGCCCGTCACTCCGGCGTACTCCACAAGTCCAGGGAAGTGTTCCCTGCACAGCAGGACGAGGATGTTGTTGGGGGGGCGACGATGACCCCCAGCATAATCCAAAACCGTCCAAGACCTGTCCAAGTGATAAATAAAAAGTATTAGTTTATATTATGATTTTGAACACATAATATGAACAAGAATGAAGAACATAAAGTTACATACCTCTCCCCTTCCGGCCGAATCAACGGCCGTCTGTCCCGAAGTATGGGACGCGGCGGGAGACTCGCGGGGCCTCGCAGGTAGATGCTCCTCGAACTAGAGCCGCCTGAACCTGAGGCGTCCTGCTGCTGGTCGTCGTCGTCCTGCTGCTGGTCGTCGTCGTCCTGAGGCGCCGCCTGCTGCTGCGCTGCCTGCTCTGCCTCGTGCTGCTGCGCTGCCTGCTCTGCATCGTCCGCCGTCCTACTCCTCCTCCCCCTCCTCCTCCTCCTCAGGAAACCGCCCACCATATTTGCCCAACAACCTGCAATTAAGAGTAAACAAATAAGCACATATAAAAAGATGTATTTAAAAACAGGTGCGAAATAAAAAGTCATATAGCATTACATCGATTAAAAATAATCTTCATATGTGTCGGGGTTAGCCGGATCATAACTCTCATCATCACTATCAAGCATTTCAATCTCAACACCATCGGAAGACGCAACCTCATCATTACCTTCAAGGATTACTAAGTCATTATCATTTTGCACCTCATCATCCTCCTCAACAACAACCATTTCAATATCTACGTCCATTCCGATAGCTTCAGTTAAGTCTATCTCAAATCGCCCTTCTAGCCCATCTTCTTGGAAGAACTCTCCATCATATGTGTCCGGGTCTAAGTTGTAATCTTCATCGTTAGGAACAGGTAACCTCCCGTGCGGCGATACCTTATACACAACATCCCAACCCTTAAGATGTTCTTTCGTTTGACACGCATATGGGAGATAATACACTTGTGTGGCCTGTTGGGCCACGATATAGACATCGTCTCCTGCTAAGGTGGAATCTTGTCGAATTTTGACTATCCCAAGATTAGAATGTGTCCGTCTCGTCACTTGAGGGTCAAACCAATGACATTTGAATATCACTGGAGTAAGAGGTTTGGAACCATAAAAATTGAGCTCGTATATTTCTTCGATTCGTCCAAAATAATCGACATTGTCAAGGCCCGGCGTAAAGACTCCAGAACACGTTGTTTTCCGATTGGGCCGACTTTTGTCGTAGTGTGTTGTGCGAAAATGGTATCCATTGACGTCATACCCAGAATATTTCTTGACCCTATAAGCAAAGCCATTGGCTACTTGTCTCAACTCGGCACTCATAGACAGATCTCTTTGGCCCTGCAAGTATTCGCAAGTTAAAAGACGTTAAATTGAGTTCAAAGACGTATCTCTTTTACAAACTAAGCACGTACCTTACGTTTGAACCAGGAAATGAAATCGGGCAACCCATTTCTCACACCCTTTCTAAGAAGAGCGTCATATTCCTATGGAGTGGGATCCCTTGATCGACGCCAGAATTCATGAAGAAATTGTTCCATGTATGGCGTCACCTCTTCAAGGTTGGTCAATACGTATAGCATGATATGCCGCCACTCTTCATGTGTCAAGGTCTTGGTGGTCGAGCCACTTGCGCTTCCGAGTTGGCCTCGAAATATGCTAAGGTTCGATTCATGTTACTTAGCATAAGTTACGACCGATTGCAGAAGCGTACCGGACACTTCGAGCAACATGCTCACTAAACATGGCCGTGAACTTGGCATCCACATGTTTAAAAATTGTATAAAACACAAACAAAGTCAGAAAATCATGAAACTTGTCCACGTGTCATGATATCATATGTACAGGCTGTGATAAAAATTTTAGAATGTTTGGAGAAAGTTGTGAGACACTATGTGTAGAAAACTAGAGGACTACACATGAAATCAAAGAGTTTCAATGTGGATCTCTTAGGTTTCTACACATAGTGTCTCACAACTTTCTCCAAACATTCTAAAATTTTTATCACAGCCTGTACATATGATATCATGACACGTGGACAAGTTTCATGTTTTTCTGACTTTGTTTGTGTTTTATACAATTTTTAAACATGTGGATGTCAAGTTCACGGCCATGTTTAGTGAGCATGTTGCTCGAAGTGTCCGGTACGCTTCTGCAATCGGTCGTAACTTATGCTAAGTAACATGAATATCATTTTTTCATGCACGGTTTTCCAAGTTTCGAGTGACCTGCAGTTCAAATTTGAATTTTCCGAAGAAATTCAAATAAACGAACTAAATCTACTAACTATGGAAACTATGTTATAATTGTCTACAAATGATACATGTAGGTCTACATAGTGTAGGAACATACCACAAAAAGTTTGGGAGACAAAATTTAAAAAATGAAAATACACTTTGCCGAGTGTCAACAGATGACACTCGGCAAAGAGGGCTTTGCCGAGTGTCAACTATGTGGCACTCGGCAAAGAAGCCTCTTTGCCGAGTGCCAACTGTTGGCTCTCGGCAAAGACTGACGGCCGTCAGCTCTGGGACGGCCACTGACGGCCCTTTACTGAGAGCCCCCTTTGCCGAGTGTTTGACACTCGGCAAACCATTCTTTGCCGAGTGCCGTCCTGTGCCGAGTGTTCAGCACTCGGTAAAGAGGCTTTTTGCCGAGCGCCTAACTTTACCGAGTGCGGCACTCGGCAAAGCCTTCTTTGCCGAGTGCCCGACAAAAGGCACTCGGCAAAGAAGACAACACTCGGCAAAGCCTCGGATTCCGGTAGTGACTTGAGTCAGCCCCTCTCACCATGATGCACGCTGGCCCATCTACTTGCTAGTGAAGTCATCCATATATAGTTCAAGGAAAAAAGGCCTTCTCTAGAACATGTTGTGCCTTTTGTACTCTGGACAAAAAAATTAGCAGAGCCATGCAGCAAATTAACATACCATGGATATAACAGTGGATGTACCACAACCAAATTTAGCCTGAGGTAGATAAATAGAAAATTTTCCTATATGCCATCGAAATTTAAACTCATCCCTTGTTTGCCATTTAGTGGCATATAGGGATTTTTTTTATGTATGTGACATGTGGGGGCCATGAAATATAAGGAATTAGTATAATTTCTAATGGCACACAGAGAACCTGAAATTGAACCTTAGAGTGTATATATGTACAGGGAGCTATAGCTAGCTAGAGTATAGTACTAGTCATTAGCGATGGTTTTATGAATTGCACGGAAATCAATGGATCTCACGGACAACTAGGGCTGACTTTCCCATCACCCCAATGCAACCTGGCCGTAGTTCACTTTTCATATTCCATGGCTCATAGCCTACTGTGTCATTGTTTATCCGAGCTTCCGTAGCTAAAAAATAAGAGTAAGGTTAATAATAATATAACCTATATATAATATGTTTTATGATACCTCCATGTCATATATATCTATCTAGAAAGTTATTTATATAATAACTTTATCATAATGCAAGCGATACATTTAATATTTGTCCATAACTTTCTCTCGCAAACTATATTGAAGTTTGTGAGCATCTCTATTTTAGCTAGTACCTATTAGTGAGAAATCTGCTTCTCTTCTCTCTTCATTCCTCTTTCTTCCACGTCATTGTCGTAAATTTGACGTAGAACCCACAAATGTAACCTTATTATACTTTCTCTAAATGAGCAAAAAAAAACGCACACATTTCGTGGTCTGCATGCATGTGTATAAAAGCAGTGCAAACCAAGGTTTTGGTGTACGTGCAATCTATTAGAAATGAGGCTCCGATCCTCTCGTCCCCATGTGAAGCTGTTGACCCACGTTAAGTATTAATCAGTTAGAAATTACGATCCATCTAGCTAGCTAATAGCGTCGTTTGTGTACTTTGTGCTGGCAAACAGCTAGCGGTAGGGGACCTCTGAATTTGGTCTGTAGTTGTTGCTGCTGCTGCTCCTCGTGGCCGTGGTTTGGAGTTATTGCCAGGACTATCTGCCCTGGCTAGCTAGCTCCTTTTGTTGTAGTTCGATGAAAAGCCTGCGAGCAAAGATTGTATCTTTCAATCGTTGGACCGAGGAAACCGACGATCGAGAGTTACATGCAGATCGATGCCGCACCATCTGGACAATATCATGCATGCATGCCTGCAATGGTCCATCCCTGCCAGACCAGAACGACACCAAGATCTTGCAGACGGGCAGGCATGGTCTCGTTTTTACTCAGCAGCTTGAGCGACGACGGATGGACGGGAATGTCATGCATTAATACCCTATATATCTCCGACATCGAGATCTGTCTCAGGTCCACCTCAACCTTTGGAGGGATGTGCTCAGCCGGCCATAGATATACACCACAGGCTAGCTGAGCTGGTCCTTGTTTTCTGCACAAGGCCTCCTGCGTTATCAAGCCAGTCAGGTCAAGGACACAGAGCTAGCAACACAACGACTAGCAAATCACATAATCAAAGAATATATGCGATAGGCATCAACACACATAAAAAACAGGCAGACACAGTGGTGAGAAGCTTTCTCATTGAGCCAAAGGTCCTCGATTCGACATGGGTAAGACTTACCTCGGTTATTCCATCCTCATATAGCCTACTCCTCTAGGAGTTGCCCGCACAGAGTATGCCCTTTTTTAGTCTTAAACCTTTTAGACTTTAGAGTGTCTTGTCATAACTCTAGTTTTCTATTTATTCTTCCATATCTTTCTTCAACTAGTACTACATCATCCGTAAAAAGCATACACCGAGGGATATCCACTCTTATGTCCCTTATGACCTCATCCATCACCAAGGCAAAAAAGCTCAAAACTAACTCATGATGTACGTAGTCATTTATGTCCCCTAACTTGTTCGAACACTAGTCCCAACATTATTGTACATGTCCTTGATGAACACAA
The DNA here is from genome assembly GCF_902167145.1 of Zea mays. Taxonomy (NCBI): domain Eukaryota; kingdom Viridiplantae; phylum Streptophyta; class Magnoliopsida; order Poales; family Poaceae; genus Zea; species Zea mays. The sequence goes on along the minus strand of NC_050096.1, from coordinate 261,355,939 downwards.
CTACTTTGTTAGAACTTTGTGTTTGTCCAAAGCCCACCACATAACATTACATAGTATTTTATCATTAGCCTTCTCCAAGTTGTAAAAACCATATGCAGGTCCTTCTTCTATTCTCTATATTCTCCATCACTTGTCTTATTAAGAAAAATGGCTTTCATGGTTAAACTTCCAAACATGAAACCAAATTAGTTTATAGAGATCCTTGTTATTCCTCTTAGATGATGCTCAATAACTCTCTTTCATAGCTTCATAGTGTGTCTCATCAACTTAATTCCCCGATAATTGGTACAACTTTGAATATCTCCATTATTTTTGTAGACCGATATCAATATACTTCACCACTCGTCAACCATCTTAGGTACTAAATATTATGGGCTTATGAAATCATAAAGATGTAGCAATGATGATGGCTTCCTAAATAAGACTAAACAACACTTGTACTCAAAAGCATGAGCCCACCCTTGAACCCAAGCATTCTCGAGAAGCCCAGCTTATGCGGCTTCTAAAGAAAATACACACATTGAAGTTGGCATTCAGGTCAGTGAAAATCAAGTACATGAAGTTGTCCCTCTCACAATCGGCAAGTCTTTCATAACCAGCAGGACACTTGGGACCTATGAATTGCAGTTTATCATTGTAGAAGTACCAAAGTCTTGGTTGATTCCTTATATATACCAGATGTTTCGATGCAAACAATGACAAATGACACCAGGCCTGGACCACAACTGATGCAGAAGTAAATAACAGAGAATACATGTGCCTTGTAAAAAATGGATGAGCATCAAACCTAGTGCATAGAACTATTAAGATGCCTAGAACAGTATACTGATACAGAGCTTATGTAACTCAAATATGTCCATGAGTTAAGATAATTCGAACGCCATAACAGGAGTACTAATCTTACTGTGGAACTTTTATAATCATTTGTCCATACTAAATAATCAAGGCATGGTTTTTTTGGGTATAGTTACTGAATAGCCAAGACGTGTTTTTTCTTGGTATCTTGAGAGCATGCATCTCCAGAAGACTCCCTATATAGCTCTTTATCATAAAATTTAGAAAACAAACCCAAAAAAACATGTTCCAATAGACTCCCTAAATAACTCCAACTTTTCTTCTCTCCAAAACCACCATTCTCACTCTCCACTTTTAGAGAGGCTATATGGCTCTCTAAATGCAATATTTGGAAGTTTTCTCATGAATTTTTGACGCAAGAAAAATTATGATAAGCTAGTGAAGTATAGGTAACAAAAATTGAAAAGTATGCTCGAGACGTAAGAGATATACAAAGAGAATATTCGTTAAATGACTCTCCAAATAGAGATATAGAGATTTAAATGTATAGAAGCTCTTGAAGTTGCTCTAACAAAGACAACAGGTATTTGCATGGGTGCTGTTTTCCCATAATATAAAGAAATAAGAGAGGTAGATACTGCATCCTGTTTACCGGTACTTCCCTACACTACAGTCTACCAATCTTGTGGCGGGAAAGTTGTTTACACATGAATAGATTCAGATAACAGAAAGGAGCCTGTAATCTGGTAAATAAAATCAAATGGGTTCTATCCGCTTACCACAGAGAATAAAGTCGGTTGCTTTGAGATCTGTGAGTATCTTAAAAATAGTGCCAACTGATTTTAATTTATCCCTAAATTAGGGGTGAGGGAGTAATTTTGGCAGACCATGCAATTATGAGATTAGTGCGGTGCTATACTTGCTTTAAAGGAACTAACTAGTTTAATTTAAGACTTCAAACAAAGTATTTTTTTATTCAATTCTCATTCTTCTTGCACGACCTTCTAGACAAGATCATAGAAAAATAAGGATTTGGTAGCAATCATACACTACCGGAATCAGCTCCTTTGCCGTGTGTTCTAAACACACGGCAAAGGCTATTTTACACTCGGCAAAGGCTTTGCCGAGTGTAACACTCGGCAAAGAAAGCTCGACGAACTGTACATCGGCAACAGCATCTTTGCCGAGTACTTTTTGTCGGGCACTCGGCAAAGACTTTGCCGAGTGCCATTTGACACTCGGCAAAGAAAAGTCACCGTCACGGCGCCAAGTGACGATGACGGATCCTTTGTCGAGTGCCTACGGCGACACTCGGCAAAGACTGGTCCAGTGGACCCCACAGCCAGTCCCTGTGCCGAGAGCTCTAGTAGGCACTCGGCAAAGGAGGTTTCTTTGCCGAGTGTCTGGTGGACTGGCACTCGGCAAAGAACCCTCCAGTGGGCCCCTTTGCCAGTATCTTTGCCGAGTGCCTTGGCAAAAGCACTCGGCAAAGATGTCTTTGCCGGTTCCCAGGTTTCCTTCTTTGCCGAGTGCCACTGTCAGCACTCGACAAAGATGGCTTTACCGGTTCCTAGGTTTCCTTCTTTGCCGAGTGCCATGGTCATAGCACTCGGCAAAGCAACCCTTTGCCGAGTGTTACACTCGGCAAAGTGACCAAGATGTCCCTTTTTATTTGCTTTTGTTGTTCCATCCAAACAAACAAAAGATATATATCATTCACATCACATTATATATCAAGCACATCACAGAATGAACACATTTATCATCAACACCATATATATCACAAAGTCTCACTAAAGTCTCACAAAACAGATCACAAGTCTCACTAAAGTCAGGATCATCACAAAACAGATACAAGTCTGCATCATCACTAACATCACCAAGTATCTCACAAGATAAAGTGTAAATAACATCACCAACACTCATAAAGGTAAGTCTGGATCATCACAAAACAAATCATCAACGAGGTGGGCATCTGGACTGGTTCGGCGAAGGGCTGGACGAAGCATGAGGGTTGTTCGACGCCGCCGATTGACCCTGCACAGAGAAGAGATTGTATGTGTGAGAACATATGAATATATATCATGCAGTACTAAAATTTTGATACTCACAGGAGTAGTGAACTCTGTAGGGTCAGCTGCAGGGAACAACGGAGGTGGTGGAGCATGACCCTGTGCGGCGCCAAGGCTCTGCATGTACGCGAACATCTCTGCCATCCTCTTCTCCAGCTCCTCACGTTGCCTCCTCTCATCATCTAGCTGAGTCTGTAATATTTCGCCCTAATGTTACGATAATGCAAAGAGAAGATATATAAAAATCAATGAACGATGAATAGATAAGGAATAACCTGGAGTTGCTGGATACGATGCTGTGAGGTGTCCTGCCGAGGTCGTATGGCTGGGCTCGCGCTCGTGCTCCTTGCTCGCACCTGAGAGAGAGTGGGAGTGGAGGACGAGTCGATTGCCCCGTCGGCAATCCAGTACCGCCCATGCCTCTTGCCTCCTCCGACCCTCATGAGGACATCTCCGTCGATGTCCTCGGTCCTTGGATCGTAATCTGGCCCATGGACCTCCTTAGCCATGGCGGTGTACTCACTGAGTCGGCTGTGGATGGCGGGGTTGGTGTACGCCTCGGGCCCATCATCCGGGTTGTAGGTGACGTCGGACGTCGCCTTCCCCTTGTGGGCCATGGCATATGCCGAGAACGTGGAGCAAGGCGCGCCACCATGTGCCGCCGACTGCGAGAAAACCAACGAGATGGTTAGAAATCATGTCTAATCGAAAGTTATATACCTAAATAAAAAAGAGCGCGTACCCATGCTTCCGCGTATTTGCCCAGGCTGCGGCTGCCTTGATGGTGGGAGGGACCTTGCATCAGCAAACGCCGTTCCCGGCTAGCGTTGTGCGCCTCATCCCACTCAGCCGAGCACCACCTCTGCACCATCTGCTCCCAGCACTCAGGATGCGCGGCGCACCAATGAGGAATCATCTAAAAAAATATAAATACACAGCATATTAGAAGAAAAAAATAAGCATATTTAGTACCAATAATAAAGTTTTGTATTTACCTGCAAGTACTGGTCCGGAGTCAACGACATGGTTCGGGCGTCCTTCTTGTTCACCTTCTCCCCAAGGACGGAGCCGTGGTAAGTGACGATGGCCTGGATGCGCGCCTCGTAGTGCATGTCCACGACGAGCTTCTTACGGCATGTCGTAGACACCACATCCGCCCTGGCCTCGTATCCAGCATCGCACCTGAAGAAATCCTACATACAAAGACGATGTATCCATACATTATTTCAAGAATATGCAACAAATGCGACTTATTAAACAATATAGTGCGAGGAAGACTTACCCACAGCTCTTGCTTCACCCGCTCCGCCTTGTTGTTGAATTGTCTGCCGTCCCGATCTACTGCATCGGGGGCGACGGCGTAGTGGTCGAAGGTGTATGCTGGGCTCGTCACTCCGGCGTACTCGACAAGTCCAGGGAAGTGTTCCCGGCATAGAAGGCCGAGGATGCCATTGGGGTTGCGGCCGTGACCCCCTGCAGTCTCCAAAACCATCCAAGACCTGTCCAAGTGATTAAGATGAAGTATTAGTTTCTATTATTAATTTGAACATATAATATGAAAAAGCAGCAACAATATCTAAAGTTACCTACCTCTCTCCATCGGGTCGTATCAGCGGACGTCTGTCACGAAGTATGGGTCGCTTAGGGAGGCTCGCGGGACCTCGCAGGTAGATACTCCTCGAATCTGAGGAGCCAGAACCTGAGACTGTGGGGGATAGATATCCCCCGGGTCCACTAAAAGAGTAAAAGACCTCATGAAAGGCCCAAGGGCCCAATAAATCGTGAGGTCATTCTTTCGTGGGCCTGGGGAGAAACAACCAGCAAAGCAGAACGACATGAGGCCGGATTGGTGCAAACCCGGACGGCCCACAGCGTCGAGCGAATGACCGCAACAGAGATCCGACTTTCCCGCGCTGGAGCCTCCATGCAACGAAGCCATGCGAGGATAAGTCGGCGAAGGTTACGTAAGGATAATCTCAAGAGGTTCACTATCTTTTAGCTACTTGTTGTTATCTTATCCACGTGTACTGCCCCACGGTCGAGTATATAAGGCCTAGGGGGCACCCCTTCAGAACGATGGACCCTTGACTTAGCCACCCACGTCAACTCTCTGTATTTTCAATCCAGAGAGCTCTCTTGTAACCACATCCACCAAGCATACTCACCAGGACGTAGGGTGTTACGCATCTCTAAGCAGCCCGAACCTGTAAACCTTGTCCACTGTCCCTCGTGCGATCGGCACGAACCATTTTGCTACAGTTGTCGACACCGTCCTACTCCTAAAACACCTTGAGGGGCAACCCCGGGTGTGCGGTCGGACCCAAAACACCGACAGCTGGCGCGCCAGGTAGGGTGTGTGTCGACGATCCAAGCTAGCTCAATGGTCGTCACCTTCTACAGCAAGATCACCCTGCGTCCCGGATCCGTATTCTGCTTCGGAACAATCTCATCTGTAGCGGATGAAGAAGGAATTCTGCACCGTGTCGCGGATCCGCCGGAAAAGAAGTCTCCTCCAACGAACTCCGAGAATACCGGAGAAGCACAACCTCCAGCTTTCCAGACAAAGATCGTCTCCGGAAAGTCGAGGGCCGAGGGCTCGCTGACTCGGAGAACTCCACTACCTACCTCTCCGACAAAAGAGTGGACACAGATCGCAAGGAAGAAGGTAACCGGGGAGAAGCAAGTTGCTCTTTCTGTTCCTCATGCCTCAAAGGGGAACGGGAAGAAGGTCACCACGACAGCAGCACCATTCTACCCCGACGTCCTCTTCATCGGGAGAGTGGAGTCGCCTGTCGTCTCCGACGACGAGCCGACCGTACTCGGGGAAGAACCGCCTCAGCGAGAGTCCCGACGACGGAGGAACCGGTGCAAGAACGTTCGACGACATCACGCGGCCGGAGAGCGAAATCCGGAGCAGCCTGTCTCGCGAGACGAGGTCTCAGAGATAGGAGAAACTCCGGAAGAACGCGTCTTCAGAGAACGAAGGAACTCCCAACGACGTGATCGCCGACGAGCTCAGGAACAGGCTGAGCAAGATGCAAGGCAGCGCCGGGAGAATCCATTCTTCGGGCGCAACCTGAATCCCGACTTCGCCCGAGCTATGAACACACCGAGCGAAGTCGGAGGGGGATTGGCTCGGATAGCTGATGGACTTCCTCGGACTCCTGACGCCGAGGGCTACCGACGACTGTTCACCCAGGCGGCCAACCATCTTCTACCGCTTGCTCACCCGCCGAACGATCTACGACACGCCATCAACAGTCGCCGAGACGCGCGAAGCTCCATCAATGCTTCACGCGAGCGGCGGCATGAGAACGAGATTCGACGTCGGGAGGAGTACGACAGGGATCATGGCATCCCGACTCAGAGCCAAGCCACCAGAACTGAGTCGGCAACGGCCTCAACTGGCGGAACCACCCGGGGATGGTCGAGGAACCACAATCACAACTCCCCTCCCCGGGACAGACATCGTCCCCGACGACAGGAGGACACGTGCGGAGTGTCCGCTCTTACTCTGCGCCTTAGGGCCATCCAATGGCCTCCCAACTTCAAGGTATCCAATGTCGACAAATATGAACCTAAGCAGGATCCAGGGGGTTGGCTAGCCGTCTACACCACCGCTGCTCGGGCTGCCGGGGCGTCCAAAGACGTGATGACCGCGTACTTACCCATTGTCCTTGGGCAAGACGCGCTGCAATGGCTACGACATCTACCCCGACACTGCATCGACGTCTGGGGCGACTTCAGTCGACGCTTCACCGCCAACTTCCAGTCCCTCTCCGACAAGCCGGCGCAACCATGGGACCTCAAATCCATCAAGCGCCGGGGGGACGAGACTCTCCGGTCGTACCTCAAAAGGTTTCAGACCATGAGAAATCGTATCCCCGAGGTCACGGAGGCGGCCGTGATCGAGGACTTCTACAGAGGATCCAATGACTCGGCTTTCGTCCGAGCCATACTACAGAAGGCACCGACTACTTCCGAGGAGCTGTTCCGGGAAGCCGACCTCTACATCACCGCCGACGAGCGGGCCCAGGACCTCATTGGAGGAGCAAAGCCCGCACCGGCAGCACCACGACGCGACACGAACCAGTAACCCGACAAACGATGGGAGAAGAGGCCTCGCGAAGAAGTGCACACCGCCGGACCACCTGCCTCTCGCGCCCGAGGAGGACCTCGTGGAGGCGAACGCACGTTGGACGACATCCTCGATGCCCAGTGCCCGTACCACAAGGACATGCGCCACACTCTTCGTAACTGCCGAGACTTCAAGCATTCCGTCGGACACGGCCGACCCTTCCAACCTCTACGTCCTCCTCCGCCGAGGGGAGGACCAGATGAACCACGACAACCCCATCGGCAGGAGGAGGGAGGAGGAGGAGCTTTCCCACGCGTTGACAGGGAGGTCAACGTCATCTTCGGCAGACACGGATCGCAGGAGAACAGAAGACAGCAAAAGCTCAACGGTCGCCAGATACTGGTGGCGACCACCGGACCTCCCGCCCCATACCGGTGGTTGGAGCACCCGATCACCTTTACTCGGGCAGATCAATGGCTCAACTTCGACCATCCGGGCAAATACCCGCTTCTCGTCGATCCGGTGATCCGAGAGAGCCGGGTGAAGAAGGTGTTAGTGGACGGGGGGAGCAGCATCAACGTCACCTTCCCCCGGACACTCCAAGGCTTGGGAATTCACCTCAAAGAGCTCCACGAGTCGGACACTCCTTTCTTCGGCATCGTGCCGACAGAAGGGGAATACCCGCTGGGCCACATCTACATGCCAGTCACCTTCGGAACTCCGGAGAACTACAGAACCGAGTTCCTGAGGTTTGAAGTGGCGAACTTCGACTGCGGGTACAACGCCATCATCGGGAGGCCTGGATTGGCTAAGTTCATGGCCATTCCGCATTACACATACATGATACTGAAGATGCCAGGACCGCAAGGGATCATAACTGTGCGCGCCGACTTCCAAGGCGCCGCAGAGTGTTTCCGAGTGGCTATTCAAGCTGCCCTCACCGCCAAGCCATCGACGGTTCCTTCCACACTGGCGAACTCTAAGCCTGAGGAGGACCTCGCAGTACCGGCAAGCGAAGCCCAGACCGCGACTTCTATGCGGCCAACTGAAGAAACCAAGAGAATCAACCTGGGGTTCGCTGACGAGCGCAAGACGGCTATCATCAGCTCCAGCTTGGATGACAAATAGGAAAGCGCGCTCGTCCGGTTCCTGCAAGATAACCGAGATGTATTCGCATGGCAACCTGCGGATATGCCGGGAGTCCCAAGAGAACTGGCCGAGCACAAACTGAAGGTCTATCCCCAGGCAAGGCCGATTCGGCAAAAACTACGTTGTTTCACGCCCGACAAGAGAGAGGCCATTCGCACCGAGTTAGCTCGCTTGGTCGCGGCTGGATTCATTAGAGAAGTGTTACATCCCGAGTGGTTAGCCAACCCTGTTCTTGTACTCAAAAAGAATAAAGTGGACTGGCGCATGTGTGTTGATTATACTGATCTCAACAAACACTGTCCGAAGGATCCTTTCGGGCTCCCGAGGATAGATCAGGTGGTGGACTCCACCGCTGGATGTTCTATGCTGTCTTTCCTGGATTGCTATTCTGGATACCATCAGATTAGTCTGGCAAAGGAAGATGAAGAAAAAACGGCATTCATTACTCCGTTTGGTGCTTTCTGTTATACCTCCATGTTGTTTGGCCTCAAAAACGCTGGAGCAACTTACCAGAGAGCCATTCAAACATGCTTAGCCGATCACTGGGGCAAGCGTGTGGAGGCCTACATGGATGACGTGGTAATCAAAACACAGGACTCAAAAAACTTCATCGAAGACTTACAACTGGTTTTCAACAGTCTGAGGCGGTATAGATGGAAGCTTAATCCCGAGAAATGTGTTTTCGGGGTACCAGCAGGAAAGTTGCTCGGGTTTATCGTCAGCCACCGGGGAATTGAGGCTAATCCAGATAAGATTGAAGCTATCATGAAGATGGAAGCACCTCGATCGCAAAAGAAGGTTCAGCGACTTACTGGATGTATGGCAGCTCTGAGCAGATTTATATCCAGGCTAGGAGAAAAAGGTTTGCCATTTTACAAGTTACTCAAGAAAGTGAATAAGTTTCAATGGACCTCAGAAGCACAAGAAGCTCTAGATGCTCTGAAAAAATTCTTGACAATGCCACCAGTACTGAAACCACCCCGGCGAGCTACATCAACTCAACCAGCTGAAGATTTGCTACTGTATATCTCTTGCACGACTCACGTGGTAAGCACCGCGTTGGTAGTCGAGCGAGTAGAAGGACATGCCTATCCAGTACAGCATCCTGTTTACTTCATTAGTGAAGTTCTAGGCCCCTCGAAGAAAAAGTACCCTCAAGTTCAGAAGCTATTATACGCAGTACTTCTAACTGCCCGCAAGCTGCGTCACTACTTTGACGACCACAAAGTCATAGTAGTTACAAGTTTTCCAATAGGGGATATTCTTCACAACAAGGAAGCCATCGGTCGAATAGCCAAGTGGGCTTGTGAGCTGGGATCTCATGACATCGAGTTCCGACCTCGCACTGCCATAAAAACTCAAGCACTGGTTGATTTCGTATCAGAGTGGACCGAACAACAAGTACCAGACAACCCGGAGACTGCAGAAGTATGGCGAATGTATTTTGATGGCTCACTGAAGCTGCAGGGAGCAGGAGCAGGGATTCTCTTCACCGCGCCTGGAGGCGAACACCTCAAGTACGCCCTTCAGTTGCTATTCCCGGCCTCCAACAATGCAGCCGAGTATGAAGCTTTGATCCATGGATTGAACAGTGCCATATCGTTGGGCGTCAAAAGATTAATGGTATACGGAGACTCTCTGGTAGTCATCAGCCAGATAAACAAGGAGTGGGATTGCTCAAGCGATTCAATGGGAAAATACTGCACTGCCGTCCGAAAGCTGGAAGATAAATTTGAAGGTCTGGAATTTCATCATGTAGAAAGAGATCGGAACACAGCAGCCGATGTACTGTCCAAGCTAGGGTCCAGTCGAACTCAGGTCCCACCCGGAGTTTTCGTGCAAGAAATTCTGCAGCCGAGTATCTCAATGGATCAAACAGAAGAGTGCAACATCATAGATCAACCCGAGTCAGATCCTGATGACTGGAGAAGGCCGATCATTAAGTATATAAAGAATGAAGAAGAACCAGACGACAAGAATTTGGCAGAGCGCATTGCAAGACAGTCGGCTCACTATACACTTATTGGGGAGACATTATACAGAAGGGGTGCATCAGGCGTCCTCATGAGGTGCATTCTCCCGTCCACTGGGAAGCAACTTCTGGAGGAGGTCCATGCTGGGCTATGTGGAATACATGCAGCCTCTAGAACTCTAGTCGGGAAGGTCTTCAGGTCAGGATTCTATTGGCCAACAGCGAAGAACGATGCAGCCGAGTTAGTTCAGAGGTGCGAAGCCTGCCAATACTTGTCAAAGCAACAACACATGCCAGCACAGCAACGGCAGACCATACCAGTAACTTGGCCTTTCGCATGCTGGGGACTGGATATGATTGGGCCTTTCAAGAAAGCTCAAGGGGGATACACTCATGTATTGGTAGCAATTGACAAATTCACTAAATGGATAGAGTTCAAGCCCATTGCCTCTTTAACCTCTGCTAAGGCCGTGGAATTCATACAAGACATAATATTCAGATTCGGGATACCAAACAACATCATAACTGATTTAGGATCCAACTTCACAAGTTCAGAATTCTTTGACTTCTGCGAGCAAAAGAGCATTCAGATCAAGTATGCATCTGTAGCCCATCCAAGAGCCAACGGGCAGGTTGAGCGAGCCAACGGGATGATATTGGAGGCACTCAGGAAAAAGGTCTTCGACAAGAATGAAAAATTCGCAGGAAAGTGGATAAGGGAATTGCCCTATGTCGTTTGGAGCCTAAGAACCCAACCAAGTCGAGCCTTGCATGGAAACACTCCTTTCTTCATGGTCTATGGGTCGGAGGCAGTGCTACCTGCTGATCTCAAGTTTGGGGCGCCAAGGTTGATCTTCAAAAGCATAGCAGAAGCTGAGGCCACCAGGCTGGAGGACATAGATGTACTTGAGGAAGAACGGCTAAACGCAGTAATCCAATCAGCAAGGTACCAGCAGACTCTAAGGCGCTATCACGACAAGGCTGTGCGACAACGATTCTTCTCAGTAGGAGATCTCGTCCTCCGCCGAATTCTAACGGGGGAGGGACGACACAAGTTATCACCCTTATGGGAAGGACCCTTCGTGGTAGCAGAAGTCACTCGGCCCGGATCGTATCGCCTCACTCAGATGGATGGCACAAAAGTTGGGAACTCCTGGAACATAGAACACCTCAGAAAGTTTTATCCCTAGCTGTATCTCAAAACTGCTGGGATGATGATGTACTCTGTAAAGTGGAAATATGTCATCAATAAAAAAAAGAGGTTTCAAGGATACTCAGTTCATTTACGATTGACTTGCATTCTTACTTAACTCGGGGTGACCACTATGCCCTACAAACGGAGCAATCGACTTAAGTCGGCAACGACTTAAGGCGGTGCAACATGCTCACGCTTACTTAACTCGGGGTGACCACTATGCCCTACAAACGGAGCAATCGACTTAAGTCGGCAACGACTTAAGGCGGTGCAACATGCTCACGCTTACTTAACTCGGGGTGACCACTATGCCCTACAAACGGAGCAATCGACTTAAGTCAGCAACGACTTAAGGCGGTGCAACATGCTCACGCTTACTTAACTCGGGGTGACCACTATGCCCTACAAACGGAGCAATCGACTTAAGTCGGCAACGACTTAAGGCGGTGCAACATGCTCACGCTTACTTAACTCGGGGTGACCACTATGCCCTACAAACGGAGCAATCGACTTAAGTCGGCAACGACTTAAGGCGGTGCAACATGCTCACGCTTACTTAACTCGGGGTGACCACTATGCCCTACAAACGGAGCAATCGACTTAAGTTGGCAACGACTTAAGGCGGTGCAACATGCTCACGCTTACTTAACTCAGGGTGACCACTATGCCCTACTAACGGATCAATCGACTTAAGTTGGCAACGACTTAAGCCGATGCAACATGCTCGCGCCTACGTAATTCAGGGGATGACTTCTATATCCCGCAAACAAATTTCATAATCGTCATGCGTCATTTCATTACCGCAAACTCACGAACTAATAAATTCTGATACAATGAGAGAGTAATTATGTCATTCGAATGATAAACTGATGTCCTCTAACAAATACTTGATCATGCTAACCGCGCGCTCGGAGCACGCAAAATGTTTCTCTACTTTGCAATGTCTTTCTCAGGAGCGACCGACGAAGAAGGGCGACTCGAGGAATCAGGGGTAGCATTCACGTCAGCCCTTATGTCTTCAGGAACAACCACGCCGGGTCTCCTCATCAAGATTCGTCCCGCCCGAATAGCCTTGTCCAGGGCTTTGTCGCGCTGAGCTTTGAGAGTAACAAAAGTTTCTTCGGCAACTTTAGCAGCCAGCCGAGCAGCCTCTAACTCCTGGGCAATGGATTTTTTGGAAGCTCGGAGTTCTTTGATAGTAGCATCCTTTGCTGATATCAACTGCTTGAGCCGGATTACCTCATCCATGGATTCCTGCAGCTTACAACGTTGAAGATTTAATTCTTCCATGGTGAAGCGATGACTTCTCTCCAAGATAGTCAGCGAATTGCTAGAATCACGATACAACCTGTCAAGATTGTCACGAGAAGCAGCAAGGATACACTTTTCTTCCTGCAAGCAAAAATCAGCTCCTTCAAAAACCAAGCAAGTAATAGGAGCACAGCAAGGCAAGGCACAGTTTTGTATATTACCTTTTCAGAATCAAGCTGAGCATGAAGGGAAGAATTCAGGGCATTGGCGTCATCCAAGGCAGCAGAAACTTGACCTAGTTCAATTTGGCCCTGAGAGTACTTCTCCTCAAAGTTAGTGCATCGCTGAGCCAATTCAGCCAGATCTCGGGAGTGTCTTTCCTCAAGAATTGAAATCTGCCGAGTCAATCCTAACGAGAGATAATCAAACAAAATGGGGTCAGAAGGTAAGGCAGTCCACAGCGAAGGCAGAGAGAAGCAAAAAAGCACTAACCAGCGTTGGTTGCCTCCAATTCAGAAACGCGACGTTGAAGTAACACTGGATTCCAACATGCAAGAGAAGAAGCTACCTCTGGGGTAGAAGCACCCTGAAGCCTCAGCTGGCTAGCCATCCCATCCACCAAAGCCTGACGAGGAAAACAGACGAGTGTGACGGCAGCAGTTTAGGCAATGTAAAAGTCAAATTAAAATACATCACAGTACCTGGAGGTTGGAGAAGAACGAAGGGATCCCCAAATCAGGAGAGATCAGTTGATAAGCAGATGTAAAGCCACCACCCGGAGCAGTTTGCAATGAATCAGCAGAGATGAACTCAGTACCTTCAACAGAGCCCAACACTCGGTCAGCAGGGGCGCTGCCCTCTAAAGCGACTCCCTGATCCAAATTCTGGGCTACCACCATACAGCCAGAGTGTGGAGGAGATCTCATGTGAACGTCCATGGAGGTACAGGAAGGAGACCCTGCTCGGGCATCCTCGGGGGCTGGGTCATAGTTGGCACTGCCCATTTGAGCCGGATCATCCCCGGCAGCACCCTCGGGGGCTGGGCAGTGGCTTACACTCTCCACCCGAGCTAAGTCATCCCCGGAGACATCCTCGGGGGCTGGGCATGTGACAGCACCACTCTTGAGGTCCAAGCTCTCTGCAGTAACCACTTCTAAGGTTGATGGGCCCTCATTTACCTCCATAGGACCAGGACGATTCAAGTCAGTCTCCCGGCCCTCAAGATCGCGCTCTAAGGTCGACGAGGCACGGGATGACCTCAACCCAGCATTGGGCACGTCAGCACAAGCCTCCATTGCACCATCATCCACTGGCTCCGATAACAAGTCCTCTGGGACCATATCCTCAAGAGTTTGATCAAAGTTGGCCAGAGACAGTTCTTGTAGACCAATGAGGGCAGACAAAGCAGGAGAGGGAACTCCACTACTCTCACCACTGGCGATGAACTGTCGACTGTTCTTTCGAGTCAAAGGAATCTCATTCTCTTCCCCCTCGTCATCCACACCGACAACACAAGCAGTACCCCCATTGGGATCAGCAACAGGTGGAGCACCCCCATTAGGATCAGCAGCAGTTTGGGTACACCCATTGGGGTCAGCGTCAGTAAGTCCAGTCGCAGGCACTTCTTCAGCAGCAGAAACTGAGGTACCAGCATCCTCATCAAAACTAGATACTCGCCGGAGGCGTCTTCTTTTCTTCTTTTGCTCATCAGCAGAAGGCTCAGGCTGATTGGTTCGACTAGGGCGCCTCGAGCGAGTACTGACAGGTTTCTGAACACCCAAAGTTGTATCAACCTCTGGGAGGGGCACCACTGCCAATGAACCAGCAGGAGCAGCATCGGAAGAATCCTCAGCTAGCAGATCAAGCATGGCATTTATATCTACATCACTAGGGTTCAGGGGCACCTCAAAATGGACTTGCCGTTCGTCATCAGGAATCTCCCCAAGCGAAGCAACCAAAGCACTGACTTCTTCAGCAGAGGGTCGCACTCTAAGGCCCAAATTGCCATTAGTTACAGGAGGATTTGACACGAAAAGGGTGAAGGCTTTGGGAGGAGGCAAGTTCCAGGCCGAGTATGCCACTGGAGCACCAACATTGGACACCTTGCCCCTGAGAATCATTTCAAGTCGGCTCACCAAGTCTGCAGAAGGGATTCTCCTGTTGGTAACCCGAGTTGAGTCGGCTAGCCCTCGATACAGATAAGCTGGGTAGGCCCTATCTTTCAGTGGCTGAATGTTCTTGAAAACAAAGTCAGTGACCACAGCTTCAGCAGTTAGACCTCTCTCTTTCAGCAGTCCAACTTCAGCTAGCAACACACCCGCCTCAGCTACCTCCTCATCTGTGGGAGACTCGGTCCAGCTTGGGGTGCGAACGTCTGGCTGTCTTCCCGACCGGGAGGGGAGAGAATTTCCATAATTATCAACTATAAACCACTCTAGACGCCACCCCTTAATACTGTCTTTAAGGGGAATCTCAAGATACTCAGTCTTTCGCCCGCGGCGCATCTCCAAACTAGCACCTTCGACCAACTGATGTTGTCCCCCGGCCATTCCAGGGCGACAATGATACAGGTATTTCCATAAGCCGAAATGCGGCAGCACGCCAAGAAAGGCTTCGCATAAGTGAACGAAGATGGAGATTTGCAGAATTGAGTTAGGGTTCAGATGGGTCAGGTTAATGTGGTAGAAATCAAGGAGACCGCAGAAAAAGGGAGAGATGGGAAGGCCAAGGCCGCGGAGAAGAAAAGGGGCGTAAACTACAGACTCGTGGGTATCCTCTGTCGGGACAGTAGTCCCGTGGCAAATCCGCCAAGAACAGAGTTCCCGCGGAAGAAGAACCCCGATGGACACGAGGTGGAGGAGTTCAGCTTCGGAAATGATGGACATGTGGTTACCTGCAAAAGGCAACTGGCTGTTGGGGTCAATTGGAGGAATCACCACAGCAGATGAGCTCGCGGTCTTCCTCTTGGGCGCCATCTCGATTCTACCAGCGAGCAGAGTGGAGGCGAGCGGCAGAGAGGATTCGGAAGCGGGAATGCAAGAACTAGGGCACGGAAAGCAAAGGCGGCTAAAAGCGCAGCTCTTATAGGATATTCTCGAG
Organism: Zea mays; assembly: GCF_902167145.1. Classification (NCBI taxonomy): domain Eukaryota; kingdom Viridiplantae; phylum Streptophyta; class Magnoliopsida; order Poales; family Poaceae; genus Zea; species Zea mays. Next base: position 261,340,328 of record NC_050096.1, on the reverse strand, counting down.
CCAGATACCGTTTCAAAAAGAGCCCAGTCATCACCCGGCGGTTATTTCCAAAACTAGCATGCCACGTGGTCACCCGACAGTTATCCCCAGAATACCAATGCGCCACCTCATCACTCGGCCACCATCCTCAAAGTGGCTCGGGCGACCTCTAGTCACTCGGCGTTGCTTCTAAAACGCTGATTTCGTATTCAGTTGCTCGGCATTACTTCTAAAATGTCGACGTCGACCTCCAGTCACTCGGCGTTGCTTCTAAAACGCTGATTTCGTATTCAGTTGCTCGGCATTACTTTTAAAATGCCAACGTCGACCTCCAGTCACTCGGCGTTGCTTCTAAAACGCTGATTTCGTATTCAGTTGCTCGGCATTACTTCTAAAATGCCGACGTCGACCTCCAGTCACTCGGCGTTGCCTCTAAAACGCTGATTTCGTATTCAGTCGCTCGGCATTACTTCTAAAATGACGACGTCGACCTCCAGTCACTCGGCGTTGCTTCTAAAACGCTGATTTCGTATTCAGTCGCTCGGCATTACTTCTAAAATAACGACGTCGACCTCCAGTCACTCGGCGTTGCTTCTAAAACGCTGATCTCGTATTCAGTTGCTCGGCATTACTTCTAAAATGCCGACGTCGACCTCCAGTCACTCGGCGTTGCCTCTAAAACGCTGATTTCGTATTCAGTCGCTCGGCATTACTTCTAAAATGACGACGTTGACCTCCAGTCACTCGGTGTTGCCTCTAAAACGCTGATACAATGATCAGTTGCTCGGCGTTGCTTCTAAAAACGCTGACATAATCTTCAGTTACTCGGCAGTTACTTCTACAAGCGCCGACACCACCTACGAAGTTACTCGGAAACCATTTCAGAAAGCATCAGTTCAATGCCCGAGTATTTAACTTACTTTTTCAAAGGGATTAGACTCACAAATAAGCGGGACAGTCATCAAAAGAGAAGCCAAACGTCATTCTTTCATTCAAAGGGAAGTTAATAAACTTACAAATCAACTCTTCGCGAGTTGATACTCCCCTACTATTACTACATTACATTACTACTACTACACTACGCTATACTACTCTACATTACTACTACATTATTCTAACTAGACTATACTATGCTAATATCTAAGAAGACCAGTGGCGTCTAGCCACTGGCCCTTCCCCTGCTGCCGCCGCCGCCCTTGGTGCTGCCTTTGCTGCTGCCGCCCTTGGTGCTGCCCCTGCTGCCGCCGCCGTCACCGTCCCTACCGCCGTCGCCGCTGCCGCTGCCGTCGCCGTCGCCACCGTCGTCGTCGTCGCCGCCGTCGTCGTCGTCATCCTCGTCCTCGCCGCCGCCGTCCGAGTCCTCCTCATCCGAGGAGTACTCCGACTCATCCGAGCCCTCGAGCCCGGAGCGCTCGACGGCCCGGATGTATGTCCAGACTTCCGCGGCTATCCCCTGGGAGTCGTCCGAGTCATCGGACGACGCCGGGGGAGAGGCAGGAGCCGGAGATCCCTCGGACTCGGAGGAGAACTCCTCCTCCGAGTATTCCGAGTCACCGAAATCCTCCGATGGAGGAGTCGGTTCGCGCTTGCGCTTGTTACTCTTGCCCATGGCGGAAGCAGACGGGAGAGAAGAGAAGGAAGTAGTAAAGAACATCGAGGAGATGTGAAAAAACCAGAAAGGCAACGGCGTTATTTATAAAGGGAGGAGGCAACCGCTCACCTCCAACCGCGGTCACTGAACAGTCGCAAAGCATTCAATAAGCACTTCCACCCGTCTGAAGACACGTCAGGCGGCTGACGCCGTTTCATGCAACTCTACACCCATTGGGACTCCAGTCAACAGCGCAAAGGATATGATTACACTCGCCGTCACATCACATTACTACTCAGAAGCAGCCGGCTAAAACACTTAGTGTACCAAGCCGTCCCTTGCCCACACCCATTGGGGGGGGACGCCCAGGAATTATCAGTATATTTTTCAAAATGGTCACATCTGTGCAGGGCACGCAGTGAATGCCTCAAGACAAAAATGAGATATCAGTGAGAGTTAGAGGGAAGCCAAATATAGCCAGTGGAGTACAAAATATGGTCGACAGAAACGACTTGAAGACTAGACAGAGAACGTCCATCAAATGTCCAATCAGTCACAGAGCAAATAAATTGCACTGCCTAGCAAGATATGGATGGATTGCGAACTCGGCTGCAAAAGACAAAATACATGCTGACCTCTGAAGCATAATATTGATGACATAGTGCGGATGACATCATGCCAATTTTTTACAAGCAGAAAGGATAATCTTCAGCAAAAGGACACAAAAGGAAGACCTTCGAGTGGATTATCCTCGAAAATCCACTTGAAGGTCGGGGGCTACACCCATTGGGTGCACCTCTGGTGCACCCCATGGATTATCATTCCAAGCCGAGATAGTGCCGATTTCTAAAGTGTGGGACAAGATTAAAAAAGCTAACCCTCAACCAAAATGAATGAACACAAATGGAAATAATCTCTACTGAAGACCTTCGAGTAGATTATTTTCTAAAATCTACTCGAAGCTCGGGGGCTACACCCATTGGGTGCACCTCCGGTGCACCCAATGAAGTTCAGAATCCTACAAATTGGAATGCCGACCTCTAAGGCACAGGCACGAAACTAGGTTTTGGTCAACGAGTGATCGGAGCAGGAGAAGACAACAGGAAGCCATCTTTCTTCGAATTACCTGCAAGCTGGACCTGGGATCTTCGGGTTGATTACCTCTAAATTAACCCAAAGATCGGGGGCTTGTGGGGGATAGATATCCCCCGGGTCCACTAAAAGAGTAAAAGACCTCACGAAAGGCCCAAGGGCCCAATAAATCGTGAGGTCATTCTTTCGTGGGTCTGGGGAGAAACAACCAGCAAAGCAGAACGACATGAGGCCGGATTGGTGCAAACCCGGACGGCCCACAGCGTCGAGCGAATGACCGCAACAGAGATCCGACTTTCCCGCGCTGGAGCCTCCATGCAACGAAGCCATGCGAGGATAAGTCGGCGAAGGTTACGTAAGGATAATCTCAAGAGGTTCACTATCTTTTAGCTACTTGTTGTTATCTTATCCACGTGTACTGCCCCACGGTCGAGTATATAAGGCCTAGGGGGCACCCCTTCAGAACGATGGACCCTTGACTTAGCCACCCACGTCAACTCTCTGTATTTTCAATCCAGAGAGCTCTCTTGTAACCACATCCACCAAGCATACTCACCAGGACGTAGGGTGTTACGCATCTCTAAGCGGCCCGAACCTGTAAACCTTGTCCACTGTCCCTCGTGCGATCGGCACGAACCATTTTGCTACAGTTGTCGACACCGTCCTACTCCTAAAACACCTTGAGGGGCAACCCCGGGTGTGTGGTCGGACCCAAAACACCAACAGAGACGTCCTGCTGAGCGGCGGCGTCGTCGTCGTCCTGCTGCGCCGCATCGTCATCGTCCTGCTGTGCCGCATCGACAGCGGCTTGCTGCTCCACCTGCTGTTGTACGGCGTCGTCCTGCTGCGCCTGCTCCTCCGTCCTACAGGTGCTCCTCCTCCCCCTCCCCCTCCCCCTCCTCGTCCTCGTCCCACCGCCCACCATCTTTGTCCAACAACCTGCAATTAAGAGTAAACAATTAAGCACAGATAAAAAATATGTATTTAGAAACATATGCAAAATAAATGAAATATAGCATTACATCGATTAAAAATAATCTTCATATGTGTCCGGGTTAGCCGGATCATAAGTGTCATCATCACTATCAACCATTTCATAGTCGACATCATCTGAAGGCGCAATTTCGTCATTGGCATTGCCTTCAAGTATTTCTAAGTCATTCTCATTTTGCACCTCATCATCCTCGTCATCAACAACCATTTCAATATCTACTTCCATTCCGATCGCTTCGGTTAAGTCTATCTCAAATTGCCCTTCGAGCCCATCTTCTTGGAAGAACTCTCCGTCATATGTGTCCGGGTCTAAGTTATAATCTTCATCGTTTGGAACAGGTAATTTAGCGTGCGGTGATACCTTATACACAACATCCCAACCCTTAAGATGTTGTTTCGTTTGGCACGCATATGGAAGATAATACACTTGTGTGGCCTGTTGGGCCACAATATAGACATCGTCTCCTGGTAAGGTGGAATCCTGTCGAATTTCGACTAGCCCAAGATTAGAATGTGTCCGTCTCGTAACTTCAGGGTCAAACCAATGACATTTGAATATCACTGGAGTAAGAGGTTTGGAACCATAAAAATTGAGTTCATATATATCTTCAATTCTTCCATAATACTCGACCTCGTCAAGCCCGGGCGTATAGACTCCAGAACACGTGGTTTTTCGATTGGGCCGGCTTTGGTCGTAGCTTGTTGTGCGAAAACGGTATCCATTGACGTCATACCCAGAAAATTTCCTGACCCTATAGGCAAAGCCATTGGCTACTTGTCTCAACTCGGCACTCATAGACGGCTCTCTTTGGCCCTGCAAGTTCAAACACGCTAGATTGTTATATTATTCGCACGTAAGAGCAACTTCAAATGACAAACTAAGCACGTACCTTACGTTTAAACCAGGAAATGAAATCGGGCAATCCATTTCCCGCACCCTTTCGAAGAAGGGTATCATATTCCTGTGGAGTTGGGTCCCTTGATCGACGCCAGAATTCATGAAGAAATTGCTCCATGTATGGTGTCACCTCTTCAAGGTTGGTCAATACATATAGCATGATATGGCGCCACTCTTCATGTCTCAGGGTCTTGGTGGTCGAACCACTTGCGCTTCCGAGTTGCCCTCGAAAAATGCTGAGGTTCGATTCATTGTCGCCATCATTGTAACGAGGGGGTGGATTATGCACGCTCGGCAGTTTGTCACCTTTTGTGGGATATGTTGCTCACCATATCCCACAAAACCACCTTCTGGGTTGGCCACGAGACCATCTATCTCTTCGCGAACTTCGGCACCAGTCATCATTGCAGGTGGGCGGTCTGTCACCACGACACCTTTCGTAAAGTTCTTGATGTCTAGTCGGAATGCATGGTCAGGAGGGAGAAATTGTCGATGTTTATTGAATGACGAATATTTGCCACCCTTCTTCAACCAAATGAACCTAAGAGCTTCCTTGCAAACTGGGCATGGGAACTTACCGTGAACACACCAGGCGCAAAATAGCCCGTACGCCGAAAAGTCATGCATGGAGTACTGGTACCAAACATGCATTTTGAAGTTTGTCTTTGTAGCTCGGTCGTACGTCCATACCCCTTCCTCCCAAGCACGGACCAATTCATCAATCAAAGGCTCCATGTACACGCCCATTTTATTCCCCGGGTGTCCAGGAATTATCAACGACACGAATATGTTCTGTCTTTGAAAGCATACGCCGGGGGGGAGATTGATGGGGATAACGAACACAGGCCAACATGTGTATGGGGCAGCGGTCATTCCATAGGGATTGAACCCATCTGTGGCCAGCGCAACACGAACATTACGAGCCTCTTTAGCTTTCTCATGGTGAATGACATCAAAGTGGGTCCATGCTTCACCATCGGATGCGTGAACCATCTTGTCAGGATTGTATCGTTTGCCTTTTTTGTGCCATGTCATCTGTTTCGCGGATTCCTCTGTCATGTATAGACGCTGGATCCTCGGTATGAACGGAAGGTGGCGTAGGATTGTCACGGGGATGTCGAGCTGCCTCTTCTGTCCATCACCAGAGTCTACCTCCATGAACCTAGACGATTTACACTTCGGACAGTACTTTGCCTCAGTGTGTTCTTTCCTAAATAGGACGCAGCCCTTCGGACAAGCATGTATCTGCTCATACGTCATCTTGAGTGCACGAAGGAGTTTCTGTGCCTCGTACATGCTCTTTGGGAGAACGTGATCCTCCGGAAGCAGGCTGCTAATAACTGTCAACAAACCATCGAAGGCGTCTCGACTCATGCTATACTGCGACTTGAACGCCATTATACGCCCAATGGCATCCAGTTGAGAAACCTTTGTCTTGCCGTGAAGGGGTTTCTGTGCCGCGTCAAACATGTCGTAGAATGCCTTTGCGGTCGCCTCTGGCTCGTCCTCCGTACATCCTTCGGCGAACTGTGCCTCGTGATAGTCGTTCAACATGTCCGCTACCCCGGCATCAGCATCGTAATCCTCGACGCGTTGTCTCACCACCTCCTCTCTCGTGCGATGCGCTTCACCATGGAAGATCCACCGAGTATAGTCCGGCGTAAATCCATTCTTCCAAATATGTTCTACCATGGCCTTCTTTGGTTTTCTTTTCCGGTTGTCACATTTGCTGCACGGACAAGGGACTAGGCTAGCTCCTTTAGCAGCTTCGCCATATGCCCGTTCCACGAAAGCATCGGTCTTCCTAATCCATTCTGGGGTGACATCATTACGTCGAACGCGGCCCGTGTACATCCACTCACGGTCCTCCATCCTCTAACATATATAACCGAGTATAGTTTAATATAGACATGTAATGCATGTACACTACGTTCCTACCTTCTAATAGGTGATGATAGGTCCTAATCCCACCCGCGGTTGCGTAGATGGAGTTAGTTTCCATGCTCTACTCCGATCCGAGATAGAATTTCGGCAGCACCTACCCGCTGTTCTCCGGATACACGTCCTAACAGGGAGAGTGTACTGTCCGGAGAACAACAGGGAGGTGACGCCGAAACTCTATCTCGGACCGGAGTAGAGCATGGAAACTAACACCATCTACGCAACCGCAGGCTGTCCAAAAAACGTGGACAATTCGAAACTGATACATTTGTAGATATGCAAAGATCTGCATATCTACACCGTATCTCTTTCGAACGGGAGACGCCTAACTGGGTTACGTGATCTACGACCATGATGCGGATGTAGAGGTTATACCTAGGGTGACGGTGGAATCAGGCTAGCGGGGCTGTGGCGGGTCGGTGCAGTGGCGACGCGAAGCGGTGCAGGCAGACCCGCAGTGGCTAGGAAGACAAGTATCTTCTCTGTAAAAAATAAACAAGCATGTCAAAAAAATCGGCAGCACTTCCCCTGTACGGGGAGGTTTCCAAAACCTGCAAATAGATCTAACAGCACGATGGCTGACACGCACATATACAAACGACACGATGAACACAAATAGTATAAACTCTGTATACACACATACTAAACGGCATCCATATCCACCATCACATTATGCCAAATTAACACAAATAGTATAAACTCTGTAAACACACATACTAAACTAATTAAACTCACTAAAGTCACTATATTCACTACAAACATATAGTATAAACTCACTAAACACACATACAAAACTAATTAAATTCACGAAAATCACTAAATCCAAAACTTATTATACTCACTAAATTCGTCGGAGAGGGGTCGGGGTAGAAGACGGGACGGTGTTGGGTCGGCGATGGCGGTGGCGCGACGGCGGTGGCGCGACGGCGGTGGACGCGGCCGGCGGTGGGCGCGGCGGCGGTGCTCGGTGGTGGGCGCGGCCGGCGGTGGCCGCGACGGCGGGGCGCGGCTGTGGGGGCGCCGTAACGTCGGGGCGCGGCAGCGGGGCGCGTGGGGAGGCCGTGCGGCGCCGGCGGCGAGCCGGGAGGCTGGAGCTGGCGGCGGTCGCGGGCGGCGGTGAGAGCGGCGGCGGGTAGAAGAGAGAAGTGAAAGGAGAGAAAGAGAGAAGAAAGGCTGTCGGGTGGTTAAATTACATTCTTTGCCGAGTGCCCGATCGCGGGCACTCGGCAAAGATTTTTTAAAAATTTTAAAATAAACTTTGCCGAGTGCCGGATCGCGGGCACTCGGCAAAGACGCCTTTGCCGAGTGCTAGCTGTAGAGCACTCGGCAAAGATGTGTTGTACAAACTTTGCCGAGTGCTCAAGGACAGGCACTCGGCAACACCGTCTTTGCCGAGTGCTAACTGGACAGCACTCGGCAAAGTATATTTTATTTTTTTTATTTTTTGGCAACCAAACTTTTTGTTGTGTGTTCCTACACTATGTAGACCTACAAGTACTATTTTGGTACAATTATAAAAGTGTTTTTTATAACTATTAGATTTAGTTCGTTTATTTGAATTTCTTCGGATAATTCATATTTGAACTGCAGGTCACTCGAAACTTGGGAAATCGTGCATGCAAAAATGATATCTGTCCTATTTAGCACAAGTTACGACCGATTCCATGAGTGGACCGGAAACTTTGAGCAACATGCTCACTAAACATGGTCATGAACTTGCCATCCACATGTTTAAAAATTGTATAAAACACAAAAAAAGTCAGAAAATGATGAAACTTGGTCACGTGTCATGATATCATATGTACAGGTTGTGATAAAAAATTGAGAATGTTTGGACAAAGTTGTGAGACACTATATGTAGAAACCTAAGAGAACTACACATGAAATCATAGAGTTTCAATGTGGATCTCTTAGGTTTGTACACATAGCACGTCATAGTTTTCTCGAAATTTTTTCAATTTTTTATCGTAGCCTGTACATATGATATCATGACACGTGGCCAAGTTTCATGATTTTCTGACTTTGTTTGTGTTTTATACAATTTTTAAACATGTGGATGGCAAGTTCACGACCATGTTTAGTGAGCATGTTGCTCGAAGTTTCCGGTCCGCTCCTAGAATCGGTCGTAACTTATGCTAAGTAACATGAATATCATTTTTGCATGCACGGTTTTCCAAGTTTCGAGTGACCTGCAGTTCAAATCTAAATTTTCCGAAGAAATTCAAATAAACGAACTAAATCTACTAACGATTGAAAACTCTGTTAAAATTATCCACAAATGATACATGTAGGTCTACATAGTGTAGGAACATACCACAAAAATTTTGGGAGACAAAATAAAAAAATAAAAATATATTTTGCCGAGTGTCTAGAGAAGACACTCGGCAAAGCGTCCTTTGCCGAGCGCCAGGTATGTGGCACTCGGCAAAGAAGACTCTTTGCCGAGTGCCAGCCGTTGGCTCTCGGCAAAGACTAACGGTCGTCAGCTTTGGGATGGCCACTGACGGCCCTTTGCCGAGAACCCCCTTTGCCGAGTGTTTGACACTCGGCAAACTTGACTTTGCCGAGAGCCCCCTATGCCGAGTGTTCAGCACTCGGTAAAGGGGCTCTTTGCCGAGCGTCTAACTTTACCGAGTGCGGCACTCGGCAAACCGTTCTTTGCCGAGTGCCCGACAAAAGGCACTCGGCAAAGAGGCCGACACTCGGCAAAGCCTCGGATTCCGGTAGTGATATTCTTCCTAGTCAGTTATGGTGTTATGGGCTCATAAAAACTCAAATACCACTAAAAGAAATCATGTTTTACAATGCTTCAGTTCCCCTTTGAATGCCCATGCTGCCAGACTCAAGATTTACATACCCCATTGGTCAACTGCAACATGACCATCCCACTGGTCAACTGCAAGATGAACAGTAAATTCAAAGCCCAAGTTGTGTTTCTATTTTTTATTTATAAATTATGTACCAGTTGAATCAACCGCTTCCGACTAAGCAATGGAAGGCTACTCCAAAATATATGTCCACAATTGAAACATGTTTCCTGATTCCCTTGCCATATGCACTAGTATGTTAAGCATAGCAAAGAAATATTGAAAAAAATATAATAAGAAAATGTGATACTACCTCCGTTCACAAATATATGACACCATTCACTTTTTTCGAAAACTTTGACCACTCATCTTATTCAAAATATTTATTCAAAAATATAAAATTTTAATTCAAACACAAAATTCACCGGATGATCACCAAACGTCAAATCGTCAGCAAGCCATTTAGGCAATACTAATCATTAAGAGTAACATACAAAAACTCTTATTTGACCCAAACTAGCCAAATGGGAAAGGTTTATGCACACTTGCTACTCTCTATTCATTAATGAGGTCTTTAATCTTGCGATTATCAAATCTCAAACAATCCACTTGGAAAAGTTCCACCTTGCTCCTCGGTGTGTTTATTCAACTGAATAAATGAGACAGAGAGCTTAAATGGATGACATGGAGGGATATTTATAGGCACAAAGCATAAGACTACGTGTGGTCCCTCCGCTCATTAGAAACAAGGGCACTAGATGTCACGTGCACCACTCCTGTCTACACTAAACACATCTAGTCACTACCGGAATCCGGGCCTTTGCCGAGTGCCGGCGGCTTTGCCGAGTGCTTTTTATCGGGCACTCGGCAAAGAAAACTTTGCCGAGCGTCGCACTCGGCAAAGTCCTACGCTCGGTAAAGAGCTTATTTACCGAGTGCACGACACTCGGCACAGCCAAGCACTCGACAAAGATGGCTCTCGGCAAAGGGCCGTTAGCGGCCGTCAGTCTTTGCCGAGCGTCAAATATCTGGCACTCGGCAAAGAAAGTCTTTGCCGAGTGTCTTCTGTAGACACTCGGCAAAGCATATTTTTATTTTTTTTAATTTTGGTTACCAAACTTTTTGTGGTATGTTCCTACACTATGTAGACCTACATGTACCATTTTTGGACAATTATAACCGTGTTTTCTATAGCTGGTAGATTTAGTTTGTTTATTTGAATTTCTTCGGAAAATTCAGATTTGAACTGCAGGTCACTCGAAACTTGGAAAACCGTGCATGCAAAAATGATATTCATGCTACTTAGCACAAGTTACGACCGATTTCAGGAGCGGGCCGGAAACTTCGAGCACCATGCTCACTCAACATGACCGTGAACTTGTCATCCAGGTGTTTAAAAATTGTATAAAACATAAACAGAGTCAGAAAATCATGAAACCTGTCCACGTGTCATGATATCATATGTAGAGGCTGTGATAAAAATTTGAAAAAGTTTCGAAAAAGCTGTAACGCACTATGTATACAAACCTAAGAGATCCACATTGAAACTCTATGATTTCATGTGTAGTTCTCTCAGGTTTCTACACATAATGTCTCATAACTTTCTCCAAACATTCTAAATTTTTTATCACAGATTCTACATATGATATCATGACACGTGGATAAGTTTCATGATTTTCTAAGTTTGTTTGTGTTTTATAAAATTTTTAAACAGTTGTATGGCAAGTTCACGGCCATATTGAGTGAGCATGGTGCTCGAAGTTTCCGGTCCGCTCCTGAAATCGGTCGTAACTTGTGCTAACTAGCATGGATATCATTTTTGCATGCACGGTATTCCAAGTTTCGAGTGACCTGCAGTTCAAATGTGATTTTTTCGAAGAAATTCAAATAAACGAACTAAATCTACTAGCTATAGAAAATAATTTTCTAATTGTCTCAAAATGGTACATGTAGGTCTATATGGTGTAGGAACATGCCACAAAAATTTTGGTTAGGAAAATTAAAAAAATAAAAATGTACTTTGCCGAGTGTAAGAAATGACACTCGGCAAAGCAGCCTTTGTCGAGTGCCAGCTGGTTGACACTCGGCAAAGAATTGTAAAAGTATATTTGCCGAGTGCCGCCCAGTGGGCACTCGGCAAAGGAGACTTTGCCGAGTGTCAGCAATCTGGCACTCGGCAAAGAATATTTTAAAATTTTAAAAAAAATCTTTGCCGAGTGCCAGATCGCGGGCACTCGGCAAAGTCAGGAAATAAACTATCCGACCATTCTTCTTTCTCCTTTCTCTTCTCTCACGCTCTCTTCTTTCTCTTCTCTGCCCATCGCCGCACCGTCTGCCCGCCGCCGCGAGTGCTTGCCCCTCCCCACGCCGGCACGCCCCCCCCCCCACTCAGGCGCCCGCCCGCCCGCCTCCTCGCCGCGGCGGCCACTCGCCGCGCCCGCCCCCTCCCCACGGCCGTGCCCGCCACGCCCGCCGCACCCGCCTCGCCGCACCGTCGCGAGCTGTGTCCGGTCGTCCATCCCCGCGCCCGCCCCTCGCCACGGCTGTGTCCGGCCGCCCATCCCCGGCGCTGTGCCCCCAACCCCAGCCCTGCACCGCCCCGCCCCTACAGGTATGTTAGTTTTCAGTTACGATTTTTAGTTATTGTGTTAGCATTTTTGTTAGGTATGTTAGTTTTGTTGCTATAATTAGTTGTTTTTTAGTTTTGTTAGCATTTTTGTTAGGTATGAATATCGTGAATATGAATGTGATAAATGCGAATTTGATCGGATGTGATGAATGTGAGTTGAATATGCAGGTTTTAGTATCCTCCCCGTGCAGGGGAGGTGCTGTCAAAATTTATACTTAGTTATTTAGTAGTTAGTGGGTAGTATTAGGTGGTTAGTATTTAGTCGGTTGTGGTTATACTTATAGTTATCTATCTAGTTATTAGTGGGTTGTGGTTAAGCAATAACCATCCATAGTGGACATTGAATATTTAATTCGTGTTTCAAATACTTGTGTTAACATACTTGTGATTCTTTTTTACAGAGAAGATACTTGTCTTCCTAGCCGCTGCGGGTCTGCCTGCACCGCGTCGCGTCGCCACTGCACCGACCCGCCACAGCCCCACTAGCCTGACTCCACCGCCACCCTAGGTATAACCTCTATTTTTGCATCATGGTCGTAGATCACGTAACCCAGTTAGGCGTCTCCCGTTCGAAAGAGATACGGTGTAGATATGCAGATATTTGCATATCTACAAATGTATCAGTTTCGAATTGTCCACGTTTTTTGGACAGCCCGCGGTTGTGTAGATGGTGTTAGTTTCATGCTCTACTCCGGTCCGAGATAGAGTTTCGGCGTCACCTCCCTGTTGTTCTCCGGACAGTACACTCTCCATGCCAGGACATGTATCCGGAGAACAGCGGGGAGGTGCTGCCAAAATTCTATCTCGGATCAGAGCACGGCCGGCCCTGAGGGAGTGCGGCGGGTGCGGCCGCACCGGGCCCCCAAAAACAAAGGGCCCCTCTGGCCACGGGACGTTAGCACTTTTTCACTAAGTATATGTACCCTAGACATAAATACTCTGCACTATCGATCAGTTCCGTTTAGATTGTTAGACTAATGTCTCAATTACTTATCTAATATTCACTTCGTTCTAAAATAGTATTTGTTTTAACTCTTGATTTTTATGTCTATATTCAACTAGATGATGAGGAATCAACTAGAGAAGCAAAATAAATTCTATTTTGATATAGAGAGAGTATTATTTACTATACACATGATGATTGCATAGACGGAGAGAAGATTTTTAAACTTGAAATATTTTTTGAACTATTTAAGGTCAACAATGATTTAAGAGAGGAATGGTTTGGCGATTATATGTATCTAAAAGAAGTTGTTGGATGAGATTGATCTTAATGGTATAAGCGATGATTTGTATCACAAAATGTTAGAAGATATTTTTAATGACATTGGATAACAAGTATGTGTTTTTGCTATATTTTATATTTGTCATCTTATAAACTTTGAAATAATGCATTATAATTTATATACGTTGAATATTATATATATTGTGTGTGGATGGGGCCTTCATTTCAAATTTCGCACCGGACCCCTAAAAGTCAGGAACGACCCTGGATCAGAGTAGAGCATGGAAACTAACTCCATCTACGCAGCCGCGGGTGGGATTAGGACCTATCCTCACCTATTAGAAGGTAGGAACGTAGTGTACATGCATTACATGTCTATATTAAACTATACTCGGTTATATATGTTAGAGGATGGAGGACCGTGAGTGGATGTACACGGGCCACGTAGGACGTAATGATGTCACCCCTAAATGGATTAGGAAGACCGATGCTTTCATGGAACGGGCATATAGCGAAGCTGCTAAAGGAGCTAGTCTAGTCCCTTGTCCGTGCAGCAAATGTGCCAACAGGAAAAGGAAAACAAAGAAGGCCATGGTAGAACATATTTGGAAGAATGGATTTACGCCGGACTATACTCGGTGGATCTTCCATGTTGAAGCGCATCGCACGAGAGAGGAGGTGGTGAGACAACGCGTCGAGGATTACGATGCTGATGCCGGGGTAGCGGACATGTTGAACGACTATCACGAGGCACAATTCGCTGAAGGACGTATGGAGGACGAGCCAGAGGCGACCGCAAAGGCATTCTACGACATGTTTGACGCGGCACAGAAACCCCTTCACGGCAAGACAAAGGTTTCTCAACTGAATGCCATTGGGCGTATAAGGACGGAGGACGAGGAGGGGGAGGGGGAGGAGGAGCACCCGTAGGACGGAGGAGGAGGCGCAGCAGGACGACGCCGTACAGCAGCAGGTGGAGCAGCAAGCCGCTGTCGATGCGGCGCAGCAGGACGACGACGATGCGGCGCAGTAGGACGACGACGACGCCGCCGCTCAGTAGGACGTCTCGGGTTCTGGCTCCTCAAGTTCGAGGAGCATCTACCTGCGAGGTCCCGCAAGTCTCCCTCAGCGACCCATACTTCGTGACAGATGTCCGCTGATACGACCCGATGGAGAGAGGTAGGTAACTTTAGATGTTGTTGCTGCTTTTTCATATTATATGTTCAAATTAATAATAGAAACTAATACTTTATCTTAATCACTTGGAAAGGTCTTGGAAGGTTTTGGAGAGTGCAGGGGGTCACGGCCGCAACCCCAATGGCATCCTTGGCCTTCTATGCAGGGAACACTTCCCTGGACTTGTCGAGTACGCCGGAGTGACGAGCCCAGCCTACACCTTCGACCACTATGTCGTCGCCCCCGATGCAATAGATCGGGACGACAGAGAATTCAACAACAAGGCGGAGCGGGTGAAGCAAGAGTTGTGGGTAAGTCTTCCTCGCACTATATTGTTTAATAAGTCACATTTGTTGCATATTCTTGAAATAATGTATGGATACATCGTCTTTGTATGTAGGATTTCTTCAGATGCGAGGCTGGATACGAGGCCAGGGCGGATGTGGTGGCTACCACAAGCTGTAAGAAGCTCGTCGTGGACATGCACTACGAGGCGCGCATCCAGGCCATCGTCACTTACCATGTGTCACACCCGGCTTTAAGGAACAAAGCCAGGTGCATCTCATACATGCGCCAAGAAGACAACATATATAATAACAGAGTGTATAGAGATAAATGTCATAAAACATCAGAGTATTTATTACATAGCGGAAGACTTATTACAAAATAAAAGATAAAAGTAAAACGAACTAAGGATCGTCGGCGCCAATGTCAACTGAGAAACGCCACCTAGATCAGATCGAACTCCTCGCCTTGTGGCTCCTCCTGAACCACTTGTACTTGTCCTATGGGGGGGTGTGAGACAGCAAGAGTGAGCTCACACATGATCATCGCTCAACAAGTTGTGGGGAATAATGTGACATGAACTCACCAAAGGTGGGAGCTCATGGAGTGTAAGGCTTATCAAAGAGAATGGTTAAAGCTGAGCATTGCTTTTAATGTTGGTCAAACTTTTATTAGCAGTTACTAGATGTAAGTAAATACCAAACCTTAAATAAAGTAATAGAACAAATTAATAATAAACCCATGCAATGCAAATGACAAAATTGAATTTAAGTTCCATAATTTAATCATCAGAGAGTCCTGAGCTGCTCATGACCGTGAGCTCGGCTAGTATACCAGTTTTACACTCTGCAGAGGTTGTACCCTTTACCCACAAGTCATGCTACCCATCTGCCAAGGGGTCGTGAATCCCATACACCTCTACCTAGGAAGCACGACAGGGCAACACTACGAGGCCTTTACAAAGTTCCACTAGCTTCCGAAAACCCGCTACAGTTTATAGGAAGTTCCAATGCAGGGTTCCTGGCTGACCGCCATCGCAGCAAAATCAACCAGGGACCTCCCTACACTGACCACCCCCTACTGCCCTTGCCCCTTTCGGGTAAGGTAGTCTTCCACTAGCTTTCCTAATTAGTCAGCCAAGGGTGTCCCATTAAACCCTTGTGGTGGCAGTGGTTCTCAAGTTAAGCTCTATGTTCCAATTAACATTAATGAACTTGACATGAACATAAATAGAATAACAAGAATAATTGGAACATAGATATAATAAATGATTATCCCAAAACCATGTAAAGCAATAGCAAACTACCCAAGTGATTCAGGGGTAAACAAGGTAATGAGATAAACAATCTAGGGTGACCTATTGGGTCCCGTCAAAATTAGCCTATGCATGGATAAGTGATATTAGAGAACATTATTGGGTAAAAAGTGGTCAAGGGCACAACTTGCCTTCAATGAGCTCCTGCTCAGCTACTTCAACCTGCTGCTCACCAGGATCCTCGATCACGGGCTCTTCTACTCGCCACAATACAAACAAGCACAGTGCATATAGAGAAATTAACATTACACCAAACATATAAACAAAATACACAGTAATAATCTTCATGTTAAAATAAAATTCTAGGAACAGGAATCATAATTTTTGGAGTTATAAATTTTAAGTTATGGATTTTCAAAGGTTTTATGTGTTTAAAATGGGATTAAGTGTGGGATTAATTTTCTTACTGTTGTCATGATAAAGCAGAGACATTAAGTGATAGAGAATTAAATTACAAAAATTTAGAGAGTGGAATGGAGTATTTTGGAGTTCATATGCATTTTCTATGAATTATTGAAGTTCTAGCAATTATTTTCCTATTAAAAATCTATTTAATAATCATTTTCCCTGATTTTATTATATTCTGGACTGGGCCTCATTTCCTTGAAAGCACAGGGGGCTCGGGGTAAGTCGTCCTAGACACAGAGAACAGTGTTGTGGATGGCGAGTTTATTCTAGAAAAAGACAGGGGCTCTTACGTAAAAGTGTCCCAGCGAAGGGGTATTCATCGCCGAGAACTGCACGATCTCAAATGAACGGCCCGGATCAAACCAGCGCGAAGGGGTACCACGAAACTAATCCTAGCCGTATGAATCCCGATCGACGGTATCCAGCACGTTTACATGAAGGGGTACACTAGATCAAATCGGAGTCGTTCGTGTCCTGATTAACGGCCACCGATTCGTCCCTTCCCTCCGACAAGACCAAGCACGGCGGCGGTCGACTCCACGGCCACGCTCCCCACCGGAGGTGGTCACCGGCGATTCCCAGCCCCAAATCTATCTCCTGACTAGTGCTGCATGTGTGGACAATCCATGTGAATTAAGTGGGGTGCTTCATACCACGAATCGACGCTGGGTCGGCAACGGCCACGGTGAGACACGAGCTCGGCGGGGAACTCCACTCCGGCGAGGGATTCCGGGTCACCCAGTGGTTCGATTCCTCCGCGACGGTAGTAGACAGCTCCCTGGAGACGCGGCGAAGCTCCTCACACAGGCGTACTATACCCAGCGCGGCAACAAGCAGATTAGGTCTCGGCGGCGGCACTCTCTCTCTCACTCTCGCTCGATTTGCTTTTCTCCGAGCGGCGTCAACTTGGTTCAACCGCGAGGGATGACACGGGGAGGAGGAGGTCGCGAGGCCCGTCAAGTAGCCACAATGGAGTCCGCGGGCAGCTTTGACGGGGCTCACCCGGAGATCCAGCGGGATTCTGTTGACATCGCCCCCGCGAAGGTCGGCATGGTGGCTGAAGACGGGCCCGACATCTTGGCCCCACGCGTAAGACACACAGGTGCCACCCCTGCGCAAAGCGAGTGCATGACCCGTGGGCCCCAGTCGCCAGCGGCACGCGCGCGCGATCAGGGTGCTTGGGCCGCGCGGTAGGAGACGAAGTGGGCCGAATTGGTAGCCGCCGGCCCAGGTAAGGTTTTATTCTTTTCTCCTTTTTATTTTCTGTTTTCTTTTCTTTCCTAAGTTTATGTTTTTCAAATTTTGAATTCAAGTGCTGTTGTGAAGTTTATTCCTTAACCAAAAATATAAGTTTATAATATAGTATGCTCAAGTACAATTATTTGATTAATCATACTTTATTTATATTTATCTAG
The DNA here is from genome assembly GCF_902167145.1 of Zea mays. Classification (NCBI taxonomy): domain Eukaryota; kingdom Viridiplantae; phylum Streptophyta; class Magnoliopsida; order Poales; family Poaceae; genus Zea; species Zea mays. Next base: position 261,322,574 of record NC_050096.1, on the reverse strand, counting down.
TACTTTTCTCCTCTTTTCTCAAATTCTAAAATTCCTTTTAGCTCTTAAATTCCACTTTGGGCTTTAATATATTTCTTGTCACATTATTTTTATGTTGTCACAAAATGCACACCAAATAAAACCTCAGCATGATGCACAATTTAATGGTATATCCTTTTATTAATTATTTATTTTTTTTGAATATGGTGTTCACAAGTGATGATACATAAAGATCAAACTCACATAAAGAGAAATTGTTTCTCTATTGGTATTATTCTTAGCAAATTACAAAGTGGGTGTTACAAATCCTACCCCCCTTAAAAATAATCTCGTCATCGAGATTTAAGAAGAACGAGGGAAAAGGTGGGGAAAATCTATGCGAAGCTCTTCTTCTCTTTCCCAAGTTGCTTCATCTTCACCGTGGTGACTCCATTGGACTTTGCACATCTTTATCACCTTATTTCTTGTAACTCGAGTCAATGTATCCAAAATCTTGATCGGGTACTCCGTGTAAGTTAAATCACCTTGAACACTGAGCTCTTCCATGGGTAACTGTTCCTCGGGAACACGAAGACACTTCTTTAGTTGAGATACGTGGAACACGTTATGCACATCCGATAGGCTATCCGGTAACTCAAGTTGGTATGCCATCTCCCCAACTCGCCTAAAGATCAAGAATGGTCCAATGTAGCGAGGGGACAATTTGCCCTTAACTTTAAATCTCCTCATTCCACGAAGTGGTGACACCTTGAGGTACACATGATCACCTTCCTCAAATTCCAGTGGTCTCCTTCTATTATCAGCGTAGCTCTTTTGTCTGGTTTGAGCTACTCTCAAATTCTCTCGAATTATACGAACTTGTTCTTCTGCTTCTTGAATCAATTCAGGCCCAAAGAATTGTCTTTCTCCAGTTTGATCCCAATACAAAGGAGTCCTGCACTTTCTCCCATATAAAGCTTCAAAAGGTGACATCTTCAGACTGGCTTGATAACTATTATCATATGAGAACTCAGCATACGGTAGACTTTTATCCCAACTCCCTCCGTGCTGAAGGGCACAAGCTCTCAACATATCTTCCAAAACTTGATTAGTCCTTTCCGTCTGTCCATCAGTCTGAGGGTGATAAGCTGTTGAAAGCATCTAGGCCCCTGGTTGGTTTTAGTGATTAATGACAACGTAATATTATATGTGACTAACGTGTGTTTTGCAGAGACAAATGGTAAGTTAGGTCGCATGACAGGTAGAAGTACTACAACGGTGAAAACAATCCCGGAAATAAGAACTCGAAGCGACGGCTAAAACGACGGAACAAAAGGTGAAGGTCTACGGAGTCCGAGTGTCAAGGAGATGTGGACACTCGCGATTTAGTTAGGTCTTTTATTCTCTTTTAGTCGTACTATAAAGAGGGGTTGTCGATGAGTAGTTTGACCAAGAGAGTTCTAGTGTAGTGTTGGTGCATAATCACACTCATACACAGTGCTAGGTGTCACTCTAGAACTCACACACAAGTTAGAGCGAAAACCGATTTGAAAATCAGCTGAAAAACAAGAGATAGGGTTTCTGGCTTAGGGGCACCGGACTGTCCGGTGTGCACCGGACTGTCCGGTGCACCCTCTGCCAGGTGGGGCCAGGCTGGTCCACGGCAGTGTTTTTCCTTCGCAGAAACCCGAGAGCGCAGCGTTCAGAGTTGAATTTTAGTGGCACACCGGACACCGCACCGGACTGTCCGGTGCGCCATGAGTCCAACGGCTCTCTGTCAGAACTAGCCGTTGGAAACGACCGTTGGCGCACCGGTGGCGCACCGTTGGCGCACCGGTGGCGCACCGGACTGTCCGGTGCGCCATCGCGCAGTAAATTGCCTGTAACGGCTAGTTGGTGGGTGAGGGCTATTTATACCCCCTCCACCCACCATATTCAATGTCTTGCACTCCACATTTATTCCAGCACTTTGGTAGAGCATTGCAAGCACCAAAAGCCTAGTGAGGAGATTAGAGAATCATAATCCGCGCTTGTTCCTCATTAGCGCTAGTGAGAGCCACCTAGAGCACACACCACTTGCATTAGGCTTCTCTTGGTCAAGCGAAAGTCTACGGCTTGTTACTCTTGGTGATCGGCATCACCTAGACGGCTTGGTGGCGTTGGGAGCTCGGTGATCACCGTGAAGATCTTGTTGGTGACCCGACTCAAGTTTGTAAGCGGTCTCGAGGGATCCACCGCGCCGGATTGGCAAAGGATCATCTCGTAGTAAGCACTTGGTTCTTGCGAGGACCAAGGGGGAGCGATACCCTTGCGCGGGTGCTCCAACGAGGACTAGTGGAGAGTGCCGACTCTTCGATACCTCGGGAAAAATTGGAGGAGTCTTCTAAACTTTGCTTTACATTCCGCACTTAATTCAAGCACTTTACATTGTGTATTTGTTTAGCAAGTATTTGAAGTATTATCTTAGCTTTGTTACATTTCTAGTATTATATTCTTAGTGCTAGTTGTTGGGGTGAAGTTGGGCTCTTGTTTAGCTCTTGCTTAGGTTTTAATTAGTGTTGATTTTTAGAAAAGCCCAATTCACCCCCCCTCTTGGGCATCGTGATCCTTTCAGCTGTACTAAAATTCAACGTCGTACTCATATTCTCATGAAAGCTTCTCCAAAATCTTGAGGTAAACTGCGAACCTCGATCAGACACGATCTTCTTTGGTACTCCATGCAAACACACAATCCGAGCCATATATAACTCTGCTAGCTGAGAACCTTTATATGTAGTCTTCACAGGAATGAAGTGAGCCACTTTAGTCAATCTATCCACAATCACCCATATAGCATCATATCCTTTCTGGGTGCGAGGCAATCCAGTGATGAAATCCATACCAATCTCTTCCCACTTCCACTCGGGTATCTTCAGTGGGTGCAATAGTCCAGCTGGCCTCTGGTGTTCAGCCTTAACTCTTTGACATACATCGCACATAGCCACATGTGCAGCTACATCTCTTTTCAATCCATACCACCAATATTTTTGCTTTAAATCCTGATACATCTTGGTACTACCAGGATGAATAGAATAATCCGAGTCATGGGCCTCCTTCAATATAGTCTCTCGAAGGCTTTCAATATCAGGAACACACATCCTGTTCTTGAACCATACAGTGCCTTGCTCATCTTCCGTAAATTCCGGAACTCGACCTTCAGTAATCAGATCCTTAATCTCTTTTATTTTAGCATCACCAATTTGTCCTTTGCGGATCTCTTGCTCCAAAGTAGGTTCCACATCAATAGTAACTCCTTCAGTATGAGCAACTATCCCCAGGTTAAGTCTCCTGAAATCCTCAACAATCTCATCAGGTAGCTAGGCAACAATAGCTGAATGAACATGCTCCTTGCGACTCAAGGCATCTGCAACCAAATTTGCCTTGCCCGGGTGATAGTGAATCTCCAAATCATAATCCTTAATAAGCTCCAACCAACGGCGTTGCCTAAGGTTGAGATCCTTCTGAGTGAATATATACTTCAGACTCTTATGATCCGTATATACTTGGCACTTGGTCCCTATGATATAATGTCTCCAAATCTTAAGCGCATGCACAACGGCTGCCAATTCCAAGTCATGAGTGGGGTAGTTCAATTCATGCTTCCGTAACTGACGAGAAGCATAGGCAATCACATGTCCTTCTTGCATGAGCACGCATCCTAAGCCTTGACCACATGCATCACAATAAATATCAAATCCTTTCTGTAGGTCTGGCATAACCAATACTGGTGGCGACATCAACCTCTTCTTCAATTGATCAAAGCTGTCTTGACACTTCTCATCCCACTTAAATTCTCTTCCTTTCTCCAAAAGTGAAGTCATAGGTTTAGCAATCTTAGAAAATCCTTCAATAAATCTCTGATAGTATCCTGCTAATCCCAAGAAACTCCGAATCTCAGTAACTGTAGTGGGTACTCTCCACTCCATTATCTCCTTAACTTTAGCAGGATCTACTGAAATTCCTCCATTAGAAATAATATGACCAAGATATGGCACCTCGCCATTCCAAAACTCGCACTTGCTGAATTTGGCATATAGCTGGTTATCTCGTAGCTTCTGTAGCACCAATCTCATATGTTCCTCATGATCGCTATCACTCTTAGAATAGATAAGAATATCGTTGATGAACACCACGACGAATCTGTCCAAATACTCCATAAACACCTTATTCATCAAGTTCATAAAATAAGCTGGTGCATTGGTTAATCCAAACGACATCACGGTGAACTCATATAATCCATATCGAGTCGAGAATGCCGTCTTGGGAATATCCGATGGCCTAATCCTCATTTGATGGTATCTCGATCGGAGATCAATCTTCGAGAATACTCTTGCACCTCTTATCCGATTAAATAAATCTTCAATGCGGGGTAATGGATACTTGTTCTTCACAGTAACATCATTGAGAGATCTATAATCCACACACATCCGTTGCGATCCATCCTTCTTCTGTACAAACAGAACCGGTGCTCCCCAAGGTGAGGAACTCGGACGAATGTACCCAACCTCTTGTAATTCCGATAATTGCTTCTTAGGTTCCTTTAGTTCTTCTACGGGCATCCTGTATGGCCGTTTGAAAGTAGGGACAGCCCAGGTAAGGGATCAATGACAACTCAACTTCCCTATATGGTGGCATCCCTGGTAACTCTTCTAGGAAGACATCCGAAAAATCTCTAACCACGCGGATGTTGACACCAATAAACTTCCCATCTACTAAGAATGCCGCTAGTCTGGTGGCGGTAGTTACTGCAATTCCATCTTTAAATCTTTCTCCTTTGGAACTGGTGAGTTCTATGGTTTCTTTAGCACAGTGTATAAACTGCCTTTACCTTTCTTAACCATGACATACCAAGGATCACGTCTATAGTGTTCGCTTCTAACACTATAGGGGTAGCCCATCTGGGTTAGAAATACAGGGTAAGAAAGGAAGAATTGTAGACAAGGTGAGTAATTACGAGAAATGTTACTGCGGGGATTTATTAGCTAAGCGGACTAATGTTTTACCTACCATAGCTAATTCATTACCTTATGGTGGTACATGCTAAGATGTCCATCTATAATAATTCAATCAATCAAAGAAGCAAATCAAGCATTTAACATCAGAACAATCAAACAACATTTAAATAGAGAAAATAGTTTTAAATTTTTGTCTTAGGTTCCCTATCTCTTAAAAAGATCATAATGGTAGGATTCCAAGGTGTGAAATCCATCTTGTCTTAGAGTAGAAAAGATAAGATTAATCAGAGTAGAATAGCAAAAGGTGAGACAAGATCAAGATGAGATGAGTATAGAATGAAACAGAGTAAGGTAAGTAGGAAAGGGTTTGTCCATTTCTAACTAGGTTTCGTCCTACAGTCAACATTTCCTCTGATACCACTTCTGTCACACCCGGCTTTAAGGAACAAAGCCAGGTGCATCTCATACATGCGCCAAGAAGACAACATATATAATAACAGAGTGTATAGAGATAAATGTCATAAAACATCAGAGTATTTATTACATAGCGGAAGACTTATTACAAAATAAAAGATAAAAGTAAAACGAACTAAGGATCGTCGGCGCCAATGTCAACTGAGAAACGCCACCTAGATCAGATCGAACTCCTCGCCTTGTGGCTCCTCCTGAACCACTTGTACTTGTCCTGTGGGGGGTGTGAGACAGCAAGAGTGAGCTCACACATGATCATCGCTCAACAAGTTGTGGGGAATAATGTGACATGAACTCACCAAAGGTGGGAGCTCATGGAGTGTAAGGCTTATCAAAGAGAATGGTTAAAGCTGAGCATTGCTTTTAATGTTGGTCAAACTTTTATTAGCAGTTACTAGATGTAAGTAAATACCAAACCTTAAATAAAGTAATAGAACAAATTAATAATAAACCCATGCAATGCAAATGACAAAATTGAATTTAAGTTCCATAATTTAATCATCAGAGAGTCCTGAGCTGCTCATGACCGTGAGCTTGGCTAGTATACCATTTTTACACTCTGCAGAGGTTGTACCCTTTACCCACAAGTCATGCTACCCATCTGCCAAGGGGTCGCGAATCCCATACACCTCTACCTAGGAAGCGCGGCAGGGCAACACTACGAGGCCTTTACAAAGTTCCACTAGCTTCCGAAAACCCGCTACAGTTTATAGGAAGTTCCAATGCAGGGTTCCTGGCTGACCGCCATCGCAGCAAAATCAACCAGGGACCTCCCTACACTGACCACCCCCTACTGCCCTTGCCCCTTTCGGGTAAGGTAGTCTTCCACTAGCTTTCCTAATTAGTCAGCCAAGGGTGTCCCATTAAACCCTTGTGGTGGCACGTGGTTCTCAAGTTAAGCTCTATGTTCCAATTAACATTAATGAACTTGACATGAACATAAATAGAATAACAAGAATAATTGGAACATAGATATAATAAATGATTATCCCAAAACCATGTAAAGCAATAGCAAACTACCCAAGTGATTCAGGGGTAAACAAGGTAATGAGATAAACAATCTAGGGTGACCTATTGGGTCCCGTCAAAATTAACCTATGCATGGATAAGTGATATTAGAGAACATTATTGGGTAAAAAGTGGTCAAGGGCACAACTTGCCTTCAATGAGCTCCTGCTCAGCTACTTCAACCTGCTGCTCACCAGGATCCTCGGTCACGGGCTCTTCTACTCGCCACAATACAAACAAGCACAGTGCATATAGAGAAATTAACATTACACCAAACATATAAACAAAATACACAGTAATAATCTTCATGTTAAAATAAAATTCTAGGAACAGGAATCATAATTTTTGGAGTTATAAATTTTAAGTTATGGATTTTCAAAGGTTTTATGTGTTTAAAATGGGATTAAGTGTGGGATTAATTTTCTTACTGTTGTCATGATAAAGCAGATACATTAAGTGATAGAGAATTAAATTACAAAAATTTAGAGAGTGGAATGGAGTATTTTGGAGTTCATATGCATTTTCTATGAATTATTGAAGTTCTAGCAATTATTTTCCTATTAAAAATCTATTTAATAATCATTTTCCCTGATTTTATTATATTCTGAACTGGGCCTCATTTCCTTGAAAGCACAGGGGGCTCGGGGTAAGTCGTCCTAGACACAGAGAACAGTGTTGTGGATGGCGGGTTTATTCTAGAAAAAGACAGGGGCTCTTACGTAAAAGTGTCCCAGCGAAGGGGTATTCATCGCCGAGAACTGCACGATCTCAAATGAACGGCCCGGATCAAACCAGCGCGAAGGGGTACCACGAAACTAATCCTAGCCGTATGAATCCCGATCGACGGTATCCAGCACGTTTACATGAAGGGGTACACTAGATCAAATCGGAGTCGTTCGTGTCCTGATTAACGGCCACCGATTCGTCCCTTCCCTCCGACAAGACCAAGCACGGCGGCGGTCGACTCCACGGCCGCGCTCCCCACCGGAGGTGGTCACCGGCGATTCCCAGCCCCAAATCTATCTCCTGACTAGTGCTGCATGTGTGGACAATCCATGTGAATTAAGTGGGGTGCTTCATACCACGAATCGACGCTGGGTCGGCAACGGCCACGGTGAGACACGAGCTCGGCGGAGAACTCCACTCCGGCGAGGGATTCCGGGTCACCCAGTGGTTCGATTCCTCCACGACGGTAGTAGACAGCTCCCTGGAGACGCGGCGAAGCTCCTCACACAGGCGTACTATACCCAGCGCGGCAACAAGCAGATTAGGTCTCGGCGGCGGCACTCTCTCTCTCTCTCTCGCTCGATTTGCTTTTCTCCGAGCGGCGTCAACTTGGTTCAACCGCGAGGGATGACACGGGGAGGAGGAGGTCGCGAGGCCCGTCAAGTAGCCACAATGGAGTCCGCGGGCAGCTTTGACGGGGCTCACCCGGAGATCCAGCGGGATTCTGTTGACATCGCCCCCGCGAAGGTCGGCATGGTGGCTGAAGACGGGCCCGACATCTTGGCCCCACGCGTAAGACACACAGGTGCCACCCCTGCGCAAAGCGAGTGCATGACCCGTGGGCCCCAGTCGCCAGCGGCACGCGCGCGCGATCAGGGTGCTTGGGCCGCGCGGTAGGAGGAGACGAAGTGGGCCGAATTGGTAGCCGCCGGCCCAGGTAAGGTTTTATTCTTTTCTCCTTTTTATTTTCTGTTTTCTTTTCTTTCCTAAGTTTATGTTTTTCAAATTTTGAATTCAAGTGCTGTTGTGAAGTTTATTCCTTAACCAAAAATATAAGTTTATAATATAGTATGCTCAAGTACAATTATTTGATTAATCATATTTTATTTATATTTATCTAGTACTTTTCTCCTCTTTTCTCAAATTCTAAAATTCCTTTTAGCTCTTAAATTCCACTTTGGGCTTTAATATATTTCTTGTCACATTATTTTTATGTTGTCACAAAATGCACACCAAATAAAACCTCAGCATGATGCACAATTTAATGGTATATCCTTTTATTAATTATTTATTTTTTTTTTGAATATGGTGTTCACAAGTGATGATACATAAAGATCAAACTCACATAAAGAGAAATTGTTTCTCTATTGGTATTATTCTTAGCAAATTACAAAGTGGGTGTTACACCATGGCTCCGTCCTTGGGGAGAAGGTGAGCAAGAAGGACGCCCGAACCATGTCGTTGACTCCGGACCAGTACTTGCAGGTAAATACAAAACTTTATTATTGGTACTAAATATGCTTAATTTTATCTTCTGATATGTCGTGTACTTGTATTTTTTAGATGATTCCTCATTGGTGTGCCGCGCATCCTGAGTGCTGGGAGCAGATGGTGCAGAGGTGGTGCTCGGCTGAGTGGGACGAGGCGCACAACGCTAGCCGGGAACGGCGTTTGATGATGCAAGGTCCCTCCCACCATCAAGGCAGCCGCAGCCTGAGCAAATACGCGGAAGCATGGGTACGCGCTCTTTTTTATTTAGGTATATAACTTTCGATTAGACATGATTTCTAACCATCTCGTTGGTTATCTCGCAGTCGGCGGCACATGGTGGCGCGCCTTGATCCACGTTCTCGGCATATGCTATGGCCCACAAGGGGAAGGCGACGTCCGACGTCACCTACAACCCGAATGACGAGCCCGAGGCGTACACCAACCCTGTCGTCCACAGCCGCCTCAGTGAGTACACCGCCATGGCCAAGGAGGTCCACGGGCCAGATTACGATCCGAGGACCAAGGACATCGACGGAGATGTCCTCATGAGGGTCGGAGGAGGCAAGAGGCATGGGCGGTACTGGATTGCCGACGGGGCAATCGACTCATCCTCCACTCCACTCTATCTCAGGTGCGAGCTAGGAGCACGAGCGCGAGCCCAGCCATACGACCTCGGCAGGACAGCTCACAGCATCGTATCCAGCAACTCCAGGTTATTCCTTATCTATTCATCGTTCATTGATTATTATATATCTTCTCTTTGCATTATCGTAACATTAGGGCGAAATATTACAGACTCAGCTAGATGATGAGAGGAGGCAACGTGAGGAGCTGGAGAAGAGGATGGCGGAGATGTTCACGTACATGCAGAGCCTTCGCGCCGCACAGGGTCATGCTCCACCACCTCCATTGTTCCCTGCAGCTGACCCTGCTGAGTTCATGAAAGTCGCCTAGAGGGGGGGGTGAATAGGGCGAAACTGAAATTTACAAATATAAACACAACTTCAAGCCGGGTTAGCGTTAGTAATAAAGAAATGAGTCCGTGAGAGAGGGCGCAAAACAAATCCCAAGCCAATAAGCAAGTGAGACACGGAGATTTGTTTTACCGAGGTTCGGTTCTTGCAAACCTACTCCCCGTTGAGGAGGCCACAAAGGCCGGGTCTCTTTCAACCCTTCCCTCTCTCAAACGATCCCTCGGACCGAGTGAGCTTTCTCTTCTTAATCACTTGGAACACAAAGTTCCCACAAGGACCACCACAAGTTTGGTGTCTCTTGCCTCAATTACAAGTGAATTTGATCGCAATGAAAGAATCAAGAAGGCACGATTGAAAAAGCCAAGCGACAAGAGCGACAAACAATACACGGATCACTTTCTCTCTCAAGCCACTAATCACTAATGATCTCTTTTCTCAATTGTGAAACTTGGAGAGATGGAGGCTTTGAATGTGTCTTGGAATGGATTGCTAGCTCTTGTATTGAATGTTGAAGGTTGGAATGCTTGGATGGAGTGAATGGAGGTGGTTGGGGTTGTATTTATAGCCACCAACCACTTCCTAGCCGTTGGGCCATTCTGCTGAGCGCGGACGGTCCGCCCTCCTGGTGCGGACGGTCCGCCCCTGTAGATCAACGGCTGAAAATGCAACGGTCAGCAGTAACGGCTATATCAACGGCTATATTGCATTTAATGCGTCGTCAGATGTCAGACAGAGCCAGTCGCGGACGGTCCGCCCGCCTGGTCCGGACGGTCCGCGAGGCCGCTATAATTCATTTCTCCGAACCCGTTACCTTCGGGTTTTTTCGGTTTCTCACCTACCGGACGGTCCGCGCCAGAGGCCGGACGGTCCGCGCAAGGGCTCGGACGGTCTTTGCTTTTCCTCCGGACAGTCCATAGCACAGACTTGGATTTTTGCATTGGTTCTGGCCGAGTGACATCCTCGTGTCGCGGACGGTCCGCCGCAAGGGCCCGGACGGTCCGCGCTTGGCCTGTTTTTCCAAAAAGCTTTTCCTGTCCGGAATAATCTACGGTATTCCGGACAGTCGATTTAGTATAGTTATAGATGAACCTTTGGCACCTGTGTAACATATAATCTAGAGCAAACTAGTTAGTCCAATTGTTTGTGTTGGGCGATTCAACCACCAAAATTAATTAGGGACTAGGTGTAAGCCTAATTCCCTTTCAATCTCCCCCTTTTTGGTGATTGATGCCAACACAAACCAAAGCAAATATGGAAGTGCATAATTGAACTAGTTTGCATAATGTACGTGCAAAGGTTGCTTGGAATTGAGCCAATATAAATACTTACAAGATATGCATGGATTGTTTCTTACTTATAACATTTTGGACCACGCTTGCACCACATGTTTTGTTTTTGCAAACTCTTTTGTAAATACTTTTCAAAGTTCTTTTGCAAATAGTCAAAGGCAAATGAATAAGATTTTGAGAAGCATTTTCAAGATTTGAAATTTTCTCCCCCTGTTTCAAATGCTTTTCCTTTAACTAAACAAAATTCCCCCTAAATGAGATCCTCCTCTTAGTGTTCAAGAGGGTTTTGATATATCATTTTGAAATACTCTCCCCCTTTTGAACACAATAGGATACCAATTGAAAATTCAACACTTAAGATTTTGAAATTGGTGGTGGTGTGGTCCTTTTGCTTTGGGCTCTTACTCTCTCCCCCTTTGGCATGAATCGCCAAAAACGGAGTCATTAGAGCCCTTGTGGTGCTATCTTCCTCTTTGGTCATAAATAAATGAGTTAAGATTATACCAAAGAAGAAGTCCTTTTGCTTGGTGCTCATGTTTTCTCCCCCTTAGAACGGAGAGTTGCTTGGAGCGACGGCGAAGGATGAGTTACGTAGTGGAAGCCTTTGTCTTTGCCGAAGACTCCAATTCCCTTTCAATACACCTATGACTTGGTTTGAAATAGACTTGAAAACACATTAGTCATAGCATAGGAAAGAGATATGATCAAAGGTATACAAATGAGCTATGAGTGCAAGTTAACAAAAGAAATTCCTAGAATCAAGAATATTTAGCTCATGCCTAAGTTTGTTAAAAGATTGTTCATCAAGAGGCTTGGTAAAGATATCGGCTAATTGATCTTTAGTGTTAATGTATGAAATCTCGATATCTCCCTTTTGTTGGTGATCCCTAAGAAAATGATACCGAATGGCTATGTGTTTAGTGCGGCTATGTTCGACGGGATTGTCGGCCATTTTGATTGCACTCTCATTATCACATAGCAAAGGGACTTTGGTTAATTTGTAACCGTAGTCCCGCAGGGTTTGCCTCATCCAAAGCAATTGCGCGCAACAATGACCTGCGGCAATGTACTCGGCTTCGGCGGTGGAAAGAGCGACGGAATTTTGCTTCTTTGAAGCCCAAAACACCAAGGATCTTCCCAAGAATTGGCAAGTCCCCGATGTGCTCTTCCTATTAATCTTACACCCTGCCCAATCGGCATCGGAATAACCAATTAAATCAAATGTGGATCCCCTAGGATACCAAAGCCCAAACTTAGGAGTATAAGCCAAATATCTCAAGATTCGCTTTACGGCCGTAAGGTGAGCTTCCTTAGGGTCGGCTTGGAATCTTGCACACATGCATACGGAAAGCATAATATCCGGTCGAGATGCACAAAGATAAAGTAATGAACCTATCATCGACCGGTATACCTTTTGATCCACGGACTTACCTCCCGTGTCGAGGTCGAGATGCCCATTAGTTCCCATGGGTGTCTTGATGGGCTTGGCATCCTTCATCCCAAACTTGGTTAGAATGTCTTGAGTGTACTTCGTTTGGCTGATGAAGGTGCCCTCTTGGAGTTGCTTTACTTGAAATCCTAGAAAATACTTCAACTCCCCCATCATTGACATCTCGAATTTCTGTGTCATGATCCTACTAAACTCTTCACATGTAGACTCGTTAGTAGACCCAAATATAATATCATCAACATAAATTTGGCATACAAACAAGTCATTTTCAAGAGTTTTAGTAAAGAGTGTAGGATCGGCCTTTCCGACTTTGAATCCATTTGCAATAAGAAAATCTCTAAGGCATTCATACCATGCTCTTGGGGCTTGCTTGAGCCCATAAAGCGCCTTAGAGAGCTTATAGACATGATTAGGATACTCACTGTCTTCAAAGCCGGGAGGTTGCTCAACATAGACCTCTTCCTTGATTGGTCCATTGAGGAAGGCACTTTTTACGTCCATTTGATAAAGCTTAAAGCCATGGTAAGTAGCATAGGCCAATAAAATGCGAATTGACTCAAGCCTAGCTACGGGTGCATAGGTTTCACCGAAATCCAAACCTTCGACTTGGGAGTATCCTTTGGCCACAAGTCGAGCTTTGTTCCTTGTCACCACACCATGCTCATCTTGCTTGTTGCGGAAGACCCATTTGGTTCCTACAACATTTTGGTTAGGACGTGGAACTAAATGCCATACCTCATTTCTAGTGAAGTTGTTGAGCTCCTCTTGCATTGCCACCACCCAATCCGAATCTTGGAGTGCTTCCTCTACCCTATGTGGCTCAATAGAGGAAACAAACGAGTAATGTTCACAAAAATGTGCAACACGAGATCGAGTAGTTACCCCCTTATGAATGTCGCCGAGGATGGTGTCGACGGGGTGATCTCGTTGAATTGCTTGGTGGACTCTTGGGTGTGGCGGCCTTTGTTCCTCTTCCTCCTTGTCTTCCTCATTTGCATCTCCCCCTTGATCATTGCCATTATCTTGAGGTGGCTCATTTGCTTGATCTTCTACTTCATCAACTTGAGCTTCATCCTCATTTTGAGTTGGTGGAGATGCTTGCGTGGAGGAGGAAGGTTGATCTTGTGCATTTGGAGGCTCTTCGGATTCCTTAGGACACACATCCCCAATGGACATGTTCCTTAGTGCGATGCATGGAGCCTCTTCTTCACCTATCTCATCAAGATCAACTTGCTCTACTTGAGAGCCGTTAGTTTCATCAAACACAACGTCACATGAGACTTCAACTAGTCCAGTGGACTTGTTAAAGACCCTATATGCCCTTGTGTTTGAGTCATAACCAAGTAAAAAGCCTTCTACAGTCTTAGGAGCAAATTTAGATTTTCTACCTCTTTTAACAAGAATAAAGCATTTGCTACCAAAGACTCTAAAATATGAAATGTTGGGCTTTTTACCGGTTAGGAGTTCGTATGATGTCTTCTTGAGGATTCGGTGTAGATATAACCGGTTGATGGCGTAGCAAGCGGTGTTGACCGCCTCGGCCCAAAACCGATCCGAAGTCTTGTACTCATCCAGCATGGTCCTTGCCATGTCCAATAGAGTTCTATTCTTCCTCTCCACTACACCATTTTGTTGTGGAGTGTAGGGAGAAGAGAACTCATGCTTGATGCCCTCCTCCTCAAGAAAACCTTCGATTTGAGAGTTCTTGAACTCCGTCCCGTTGTCGCTTCTTATTTTCTTGATCCTTAAGCCGAACTCATTTTGAGCCCGTCTCAAGAATCCCTTTAAGGTCTCTTGGGTTTGAGATTTTTCCTGCAAAAAGAATACCCAAGTGAAGCGAGAATAATCATCCACAATAACTAGACAGTACTTACTCCCGCCGATGCTTATGTAAGCAATCGGGCCGAATAGATCCATGTGTAGGAGCTCTAGTGGCCTGTCAGTAGTCATTATGTTCTTATGCGGATGATGAGTGCCAACTTGCTTTCCTGCCTGGCATGCGCTACAAATCCTGTCTTTCTCAAAATGAACATTGGTTAGTCCTAAAATGTGTTCTCCCTTTAGAAGCTTGTGAAGATTCGTCATCCCAACATGGGCTAGTCGGCGGTGCCAGAGCCAACCCATGTTAGTCTTAGCAATTAAGCAAGTGTCGAGTTCAGCTCTATCAAAATCTACCAAGTATAGCTGACCCTCTAACACTCCCTTAAATGCTATCGAATCATCACTTCTTCTAAAGACAGTGACACCAACATCAGTGAATAGACAGTTGTAGCCCATTTGACATAATTGAGATACAGAAAGCAAGTTGTAATCTAAGGAATCAACAAGAAAAACATTGGAAATGGAATGGTCAGGAGATATAGCAATTTTACCAAGACCTTTGACCAAACCTTGATTTCCATCCCCGAATGTGATAGCTCGTTGGGGATCTTGGTTTTTCTCATATGAGGAGAACATCTTTTTCTCCCCAGTCATGTGGTTTGTGCACCCGCTGTCGAGTATCCAGCTTGAGCCCCCGGATGCATAAACCTACAAAACAAGTTTAGTTCTTGACTTTAGGTACCCAAATGGTTTTGGGTCCTTTGGCATTAGACACAAGAACTTTGGGTACCCAAACACAAGTCTTGGAGCCCTTGTGCTTGCCCCCAACATATTTGGCAACTATCTTGCCGGATTTGTTAGTTAAAACATAAGATGCATCAAAAGTTTTAAATGAAATGTTATGATCATTTGATGCACTAGGAGTTTTCTTTCTAGGCAACTTAGCATGGGTTGGTTGCCTAGAGCTAGATGTCTCACCCTTATACATAAAAGCATGATTAGGGCCAGAGTGAGACTTCCTAGAATGAATTTTCCTTATTTTGCTCTCGGGATAACCGGCAGGGTATAAAATGTAACCCTCGTTATCCTGAGGCATGGGAGCCTTGCCCTTAACAAAGTTGGACAATTTTTTAGGAGGGGCATTAATTTTGACATTGTCTCCCCTTTGGAAGCCAATGCCATCCTTAATGCCCGGGCGTCTCCCATTATAAAGCATGCTACGAGCAAATTTAAATTTCTCATTTTCTAAGTTGTGCTCGGCAATTTTAGCATCTAGTTTTGCTATGTGATCATTTTGTTGTTTAATTAGAGCCATATGATCATGAATAGCATTAACATCAACATCTCTACATCTTGTACAAATAGATACATGCTCAACAATAGATGTAGAGGGTTTGCAAGAATTAAGTTCAACAATCTTAGCATGAAGAATATCATTTTTATCTCTAAGATCGGAAATTGTAGTTTTGCAAACATCAAAATCTTTAGCCTTAGCAAGCAATTTTTCATTCTCAATTCTAAGGCTAGCGAGGGAAGCATTCAACTCATCAATCCTAGCAAGTAAATCAACATTATCATCTCTAGGATTTGAAGTTGAAATATTGCAAACATGTGAATCAACCTTAGCATTTAAACTAGCATTTTCATTTCTAAGGTTGTTAATCATCTCACGGCAAGTGCTTAGCTCACTAGATAACTTTTCACATTTTTCAATTTCAAGAGCATAAGCCTTTTTAACCTTAACATGTTTCTTGTTTTCTTTAATTAGACAATCTTCTTGGGAATCTAAAAGATCATCCTTTTCATGAATAGCACTAACTAATTCATTTAATTTTTCTTTTTGAGCTATGTTAAGGTTGGCAAAAAGGGAACGCAAATTATCCTCCTCATCACTAGCATTATCATCACTAGAAGATTCATATTTAGTGGAGGAGTTGGATTTAACCTTCTTCCGTTTGCCGTCCTTTGCCATGAGGCACTTGTGGCCGACGTTGGGGAAGAGAAGTCCCTTGGTGACGGCGATGTTGGCGGCGTCCTCGTCGTCGGAGGAGTCGCTTGAGCTTTCGTCGGAGTCCCACTCCCGACAAACATGGGCATCGCCGCCCTTCTTCTTGTAGTATCTCTTCTTCTCCTTTCTTCTCCCTTTCTTGTCGTCGCCCCTGTCACTATCACTTGATAATGGACATTTAGCAATAAAATGACCGGGCTTACCACACTTGTAGCAAACTTTCTTGGAACGGGATTTGTAATCCTTCCCCTTCCGTTGCTTGAGGATTTGGCGAAAGCTTTTGATGATTAAAGCCATCTCCTCATTGTCGAGCTTGGAGGCGTCAATTGGTTGTCTACTTGGTGTAGACTCCTCCTTCTTCTCCTCCGTCGCCTTAAATGCCACCGGTTGTGCCTCGGATGTGGTGGGTTCATCAAGCTCGTTGATCTTCTTGGAGCCTTTGATCATGCATTCAAAGCTCACAAAATTCCCGATAACTTCCTCGGGGGTCATTTGAGTATATCTAGGATTACCACGAATTAATTGAACTTGAGTGGGGTTAAGAAAAATGAGTGATCTAAGAATAACCTTAACCACCTCGTGGTCATCCCACTTCTTGCTCCCGAGGTTGCGCACTTGGTTCACCAAAGTCTTGAGCCGGTTGTACATGTCTTGTGGCTCTTCCCCTTGGCGAAGACGGAAGCGACCGAGCTCCCCCTCGATCGTTTCCCGCTTGGTAATCTTGGTGAGTTCATCACCTTCGTGCGCGGTCTTGAGTAGATCCCAAATTTCCTTTGCATTCTTCAACCCTTGCACCTTGTTGTATTCCTCTCTATTTAGAGAGGCCAAGAGTATGGTTGTGGCTTGGGAGTTGAAGTGCTCGATTTGGGCCACCTCGTCCTCATCATAATCCTCATCCCCTATGGATGGTACCTGTGCTCCAAACTCAACAACATTCCATATACTTTTGTGGAGTGAGGTTAGATGAAATTTCATTAAATCACTCCACCTAGCATAATCTTCACCGTCAAAGGTTGGCGGTTTGCCTAATGGAACGGAAAGTAATGGAGTATGTCTAGATGTACGAGGATAGTGTAAGGGGATCTTACTAAACTTCTTACGCTCTTGGCGTTTAGAAGTTACGGAGGGCGCATCGGAGTCGGAGGTTGGTGTTGATGAAGTGTCGGTCTCGTAGTAGACCACCTTCCTCATCCTCTTGTGCTTGTCGCCTTTCCGATGCGGCTTGTGAGAAGAAGATTTTTCCTTCTTCTCTTTGTGGTGTGAGGAAGAAGATCTTTTCTCCTTTCGTTTGGAGGAGTCCTTCTTCTTCTCCTTCCTTTTAGTGCGGGACTCTTCCGATGAAGTGCTCCCTTGGCTTGTGGTGGGCTTGTCGCCGGTCTCCATCTCCTTCTTGGCGTGATCTCCCGACATCACTTCGAGCGGTTAGGCTCTAATGAAGCACCGGGCTCTGATACCAATTGAAAGTCGCCTAGAGGGGGGGGTGAATAGGGCGAAACTGAAATTTACAAATATAAACACAACTTCAAGCCGGGTTAGCGTTAGTAATAAAGAAATGAGTCCGTGAGAGAGGGCGCAAAACAAATCCCAAGCCAATAAGCAAGTGAGACACGGAGATTTGTTTTACCGAGGTTCGGTTCTTGCAAACCTACTCCCCGTTGAGGAGGCCACAAAGGCCGGGTCTCTTTCAACCCTTCCCTCTCTCAAACGATCCCTCGGACCGAGTGAGCTTTCTCTTCTTAATCACTTGGAACACAAAGTTCCCACAAGGACCACCACAAGTTTGGTGTCTCTTGCCTCAATTACAAGTGAATTTGATCGCAATGAAAGAATCAAGAAGGCACGATTGAAAAAGCCAAGCGACAAGAGCGACAAACAATACACGGATCACTTTCTCTCTCAAGCCACTAATCACTAATGATCTCTTTTCTCAATTGTGAAACTTGGAGAGATGGAGGCTTTGAATGTGTCTTGGAATGGATTGCTAGCTCTTGTATTGAATGTTGAAGGTTGGAATGCTTGGATGGAGTGAATGGAGGTGGTTGGGGTTGTATTTATAGCCACCAACCACTTCCTAGCCGTTGGGCCATTCTGCTGAGCGCGGACGGTCCGCCCTCCTGGTGCGGACGGTCCGCCCCTGTAGATCAACGGCTGAAAATGCAACGGTCAGCAGTAACGGCTATATCAACGGCTATATTGCATTTAATGCGTCGTCAGATGTCAGACAGAGCCAGTCGCGGACGGTCCGCCCGCCTGGTCCGGACGGTCCGCGAGGCCGCTATAATTCATTTCTCCGAACCCGTTACCTTCGGGTTTTTCGGTTTCTCACCTACCGGACGGTCCGCGCCAGAGGCCGGACGGTCCGCGCAAGGGCTCGGACGGTCTTTGCTTTTCCTCCGGACAGTCCATAGCACAGACTTGGATTTTTGCATTGGTTCTGGCCGAGTGACATCCTCGTGTCGCGGACGGTCCGCCGCAAGGGCCCGGACGGTCCGCGCTTGGCCTGTTTTTCCAAAAAGCTTTTCCTGTCCGGAATAATCTACGGTATTCCGGACAGTCGATTTAGTATAGTTATAGATGAACCTTTGGCACCTGTGTAACATATAATCTAGAGCAAACTAGTTAGTCCAATTGTTTGTGTTGGGCGATTCAACCACCAAAATTAATTAGGGACTAGGTGTAAGCCTAATTCCCTTTCAGTTCACTACTCCTGTGAGTATCAAAATTTTAGTACTGCATGATATATATTCATAATGTTCTCACACATGCAATCTCTTCTATGTGCAGGGTTAATCGGCAGCGTCGAACAACCCTCACGCTTCGTCTAGCCCTTCGCTGAACCAGTCCAGATGCCCACCTCGTTGATGACCTATTTTGTGATGATCCAGACTTATATTTGTGAGTGTTGGTGATGTTAGTTATACTTGGTCTTGTGAGATACTTATTGAGACTTATGTGCTGTGAAACCTGATTTATGTGGTGATATTTGTGATATATATGGTGTTGATGATAAATGTGTTGATTCTGTGATGCGAATGATATATAATGTGATGTGAATGATATATATCTTTTGTTTGTTTGGATGGAACAGCAAAAACGAATAAAAAAGGGACTTCCTGGTCACTTTGCCGAGTGTTATGACCATGGCACTCGACAAAGAAGGAAACCTGGGAACCGGTAAAGCCTTCTTTGCCGAGTGTCTTGCAGCGCACTCGGCAAAGGGACTGGCAAAGGGGGCCACTGGAGGACTCTTTGCCGAGAGCCAGTCCATTAGACACTCGGCACAGGGACTGGCGGTGGGGCCCACTGGAGCCGTCTTTGCCGAGGGCCATGATAGTAGGCACTCGATAAAATTGGCCTCTTTGCCGAGTGCCAAAGAAGACACTCGACAAAGGATCCGTCACCGTCACTTGGCGCCGTGACGACGACTTTTCTTTGCCGAGTGCCCGACAAAAAGTACTCGGCAAAGAAGCCGTTGCCGATGTACAGTTCGCCGAGCGTTCTTTGCCGAGTGTTACACTCGGCAAAGTGTTTGCCGAGTGTTTTATATGTTTTGCCGAGTGCCTAAGGCACTCGACAAAGGAGCTGTGTCCGGTAGTGAGTGAGTCCATAATGGTTAGTTTCCAAACTCAATGTTAATGGTATGGCATGTCCGTTGACTAGCGTCAAGTAAATTTTTTATTATAGTCTCTAGGAGTTTGTCTATAAATAACTCTTGTCGGTAAGGAGTCCAGTACATATATCTGATGAGTGCACTGGCTCCCCAACCGGTCTTTCTATCTTAAGTAGCTCTTGTCCGATGAGGGGTTTGATGTATCACCAGACACAGTGCTGCAAACAACAAACTTGATGAGTGACGAGACTGCCAATCCTGAGTTTCTGACTCAAGATCATCCCATTTCCTCGAGTTATTGCTCTTATTATCTTCTCTTGTGAGAAGATGTTCAAGGATCAGGACTATGGACGCATGATATGATGCAGCAATGTCAACGTGATACACGGGGTCGTAGTGCCGTTGATGGTATGGTCCACTTTGATAGCGCACACGTACACAGGGACTGGTGCCAAAACAAAAGAAGGTACACTTGCGTAGACCATTCTGTCGTGAACGAGAACGACGCCCCTAGGTTACTGTTAGGGGTGGGCCTCACTATATTCAAAGCTATTCAACTGAATACACATTATTTTTGACAATTTTTGTAATATATACATATATAGTATATATTCATAGGAAATAGAAAATAAGTTAAATAGTAAAGAGATTATGTTACTTTGGGCTAAAATTTTCTCCAACCTACCTCCCCCAACCGGCCAAATACATTCTCGTGGCCCATTCCATCTCATATTCCCACACCTAGGCACCTAACATAGCAGTGCAGCACCACAGTCCGTGGGACAGGGCACCCGACACCACTGCAAGCCGCCATGGCAAACTGTGTTTGTGTGCTCACCGGACGCATGCGCGCCACCAGGTCATAGGCATTTGCTGCTCCTGAGATGGCCAAATGGGCGGCACGGCACGGCCCGGCCCGGGCACGGCACGGTTAGGGCACGGCACGGCCCGGCCCGTTTAATAGCCGTGCCGTGCCGGCACGGCACTAGTGCCTAAGGCCAGGCCCAAGCACGGCACTAAGCCTGCTTAGCCGTGCCGTGTCGGCCCGTTTAGCCCGTTTAGCCCATATAGCCCGTTTAGCACTATACCACAGAATTTTAGTCAGATATTCACAAACACAGTTAAAACATACTAAAATAGCTAATATTGAACTGTTTAGTGCAATGGCTGACTCATTAAAAACCTATTTAGGTAAAAACTCACCCTTGTGAGAAAACCCTAGATAAGAAAAAAGAGTACAACACACAGCTAACTAGTCGTGCTTGGATCTAATCATGCATAATCGTGCCTAACCGTGCCTAGGGGCTAATCGTGCCGTGCCCGTGCTGGCCCAGCGTGACTGATGCTCGGCCCAGGCACGGCACTACCTATCGTGCCGTGCCCAGGCACTACGGGCCGTGCCGTGCTTCGAGCCGGCCCGTTTAGCCCGGCCCGGCTGGCCATCTATGGCCCAGCACCGCGTCCTGTCCAGCAATGCCGCTCGCAGTAGCGCCCCAACAACACTGCTCCAGCCCAGCGCCCAGCAACTCCGCGTCCTGCTTAGTGCCCCAGCAACGCCGCTCGCATATTTCAAAGCACGAAGGATTGCAAAAAATAGATTACGATTTGTAAGCTTTCTTCCCATTTTATCATATCAAACAATTACTTTACTCTTTAGTATTATGGTATATTTAAAATTTTAAATTATAACAAGTTATTAAATTAATTATGACTATATTGTGTGTGTTTAATTATAGACTATACATATATAATTAGCTATATATACACTAATAGACAGGCTTTAGTCTTAAAAATATTTTATCTTAAAATTTTTTTGAATACCCACACGTCAAATCCTAGGCCCACGCTGGTTACCGTCCAAACGTACATTGTACTCCTACGACCACTTGACCTGTTGATGGCACATTCGATCGATCGTCGAGCATAACAGACACCGTAAGGAAAATGGACTACGGTCCATTTGGCTCAAAAGGTTTTGGTGCTTGATGATAAACATAACATGTGGACTAATGTGTTTGCTAGTATTTATGTTTATAGTTCATAGGATGCGAAGAGGCGAAGAGGATTGAATTAAGGCACTAAGGATGGAACACCTCAAAAGAAGACGTACAAAAAAAAGAGCTTAGAAGTTCAAGACTCAAGAACAAAAGAAGCTCAAAGAAACAGCGAAGAAATCAGTCTACGCAGAGAGGCCCAGAACAGGCGCTCTCGGGCTATAGCACAAGACTGTCCGGTGTGCACCGGACCGTTTGGGTAACGGTCGGATCCAACGGTCAACTGCTACAGACCACAACAGTCGGCTGACGTAGCACGACACCAAACACTAAACAGTGCTTGTCCGGTGTGCACCGGACTTTCCGGTGCGTCCGTCGACAGAAAGCGGTGGCTTCTGTCCAACATCTATAATTGTGTGGGGAGGCTATAAATACCCCCAACCGGCCATTTCAAGGTGTGGGAGCCCAAGCAACATACCAAGGCATAGTATAGACATTTTCAAGTGCTCATACACCCAAGTGCTTAATAGAATCATTCGGTGATTAGTGTAGGTGCTTTGCGAAGTGCTTAGGTTAGTTAGACCGCTTTAGCGCTTGCTCTAGTTGAACCCTAATTAGTTGAGTGAGTTTAGAAAAACCACACAACCCCTCGGCTCTTGTGTGAGCCGCTGTAATTGTACCGAGTGGGGCGAGAGTCTTGCGAGACCGTGACAACCGTGTTTGTGTCACGTCCACCACCGTGTACTAGAGGGAACGAGGCCCACGGCGTTTCGGCCGAAAGCTCAATAGTGGAGACGGCGGGGAGCGTCCGAGAGGAGCCGGAAGCGGAGCACCACTTGCGTGTGGAGAAGGCCCGCAGCTCTCTACGGAGTTACTCGACCATGGTGCTTGGCCCTCGTGTGGGCTACCCTTTGCGTAGGGGCACCAACGAGGATTAGTCGAAACCTTGCGTGGTTCTGGATACCTCGGCAAAAATACCAGCGTCATCCACGAGAGTTTGGATCTCTACCTTGCTCTTTAGCTTCCGCATTTGTACTAAGCATTTAAGTTTCAATCTTGTCTTTATAATTAGATTGTTTAAGATTGAAACTTAGACTTTGCGGTAGAGATAGCAACACTTAGACAAAACCTTGTTTGCACTTTCTAGTTTGATTATTTGCATAGGTTTTCTCTAGGGTTTTATTTGTAGTCTAGTTTAGAGAAAGTTTTAGAAGACCTAATTCACCCCCCCTCTTAGGCGTCATCGTTTCCTTCATACACGCAGTCGTTCAGCAGGCTGGCTAAAAGACCATACTCTACTACACTACACCCACACCAAATAAGAAATTGAAGTCTTCTAAAGAAGGAAAACATATCTTTCTTCGCTAAGTGTAGGGCATGTTTGGTTTACCTTTTTCCTGATGAGCTTTTCTAAGAATCTGAATTCCTGTAGAATATAGCTGTGAAAAGATTCTGAATATCATATATGAGGCTTACCTATGGAGGAAGATGAAAGAGTGTGGGAGATAGATATCCCGGGTCCTTATGAGCACCGAAACGCACTTTTGACTCGCCCCGAGGCCAGCTCTAGGCGACAGACACTGCTCCGACTCGCTTGAGGCCAACCTCATATGGGAGATGCAGTTCTGACTCGCCTGAGACCAACCTCGGACGGGAGATGCAGTTCTGGCTCACCCGAGACTAGCTCTGGACGGGACAAGCTGTTCCAGCTCACCCGAGGCCAACCTCGGACGGGAGACGATGTTCTGCCTCGCCCGAGGCCAGCTCTGGGCGGGAGAAGCAGTCATGACTCGCCCGAGGCCAACCTCGGGCGGGAGACTCGCCCGGGCGAGAGCGCAGAAATGCTCCATGGGTCACTTGATGGGCCTCCCGATGACTTGCCTAGAAAGGTGCGCCCTCGGGCCGCAACCAGGATGGATGAGCTCGACCCAGGGAGACAAAGATCGGACGATTGAGTTACGCGTAGAAGGAGCACCGATGTCTCACGCAGGGAGGTTGCGCATACCCGAAGTGTTAGATACTCAGAGATAACTCGGGTGAAGCTCAACCAAACTCTGGATAAGCAGGAATGCATGACGCGTTAAAAGGATAGACTCAGACAGAGTTAGATAGTCATCACGACTTGTAAAGGGATAACCCTCTTGTCATCTATATAAGGCCGAGGGGGTACGCCTACGATTATCTCGTCACATCCCACTACCACCTCATAGCTCATTAATCCTCTCATAGCAACTACGCAACCACTAGATCGACAGGAGAACTCACCCTCCACCACTCACAACTCATCTGTAACCCGTGTACACCAATGATACTCAAACACTCAGCCTCGACAGGACGTAGGGTGTTACGCATTCTAGCAGCGTGAACCTATATAAACCCTTGTGTGATCCGACGTGCATCCGCATGAACCATCGAGTCGCAATCAACGACGTCGTCCTACTCAAAAGCATCACGTGAGGAACCCTGTGGCGACTGGTCATAAACACCGACAAAGAGTTCATAAGGTTTAGGATATAGGAAACAATGTACACATCAGTGAATTCTGTGTTCACGTTGATTGAATGATTTCCACTAAAGTGATTCTCACAACTAAGAAGCAAGGCGTTTGGATGTCATAAGGCAATTCTGACAGCCATAACCTGATTTTAAGCTAAAACAAATACGTCGTAACAAGAACTTGTAAGACAATACTTACTTCGTAATTATAGGCAGTAGCGGAAGAGCCAATATGGCTTAGTGTGGCATGACATACCTTAATCTTTAAAATGCTTATATAATCTATTATAACCATAAAAAATGTGGTGCGGTGGCTGGTTTTTCTTTTTCCAGACATACCTTTTTTTTCTTTGCCTTGTGCAACTGATTATAGGTATGTTAGACCATCTCCATCAAATTATACATACTCATATTTAAACTACATTCTACAAATATTATAATTTACAGTGTAAAATAGTGCAAAATGTATTTTTTGACCATATAAGTGAACTATTGTACATTGTATTTATATGGTCACTAAAAACACCGTTTTGCATTGTTTTATATTGTAGATTGCACTATTTATAGAGTATAGTTTGAATATGAGTATGAATATAGGTAAACTGTTGGAGAGGTCTTATGCTATAGGTAAACTTTTGGTGTGCAGACGGCCTACACTTAGACCAACTCCAGCAGTCTACCTCTCCGTATCCCTAAAACGCGCGGCCAACACATTCTCTCTCCTCTCCGTATCCGTCTCCGTTTCCAGCAACACTCCTCATCCCACTCCGCATGCAGTCTATGACACCTGGGGCCCGCCAGCAGGCGCGCGCGCACGCAGAGAGCTGCGGAGAGGAGAGAGAAAGTGTGGAAATGGGGAGCGCAGGGACACGGCGTCCATTTTGCGGAGAGGGATGCGGAGCCTGCTGGAGCGCGCAATAGTGCCTCAAACCGTGCAAAATGCGGATGCGGAGTGGGATACGGAGTCTTGCTGGAGTTGGTCTTATTCGTGACGATGAGTCGATGAGACTAATATGTAAATAGCACCTCAAACCTTAGATACTAGCTGTGAAGACAGTGCTACCTGTCACTCTGTCAGTCAGACACCTCGCCCGCTTCATTTCGTTCCTCCGCGTGGTCAGAAAAAACTCAGCAAGCATTGGAGAGCAAGAGTAGGAATTAACTCAAAGGGGAGGAAGGGGAAGACGGCAATTATGCACAACGGCGTCGACGCTCGGCCGGGGCCCCTCCTCCACCTCCCCGGCGCATCACCAGCTCCCTGCTCCGGCCGCCGGGTCCCATGGCCGCGGTCGGGGTTAGGGGCCGCGCTGCGGCAGCCAAATAGCCCCCACGGCCGCCTCCGCTTCGGGCCCCTCCCGGCCGGCGAACTCTGCAAGCGGACCCACCGTGTCCGTATCTCTCACCCTTCGTATAGCCTTTTTTTTATTATTATGATCATCTACAATCTTTTTGTTTCATCTTCATAGGTTTTTGTCGGGCCCAGAGCCTCAGAATGACATATTGACATGTAGCTTGTTCGGTTATTACTATGTCACATGTATTGGATGTGATTAGAAAAAAGAATTGTAGAAATTTTGACTTATTATGGATTATAAACCCAACTAATCCCCTTCAAACCACACGGATTGAGATGAAAACAAACAGACCCTTATATGTGCCAATAATTATTTGATGAAATTTCTTAGTGCCACGGATTCTCATTAGAGATTATTTCTTTGAATTTTCTTACCGCCCCAAAAAACAAATAACTTACTATAGCAGAACTTACGGGTTCTTGTGTGGCAGGAGAAGCTACGTGTCGCTGTGCTTGTATCGAAGTCCACACTGCAGAGCGACCATGGTAAATTGCGCAATGGTTTCGAAGATGCCACATTTTATGACCTCAATCTGATCCTCAATGCTGCTGTTATCTAAGCATGTTGCCTGAAACACATCTACTCAGGTGCCTCACTTCAGAGTGAGCGTGTTGTTCCTCAAGGTGTCAAAGCTGCTGCTGGGTTTCAGATCTCTGCCGACGACCTAGCATCACTTGTTGAAAATCGTGACACCGGGAAGTTGACTCTGCTCGGCCAGCTGGATGGAATCGCAGACAAGTTGGCGACGTCGTTGGCTGATGGGATCACCACGGATGAGCTCAGCCTGAATCAAAGGCAGGGCATGTATGGAGTGAACAAGTTCACGGAGAGTGAGGCCCGCAGCTTATGGGAGTTCGTGTGGGAGGCACTGCAAGACACTACTCTTGTAATTCTTATAGCATGTGCCCTTGTATCTTTCGTTGTTGGCATCGCCACGGAAGGGTGGCCGAGTGGTGCCCATGATGGCATTGGAATCTTTACAAGTATCCTCCTGGTTGTCTCTGTTACTGCGACGAGCAATTATCAGCAGTCTTTGCAATTCAGGGATCTGGACAGAGAGAAGAGGAAAATTTCTGTTCAGGTTACTAGAGATGGATTCAGACAAAGGATACTGATAGATGATCTTCTTCCTGGTGATGTTGTCCACCTAGGTGTTGGAGATCAGGTTCCTGCAGATGGCCTCTTTGTTTCTGGGTATTCTGTATTGGTCAACGAGTCCAGCCTAACTGGTGAGAGTGAACCTGTTGTCATAAGTGAAGATAACCCTTTCCTTTTGTCAGGGACTAAAGTCCTAGATGGGTCATGCATAATGCTGGTTACAGCAGTAGGGATGCGAACACAGTGGGGTAAACTAATGGCTGCCATCACTGAAAGTGGGGATGATGAAACTCCGCTGCAGGGTAAATTAAACGGTGTTGCAAATACTATTGGAAATATCGGTCTGTTTTTTGCCCTTTTAACTTTTGTTATCCTCTCGCAAGGGTTAGTGGGCCAGAAATACTCTGATGGGCTTCTTTTAAGCTGGACTGGAGAAGATGTACTGGAGATACTGGAACATTTTGCCATTGCAGTCACAATTGTTGTTGTTGCTGTTCCTGAGGGATTGCCTTTAGCAGTGACATTGAGCCTTGCATTTGCAATGAAGAAGATGATGAGTGAGAAGGCA
Source organism: Zea mays (assembly GCF_902167145.1). Lineage (NCBI taxonomy): Eukaryota > Viridiplantae > Streptophyta > Magnoliopsida > Poales > Poaceae > Zea > Zea mays. The sequence continues at coordinate 261,295,263 of NC_050096.1, read as the reverse complement.
CTGGTGCGACAGTTATCTGCCTGTGAAACTATGGGCTCAGCCACTGTTATATGTAGTGATAAGACAGGAACACTTACAACTAATCGCATGTCTGTCACGAAGGCCTGCATATGTGGAAACACCATGGAAGTGAACAATTCATCAGTGCTTTCAAGTTTTTCTTCCAAAGTCCCAGAATTTGCTTTGCAAATTCTTATGGAATCCATTTTTAACAACACTGCTGGTGAAGTGGTGATTAACCAAGATGGGAAGTGTCAGATACTAGGGACCCCAACTGAGGCTGCTTTGTTGGACTTTGCATTGACAATAGGTGGAGACTTCAAAGAAAAACGGCAGGAAACTAAGATTGTTAAAGTCGAGCCTTTTAATTCAACAAAAAAAAGGATGGGCATCATTCTCGAGCTTCCTGGTGGAGGATACCGTGCACATTGTAAAGGTGCTTCAGAAGTAGTCTTAGCTGCCTGTGATAATTTCATAGATGCCAGAGGTACTATTGTTGCACTCGATAAAACAGCTACAAAGAAACTCAGTGATGTCATTGAAACCTTTTCTAAAGAAGCACTCAGGACACTCTGCCTTGCTTATCGGGAAATGGATGATAGTTTTTCTGTTGACGAGCAAATACCGCTACAAGGATACACATGCATTGGCATTGTTGGGATCAAAGATCCTGTTCGTCCAGGTGTCAGGCAGTCCGTGGCAACTTGTCGGTCTGCTGGCATTGCGGTTCGAATGGTTACAGGAGACAACATAAATACAGCTAAGGCAATTGCTCGTGAATGTGGTATACTTACTGAGGATGGTATTGCCATTGAAGGCGCTGAGTTCAGAGAGAAAAATCCTGAAGAACTCCTCGAGTTGATTCCAAAGATGCAGGTTTGCCATGTATCTAATAATTTACCTTTAGCTTGCAAATTTTTATCCATCTAGGAAATTCTCATGTGCCAGTTTACCTGTGTGTTGAAGGTCCTGGCCCGATCATCACCACTTGATAAGCATGCACTTGTGAAATACTTGCGTACCACGTTTAATGAGGTCGTTGCTGTGACTGGGGATGGTACAAATGATGCACCGGCACTACGTGAGGCAGATATTGGACTTGCCATGGGAATTGCAGGGACTGAGGTAATAATATTACTAAGTAAGGAGTATAGTATCCTTGAAATATCTGGAGTCTATAAATCCTTCATCTTTTAGATGTAAACTTGCAAGATTTTGCCAGCTAAGTGGACCTGAACCTTGACTTCATACTCTACTTTTCCTTCTTGAAATAGCATCTATGTACCCCACGACGGGTTTATCAGTAATATGTACTCTGCACATGTGCTCATTGGTGATGGCTGCATCTCAATAAGAATTTCCTATAGGAAAACTATTCATGGGTAGAAGTATATCTTCAAATTCTGTTATCAATGCCCTCTACTGAAATCCATAGATGCTACCACACATCTGATGTGTGTTTTATCAACATCTGATTTAGTGCAATGTTGATGCAAGTAAACAGTGGCATGTATGGCGTGTCATGTACCAGCGTTTAACTAGTTCTCCAGTCACAAAACACATTGTATAGGACAAAATTTTATGAAACCTTAAAAATTACAAACATCAGTAACTTTCAATTGTGACAGAAGGTATAATGCAATTCCTAACAAAGTAACAATTCAATATATATACACACACACCCCAACGAGAATCATGAAAGAATAACATGAAAAGTTGTTGGAGGGCAATTCACTGTTGGTTTAAGGCTGTATTGCTTCAACATGCTTGAAGGTGCTTTATCCTCTACTGGTTGTGGTTGCCATTTTTTGGGTGGGTAGCGGTAACCTCTTATGTATCCTCCATGACCTGTGTTGATCAACATTTTAGGTCTACAGTCTAGGTTCCAGAGCACAAACATTTACTCCGGGACTCTGTAAATTGCTATATGCAGGTTGCTAAGGAGAGCGCTGATGTTGTTATTCTTGATGACAATTTCTCCACCATTGTAACAGTTGCGAAATGGGGACGCTCTGTTTATGTCAACATCCAAAAGTTTGTGCAGTTCCAGCTGACTGTTAATGTTGTCGCACTTCTGGTTAACTTCTCTTCAGCGTGCTTTACAGGTATATTTTCCTCTAATCACAAATACAAGTCTATCTAGTCTTGTCCTAAGTCAAACTTTTTAAACTTTGATTATTGATTGATGTTAACGTTTTATACAGATTGATAGTATAAGATTGACATTGCTTAGATTCACTGAAAAAAATTACTTCTACAAAGATAACTTTTTCCATTTAAGATAATATTTTTATAGATATTGTCGGTCAAAGTGTCATATGGAAGGCCCTGTCAATCAATGTCTCAATGTGGTTGGAGGAAGTATTTATTCAAAAGTTACCATCTCTCCATCTCATGATGTATGTGTTCTCGTGCCAGGAGATGCTCCACTGACCGCTGTTCAACTTCTTTGGGTTAACATGATCATGGATACCCTAGGAGCGCTTGCTCTTGCAACTGAACCACCTGATGACAACTTAATGAAGAAATCACCAGTCGGAAGGACAGGGAGGTTCATCACGAACGTGATGTGGAGGAATATTGTGGGGCAGTCAATATTCCAGTTTGTGGTCATTTGGTATCTACAAACACAAGGGGAATACTTGTTTGGGCTTGAAAGCTCTGAAGCTAATACTGTTCTAAATACAATCATATTCAACACTTTCGTATTCTGCCAGGTAAATCAACCATCACTAAATCCTCACCTTTGTTAATTTTCTACCTAGTCTATTCAGAGTACCTGAGATAAGAGAAACTCGGCAGAAATGAGGAGGCCATTCGTTGGTTTAGCATTATAGAGTACAGAACAAGAAACAGAACAGATAGAGCTGGAAAGAGAGGATAATGGTGTGGTTTTTTTTATTTCTGAAATGGCTCTCCGGTGCTGAATCTTTGCATGCCATGTAGGTTTTCAATGAGATAAGCTCGAGAGACATGGAGGAGATCAATGTTTTGAAGGGTTTGCCACAGAACTCCATTTTCATGAGCATCCTCGGTGGCACCATCATTTTCCAGTTCATCCTGGTCCAGTTCCTAGGAGATTTTGCCAACACCACGCCTCTCACCCATCTCCAATGGCTCGTCAGCATTCTCTTTGGCCTCCTCGGGATGCCCATTGCTGCTGCCATCAAACTGATTCCTGTGGAACCTCGCGAAGATGATGGCCGGATACCATAATCATGTACATTAAGAGCAATAGATCAGCTTCACCAGCTGCTAACTACTGTAACCTTACCTAATCCACAAGAATAGGAGCAGAGCACCAATTTGTGAAGAAACGGTTTGTTTGACTGGGACATTAATATACCCGTATTACTAAACTGTATATTGAGTCGTCCATTTAGTTTTATTTTTTCCTTACAAATAGTACCTTGTGGCTTGTATACACCAGCGTCCATTTGCTATTATGAAATGGGATGTGGTGGATTACAATAACGTGGGATTGTTACACAGTTTGTACCTGTGTCAGTTGTAAGTAGACTGCAAATTTGAATGCAACACAGTTATAACTCTAGCTTGATTGTTGATTCAAACAGTTCATTTCTGGTCTCTACTTGTCAGTGGAAATGATCTTCTATCCAATCACACATGGTCACTGCAGTGCCTTTGTTGAACAATGACACAACGTGATACTAATCAGCCCTACTATCAGCGCTTTTGCTTTCTCCAGACACCGGTGGAAACTTATCGGTTTGTTGCTTACAACTGGTATGTACATCAATCAGACATCGGTGAGAACTGATCTTATCAGCGCTTTTGCTTTCTCCAGTTGCTGCCTCGAATCGTCATCATGGACAAGCTCATCGCGGACATACCTATCAATCTCGAGGAAATTCTCACGAAGAAAGTCACGGGTAAGCTGCAGCTTTTCCAATGCTAGGGAGTTGTTCCCAAGCAACTTGTCACAAATGAAACGAGTCATGCCCAGGACAATGTCATAGTCTGATCTTCGCAGCGTCAACTGGAAAGTGGACAGAAGGACTCCACTCGCGCAATCGAGGATTCTGGGGCTTCCTTTCTTCAAGAGGATCGCCATCATTTCTGCTAGCTTTCTGGATAACAGTGAGTCCTCGCCCTCCGCAGTCAGATTGCTTTGCTCGTCCTGGCCAGGCTCTTTGGAATCAACAAGCTCATTCTTTGCCACGGCAGTGACCCACAGTGGTAAGACAGAGTCAGCAAAGTGGAATACGTTGGGTGCCATTTCATTATGTGATCCAATTAGCCACCGGCATACAAGACCCAACAAGAGCACAGGCAGCCATTGCTTCAGAGCAGAAACTATGCTGGGTGCAAATCTTGAGCCAGCAAAGGACTCGACAGCGGGCACAATATCAAGAAGATCATTTGCAAGGAAGAAGGCCTCCTCTGGAGGGCATGACTCCTCAGGGGAGCTTGATAAAACCAATTGAAGTAGCTTCGAAGCGTATGTAAAGGAGCTCCGTACAAGCAACAAAGCGTCCTTCAGATCACCCCCCTTGAAACATGAACTCTGTTCCTGATGCTTTTTTATGGATGATACTGCATATTTTATGTAGGATGATGCAAATTTGAGGCACCTTATTTTGTCATCATTGAGTGGCTTCATATTTGTGTCAATGATAAACTTCAGAATTGAAGCACCCAGCATAATCACATTAAATGTGCCTTTCGCTGCATTTGCATTAAGTACATCACCCACTTAGTTGGCAGTATCAATAACATTATACACAGGTATTTGTAATAAAGGATAGGTTAATCACATTTTTGCATGTTTTCAGAAGATAAATAGATAATACAAACATTTTAGTTTTTATTATAAGAGTAAGTTTAATAGATTTTTCACAAAAAAAATGTAAAATGTGGTGTGGCTGTACCTTCAGATGCTCCTTTCTGCTGGTCTTTTGATCGTAAAGCTTTTCCATTCTTGTTCAATTTCGATGGTGGATTGCTAACAGTTCCATTTAGAAGTTTGTCGAAACAATTGAGCAGATGATCCAGTGACTGATTTGCCGTTGACGACTGAAACAATGAAATATAATATAGTAAAAATATCCAAATAATGCAACCTTTTTAACGGGACTTTTTTTTTTGCCATCCTTACAGATGGCACCAAATCACCTGTCACTGACCAGTGAGGCCAGCTGAGTCATTGACAGGGCATTTGGTCTGCCATTCTCTCTGTAAGGATGACAAAAAAATAGATTGTCCTTTTAACAATTTAATGGCAAAGGGAAATATGATTGATCAGAAAGCTATCAACCCAAGTGCAGTTAGCAAATTTTATACCAGTTCACAATGATATTCCAACTGATGATTACTGGTTATAAAAATTTACTAGAAACCGTAAGATCCAAGTGCGGTTGAAAATTTGGAACTCACCTCAAAGCAGCTTCCAGTTTGATTGACATCTGGAAGGTCATTACATGTAGCCAAACTCAAATAGGCCAATACAGGTGCAAGGTCTAAAGAGTCCAAATATAGGCACTGCTCGATGTACACTTGAGAAATGATCTTCAGGGAGGAAAACACAATCTCTGAATAAGAGGATTGAAGAAAAGCATCTCTCAAGTCTTTAGTTTTTACTATTTCATTGACCTGCCATGCTGCCCCCGCTGCAACAGCAAGCTCTTCATTACTGATTTTTGATTTGGATGACCCCTTTCCAACAACATTGTCACGTACAGGTATTTTCTTAAGTGACTTGCCTTTCTTCCTCCTTGAAGATGCAACGGGACATGGAGGAGGTTCAACTCCATAAATCTCAGCAAAATCAGAGGCTTTAGATTGCAGAGTATTGGTCAATGCTTCAAACAGTTCATCAGACCAGCCACCCAAAACTATCAACTTATGTGCTTCCAGCACCGTTTCCTGATATTCTTCTTGCTTTGAAATCCTAGCTGCATTCACAACTATATCCATGCATTCCTCATGAAGCACAGATAGTTCATCAGGTAAAACAACTGGAACTATGCCAAGAAGGGCAGCCCGGGCACGCTCAGAAACAGCAACTTGAAGGACCAACCTTAGCTTCCCATTTGCCAAAAATTCTCGCAAAGCAGCCAAACTAGAGCGCTCATTGGATAAGCTTTTAATAAGATTGACTGAAGCAATAATTAGGCCATCAATTTGATCTGAGTTAAGTCCTGTTTGTGATAATGCGAGAGTAATTGAATATTTGACTAGCTCAACAATGGACCTTGGGGATGACCCTTCAGACAGAGCAAATTCACAAAATCTTGCTCCAGCTGTTGGTGACCTCTTGATTAGAGCAATGCAGCGAGCACATGCTTCTTTTGGGCTCAACTTTGATGGAAAATAAGAAGGAATGAGGAGCTTTGTAATTTTTTGAGCAATGCGGGGATGATCATTAGCAAGTGAAGACAATAAAGTACCCAGACCAACAACCTGCAACAACGAAGGAATATAAACAGCCTACTTGAAGATATAAAAAGAGCACTTTAATATGTTTGAAGGGAACAAATTATAAATGTTAAGGTTATTTAAGTTCATAGCATAGTTTGTAAAAGGTACCATACCTTATTGTATTGGAATGATCGAAGATCTCGAATAGCTAAAAGAAGATCAACAGCAGCAGCCCTGATAGACAGAGCAGTATCTGAGATCATATCGCTTAATCTTGGAAGTAAAACTTTCAGTATTTCGTGACTTTGTGGATTGCCAAGCAAGTATATGAGACCATTAAGTGTTGATAGCCGAACCTCATTGCAAGAATCCTTGGACATGTCATCAACAATTTTACTCAGAAATTTTGAAATAGTGGGGGCAGGGACAATTTCCCAGTATTGGTTAAGAATACGAGAGATTCCTTCAACTGCAACTGTTCTTATTTCTGGGTATTCATCCATGAGGAGCCTGTCTATCAAGAAGAACTGCTTCTCTAGGAGAGGATCATTAACATCCTTAGTCACATCTGGATCTTCGAGGGGAAACAAATCTAACAGAAGATGCAAAGCATTATGGCGAACATTGGAGTTTGCAACCTGACGAACAGTAGCCAGTTCAGATAAGGCAAAGGAAATCTGGCTAAATGTAAATAGTCATATATTATCATTACTATAATATAAGATATGCTCAATGATACTCTGTAAAGCAGAAAACTAAACAAATTACTAGTCCAGTTTTTGACAATCAAGTTGAATTCAACTTAAGCTTATTGGGTTTTCCATGCCATTGACATTTCATGATTTATTGGGACGTGAGAGGAACATAATACACCCACATAGTACCAACGATTTCTTCATTTCTTGATAAACTTAATCTAGTAAAGAATGAGTTCTCCGATCCTTAATGCGTGAAGTCAAAAGAACCTGACGAGATGTGAAAAAAACGAACGGAGCATGTTATTGGGCATCTTAAAATGGCACCACCTAGCTTTCCTAGGAACACGATTAAGCACTAGATGCCACCCTGCTGTCAGCCTAGCACATAATGCCTTTAGGAACTCTGATGTGGTCAACCATATATGGAAGCTAAGCATTGACGATATTCAGTAAACTATGGGATGTATTATGTCAGAGATCACTTGAGTATTCTTCAAATCAAGCTAGTATGTGAAAGCATTATATCAAATCTCCACATCCTATTAATCTTCTGCCTAAATTCAATTGAAGGGGTAAATAACATATAACAGCAAGCAATTACATTCAGTGTTTCTATTATCTGCTAATTTCATCTCAATCCCGCTGGAATTATTAGTAGTCACACACACACTGCCAACCACCACGAGAAAGACAAGACAAGGCATATATACCTGCAACGAACGGAACAACACAGGTTCGGCAAGCTGGAACACCAACTTTTCAACCCCAGCAACCGCCCTCTGCTCCACGAAAGGCGACAGGATCTTCCTGGCCGCCTTGGCCACCTCCTTGCTCCCTGCGTGTACGGCGCCCTCCACCATCCCCTGCAGGAACGCCTCCCCGACCTCCCCCTTGACCCAACCCCCGTCCTTCCATGCCCTGAAGACGACCTCCCCGTAGGCTACAACCGCGGCGCGCTTGGCCCCGGTCATCCCCACCTGCGCCCTGATGAGCTCCAGCCCATCCCTGGCGATCCCCTCGCTGACCCCGAGCACGAGTGCGAGGAACTTCCTCCCTTCCTCGGCCTTGAGGAAGAGCGGCGAGACGAAGCAGCGAAGCAGGAGCATCTTGAAATCAGAAATGCTCTGGTCGTCGTCGTAGTCGAGCAGCGGCAGCGCGTCGCGGAGCGCGAAGAGGCGGCGGAGGATCGGCCTGGCGCTGGTGCCGGAGGTGAGCGCCAGGGCCACGAGGTAGGGCAGCGTCTGCGCAACTAGGGCTTCGCGTCCAGGCGCGTCGGCGCGCCAGGCGAGCTCGAAGCACGCGGCGGCAAGGGCTGCGAGCGGTGGGTCGGCGGTGGCGAGGAGCGCGAGGCGACCGTGGAGCAGCGCGAGCGGGCAGACGAGGTCTTCCCATCTAGGCGGGTGGGTGGGGTGTGTGACGAGCAGGTGGAGGAGGACGGCGGCGGGGCGTGGAGGAGGGGGTGGGGGCGGGGGTGCGTCGGAAGTGGAGCCGGCGTCGGGGTCGGAGGGGGTAGCGAGGGCTAGGGTGAGCGCTTGCGGGAGAGAGATGAGGAGCGGGTGGGAGACGGGGAGCGAGTGCACGAGTTGCTTGAGTTGGGGCGGGGCTTTGAGTGCGGCGGTGGCGGCGGCCGGGATGAGCGTGGCGGCAAGCGCGAGGAGGTCGGCGGAGGAGGAGGGGACGGAGTCGTCCCCGGCGCCAGCGGGAGTCCCGCCACGGCGGGGGCGGCGGCGCGCGGGCGGCATTGGGCGGGGACGTCGGGGATTTGGGGGCGGGGTTTCGAAATGGTGCGCGGGATCGACGGGGAATTTTTCAAGGGGCGATAGTGTGAGAGTGAGACATGATAGAGAAAGCCACAGAGAACTAGAGGAAGAGCACCGGTGGTGGTAGAGATGGCAATGGGTACCCGAAACCCGAATACCCGACGGGTTTTACCCGATATGAAGGCGGGTACGGGATGATTTCTCTACCCGCGGGTATGTTAATGGGTAAAAACCTCTACCCGTTGGGTAGATGGGTACGGGTATGGGTTGGTACTACCCATACCCGTCTACCCGTGGGTAAAATATACCCGCATCAATAGCACTATAAACATCTAATAGAGTCTAACTTAGCTAGAATAAAACTCTTCTCTAATTATCATTTGTCTAGATACTAAGTTATGTAATCATATAATTTGTTATATGTGAAATTGAAGTTGTTTTTATATGTTTCTTTAATATTTTGAGTGATTGGTATATTGGAATTTAATTCTTTCCTAGCGGGTACGGTTTACCCGACGGGTAAAAATACCCGCGCGGGTATGGGTATGGGTAAGATTTTATACCCGCGAGTATATATGGGTAACCCGACGGGTATAATTTTTTTTGATGGGTACGGGTATGGAATGGTACTACCCGACGGGTATGTACCCGTTGCCATCCCTAGGTGGTGGGTTGTAGTGCCCAGTGGGCTGTTGCAGCAGCAACTGTTTGAGCAACACGGATCCGGGCCTTTCTAGTAGAAGGGCAGCATATGCGGCCCGAGGGCCCGTGTCACTTCTCTATTTTTGTTCTTTCCAAAGCATACATTAATTTTACTTAAAGTAACTATATATCCGATTTTTTATTTTTTATGTCTAACCCTAAAGAGGATCTCTATTCTCTAGAAATTGTCATGTAGGTGATGGGCCATTGGACTACTCAAAGTGGCTTAGAGCCTTCACTATGGAGGTCGTCTTCTCGCTCGAGTTCTCACCACTTGTTAGTAAGTGTCTCCTTCCTTAAATACCTTCGAGGACATCTTTAGAGGTCTATGTGGACCTTTGGGTGTTGGGACCGCCAACCTGGTTTCATAACCTTCACCGAGGGTCCATCTTGCCTTCAACATCGACCACTTCACACACCCCTTGATGATCCTTTGCACGCACTAGAGCTAGTACTACAACTCCTTCATTTATGAAAACTTACAAGGTCATGTTAGGATTTGTTAGAGAACCCCCAGGCCTAAGGTTTCGCTCCCCAACATGTAATGATAAAAATGATACTATCATTATTGATAGAAGCCACATACAGCAATGCTAGCTTGTATTGAATAAAAAATCATAACTCTTTCATATAAGGTCACATTATGATAAAATTTATATTAAAATTGTAGAGTTCAAAGATATTGAAACTTTGTGGTTGATATTTGTTGGAGAGAAAACTCTAGTCGGGTGACGGAATTCACCCACCTAATCCTCCCAGGGGGCGGGGCATCAAATTTTAACTCTTGTTTTGGTGGTAGCTAGCCTCAACCAATTGAGACCTGGGGGGCAGGGTACCAAGAAGAGAAGTAAGTCCTCCCTCTGCGTCAAATGACAAAAATTGACAATGTCGCATGTGCCAAGGTCAAACGCAAGCATATAATATACAGATAAGTTCCAATGTCATCTTTCGCAAGTTCTTAAGATATATTACATCAGCGAAAGCCAAAAGTTGATGCTAGTTTCGTGGTCCAGGATCTCATTTGCCTCGCTGCAGTTCTGGCTCCTAAGCATCCGGTGAATCACGCGTGAAACGAGCAACAACAGCATAGCAGCATCCTGGATACTTGCCTGGGCTTCATCTGCTGCTTCAGCCACCGGATCTTCAATGACATGTACCAAGGAGATGGAGGGATCATGCCTCCAGAAGCACGTGAGGACATGTTATGCCACCATCCGAGGACCTGAACTGTCGGGTGCGTGATATGAGCGCACATGAGTACCTGCTTGGGAGCTGTGGAGGGGGTAAAACCCATTTTTACCACCTGGCGCCATGCCAAAGCGTCACGTGCGTGACCAGATGATCTACCCTGCATGGGGGGCACAGGTCAGTGAGCCGCGGCGATTGATATAACAACAGGAGATCTGACGACTAACATGATAATGGGCATGCCACAACTAAGCAGTCGGCACAATCAGGTTACCTTAAGCAAGATTGTTGATTATGGCCCCACCTGCGGGCTCAGAGCCTCTCCCGAGGTGGGCCAGGGGGCCACTGTTGGTACCCCATAATTGGGGTACCCTCTGCTAGTGTCTCAAGGCAGATACCCATGTGGTTAGCCCTATCCACGTGACAAGGAACTGAGCAAGCCAACCCCTTAGAACCGACTTTACCTAATAAGGCTGCTAGCCTTGGGATAGTCCCCTGCTCTAGGACAGGCCCGATGCTACCACGTAGCCCGAATACGGGCATGCTCAGATTCTGCACATGCGGGTCTGAACTCCCACAACTAAGGCTCGAACCCTCGCAGACACCTTCCAGGTCACCCAAGACGGGTCTTGGTGTCACACCATGTTTCAGAAGGCAAACTGAATGCGAACCATGTATGTGCTAGGATCAGAACTCACGTACGGAACAATTACATAAATGAACATCATCACAGAGTGCTCGAATAATATAACATAAAGGAGTATTAACTTATTACATCACGATGTCGATCATAAAATAATCCAATGAAGGCACGATGGCGAATCGACTACACCTATAGTTCCTCTAATTAATTAGCTAAGGGCGCCCCATTTCACCCTCATGGTTGCATCGTTATCCCAGGTGGTCTCTCAACGAACAGGTCCTTACAGAGAGGTACTCGAGAAATAGCCCTATCCCCCTTTAGTGTCACATGTTCATCGTCATATCCAGTATAAATTATCGTATAATAAAGTAATCCTCATCATGTTCATTGATTAAAGTAAAGCACTAGCATAGTGTTGATCATAATAGCTCGACCCAAAAAGGTAATTCAAGGACAGATAAATAGAAAACTAGTAAATCCTTAGGTTGATCGTGGTATGCGGGAGAGTGAATTATAAAGTAAATAGGACATAATAGGTCAGAGGACACTTGCCTTCACCAAGTTGCTGCTCAGGGACTTCTCCTGCAACTCCCTCGGAAAACACGAACTGCTAGTTGTCTACGCAAAGCAATCATTCATTCAACACACTTGGGGAATAACAAAAGAACAATACACCAAACATATGCACCAGAGTAATCACATGTTCAACATAAAGGTATAGACAATGTAGTGTTCCCTAAGTCTAGGGTATATCACTACACGTGGTGGTTTGCTGTTCACTGACCAAGTCTATGTTATTATAATATTTGTTCAAATAGAGTTAGTGTAGTGATGGGGTTAATCATTACATGATGCTAAGTTTCAAAAGTAGAACATTTGCTAGAATTATCTACCCTTATTTTATTAAGGCTCTAATAACTTTATTTTCAAACTAGAGGTTATCTATTTACTAAGACATTAAAACAATATATGAATATAATTCTAGCAGATAGATAAAATCATAAAGAACATTTTGCAATTTGAAGCACTCAATTTGGAGTTCATATGGCAAAGTTATGATTTTTTGGAAGTTTTTTGATTTAAAACTCTACTTTAAATACATTTTTCTGATTAAATAAAAGGTTGAGGGCCTAACAACAAGATTACAGGGACTCAAGTGAAAGAAACGGGGACGACATGTTTATTCTCGAGAACCCATCAGTCGCCAATTGAGAGAGGGGGGACCGGTGCATGGCACTACCAGGCAGGCCCTGGCTGTCAAGTTTGCCTTCTGAAAGGGAAATGTGCCTTTGGGCCATCTCTAAGTATTTTGGTGATTGAGTGCCAACGCAAGTGCTTCTGTGTTGATCTATGCAATGTGGCGAACAAAGTGCAAATCATGTCAAAAGGTATGTTTCTAGACTTAGTACACTGTTTTTATGGACTAATGTATTGTGTCTAAGTGCTGGAAACAGGAGAGATTGAATTGGAAATGAGATGGCTTTGTTCAGCCAAAGTCAGCTCGGTCTGGGTGCACCGGACTGTCCGGTGGTGCACCGGACAGTGTCCGGTGCGCCAGGCTGGCTCAGGCGAACTGGCTGCTTGATAGTCGCCTAGAGGGGGGGTGAATAGGGCGAGACTGAAATTTACAAATATAAACACAACTACAAGCCGGGTTAGCGTTAGAAATATAATTGAGTCCGCGAGAGAGGGTGGAAAACAAATCGCAAGCAAATGAAGAGTGTGACACGCGGATTTGTTTTACCGAGGTTCGGTTCTCTCAAACCTACTCCCCGTTGAGGAGGCCACAAAGGCCGGGTCTCTTTCAACCCTTTCCTCTCTCAAACGGTCCTTCGGACCGAGTGAGCTTCTCTTCTCAAATCAAAGCCGGGAACAAAACTTCCCCGCAAGGGCCACCACACAATTGGTGCCTCTTGCCTTGATTACAATGGAGTTTTGATCACAAGAATAAGTGAGAAAGAAAAGAAGCAATCCAAGCGCAAGAGCTCAAAAGAACACGGCAAATCTCTCTCGCTAATCACTAAAGTCTTGTGTGGAATTGGAGAGGATTTGATCTCTTTGTATGTGTCTAGAATTGAATGCCTAGCTCTTGTAAGTGGTTGAGAAGTGGGAAACTTGGATGCAATGAATGGTGGGGTGGTTGGGGTATTTATAGCCCCAACCACCAAACTTGACCGTTGGTGGAGGCTGTCTGTTCGATGGCGCACCGGACAGTCCGGTGCACACCGGACATGTCCGGTGCCCCAGCCACGTCACCAGTTCCGTTGGATTCCGACTGTTGGAGCTTCTGACTTGTGGGCCTGCCTGGATGTCCGGTGCACGCCGGACATGTACTGTTTACTGTCCGGTGTGCCAGTATGGGCACGCCTGACTTCTGGGCGCGCTGCGCGCGCAATTAATGCGCCGCAGGTAGCCGTTGGCGCGGAGATAGTCGTTGCTCCGGAGTTGCACCGGACAGTCCGGTGCACACCGGACATGTCCGGTGCATTATAGTGGACTAGCCGTTGGAGATTCCCGAAGCTGGCGAGTTCCTGAGGCCGCTCTTCCTTGGCGCACCGGACACTGTCCGGTGTACACCGGACAGTCCGGTGAATTATAGCGCGAGTGCCTCTGGAAATTCCCGAAGGTGGCGAGTTCGAGTTGGAGTCCTCTGGTGCACCGGACATGTCCGGTGGTGCACCGGACACTGTCCGGTGGTGCACCGGACTGAGCCCATAAAGCGCCTTAGAGAGCTTATAGACATGGTTAGGGTACTCACTATCTTCAAAGCCGGGAGGTTGCTCAACATAGACCTCTTCCTTGATTGGTCCATTGAGGAAGGCACTTTTCACGTCCATTTGATAAAGCTTAAAGCCATGGTAAGTAGCATAGGCCAATAATATGCGAATTGACTCAAGCCTAGCTACGGGTGCATAGGTTTCACCGAAATCCAAACCTTCGACTTGGGAGTATCCCTTGGCCACAAGTCTAGCTTTGTTCCTTGTCACCACACCATGCTCGTCTTGCTTGTTGCGAAAGACCCATTTGGTTCCTACAACATTTTGGTTAGGACGTGGAACTAAATGCCATACCTTATTCCTAGTGAAGTTGTTGAGCTCCTCTTGCATTGCCACCACCCAATCCGAATCTTGAAGTGCTTCCTCTATCCTGTTTGGCTCAATAGAGGAAACAAAAGAGTAATGTTCACAAAAATGTGCAACACGAGATCTAGTAGTTACCCCTTTATGAATGTCGCCGAGGATGGTGTCGACGGGGTGATCTCGTTGGATTGCTTGGTGGACTCTTGGGTGTGGCGGCCTTGGTTCTTGCTCATCCTCCTTTTCTTGATCATTTGCATCTCCCCCTTGATTATTGCCATCATCTTGAGGTGGCTCATCTTTTTGATCTTGCCCTTCATCAACTTGAGCCTCATCCTCATTTTGAGTTGGTGGAGATGCTTGCGTGGAGGAGGATGGTTGATCTTGTGCCTTTGGAGGCTCTTCGGATTCCTTAGGACACACATCCCCGATGGACATGTTCCTTAGCGCGATGCACGGAGCCTCTTCATCACCTATCTCATCAAGATCAACTTGCTCTACTTGAGAGCCGTTAGTCTCATCAAACACAACGTCACATGAGACTTCAACTAGTCCAGTGGACTTGTTAAAGACTCTATATGCCCTTGTGTTTGAGTCATAACCAAGTAAAAAGCCTTCTACAGTCTTAGGAGCAAATTTAGATTTTCTACCTCTTTTAACAAGAATAAAACATTTGCTACCAAAGACTCTAAAAAAAGAAATATTGGGCTTTTTACCGGTTAGGAGTTCATATGATGTCTTCTTGAGGATTCGGTGAAGATATAACCGGTTGGTGGCGTAGCAAGCGGTGTTGACCGCCTCGGCCCAAAACCGATCCGAAGTCTTGTACTCATCAAGCATGGTCCTTGCCATGTCCAATAGAGTTCGATTCTTCCTTTCCACTACACCATTTTGTTGAGGGGTGTAGGGAGAAGAGAACTCATGCTTGATGCCCTCCTCCTCAAGAAAGCCTTCAATTTGAGAGTTCTTGAACTCCGTCCCGTTGTCGCTTCTTATTTTCTTGATCCTTAAGCCGAACTCATTTTGAGCCCGTCTCAAGAATCCCTTTAAGGTCTCTTGGGTTTGAGATTTTTCCTGTAAAAAGAATACCCAAGTGAAGCAAGAATAATCATCCACAATAACTAGACAGTACTTACTTCCGCCGATGCTTATGTAAGCAATCGGGCCGAATAGATCCATGTGTAGGAGCTCCAGTGGCCTGTCGGTCGTCATGATGTTCTTGTGTGGATGATGGGCTCCAACTTGCTTCCCTGCCTGGCATGCGCTACAAATCCTGTCTTTCTCAAAATGAACATTTGTTAATCCTAAAATGTGTTCTCCCTTTAGAAGCTTATGAAGATTCTTCATTCCAACATGGGCTAGTCGGCGGTGCCAGAGCCAACCCATGTTAGTCTTAGCAATTAAGCAAGTGTCGAGTTCAGCTCTATCAAAATCTACCAAGTATAGCTGACCCTCTAACATTCCCTTAAATGCTATTGAATCATCACTTCTTCTAAAGATAGTGACACCTACATCAGTGAATAGACAGTTGTAGCCCATTTGACATAATTGTGAAACGGAAAGCAAATTGTAATCTAAAGAATCTACAAGAAAAACATTGGAAATAGAATGGTCAGGAGATATAGCAATTTTACCAAGACCTTTGACCAAACCTTGTTTTCCACCCTCTCTCGCGGACTCAATTATATTTCTAACGCTAACCCGGCTTGTAGTTGTGTTTATATTTGTAAATTTCAGTCTCGCCCTATTCACCCCCCCTCTAGGCGACTATCAATTGGTATCAGAGCTTCGGATGTGGAGGGATCATCAAGCTCGTTGATCTTCCTCGAGCCTTCGATCATGCACTCAAAACTTACAAAATTTCCGATAACTTCCTCGGGGGTCATTTTAGTATATCTAGGATTACCACGAATTAATTGAACTTGAGTGGGGTTAAGGAAAATGAGAGATCTTAGAATAACCTTAACCATTTCGTGGTCGTCCCACTTCTTGCTCCCGAGGTTGCATACTTGGTTCACCAAGGTCTTGAGCCGGTTGTACATGTGTTGTGGCTCTTCCCCTTTGCGAAGCCGGAACCGACCGAGCTCCCCCTCGATCGTTTCCCGCTTGGTGATCTTTGTGAGCTCATCTCCCTCGTGCGCGGTTTTGAGCACATCCCAAACCTCCTTGGCGCTCTTCAACCCTTGAACTTTGTTATACTCCTCTCTACTTAAAGAGGCGAGGAGAATTGTTGTTGCTTGAGAGTTGAAGTGCTCGATTTGGGCCACCTCGTCCTCATCATAATCCTCATCCCCTACGGATGGTACCTGTGCTCCAAACTCAACAACATTCCATATACTTTTGTGGAGTGAGGTTAGATGAAATTTCATTAAATCACTCCACCTAGCATAATCTTCACCGTCAAAGGTTGGCGGTTTGCCTAATGGAACGGAAAGCAATGGAGTATGTCTAGATGTACGAGGATAGTGTAAGGGGATCTTACTAAACTTATTACGCTCTTGGCGTTTAGAAGTTACGGAGGGCGCATCGGAGCCGGAGGTCGATGTTGATGAAGTGTCGGTCTCGTAGTAGACCACTTTCCTCATCCTCTTGTGCTTGTCCCCATTCCGATGCGGTTTGTGAGAGGAAGATCTCTCCTTCTTCTCTTTGTGGTGAGAAGAAGATTTCTTCTCCTTCCCTTTGTTGGAGGAGCTCTTCTTCCTCTCCTTCCTCTTGGTGCGGGACTCTTCCGATGAAGTGCTCCTGTGGCTTGTAGTGGGCTTTTCGCCGGTCTCCATCTCCTTGGCGTGATCTCCCGACATCACTTCGAGCGGTTAGGCTCTAATGAAGCACCGGGCTCTGATACCAATTGATAGTCGCCTAGAGGGAGGGTGAATAGGGCGAGACTGAAATTTACAAATATAAATTTCAGTCTATGTTGAGCAACCTCCCGGCTTTGGAGATAGTGAGTACCCTAACCATGTCTATAAGCTCTCTAAGGCGCTTTATGGGCTCAAGCAAGCCCCAAGAGCATGGTATGAATGCCTTAGAGATTTCCTTATTGCTAATGGCTTCAAAGTCGGAAAGGCCGATCCTACTTTATTCACTAAAACTCTTGAAAATGACTTGTTTGTATGCCAAATTTATGTTGATGATATCATATTTGGGTCTACTAACGAGTCTACATGTGAAGAATTTAGTAGGATCATGACACAAAAGTTCGAGATGTCTATGATGGGGGAGTTGAAGTACTTCTTAGGATTTCAAGTGAAGCAACTCCAAGAGGGCACCTTCCTAAGCCAAACAAAGTACACTCAAGATATTCTAAGCAAGTTTGGGATGAAGGATGCCAAGCCCATCAAGACTCCCATGGGAACAAATGGGCATCTCGACCTCGACATGGGAGGTAAGTCCGTGGATCAAAAGGTATACCGGTCGATGATTGGTTCATTGCTTTATTTATGTGCATCTCGACCGGACATTATGCTTTCCGTTTGCATGTGTGCAAGATTCCAATCTGACCCTAAGGAATCCCACCTTACGGCCGTAAAACGAATCTTGAGATATTTGGCTTATACTCCTAAGTTTGGGCTTTGGTACCCTCGGGGATCCACATTTGATTTGATTGGTTATTCAGATGCCGATTGGGCGGGGTGTAAAATTAATAGGAAGAGCACATCGGGGACTTGCCAGTTCTTGTGGAGATCCTTGGTGTCTTGGGCTTCAAAGAAGCAAAATTCGGTCGCTCTTTCCACCGCCGAAGCCGAGTACATTGCCGCAGGTCATTGTTGCGCGCAACTACTTTGGATGAGGCAAACCCTGCGGGACTATGGTTACAAATTAACCAAAGTCTCTTTGCTATGTGATAATGAGAGTGCAATCAAAATGGCAGACAATCCTGTCGAGCATAGCCGCACTAAACACATAGCCATCCGGTATCATTTTCTTAGGGATCACCAACAAAAGGGGGATATCGAGATTTCTTACATTAACACTAAAGATCAATTAGCCGATATCTTTACCAAGCCTCTTGATGAACAAACTTTTACCAAACTTAGGCATGAGCTCAATATTCTTGATTCACGCAACTTCTTTTGCTAGGTTACACACATAGCTCATTTATATACTTTTGATCATATCTCTTTTATATGCTATGACTAATATGTTTTCAAGTCTATTTCAAACCAAGTCATAGGTATATTGAAAGGGAATTGGAGTCTTCGGCGAAGACAAAGGCTTCCACTCCGTAACTCATCCTTCGCCGTCGCTCTAAGCCACTCTCCATCTTTGGGGGAGAGAGCAAAAGGACTTCATCTTTGGTATAATCTTAACTCATATGTTTATGGCCAAAGGGGAAGAAATTACTTTGAGGGCTCTAATGATTCCGTTTTTGGCGATTCATGCCAAAGGGGGAGAGAGTAATGAGCCCAAAGCAAAAGGACCGCACCACCACCAATTTCAAAAAAAAACTTAGTGTTTTCCAAGAGTATTTATCAATTGGTATCCTATTGTGTTCAAAAGGGGGAGAAAGTAGTATTTCAAAAATGATATATCAAAACCCTCTTGAACACTAAGAGGAGGATCTCTTTTAGGGGGAGTTTTGTTTAGTCAAAGAAAAAGCATTTGAAACAGGGGGAGAAAATTTCAAATCTTGAAAATGCTTTGCAAAATCTTACTCATTTACCCTTGACTATTTGCAAAAGAACTTTGAAAAGGATTTACAAAAGAGTTTGCAAAAACAAAACATGTGGTGCAAGCGTGGTCCAAAATGTTAAAAATGAAAGAAACAATCCATGCATATCTTGTAAGTATTGGCTCAATTCCAAGCAACCTTTGCACTTACATTATGCAAACTAGTTCAATTATGCATCTCTATACTTGCTTTGGTTTGTGTTGGCATCAATCACCAAAAAGGGGGAGATTGAAAGGGAATTAGGCTTACACCTAGTTCCTAAATAATTTTGGTGGTTGAATTGCCCAACACAAATTATTGGACTAACTAGTTTGTTCTAGTGTATAAGTTATACAAGTGCTAAAAGGTTCACACTTAGCCAATAAAAAGACCAAGAGTTGGGTTCAACAAAAGAGCAAAGGGCCAACCGAAGGCACCTCTGGTCTGGCACACCGGACTGTCCGGTGTGCCACCGGACAGTGTCCGGTGCACCACCGGACATGTCCGGTGCACCAGAGGACTCCAACTCGAACTCGCCACCTTCGGGAATTTCCAGAGGCACTCGCGCTATAATTCACCGGACTGTCCGGTGTACACCGGACAGTGTCCGGTGCGCCAAGGAAGAGCGGCCTCAGGAACTCGCCAGCTTCGGGAATCTCCAACGGCTAGTCCGCTATAATTCACCAGACATGTCCGGTGTGCACCGGACTGTCCGGTGCAACTCCGGAGCAACGGCTATCTCCGTGCCAACGGCTACCTGCGGCGCATTAATTGCGCGCGCAGCGCGCGTAGAAATCAGGCGTGCCCATACTGGCACACCGGACAGTAAACAGTACATGTCCGGTGTGCACCGGATATCCAGGCAGGCCCACAAGTCAGAAGCTCCAACGGTCGGAATCCAACGGAACTGGTGACGTGGCTGGGGCACCGGACATGTCCGGTGTGCACCGGACTGTCCGGTGCGCCATCGAATAGATAGCCTCCACCAACGGTCAAGTTTGGTGGTTGGGGCTATAAATACCCCAACCACCCCACCATTCATTGCATCCAAGTTTCCCACTTCTCAACCACTTACAAGAGCTAGGCATTCAATTCTAGACACATACAAAGAGATCAAATCCTCTCCAATTCCACACAAGACTTTAGTGATTAGTGAGAGAGATTTGTCGTGTTCTTTTGAGCTCTTGCGCTTGGATTGCTTCTTTCTCGGGAAGAAATTAACAGCGTACGACTATAATTCACCGGACTGTCTGGTGTGCACCGGACAGTGTCCGGTGAGCAAACGGTCGACCGGGCCAACGGTCGGCCGCGCGATCTGCGCGGGACACGTGGCCGAGCCAACGGCTAGAAGGAGGCACCGGACTGTCCGGTGTGCACCGGACAGTGTCCGGTGCGCCAACGGCTCTCAAACCCCAACGGTCGGCTTTGCCAAATAAGGAAGGATATCTGCACCGGACAGTGTCCGGTGGTGCACCGGACTGTCCGGTGCGCCAGGCGACAGAAGGCAAGATCAGCCTTCCTGGAATGTTCTCAACGGCTCCTAGCTGCTTTGGGGCTATAAAAAGGACCCCTAGGCGCATGGAGGAGATCATCAAGCATACTCAAAGCATCCCTAAGCACCAAGACTTCGATTCCACGCATTTGTTTCTTCGTGATAGCATCTAGAGCTCTTGTTGAGTTGTGAACTCGTCGGGTTGTGTTGCGAGCTCTTGTTGCGACTTGTGTGCGTGTTGACATTCTGATTTTGTGTCTTGTGTGCGTTGCTCATCCCTCCCTTACTCCGTGCTTCTTTGTGAACTTCAAGTGTAAGGGCGAGAGGCTCCAAGTTGTGGAGATTCCTCGCGAACGGGATTAAGAAAAGCAAAGCAAACACCGTGGTATTCAAGTGGGTCTTTGGACCGCTTGAGAGGGGTTGATTGCAACCCTCGTCCGTTGGGACGCCACAACGTGGAGTAGGCAAGCGTTGGTCTTGGCCGAACCACGGGATAACCACCGTGCCATCTCTGTGATTGATATCTTTGTGGTTATTGTGTTTTGTTGAGACTCCTCTCTAGCCACTTGGCAATTATTGTGCTAACACTTAACCAAGTTTTTGTGGCTTAAGTTTCAAGTTTCATAGGATCACCTATTCACCCCCCCTCTAGGTGCTCTCACCTTCCTCCTCTGGTCACGCGTGCATGGGAATGTGGAGGATCCCCGATAGATCTCCGACGGAGCTCCGGTCGACTCCGATCGGTGCCAGGGGCACGGTGAGGGTGCACGTCCGCTTGGCCTAGCAACCATGGCGACTGATAGGAGTAGGGGTAGACGAAGAGGGAGGGGAGTGCAGATGCTCACCCGTGGCGTGAACACTTGACAGTGAGCTCTAGGCAAAGGCGGTACTAGGGCTTCGAGCACGGCACCGATGCGGTGGTCATGAGTCAATGACGAGGTGCTGTCGGTGGCGGTGCTCTGCGTGACGACGAAGACGTCGGGCAGCTCCAGGTGCGTCAATGATAGCGAGCTCGCCGAACGAGTGGCGAGGAGCGGCGATTTCCGAGTGGCGAGTTGAGGGGCAGGTGCGCAGAGGAGGGGGGAGTCAGGGTCTCCGGTTTTGAAGTCTGGGCGAGGCCAGGGGAGACGAAGTCATGGGGGTGGTTATCCACACGACGTGGGCGCTGCAGTCTTGGCGTGCGCACCGTCCGCGCGGGTGAGCGGTTAGAGGAAGGGAGGGGCTGTTTGGTAGGGTCCGCTGGTCAGCGAGCCGGCGTCAGGACACGCGTAAGGGATGAGCGGGGAGCGCAGACAGGTGGGGCCCATGGGCAGAGAGAGCGGGCACGCGACTGAGGGCGGCGCGCCGACAGGGCGTGGCCCACCTACCAGCGAGAGAGGGAGAGAACGTGCGGGGATGGGCCGAAAGGCCAACTAGGTAGGGTTTCTGGGCCTCTTTCCCTTTTTTATTTATAAATTATGTTTTTGTTTTTATTTCTCCTTTGGATTCAATTTCAACCATGCCATAAATTAAAAAGAAAGCATATCAAGCATATGCATCAAATAAAGGTAAAGTTTGGGGTTCAGCATGATGTAACACTTCATACCCTTTTTGGTATTTACACTACAACACATATGGCCTTTTATGACGAATATCCCATGACAATGAAGATTTTCGTCATTGGTTGTTTTGTTTTATGACATATTTTTTTGTGGCAAGACAACTTTATTACGAATTTAGGCAAGCGTCACTATTAATATTGAGAAAATGTCATAACACTAGTCAATGTATCGTGACGAACATCTTGTTGTCATAAGGTATTAGTAGTAAACGTCATAACTATATGACAGTTCTATATCATCATAAGCTATTATAAATAAGTAATGGTTTAAAATATCCATTGTATTTATTAATAAAAATCTATATATATGTTAAAAATGGCTATGCTTTTTAACTGACGACCATACTATGGTACAAAACTAATGGAAAGTCTCTAAGAAAATGAAAACTTTTAAATGAGAAAAAGGTAAAAAAAACTTCAATGCTTAGAGAATTGAAACTACTAAGCTCCTAGTACAGAGAAATTTTCCATTTATTAAATACCAGCCTAGAGTTTAATAAATGTTAAATAATCCTAAAATTTTATGCCCGGCAAATAATTATGCCGGAACATGTTTTCCCATCATGAAATTATAGATTTATCCTTATATATCCACGTCTTTAACCCTAAACTAAAAAAATTTCCCAAATTTCCCTTGTATAGCCCCACATTCGTTATCCTAGTCGTCGCCCCCATCGATCCGCCTCGTCGCCGCTGCCCCATCCAGCCTCCTCTTCGATTCGCTCCTCATTGCCTGGTCGTGATCAAGATGCCCCATGGAAGGATGGCTGGAGCAAGGACACGCACAGATCTTGGTGGTAAGTGGCAAGTTCTTCACGCTCAGACCTTGCTTGGGTCGCTCCGCCCGAGCCGCCGCTGTCGTCTCCCATGAAATTTAGATTTATTTGCTCCACTGGCGTGTGACCCCCACCCCCTACCGGCGGGTGACAGCTCACTCCCCTCCACCTATCCACTATGGTCCCTTCTCAGTTGAGCCGCAGATGATGGTGGAACAAAACTGCACTCTGCTTCTGTGAACAATTCATGTAGTGGTTAAGGACTTAGGCTAGCCGCAGTGGGAAACTGTAAAGAAAACCCTACCGATATAGGGTTAGATATACAGTAGAAAAATGGTGTAGCGGGGAACCTCACCGGCGACTGCAAAGTTAGGAAGAGCATGCGAAACGCTATTTACAGAGTCGCTCGGTCTCTACTCCAAATCTCTCTGAGCACAGGAGGTAGTTGGAAGGATGGTAAAAAAATGGAATGAAATGATAAAAATATGTGGTAGTTGATATAGAGTTGTAATATAGAGTAAATATGGCTGCGGAGGGTTATGATATAGAGTATATAATTTTGCTGACGAGGATAGAATATTCTTTTTAGAGTAGGAATTTAGAGTGACATGAGTGCGGATAGCCTTAAGGCAAGATTTCATACGCACATTACTACCGCATTTTAATTGGTCCGCACATTATGGAAGGTAGTCATCACGTTGTTTGATTGATTAGATGCCCCCATTAAATTATGGCCCAATGTATTTTCAGTTTAACAATTTGAGCCATGTTATTGGTTCGGCAGTGTGTAGATGTTTAGAACTACAGTGTCCATGCCATATATGAATTCTAAGATCCGTAGTTCAGAAACCTCATTCTTGTTCAGAGTTATTTAATAAGGCTCCAATCTTATATAGAAACTCCAGGAAATTAAGTTACTGACAATTGTGGTTTGAGCTATTTCCAATTGTGGCGAAAGGGCATCTAGCTGAGTTGGTTAGGTGGTCTGAGTAGCACTCCTCAGGTCCTGGGTTCGATTCCCCGTCGGAGCGAATTTCAGGCTATGGTTAAAAAAATCCTCTCGTCTGTCCCACGCCAAAGCACAGGTCTAAGGCTCAGCCCCGGTCGCGGTCGTTCTCACATGGGCTTCGATGCCGCTATGTATGGGTGGGGCAGGGGTTCGGGGGTTTTCTTGACCTGCGTGAGAAGGTCTTCTTCTTATTAAAATGCCCGGGGGCTGTCTTACGCCCGCAGGTCAAGTTTTTTTATTTCCAATTGTGGTTTGCACTTAACTCACTAGGATGCAATTATAGTTACAAAATAACTAACCTTCTTTTAAAAAAAACTAAAGAAAAAAAGAAGGGGATTAACTTATAGAGGAAGGTAGAGAGGAGTAACACCTAAATTTGTGAATACGAGCAAAGAAATTTTATACCCCCAAATTCAGTGTGTTATACTTGGACAGACATTTGTAATAGTCGGGCTCCCGCTTAGATAGTGGTCCAGCGCCACCACATGACCTCAGGGCACGTGGAGCAAAGCCTTCATCTAGAAGCAAGCCTCCTATCAGCAGGCCCACTACCTGCATTTACTGAAGGGCGGTCATGGCGTGCTCTGCCGCATGTAGAGCATGGCAGGCGTCTCAGACTGTCTTCAACGACGTCTGCTTGCCTCCCCCTCCCCTATCACTGTAGCCGATATAGGGGCTACAATGCGCCCCCTTCCCCTTCACCGGCATCCTCCTCCTCCTCCTCTCCCTTCCCGATTCTTTCTCTCTCCTGTTAAATGGATGGGCACGCTACTCAAAGGAAAATGTGCCCTTGGGCCATTTCTAAGTATTTTGGTGATTTAGTGTCCAACACAAGTGCCTAAGTGTTAAATGGTGGACAAAGTACAAATCAAGTATAAAGGTATGTTTCTCAGACTTAGTACATTGTTTTAGAGACTAATGTATTGTGTCTAAGTGCTGGAAACAGGAAAAATCAAGGTGAAATTAAAGATGGCTTCGTTCAGCCAAAGTCAGCTCTGTCTGGGTGCACCGGACTGTCCGGTGGTGCACCGGACAGTGTCCGGTGCGCCAGGCTGACTCAGGCGAACTTGCTGCTCTCGGGAAGTGATTAACGACGTACGGCTATAATTCACCGGACTGTCCGGTGTGCACCGGACTGTCCGGTGAGCCAACGGTCGGCCGGGCCAACGGTCGGCCGCGCGATCCGCGCGAGACACGTGGCCGAGCCAACAGTCGGAAGGGGGCACCGGACAGTGTCCGGTGCGCCAACGGCTCCAAAGCGCCAACGTTCGGCTTCGCCAAAAATGGAAAGAAATCCGCACCGGACAATGTCCGGTGGTGCACCGGACTGTCCGGTGCGCCAGGCGACAGAAGACAAGAATTGCCTTCCTGGAATGCACTCAACGGCTCCTAGCTGCCTTGGGCTATAAAAAGGACCCCTAGGCGCATGGAGAAGAACACCAAGCATTCTCTAAGCATTCCTAAGCACCAAGACTTCGATTCCGCGCATTTGATTCTTTGTGATAGCAATTAGAGCTCTAATTGAGTTGTGAACTCGTCGAGTTGTGTTGTGAGCTCTTGTTGCGACTTGTGTGCGTGTCATCACTCTGATTTTGTGTCTTGTGTGCGTTGCTCATCCTTCCTTACTCCGTGCTTCTTTGTGAAAATCAAAGTGTAAGGGCGAGAGGCTCCAAGTTGTGGAGATTCCTCGCAAACGGGATATAGTAAAGCAAAGCAAAACACCGTGGTATTCAAGTGGGTCTTAGGACCGTTTGAGAGGGGTTGATTGCAACCCTCGTCCGTTGGGACGCCACAACGTGGAGTAGGCAAGTGTTGAACTTGGCCGAACCACGGGATAAACCACTGTGTCTATCTGTGATTGATCTTCTTGTGGTTATCGTGTCTTGCAAAGATTCTTATCTAGCCACTTGGCTTTATTGTACCAACTCCTAACCAAGTTTTAGTGGCATTAAAGTTTAAGTTTTACAGGATCACCTATTCACCCCCCTCTAGGTGCTCTCAATTGGTATCGGAGCCGTTCTCTTCAAGAAAGGGACTAATCGCCCGAAGAGATGGATCCTAAGGGCAAGGGGATTGTGATCAATGATAAGGAGAAGGAGTCCTTCGTCAACGAGCCGAAAGATGACAAGCCTACCGACTCGGGCTCGGGCCACAAACGAAAAGATGGAAAGAAGAAGAAGACGAGGTGCATCAAGAAGATCGTCTACTACGACGACAGCGACGAGTCCTCTTCTTCCCAAAAGGATGACGACAACAACTACGAGAAAAAGAAGACGGTTAACTCAAACTTCTCTTTCGATTATTCTTGTATTCCGCATAGCTCAAATGCACATTTGCTTTCCATTCCACTTGGTAAACCTCCTCATTTTGATGGAGAGGACTACGGATTTTGGAGTCACAAAATGCGTAGTCACCTATTCTCTCTCCATCCTAATATATGGGAGATAGTAGAGAGTGGAATGAAATTTGATAGCTCGGATAGTCCTTTATTTATAAATGAACAGATTCATAAAAATGCACAAGCTACTACTGTGTTGTTAGCCTCATTGTGCAGGGATGAGTACCATAAGGTGAGCGGCTTGGACAATGCCAAGCAGATCTGGGACACCCTCAAGATCTCACATGAGGGGAATGACGTCACCATGCTCACCAAAATGGAGTTGGTGGAAGGCGAACTTGGGAGATTCGCGATGATTAGAGGGGAGGAGCCAACTCAGACGTACAACAGGCTCAAGACCCTCGTCAACAAGATAAGGAGCTACGGAAGCATGCGATGGACAGACCACGACGTTGTCCGCCTAATGCTAAGGTCCTTTACCGTCCTTGATCCACATCTTGTGAACAACATTCGTGAGAATCCTAGGTACACGAAGATGACGCCTGAGGAGATCCTTGGAAAGTTCGTAAGCGGGCGGATGATGATCAAGGAGGCTAGATACGTCGACGATGCATTAAATGGCCCAATCCAAGAGCCTCAAACTATTGCTCTCAAGGCAACAAGGAGCAAGGAGGCGCTACCTAGCAAGGTGGCGCAAGTTGAGGCGGCCGGGCTTAATGATGAAGAGATGGCCCTCATCATCAAGCGATTCAAGACGGCGCTAAAGGGTCGCATGGAGCACCCCAACAAGAACAAGACGAAGGGGAAGCGCTCCTGCTTCAAATGTGGTAAGATTGGTCATTTTATCGCTAACTGTCCCGATAATGATAGTGACCAGGAAAAGAAGAGTGGAAAGTGGGAAAAGAAGAAGAACTACAAGAAGGCGAAGGGCGAGGCACATCTTGGAAAGGAGTGGGATTCGGATTGCTCCTCGTCAGACTCCGACAATGAAGGACTCGCCGCCACCGCCTTCAACAAGTCATCCCTCTTCCCCAACGAGCATCACACTTGACTCATGGCAAGGGAAAAGAAGGTAAGCACTCATAATACTAGTACTTATGCTTCTTCAAGTGAGGATGAGTCTAGTGATGATGATGAAATAGATTATTCATGTTTATTCAAGGGCCTAGATAGAACCAAGGTTGATAAAATTAATGAATTAATTGATGCCTTGAATGATAAGAATAGGTTATTAGAAAAGCAAGAGGATCTTTTGTATGAAGAGCATGATAAATTTGTTAGTGCACAAAATTCTCTTGCTCTCGAAGTTAAAAGGAATGAAATGCTTTCTTGTGAACTATCTACTTGTCATGAAACCATTTCTACTTTAAAAGGTGTTAATGATGATTTAAATGCTAAACTAGAAGTAGCAAATAAATCTAACTCTTGTGTAGAACATGTTATGATTTGCAATAGGTGCAAAGATTTTAATGTTGATGCGTGTAGTGAACACCTTGCTTGCATTTCTAAATTAAATAATGAAGTGGCTAGTCT
This sequence comes from Zea mays, assembly GCF_902167145.1. Lineage (NCBI taxonomy): Eukaryota > Viridiplantae > Streptophyta > Magnoliopsida > Poales > Poaceae > Zea > Zea mays. The sequence continues at coordinate 261,267,415 of NC_050096.1, read as the reverse complement.
TAATGCCCAACTTAAGACTAGCAAGAGTGAATTTGACAAGCTAAAATTTGCAAGGGATGCCTACACGATTGGTAGACACCCCTCAATTAAGGATGGTCTTGCCTTCAAGAGGGAAGTCAAGAACTTAACAAGCCATAAGGCTTCCATCTCTGCTAAGGAGAAAGGGAAGGCCCCTATGGCTAGTAGTGCTCAAAAGAACCATGCCTTCATGTATCATGATAGGAGACATTCTAGAAATGTTTATAGAAGTTATGATGCTTTTGATTCTCATACTATGGTTGCTTCTAGTTCTTCTATTTTGCATGATAGAAATTTAGCTAGGGGAAATGCTATTAATCACATGCCTAGAAGAAATGTTGTTCATATGCCTAGGAAAACAAATAGTGAACCTTCTACAATTTATCATGCTTTAAATGCTTCCTTTGCTATTTGTAGGAAGGATAAGAAGGTAGTTGCTAAAAAATTAGGGGCAAAATGCAAGGGAGATAAAACTTGCATTTGGGTCCCTAAAGCTATTTGTACTAACCTTGTAGGACCCAACATGAGTTGGGTACCTAAGACCCAAGCCTAAATTGCCTTGCAGGTTTATGCATTCGGGGGCTCAAGCTGGATTATCGACAGCGGATGCATAAACCACATGACGGGGGAAAAGAGGATGTTCTCTTCCTACGTCAAGAACAAGGATCCCCAAGATTCAATTATATTCGGTGATGGGAACCAAGGCAAGGTGAAAGGGTTAGGAAAAATTGCTATCTCTTCCGAGCACTCTATTTCTAATGTGTTCTTAGTTGAATCACTTGGATATAACTTGTTGTCTGTGAGTCAACTTTGCGATATGGGATATAACTGTTTATTCACCAATGTAGATGTGTCTGTCTTTAGAAGAAGTGATGGTTCATTAGCTTTTAAGGCTGTACTAGACGACAAACTTTATTTAGTTGATTTTGCAAAAGAGGAGGCTGGTCTAGATGCATGCTTAATTGCTAAGACTAGCATGGGCTGCCTGTGGCATCGCCGTTTAGTACATGTGGGGATGAAGAACCTTCACAAGCTTCTAAAGGGAGAACACATGATAGGTCTAACAAATGTTACTTTCGAAAAAGATAGACCTTGTGCAACTTGTCAAGCAGGGAAACAGGTGGAAGCTCTCATCATGCCAAAAATGTGATGACAACATCAAGACCCCTGGAGCTACTTCGTATGGACCTTTTCGGACCCGTTGCCTATCTGAGCATAGGAGGAAGTAAGTATGGTCTTGTTATAGTTGATGATTTTTCCCGCTTCACTTGGGTATTCTTTTTGCAGGATAAATCTGAAACCCAAGGGACCCTCAAGCGCTTCCTAAGGAGAGCTCAAAACGAGTTTGAGCTCAAGGTGAAGAAGATAAGAAGCGACAATGGGTCTGAGTTCAAGAACCTTCAAGTGGAGGAGCATCTTGAGGAGGAAGGAATCAAGCACGAGTTCTCCGCTCCCTACACACCACAACAAAATGGTGTGGTAGAGAGGAAGAACAGAACGCTTATAGACATGGCGAGAATGATGCTTGGAGAGTTCAAGACCCCCGATCGCTTTTGGTCGGAAGCCGTGAACACGGCTTGCCACGCCATCAACCGGGTCTACCTTCATCGCCTCCTCAAGAAGACTTCGTATGAGCTACTAACCGGTAACAAACCCAATGTTTCATATTTCCGAGTTTTTGGGAGTAAATGCTACATTCTAGTGAAGAATGGTAGGAACTCCAAATTTGCTCCCAAAGCGGTAGAAGGGTTTTTGTTAGGTTATGACTCAAATACAAAGGCGTATAGGGTCTTCAACAAATCATCGGGTTTGGTTGAAGTCTCTAGCGACGTTGTATTTGATGAGACTAATAGCTCTCCAAGAGAGCAAGTTGTTGATCTTGATGATGTAGATGAAGAAGACGTTCCAACAGCCGCAATGCGCACCATGGCGATTGGAGATGTGAGGCCAATGGAACAAAAGGAGCAAGATCAACCTTCTTCCTCAATAATGGCGCATCCCCCAACTCAAGACGATGAACAGGTTCATCAAGAGGAAACGTGTGATCAAGGGGGAGCGCAAGATGATCATGTAATGGAGGAAGAAGCGCAACCGGCACCTCCAACCCAAGTTCGAGCGACGATTCAAAGGAATCATCCCGTCGACCAAATATTGGGTGACATTAGCAAGGGAGTAACTACTCGGTCTCGATTAGTTAATTTTTGTGAGCATTACTCTTTTGTCTCTTCTATTGAGCCTTTCAGGGTAGAAGAGGCCTTGCTAGATCCGGACTGGGTGTTGGCCATGCAGGAGGAGCTCAACAACTTCAAAAGAAATGAAGTTTGGACACTGGTGCCTCGTCCCAAGCAAAACGTTGTGGGAACCAAGTGGGTGTTCCGCAACAAACAAGACGAGCACGGGGTGGTGACAAGGAACAAGGCACGACTTGTGGCAAAAGGTTATGCCCAAGTCACAGGTTTGGACTTTGAGGAGACTTTTGCTCCTGTGGCTAGGCTAGAGTCCATTCGTATTTTGCTAGCATATGCCGCTCACCATTCTTTCAGGTTGTTCCAAATGGATGTGAAGAGCGCTTTCCTCAACGGGCCAATCAAGGAGGAGGTGTACGTAGAGCAACCCCCTGGCTTCGAGGATGAACGGTACCCCGACCACGTGTGTAAGCTCTCTAAGGCGCTCTATGGACTTAAGCAAGCCCCAAGAGCATGGTATGAATGCCTTAGAGACTTTTTAATTGCTAATGCTTTCAAGGTTGGGATAGCCGATCCAACTCTTTTTACTAAGACTTGTGATGGTGATCTGTTTGTGTGCCAAATTTATGTCGATGACATAATATTTGGTTCTACTAACCAAAAGTCTTGTGAAGAGTTTAGCAGGGTGATGACTCAAAAGTTCGAGATGTCGATGATGGGCGAGTTAAGCTACTTCCTTGGGTTCCAAGTGAAGCAACTCAAGGATGGGACCTTCATCTCCCAAACGAAGTACACGCAAGACTTGATCAAGAGGTTTGGGATGAAGGACACCAAGCCCGCAAAGACTCCAATGGGAACTGACGGACACACCGACCTCAACAAAGGGGGTAAGTCCATTGATCAAAAGGCATACCGGTCTATGATAGGGTCTTTACTTTATTTATGTGCTAGTAGACCGAATATTATGCTTAGTGTATGCATGTGTGCTAGATTTCAATCTGATCCAAGGGAGTGTCACTTAGTGGTTGTGAAGCGAATTCTTAGATATTTAGTCGCTACGCCTTGCTTCGGGATCTGGTATCCAAAGGGGTCTACCTTTGACTTGATTGGATATTCAGACTCTGACTATGCTGGATGTAAGGTTGATAGAAAGAGTACATCGGGGACGTGCCAATTCTTAGGAAGGTCCCTGGTGTCATGGAGTTCTAAGAAACAAACTTCTGTTGCCCTATCCACCGCTGAGGCCGAGTACGTTGCCGCAGGACAGTGTTGCGCGCAACTACTTTGGATGAGGCAAACCCTCAGGGACTTTGGCTACAATCTGAGCAAAGTCCACTCCTATGTGATAATGAGAGTGCTATCCGCATGGCGGATAATCCTGTTGAACACAGCCGCACAAAGCACATTGACATCCGGCATCACTTTTTGAGAGACCACCAGCAAAAGGGAGATATCGAAGTGTTTCATGTTAGCTCCGAGAACCAGCTAGCCGATATCTTTACCAAGCCTTTAGATGAGCAGACCTTTTGCAAGTTGCGTAGTGAGCTAAATGTCTTAGATTCGCGGAACTTGGATTGATTTATAGCATACATGCGTTTATGCCTTGATCATGTTCCTTTAAAGCATATTGTTCATTTATGGTGCTCAAGTTGTACAAACACTCCCCGGACCTTACAAGTCCATTTGCAAGTTATGCACAAATTTAGGGGGAGATGTGCTACAACTTGACCCTTTGAGACTAACTGTGTGCTTGAGTTTACTTGATTTAGTCTCAAAGGTGGATTGAAAGGGAAAGGTGAACTTGGACCATGCAAGACTTCCACTGCACTCCGATGAAAGAGTAACTTATTCCAAGTTCATCTTTGTACTCTTATAGCCTTTTTACTCTTAGTTGAAGATTTTGGTGAGGCAATGGGGTTAAAGGGCCAAAATTGATCTCGTTTTGGTGCTTGATGCCAAAGGGGGAGAAAATAAGGCCAAAGCAAGAAATGGATCAGCTACCACTTGAGAATTTTGAAAAAGTAGAGTTAGAGTTTTTGTTTGTCAAAATACTCTTGTTTGTCTCTTATTGTCAAAAGTTGGTCTCTTGTGGGGAGAAGGCTTAATTATGGGAAAAGGGGGGAGTTTTTGAACTCTTTCTCTTGAAATATCTCTTTATGTTTCAACAAGTATGTTTGACGTAGAGATAGGAATTTGAGGTTGATTTACAAAAACAAACCAAGTGGTGGCAAAGAATGATCCATATATGTCAAATTTGAATCAAAACAATTTTGAGTTCTTATTTGGATTGATTTTGCACTTGTTCTACTTGCTTTATGTTGTGTTGGCATAAATCACCAAAAAGGGGGAGATTGAAAGGGAAATGTGCCCTTGGGCCATTTCTAAGTATTTTGGTGATTTAGTGTCCAACACAAGTGCCTAAGTGTTAAATGGTGGACAAAGTACAAATCAAGTATAAAGGTATGTTTCTCAGACTTAGTACATTGTTTTAGAGACTAATGTATTGTATCTAAGTGCTGGAAACAGGAAAAATCAAGGTGAAATTAAAGATGGCTTTGTTCAGCCAAAGTCAGCTCTGTCTGGGTGCACCGGACTGTCTGGTGGTGCACCGAACAGTGTCCGGTGCGCCAGGCTGACTCAGGCGAACTTGCTGCTCTCGGGAAGTGATTAACGACGTACGACTATAATTCACCGGACTGTCCGGTGAGCCAACGGTCGGCCGGGCCAACGGTCGGCCACGCGATCCGCGCGAGACACGTGGCCGAGCCAACAGTCGGAAGGGGGCACCGGACTGTCCGGTGTGCACCGGACAGTGTCCGGTGCGCCAACGGCTCCAAAGCGCCAACGTTCGGCTTCGCCAAAGATGGAAAGAAATCTGCACCGGACAATGTCCGGTGGTGCACCGGACTGTCCGGTGCGCCAGGCGACAGAAGGCAAGAATTGCCTTCCTGGAATGCACTCAACGGCTCCTAGCTGCCTTGGGCTATAAAAAGGACCCCTAGGCGCATGGAGAAGAACACCAAGCATTCTCTAAGCATTCCTAAGCACCAAGACTTCGATTCCGCGCATTTGATTCTTTGTGATAGCAATTAGAGCTCTAATTGAGTTGTGAACTCGTCGAGTTGTGTTGTGAGCTCTTGTTGCGACTTGTGTGCGTGTCATCACTCTGATTTTGTGTCTTGTGTGCGTTGCTCATCCTTCCTTACTCCGTGCTTCTTTGTGAAAATCAAAGTGTAAGGGCGAGAGGCTCCAAGTTGTGGAGATTCCTCGCAAACGGGATATAGTAAAGCAAAGCAAAACACCGTGGTATTCAAGTGGGTCTTAGGACCGCTTGAGAGGGGTTGATTGCAACCCTCGTCCGTTGGGACGCCACAACGTGGAGTAGGCAAGTGTTGAACTTGGCCGAACCACGGGATAAACCACTGTGTCTATCTGTGATTGATCTTCTTGTGGTTATCGTGTCTTGCAAAGATTCTTATCTAGCCACTTGGCTTTATTGTACCAACTCCTAACCAAGTTTTAGTGGCATTAAAGTTTAAGTTTTACAGGATCACCTATTCACCCCCCCTCTAGGTGCTCTCAGCTACGCCGCAAACCTCCCCGCAGCCGCTTCCTTCGCCCACACGCCCGTGCACTTGGAATACTTCGAGGAGGGTGCTCCAGGCGTACCAAGGGCGACGGTACCGCCGCCGGAGAAGGTACCCGTCGATCCGCCCTCTCCCGTGATTCGTTTGTCTTGCTCCGGGCGGCGAGCAGCAGTGGGGGTCTGGCACGCGGATCCACCTTCCAGCTTCGCGGACCGCCGACCCAGCCGATCTGTGCGAAGACGCCGCCGCCGTTCGTCTCTGTCCGCCGACACGTCGCCTGCGGGGTGTAGGTCAAAGGGAGGTCATCGATTCGGCGATAGATCTACGCTGAGCCGATCTGCTTGATTCGAGCTTCAAGGTCCAAGGTACGATTCATGACTCCTCCAATTTCTACACCTAGGATTGAATCCGTGTCCCAAATAAACGTAGCTTGGATTACCACTAGGGTTTAGATGTACTAAACTTGTTTGACAGGTACAGTTTATGTGTTCTTCGATTTCTTTGAGAGTTAGGGTTTAGGTTATCTCGGATCTCCGATTCGCCTATTGTTAATGTAGAACAACCAAGGTGGATATTATGGTATAGTTACACATCAACCTATACTGAATCACGTTTTGCTAAGTGATCCGTGCTACTTTTAAGCTACTTTTACTATGCTACATAGGAAACAACATTCAGACTGTTGTGTCATTTGCATATCCCTGCTCTTCGTGAGCTCAATTTTGTGTAGCCACCATTTTCTGGCATGTCAATTAATTTGCCATAATGTTGTTTGTATGTTCTTTGGTCAAGGTTGGTGGTACAGAAATGCATGTTAATCTTCCTATTCGAACAACTAAGTAGCAATGCGGTTCCATTCCCCAACATAACCCCTTGATCCTTCCATATCCATATCTTTGAATTCGACTCAGTAACTCTGTCTATGAATTGGACTCAGTCAACCTACAATTTCGAGTAGTCTTTCCTTACATGACTAACCATTGCATGCAACTAACGAACACCTTTACTTATTATGCAGCTTCAAATAATTATTTCATTATTTGACGTCCACTTCAACTAATTGAGGTTCTAAATCCTTTTTCGCTATAGTTCATTGTTTTTTATCAATTGCATAAGTCTACTTTCCATGTATGCTGTCTGTGCTTTAATGTTATTTGTGTAAGATTAGTTTATTATATGCAACCAACAGATGTACCAAGCCACGGTCAAAGTGTTTATATAATGTGTATAAATAGTTTAGCATTTTAGGCCCAACAATTTGTGGTGTTTGGTAACTGCCATGAACACTTTAATTTCACTAATTAGTAACAACAGTGGGCCTAATTTTTTCATGTATGCACCTTGTCTAGCCAATGAGATACTGCTTGAGGATAGGAATCAAGATGACCAGCCATGATGCCAAAGTGCTGCAAAACTTGGTCCTCAATCTTGCATTCTCAATGGAAACTGGTGCATTCAATATTAGAAGCTTTCTAGAAGAGGATTTCCTGCATTTGGGTGATGAGCATTACCTTCTTAATGCACTACTTGCAATTCGAAAGGAGGTCGACCTGATGGAGCAGGATGCACTAGAGAGCAAAGCAAGGTCAGACCCAGAGAAGGAGAGGATGGAGGAAGAAATTAAACTTGTGGAGCCTGACAACCCAGTGCCTAGACAATTTCCTTTCACCCCCCTTCCTCACCAGAATTATATGAGGCCAGTGACAACGACTCGTACGACTCGGACAGGTCCACTAGGTATAGCATTTGGAACCTGTAATTGTGGTACCTAGACCAAGGACTTAGTGGTAGTAATGCATCGAAATAAATAGGAACTTCTGTGTTATGTCTGTGATGCATGGGTAACCGATGTAGGAATGCTTGAACCTTATGTTCCTTTTGTATGAACCTTATGTGGAATGCTTCAACCTTATGTTTGTTTTGTATGAACCTTATGTGGAATGCATCAAACTTTCTACTTTTTATTACAAGTTTGTTATCTGTTGTCCAAATTAATTTATTCGTGTATTTCATTCCCAGAATGGCTGACAACAATAGAAACACACCTTTTCGACCTACTGGTGCCAGCCCCAATACAGGTAACCAGATTCCCCCCCCACCCATGTGGGATCCTCAGTTGTGGCAGGGCCAAGGTTTAGACCCAACCCAACCTTCTACATTTACTAGTCCTGCATCCCAGATGAGCAATCCTACCTGGTCCCAGGGAGCTAATGACACATCTTCATATCCCTTTCGGAATCCATGGAACCCATTTTTTGGTATGATGAATCCTGGGGGTCCTCCACCACAAACATCATTCGGTCAAGCCCAGTTGGTAACACCCACTCCATGTCCCCAGGTTTATACCCATGTCACCAACCAGACTGACCCTATCAATTTGGAATCAGAAGCAGAGCACAGTGTCCAGGAAGTTAACAGCCCTACCAAACCTTCAGACACACCTGGAACAGTTAGGAGTGTAGGATTACGGGGAGGCTACGCTAGCGCAAAACAAAAATTTTCATCCCCATAATACCAAGAATTACTGCGGTTATAGGTCATGGAATTACCACTAGACGCGCAGAGCAGCGGAAGACGTCTCGATGTAGACGAACGCGTCGAGCAGTGCCGTGCAGTCGCCGGCGTCCTTCACGTCCTCGCACGGTTCGCCCAAGTGCTCCAGATGTAGCACCTCCGAGGTATCCACACGTACAGGGAGGAAGCGCCGCGTACCGAACTGCTAGGTTCGCGACGGCGGCTTGGCGAGGGCGAGAGGTGGGCGGCGGCTGTTAGTTCGCTGGTGGCGAATTAGGTTATACTTAACCGCGCCCCCGCCCCTCAATATATAGGCGTTATGGTGGGCTTCTGACGCCGAGGCCCATCATTAACCCTAAAGCCCAGTCTAATTTCGGATCTAATCCGAATTAGGCTTCCTTCCCCTTAAGTGTGTGACCCTATAGGTTCACGTACAAATAGACATAGCCCGAGTACTCTTACTTGGCCCAATAATTGACAGCGGCCTCTAGCAAGACATGTCAACTCCTATGTGTACGTAAAGATCATATCAGACGAACCATTGCGACATTAAGTACATGTTGTTCCCTTTGTCTCACGATATTTGGTCTGGCTCCAAGCTGACCTCTCTTTCTCGATACTGTGAATTGGAATCCTTTCAATGGTTAACTCTTAACCCTAGCACGGCCATGCATTTCTTGATCCAATCACTCGAGGGGCCCAGAGATATCTCTCTCACAAAGAGAGGGACAAATTCCATCTTGACTGACCATGCCTCATAGCATGCTTCCTGACAAATCCAAAACTACCTTTATAACTACCCAGTTACGGGATAGCGTTTGATAGTCCCTAAGTAAGTCAATTCACATCTTGAGAACATGCGACAATCTCAGGTCTAAGGATACCGTATTCATGTTGCAAGAAGAGAACTATATTACAATATCTCACGTTGGGTCGGTCCAGCCTCATGTCATACATGTGCCCACATTATTAATTTAACATCTCCATGTTCATGACTTGTGAAATGTAGTCATCAACTAATACATGTGCTAGTCATCGACTCTGACTAGGGACATCATTTAGAATAACCATATAAGTAAAGAATCTCACAAACAATTCACATAATTGCTAATCAATACAAGGTGCCTTCCATGGATATTCAATTAAGCAATATATATATCATGGATACAAAGAAATATGCTCATCTCTATGATTATCTCTAGGGCATATTTCTAACAAGGAGGACAAAGGAACAAAACTTCAAACCTGATGAAGACCTTTTGCTTTGCAAAACTTGGCTAAAGATTAGTAGTGACCCAGTCATTAGCACAGGGCAGAGGAAGGAGGGGTTATGGGCTAGAATTGAGAAAAGGTACAATGAACTTAGAGGTGAGTTTCCAATGAGACTTAATAGGGCTTTGAGCAGCAGATGGGACAAAATAAGAGCTGAAACAGGCAAATTTGCTGGATTCTACGCTAGAGTCCTAAGGGAAAACCAGAGTGGCCTAACAGACAACGACAAGGTACAATAACATTCCTTTGTACTACTTAATGTATGGTTACTGTTTATGTGTACTAACTGTTATTCGTGATCTGACAATTATTATAAATCTTGTGTAGACTTCGAAAGCTGCAACTCTATATGCTACCTCACAGAAAAAGCCTTTTCATTTCATGAATTGCTGGACGCACCTCAAAAATGAACCGAAATGGGATGCCATGGTTCATGGAAGCCCCTGGAGAGGAAATGCGGGGATGGAGCCTGTTGGTAGTCGTACACCTTCAGGTTCTGTTAATGATCTCGAATATGAGGAAGGTGGTTCAAAAGGTAAGAGGCCATTAGGACGTGACTCCATGAAAGCATCAAGGAAGAAGGCAATGTCCAGTTCATCCCAGTCTACTGACTACCTTTCAAGAATCCATGACATTCAAATAGCAAGATTGAAGCAAAGTGAAGAAAAATCAGAGCTAAAACAACAGAATATTGAGTTCTTGAAGGAAGTTGAACTCAAAAAGTTGGAGGTTCAATCCAAGGAAATAGAAATGCATCAAACAAAAATGATGATTGAAGAAAGGATCTGAAAGGACGCAGAGCTGCAGGAACTCCATGCTATGGATATGGATGATTTACCAGAAGATTTGAGAGTTGTATACATCACGAGGAGAAAAGGTTTAATCGACTATTTCATCAACAATCCAGTGTGATGAGTATTATTGTATTTCATAATATGTTGCGAACCAAGTTTCGGCGTATCGTGGTCCGGTATGTTCGGCCATCTGTCATTTGAGTTTGTTCAACATTTGCTTCATTGTTTGAGAACATTAGCTTCGTATTGTGAACATTGTTTATTTTCAGAATATTATTTTTGAGAATAAGGTTTATTCATACATGAGAACACGATTGGCAACATGTGCATTTTATTTGTACCACATTCATTACATGACAAACTAACCATTAGTACATAAGTGTCGACCTTCATAGAAGACAATACTTGCATTCGTGGTACTACACAAATAGTAAACTACAGAAATGGAACACACATCAAGTTACCACATAGTCTGGAGAAAGGGCTTCAACCCATTGACCCTCGACGTGCCCACAGGTGTTCTATCAGGTTGTGTTGCAACGACAAGTATGTGGCCTAACTAGTGATGTCCTGATCGGGATCGTTGGGTAATTCAGATCGGATATGATTGTTTAGCCACTCGTTGCGGACCTCTGGAATATTATTACAAACTTCTGGGGGGCAGTGGGCCCAATGAAATCCACGTTTGCTGCACCATCTCCTTCATCCTCGACAATCATGTTGTGCATAATAATGCAAGCAGTCATCATCTCAGCGAGGTGATTACGATCCCAACCATAAGCTGGGCCACGAAGAACTGCCCACCTCGCCTGCAATACTCCAAATGCTCGCTCTATATCCTTTCGACAACTCTCCTGCTTGGTTGTGAAGCGAACCTTTTTCTCCTCAAATGCGTGACGAATTGCTTTAACAAAGGTTGGCCAATTTGGATAAATGCCATCCGCTAAGTAGTATCCGAATTTGAACGTCGTACCATTAATAGTGAAGTTGACTGGTGGCATCGTCTCATTACGTAACGGATCAAATACTGGTGAACGATGCAGGACATTCAGATCATTGTTAGTACCAGGCATTCCAAAAAAGGCATGCCAAATCCAGAGGTCATACCCAGCGACTGCCTCTAGTATCATTGTTGGCCTCGAATTGCGCCCACAAAATTGTCTGTGCCATGCAGTAGGACAGTTGCTCCATTCCCAATGCATACAATTGATGGAGCCTAGCATACCCGAAAACCCCCTGTCGGCGTTTACACTTAGTATGCGAGCAATGTCGTCGTGGTTAGGGATACAGAGGTATCGTTCGCTAAAGGAAGAGATGATTGCGCGACAGAAACGGATAAGACAGTCCCTAGCCGTAGTCTGTCCAATCTGTATGTACTCATCGACCACATCGGTTGGTAACCTGTACGCAAGGATACGCAAAGCGGCACATACTTTTTGCAATGGGTCGAGGCCTGCTAAACCTGTTGCATCACATCGAATAGTGAAATAATCGTCTTCTCGCTGAACGGCACGAAGGATACGTAGGGACAAAGGACGATGCATCCGAAACCTAAAAACCAAAACAAAGCAAAAAAAATAAGAAAACGAACATCGAAATCAAAGTAAAAGCATTACTTAGGAAATGTACCTTCAACGAAAAACATGTGGTGGATACACTGGATTAGGTCCAAAGTAGTGGTGCTTGATGAGATTTTCTCCAGCAGCGTGGTCCCTATGGATAACTCGATGAGGCAATGAAGAACGCCTACGCCGCATGCTCGTGTCTCCTAGTCCAAGGTGGTCAACATGTTGACAAAGCAACAAGTTATCGATCTCATCGTCAGAATCATCGGATGACGAAGACAACACTAGGCTTTTCAATGAGTCCATGATGAGCTAAACTAAGAGTACGTACTACGTACTTTTGATGGAATGGTGGATGGTACAGAAGAGAGGAGTGTGTAGATGACTGTAGCATGCCCGCAGGGGGTACCTCATTTATAGATGGCTTCGGTGTGTCAAGGAAGCCAGGAGGTCGTGGCTTGTCGTGGAAGCCACTCGTGTCGTGTACTAGAAGAATGCGAATTTCTAATTTTTTAAAAAACATAAAATTCGAACGATTTATTACTAATGTATTTATACTAATTAAGAAGTTTGCTAATTAATTGTGGACTAAGTTACGACCGCGTTTTGTGCATACAACAAATAAAAATAAAACAAATATTTGTTGGTAGTTGAGTTAGTTGATGATGAAAGTATATAATATTGGTGTGGTTTGGTATAGAGGTTTGATATAGGGTGAACCGTTGTAGAGCGTGGAGATATAGGGGGAGAGAGAACGCTGACGTGGCACGTGAGTGAGATATAGGAGGAGAAATTTAGGGGGAATCGCTGAACACAGTCTCACAGGTTGTACAGACCAACAAAACCGCTCTTCGCGTTTCTGTGACACACAACAGGATGGCCTTTCCATGCACATTCAATGCCCGCTCAGGATAACACATGTTATCGAGGTGGTTATCTCGCATGTGTGGTGTGGGAAATGGCATCATGAAGCATCGCTCACACGGTGATGCACCTGCTACAGTGTAAGCTGGAGGTGACAACACGAAGATACCGCATTAACTCCTGTGTGTGTCAGCTTATATAGCCCCGACGACGTTAGCACACTAGGAACATCCCGCTACGGGCCCCGACGAGGAAATAGGATGAAGAACATACCTAGTTAGAGGATACACACGATAGATGAGGAGATCTTAGCCCGCCAATTTCACTTATAGCTCCATGTTGTATATATTTAACATTAGAACACTGGGCCCACCTGTCTTAGTCCAACTCCCTTGTAATGTGCCACCTTTGGACTCTAAAAGGGATGTCAGATGCGTAGCAAGGGGACAGACTCGCTTGAATCCCCACGGAGGCATCTCCAACGAGTCCTAGACTTTCTCAAGCTCTCAACAATACAACTCATAAGTGGAGTAGGGTATTACGCTACGGTGGCTCGAACCACTCTAAACTCTTGTGTGTTCTTGTGTTCATCTATCTCATTAGGCAAATCCTAGGTTGCCCATGTTCTTAGGATTAGGCGAGTGCATTCCGCCACCGGTTGGAGTTTTCTCTCCAATAATATTTTTTAAATTTGAAATGATTTACATGCTTAAATCTTTACTACTCTATAAGAGTCTAGTGTGGGAGTCCATACCTTCACCATACCCCTGCTCCCTCTCCCGACACCTCACATGCACACCCCGCTATCCAAAATCTGTACCCCGCTCCCCCCCGCGCAACAGCCATCGTCGCCTCCGCTATCCTGGGCCCACTCGTACGTCACCTCTGCCATCCTCACCCTAGTTTGCGTCGCGCCCCGGATGGTCTACGCCCCGCCCCCATCCTTTCACCTTCCGCGCGAGCATGCCACCACCAGCGACTCGCAGCACGGCCGGCCCTGAGGGGGTGCGGCGGGTGCGGCCGCACCGGGCCCCCAAAAACAAAGGACCCCTCTAGCCACTGTACGTTAGCACTTTTTTCCGCTAAGCATATCTACTCTAGACATAAATACACAAGAGTGATGCACTATCGATCAGTTTCGTTTAGATTGTTAAACTAATGTCTCAATTACTTATCTAATATTCACTTCGTTCAAAAATAGTATTTGTTTTAACTCTTAATTTTTATGTATATATTCAACTAGATGACGAGGAATCAACTAGAGAAGCAAAATAAATTCTATTTTGATACAGAGAGTATTATTTACTATACACATGATGGTTGCATCGACAGAGAGAAGATTTTTAAACTTGAAATATTTTTTGAACTATTTAAGGTCAACAATGACTTAAGAGAGGTTAAATGGTTTGGCGATTATATATATCTAAAAGAAGTTGTTGGATGAGATTAATCTTAATGGTATAAGCGATGATTTGTATCACAAAATGTTAGAAGATATTTTTAATAACATCGGATAACAAGTATGTGTTTTTACTATATTTTATATTTGTCATCTTATAAACTTAAAAATAGTGCATTATAATTTATATACGTGTATATATATATATATATATATATATATATATATATATATATATATATATATATATATATATAGTGTGGGGATGGGGCCTTCATTTCGAATTTTGCACCGGGCCCCTAAAAAGTCAGGAACGGTCCTGACTCGCAGCACTCGACCTCCACATCATGTCGGTCGTCGTAGATGCCATCAAGGCACGTGCTGATGTCCTCCCCCATCCCGCTTGCGCGAATGCACTAGCGAGGCCGTTCTTGACGCCCCCTCCTCCTGTCCTCATGAGGCAGGCCACGCACGCACATGTAGCACCACCGTCGGTCTGACCGCACAGGTGGTTGAGATCCGTGCTAGCCACTACAGACCTCGTCACAACAACCACCCGCTCTGCTGCTTCGCTAGAGAGTAGCCGACCTCTGGCGGCGGGCTCGTGGCCAACGACCGCTCCCCATCAGCTGAGGACATGAGGGAGGCGCCGACGGTGTCCGGTGGCGTTGTCCTCGACCGCCTGCCGCTCCCTAGCCACCAGCCTGTCGATGGGGCCCGCCGCATCGCCTCCACCTCTAGTCTCGTGTGAGTTCCTCCGCCCTGTTGCTGCTTTATGTTCCTTGCGAGTGCGGCACGACCTCCATCGCTCCTGCAGTTGGTCACCTTCCCCGCTGTCCTCACCTGTCTGGCTACACCTGCCCCTACCCCCTGCCCTCGATGGAGATCTACTCGAGTTCTACGTCCTCACCTGCAAGTGATGCCTACAGGCACTACTAAAAAATCACCCTAATGCCACGACGGATATTGCAACAACATTATTTTTGTTGCATTGGGTGTTAGTTATTGCCACAACCTTTAATAATGGTTGCAATATATGGTCTGTTTTGCCACTACTTTTGTGCATTGCAATAACCATGATTTCCGTTGCAAGAGAAATATGTTATTGCTACCACTAGAACAGTTATTGCAAAATTATTCTAGTGCCACACTGGATATTACAACAACACTAAAGTTGTAGTACTAGGTGTTAGTTATTGCCACAACCTTTAAAAGTGGTTGCAATATATGCACTTTTTTGCCACTTTTTTGTGCGTTGCGATTATCATGACTTTCATTGCAAGAAAAAGATGTTATTGCTGGCACTAGAACAGTTGTTGCAAAATTTTCCTAGCTAGGGTTCACCAGATATTGCAACAACACTAAAGTTGTAGCATTAGGTATTAGTTGTTACCACAACCTTTAAAAGTGGTTGCAATATATGTACCTTTTTGCCATTTATTTATGTGTTGCGATAATGATGAATTTGGTTGCAAGAGAAATATGTTATTGCTACCAACACTAAACTTGTTGCAATTAGTTGAAGGTTATGCCACTTCCAATATTGCTCCTCTCTGAACCGCCTCATCTCTAGCTGTCCAGCAGGGTACTGCACAACCGCCACTACAGCCGCCAGGGCCTCCAGCAGCAACCTATACAAAAAGATACGCAATACTATAGCTAGATGAGGCAGCAACCTATAAAAAAGATACTTTAGACTAGCTAGATGATGCATGCTGGACGCCAGGACCAACCACTAGAAAACGCTGCCAGGACCAGCCACTAGAAAGCCCCCAAGATCTAGAAGTTAGCCACCAAGAGTCCAAGACCATACATGGCGGCCAGGTCCAATCTCTGACAGTTCAGGCCAGCTTCCAACATAGAAATTAGAAGGCATCCACTGCAACAAAAACAGACCATCAAGTGACAGGTAATGATTTAGTCAATAAGTAACACAATAAGGATAACAACAAATAAAAATGCCAATGTATTTCTTGAAGAAACATACAAGTACCTACATTATTTAAGCTCTTAATTAAGGTCCTCAAATTCTCTGCCAAAACAAAACCATATAGAATTTGCAGAATAGATAGGTAACCGCCATTCCTATGTGAAGAAAACAATTCAGGTTGGGTTGTATGAACTTTGGTCGTGACATAAGGCATTCATAATTGTACTTTTGTAGTTGGAAAGTAGTTTTACATTTTTTTCAAAATGTAGTCTATCAATTCCCTTGGATTTTAACCACAGGGTCTCAACATATAAGAAATAGATCAAACATGTATTTCTGCTTTAACAGCAACAAAAAACCGACATAAGGCATTCATATTACTTAGTGGTTGGCTGCTACTGACTTACTGAGTGGAACAACCAAGCAACAACACTGCCTTGCTATCCTAAACTCATATTCATGAAGTCTTATATTAAGTTTTATTTATGCAGTTTTATGTTAGCATTTGATAGTAAGTTCTGCACTTCGATGTTTTATTAAATGTTCATGATTAGGAATTCACAATGCCACACATCAAAGGTACATTGCACTCATGAATCATGTACCTTGGTAAAGAAGCATGCTCTCTTTGCAGTGTAGAACCTCTTTCTCCTTCTCACTGTAATTCTCCTCAAGATGTGCAAACTGCCTTTTGAACTGTGAACTCCACTGCACAAAGATATTAGTATTAACAATCCTATATTTTTTTTTAAAAAAATGGATGTGAAACTGTGATTCTAAAATTGTGTTTTTGCAAAGGGAAAATTCTAAAATTGTTATTACATTGGCATCAAAATGATTCCAGGCCTGTCGGCACCAAAATGTTTTCAAGTGTGATTGACACTAACAATCGTTGAGATGTGCAAGTTGCTTCAAACAAATACCTATATGCACAACACACTTACTTCTTTTCTCTCAAATGAATCCAGCACATGTTACTTCAAACAAATGTCTCATCACATTCCAGTTTTATTAGTATGGCTAAGAAAGCCGCTCAAAAGAGCCAAGCATATTGCGTGAATTAGTAACTTATCGTTTAACTTTAAGGATCAATACTGATTATGACTAAAAATTGTTTAACTTTGATTTGATTTGTTTTGTTATAGGGCTCGACTGGTGATTTGAATCTTTGACTAGAAAGCCATGTCTCAGAATAGTAGGAGTTGGATGCGCATGCACTTCACGACAAATGAGTGGCAAACAAATTTCAAAAAGTTCATACAAACTACATTTGGTGGCACTACTAGAGGAGAAACTGCACCATGTCCATGTTCAAGATGTCGATGCATGTCCTACAAAACACAATCTCAGGTTCAGAGTCACTTGGTTATTAGAGGGTTTGATGAGAGCTTCATCGAAGAAGGAAACCAAGCAAACGATTCAGATGAGGGCAATGCTGCAACAGTTGTCAATGATGATGAAACAGGTGACAGTGGTTCTGTGACCGAACTAGTTTCAACGCTAATCAGTGGTGCTATACATGAAGACATCATAGGAAATATTAATGAAGAGCCAAATGCAAAAGCAAAGGCATTCTTTAATCTATTAACAGAGGCAAAGAAGGAATTGTATCCAGGTTGCAAGGAGGTCACTAAGGTATCTTTTATAGTAAGGCTCTTTCAGATTAAATGCATGTTTGGTCTTAGTAAAAGTGCATTAGCGGTTGTACTTCAGTTGTTCCGGCTTGTTCTCCCAGAAGGCCACTGTGTTACGGACACATTGGATACATCTTGTTGCCACGAGTCACTTGTGTGGCACTAGTGTTTTGTTGCCATGAAGCATCTTGTGGTAACAAAGCCATTTGCAACAGATTCAAACGTGGCATTAACACTTATTACCATGAAATATGTTGTGGCAAT
The DNA here is from genome assembly GCF_902167145.1 of Zea mays. Lineage (NCBI taxonomy): Eukaryota > Viridiplantae > Streptophyta > Magnoliopsida > Poales > Poaceae > Zea > Zea mays. Next base: position 261,249,388 of record NC_050096.1, on the reverse strand, counting down.
ATAGTTTTTGGCAACTATTATAAATGTTGCAATATAACTTATTTGCAACATAATAGTCCATTGTAACAACAAACAGTTACAACACTTGAACACGTTGCAAAGGATATAGTAATTGCAACATAACGTAAAAATGTTGCTATAACCTATTGCCACTCTATTTTTTGCAACAGCAGGCAACAACAGTTGTTTTATCGCAATTGGTGCCTATTGCAATGATTTATAGTCTATCGCCACGATTTTTGCCCATTGCAAGAAGGTGATTTTTTAGTAGTGAGGGTCAGGATCTGCCTGTTTGATTACTATGAGTGGTCGATCAGTGCCCAATTGCCCCATGTGGATGGGAGGAGCAAACGTGGAGCAATGGTGGCAGTGGCTAAGTGATTGAGATCTACGGGGTGATTGCAAAGGCCCTTCCAAAGGAAGAAACACGTGAGGATGGGAGTGTTGGTGCACAGAAGTTTCGTGTTAAGTTGCTGCCAGAAGATTCAACGAACCTACTGATGTGCTTTGTCATGTACAATAGCGATAAGGCTGATGAAATTATGCATCATAGGCAAAATTTGTTTGAAGATTGGGAGGTCTTGATTATATTATCCTAGGGTTCACTACTTTTCAGTGGGAATTCCTATAATTCGTTGAATCCACATTAGTATTTGTTGTTTATAAATTATTATAACAAATAAAAGCAATTATCATTTTGGTACCTGAAGTGTCTTGATGTTTGTGTTGCAGATTGGTCTAGATGGAATTTGCATGCTTGATCTGAGTATAGACAGAACCCTAAGAATTTTTTTGCTCGATTCACTGACAAGATGGAGGAGGGTTGGGCAATTTGTTCTTATGAAGATGATATTTGTATCTTTGTAGAACATATTCACTATAGTTTTATATTAATGTTTATTTGCACTGCTTATTTAGGTTTTGGATGCAACTATATTTGCATTCTGGGTGACGATATTAGTGGATATTGAACCAAAGAGAATTAGGTTGAAGTCAAGCACTTATACTTCAAATACTATGCTTGACAATGTTATGTAGGTATTGCAGCAACACTGTTTTGTCCTTTCCCTTATAGTATTTAGCATAATATTTTTCTACTAAAAAGAAAAATGCTTCTCTGACGATGCCTTAGTTTCTTTGTGTGTGTGTTGCTTCTGGTCTTATTTGTCTTTGCCTTTGCTTCATATCTAAACTAATCTATGATGATGCCTTAGTTACTTCGTGTGTGTGTTTCTTCTGGTCTTATTTGTCTTTGTCTTTGCTTCACATCTAATAAACTAATCTGTAACGAGAAGCTAGCCAGCTGCAACCTGCTTCATGGGTGACCGGATGACGGGTCCTTAGCGGCTCGGTGTCACTGTGTCAACAAGTCAGCAATGAGCTGGCGAGCGACTGCCCAGCGAGCGCCCTCCCTAATCTGTAGCTCCCCCACCCGACACAGGCACACAGTCCCCACTCCTAAGCTTCAAGGTAATATTCTAATATTTAATTTTGTAACCTTCAATTCCTTGTACTATTGTTATTTGTAAATATGTTATCTGTAGATGTACTATGCAAGCTTCAATATTTGTATGTGTAGGTTAGGCTCACGTCTGTTGCTTGTTAGAGTGGTGTCCATTCATTCTTTGGACTTTGGAGTGGTGTTCATTCATTATTTGTTTGGAGTGGTGTTCATTCATTATTTGGCATGAGAGGGTGTCAAATTGTCAATGACTTCCAATCTGTCATTGTCGTGCGTGCGTTGTGGTTGCCACTTTTTTGCAAAAAATTCTCTTTCGTCATTGTCCGTGCATGTGTTGTGTTTCACTGCTTCCTTGGTTGTTATTAGGTTTCTTACAATTCTAGCTTATTTGTATACAAACATATGTGAGCCTAAACTACACATACAAGAAATAGATGTTACTGCTGGAATGCTTTAAAAGAATGTTGCCTATACAGCTGTCGGGCATGTTTATTATGAACTTTCGAGCCACCTCAGTTTTAATGAATGGTAAGTTACTAAGTTTGTAACTTCATGAGTTCTTAACAAAAACGATATCTGTCTTTGTAGAGTTGTCTGTAGATGCTCTTGCATGTTTGCAATTTGTGTGCTAGCATCATGTGTTGAGCATATCGATTAAGCATTATTGGAAAGTCGATGGTCGTAGTGGGCTCTAAATGATTGCATTCCTTTATGTTTTTCTTTATTTTCTACAAGTTCATGGATCTCTATCTATTGAAATTTCAAATCATCACCCCAATATGCGTATCATACGTAGAAAATTGCATTGCTACTTGGGCAATGGATTTCTGAGGTGTGATTTCTCTGATATGATATGATTTCAGAAAATCATATGTGATATAGTTTACTCTCGGCACAACATCTAGGCTTAGTGGTTTAATCTATATTTGGGATCCAACATGGATTGCTGCAGGATAATGACATAGCTGTTGGAGTATGTTCTACCTCTGCAATTTCTTGGCATTATGAGTGCATAACTGTACACACTTGTTTTAATTGTTTGTTCATTATGTTCAACTTTCAACTAGCAACATTCTCTTCTCGGTGTTATCTTTTCCAAGAATCTTGCTTTTCAGAACTAGATTTGTTTGAGTGTCTTCCTACATGTTGGACGATGAGTTCCAAGTTGATAGAAGGCATCCAAGAATTTGATCAGAAGGTTTGTATCTCAAAAGCAGAATTCCTATTCTTAGATTGCAGTAGCACCTGTTCAAACAATACTGATTTGGAGAAAATTCATCCCACTGTCGATCGACTTAGTAGACAAGAATGACAATTACAATAGTTTCTCAAATTATGTGTAACTGTAACTACTACGTAGATGTAGCCAAACATTATTTGATGATTACTCAGCTGATCACTTAATGATACCTATTTTGTAGATATGATTTGAGAGGAGTTTGGATAATCTAAAAGAACCTATACATCTAGCATTCAAAGTCATGTTTGGATTTTCAGAATGCCCTTATATCCATGTATACAATTGTTCATTGTTTGTCCTTTTTATCTGTAATTTCTCTTGTATCATTACAAACAGACAGTATCAATACTGATTCGTAAATAATGTGTTGCCATCCACAGACCACATGTTTGATCCTGACAGTGATTTTAGTTTTTACTGTTGACCTCCCATAGTTCCTGACTTCCTGACATCGACCACTGTATTTTTAGTTGATTGACTAGCCTGAGGGTGGATACTTGACTGTTGATTTACCAATGCCTCAGGGAGAAGTTGTAATTGGGGGTCCAAATGTAACTAAAGGCTATTTCAAGAATAAATCTAAAACAAATGATGATTGTGAGCCCATATATGGAGAACATTATGATCAATATTGATCCTTTCCACAATTACTGTGTTGTGCTTGTGGTAGTTGCACAAATTGAGCTGCAAAGCTGGGCTTTCCAGCAAGGAATTAAAACAACAATTTCTCATATTTGTGGTAGAAGCAAGAGGTTGTTAAAGAAGTGCTCTTTAGCAAAGGTTTGTGTTTTATGTTCACCCATCAACATCTGTTTTCTTTATTGTGTTGGATCACCACATGTTTATAGCTAACTCCATGCTTATTAGAAGCGGATTTGTACCAAAGAAAAGGGTTTAGCATCCATTGATCTTTTACTCATCCATGCTTTTGATTTTTCTAGAAATGTATAGTTTTGGCTTGATTCACTGTTACACCTGGTCTACTAGAAGTATTTTTTTCTAATTTTAGTAGCAATATAAATATGCCAATAGGAAAATATTTTTCTAGGTGTCATTTGCTCGTACTTTGCTATGGTTTGTAGTTAATGGTACTTTTGGCACTTTCCATAAACAAAGGGTAGCTTTTTATTCTAGACGAGATTATTGTTCTCTTAAATAATCCAGTCATTCTTGCCTACCAGAGTCCCTTTACTTCAAAATATAGGGAAACAGAAGTCCTTCATTGGCTCTTCTCATCTTAGCTCACATGCAGTACATGAATACCAATTTCTTCCTAAGCAGCCAAGTGATACATATGAGAGGGGAAGCCAGTTGCGCTTCTATGATGCTCTAGCAGAAGTGTCAAACTCGAAGGTTGATCCGCTAAATCCACGGTAAAAAATTGGCACCCCTCAAGTTGTCGGATTTGAAAGCTCCCTCGCATCCCCTAAAAGATTAGGTTATCATGATGAAGATACATGTCACATGGACAGAAAACACAAGAACTATATTTATGAATATAATATTTTTCTTCTTCTTTTGTATTATTATATTCATAATTTTTTACTTTTGTATTATTATTTGTTGATATATGTCGTATTTGTCTAATGTTACTTCAGCATAATGAGGAAGTAAGATTGCAGAGGAGGTTGAGTCTCATGAAAAGATAATTAAAAAGGAGCTTGAGAGTTGAGAAGCAAGATCTACAAAACAGAAAGGTTTTCCTTAGTTACACTAAGAAAGTTCATGCATACCTTAAATAATGCGTTGCTAATCTTTTTCGTATTTTTGCAGAAAGAGGAACAAATGTAGAGGGAAATGGTGATACATGATCACGAGAGATGTAAGGAAGAGGATAGGTTGATGCGTGAAAGGCAAAGGAAAGAAGAAAAATTCCAGTAGGAACAAAGACATATACTTATATAACTATTACAATAGATAAAAAATGTTACAATGTCTCTCTTCCTTAGAACTAAATTGGGATATCATTCATTGACATAGGTTTGGTTTTATTTAACAATTATTATATAATTGTGCATCGTCGCAACGCACGAGTATCGTACTAGTATTCAATATAAGTTATTAGATCATATTTGACATGGTTATAATAGCGTCGAATAAATACATAGTCAACATTAAAGTTTTAGTACTAGATCAGCTTGACAACTTTCTAGTTAAGAATCTAGTCATTTGACATCATTTAGAGTGTCAAATTTACAATATAAGATTTGAATTAACATCAATTTTGTAGTCATGTGTGTCATGTAGCCAAACTAGCATGCACATTTGAGGGACATAAATGTTGAGGTTTTATGTTTGAATCTTAAAAAAATAGATAGTTCTTAAATTTTTGCCACCAATCATTACCGGTTGTAGACCCAACGGTGATAAGGACACCCCATGAAGGTTTGACCAGACAATGATTATTAAATCTGATGTAGTGAAACATAGGGCTTTCCTCCTTTCCTATGGAATATGAGCGATAAGGAGCGACAAGTGTGTTGATTGATGGAGAAGGTGGACACTCAAGTTGACTGTCAAGAAGGGTGATGAACACATGTCCACCATCAACCTTTTAGATGAAGGCAAGTTTCCATGGAGCAACCAATGGAAGGAAGAAGAGGGTTCTCTACATACAAAAGATTTTGACAACTAATTAAGGGCTAGTACAGTGCTTTGTCAACGGTTTCATACTCTATCTCATTTAATGTCATGTAGATTTTTTTGTTGATGTGGAGGAAAGAAAGAGGGCAGAGAGAAAGAGATTCAAGAGCTAAAATTTAGGACTCCGAGCTAACCATTGCATCATTATATGAGTTATTGTTTTTGTCATGTAACTCACAACTTTACTTTTATTTTGTACATATATTACAGAATTATGATTTACTCTATTAAATCATCTTTAAAAATATGTGACACTACATGAGACCGTCTATAGACAACACTAATGTAAGACTATTTCTTGCAGCTTACTCATACATATACCTATATTCGAACTACACTCTACAAAACAGTACAATTTATAGTACAAAACTGTATTTATGATATAAAATAAATATTGTTAAATTATTATAAAATACATTTTCCATAACAAAGTACTATCGCCGTTTGAAAATATAATTCGTTTTAGATTAAACATATATTTATTAATTAACTAGTTTGTATACAGATCTATATTCATTATCATTAATTTGAACGTGGTGGACGAAAAAAAAGAGGGCCAAAAAGAATTTGGAGGGGAGTACGTACCTGACCAATTAACTCCAGCAGAATCTCTCTCCGCATCCTTATTTTACGTGACAACATGCTCAATATATTGCACGGTCGTCCAACAGACTCCATATCCGCATCCCCATCATCTCAATGACAGTTGGGTCCCGCTTTTTAAATGCTCCGGTTTTAACTTGTGCAGAGAGGAGAGAGACACCGTAGAAATACGGAATGAAAAAATGCACACCCATTTTGCACTGTGGTTTACAGAGTCTGTTGGAGGGTGGAATAGTGGCTTCGGGCGTGCAGAATACGAACGTGTAGCCGAGTATAGGGCGTTGCTGGAGTTGGTCTAGAGACGGAAATGTGAATACTGTTACGAGTTAGAACGTTTCTTTGGATCCATTGATGAACAGCACTCTGTTATCCTAGTATATAGCAGTTGTCCAGTGGAGGTGTGGGCCATTAATTCTTCAATCTATCCCTCGCTGACTCGTTCTACTATTGCCAGTGCGTGCCGGTGACAACAAAGCTGCCATCGCAAGTACATCTGGGCTGGGTACCGGCCGGCCGGGTGGATGCATGGATTGTGCGGTTGTGTAGCTAGCTAGCCTAGCAGGAGTACGAGTTGTATAGTATACTAGGCAGAGCGGCCGTCACTCACAGTTCCGCTGCAGATTGCAGATGAAAAACTAGGACACCGATGATTCCTGCTTGACCATGCATGTCGGCCGTCACACGTCCGTCCGAGAGGTTGTTGCGTTGCATCTGCATGCTTGAGACGACGCAACGGCAACGCAACGTAACGTACGACGTATCCTTGGTTCAGGCTTTCGGTTGAGACTCCACGCCTTTGACCTACAGCTGCATATATATGTTTGTAGGTATTTGGTTTGAAGATACTTGAGCTCAAATAATTAATGAAAAAACTATGGGCATGGCGCTCGCTCTACTATTATGTTCATTTGGGATGCGTTTGTTTACTGGACAGCTTAGGACAGGCAGGATGGGGACGTCCTCTAATCCTCATTTTTCACTCCAATTTTGAGAGACAACTGAAAACAACATTGAGATAGTCCTGTTCCAACCACTGACCCTGAATCAAATAACCTTATTTAGGGTATGTTTAGTTTAGGAGTGGAGAAGAATAGAGCAGATCCATTTCTATTTTTTGGATGTTGGGTTTCCATTAAGTACATGTCCGGTTTCAAGGGGATCGGAGAGGATTGAATGAGATTAAATCCTCTGCTATTCAATTTTGACTAGGAACTCTCTTGGACACGAGCGCTCTCCTCCCTCTCCTACCTCCTTGACACTCATATGGTTCTCCAACCGAACAGAGAACGGAGCGACTCCGCTCTTTTTTACTCTTTATCCAAACAAAAAATGGAGCGACTTTGTTCTGTTTGCCAAACACGGTATATAACAGCTATATTCTCAAAAAGTAGAATATAGCCGCTCAATTCTAGTTGACTCTCTAACCAAACACACCATTAAGAGATCGTAATATCCCATCTCATTTTATCATTCCACCCCTTGCATCAGGACCATCGCATTCATGTAAACAGTCGTGCGATCACTGGTGAGTGGTGAGCCAAACATGGCAGACCCAGCTGGTCGCAGAAAAGCCGCCTTGGATACTAGCTGCCCTGCCATCTGCCTCTGCTTCGCGGAAGGAGGAGGAGGCGAGAAAGGTCGGTCCTCCTGACTTCTGAACTGGACACGCCACTGCCAACTGAGATAGTAGTACTCTGTCTGTGTATCTCTGCATGCAGCACTATCGAGCATGCGTGGACCCTACTAGCTAGCTCAGCTCATCAGAGCCGCAGACCCCAGAAGAAATGCAGTCCAAGTACCCAATGCATCTCTCCTCAATCCAGGGTCACGTAGGTTACAGTTACAACTTGCTGTACAGATCAAGACAGGGCAGCAGGCAGCAGCAGCAAGAGATAATCACGTGGTAAAAACGCGGTACAGCTCTGCGAGGAAACCAAAAACCACCTCTTGGTCACCATCTTCACGCACGCAAAGGGCATGTACATGTACACATCCGCTTTCGGCAGGCATGCGGGCCATGGCGCTCGCTTGCGACGCTGCAGCTACCAGCACCCAACAGCTGCAGAGAATGGCCGGCGCCGCCGCGCCGGCGGGCCTGCTGCGGCCGCGCGCGGTTTCGGGCTTCCCGTCCTGGGCGGACGGGTGGTGGAGCTCATGAGGTTTTTTTTTTAAAAATATTTCTAGCAATAATGCAAGAGCCCCTCCCCCACCCAAAAAAACTAACTCATTTAGCCTCATCGATCATTCCATAGCATCCAAATCGTGTTGGCGCATCAATTGTGTAACTAACCCACCAACTTATATGTGAGCCACACATTAAACAATGATATGACTCCTTTTATGGTACCATCGACTTAGCCGTGCTACCCCATCTACCATGGCGGGAGATAGGGAGCCATGTGGGGACCTCCTTCTCTCTTCCCCTGTTCTTCTACCCTTACCATATGTCCACCCACCATGTCACCTCGTCGTCATCTCCGGCCCTGCGCTACCTCCCTTCGTTTCCTCCCGCAACCACGGGTTACCTAAAGGTTGGACGCCTCCCCTCACTTTGTAACTATCGTCCGCCTCCTCTGTCAGCGCCTTTGTCGGTGCCGTCGGCCTAATCTAGTCGTCAGTGGCCCTCTCCGTCACATTTGCTGGATGGGGTGATCCTTGAAGATTCACCCCTTCATAGGCAAGTTTTTTGCCATCATGATTTGTTGTATGCATGATGATTTAAAAAAGATAGCTTACTAGTTTAGTGTTAGTACGTATACAAAGTAGATTTAATTAGTTAGTTATATTAACACTATCAGTTATATCACTTAGCTTTATTGGTTAGTTAGTTAGTTTAGGTTTAATTTGTTTATTAGTTAGTTCATTACAAACTAGAGCTAGTTAGGTTAGCATTATGTTAGTTTAGGTTAGCATTATGTTAGTTAGTTCATAGAGTACTCATGCAATTTAGCTTTTGAGCTAGCTTATTGTAGCTCTTCTTCACTTTCTGCACACATAAAGAATACAAAGTTAGATGTTACTTTAACAGAGAAAATATAATGAAAGATGTTGCATTGGTTTTATATATAGCTTTGACCTCAGAAAAATGTGAGTATTCAATGGGAATGCATGGACTGCTTCACGCTTTTCTAAGGTCAAAGCTATATATAAAACCAATGCAACATCTTTCATCATATTTTCTATTTTGAAGTAACATCTAACTTTGTATTTTTTATGTTTGCAAAAGGTGAAGAAGAGCTACAATAAGCTGGCTCAAAAGCAAAACTCCATGAGTACATTATGGGAAGAACCTCGTAGTCCGTCACAGTCTAGTCCCTTCCTCCCCAACTTATTGCTGACCACAATTGGTTCTTCGGACATGGTGACTTATGTGAGTTCTATTGCACACAGCACACACATTGACCCCGTCATAGTAAGGGTCCAATTAGCCCAAGAGAGGTTGCACTTGGATGGAGGCATGATAATGCTGATGAAGTTAATGATGATGACTTCTGCATATAGGAGCACATCATTGGGACAATTTGCCAGTATAGAAGATTAGCACGCCATAGTTAGGTGACACAAACAATTACTTACATTAAAACGATCATATGTGTATAAGTAACAGACAATTATGTCTAGATGTATGGATCGAGACACTTGGGCTAGCTCACCATAGTCATAGTTAGACACTAGTACCTCAGGATGAATAGGTGCATTCTTGCAAGACGCCTTTGAGTATAAATATCAAGAACGACCCCCCGTTTTGTCACTTCTCCATCCACATGTCATGCATCTATCAAAACATATGATTCTAAGAGAATAAATCTATTGGCCTTATTCAACATTATAGGCATTTGAAATTAATGTAGACATACAGCCTATACTAGCAAACAAAATGAACCTTGTCGGGGACCATAATTAGGGGTACCCCCAAGACTCCTAAACTCGACTGGTAAACACCATCAGCACAAAGCTGCAAAGGCCTGATGGGCGCAATACAGGACAAAGCTCTGTCCGCTCAAGGGACACGATCTTGCCTCGCCCGAGCCCAGCCTCGGGCAGGAACAGTAGACCCAGGAAGATTCACGCCTCGCCCGAGGGCCTCCTCAAGCAACGGGCGCACCTTCGACTCGCCCGAGGCCCAGCTCGGGCAGGCTTCACGGAGAAGCAACCTTGGCCAAGATCGCCTCGCCAGCCGACCGGATCGCAGGAGCATTCAATGCAAGGATCGCCTGACACCTTATCCTAACGCGCGCTCTTTAGTCGACAGAGCCGAAGTGACCGCAGTCACTTCGCCCCTCCACTGGCTGACCTGACAGGAAAACAGCGCCGCCTGCGCTGCTCCGACTGCTGTGCCACCCGCCAGGGTGAGGCTGACAGCCGCCAAGTCCGACCTCAGGCGCCATAGGAAGCTCCGCCTCGCCCGACCCCAGGGCTTGGACTCAACCTCGACCTCGGACGACGGTCTCCGCCTCGCCCGACCCCAGGGCTCGGACTCAACCTCGACCTCGGACAACGGTCTCCGCCTCGCCCGACCCTAGGGCTCGGACTCAACCTCGACCTCGGACGACGGACTCCGCCTCGCCCGACCCCAGGGCTCGGACTCAACCTCGACCTCGGACGACGGTCTCCGCCTCGCCCGACCCCAGGGCTCGGACTCAGCCCCGACCTCGGAGGAGTCTCCGCCTCGCCCGACCTTGGGCTCAGACCGACCACGTCGCAGGGGGGTACATCATTACCCTACCCCTAGCTAGCTCAGGCTACGGGGAACAAGACCGGCGTCCCATCTAGCTCGCCCCGGTAAAACAAGTAATGATGGCACCCCGCATGCTCCATGACGACGGCGGTTCTCAGCCCCCTACGGAAGCAAGGAGACGTCAGCAAGGTCCCGACAGCCCCGACAGCTGTGCTTCTACAGGGTTTAAGCGCTCCTCCGACGACCACGACATCACATGAACAGGGCACCAACACCTCTCCAACAGCCACGTCGGCATGTACATAGGACTCTGGCTCCTCTCTGCTAGACACGTTAGCACTTTGCTACACCCCCTATTGTACACCTGGACCTTCTCCTTACATCTATAAAAGGAAGGTCCAGGGCCCTCGTACGAGAAGGTGGCCGCGCGGGAGGACGGGCTGACGAACAGGCTCTCTCTCTCCCTCGCGAACGCTTGTAACCCCATACTACAAGCGCATCCGTCCTGGGCGCAGGACAACACGAGCCGCGGTTCCCTTTCTTGTTCCCCATTGTGTTCCATCTCACGCCGACCCATTCGGGCTGGGACACACAGCGACAATTTACTCGTCGGTCCAGGGACCCCCCGGGGTCGAAACGCCGACAGTTGGCGCGCCAGGTAGGGGCCTGATGCGTGTTGACGAACAGCTTCCAGTCAAGCTCCAGATGGGTAGTCTCCATCAACCTCTCCAACCCGAGACGCTGCTCCGTTTCGGGAGTCTCGAGTTCATGTCCCTCGACGGCAGCTACGACATGGTACTCCTTCCTCCGCCGCGCGACAACGACAATGACAGCCGTCAGCCCGCCCGCCGGCGGCGGAATCGACGACGTCTTCCCCCCATGGCAGAAGAGCGGCATCCGGGTCTGTCCCGTCACCTTCCCCGTCGTAGGAGGAGGAGGCGGGGCAACCATGGCCAAGCAGGAGGCGGCACCTCATCGGCTGTCGAGCGAGTCGACGACGCCGGCGCCCCAGCGGGGGACACGTCGGGCGTCGACCTCGCGTCTGAGACGAAGACGGGCGTTGTTTCCCCGCAATACGCCAACCCCAAGCGGATGGATGACGCCAGCACGCTCGTGAAGGACTTGCTGGGCGTTAGCCTCGTACCCAAGACAACGATGCAGTCCGTCGCCGACGCGACTTCGTCACCACCCGTCGATCAAGAGGTACCGTCCGTTTTCCACCCTGTGCCTTTTAGATTCAGCTTCGACCCACCAAGTGACCCCGCTTCGGTGGACGCTTTCATAAAGGCATATCCGAACCTTTCGGGGTACCATATGTGGTCAACCTAGGACCGACTGACTGCCATCTCGACCTACGGACCCCCGGGTTCCGAGGAAGATGACGAGCCCGACTCTGGTTGGGATTTCTCCGGGCTCGATAACCCTAGTGCCATGCGGGACTTCATGACTGCATGTGACTACTGCCTCTCTGATTGCTCCGATGGTAGCCACAGCCTCGGTGACGAGGACTGTGGCCCAAGTCGCGAATGTTTCCACGTCGATCTAGGGGGTCTCAACGAAGGCAACCACCTTGGTATGCCGGAGGACGGCGATCCCCCTAGGCCTGCGCCTCGCGTTGACATCCTTCGGGAGCTAGCTGTGGTCCCAGTCCCCGTGGGGGGTCAGGACGCACAGCTCGAGCAAATCCGCGAGATGCAGGCCAGGCTCGATGAGGAAGCAGGACAACTTGTGCAGTTCCGGCAGAACATCGGGCAGGAGTGGGCAGGCCGAGCACTGGCCGGAGAAGCGCGTCATCTGCCCCAGGATGTCTAGCACCACATCGCTGACGATGCCAGGGCAAGGCTGCCCCCGGCTTCCAGTGGGGTCGGCCAGAACCTGGCTGCAGCAGCAATACTACTTCGAGCGATGCCGGAGCCATCCACCACCGAGGGGCGGCGTATCCAGGGAGAACTCAAGAATCTCCTGGAGGATGCCGCGGTCCGATGGGTCGAAAGCTCTGCCTCCCGAAGGCAGGGGTACCCCCCGGAGCATCGCGTCGTGACTTCCCGTTTCATGCGGGAAGCCTCGGTCCACACCGGGCGCAAGCGGGCCGCAACGCCTGCAGCCCCGGGTCGCCTCAGCAACGAGCACTACCGCCGCGACCGTCGAGCCCACCTCGACGAAAAGGTGCGCCGAGGCTACCACCCCAGGCGTGGGGGACACTACGACAGCGGGGAGGATCGGAGTCCCTCGCCCGAACCACCCGGTCCGCAAGCTTTCAGTCGGGCCATACGACGGGCGTCGTTCCCGACCCGGTTCCGGGCCCCGACTACCATCACCAAGTACTCGGGGGAGACGAGGCCAGAACTGTGGCTCGTGGACTACCGGCTGGCCTACCAGCTGGGTGGAACGGACGATGACAACCTCATCATCCGCAACCTCCCCCTGTTCCTCTCCGACGCCGCCCGGGCCTGGCTGGAGCATCTACCTCCTGCGCAGATCTCCAACTGGGACGACCTGGTCAAAGCCTTCGCCGGCAACTTCCAGGGCACATACGTGCGCCCTGGGAACTCCTCGGATCTCCGAAGCTACCGCCAGCAGCCAGGAGAGTCCCTGCGGGACTATATCCGGCGATTCTCGAAGCAGCGCACCGAGCTGCCCAACATCACCGACTCAGATGTCATCGGCGCGTTCCTCGCCTACACCACTTGCCGCGACCTGGTGAGCAAGCTGGGTCGCAAGACCCCCACCAGGGCGAGCGAGCTGATGGACATCACGACCAAGTTCGCCTCTGGCCAGGAGGCAGTCGAGGCCATCTTCCGGAAGGACAAGCAGCCTCAGGGGTGCCCGCAGGAAGACGTCCCTGAGGCATCCGCTCAGCGCGACACGAAGAAGAAGGGCAAGAAGAAGTCGCAAGCGAAACGCGACGCCGCCGACACAGATCTTGTCGCCGCTGCCGAACACAGGAACCCCCGGAAGCCTCCCGGAGGGGCCAACCCGTTCGACAAGATGCTCAAGGAGTCGTGCCCCTATCATCAGGGTCCCGTCAAGCACACCCTTGAGGAGTGCGTCATGCTTCGACGCTACTTCCACAAGGCCGGTCCCCCGGCGGAAGGTGGCAAAGCCCACGACAACGACAAGAAGGAGGGCCACAAGGCAGAAGAGTTCCCCAAGGTCCATGACCGCTTCATGATCTACGGTGGGCAAGTGGCAAATGCCTCGGCTCGGCACCGCAAACAGGAGCGCCGTGAGGTCTGCTCGGTGAAGGTGGTAGCGCCAGTCTATCGAGATTGGTCCGACAAGCCCATCACCTTCGACCAAGGCGACCACCCCGACCGCGTGCCGACCCCAGGGAAGTACCCGCTCGTTGTCGATCCCATCATCGGCAACGTCAGGCTTACCAAGGTCCTCATGGATGGAGGCAGCAGCCTCAACATCATCTACGCCGAGACCCTCGGGCTCTTGCAGATCGACCTGTCCACGATCCGGGCCGGTGCGATGCCCTTTCACGGGATCATTCCCGGGAAGCGCGTCCAGCCCCTTGGACAACTCGATCTACCCGTCTGTTTCGGGACTCCCTCCAACTTCCGAAAGGAAACCCTCACGTTCGAGGTGGTCGAGTTCCGAGGAACCTACCACGCAGTGCTGGGGAGACTGAAAGTCGCCTAGAGGGGGGTGAATAGGGCGAAACTGAAATTCTCAAAAATAATCACAACTACAAGCCGGGTTAGCGTTAGAAATATAATTGAGTCCGCGAGAGAGGGTGCAAAACAAATCGCAAGCGAATAAGGAGTGAGACACGTGGATTTGTTTTACCGAGGTTCGGTTCTCGCAAACCTACTCCCCGTTGAGGTGGTCACAAAGACCGGGTCTCTTTCAACCCTTTCCCTCTCTCAAACGGTCACACGGACCGAGTGAGCTTTTCTTCTCAATCACTTGGAACACAAAGTTCCCACAAGGACCACCACAAGATTGGTGTCTCTTGCCTCAATTACAAGTGAGTTTGATCGCAATGAAGAATCAAAGAAAGAAGAAAGCAATCCAAGCGCAAGAGCTCGAAAGAACATAAGCAAATCTCTCTCACTAATCACTAAGGTGTTGTGTGGAATTTGGAGAGGATTTGATCACTTGGGTGTGTCTAGAATTGAATGCTAGAGCTCTTGTAAGTGGTTGAAGTAGGAAAACTTGGATGACTTGAATGTGGGGTGGTTGGGGGTATTTATAGCCCCAACCACCAAACTAGCCATTTGGTGGGGCTGTCTGTCGCATGGTGCACCGGACAGTCCGGTGCACACCGGACAGTGTCCGGTGCGCCAGCCACGTCACCAGGCCGTTGGGTTCCGACCGTTGGAGCTCTGACTGCTGGGCCTGCCTGGATGTCCGGTGGCACACCGGACATGCACTGTAGAGTGTCTGGTGCGCCACTTCGCGCGTGCCTGACCTCTGCGCGCTCTGGCGCGCATTTAATGCTTCTGCAGGTGACCGTTGGCGCGAAGTAGCCATTGCTCCGTTGGCTCACCGGACAGTCCGGTATACACCGGACATGTCCGATGAATTATAGCGGAGCGAATTCCCGAAGCTGGCGAGTTCCAGAGCCGCTCTTCCTTGGGGCACCGAACACTGTCCGGTGTACACCGGACAGTCCGGTGAATTATAGCGGAGCGCCTCTGGATTTTCCCGAAGGTGAGGAGTTCAGCGTGAAGTCCCCTGGTGCACCGAACACTGTCCGGTGGCACACCGGACAGTCCGGTGCGCCAGACCAGGGCACACTTCGGTTATCCCTTGCTCTTTTTGTTGAGCCCAATTCTTGGTCTTTTTATTGGCTAAGTGTGAACCTTTGGCACCTGTATAACTTATGCACTAGAGCAAACTAGTTAGTCCAATTTATTTGTGTTGGGCAATTCAACCACCAAAATCATTTAGGAAATAGGTGTAAGCCTAATTCCATTTCAATCTCCCCCTTTTTGGTGATTGATGCCAACACAAACCAAAGCAAATATAGAAGTGCATAATTGAACTAGCTTGCATAATGTAAGTGCAAAGGTTGCTTGGAATTGAGTCAATATAAATACTTATAAGATGCGCATGGATTGTTTCTTCATTTCTAACATTTTGGACCACTTTTGCACCACATGTTTTGTTTTTGCAAATTCTTTTGTGAATCTTTTTCAAAGTTCTTTTGCAAATAGTCAAAGGCAAATGAATAAGATTTTGCAAAGCATTTTCAAGATTCGAAATTTTCTCCCCCTGTTTCAAATGCTTTTCCTTTGACTAAACAAAACTCCCCCTAGATGAAATCCTCCTCTTAGTGTTCAAGAGGGTTTTGATATATCAATTTGAAATACTACTTTCTCCCCCTTTTGAACATAATAGGATACCAATTTGAAATTTCCAATTTGAAAATCATTTAAAATTAGGTGGTGTGGTGCGGTCCTTTTGCTTTGGGCTAATACTTTCTCCCCCTTTGGCATGAATCGCCAAAAACGGAGTCATTAGAGCCCGTGGAATTACTTTCTCCCCCTTTGGTCATAAATAAATGAGTGAGATTATACCAAAGACGAAGAGTTGCTCGGAGTGACGACGAAGGATGAGTTACAGAGTGGAAGCCTTTGTCTTTGCCGAAGACTCCAATTCCCTTTCAATATACCTATGACTTGGTTTGAAATAGACTTGAAAAGACATTAGTCATAGCATATGAAAGAGACATGATAAAGGTATATAAATGAGCTATGTGTGCAAATCAACAAAAGAAGTTCCTAGAATCAAGAATATTTAGCTCATGCCTAAGTTTGTTAAAGGTTTGTTCATCAAGTGGCTTGGTAAAGATATCGGCTAATTGATCTTTAGTATTAATATATGAAATCTCGATATCTCCCTTTTGTTGGTGATCCCTTAAAAAGTGATACCGAATGGCTATGTGTTTAGTGCGGCTATGCTCAACGGGATTATCCGCCATGCGGATTGCACTCTCATTATCACATAGAAGAGGAACTTTGGTTAGTTTGTAACCGTAGTCCCTAAGGGTTTGCCTCATCCAAAGTAGTTGCGCGCAACAATGACCTGCGGCAATGTACTCGTCTTCGGCGGTAGAAAGAGCTACGGAATTTTGCTTCTTTGAAGCCCAAGACACCAAGGATCTTCCCAAGAACTGGCAAGTCCCCGATGTGCTCTTTCTATTAATTTTACAACCCGCCCAATCGGCATCGGAATAACCAATTAAATCAAAAGTGGATCCCCTAGGATACCAAAGCCCAAACTTAGGAGTATAAACTAAATATCTCAAGATTCGTTTTACGGCTGTAAGGTGAGCTTCCTTAGGGTCGGCTTGGAATCTTGCACACATGCATACGGAAAGCATAATATCCGATCGTGATGCACACAAATAGAGTAAAAAACCTATCATTGACCGGTATACCTTTTGATCGACGGATTTACCTCCTTCGTCGAGGTCGAGATGCCCATTGGTTCCCATGGGTGTCTTGATGGGTTTGGCATCCTTCATCCCAAACTTGCTTAGAATATCTTGAGTATACTTCGTTTGGCTTAGGAAGGTGCCCTCTTGGAGTTGCTTCACTTGAAATCCTAAGAAATACTTCAACTCCCCCATCATAGGCATCTTGAATTTTTGTGTCATGATCCTACTAAATTCTTCACATGTAGACTCGTTAGTAGACCCAAATATAATATCATCAACATAAATTTGGCATACAAACAAGTCATTTTCAAGAGTTTTAGTGAAGAGTGTAGGATCGGCCTTTCCGACTTTGAATCCATTAGTGATAAGGAAATCTCTAAGGCATTCATACCATGCTCTTGGGGCTTGCTTGAGCTCATAAAGCGCCTTAGAGAGTTTATAAACATGGTTAGGGTACTCACTATCTTCAAAGCCGGGAGGTTGCTCAACATAGACCTCTTCCTTGATTGGTCCATTGAGGAAGGCGCTTTTCACGTCCATTTGATAGAGCTTGAAGCCATGGTAAGTAGCATAGGCCAATAATATACGAATTGACTCAAGCCTAGCTACGGGTGCATATGTTTCACCGAAATCCAAACCTTCGACTTGGGAGTATCCTTTGGCCACAAGTCGTGCTTTATTCCTTGTCACCACACCATGCTCATCTTGCTTGTTGCGGAAGACCCACTTGGTTCCTACAACATTTTGATTAGGACGTGGAACTAAATGCCATACCTCATTCCTAGTGAAGTTGTTGAGCTCCTCTTGCATCGCCACCACCCAATCCGAATCTTGTAGTGCTTCCTCTACCCTGTGTGGCTCAATAGAGGAAACAAAAGAGTAATGCTCACAAAAATGTGCAACACGAGATCTAGTAGTTACCCCCTTATGAATGTCGCCGAGGATGGTGTCGACGGGGTGATCTCGTTGGATTGCTTGGTGGACTCTTGGGTGTGGCGGCCTTGGTTCCTCATCCTCCTTATCTTGATCATTTGTATCTCCCCCTTGATCATTGCCGTCATCTTGAGGTGGCTCATCTTCTTGATCTTGTCCTTCATCAACTTGAGCCTCATCCTCATTTTGAGTTGGTGGAGATTCTTGCGTGGAGGAGGATGGTTGATCTTGTGCATTTGGAGGCTCTTCGGATTCCTTAGGACAGACATCCCCAATGGACATGTTCCTTAGCGCGATGCACGGAGCCTCTTCATCACCTATCTCATCAAGATCAACTTGCTCTACTTGAGAGCCATTAGTCTCATCAAACACAACGTCACAAGAAACTTCAACTTGTCCGGAGGACTTGTTAAAGATTCTATATGCCCTTGTGTTTAAATCATATCCTAGTAAAAAGCCTTCTACAGTCTTAGGAGCAAATTTAGATTTTCTACCTCTTTTAACAAGTATAAAGCATTTGCTACCAAAGACTCTAAAATATGAAATATTAGGCTTTTTACCGGTTAGGAGTTCATAAGATGTCTTCTTGAGGATTCGGTGTAGATACAACCGGTTGATGGCATAGCAGGCGGTGTTGACCGCCTCGGCCCAAAACCGATCCGAAGTATTGTACTCATCAAGCATGGTTCTTGCCATGTCCAATAGAGTTCGATTCTTCCTCTCCACTACACCATTTTGTTGTGGCGTGTATGGAGAAGAGAACTCATGCTTGATGCCCTCCTCCTCAAGAAAACTTTCGATTTGAGAGTTCTTGAACTCCGTCCCGTTGTCGCTTCTAATTTTCTTAATCCTTAAGCCGAACTCATTTTGAGCCCGTCTCAAGAATCCCTTTAAGGTCTCTTGGGTGTGAGATTTTTCCTGTAAAAAGAATACCCAAGTGAAGCGAGAATAATCATCCACAATAACTAGACAGTACTTACTCCCGCCGATGCTTATGTAAGCAATCGGGCCGAATAGATCCATGTGTAGGAGCTCCAGTGGCCTGTCAGTCGTCATGATGTTCTTGTGTGGATGATGGGCACCAACTTGCTTCCCCGCTTGGCATGCGCTACAAATCCTGTCTTTCTCAAAATGAACATTTGTTAATCCTAAAATGTGCTCTCCCTTTAGAAGCTTATGAAGATTCTTCATCCCAACATGGGCTAGTCGGCGGTGCCATAGCCAACCCATGTTAGTCTTAGCAATTAAGCAAGTGTCGAGTTCAGCTCTATCAAAATCTACCAAGTATAGCTGACCCTCTAACACTCCCTTAAATGCTATTGAATCATCACTTCTTCTAAAGACAGTGACACCTACATCAGTGAATAGACAGTTGTAGCCCATTTGACATAATTGAGATACAGAAAGCAAATTGTAATCTAAAGAATCTGCAAGAAAAACATTGGAAATAGAATGGTCAAGAGATATAGCAATTTTACCCAATCCTTTGACCAAACCTTGATTTCCATCCCCGAATGTGATAACTCGTTGGGGATCTTGTTTTTTCTCATAGGAGGAGAACATTTTCTTCTCCCCTGTCATGTGGTTTGTGCACCCGCTGTCGATGATCCAACTTGAGCCCCCGGATGCATAAACCTACATAACATGTTTAGTTCTTGACTTTAGGTACCCAAATGGTTTTGGGTCCTTTGGCATTAGTGTCGGCGTTTCGAGACAGGGGGGTCCCTAAGCCGACGAGTGAGTGTGCTGCGTGCCCCAGCCCAGATGGGTCGAGCGCGTGGGCGAGCGCGAAGGGGGGAGAGGCGAGGTGGCCGGAGTCGAGCGTGAGAGAGGTGGAAGTCCCGCGGCCTTCGTGTTCGTCCCGCGCCCAGGTCGGGTGCGCTTGCAGTAGGGGGGTTACAAGCGTCCACGCGGGTGAGGGAAGCGAGCGGCCCCAAGAGAGCGCCTGTCCCGTCCTCGGTCCCGCGCGGCCAACCTTCTCTGAGAAGGCCCTGGTCCTTCCTTTTATAGTCGTAAGGAGAGGACCCAGGTGTACAATGGGGGGTGTAGCAGAGCGCTACGTGTCTAGCGGAGGGAGAGCTAGCGCCCTAGGTACATGCCAATGTGGCAGCCGGAGAGATCTGGGCACCCTGCTGGTGTGATGTCGTGGCTGTCGGAGGTGCGGCGGAGCCTGGCGGAGGGACAGCTGTTGGAGCGGTCGAGTCCCTGCTGACGTCGTTCTGCTTCCGTAAGAGAGCTGGGGGCCGCCGTCGTCATAGAGCTTGTGGAGCGCCATCATTGCCCCTCTGGCGGAGCTGGCCGGATGGGACGCCGGTCTTGTTCTCCGTGACCCGAGTCGATTCGGGGTAGGATGATGATGGCGCTTCCTGTTGACGTGGCGGTCTGTGCCCTAGGCAGGGCGACGTGGGGGTTCCTCCGAAGCCGAGGTCGAGTCCGTCTTCTGTTGCCGTGGCCGAGCCCGAGCCATGGGGTCGGGCGAGGCGGAAGTCGTTCGGCCGAGGCGAAGTCCGAGCCCTGGGGTCGGGCGAGGCGGAGTTTCGTCGTCTTCCGGGTCTTAGCCCGTGTCCGAGCCCTGGGGTCGGGCGGAGCGGAGTTCGCCGTCTTCCGGGTCTTAGCCCGAGTCCGAGCCCTGGGGTCGGGCGGAGCGGAGTTCGCCGTCTTCCGGGTCTTAGCCCGAGTCCGAGCCCTGGGGTCGGGCGGAGCGGAGTTCGCCGTCTTCCGGGTCTTAGCCCGAGTCCGAGCCCTGGGGTCGGGCGGAGCGGAGTTCGCCGTCTTCTGGGTCTTAGCCCGAGTCCGAGCCCTGGGGTCGGGCGGAGCGGAGTTCGCCGTCTTCCCGGTCTTAGCCCGAGTCCGAGCCCTGGGGTCGGGCGGAGCGGAGTTCGCCGTGGCGCCTTTGTCAAGACCTGACTGCCGGTCAGACTCACTCTGTCGAGTGGTGCTGCAGTCGGAGTGGCGCAGGCGGCGCTGTCCCTCTGTCAGACTGGTTAGTGGAGCGGTGGAGTGACAGCGGTCACTTCGGCTCTGCCGGGGGCGCGTGTCAGGATAAAGGTGTCAGGCCACCTTTGCGTTAAATGCCCCTGCAATTTGGTCAGTCGGTGTGGCGATTTAGTCAAGGTTGCTTCTGAGCGAAGCCAAGGCCTCGGGCGAGCCGGTGATGTGTCCGCCATAAAAAGGGGGCCTCGGGCGAGACGGAAGTCTCTCGAGGTCGGCTGCCCTTGGCCGAGGCTAGGCTCGGGTGAAGCATGATCGAGTCACTCGTGTGGACTGATCCCTGACTTAATCGTACCCATCAGGCCTTTGCAGCTTTATGCTGATGGGGGTTACCAGCTGAGAATTAGGCGTCTTGAGGGTACCCCTAATTATGGTCCCCGACAGTAGCCCCCGAGCCTCGAAGGGAGTGTTAGCACTCGCTTGGAGGCTTTTGTCGCACTTTTTTGCAAGGGGACCAGCCTTTCTCGGTTGCCTTTCGTTCCGGCGGGTGCGCGCGAGCGCACCCGCCGGGTGTAGCCCCCGAGGCCTCGGAGGAGTGGTTACACTCCTTCGAGGTCTTAATACCTCGCGTAACGCTTCGGCTGGCCTGGTCGTTCCCTCATGCGAACTGGCCGTAGCCCGGGTGCACGGTCGGGGCCCAAGCTCTCGGGCTGGTATGTTGACGCTGTCAACGATTTGGCCGGAGCCGGTTTTTGCGAGAGCAGCCCCCGAGCCTCCGCACAGGGCGAGAGGACGATCAGGGACAGACTCGACTTTTTACATACGCCCCTACGTCGCCTTTCCGCAAGGAGGAGGGGGGAGTGCGCCATGTTACCCTCGATGGGCACCGAACATGGTGTCTCCGGTGAGCTGCAAGCGGGTAATCCGAGTGGACGTCCGTGCCCCGTTCGTTGGGGGTCGGCTAGGGGCCCAGAGGCACGCCCAAAAGTACCTGCGGGTGATTTGCCGGACCCGGTCCCCTGGCGACGGGGTCAGAGGGCTCGATGCCTCCCTCCGATGGGATTCCGTTACAAGATCGTTCCCGCTGGTCTCGGAAATGTCCTAGGGTACCTCGGGAGCGCAGCCCGAGCCTCGGTTATGTATTGAACGTACCCCTGGTCATCCCTCGCTCGGTGTCTGAGGCGACTGTGAACCCTTCGGGGGCCAGCCTTCGAACCCCTGATCAGTAATGGGCGCGGAGCCCGAGTAGCCTGAGGCGACCATGGAACCCTTCGGGGGGCTGGCCTTCGAACCCCTGACCAGTAGTGGGTGTCGGGCCCACGCGATCTGAGGCGGCTGTTGAACCCTTCGGAGGGCCAGCCTTCGAACCCCTGATCAGTAGTGGGGGGCTCGGAGCCCGGTTCCTTCGCGGAGAAGGATCCCTTTCGGGGCATCCCCCTTTCCCGGTCCCTGTTGCAAGAGATAGAGAAAGAGGAAAACGGAAAAGGATACGAAATCGGACGACGTGGCGTACCTTTTCTGACGCGGTTATTATGGCGAAGGTGAAGCGTCGCGCGCTCCTCCCGTCAGAGACGCCGCCTGTCCCGCCGCGGAGTAAATGCGACGGGGTGAGTGGTTGGCGGGGCGGCCGTTGCGCGTGTGCGATCCGTTCGAGGAACGGGTCACGGGTGCACCGTTTCCACGCCGTGAGAGGAGGCTCTCTTGCTGTCCCGGGATGGGACGTGAGCCTGGCTGACGACGTGACCGCTGCGCCCGCCCGCCTGCCACCGCTATTACTGCCGGCCCACTTTCGATCGCTTTGACCGACGCGCCAGGCTGGTGCTGTTGGGTTGCCTCGAGTCGCGGCATTGGCTCCGCAACCGAAGAGGCGCGATGGTGGCACAAGTGGCGGTGCGGTTGCTTGCATGCAGCAACTGGCGCGCCGGTTGCTCGACGCGTGGGCCTGGGTTCCCAAGCTGACGTGTCAGAAGTTGGAGAAGCGCGTCCACCTGGCGCGGTTGCATGCCGCCTGCATGGCTGCCCGCCCCTTCTGCCCGTTGGTCTGGGCGAAAATGGGGGGTCGCTTGTAACTAGAGATGGCAATGGGTACCCGAAATCCGAAACCCGATGGGTTTTTACCCCATTAGGGTACGGGTTTGGGTCAATTTTCATACCCATGGGTTTGTTAACGGGCATAAATCTGTACCCAACGGGTTTATGGGTACGGGTTTGTTCCTATAGTACCCAAACCCGTGAACCCGTGGGTTTTTTAAACCCGACCAAACCTAGTGCATATTGTCATTTTATTTTATAAACGAACAACAAACTTGTTATTCCTTATTTACTTCATATTTTTTATCAATTGGTGAATGTATCAGTAGTCGGTGAGAGTGTTGCTTGCTTGATATTATAGTTTTTACTAGCGTTATATATGTGATGGATGGATAACTTAGTGCAAGGTCACTTAATTATACAACTTATTATTTGTATTTCATTCTCTCTACTAATAATTTTTATACCAAATCATGAACTCGTTGTTCATTACATAGATTTTGGATCATGATATCATTAATCATTACGATACTTATTGATTATGAGAAGAACAGGTATATTGGAGATGAAACCCGCGGGTAACCCATGGGTACCCGTTAACCCGATGGGTACGGGTTTGGGCAAAATCTCAAACCCGTCATGGGTACGGGTTTTTTAATGGGCATAGATATTTTTCACGGGTACGGGTTTGGGACGGTAAAACCCAGCGGGTTTGTACCCGTTGCCATCTCTACTTGTAACCGCTGGACGGTCGTGCGCACCACGCGCGGCGGTTTGGCTTCTTCTGCCCTGAGCCGGCTTGCATGACATGCGAGACCCAGCCCCCGAGTCGCAGGGGAGGGCCTTGGAGCGTGTTGGAGAAGACTCAGCCTGTGGCGCCTGGGGGCGCACGTAGGGAGAGTTGCCTTTAAAAGGAGGGAGACTCCTTTCGGAAGGCAACCATGTCTTCTTCCTACCTTAAGCGTCGTGTCTTCTCATCTTCCAAGCCCCCGGATGGGGGGTATCCGCCGCCTTTCCGCCTCCTCGTTGGAGGAACGCAACTCCATGGGAGTTGGTACCTCTCAGCCATCGTTCGGCTTCAAGAATTTTCATCACGCTGCCCGGCTGCTCCCCTCCGCCGGCGGTCACCTGAGATGGCGACCTCCGGCTTGATGGCGGGGGAAAGCGAGCCGGGCTGCGGCCTCTTCCCCTCCCTCAGCCTCAAGGATTTTCGTCATCCAGGCCAAGATGGAAGATGAGGCGAGTCGGGGGGCCGCCCCCGCGTGGGTCGGCTGCCCTTTTCTTCCCCCCGCGCCCGGGGGTGAAGGGCGTCCTTGAGCCCCACGGAGACTTCCCCCAGCCATGTCGGGATAGGTAGGGTGCTAGTGGCCCTGGGTCTCCGTCTCCCTGCCTGAATGGCTGGTTCTCGTCCTCAGCGGGGGAGAGCCCTCCTGCCGCGACACCTGCCCCAAAGCTGCTGCCTAAGCCGCTTCGCTGTCTAGGGCAGGGGTGGTTGTCGTCGCGGTTGGAACGGGCGGCAGCGGGCCGCTCATCGTTCTTCTGTTACTCCGCAGGCCTTCCCCTTCGGAGTGGGGCTGTTCGTTCCTGCGGAGGGGGAACCGGAGTTCCGTTCGTAATGGCACTTCGAATGCTAGCGTTTTTTGTTCATTGCGGCTGTCGGGGCCTGAACATGTATGTAATTTCGGCACGGAGCCGTGTTTTTTCCTCATTTTCGAGCACTAAGTCTCGCCGGTTGATTATCTGAACCGCTTTACCAAGCATGAGTCGCCCCGTGTTAAGGTGACGGGTGAGGTATCCGTATCCCGGAGGCGTAGGAATCCCTCGGCCCGTTTGGCCTTGTTGTCTGGGGCTCCTCTAGCTTAGTTAAAGAGACCCCTCGGCCGCCCTTCGGTGGACCGAGGCCGGGGGTAGCGATATCAGTATGAACAGAGGCGGAGTTGGCTCGAGAATGGGAACCTGGTTGGCCGGAGCCTAGTCGTGTTGTCCGTCAGCGGAGCCGACGCCAGAGTCGATCAGTTGAGGCTTCGGGTCGGGCTGGCGCCCTTGGAAGCCGGTTGACCGAGGCCCCGGGGGTAACCGGTTGAGCCGCCTGCTCGGGCCGGGGTCCCGGAGGAGACCCTGGATCGCGTCGCCGCCCGAGGCTGGGTCGGACTTTGCTGAAGACGTCGTCGACGCCGAGGGTGCTATGGCTCCCTTCAGCGTGAAGACCCGAGCCTGCAGGATCAGATCATCTTGTAGCGTGTGCTTTCTGCGGCCGCCGAGGCCAGAAAAAGCACACCCTCGCCGCGCTTGCGAAGCTGCGCCTTTTTTCCTCTTGTTTCGAGCATCTGGACTCTGTCGGTAACAAGGATGTTTGTGTGAGCGAGAGTTGTTTTTCGCGGAAGGGACGAGTGAGGTATCCGTATCCCAGAGGCGTGGGAATCCCTCGGCTCGGTCGGCCTTGCCGCTTACGCGTACTTTCACCCATCCATGAGGCCCTGTCCCCGACTTAGTCGAGAAAGCTTGAAGGACTTCTTCGGCAGGAGAACTTCCGAACGTGAAGACTTGTTCGGTCCACGGGGTCGCTTTATCCGAGCGCAAGTTACTTATCGCAGAAGGTGATGAGTGAGGTATCCGTATCCCGGAGGCGTAGGAGTCCCTCGGCTCGGTCAGCCTTGGCTGCTTACGCGTACTCCGTCGTTTCCAGGATCCGCTTTTCGAAGTAGTCAAGAAGCACGAAAGAAATCCTGCTAAAAAGAGATCCTTTTTCGAGGAAAAATTCGACGCAGAGGGGGTCTCCCCCCTTTTAGCCCCCGAGGGAGGGTCGGGCTTTGCCGAGGCTAGGCCGACCCTTCCTTGACGACTAAACTTTGCGTAGGTGCGAGGTATATGAACAACTTGAAAACATCTTAAGGGTAGAAGCGACGTAGCTGTTTGATGTTCCAAGCGTTGCCGTAGATTTCGCCTTGATTGTTGGCCAGCTTGTATGTTCCGGGCTTCAGAACTTTGGCGATGATGAATGGCCCTTCCCAGGGGGGCGTGAGCTTGTGCCTCCCTCGGGCGTCTTGCCGCAGCCGGAGCACCAGATCGCCCACCTGGAGTTCTCGGGACCGGACCCCTCGGGCGTGGTAGCGTCGCAGGGACTGTTGGTACCGCGCCGAGTGTAGTAAGGCCCTGTCCCGAGCTTCCTCCAGCTGGTCCAGCGATTCCTCTCGGCTAGCTTGGTTGCTTTGTTCGGTGTAGGCCCTCGCCCTCGGGGAGCTGTATTCTAGGTCAGTGGGCAAGATAGCTTCAGCCCCGTAGACCAGGAAAAACGGCGTGAAGCCCGTGGCACGACTCGGCGTCGTCCTTAGGCTCCAGACCACCGAGGGGAGTTCCTTCATCCATCGCTTGTCGAACTTGTTGAGGTCGTTGTAGATTCGAGGCTTGAGCCCTTGTAGAATCATGCCGTTGGCACGCTCTACTTGCCCATTCGACATGGGATGAGCCACGGCGGCCCAGTCCACCCGGATATGGTGATCCTCGCAAAAATCCAAGAATTTTTTGCTGGTGAACTGGGTGCCGTTGTCGGTGATGATGGAGTTCGGGACCCCGAAGCGATGGATGATGTTGGTGAAGAATGCCACCGCCTGCTCGGACCTGATGCTGTTCAGAGGTCGGACCTCGATCCACTTGGAGAATTTGTCGATGGCGACCAGCAGGTGCGTGTAGCCCCCGGGCGCCTTCTGCAAGGGACCGACGAGGTCCAGACCCCATACAGCGAAGGGCCAGGTGATGGGTATTGTCTGCAGAGCCTGAGCGGGCAGGTGTGTCCGCTTCGCGTAGAATTGGCACCCTTCGCAGGTGCGGACAATTCTAGTGGCGTCAGCCACCGCCGTTGGCCAGTAGAAGCCTTGCCGGAAAGCATTTCCGACAAGGGCTCGGGGCGCTGCGTGGTGGCCGCAAGCCCCCGAGTGTATTTCTTGCAGCAGTTCCCGACCTTCGGCGATGGAGATGCATCGCTGGAGGATGCCCGAGGGGCTGCGACGGTAGAGCTCCTCTTCGTCGCCCAGCAAGACGAATGACTTGGCACGTCGCGCTACCCGCCGAGCCTCGGCTTGGTCGAGGGGTAGCTCTCCTCGGCGGAGATATTGCAGGTACGGGGCCTGCCAATCTTGATCTGGCGTGGCCCCGCTCTGCCCTCCCTCGATGTTCAGTGCCCCGCCCTCAGGGGCCGAGGGTACATCGGGCTATGCCGAGGGTACCTCGGGCTGAGCCGAGGGTACCTCGGGCTCGGGCGCGTCGTCGAGCTTGACGGAGGGTCGATGCAGATCCTGGGAGAAGACGTCCGGGGGGACTGTCATTCGCCCCGAGGCTATCTTAGCCAGCTCGTCTGCGGTTTCGTTGTAGCGCCGAGCGACGTGGTTGAGCTCGAGCCCGAAGAACTTGTCTTCCAGGCGCCGAACCTCGTCGCAGTAGGCCTCCATCTTCGGGTCGCGGCAGTGGGAGTTCTTCATGACTTGGTCGATGACGAGCTGCGAATCACCGCGGGCGTCGAGGCGTCTGACCCCTAGCTCGATGGCGATCCGCAATCCGTTGACCAGAGCTTCGTACTCGGCCACATTGTTGGACGCCGGGAAATGGAGGCGCAGCACGTAGCGCAAGTGCTTTCCGAGGGGCGAGATGAAGAGCAGGCCCGCGCCGGCCCCCGTCTTCATCAGCGACCCGTCGAAAAACATGGTCCAGAGCTCCGGTTGGATCGGAGTCGTTGGCAGCTGGGTGTCGACCCATTCGGCCACGAAATCCGCCAACACCTGGGACTTGATGGCCTTCCGAGGGGCGAACGAGATCGTTTCGCCCATGATTTCCACCGCCCACTTTGCGATCCTGCCCGAGGCCTCTCGGCACTGGATGATCTCCCCCAGGGGGAAGGATGACACCACAGTTACCGGATGAGACTCGAAGTAGTGTCGCAGCTTCTGCCTCGTCAGGATCACAGCATACAGCAGCTTTTGAACTTGTGGGTAGCGGATCTTAGTCTCGGACAGCACTTCGCTGATGAAGTAGACCGGCCTCTGAACGGGCAATGCATGCCCTTCCTCTTGCCTTTCGACCACAATCGCGGCGCTAACCACCTGAGTGGTCGCGGCGACGTAGACCAAGAGGGCTTCTCCGTCCGCCGGGGGCACCAAGACAGGCGCCTTTGTAAGGAGCGCCTTCAGGTTGCCGAGGGCTTCCTCGGCCTCAGGGGTCCAAGCGAAACACTCGGCCTTCCTTAAGAGGCGGTACAGAGGCAGACCTCTTTCGCCGAGGCGTGAGATGGAGCGGCTCAAGGCCGCGAGGCATCCCATGACCCTCTGTACCCCTTTTAAGTCCTTGATGGGTCCCATGCTGGTGATGGCCGCGATCTTCTCCGGGTTGGCTTCGATGCCTCGCTCGGAGACGATGAACCCTAGGAGCATGCCTCGGGGGACCCCGAAGACACACTTCTCAGGATTAAGCTTGACTCCTTTCGCCTTGAGACACCGGAATGTCACTTCAAGGTCGGAGAGGAGGTCGGAAGCCTTCCTTGTCTTGACTACGATGTCATCGACGTAGGCCTCGACTGTGCGACCGATGTGTTCGCCGAACACATGGTTCATGCACCGCTGGTACGTCACGCCCGCATTCCTCAATCCGAACGGCATGGTGACATAGCAGTACATGCCGAACGGCGTGATGAAAGAAGTCGCGAGCTGGTCGGACTCTTTCATCCGGATCTGGTGATACCCTGAGTAGGCATCGAGGAAGGACAGGGTTTCGCACCCAGCGGTGGAATCCACGATTTGGTCGATGCGAGGCAGAGGGTAGGGAACCTTCGGGCATGCTTTGTTGAGACCAGTGTAGTCTACACACATCCGCCATTTCCCCCCTTTCTTCCTCACAAGCACAGGGTTGGCAAGCCATTCGGGATGGAATACCTCTTTGATGAACCCTGCTGCCATTAGCTTGTGGATCTCTTCGCCAATCGCTCTGCGCTTCTCCTCGTCGAATCGGCGCAGAGGCTGCCTGATGGGTCGGGCTCCGGCCCGAATATCCAGCGAGTGCTCGGCGACATCCCTCGGTATGCCGGGCATGTCCGAGGGACTCCACGCAAAGACGTCGGCGTTTGCGCGGAGAAAGTCGACGAGCACTGCTTCCTATTTGGGGTCGAGCCCGGAACCGATCCGGGCCTGCTTGGTGGTGTCGCCACTGGGGTCGAGAGGGACGGCCTTGACCGTCTCCGCTGGCTCGAAGTTGCCGGCGTGGCGCTTCACGTCTGGCACCTCCTTGGAGAGGTTCTCCAGGTCGGCGATGAGGGCCTCGGACTCGGCGAGGGCCTCGGCGTACTCCACGCACTCCACGTCGCATTCGAACGCGTGTTTGTACGTGGGGCCGACGGTGATGACCCCGTTGGGGCCCGGCATCTTGAGCTTCAGGTAGGTGTAGTTGGGGATGGCCATGAACTTCGCGTAGCATGGCCTCCCTAGCACGGCGTGGTAGGTTCCTCGGAACCCGACCACCTCGAACGTCAGGGTCTCCCTTCGGAAGTTGGAGGGTGTCCCGAAGCAGACGGGGAGGTCGAGTCGCCCGAGGGGCTGGACGCGCTTCCCAGGGATGATCCCGTGGAAGGGCGCAGCGCCTGCTCGGACGGAGGACAGATCGACGCGCAGGAGCTTGAGGGTCTCGGCGTAGATGATGTTGAGGCAGCTGCCCCCATCCATCAGGACCTTGGTGAGCCTGACATCGCCGACAACGGGGTTGACGACGAGCGGGTATTTCCCCAGGCTCGGCACATGATCGGGGTGGTCGGCCTGGTCGAAAGTGATGGGCTTGTCGGACCAGTCTAGGTAGACTGGCGCCGCCACCTTTACCGAGCAGACCTCCCGGCGCTCTTGCTTGCGGTGCCGAGCCGAGGTATTCGCCGCATGCCCTCCATAGATCATGAAGCAGTCGCGGACCTCGGGGAATTCTCCTGCTAGGTGATCTTCATTCTTGTCGTCGTCGCGGGCCCTGCCACCCTCGGCGGGTGGCCCGGCCCTGTGGAAGTGACGCCGAAGCATAACGCACTCCTCGAGGGTGTGCTTGACGGGCCCCTGATGGCAGGGGCACGGCTCCTTGAGCATCTTGTCGAAGAGGTTCGCACCTCCGGGGGGCTTCCGAGGGTTCTTATACTCGGCGGCGGCGACAAGGTCCGCGTCAGCGGCGTCGCGTTTCGATTGCGACTTCTTCTTGCCTTTCTTCTTGGCGCCGCGCGGAGCAGACGCCTCGGGAGCCTCTTCCGATGGGCGGCCCTGGGGCTGCTTGTCTTTTCGGAAGATAGCCTCGACCGCCTCCTGGCCAGAGGCGAACTTGGTGGCGATGTCCATCAGCTCGCTCGCCCTGGTGGGGGTTTTGCGACCCAGCTTGCTCACCAGGTCGCGACAAGTGGTGCCGGCGAGGAACGCGCCGATGACATCCGAGTCGGTGATGTTGGGCAGCTCGGTGCGCTGCTTCGAGAATCGCCGGATATAGTCTCGGAGCGACTCTCCCCGCTGTTGCCGGCAGCTTCGAAGGTCCCAGGAATTCCCGGGGCGCACGTATGTGCCCTGGAAATTGCCAGCGAAGGCTTGGACCAAGTCGTCCCAGTTGGAGATCTGCCCCGGAGGCAGGTGCTCCAACCAGGCGCGAGCAGTGTCGGAGAGGAACAGGGGGAGGTTACGGATGATGAGGTTGTCGTCGTCCGTTCCACCCAGTTGGCAGGCAAGGCGGTAGTCCGCGAGCCACAGTTCCGGTCTCGTTTCCCCCGAGTACTTTGTGATAGTAGTCGGGGGTCGGAACCGTGTCGGGAATGGCGCCCGTCGGATGGCCCGACTGAAGGCCTGCGGACTGGGTGGTTCGGGCGAGGGACTCCGATCCTCCCCGCTGTCGTAGCGCCCCCCATGCCTGGGGTGGTAGCCTCGGCGCACCCTTTCGTCGAGGTGAGCCCGACGGTCGCGTCGATGGTGCTCGTTGCCGAGGTGGCCCGGGGCCGCAGGCGCGGTGTTGCGCGTGCGCCCGGTGTAGACCGAGGCTTCCCGCATGAATCGGGAAGTCGCGGCATGAGGTTCCGAGGGACAACCTTGCCTTCGGGAGGCAGTGCTCTCGGCCCGCCGGGCCGCAGCGCCTTCCAGGAGATTCTTGAGTTCTCCCTGGATTCGCCGACCCTCGGTGGTTGACGGCTCCGGCATCGCGCGGATGAGCATTGCTGCGGCTGCCAGGTTCTGACCAACCCCGCTGGATGCGGGCGGCGGCCTGATCCTGACATCGTCAGCGACGCGGTGCTGGAGACCTCGGGGCAGGTGACGTATTTCTCCGGCCAGGGGTTGGCCCACCCATGCCTGTCCGACGTCCCGACGGATCGGCTCAAGCGCTCTTGTTCCCTCGTTGAGCCTGGCCTGCGCCTCGCGGACTTGCTCGAGTTGTGGGTCGTAACCCCCCGCCGGAGCGGGGACCACAGCTAGCTCCCGTGGGGTGTCGGCGCGAGGCGCTGGCCTAGGGAGATCACCGTCCTCCGGCATGCTAAGATGGTTGCCTTCGGAGGGATTCCCTAGCTCGATGTGGAAACATTCGCGGCTTGGGCCGCAGCTCTCGTCGCCAAGGCTGCGGCTTCCATCGGAACGGTCGGATAGGCAGTAGTCACATGCGGTCATGAAGTCCCGCACGGCACTGGGGTTGCCAAGTTCGGAGAAATCCCAACCGATGCTGGGATCGTCATCTTCCTCGGACCCAGAGGGCCCGTAGGTCGAGACGTCCGTCAGTCGGTCCCAAGGCGACCGCATACGGAACCTCAGTGGGGTTGCACTCGCCTCAATGAGAGCGCCCCCCAAAACGAGGTCGTTTGGCGGGTTGAGGCCGAGTCGAAATGACGCAAGATGGGAGTTAGTCGTTACCTTTTGGTCGACGAGGAGCGACGTAGTCACATCGGGGACTGGTTGCACCATCATCTCTGGTCCAAGGGCGACGTCCTGCAGGCTTTCCGCGAGCACGCCGGCGCCGTCTTCTTGCTCGGGGTCAGCGTGCCGCGGGGGGACGGCGCTTGCCTCCGTCTTGAACGCGAGGTCGACGTCCGGCGTGCCTTCCGTCGGGGTGTCGGGGGCGTCGATTTGCTCGACGGCCGACGAAGCGCGGCCTCCCACCTGGCCTTGACGGCCCCGTCTCCTCCTCCGTTGGCGGGGGAGAGAACGGAGCGAGCCCGAATGTTGCCCTTCCACCACGCGGGGAAGACGTCGTCGATTCCGCCGCCGGCTGGCGGGTTGTCGGCCGCCATTGTCGTAGTCGCGCGGCGGTGGAAGGAGTATCATGTCGTAGCTGCCGTCGAAGGACATGAACTCAAGAGTCCCGAAACGAAGCACCGTCCCGGGGCGGAGAGGTTGCTGGAGACTGCCCATCTGGAGCTTGACGGGGAGCTGTTCGTCAGCACGCAGCAGGCCCCTACCTGGCGCGCCAACTGTCGGCGTTTCGAGACAGGGGGGTCCCTAAGCCGACGAGTGAGTGTGCTGCGTGCCCCAGCCCAGATGGGTCGAGCGCGTGGGCGAGCGCGAAGGGGGGAGAAGCGAGGTGGCCGGAGTCGAGCGTGAGAGAGGTGGAAGTCCCGCGGCCTTCGTGTTCGTCCCGCGCCCAGGTCGGGTGCACTTGCAGTAGGGGGGTTACAAGCGTCCACGCGGGTGAGGGAAGCGAGCGGCCCCAAGAGAGCGCCTGTCCCGTCCTCGGTCCCGCGCGGCCAACCTTCTCTGAGAAGGCCCTGGTCCTTCCTTTTATAGTCGTAAGGAGAGGACCCAGGTGTACAATGGGGGGTGTAGCAGAGCGCTACGTGTCTAGCGGAGGGAGAGCTAGCGCCCTAGGTACATGCCAATGTGGCAGCCGGAGAGATCTGGGCACCCTGCTGGTGTGATGTCGTGGCTGTCGGAGGTGCGGCGGAGCCTGGCGGAGGGACAGCTGTTGGAGCGGTCGAGTCCCTGCTGACGTCGTTCTGCTTCCGTAAGAGAGCTGGGGGCCGCCGTCGTCATAGAGCTTGTGGAGCGCCATCATTGCCCCTCTGGCGGAGCTGGCCGGATGGGACGCCGGTCTTGTTCTCCGTGACCCGAGTCGATTCGGGGTAGGATGATGATGGCGCTTCCTGTTGACGTGGCGGTCTGTGCCCTAGGCAGGGCGACGTGGGGGTTCCTCCGAAGCCGAGGTCGAGTCCGTCTTCTGTTGCCGTGGCCGAGCCCGAGCCATGGGGTCGGGCGAGGCGGAAGTCGTTCGGCCGAGGCGAAGTCCGAGCCCTGGGGTCGGGCGAGGCGGAGTTTCGTCGTCTTCCGGGTCTTAGCCCGTGTCCGAGCCCTGGGGTCGGGCGGAGCGGAGTTCGCCGTCTTCCGGGTCTTAGCCCGAGTCCGAGCCCTGGGGTCGGGCGGAGCGGAGTTCGTCGTCTTCCGGGTCTTAGCCCGAGTCCGAGCCCTGGGGTCGGCTGGAGCGGAGTTCGCCGTCTTCCCGGTCTTAGCCCGAGTCCGAGCCCTGGGGTCGGGCGGAGCGGAGTTCGCCGTCTTCCGGGTCTTAGCCCGAGTCCGAGCCCTGGGGTCGGGCGGAGCGGAGTTCGCCGTCTTCCGGGTCTTAGCCCGAGTCCGAGCCCTGGGGTCGGGCGGAGCGGAGTTCGCCGTGGCGCCTTTGTCAAGACCTGACTGCTGGTCAGACTCACTCTGTCGAGTGGTGCTGCAGCCGGAGTGGCGCAGGCGGCGCTGTCCCTCTGTCAGACTGGTTAGTGGAGCGGTGGAGTGACGGCGGTCACTTCGGCTCTGCCGGGGGCGCGTGTCAGGATAAAGGTGTCAGGCCACCTTTGCGTTAAATGCCCCTGCAATTTGGTCAGTCGGTGTGGCGATTTAGTCAAGGTTGCTTCTGAGCGAAGCCAAGGCCTCGGGCGAGCCGGTGATGTGTCCGCCATAAAAAGGGGGCCTCGGGCGAGACGGAAGTCTCTCGAGGTCGGCTGCCCTTGGCCGAGGCTAGGCTCGGGTGAAGCATGATCGAGTCACTCGTGTGGACTGATCCCTGACTTAATCGTACCCATCAGGCCTTTGCAGCTTTATGCTGATGGGGGTTACCAGCTGAGAATTAGGCGTCTTGAGGGTACCCCTAATTATGGTCCCCGACAATTAGATACAAGAACTTTGGGTACCCAAACACAAGTCTTTGACCCCTTGTGCTTGCCCCCAACATACTTGGCAACTACATTGCCGAATTTGTTAGTTAAAACATATGATGCATCAAAAGTTTTAAATGAAATGTCATGATCATTTGATGCATTAGGAGTTTTCTTCTTAGGCAACTTAGCACGGGTTGGTTGCCTAGAACTAGATGTCTCACCCTTATACATAAAAGCATGGTTAGGACCAGAGTGAGACTTCCTAGAATGAATTCTCCTAATTTTGCTCTCGGGATAACCGACAGGGTACAAAATGTAACCCTCGTTATCCTGAGGCATGGGAGCCTTGTCCTTAACAAAATTAGACAATTTCTTAGGAGGGGCATTAAGTTTGACATTGTCCCCCTTTTGGAAGCCAATGCCATCCTTAATGCCAGGGCGTCTTCCACTATAAAGCATACTACGAGCAAATTTAAAATTTTCATTTTCAAGTTCATGCTCGGCAATTTTAGCATCTAATTTTGCTATATGATCATTTTGTTGTTTAATTAAAGCCATGTGATCATGAATAGCATTAATATCAACATCTCTACATCTAGTGCAAATAGTAGTGTGTTCAACGGTAGATGTAGAGGGTTTGCAAGATTTTAATTCTACAACCTTAGCACGTAGTATATCATTTCTACTTCTAAGGTCGGAAATAGTAGCATCGCAAACATCAAAATCTTTAGCCTTAGCAAGCATTTTTTTCATTTTCATTTCTAAGGCTAGCAAGAGTAATGTTTAATTCTTCAATCTTAGCAAGCAAATTATCATTGTCATTTCTAAGATTGGGAATTGAAACATTGCAATCAATAGAATCAACCTTGGCTAACAAATTAGCATTCTCATTTCTAAGGTTGTCTATAGTTTCATGGCAAGTGCTTAGTTCACTAGATAATTTTTCACATTTTTCAACTTCTAGAGAATAGGCATTTTTAACTTTAACATGTGTTTTGTTTTCCTTGATTAGGAAGTCCTCTTGGGAGTCCAAGAGATCATCCTTCTCATGGATGACACTAATTAATTCATTTAATTTCTCTTTTTGTTGCATGTTTAAGTTGGCAAAAAGGGTACGCAAATTATCTCCCTCATCACTAGCATTATCATCACTAGAGGACTCATATCTAGTGGAGGATTTGGATTTAACCTTCTTATTTTTGCCGTCCTTTGCCATGAGGCACTTGTGGCCGACGTTGGGGAAGAGAAGTCCCTTGGTGACGACGATTTTGGCGGCGTCCTCGTCGTCGGAGGAGTCGCTAGAGCTTTCGTCGGAGTCCCACTCGCGACAAACATGGGCATCGCCGCCCTTTTTCTTGTAGTATCTCTTCTTCTCCTTTCTTCTCCCCTTCTTGTTGTCGCCCCTGTCACTATCACTAGATATAGGACATTTTGCAATAAAATGACCGGGCTTACCACATTTGTAGCACACTTTCTTGGAGCGGGGTTTGTAGTCTTTCCCCCTCCTTTGCTTGAGGATTTGGCGGAAGCTCTTGATGACGAGCGCCATTTCCTCGTTGTCGAGCTTGGAGGCGTCGATGGGTGTTCTGCTTGGTGTAGACTCCTCCTTCTTCTCCTCCGTAGATTTGAATGCGGCCGGTTGAGCTTCGGAGGTAGAAGGACCGTCAAGCTCGTTGATCTTCCGTGAGCCCTTGATCATAAATTCAAAGCTCACAAAATTTCCGATTACTTCCTCGGGGGTCATTAGTGTATATCTTGGGTTGCCACGAATTAATTGTACTTGAGTAGGGTTAAGGAAAATAAGTGATCTTAGAATAACCTTAACCACCTCGTGGTCATCCCATTTCTTGCTCCCGAGGTTGCGCACTTGGTTCACCAAGGTTTTGAGCCGGTTGTACATATCTTGTGGCTCCTCCCCTTGGCGAAGACGGAAGCGACCGAGCTCCCCCTCGATCGTTTCCCGCTTGGTGATCTTGGTGAGTTCATCACCCTCGTGCGCTGTCTTGAGCACGTCCCAAACTTCCTTGGCGCTTTTTAGTCCTTGCACCTTGTTGTACTCCTCCCTACTTAGAGAGGCGAGGAGTATTGTTGTGGCTTGGGAGTTGAAGTGCTCGATTTGGGCCACTTCATCCACATCATAGTCTTCATCCCCTACGGATGGTACCTGTACACCAAACTCAACAACATCCCATATACTTTTGTGGAGTGAGGTTAGATGAAATCGCATTAAATCACTCCACCTAGCATAATCTTCACCATCAAAAGTTGGTGGTTTGCCTAATGGGACGGAAAGTAAAGGTGTATGTTTAGTAATGCGAGGGTAGCGTAGGGGGATCTTACTAAACTTCTTGCGCTCATGGTGCTTAGAAGTTATGGAGGGCGCATCGGAGCCGGAGGTAGATGGTGATGAGGTGTCGGTCTCGTAGTAGACCACCTTTCTCATCTTCTTTATCTTGTCGCCACTCCGATGCGACTTGTGGGAAGAAGTCTTCTTTTCCTTCTTCTTCTCCTTGTTGCGGGACTCTCCCGATAGCGCTTTCTCGTTGCTTGTAGTGGGCTTTTCGCCGGTCTCCATCTCCTTCTTGGCGTGATCTCCCGACATCACTTCGAGCGGTTAGGCTCTAATGAAGCACCGGGCTCCGATACTAATTGAAAGTCGCCTAGAGGGGGGTGAATAGGGCGAAACTGAAATTCTCAAAAATAATCACAACTACAAGCCGGGTTAGCGTTAGAAATATAACTGAGTCCGCGAGAGAGGGTGCAAAACAAATCACAAGCGAATAAGGAGTGAGACACGTGGATTTGTTTTACCGAGGTTCGGTTCTTGCAAACCTACTCCCCGTTGAGGTGGTCACAAAGACCAGGTCTCTTTCAACCCTTTCCCTCTCTCAAACGGTCACACGGACCGAGTGAGCTTTTCTTCTCAATCACTTGGAACACAAAGTTCCCACAAGGACCACCACAATATTGGTGTCTCTTGCCTCAATTACAAGTGAGTTTGATCGCAATGAAGAATCAAAGAAAGAAGAAAGCAATCCAAGCGCAAGAGCTCGAAAGAACACAAGCAAATCTCTCTCACTAATCACTAAGGTGTTGTGTGGAATTTGGAGAGGATTTGATCACTTGGGTGTGTCTAGAATTGAATGCTAGAGCTCTTGTAAGTGGTTGAAGTAGGAAAACTTGGATGACTTGAATGTGGGGTGGTTGGGGGTATTTATAGCCCCAACCACCAAACTAGCCGTTTGGTGGGGCTGTCTGTCGCATGGTGCACCGGACAGTCCGGTGCACACCGGACTGTGTCCGGTGCACCAGCCACGTCACCAGGCCGTTGGGTTCCGACCGTTGGAGCTCTGACTGCTGGGCCCGCCTGGATGTCCGGTGGCACACCGGACATGCACTGTAGAGTGTCCGGTGCGCCACTTCGCGCGTGCCTGACCTCTGCGCGCTCTGGCGCGCATTTAATGTTTCTGCAGGTGACCGTTGGCACGAAGTAGCCGTTGCTCCGTTGGCTCACCGGACAGTCCGGTGTACACCGGACATGTCCGGTGAATTATAGCGGAGCGAATTCCCGAAGCTGGCGAGTTCCAGAGCCGCTCTTCCTTTGGGCACCGGACACTGTCCGATGTACACCGGACAGTCCGGTGAATTATAGCGAAGCGCCTCTGGATTTTCCCGAAGGTGAGGAGTTCAGCGTGAAGTCCCCTGGTGCACCGGACACTGTCCGGTGGCACACCGGACAGTCCGGTGCGCCAGACCAGGGCACACTTTGGTTATCCCTTGCTCTTTTTGTTGAGCCCAATTCTTGGTCTTTTTATTGGCTAAGTGTGAACCTTTGGCACCTGTATAACTTATGCACTAGAGCAAACTAGTTAGTCCAATTTATTTGTGTTGGGCAATTCAACCACCAAAATCATTTAGGAAATAGGTGTAAGCCTAATTCCATTTCAGAGACCATGCTACGCCAAGTTCATGGCCGTCCCCAACTACACCTACCTTAAGCTCAAGATGTTGGGCCCCAACGGGGTCATCACCGT
Organism: Zea mays; assembly: GCF_902167145.1. Classification (NCBI taxonomy): domain Eukaryota; kingdom Viridiplantae; phylum Streptophyta; class Magnoliopsida; order Poales; family Poaceae; genus Zea; species Zea mays. The sequence continues at coordinate 261,211,326 of NC_050096.1, read as the reverse complement.
CGGATCCACATACCGACACGCGTACGAATGCAACGTGGAGTGTGTGGAGTACGCTGAGGCCCTCGCCGAGTCCGAGGCCCTCATCGCCGACCTGGAGAGCCTCTCCAAGGAGGTGCCAGATGCGAAGCGCCACGCCGGCAACTTCGAGCCAACAGAGGCGGTTAAGTCCGTCCCTCTCGACCCCAGCAACGACGCCTCCAAGCATGTCCGGATCGGCTCCGAGCTCGACCCCAAATAGGAAGCAGTGCTCGTCGACTTCCTCCGCGCAAACGCTAAGGTTTTTGCGTGGAGTCCCTCGGACATGCCTGGCATACCGAGGGATGTCGCCGAGCACTCGCTGGATATCCGAGCTGGAGCCCGACCCGTGAAGCAGCCTCTGCGCCGATTCGACGAAGAAAAGCGCAGTGCCATAGGCGAGGAGATCCACAAGCTGATGGCTGCAGGGTTCATCAAAGAGGTATTCCATCCCGAATGGCTAGCCAACCCTGTGCTTGTGAAAAAGAAAGGTGGGAAATGGCGGATGTGTGTAGACTACACTGGTCTAAACAAAGCATGTCCAAAGGTTCCCTACCCTCTGCCTCGTATCGATCAAATCGTGGATTCCACTGTTGGGTGCGAAACCCTGTCATTCCTTGATGCCTACTCAGGGTATCACCAAATCAGGATGAAAGAGTCCGACCAGCTCGCGTCCTCTTTCATCACACCCTTTGGCATGTACTGCTATATTACTATGCCATTCGGTTTGAGGAATGCAGGCGTGACATACCAAAGGTGCATGAACCACGTGTTTTCGGAGAGCACATTGGCCGAACGGTCGAGGCTTACGTCGATGACATCGTAGTCAAGACGAGGAAAGCCTCCAACCTCCTCACTGACCTTGAAACGACATTCAAGTGTCTCAAGGCAAAAGGCGTAAAACTCAATCTCGAGAAGTGTGTCTTCGGAGTCCCCTGAGGCATGCTCCTGGGGTTCATCGTCTCCGAGCGGGGCATCGAGGCCAACCCGGAGAAAATCGCGGCCATCACCAACATGGGGCCTATCAAGGACTTGAAAGGAGTACAGAGGGTCATGGGATGCCTTGCGGCTCTGAGCCGCTTCATCTCGCGCCTCGGCGAAAGAGGCCTACCCCTGTACCGCCTCTTAAGGGAGACCGAGCGCTTCACTTGGACCTCCGAGGCCGAGGAAGCCCTCAGGAACTTAAAGGCGCTCCTTACAAGCGCGCCTATCCTGGTGCCCCCCGCTGTGGGAGAAGCCCTCTTGATCTACGTAGCCGCAACCACTCAGGTGGTCAGCGCCGCGATCGTAGTCGAGAGACGAGAAGAAGGGCATGCATTGCTCGTCCAGAGGCCGGTCTACTTCATCAGTGAGGTACTGTCCGAGACCAAAATCCGCTACCCGCAAATTCAGAAGCTACTGTACGCGGTAATTCTGACGCGACGAAAGTTGCGACACTACTTCGAGTCTCATCCGGTGACTGTGGTGTCATCCTTCCCCCTAGGGGAGATCATCCAGTGCCGAGAGGCCTCGGGTAGGATCACAAAGTGGGCGGTGGAGATCATGGGCGAGACTGTTGGGTACTTGTTCTCAAATGCTAAGAGTTAAGAACAAGGCAACATAAAAAGTGTTAAATGTTAAAGTCCTTCGTCCTTCGAAGCATTATCTCCCTTCGGATATAATGAATTCCGGACGAAGGTTATGAAGGACAAACCTTCATAAGCACAATAAATGATGAAGAAGGATTCAAACACAAGATATGAAAAATAATATAAACACTTTAAACATTATTATCAACTTATTTTTATTTGCGTTACTGTATCAACAATAACAAATTATAAATGTACCTTCGGCTCGAAGGAAAGCAGGGGTACAAGCGTGACGCGAAAGTAAATGCCAAGTCAGCGTGAACAGTACGGGAGCACTGTTCATCTATTTATAGGTACGGGACACAGCCCATGTAAAATTACACCCATGCCCTTTACATTTGCTAATAACTCTATAGCAATCCATCGGGGTCTAAATAGCCTTTTCCCTTTTAAGTCGGTTTCTTTTTCTGCTATCACGCCGAAGCTCCCCTGCGCATAGCTTCGGCTCTGCGCCATCCTTCATATTCTTTGTGCATTTTCACGCTGTGGTTTTGATTTAAGTCTGAAGGTACCTGTTTACACATTATACTCCAGAGACATTGTTAAATCATGTTTTTGAGGACCTTCGGAAGCCGAAGACCCCCAACAGTAGCCCCTCGCAATACTAATTTGTTAGAGTGATAAATTCAGATTGCGACATGGACGAAGGCCTTAAGCCGAAGGTCCGAAAAAACACCTTCCCTTTGCTAGAATAGCAACAGTCATTGACAAGCGGGACCCTCCAGTTTTCAACGCACTAGGCGTATAAATAAGGGCTCACCACGAGTTCATTTGGCACGCTTTCTTGCCATCTGCTCTTGCTCACCCAACTTTTAGCCCTTGCGCACCAACACTTGCTTGGCTTTTTAAATTTTTGAGCTTCGGTTTCGAGAACACTTTCTCAGCATTTTCGAAGATGTCTGAAGATAAGAAAGCTGTCGCTGAATCGAAGCTGAGCCTTTCTAAGGAGATGAATCTCGGCTTTCTTGAATTAATAGCAAAGACAAATACAGAGAAGATTACTAGGGAGATTTTAGAGGGTTTGTCTGAAGACACTGGTGACAGTGACAGCTATGATGTGGAAAGTGGTGGTGAAGATTCCGAAGATCGACCTTGGTGACCAAGCCATGCAGTTTTTAGAAAATCAAGCATTAAACAAAGCCATCTTGTCAATATGAGGGGTAGATATTTTCGGGATTTATCTATTGTGAGGGTTGACGAAGGAGAAAAAACTTGTCCGACTCCTGAGGAGAATGAAGTCGTGATATTCCAAAGTTTCTTCAAGGCTGGACTTCGGTTTCCTTTGAGCAGTTTCGTGGTAGAAGTTTTGAAGATATTTGAAATCTGCCTCCACCAAATTACTCCCGAAGCAATCATAAGGATGGGAATCTTCGTATGGGTCGTGAAGAGCCAAGGTTTGGAGCCAAATGCAAAAAGTTTCTGCAGTATGCATGAGTTATTATATGAGACGAAACCATGGGGTAAAGAGCAATATCATAACAATTTTGGTTGTTATAGCTTCGGTGCCCGCTCTGGGTCAAGCTGTCCCGTACCAACTTTTCGGAAGAGATGGCCCGGGGACAGGATGAAGGAATGGTTCTATGTGAAAAACGACTTGAAGACACGAGAAGATATTAAAGATATCATCATGCGCCCCATCTGGCAACGTTTTGGCCTTCGGAAACCGAAGGTGGATATTGACGAAGCAGCCGAAGAATGCTGGAGAGCCTTCGGTGTAGTTTGCTCTTTCATCGGGACAAGAGATTTGATCCAGGAACACATTGCCTTCAGAGTATGGCCACTTGTAGAGAAGTGGGAAATGCCAAAGGAAACCATCAGCAAACCTGACGAAGGTGGACTAGTTAGGTTAAAATATACCTTCAGATATGGAGATAAGTTTGTCGAGCCAGATGATGACTGGCTGAAATGTATTGAGGCCACAAGCGATGAACTGCTTGGGCCATACTCGAAGGCAGAAGATACTGCACTGTCCGCGGCCTTCGGAGGCCGGAAGAAGAAAAGACTCAACCGAATATTTGATGCCATTGGGTTTGTCTATCCTAACTACCGTTACCCAACACGGGGTCAAAAAAGGAAATATACGGCTTCTGTGAAGGAAGTTGCTTCAGCCGCTCCTAGTGAGCCAGCGCCGAAGAGGAAAAAGATGAAGGTTCTTACGCACCGGCCACGCTATATTGAACCGGCCACAGTGCCTGAGTTTGTCGGTGAGACCTCTTCGGCCACCGAAGCCAAGGAGCCGACTCCCCTGTCGAATATTGAAGAGCCGACCAAAATGCCGGAGATGGAAAAAATAGAAGAACTGAGGGCTGAAGTGACAAAGACATCGGAAATTTTAAGTCCTTCTGCAAGAGTTGAGGTGCCAATGCCAATGCCGATGGCACAAAAAGACCTTACGACAACCCCAAGAGGAAAAGAATGGTTAACGTGCTAGATGTACTGGAAACGATAAAATCTGAGGAAGATAGCTGCCGAAGTTCCAAAGACAAACTGAGGCCGAAGCTGCCAAAAGTCAAGCGGAAACTGAAACTGGGCTTTCAGAGCCTACCAAGAGGGAATTCTTGGAAATTGAAAAAGAAACGGAAAAAGAATCTGCAGAAGAAACTTTATCTGAGAGAATCGCCACACCTATTCCCGAAGCATCTTCTGAAGCTTCTGACTATGTATTACGTCATGCTTCGGGTAAAAATATGAGCGAAAAAGAAAAAAGAGAAGCTCAACTCTATGCGCAAAAATTGAAATATCCAAAAGGGGCGCTGATATTCAACGGCGGCGGAGAAGAAGACTTCTTGTATTGTCTCCCTGACAGCAAGGAGATTTCTGTCTGTCTGGAGATGAGCAAGAGCTTCGGATTCCCAACATTAGAAGACGGGCTCTCGGTGTTGTCAAAGAACGAGCTGGCCGACAGCTTAGCGTACAATAGTTTAAAGGTGAAAAAATGAGATCTTTGTATTATTCCTTGAAACCAAAATTTTTCATTTGCTTAAACTTATTAACGCATTTTTTGCAGGGCCTTATACTTAGCAATGCCCTCAGGGCACAAAAAGATGCCGAAGACGAAGGGTGTACCATAGCCTTGAGAAACCTTCGTTCCGAAGTAATTGAACTAAGGAACAAAGGTCTCGAAAAAGATAAAATATTACATTCGTTGGTGAATAAAATAAAAGAAGACGAAGCTGCTTTCAAAGCTCAAGCTGAGGTTCAGAAGCGCGAAATTGAGGATCTTCGGAAACAGCTAGCCAGAGCTAAAGAAGAATGCACCGTTGAAGAAGCAAAACGAGAAATTAGTGAACAATGGGCAAATCATTTAGAAAAAAACGTTGAAGAGCTTCGTGCATCCAAGAAAAGGTGTTATGAAAAATCTATAGAATGTGTTGAGAAAATAAGAACCAGCTTCGCCAGCGTTGGCGCGTTCTCAAGTGAAGAAAATTTCATGAGGGGCGACCCCGAAGGCCCAATTGGATGGATCAGCCACGAAGCTGAAGCTTTTGAAGAAGTTTTGAATAGCCGCGGAGACATATGTGCCTTCTCGGGTGCTAGGGGGATTGCCACTATTTTGGAGAAAAAAGGCTGCGATCACGTGAAATCCTTGGCACAGACCGAAACCGATTTATCTTCTGAAGACATAAAAGACCCTTCGGCCGAGGCAAGTTTGGTTGGTGGAAAATTTTTCACCGACATCTGGGAAAATGGTGGCCGGGAGATGGCTCAAGAAATTATACGGAGAAGCGAAAAAGGTATTCATGACGCTAGAAAAGTAGTAGAGGCCGCTGAGAAAAGTGCGGATCTTGAAGGGCGAATAGGTATTAACTACTAGTTTTTGGCCTTTTGTTGTAACTTTTTGATTTCGAACTTGTTTACACTTTGTAACATAGCCGCACTTTCTCCTCCCTCAGAGCCCGCCGAGCCATTAGCGGACCCCAACGTAAAGGGGGATGACGAGATTAGAAAAATGGCCAAAGCTGTCATGGACAAAGTTGTTGATCAACTACTAAACAAAGCTGCAAAAGTAGTTCTAAGAGAAGATTAGATGTTATTGTAAAAACATTTGGAATGTAATATTTGTTGAACAATATGTGTAATATTTTGCAACTTTGAATGTAATATATAAGCTATTTATGGTTCAATTCTTTACGATGCATGAAACTTTACATACATACCGTTTTTGAGCCTTCGGCGAAAAAAACACCTTCTCTTCTTTTCATGCTTCGTAAATAATATCCGTATAAAAACATTCAATCTTCGTAAAATCAATAACCAATAGATCTTTTCATTTTAGAGTTTGACGAAGGTATGCTTCTTCAATAATTATTTTTGTGCCTTGGCACCGTTTCTTTGAAACAATCTCCGAATATCAACATTGAACCCCCTTCTTGCGTCATTGATGCAATATGATGTATGATGTTATGTTGTGCTATGCAAATGATGTGATGTTATGCAAAATGATATTTGCCGAAGATCGACGTTTATTTTTCACTGTAAGCCTCCCTTAGGAGCTTCTTCGCCTTTTACTTCAGCGGAATCAACATTTATTTTTCGCTGTAAGCCTCCCTTAGGAGCTTCTTCGCCTTTTACTTCAGCGGAATCAATGTTTATTTTTCGCTGTAAGCCTCCCTTAGAAGCTTCTTCGCCTTTTACTTCAGCGGAATCAGCGTTTATTTTTCGCTGTAAGCCTCCCTTAGGAGCTTCTTCGCCTTTTACTTCAGCGGAATCAGCGTTTATTTTTCGCTGTAAGATCTGCATTCCCTTCGGAACGACTTTTGAGCAGAAAACTTACGCTGCGCTCCCTTAGGAACGACTTTTTGTTATTTCGGAGGTTCTCCCTGTAACCATAAGTTCTTATGCTTCGGCAACTTTTTGGACTCCGTTATTCTGTGGAGAAAGTATATTTGTACTATGGCAAAGGCGAAGCTATTACAAAAAATTGAAAACGACAAAAAACACTTAGGCTTTCAATAATTGTTCCTTATTAAAAAGAAAATGAAACTGAATGCAAAAACTGCTGCCGAGGTAGGATATTTGTTAGTAAATGTGCTTCGATTCTGGCAAAGTACTATTGACTGTGCGAGCTTCGGACTCTTCTCTGAAGTCTCGTTGGTGTTGAGTATGCTGACTCCCTTCTGGCTGCTGGCCTCGTTGCATTGGTGGTGGAGGTGGAGGCTGTTGCCAAGATGCCTGAGATTGACTTGCCGAAGCAACAGAAGCTGCAAGGTGGTTGCCCACATACTCTGGGATATAAAGCGAGTGGTACGAAGCAGTATGCATAACTTGCTTCGGCTGGGTCTGTTGGGCTGCAGCTTCTGCTATTTCCTTTTGTTTCTAGATGGTGACATGGCACATCCTGGTGGTGTGGCCCTTGTCCTCACCACAGAATAGGCAATAAATTTTCCTGGGTTGATCCCCAAATCTTCCTTCGAAGCCCCTGGCACCTCTGCCCCTTGGAGCTGGAGGCCGAGGATAGCTCTGTTGCTACCCCGAAGCCTGGGAGGAATATTGCGGCCTCTGCTGCTGGCTTCCCCTGTCATCATTCTGAGTGGAATGAATCGATCTGACATGTCTAGGATGAATTCTCCCTCCGAAGCCCCTGGCTATTTCGGAGAACCTGTAAGCTTCCTCCCTTCTCTGTCGAAAGTCATTGTCAGCGCGGATGTATTCATCCATCTTCTGAAGCAGTTTCTCCAGAGTCTGAGGGGGCTTCCTGGCAAAGTATTGGGCTGAAGGTCCCGACCGAAGCCCCTTAATCATGGCCTCAATGACAATTTCATTGGGCACTGTTGGCGCTTGTGCCCTCAGACGTAAGAACCTTCGGACATACGCCTGAAGGTATTCTTCGTGGTCTTTGGTGCACTGGAATAAGGCTTGAGCGGTGACCGGCTTCATTTGAAACCCTTGGAAACTGGTGATCAGCATATCCTTCAGCTTCTGCCATGATGTGATTATTCCTGGCCGAAGGGAGGAGTACCAGGTTTGTACAACATTCTTGACGACCATGACGAAAGACTTCGTCATGACTGCAGTATTGCCACCATAGGAAGATATCGTTGCTTCGTAGCTCATCAGAAACTGCTTCGGATCTGAGTGTCCGTCGTACATGGGGAGTTGAGGTGGCTTGTAAGACGGAGGCCAAGGTGTAGCCTGCAGTTCTGCTGACAGAGGAGAAGCATCATCAAAAGCAAAATTTCTATGATGGAAATTCTCATGCCAGTCATCCTCGTTGAAGAAACCCTCTTGATGAAGCTCTCTGTGTTGAGGCCTTCGATTCTGCTCATCTTGAGTAAGATGGCGAACTTCTTCAGAGGCTTCGTCTAACTGCCTTTGCAGGTCAGCCAGCCTAGCCATCTTTTCCTTCTTCCTTTGCACCTGCTGATGGAGCATCTCCATATTTCTGATCTCTTGGTCCAAGTCGTCCTCCTGAGGCGTTGGACTGGTGGCCTTCCTCTTCTGGCTTCGGGCCTCCCGAAGAGAGAGGGTCTCCTGGTTGGGGTCCAGCGGCTGCAGAGCGGCAGCCCCTGTTGCTGAAGCTTTCTTTGGCGGCATGACGAAGGTCTATGCTTGATGACAAGACGCCCGAGGGCACCACAAGCTCACTCCTCCCTGGGAAGGGCCGTTCATCATCGCCAAGATCTTGAAGCCCGAAACATACAAGTTGGCCAACAGTCAAGGCGAGGTCTACAGCAACGCTTGGAACATCCGACAGCTACATCGCTTCTACCCTTAAGATGTTTTCAAGTCGTTCATATGCCTCGATTCATACGCAAAAAAAGTCTAACCATCAAGGAAGGGTCAGCCTTGCCTCAGCAAAGCCCGACCCTCCCTCGGGGGCTAGAAGGGGGGAACCCCCTATGCGTCAAAATTTTCCTCGAAAAAAGTATTTCGGCCAGAACATATTTCGCGCTTTTCGACTACTTCGATAGCGGGATCCTGAAAACGACGGAGTACACGTAAGCGGCAAGGCCGACCGAGCCGAGGGACTCCTACGCCTCCGGGATACGGATACCTCACTCATCACCTTCTGCGATAAGTAACTCACGATCGGATAAGCGATTCTGCTGACCGAACAAGTCTTAACGCTTGAAAACTTTTCTGCCGAAACGATTTTTCGTGCCTTCTCGACTATATCGATAACAGAATCCCATGGACGAGCAAGAGTACACATAAGCGGCTGAAAGTCGCCTAGAGGGGGGGTGAATAGGGCGAAACTGAAATTTACAAATATAAACACAACTACAAGCCGGGTTAGCGTTAGTAATAAAGAAATGAGTCCGCGAGAGAGGGCGCAAAACAAATCCCAAGCGAATAAGCAAGTGAGACACGGAGATTTGTTTTACCGAGGTTCGGTTCTTGCAAACCTACTCCCCGTTGAGGAGGCCACAAAGGCCGGGTCTCTTTCAACCCTTCCCTCTCTCACACGATCCACGGATCGAGTGAGCTTTCTCTTCTCAATCACTTGGAACACAAAGTTCCTACAAGGATCACCACAAGATTGGTGTCTCTTGCCTCAATTACAAGTGAGTTTGATCGCAATGAAAGAATCAAGAAAGCACGATTGCAAAAGCCAAGCGACAAGAGCGACAAATAACACACGGATCACTTTCTCTCTCAAGCCACTAATCACTAATGATCTCTTTTCTCAATTGTGAAACTTGGAGAGATGGAGGCTTTGAATGTGTCTTGGAATGGATTGCTAGCTCTTGTATTGAATGTTGAAGGTTGGAATGCTTGGATGTCTTGAATGGAGGTGGTTGGGGTTGTATTTATAGCCACCAACCACTTCCTAGCCGTTGGGCCATTCTGCTGAGCGCGGACGGTCCGCGAGCCAGGTCCGGACGGTCCGCCCCTGTAGATCAACGGCTGAAAATGCAACGGTCAGCAGTAACGGCTATATCAACGGCTATATTGCATTTAATGCGTCGTCAGATGTCAGACAGAGCCAGTCGCGGACGGTCCGGTCGTGCACCCCGGACGGTCCGCGAGGCCCCCTATAATTCATTTCTCCGAACCCGTCACCTTCGGGTTTTTCGGTTTCTTACCGACCAGACGGTCCGCGCCTGAGGCCGGACAGTCCGCGCGAGGGCTCGGACCGTCTTTGCTTTTCCTTCGGACAGTCCGTAGTGAAAACTTGTGTTTTTACATTGGTTCTGTCCGAGGGTCATTCTTGTGTCGCGGACGGTCCGCCGCAAGGGCCCGGACGGTCCGCGCTTGGCCTGTTTTTCCAAAAAGCTTCTCCTGTCCGGAATAATCTACGGTATTCCGGACAGTCGATTTCGTATAGTTATAGATGAACCTTTGGCACCTGTAGAACATATAATCTAGAGCAAACTAGTTAGTCCAACAATTTGTGTTGGGCAATTCAACCACCAAAATTATTTAGGAACTAGGTGTAAGCCTAATTCCCTTTCAATCTCCCCCTTTTTGGTGATTGATGCCAACACAATCAAAGCAAATATAAAAGTGCATAATTGAACTAGTTTGCATAACGTAAGTGCAAGGGTTGCTTGGAATTTATGCATGAATTGTTTCTTTATTATATAACATTTTGGACCACGCTTGCACCACATGTTTTGTTTTTGCAACCTATTTTGTAAATCCTTTTCAAAGTTCTTTTGCAAATAGTCAAAGGTAAATGAATAAGAGTTAGCAAAGCATTTTCAAGATTTGAAATTTTCTCCCCCTGTTTCAAATGCTTTTCCTTTGACTAAACAAAACTCCCCCTAAAAGAGATCCACCTCTTAGTGTTCAAGAGGGTTTTGATATACCATTTTTGAAATGCTACTTTCTCCCCCTTTTGAACACAATAGGATACCCATTGATAAATACTTTTAGAAAGCACTAAGTTTTTGAATTTGGTGGTGGTGCGGTCCTTTTGCTTTGGGCTCATTTCTCCCCCTTTTTGGCATGAATCGCCAAAAACGGAATCATTAGAGCCCTTCAAGTAATTTCTTCCCCTTTGGTCATAAGTAAACGAGTTAAGATTATACCAAAGACGAAATCCGGTCCTTTTGCTTTGGGCTTTCACTTTCTCCCCCAAAGACAAGGTCCTTTTCTTGGAGCGATGGCGAAGGATGAGTTACGGAGTGGAAGCCTTTGTCTTCGCCGAAGACTCCAATTCCCTTTCAATACACCTATGACTTGGTTTGAAATAGACTTGAAAAACACATTAGTCATAGCATATGAAAGAGATATGATCAAAGGTATATAAATGAGCTATGTGTGCAAGCTAGCAAAAGAAATTTCTAGAATCAAGAATATTGAGCTCATGTCTAAGTTTGGTAAAAGTTTGTTCATCAAGAGGCTTGGTAAAGATATCGGCTAATTGTTCTTTAGTATTAATGTAAGAAATCTCGATATCTCCCTTTTGTTGGTGATCCCTAAGAAAATGATACCGAATGGCTATGTGCTTAGTGCGGCTATGCTCGACGGGATTGTCGGCCATTTTGATAGCACTCTCATTATCACATAGCAAAGGGACTTTGGTTAATTTGTAACCGTAGTCCCGCAGGGTTTGCCTCATCCAAAGCAATTGCGCGCAACAATGGCCTGCGGCAATGTACTCGGCTTCGGCGGTGGAAAGAGCGACCGAATTTTGCTTCTTTGAAGCCCAAGACACCAAGGATCTTCCCAAGAACTGGCAAGTCCCCGATGTGCTCTTCCTATTAATCTTACACTGTAATACCCAATTTAGGAATAAAAAGAAAGGAGTTGATATCAGTGTATGTTTTGCTCTCTACTCATTATAACATGGGAATGGACATATTTAAAGGGAAACAAATAGCTGATAACACCTAGAACAAACCATGCATCATGCTGGAGTTTAATTGTTTGTGCATTTCATAATAAAAATACTAGTAATAAAAATATCATAAAACTTAAGTTGGGATCAACACCTAAAGTGAAATTAAGATTTGAAAATAGAAACGGGAAATTGAGAAGGAAAGAAAGAGATATTATAAAATACAAAATACAATTTTATAATTGAATAACTTCACCACATTTTGGTATGAATAAATTAAACAGTAGCTTGGGTACTACCTTGCCACCAAGTTTGAATTTAAAATTTAATTGTAGTTTGAATTGGAAATTGAAAGGAAAAAAATGAAAAAAAAGAATAAAGAAGAAGTAGGAGCACGCTGCTTGGACCCATTTCCTTGGCCGGCCTGTTGCTGTGGGCTTCTGCGCGGCCCACATGGCATGTGACGCGTGCGCGCCTAGGCCTATGGTGCTCCCTCCTGTTTCTCTTACGGGTGGGCCGGCGCTCCACCATTGTCTGCGATTGCTGATGGAAGAGGTGTTTCCTCCGCCATGTGGGGCCCAGTGCTTGGAGTCCTCTTCCAACTGAATCCCGGGGAAGCCGTCGCATATCCCTGGCGGCGCGCAACTAATCCCCTATTGACCCGGCGCTAATGGTAGGCTGGTGGGTACTTTAACCACGGGTATTATACTCTCTACCCGCATCCCGCTCGATCTTTGTTGGGGTTACCTGGTGTGCCACGATATTGCCTAGTGCGGTGCCTGTGCCCTGTCGACCGGCGTTCTGCGGCGACGTGGGTCTTGGTGTTGGCCAGCGGTGCTGAGCCTGGGTCGTGCGCCAACGGCGTTCTCCGGACTCGTGCGGTTCCTGTGCGGTGGCCACCATGGAGCACTGAGCATACTCGCTGTGTCACCGTGCGACTGGAATCTGGTGCTCGTCGTCGGGTCTCGTCGCGGGCATGATCGAGGTGAGAATTACTCCATACGGCTGGCCGTCACCTATCCTTCGTATATTAGCCTTCGAATTGAAGTATGGCATATTGGGTCATCGGAGCGCAGTGTGCCGGGGGGGGGGGTGCTCCGCCATGGCCCATGGGAGTCAATGGCGCCGCTGCCTGCTGGTCGGCAAGATTGGGGGGAGGAAGGAGTATAGCATGTTCGTTAGATTAAGATCTAGCGGCTAAGGTCAGATCGGGAGAGATGGTGACAGAAACCGTAGATCCTGGGATGTACGGTTGGGGTTCGATCTGGCATAGCTGTTCATGCGGTGTTGTGTGGTCCGTTGGATCGGTTGTAGAGGGATAGGATTAGATCGCAGTTTTATTAAATCATGGCCTTCAGATCCGGATCTAACGATGGGCGCTGCGTACTGGTTCACTTAATGTGTCATGTAATCGTGGCCCTCGGAATGGGATCCAATGGCCAGAATCCATCCATACCTCTTCGGCTGTGCATCTTTGCAAAAGAGACCCCTAGTTTAAATGGAATCAACCCGCCGTCCTACTACTCTGTGCGTTGTGTCTTAGAATTGTTACCCCGAGCCCCCTGCTGTTCTCAGATTTTGAGGCCCAGTCCAGAAAATTATAAAACCAGAGAAAATAATTTATAAAGGGATTTTTAATAGGAAAATAATTGCTAGAACTTCAATAATTCATAGAAAATCCATTTTTACTCCAAATCACTTCATTCCAGTTCCTAAATTTTTGTAATAATATTGTCTACGTATTAGTGCCTCTGTTCTGACATGACAAACACATTAAAACTATTCTTTCACTTAATCTTGTAATAAATGCATAGACCTTAGAAAATCCATAACTTAAAATATATAACTCCAAATTTAATGATTCCTGTTCCTAGGTTTTTATTTTAATGTGTAGATTATTTCTGTGTACTTTGTTTACATGCTTGGTGTAATGTTAATTTTCCCTATATCCTGTGCATGTATGTATTGTGTTGATGCGAGTAGACGAGCAAGCCACTGTGGAAACTGAGGTTCAACAAGTAGAAGTAGCTGAGCAGGAGCTCATTGAAGGCAAGTTGTGCCCTTGATCACTTACTTTCCCAGCCATGTTCTTATTAATTTTAATGATCTGCATAGGATAATTTTGATGGGAGCCTTTATGTTACCCCAGTTTTGATTACCTCTATACCTTGTTCACCCCTGAAATATTTTTGGGTAGTACTTGCTATTGCTTTATGTGGATTGGGTATGGAGATACACTATTCATGATTATGCTGTTATTAACTTGTTATTATTATTGTTCATGTTAAGATCATTAAATTAATGGGAACATGGAGAACCACCCGGGAAAACAGTGCTACCACAAGGGTTTAATGGGACGCCCTTGGCTGACTAATTAGGAAAGCTAGTGGAAGACTACCTTACCCGAAAGGGGCAAGGGCAGTAGGGGAGAGGTCAGTGCAGGGAGGTCCCTGGTTGATTTTGCTGCGATGGCTGTCAGCCAGGAACCCTGTACTGGATCTTCCTATAAACTGTAGCGGGTTTTCGGAAGCTAGTGGAACTTTGTAAAGGCCTCGTAGTGGATCCCTAGCCATTCACCTCGGTAGTGTCTAAGGGCCTTGCAAACCCAGGCGACATGGGATACACGACTTGTGGGTAAAGATGCGCAACCTCTGCAGAGTGTAAAACTAGTATACTAGCCGTGCTCACGGTCAAGAGCGGCTCGGACACTCACATGATTAATATATGGAACTTAAACTTAATCTGTCATTTCATTGCATTTGGGATTATTTTACTATTACTGTTCTTTATTATTAAGGTTTGGTATTTACTTACACTTAGTAATTGCTAATAAAATTTTGACCAACTTATAAAAGCAATGCTCAGCCTCAACCTCTATTTCATTGATCAGCCTTACACTACATGAACTCCCACCTTTGGTGAGTTCATGCCACATTATTCCCCACGACTTGTTGAGCTATGAACGTATGTGAGCTCACTCTTGCTGTCTCACACCCCCCCCCCACAGGAGAAGAACAGGTGGTTCAGGAGGAGCCACAAGGCGAGGAGTATGATCCGATCTAGGTGGCGTTTCTCAGTCGACATTGGCGCCGACGATCCTTAGTTCGTTTTATGTTACACTTTTATTTTGTAATAAGTCTTCCGCTATGTAATAAATACTCTGATGTTTTATGACATTTATCTCTATACACTCTGTTATTATATATGTTGTCTTCTTGGCGCATGTATGAGATGCACCCGGTTTAGTCCCTTTAAAACCGGGTGTTACAGAAGTGGTATCAGAGGAAATGTTGACTGTAGGACGAAACCTAGATAGAAATGGTCAAACCCTTACCTACTTATCTTACTCTGATTCATTCTACACTTACCTTACTCTGATTCTCTCTATACTTATCTTGATCCTGTCTCACTTCTACTGTTCTACTCTGATCATTCTTACCTTTACTACTCTAAGACAAGATGGATTTCAAATCTTGGAATCCCTACCCCTATGACATTTTAAGAGATATGAGGCCTAAGACCAAACCAAAACTATTTTCTCTATTTTAAAAAAACGTTGTTTGATTGTTCTGATGATAAATGCATGATTTGCTTCTTTGATTGATTGAAATAGTATAGACGGACATCTTAGCATGTACCACCATAAGGTAATGTATTAGCTTTAGTGGATAACACACTAATCTACTTAGCTAATAAATCCCCCGCAGTAACATTCCTCGTAATTACCCGCCTTATCTACAATCCTTCCTTTCTTACCCTGTATTTTCTAACCCAGATGGCCTACCCCTGTAGTGTTAAAAGAGAGCACTATAGACGTGATCCTTGGTATGTCATGGTTAAGAGAGGCAAAGGCAGTATATACACCATGCTAAGGGAACCGTAGAACTCACCAGTTCCAAAGGAGAAAGATTTGAAGTTGGAATTGCAGTAACTACCACCATCAGACTAGCGTCATTCTTAGTAGATGAGAAGTTGGTGGGTGACAACATCCGTGCAGTTAGGGATTTTTCCGGATGTCTTTCCAGAGGAGTTATTAAGGATGCCACCAGATATGGAAGTTAAGTTGGTCATTGATCTCTTACCTGGGACTGCTCCTATTTCTAAACGGTCATACAAGATGTTCGTAGAAGTACTAAAGGAACTTAAGAAGCAATTAACGAAATTATAGGATGCTGGATACATTCGTCCTAATTCTTCACCTTGTGGAGCACCGGTTTTGTTTGTACAGAAGAAGGATGGATCTCAGCGGATGTGTGTGGATTATAGATCACTTAATGATGTTACGGTAAAGAACAAGTACCCATTACCCCGTATTGAGGATTTGTTTGATCGGATGAGAGGTGCTAGAGTATTCTCAAAGATTGATCTCCGATCGAGATACCATCAAATGAAGATTAGGCCATCGGATATTCCCAAGACAACTTTCTCAACCCGATATGGTTTATATGAGTTCGTCGTTATGTCATTTGGTCTAACTAATGCACCAGCTTATTTTATGGATTTGATGAATAAGGTGTTTATGGAGTATTTGGACAGATTCGTCGTGGTATTCATCGACGATATTCTTATCTATTCTAAGAGTGATAGTGATCACGAGGAACATCTAAGGATGGTGCTACAAAAGTTGCAAGATAATCAACTCTATGCTAAGTTCAGTAAGTGCGAGTTTTGGATTGACAAGGTGCCATTTCTTGGACATATCATTTCTAATGGAGGAATATCAATGGATCCTGCTAAAGTCAAGGAGATAATGGAGTGGAGCGTACCCACTATAGTTACGAAGATTCGGAATTTCCTAGGAGTTGCAGGATATTATCGGAGATTTATTGAAGGATTTTCTAAGATTGCTAAGCCCATGACATCGCTTTTGGAGAAAGGAAGAGAATTTAAGTGGGATGAGAAGTGCCAAGAGAGCTTTGATCAATTGAAGGAGAGATTGATGTCTCCACCAGTATTGATTATGCCAGATCTGCAGAAGGGATTTGACATTTACTGTGATGCATGTGGCCAAGGACTTGGATGTGTGCTTATGCAAGATGGTCATGTGATTGCCTATGCATCTCGTCAGTTGAGGAAGCATGAATTGAACTACCCCACCCATGACTTAGAGTTGGCTGCCGTTGGGCATGCACTTAAGATTTGGAGACACTACATTATGGGAACTAAGTGCCAAGTATACACGGACCATAAGAGCTTGAAGTACATATTCACTCAGAAGGATCTCAACCTGAGGCAACGCCGTTGGTTGGAGCTCATTAAGGATTATGACTTGGAGATTCACTATCACCCAGGCAAGGCGAATTTGGTTGCAGATGCCTTGAGTCGGAAGGAGCATGTTCACTCTGCTTGTGTCGTCCAACTGCCCGATGAGTTAGCTAAAGATTTTGAGAGACTCAACCTGGGGATTGTTACGCATACGGAAGGAGTTACTATTGAATTGGAACCTACCTTGGAGCAAGAAATTCGTAAAGGTCAGGTTGGTGATGCTAAGATTCAGGAGATCAAGGATCTAATAACGGAGGGTAGAGGCCCAGAATTCACGGAGGATGAGCAAGGCACGATTTGGTTCAAGAATCGGATCTGTGTTCCCGATATCGATAGTCTTCGGGAAACCATATTGAAGGAGGCACATGATTCAGTTTATTCTATCCACCCTGGGAGCACTAAGATGTATCAAGATTTGAAGCAAAAGTATTGGTGGTATGGACTGAAAAGAGATGTGGCTGCTCATGTGGCTAAGTGTGATGTGTGTCAAAGAGTCAAGGCCGAACATCAAAGACCCGCTGGACTATTGCATCCATTGAAGATACCTGAGTGGAAATGGGAAGAAATTGGTATGGATTTTATTGTTGGATTACCCCGCACTCCTGCTGGGTATGACTCTATTTGGGTAATTGTGGATAGATTGACAAAAGTGGCTCATTTCATACCTGTGAGGACTAATTACACGGGAGCCAAGCTAGCAGAATTGTATATGACTCGGATAGTTTGTCTACATGGAGTACCTAAGAAGATCGTGTCTGATCGAGGATCACAGTTTACTTCTCGATTTTGGAAGAAGTTGCATGAGAGTTTGGATACAAAGTTGAATTTTAGTTCAGCCTACCATCCACAGACTGATGGACAGACAGAGAGAACTAATCAAGTGCTGGAAGATATGTTAAGAGCTTGTGCTCTCAAGCATGGTGGCAGTTGGGAGAAGAGCTTACCCTATGCTGAGTTTTCTTATAATAATAGCTACCAGGCCAGTTTGAAGATGTCACCATTTGAAGCTCTATATGGTAGAAAATGCAGGACTCCACTGTATTGGGATCAAACTGGAGAAAGACAGTTCTTTGGGCCTGAGCTTATACAAGAGGCAGAAGAACAAGTTCGAATGATAAGGGAGAATTTGAGAACTGCGCAGTCAAGACAGAAAAGCTATGCTGATACCCGGAGAAGACTGCTTGAGTTTAAGGAGGGAGATTATGTCTATTTGAAGGTGTCACCACTCCGGGGTATGAGAAGGGTTAAAGTCAAAGGAAAATTGTCCCCTCGCTTTATTGGACCCTTCTTAATCTTAAAGCGAGTGGGAGAGGTTGCATACCAATTGGAGTTACCAGATCACCTTGCAGATGTTCACGATGTTTTTCATGTATCACAACTGAAGAAGTGCCTCAGGGTACCTGAGGAACAACTACCAATGGAGGACCTTAGTGTTCAAGATAATCTGACCTATGCGGAGTATCCTATCAAGATTCTTTATACTTTGACTCGAGTCACGAGAAATAAGGTGATAAAGATGTGCAAAGTACAATGGAGTCACCACGGTGAAGATGAAGCTACTTGGGAAAGAGAAGAAGAGCTTCACATAGATTTTCCCCATCTTTTCTCTATTTCTTCCTAATCTCGAGGACGAGATTCTTTTTAAGGGGGGTAGGATTTGTAATACCCAATTTAGGAATAAAAAGAAAGGAGTTGATATCAGTGTATGTTTTGCTCTCTACTCATTATAACATGGGAATGGACATATTTAAAGGGAAACAAATAGCTGATAACACCTAGAACAAACCATGCATCATGCTGGAGTTTAATTGTTTGTGCATTTCATAATAAAAATACTAGTAATAAAAATATCATAAAACTTAAGTTGGGATCAACACCTAAAGTGAAATTAAGATTTGAAAATAGAAACGGGAAATTGAGAAGGAAAGAAAGAGATATTATAAAATACAAAATACAATTTTATAATTGAATAACTTCACCACATTTTGGTATGAATAAATTAAACAGTAGCTTGGGTACTACCTTGCCACCAAGTTTGAATTTAAAATTTAATTGTAGTTTGAATTGGAAATTGAAAGGAAAAAAATGAAAAAAAAGAATAAAGAAGAAGTAGGAGCACGCTGCTTGGACCCATTTCCTTGGCCGGCCTGTTGCTGTGGGCTTCTGCGCGGCCCACATGGCATGTGACGCGTGCGCGCCTAGGCCTATGGTGCTCCCTCCTGTTTCTCTTACGGGTGGGCCGGCGCTCCACCATTGTCTGCGATTGCTGATGGAAGAGGTGTTTCCTCCGCCATGTGGGGCCCAGTGCTTGGAGTCCTCTTCCAACTGAATCCCGGGGAAGCCGTCGCATATCCCTGGCGGCGCGCAACTAATCCCCTATTGACCCGGCGCTAATGGTAGGCTGGTGGGTACTTTAACCACGGGTATTATACTCTCTACCCGCATCCCGCTCGATCTTTGTTGGGGTTACCTGGTGTGCCACGATATTGCCTAGTGCGGTGCCTGTGCCCTGTCGACCGGCGTTCTGCGGCGACGTGGGTCTTGGTGTTGGCCAGCGGTGCTGAGCCTGGGTCGTGCGCCAACGGCGTTCTCCGGACTCGTGCGGTTCCTGTGCGGTGGCCACCATGGAGCACTGAGCATACTCGCTGTGTCACCGTGCGACTGGAATCTGGTGCTCGTCGTCGGGTCTCGTCGCGGGCATGATCGAGGTGAGAATTACTCCATACGGCTGGCCGTCACCTATCCTTCGTATATTAGCCTTCGAATTGAAGTATGGCATATTGGGTCATCGGAGCGCAGTGTGCCGGGGGGGGGGGGGGGGTGCTCCGCCATGGCCCATGGGAGTCAATGGCGCCGCTGCCTGCTGGTCGGCAAGATTGGGGGGAGGAAGGAGTATAGCATGTTCGTTAGATTAAGATCTAGCGGCTAAGGTCAGATCGGGAGAGATGGTGACAGAAACCGTAGATCCTGGGATGTACGGTTGGGGTTCGATCTGGCATAGCTGTTCATGCGGTGTTGTGTGGTCCGTTGGATCGGTTGTAGAGGGATAGGATTAGATCGCAGTTTTATTAAATCATGGCCTTCAGATCCGGATCTAACGATGGGCGCTGCGTACTGGTTCACTTAATGTGTCATGTAATCGTGGCCCTCGGAATGGGATCCAATGGCCAGAATCCATCCATACCTCTTCGGCTGTGCATCTTTGCAAAAGAGACCCCTAGTTTAAATGGAATCAACCCGCCGTCCTACTACTCTGTGCGTTGTGTCTTAGAATTGTTACCCCGAGCCCCCTGCTGTTCTCAGATTTTGAGGCCCAGTCCAGAAAATTATAAAACCAGAGAAAATAATTTATAAAGGGATTTTTAATAGGAAAATAATTGCTAGAACTTCAATAATTCATAGAAAATCCATTTTTACTCCAAATCACTTCATTCCAGTTCCTAAATTTTTGTAATAATATTGTCTACGTATTAGTGCCTCTGTTCTGACATGACAAACACATTAAAACTATTCTTTCACTTAATCTTGTAATAAATGCATAGACCTTAGAAAATCCATAACTTAAAATATATAACTCCAAATTTAATGATTCCTGTTCCTAGGTTTTTATTTTAATGTGTAGATTATTTCTGTGTACTTTGTTTACATGCTTGGTGTAATGTTAATTTTCCCTATATCCTGTGCATGTATGTATTGTGTTGATGCGAGTAGACGAGCAAGCCACTGTGGAAACTGAGGTTCAACAAGTAGAAGTAGCTGAGCAGGAGCTCATTGAAGGCAAGTTGTGCCCTTGATCACTTACTTTCCCAGCCATGTTCTTATTAATTTTAATGATCTGCATAGGATAATTTTGATGGGAGCCTTTATGTTACCCCAGTTTTGATTACCTCTATACCTTGTTCACCCCTGAAATATTTTTGGGTAGTACTTGCTATTGCTTTATGTGGATTGGGTATGGAGATACACTATTCATGATTATGCTGTTATTAACTTGTTATTATTATTGTTCATGTTAAGATCATTAAATTAATGGGAACATGGAGAACCACCCGGGAAAACAGTGCTACCACAAGGGTTTAATGGGACGCCCTTGGCTGACTAATTAGGAAAGCTAGTGGAAGACTACCTTACCCGAAAGGGGCAAGGGCAGTAGGGGAGAGGTCAGTGCAGGGAGGTCCCTGGTTGATTTTGCTGCGATGGCTGTCAGCCAGGAACCCTGTACTGGATCTTCCTATAAACTGTAGCGGGTTTTCGGAAGCTAGTGGAACTTTGTAAAGGCCTCGTAGTGGATCCCTAGCCATTCACCTCGGTAGTGTCTAAGGGCCTTGCAAACCCAGGCGACATGGGATACACGACTTGTGGGTAAAGATGCGCAACCTCTGCAGAGTGTAAAACTAGTATACTAGCCGTGCTCACGGTCAAGAGCGGCTCGGACACTCACATGATTAATATATGGAACTTAAACTTAATCTGTCATTTCATTGCATTTGGGATTATTTTACTATTACTGTTCTTTATTATTAAGGTTTGGTATTTACTTACACTTAGTAATTGCTAATAAAATTTTGACCAACTTATAAAAGCAATGCTCAGCCTCAACCTCTATTTCATTGATCAGCCTTACACTACATGAACTCCCACCTTTGGTGAGTTCATGCCACATTATTCCCCACGACTTGTTGAGCTATGAACGTATGTGAGCTCACTCTTGCTGTCTCACACCCCCCCCCCACAGGAGAAGAACAGGTGGTTCAGGAGGAGCCACAAGGCGAGGAGTATGATCCGATCTAGGTGGCGTTTCTCAGTCGACATTGGCGCCGACGATCCTTAGTTCGTTTTATGTTACACTTTTATTTTGTAATAAGTCTTCCGCTATGTAATAAATACTCTGATGTTTTATGACATTTATCTCTATACACTCTGTTATTATATATGTTGTCTTCTTGGCGCATGTATGAGATGCACCCGGTTTAGTCCCTTTAAAACCGGGTGTTACATACACCCTGCCCAATCGGCATCCGAATAACCAATCAAATCAAAAGTGGATCCCCGAGGGTACCAAAGCCCAAACTTAGGAGTATAAGCCAAATATCTCAAGATTCGTTTTACGGCCGTAAGGTGGGATTCCTTAGGGTCGGATTGGAATCTTGCACACATGCAAACGGAAAGCATAATGTCCGGTCGAGATGCACATAAATAAAGCAATGAACCAATCATCGACCGGTATACCTTTTGATCCACGGACTTACCTCCCGTGTCGAGGTCGAGATGCCCATTAGTTCCCATGGGTGTCTTGATGGGCTTGGCATCCTTCATTCCAAACTTGGTTAGAATGTCTTGAGTGTACTTCGTTTGGCAGATGAAGGTGCCCTCTTGGAGTTGCTTGACTTGGAATCCTAGAAAATACTTCAACTCCCCCATCATTGACATCTCGAATTTCTGTGTCATGATCCTACTAAACTCTTCACATGTAGACTCGTTAGTAGACCCAAATATAATATCATCAACATAAATTTGGCATACAAACAAGTCATTTTCAAGAGTTTTAGTAAAGAGTGTAGGATCGGCCTTGCCGACTTTGAAGCCATTAGAAATAAGGAAATCTCTTAGGCATTCATACCATGCTCTTGGGGCTTGCTTGAGCCCATAAAGCGCCTTAGAGAGCCTATAAACATGATTAGGATACTCACTGTCTTCAAAGCCGGGAGGTTGCTCAACATAGACTTCTTCCTTGATTGGTCCGTTTAGGAAGGCACTTTTCACGTCCATTTGATAGAGCTTAAAGCCATGGTAAGTAGCATAGGCCAATAATATGCGAATTGACTCAAGCCTAGCTACGGGTGCATAGGTTTCACCGAAATCCAAACCTTCGACTTGTGAATACCCTTTGGCCACGAGTCGAGCTTTGTTCCTTGTCACCACACCATGCTCATCTTGCTTGTTGCGGAAGACCCATTTGGTTCCTACAACATTTTGGTTAGGACGTGGAACTAAATGCCATACCTCATTCCTCGTGAAATTGTTGAGCTCCTCTTGCATCGCCACCACCCAATCCGCATCTTGGAGAGCTTCCTCTATCCTGTGTGGCTCAATAGAGGAAACAAAAGAGTAATGTTCACAAAAATGAGCAACCCGAGATCTAGTAGTTACCCCCTTATGAATGTCGCCGAGGATGGTGTCGACGGGGTGATCTCGTTGGATTGCTTGGTGGACTCTTGGGTGTGGCGGTCTTGGTTCTTCGTCATCCTCCTTTTCTTGATCATTTGCATCTCCCCCTTGATCATTGCCATCATCTTGAGGTGGCTCATCTTCTTGATTTTGCCCTTCATCAACTTGAGCCTCATCCTCATTTTGAGTTGGTGGAGATGCTTGCGTGGTGGAGGATGGTTGATCTTGTGCACTTGGAGGCTCTTCGGATTCCTTAGGACACACATCCCCAATGGACATGTTCCTTAGCGCTATGCATGGAGCCTCTTCATTACCTATCTCATCAAGATCAACTTGCTCTACTTGAGAGCCGTTAGTTTCATCAAACACAACGTCACATGAGACTTCAACTAGTCCAGTGGACTTGTTAAAGACCCTATATGCCCTTGTGTTTGAGTCATAACCAAGTAAAAAGCCTTCTACAGTTTTAGGAGCAAATTTAGATTTTCTACCTCTTTTAACAAGAATAAAGCATTTGCTACCAAAAACTCTAAAGTATGAAATGTTGGGCTTTTTACCGGTTAGGAGTTCATATGATGTCTTCTTGAGGATTCGGTGAAGATATAACCGGTTGATGGCGTAGCAGGCGGTGTTGACCGCTTCGGCCCAAAACCGGTCCGGTGTCTTGTACTCATCAAGCATGGTTCTTGCCATGTCCAATAGAGTTCGATTCTTTCTCTCCACTACACCATTTTGTTGTGGCGTGTAGGGAGAGGAGAACTCATGCTTGATGCCCTCCTCCTCAAGGAAGCCTTCAATTTGTGAGTTCTTGAACTCCGTCCCGTTGTCGCTTCTTATTTTCTTGATCCTTAAGCCGAACTCATTTTGAGCCCGTCTCAAGAATCCCTTTAAGGTCTCTTGGGTTTGAGATTTTTCCTGTAAAAAGAATACCCAAGTGAAGCGAGTATAATCATCCACTATTACAAGACAATACTTACTCCCGCCGATGCTTATGTAAGCAATCGGGCCGAATAGATCCATGTGGAGTAGCTCAAGCGGCCTGTCGGTCGTCATGATGTTCTTGTGTGAATGATGGACTCCAACTTGCTTTCCTGCCTGGCATGCGCTACAAACCCTGTCTTTCTCAAAATGAACATTTGTTAATCCTAAAATGTGTTCTCCCTTTAGAAGCTTGTGAAGATTCTTCATCCCAACATGGGCTAGTCGGCGGTGCTAGAGCCAACCCATGTTAGTCTTAGCAATTAAGCAAGTGTCGAGTTCAGCTCTATCAAAATCTACCAAGTATAGCTGACCCTCTAACACTCCCTTAAATGCTACTGAATCATCACTTCTTCTAAAGACAGTGACACCTACATCAGTGAATAGACAGTTGTAGCCCATTTGACATAATTGTGAAACGGAAAGCAAATTGTAATCTAAAGAATCAACAAGAAAAACATTGGAAATAGAATGGTCAGGAGATATAGCAATTTTACCAAGTCCTTTGACCAATCCTTGATTTCCATCCCCGAATGTGATAGCTCGTTGGGGATCTTGGTTTTTCTCATATGAGGAGAACATCCTTTTCTCCCCGGTCATGTGGTTTGTGCACCCGCTGTCGAGTATCCAACTTGAGCCCCCGGATGCATAAACCTACAAAACAAATTTAGTTCTTGACTTTAGGTACCCAAACTGTTTTGGGTCCTTTGGCATTAGAAACAAGAACTTTGGGTACCCAAACACAAGTCTTGGAGCCCTTGTGTTTGCCCCCAACAAATTTGGCAACTACCTTGCCGGATTTGCTTGTAAGCACATAAGAAGCATCAAAAGTTTTAAATGAAATAACATGATCATTTGATGCAATAGGAGTTTTCTTTCTAGGCAACTTGGCACGGGTTGGTTGCCTAGAGCTAGATGTCTCACCCTTATACATAAAAGCATGATTAGGGCCAGAGTGAGACTTCCTAGAATGAATTTTCCTAATTTTGCTCTCGGGATAACCGGCAGGGTACAAAATGTAGCTCTCGTTATCCTGAGGCATGGGAGCCTTGCCCTTAACAAAGTTAGACAAGTTTTTAGGAGGGGCTTTAAGTTTGACATTGTCTCCTTTTTGGAAGCCAATGCCATCCTTGATGCCAGGGCGTCTCCCATTATAGAGCATACTTCTAGCAAATTTAATTTTTTCATTTTCTAAGTTATGCTTGGCAATTTTAGCATCTAATGTAGCTATATGATCATTTTGTTGTTTAATTAAAGCCATATGATCATGAATAGCATTAACATCAACATCTCTACATCTAGTACAAATAGATACATGCTCAACAATAGATGTAGAGGGTTTGCAAGAATTAAGTTCAACAATCTTAGCATGAAGAATATCATTTTTATCTCTAAGATTGGAAATGGTGGTATTGCAAACATCTAAATCTTTAGCCTTAGCAATTAAATTTTCATTCTCTAATCTAAGGCTAGCAAGAGATACATTCAATTCATCGATCTTAGCAAGCAGGTCAACATTATCATCTCTAAGATTGGGAATTGAAACATTACAAATATGTGAATCAACCTTAGCATTTAAAATAGCATTTTCATTTCTAAGGTTGTCAATCATTTCACGACATGTGCTTAGCTCACTAGATAATTTTTCACATTTCTCAATTTCAAGAGCATAAGCCTTTTTAACCTTAACATGTTTTTTGTTTTCTTTAATTAGACAATCCTCTTGGGAATCCAAAAGGTCATCCTTTTCATGAATAGCACTAACCAATTCATTCAATTTTTCCTTTTGAGCTATGTTAAGGTTGGCAAAAAGGGAACGCAAATTATCTTCCTCATCACTAGCATTGTCATCACTAGAGGATTCATATTTAGTGGAGGATTTAGATTTAACCTTCTTTTTGCCGTCCTTTGCCATGAGGCACTTGTGGCCGATGTTGGGGAAGAGGAGTCCCTTGGTGACGGCGATGTTGGCGGCGTCCTCGTCGTCGGAGGAGTCGCTTGAGCTATCGTCGGAATCCCATTCCCGACAAACATGGGCATCACCGCCCTTCTTCTTGTAGTACTTCTTTTTCTCCTTTCGCCTCCCCTTCTTGTCGTCACCTCGGTCACTGTCACTAGATATAGGACATTTAGCAATAAAATGACCGGGCTTACCACACTTGTAGCAAACCTTCTTGGAGCGGGATTTGTAATCCTTCCCCCTCCTTTGCTTCAGGATTTGGCGGAAGCTCTTGATGACGAGCGCCATTTCCTCATTGTCGAGTTTGGAGGCGTCTATTGGTTGTCGACTTGGTGTAGACTCCTCCTTCTTCTCCTCCGTTGCCTTAAATGCAACGGGTTGAGCTTCGGATGTGGTGGCATCATCAAGCTCGTTGATCTTCCTTGAGCCTTCGATCATGCACTCAAAACTCACAAAATTCCCGATAACTTCCTCGGGGGTCATTTTAGTATATCTAGGATTACCACGAATTAATTGAACTTGAGTAGGGTTAAGGAAAATGAGTGATCTTAGAATAACCTTAACCACCTCGTGGTCATCCCACTTTATGCTCCCGAGGTTGCGCGCTTGGTTCACCAAGGTCTTGAGCCGATTGTACATGTGTTGTGGCTCTTCCCCTTTGCGAAGCCGGAACCGACCGAGCTCCCCCTCAATCGTTTCCCGCTTGGTGATCTTGGTGAGCTCATCACCTTCATGCGCGGTCTTGAGTAAATCCCAAATCTCCTTGGCGCTCTTCAACCCTTGTACTTTGTTATACTCCTCTCTACTTAGAGAGGCGAGGAGTATTGTTGTTGCTTGAGAGTTGAAGTGCTCGATTTGGGCCACCTCATCCTCATCATAGTCCTCATCCCCTACGGATGGTACCTGCGCGCCAAACTCAACAACATCCCATATGCTTTTGTGGAGCGAGGTTAGATGAAATCGCATTAAATCGCTCCACCTAGCGTAATCTTCACCATCAAAAGTTGGTGGTTTGCCTAATGGGACGGAAAGTAAAGGTGTATGTTTGGAAATGCGAGGGTAGCGTAGGGGGATCTTACTATACTTTTTGCGCTCTTGGCGCTTAGAAGTGACGGAGGGCGCATCGGAGTCGGAGGTCGATGTTGATGAAGTGTCGGTCTCGTAGTAGACCACCTTCCTCATCCTCTTGTGCTTGTCACCTTTCCGATGCGGCTTGTGGGAAGAAGATTTTTCCTTCTTCTCTTTGTGGTGAGAAGAAGATTTCTTCTCCTTCCCTTTGTTGGAGGAGCTCTTCTTCTTTTCCCTCCTTTTGGTGCGGGACTCTTCCGATGAAGTGCTCCCGTGGCTTGTAGTGGGCTTTTCGCCGGTCTCCATCTCCTTCTTGGCGTGATCTCCCGACATCACTTCGAGCGGTTAGGCTCTAATGAAGCACCGGGCTTTGATACCAATTGAAAGTCGCCTAGAGGGGGGGTGAATAGGGCGAAACTGAAATTTACAAATATAAACACAACTACAAGCCGGGTTAGCGTTAGTAATAAAGAAATGAGTCCGCGAGAGAGGGCGCAAAACAAATCCCAAGCGAATAAGCAAGTGAGACACGGAGATTTGTTTTACCGAGGTTCGGTTCTTGCAAACCTACTCCCCGTTGAGGAGGCCACAAAGGCCGGGTCTCTTTCAACCCTTCCCTCTCTCACACGATCCACGGATCGAGTGAGCTTTCTCTTCTCAATCACTTGGAACACAAAGTTCCTACAAGGATCACCACAAGATTGGTGTCTCTTGCCTCAATTACAAGTGAGTTTGATCGCAATGAAAGAATCAAGAAAGCACGATTGCAAAAGCCAAGCGACAAGAGCGACAAATAACACACGGATCACTTTCTCTCTCAAGCCACTAATCACTAATGATCTCTTTTCTCAATTGTGAAACTTGGAGAGATGGAGGCTTTGAATGTGTCTTGGAATGGATTGCTAGCTCTTGTATTGAATGTTGAAGGTTGGAATGCTTGGATGTCTTGAATGGAGGTGGTTGGGGTTGTATTTATAGCCACCAACCACTTCCTAGCCGTTGGGCCATTCTGCTGAGCGCGGACGGTCCGCGAGCCAGGTCCGGACGGTCCGCCCCTGTAGATCAACGGCTGAAAATGCAACGGTCAGCAGTAACGGCTATATCAACGGCTATATTGCATTTAATGCGTCGTCAGATGTCAGACAGAGCCAGTCGCGGACGGTCCGGTCGTGCACCCCGGACGGTCCGCGAGGCCCCCTATAATTCATTTCTCTGAACCCGTCACCTTCGGGTTTTTCGGTTTCTTACCGACCGGACGGTCCGCGCCTGAGGCCGGACAGTCCGCGCGAGGGCTCGGACCGTCTTTGCTTTTCCTTCGGACAGTCCGTAGTGAAAACTTGTGTTTTTACATTGGTTCTGTCCGAGGGTCATTCTTGTGTCGCGGACGGTCCGCCGCAAGGGCCCGGACGGTCCGCGCTTGGCCTGTTTTTCCAAAAAGCTTCTCCTGTCCGGAATAATCTACGGTATTCCGGACAGTCGATTTCGTATAGTTATAGATGAACCTTTGGCACCTGTAGAACATATAATCTAGAGCAAACTAGTTAGTCCAACAATTTGTGTTGGGCAATTCAACCACCAAAATTATTTAGGAACTAGGTGTAAGCCTAATTCCCTTTCAGCGGCAAAGGTCGACCGAGCCGAGGGACTCCTACGCCTCCGGGATACGGATACCTCACTCATCACCTTCCGCGATAAGTAACTCTCGCTCGGACAAACGATTCTGCTACCGACAAGCAAGTCCTGATACTCGAAACAAGGGGAAAAGAAACACAGCTTTATAACACGACGATGATATGTTTGGGCCTCGGCGGCCTCAAAAAACATACGCACACTACAGACAAACTGTTCTTGCAGGTTCAGACATCAATAGGGGGAGCAGCAGCACTCTCGACATCATCTCCACCTTCGGCGGAATCTAACCCGGCCTCGGACGGTGACATGGGCGAAGGATCTCCACCTCGAAGGAAGATGTCAGCACTGCGCCTGGGTCATCGCCGACATGGTCTCCTCCAGAAACCCGGCCCAAGCAGACGGCTTAACCGGCCGCTCCGTAGCCTCAGCCAGCTGTCCCCTGAGGACATCAGCCCGGCTCATGGCCTCGGTAGCCCGACTCTAGGGTTGGTCCCGCCAGTGGACGACCTGGCCAGGTTCCAGCCGCCGCTGCTGTGCCTCCTCGGCCTGGGAAGTTACCTGCTCCTGGGCCGACGAAGCTTCTTTTCGAGCCAATTCCGCCTCTGTCCGTGCTGACACCGCTGCCTCCGGCTCCGGCTCATCGCAGAGCAGCCGAGGGTTCCTTAACTGAGCGAGAGAAGCCTTGAGCGGCAAGGCCGACCGAGCCGAGGGACTCCTACGCCTCCGGGATACGGATACCTCACTCGTCACCTTCCGCGCAGGGCAACTCACACTTGGTTAAGCGGTTCAGCTAGCCGACAGGCGAGTCCTGGTGCTCGAAATGAAGGGGAAGACACGACTTTTCGCCCAAATACAAAAATGTTCAGGCCCCGATAGCCGCAATGAACATACATCGGCACTCAAGGTGCCATTACAAACGGAACTCCGGTTCCACTCCCGCAGGTATGAACAACCTCCACATCGGAGGTCCTGCGGGACGACAAGCTCCGGGTGACTCACCGACGACCTCTGTAGCAGCAGCGATGGTCCTGGGGCGGACGCTACCGCTGGAAGGCTCTCGTTCGTGTCCCCTCGTGGGGGACGAGAACCAGATATTAAAGCTAAAGAGCCGGGGTCGGTCCGCGGGTGGCGCTGACGGTCTCGTCGGTAGAGAAGCCTTCTCCGGCTGCCTCAGCACCAACGGCGGCGTCCACCTGCCCACCAACACCGCACCAGCGAGCGCCGACCGCCCCAAAGCGCACCGGCAGGTCCTCACTCCCGTCCTCGCCACGAAAACGAGAATGGGACCGTCCTAGAACACGAGTACCGCCCTCGCGGCGTACGACGTGTTGTGAGACCCCCTCATGTGGCTGGCCACCGTCGCCCGGACAAAGGACGGAATGCTGCACCCTGGCTGGGCAGCAGCAGTTTGCCTTCCCCGGCATGGCTGGAGGACGCCTCCTCCGCAGAGCTGGAGGATGGTTTCCACCCCCAGATGCCAGAGGAAGAGGCGGGATGCCAGCCCACGCGAAGGCAGGCCCCGGCTCGCCTCGCCCTCCGCCCCAGCAAGGATGATGAAGATCCTTGAAGCTGAGGGCGGGGCAGAGGCCGCAGCCCAGCTTGCTTCTCCCCACCATCGAGCTAGTGGTCACCGTCTTGGGTGACCATTGGTGAGGGGATGCAGCCGGGCTGCCTGATGAAAATCCTTGAAGCCGAGCGATGGCTGAAAGGTGCCAACTTCCGCGAAGTTGCGCTCCTCCAACAACAGCAAGATGAAAGCAATGCGGGCGCTCCCCATCCGGGGGCTCGGAAGGTGGAAGGGCGCGATGCATGAGGAGAGTGCGAAGGCGTGGCTGCCACCCAGGGGGCCAATCCCTTTTTAAAGGTAACTCACCCCACTCGCGTCCTCAGGCGTCGCGGGCTAAGTCTTCACCAACGCGCTCAAAGGTCCTCCCCCTACGACACAGGGGCTGGGTCCCACATGACGTGCAAGCTGGCCTAGGGCAGAAGAAGCCAAACCGCCGCGTACGGAGCGTGTAACCGCCCAGCGGTTACAAGCACTCCTCCATCTTCGCCTAAACCAGCGGGTGAAAGGGTGAACCGCCATGCAGGTGGCATGCAACCGCACCACGGGAATGCACCCTTTTGACTTCGACGCATCCAGCATGGAGTCTTAGGCCCACACAACATGTAACCGGCGCGCCGGTTACTACGTGCGAAAAACAGCATCGCCACTTGCGCCAGTGCCGCGTCTCCTCGACTGCGGAACCGGTGCCGTGACTCAAGGCAACCCTGCGCATAGCCCAACAGTGCCAACCAGGCGCATCGGTCACGGGTCAGTCAGCCGCGGGAGAAGGTGCGACGGTCGATATGGCCAAAAGTGGGCCAGCAGTAATGGCGGCAGCAGGCGGGCGGAGGCAGCAGTCAAATCATCTGCAGGCTCACGTCCCCTCCTCGAGCAGCAGGAGAGCCCTCTCTCACGGCGTGAAGACGACGCGCCCGTGTTCCGTTCCTCGAACGGCTCGCGCAACGGCTGCCCCGCGAACCACTCGTCCCGTCGCGTTAACTCCGTGGCAGGGCAGGCGACACCTTTGGCAGGCGAAGCGGGCGAAGCTTCACCTCCGCCATAATGACCGCGTCAAAAAAGGTGCGCCACGTCGTTCAATTTCGTATCCTTTTCCTCTTCCCCTTTCTCTCTCTTGCTACAGGGACCGGGAAAGGGGATACTCCGAAAGGGATCCTTCTCTACGAAGGAAGCGGGCCCCGAGCCCTCCTACTGATCAGGGGTTCGAAGGCTGGCCCCTCGGAAGGGTTCGACAGCCGCCTCAGAGCACTCGGGCTCCGCGCCCACTACTGGTCAGAGGTTCGAAGGCTGGCCCCTCAGAAGGGTTCGACAGCCGCCTCAGGCCACTCGGGCTCCGCGCCCACTACTGATCAGGGGTTCGAAGGCTGGCCCCCGAAGGGTTCGACAGCCGCCTCAGAACACGCAGAGTGAGGGATGACTCTGGGTACGTCCAATACATGGCCGAGGCTCGGGCTACGCTCCCGAGGTACCCTAGGACATTTCCGAGACCAACAGGAGCGATTCTGTAACGGAATCCCATCAGAGGGAGGCATCGAGCCCTCAGACCCTATCAAACGGGACCGGGTTCGGCAAATCACCTGCAGGTACTTTTGGAGCGCGCCCCTGGGCCACTAGCCGACCCTTATCGAACGGGGCACGGGCGTCCACTCGGATCACCTGTTAGCAACTCACTGGAGACACCATGTTCGGCGCCCTCCGAGGGCAACATGGTGCTTTCCCCCCCTCCTCCTTGTAGAAAGGCGACGAAGGGGCGTATGATAAAAGCCGAGTCAGTCCTTGGCCGTCCTCTCTCTCTGTGCGGAGGCTCGGGGGGCTGCTCTCGCAAACCCGGCTTTGGCCAAACCGTTGATAGCGTCAACATACCAGCCCGAGAACTCAGAACCCGACTATGCACCCGGACTACGACCAGTTCGCATGAGGGAACAATCAGACCGGCCGAGGCATCACGAAAGGCATTAAGACCTCGAAGGAGTCAAACCACTCCTTCGAGGCCTCGGGGGCTACACCCGGTGGGTGCGCTCGCGCGCACCCACCGGAATGAAATGCAACCGAGAAAGGCCGGTCCCCTTGCAAAAAAGTGCGACAAAGCCTCCAAGCGAGTACCCACACTCCCTTTGAGGCTCGGGGGCTACTGTCGGGGACCATAATTAGGGGTACCCCCAAGACTCCTAAACTCGGCTGGTAAACACCATCAGCACAAAGCTGCAAAGGCCTGATGGGCGCAATACAGGACAAAGCTCTGTCCGCTCAAGGGACACGATCTCACCTCGCCCGAGCCCAGCCTCGGGCAGGAACAGTAGACCCAGGCAGATTCACGCCTCGCCCGAGGGCCTCCTCAAGCAACGGGCGCACCTTCGACTCGCCCGAGGCCCAGCTCGGGCAGGCTTCGCGGAAAAGCAACCTTGGCCAAGATCGCCTCGCCAGCCGATCGGATCGCAGGAGCATTCAATGTAAGGATCGCCTGACACCTTATCCTGACGCGCGCTCTTCAGTCGACAGAGCCAAAGTGACCGCAGTCACTTCGCCCCTCCACTGGCTGACCTGACAGGAAAACAGTGCCGTCTGCGCTGCTCCGACTGCTGTGCCACCCGCTAGGGTGAGGCTGACAGCCGCCAAGTCCGGCCTCAGGCACCATAGGAAGCTCCGCCTCGCCCGACCCCAGGGCTCGGACTCAACCTCGACCTCGGACGACGGTCTCCGCCTCACCCGACCCCAGGGCTCGGACTCAACCTCGACCTCGGACGACGGACTCCGCCTCGCCCGACCCCAGGGCTCGGACTCAACCTCGACCTTGGACGACGGTCTCCGCCTCGCCCGACTTGAGGGCTCGGACTCAACCTCGACCTCGGACGACGGTCTCCGCCTCGCCCGACCCTAGGGCTCGGACTCAACTCCGACCTCGGAGGAGTCTCCGCCTCGCCCGACCTTGGGCTCGGACCGACCACGTCGCAGGGGGGTACATCATTACCCTACCCCTAGCTAGCTCAGGCTACGGGGAACAAGACCGGCGTCCCATCTGGCTCGCCCCGGTAAAACAAGTAATGATGGCACCCCACATGCTCCATGACGACGACGGAAGCAAGGAGATGTCAGCAAGGTCCCGACAGCCCCGACAGCTGTGCTTCTACAGGGTTTAAGCGCTCCTCCGACGGCCATGACATCACATGAACAGGGCACCAACACCTCTCCAACAGCCACGTCGGCATGTACATAGGACTCTGGCTCCTCTCTGCTAGACACGTTAGCACTTTGCTACACCCCCATTGTATACCTGGGCCTTCTCCTTACATCTATAAAAGGAAGGTCCATGGTCCTCGTACGAGAAGGTGGCCGCGCGGGAGGACGGGCTGACGAACAGGTTCTCTCTCTTTCCCTCGCGAACGCTTGTAACCACCTACTGCAAGCGCATCCGTCCTGGGCGCAGGACAACACGAGCCGCGGTTCCCTTTCTTGTTCCCCCTTGTGTTCCGTCTCGCGCCAACCCATCTGGACTGGGACACGCAACGACAATTTACTCGTCGGTCCAGGGACCCCCGGGGTCGAAACGCCGACAAACCTAAACTCGACCATTATTATTGACAAACCAAAACCTAAATATACTAACCAAATGTAACTAAACATAAACATGAAAACTAAAAATTTCTAAGAAATTAACCTAAACATAGAGTACATGCAACTACATTCAACCAAAGTTGCATAACTTATTCGATCTATCTAAAAACCTTTACATCTCTACCCAAATATAATTTTCTTCAAACCTAAAAAAATATATTTTATATTTGAAATAGTTTTTAAAAAATGAAAAATCCCACAAGAAAGCTCGAGATTTTTTGTCCGCTTTTGTTTCCTTCGTGCTCTCTTGCTATCTTCAATGTCGCTTCTCGCAAAGTCAGACTAGTTTGGGTTTTAGTATTGACTCCAATCCATATATATTGAGGTGGATTGAGGTGTAACTTAAAATAATTTACACTTCTATTTACCTCAACGCACGTGGATTAGGTCATTAAGATCAAACTATAGTACGCAGACAAAGCAAAGGCAACCAAACCCTCCATCTCCAACGCCGGGGCAATGCCCGTGCGCGTCACCGTTTCTCCAGCAGAGCGTGCTGCGCGCGCGCCGCGTGATCAATCAAACAACTGAAAAGTCAAAGCTGGAAGAAGAAAAAAAAACTACAGTTGGCGAAGAAGATTAGCCCCGGCAGGCCGCCACAGCCGCACAGCACAGGACAAGTGGCAAAAAAAAAAAAACGATCGTGTCCCGGCCGGCGGTGCTTCTCATGGGCCAATGCTCGGCATCTCCAGCCGCGCCCTCTTGCTCCGGCCCGCCGTGGCCGCGAACGAGGAGGCCGCGTCGGCCGACTCGTACGTCATCGAGCCGGAGCTGGATGGCGGCGGTCTCTTGTCCGCCAGCTTGCTCGGCGTAGGCGAGGAGCTCTCGCTCAGCATCGTGCTGTAGCAGGCGTGCACGTCGTCCTGATTGATCACCGGGAGGAACCGCGCGCACAGACGATGTGAGGTTTTCATGAGTTCATTCTCGAGACGTGTCGGGAACAGTCGAACAGAGTGCGTGTACAAGGAGCAACCGAGCAAGCACGGACCTTGTCGAGCAGGCAGGACGGAGTGAGGCTGCTCATATTGCACTCCAGCGCTTCCTTTGTCATGGCGCCGTGGGCCGCCGCCAGGACGGCGGCGACGGCCACGGTGGACGGCCGGTAGTCGAGCACACTGGCAGCTGCGAGAACAGAGCACGAACACGGATGCATTCAGGTTCCCAGGCATGGATGGGAGGGAGATGGGCGACAATGCATGTGGTTGGCTAACCTTCCGCGGCGGAGAAGATAAGCGCGGCGGCCTTGGCGGCAACGAGCCCGCCGCCGCCGCCTCGGCGTAGCCTGGAGGAGAGCCAGGGGAGGTAATCCAGCGGCGTGACACCGCCCATGCGCCACCCCAGCGTTGACAGCACCAGCAGCTCCACGCGCCGGATGCAGACGCTGCTGAAGTCGTAGTCGTCGTGGGCGCGGAACTCGGACAGCGCCGGCGCGCGGTACTCCTCCATCTTCGCCGCCAGGGACAGGCACGCCACCGCCAGCAGCCGCGCCGCCCAGGGCATCACTGACACCTGCAGTCCACGCACAGCACATTCATACCATACCGCGTCAGTGAATCGGCGGCGCCGTCAGTGAAATCGACCGTGGTTGGGATGGGATGTACGGATGACGCACGTCCATGCACCGGCGGAGGCAGAAGCGGTCCATGTAGGAGACGGCCAGGTACGCCGCGCGGTGGGAGAAGCCGAAGT
Organism: Zea mays; assembly: GCF_902167145.1. NCBI lineage: Eukaryota > Viridiplantae > Streptophyta > Magnoliopsida > Poales > Poaceae > Zea > Zea mays. The sequence continues at coordinate 261,176,020 of NC_050096.1, read as the reverse complement.
AAGCCCGCGTCTGCAAATCGGGCGGCTGCGTGCGGTCAGAGAACGAAACGGAAGTCGATTAAAGACGGACGATGCTCCATCGTGCTGGCTCGTCGGCCGAGCGATCACCTCAAGGACCCACGCGACGGTGGCGTGGCGCGCGCAGCGGAACCACTCGTCGGATGACGACGCCGTGGACGAAGGGCGCGTCTCGGCGCCGGCGTCGGAGGAGACGGGCGAGGAGGAAGGGGAGCAGCAGAAGCTGCTCTCCTTGGACACGAGGTAGTCCATGTACTCCTCCTCCTGGTCCTCACCGGCGTCGCTGTGAGCAACGACGGCCGGCTCGCCGTCGTCGGCGCTCTCCGCGGAGCCACCGGCGTCGAGGTCGGCGCCGTCCTCCAGGCACATGAGGGAGAGGGAGGAGCCGCCCGAGCCGTCCTCCTCTGCTCCCCGTTCCCCCATTGTGGAACCGATCCGCCCGAGTACGACGTCGGAAGCTGGCGGTGGATCGGACCGGAGGAACCTGTTAAAGATCCACCAGTGTATATTCCGGCAGCGGTAGCTGGCCGTGGAAGCGCAATGGCGCTGTGGTGCAGGAGGTGGAAGAGCACCAGCGAGGCAGCGAGGTGGCTAGCTGGTGCTTGAGCCGATCACACCTCTATTTTAAAAGTGGAAAGTAATTCTTTACTGCAAATAATCTCTTTTATAGCACCTCATATCTAACACCTGTTAATTCATATAAATAAAAAAACAAAATACTAAAAAATTAAGTTGTAAATTTTGATCTGTTTTTTGTCTCCGGTAGATATGAGATGTGAGGAGCTATAAAAGAGTGTTTACATCCTATATGTAAAAAAACATTAAGGTCTTGTTTGTTTCTATCGGATTGCACCCGAAATCGTTCCAGCTAATCAAAGTTTATATAAATTAGAGAAACAATCTAGTTAAGAATCGTTCCGACCCATCAATCCGGTACAAATGAACAAAGCCTAAGTGGCGCTCTGTCTCGCCCCACTCTCTTGTACGCACAGAGAGAGTGAGATTGTGTCAGTTCCACTCGTCTGCTAATCACTGCGCGTACTTGATTCTTTTTTTTTCTGAATGACCTCGGCTTGCTGTTGGTCAAGAAATAAAGATACTCTATAGGAGTGTGATGTACTTGGATATTACTTTCCTGAATGACCTCGGCTTGTTGTTGGTCAAGCAAGAATACGAATACCCCTTGGTTACGCATCGACTGAATTCATGATGTCGTGTTGCTGGCCGAGATTTAAATTTAAATTTATAAATTTGACGAGGCAGGTGCGGTGCCGCGCCGTAGTCAGTGCAGATGCCAATCACCGGGCTTGACCGGCGATGCCATCCATGTCCGCCTCTGCACTTCTCTGACTTGGAGGTGCTCGAATGATGTGCGCAGCAGTGCAGCTCTCAGAACCACGGATCGGACATCTTGGTGTAGACTGTAGACGTGCAGTGCTGGAGGCTGGAGCAAAGAAGCCAAAAGGACGGCTAGAGGTAGATGGGTTAAATAAGAGGTTTTTAATATATATATATAGTTTATACTAGGTGGATGCCCGTGCGTTGCAACGGAAACATATCGTCAGTATAGGAAACACAGCTTCTACCAATCTGGTATCAAAGGTCTCGACGATCATAAGCTCTGCCGCTGCCCTCAGGCAGCAGCTGCCGCCAGCATCAATGTGCTCTGCTCTGTGTTGTGTGCTATCTCTCTGTCTTAATTGTTTTTATACTTGCACTTCAATACTTATCTGTGGTATAAGCTATCTTTGAAGTGCATGGTATTTTGAGACAGAAACTTCATTTCTGCTACGACCTACTCGAAGTGTCTTTCATTCCACCGTGATCCGGTCTTCGAGTATAGTAAGAATTTCTAGTTTTAAGTAATATTTTTTTATTCGCCTATTCACCCCCTCTAGGCGACTTCTAGATCATGTTCCCGGGCAAAGAGAACTTTCAGCAACTCGCCGCCACCATTTCCTCACCGAAGATCAAGGAACTGCATGAGCTTCCTCGACCACCTGTTAACACATCAAAAAATACAACATCCCCAACTTTAGTTGCCCACTCTGCCCCATTGGTACCAAATCCTGCATCTTTGACACCCAAGGTTCAAGATCATTTTAGGACAAGACAAACGCTCCAAAGAACTGCTTCACCTTTACCAACTCCACCACCTAGTTCTATAGCCCACATTTTTTCTATACCTTATAGGGTATTCAGACAGTAAAGAGACAGAAGATCAACACAAGGGAGCTGCTAGAATGAGTCTTTCTTCTCTTCCTTCAGCACAAACATTCTTGGAAGATCGTCAGCCGTTGTCAGCAGCAGCTGGATCGGTCAGCAAAACATAGGGTGAGTTTTCACTACCCGTAACCTCACAACTTTTTAACATTGGTGCACTTGAAGCCTCCATGGGAAGGTGTTGTTCTATGTTCATTGATCATAATAATAATAAAGTAAAACAAAGTTGAATAGTCCCTTTTTAAGAAAAACTACAAAATAGATACAAAGCTGGCATTCCTATGTGAAGGTCTGAGGGAAACAAACAATATGAATAGTTCAGGGTTGATCTCTAGAAGGAACTTTCCCATTAAAGAACATTTGGTGCCACCTTTAGCAGGGGAATGAACATAACTGCCATACGGTGATGAGGTAAAAAAACATGGTAATCTCCTTTGGTTTCCTACAAAACAAGCAAGATGCTATTAGTAACTTATCAAAATGTGTAGCATCATCTACCACCTAAAACTCAATAACAACTTTTGTTCCTATTAAAGACATAAATCGTTTGTTACATAGAGTCACAGACACCTACTATCATATAAAAATCATTCATTCTGCTATTGTTTTCAAAGAGATAGTACATGCACAATCATAAAAACAAAAGGGAATCAACAAGCCTTTCTTTATTTTTCTGTTTGAATCCACATGATGATTCTGGCGCGAACTGGCTTGTTCTGTGTGCTGGTATGGATGATGAGGTAGGACAATCATGGGTGGCAGCACAAGACATACATGCAACAAGACGAGATGGTTGCGCATTGGTTAGCAGTTAGCACCGGCTGTGTCCATGTGCCTACTATAATAATGCATGTTCATCGTCCAACAGTCGTAATCAAATCCAAAGATTCCACATCTTGAGAAAGGAAACAAAACTTGATACTACATTGCAATGTGCCTGCACAATGATAGGGACGTTTGACTCATACGAACGCGATGCACAAGGTGGGCTTAGATGTACGTGCTCTGATTAGTAATTTTATTAGTGCATTGACCAAAACAAATTTGATGCGTGTGCGATGCAATGCAATGCACGTAGTCAATACATGTAAATTCTTATTAATTCCAGGCAAGTGGATAGTTTCACATGTAGAGATCAGATGCCATGCCCGGCCACAAAGTATAAAAAAATACCTAAGTTGAGTTCCAGCAGTTGAATCAGCATGTATGAGATGTTTACACCTGCAACCGCAAAGGGGTACTCCCATCTAGTTCACATTACTTGCTGCTTCAGCATCAACCTCTTGAAAGAAGCCTGCTTAATTGTTGGATCAGCCACCACCAACCATCAGATCTATATGCATGGATACTTTGCTCACTTGGTAAGGAGGAGTTCATTCGTTGTTATATATAGGATCCAAAGGACCTACCAGGTATGTTCTTGCAAAAAAAGGTTCTCAAGCGAAACAAACCCACAACCCCTGAAATCAAAGTAAGATGATATTGTTAAGACTCTTCATGTGTTAGGGAAATGCAGACATGTTTGTTGCATGAAACCAATAGCTGATTGTGGGCCTCTAAGAAGAAAGCGGCAAGGAGCATTATAAAAAAATTCCCAGAAAAAACTAAAAGGAACAGTGTGAAACATATTTTCAACCATCTAAAATAGAGCATAGAGAGGCAAAAAAACTCAAATTAACCTGAAATCAGTCGCTGGGTTGACGCCCTGCCCACCCCATGTCTTTCCACTGTTCTGAAACTAAGCTAGTGAGCTTTGTATCAGGAAAGGAGGCATTCCATAGAGCCTTAAGCGATTCCTAAATCCAAAGTACACAGTATAATAAAATTCACAAATCAACATCAGCTCAAAGTCAAAGGTATATAACTAACTGAGCAAAACAAAGAGCAAGCTAGCTTGCTGACCTTTGCACAGTTATATTGGAGCAATGAAACTTTACCAAATCCTCATTATATTATTTTCTTGCTGACCTTTGCCCTGGAACTGAATGAGCAATCAAAGATTGACCTATTCGGATTTGATTTATTAGTGTGTTGGCACATGTAAAACTGAAAACAAAAAGATTTAGTACCCAACTATCATGAATGCTTTGTAAAAAATAATATGAAGTGACATAACAGCAGGTTCAGTTAATATAGTTGTACCCTGCATTTAGTATATGAGCACGTCTTAGGTATGCTAATTCAAAGGAGCCTCCTAACATTTAAAAGGATGATTAACTGCAGAAGAATATAGAACATACATGAGAGCTAGTTTCTTGGCTGATTCATATAACTTACACTGGTAACTTAAGAGCATGCAACATACCATTGTTTGCTTGTTTCTCATTAGGATTCTTTATGTTTGCAACATTTAGCTTAGTGTAAGGAGCCTTGTTTCTAGTGGTACCACTAAGAAGAGTCACTGGACGTCCTTTGATTCTCTAGATGCTGACCTCTTAGCCCTGAATTTGCATCATTACAAACCATCATTAGTGAGAACAATCACATGGCTGTCATCTAGGTTCAAAACTTAATACATCCATTGTTTATCTCCACTTTTGTATAAAAATGCATGATCAGGATACATTAGAAGTGTGTGTTCAAGTTATGTCTGCCATTTCCTTCCAGCATATGCTAAAACAAAACAACTGCTTGACATTAATAGAGCAACTATCACACTTACATAGGTAACATCATTTTCTTCAAAGGTATTTCGCATATTAAGTTTATCAACAACAGTTCTCCTCTAGAAGAGGAAGCAGGGGAAAAGTAGTTAATCAGATATTGGACAAGAATTGCTAGTGTACCTAGTAATGAACTCGGGATCAAGATAAAAAACTCATTAATTCTTTTGAGCTGACACAACATTAAGGGTCGTACATGTCGTAGTACCTGTCGTCGTACCTGAGCCCTGTTGGATTGGATCGCCCACGCACGCAGCAGATCCAAAACGCCCTGCCACTCAAATCCAAGGAATCAGCTACTATTTAGCGTGATGGTGCCCAGTCTCGAGGAGCAGTTGCAGGATCTTGCCATGCCAAAACAATCAGAGCATCAAACACCCTACGTCACGGCTATTTTAAATTTCACTATATTTACCTAAAAAACAGCGATTTGCATGATCATATACACGATCTGCTGGAGATAACATAATTAAGTTGACACTTAGCACACCAAGAAACAAGCTACCGATGCCACCAAACACCCTACGTCAGGTAAAAGTCAGGTTGCAATCTGGTGACATTGAACGAACCGAGACAGCCAGGACATTCGCCTTCGAACTCTAAAAAAGGTCAGGTGGCAATTCAAACAATCACCATGGGTACGAACACTAAAACCTTGCTGGTATGCCTGATCCCATGGCTCGTTTACCAGCTCCAGCCTCATCGATTCTCTCCTGTGTCGGCCGCGACAACAATGGCCGGCAAGATCGAGATCTTCACCGTGTACCAGCATGACAGGCTGAACGAGACCGGGTACGTCGTCGTCACCGGCGACGAAGGCGCCCCCTCGAGTGACACACCAGGCCCTTCGGCAGCATCTACGTCTTCCGCGACGACCTGACCCTGCACAACGACAGCGACTCCCCCATGGCGGGCGTGATGGAGGGGGCCTCCATCACGACGAGCTTCGACGGGCTCCACAACCTGCTGGCGGCCAAGATCTCGCTCCGCCACCGCGGCTACAGGGGCTCCGTGTCCGTCCTTGGGGGCTCCCACAACACCAAACCCTCGGTGTACCCGGTGGTGGGCGGCACCGGCGATTTTCTGTACACGGAGGGGTACGTCCGGTCGTCGCCGATGGACCGGGGTGTGGAGGAAATAGGCGCGGCGGTCACGGACCTGCGGGGGGGGGGGGGGGAGGGGACGGGGGTGGGGTGCGCGGGGGTCACAGAGGCGGGGGCGGGGGCATGGTCTACATTAGACTCTTAATAAGTAGTATAGATATTAGGAGACCTGAGCTTCCAATAACTAGAGTAAGCACAGGTCGGACAGTGCAATCCGGTCGAGCCGGACCACATCGGGACGTCTATAAAACAGGACCCGGAGTGCTAGGATTCAGTTTTTTACGCTCCACCCCGATTCATTAGCGACGCCGCGTGCGACGACGGCGGTTGCCCCAGAGCATGCGCGACGGTGAACCCCCAGCCGGTGGCCGCAACTCCATGACCTCGACGCGCGGTGGCGGAGGTTCCTCGATCCGGAGTAGTGGCGGCGGCTCCCCGATCCAGAGGGCAAGCGGCGGCGTCCCCGAGGTCCCGATGAGGCGGCACTTCCAAGGCCGGCGAGCAAGCGGCGGCGTCCCCGAGGTCCCGAGGAGGCGGCACTTCCAAGGCCGGCGAGCAAGCGACGCACGTCGACGTGCGAGTAGCGACGGCGACGCATGAGGCGTGATCTTCGAACGAGCGGCGTCACAGAAGGTCCGAGATGTGCGCAACGATGATCGCGCGTGAAATCCTCCGATCCGGCGCAGTTTTCTTTTTGATTATTGTGTTTTATGCCTACCACATGTATTATTTACGCCAAAAACTGTATGATTTTATGCTTAAACACGGAGTTCGTATATCAGTTTACTGCATGCACATTGGAAAGTCAATTCCTTGATTTATGCTGTTCGTAATTTGCGCGCATACAATGGAAACTCCCACGATTTTTGCCATAATTTTTGGATCTGTATAAAAATAGAAACCGCATCCATGCGGCTGCCATATTTTCGGATCTGTCATAAAAAATAGGATAGTAATAACAACCTACTAGAGCTATCAACCTCTCACATTGACTCGGTATTTACACTTATAATTGAGGAATTTTATGCTTAAAACTTAAAGTTTTTACGCTCCATCCGGAGATGCGTCCACTAGTGAACAACATGCCAGATTTTTTACGCAGTGTAACGAATTGCATAAATACCTACACTGTGTAGTATAATTTGTACCAGTATATATCATAAACTAGTTCTAGTGCGTTTAGCTGCATGACTGTTGGAGGGATCCTATATTTACGAAGAAAATAAAACATTAAATGCAATTTTTTATTTCTATGCATGCAATTCATTTCCTTTCATTGCATATTCTTTCCATCATAAATTCGTGTGCATGCAGTTGGTAACAGATTTTTACACAGTATACCAAATTGTATAATTATCTACACAGTGTGGCATATTTAATATCAGTATATATCATAAAATGACCATTACGAGTCTAGCTGCATGGCTGTTGCAGCGATCCTAAATTTATGGAGAAAATAAAGCATTTAAAATAGAAACCGTCACACATATCTTTTCTAAATTTACGCGCATGCAAGGGAACGTGTTTGACTCATGCATGCATTTTGCCATAATTTTTGGATCTGTATAACCGCATGTATGCGGCTGCCATGTTTTTCGGATCTGCCATAAAAATAGGATCGTAATAACAATCTACTAGAGCTATCAACCTCTCACATTAGCTCGATATTTACGCTTATAATTGAAGGATTTTATGCTCAAAATTTAAGGTTATTACGCTCCAATTCGGAGATGCGTCCACCAGTGAACAACATGCCAGATTTTTTACGCAGTGTAACGAATTGCATAAATACCTACACCGTGTAGTATAATTTGTATCAGTATATATCATAAACTAGTTCTAGTGCGTTTAGCTGCATGACTATTGGAGGGATCCTTTGTTTACGAAGAAAATAAAACATTAAATGCATTTTTTATTTCTATGCATGCAATTCATTTCCTTTCATTGCATATTCTTTCCATCATAAATTCGTGTGCATGCAGTTGGTAACAGATTTTTACGCAGTATACCAAATTGTATAATTATCTACACAGTGTGGCATATTTAGTATCAGTATATATCATAAAATGGCCATTACGAGTCTAGCTGCATGGCTGTTGCAGCGATCCTAAATTTATGGAGGAAATAAAACATTTAAAAATAGAAATCGTCACACATATCTTTCCTAAATTTATGCGCATGTAAGGGACATGTTTGACTCATGCATGCATTCCTTTTTTGCGCGCACAGACGTGGTCGCAGGTGGTGCAACCGACAGCCTGGTCCAGTCGGTGCGCTAGGTTGAACTAGGTTGCAGGGACGATCGATCTGGACTTCCTTTAACTATTGGAAGCCTAGGGCTCCCGTTATACCTGCTCTCTCTCTCTCTCTCTCTCTCTCTCTCTATATATATATATATATATATATATATATATATATATATATATATATATATATATATATATATATATACACCACCCTCTAAATCTCTAAACGTCGTTCAACGAAGACCAACACGTGATTACATATGCTAAACAAATTTTAGAGAACACACTGAAACACTTAAGACAAAAAGAAAGCTAATCGAACACACATCAACAAAAAGCCAAGAAACCAACTTTATGGCGTATTTGGTTTAGCTTTTTAAATCTAGGTGTTCAACCAAAGGAGTTCAACTTCTCTGCTACTTTGGAAAAAACAGCTTTTTATAGTATAAATTGACAAGGAACTTGGATCCTTCAATATGCTAATAAAGAGACACGACAAGTAGACATCAAAATAGGATTAAAAACAATTAAATGCTATAATAAATGAAATTAAAAAATATATTTTAATAAAATTTATTAAAAATGGAAATGTAAAATAGATTTTTTAATTTAATATGTTAATGAAGAGATACGCTAAATAGAAAATATAATGGATTTAAAATAATTAATTGTTAGAATAAATGAAATAAAAAATATATTTTTAATAAAACTTATATATAAAGTGGAATCTAGTTTTGTTTGTAAACATACCAAGAACACAATGTAAAATCGTTTTTAATGAGATATATTGATTAAGAGATATAGTTAAATAAAGTGCATATAAATAGTATATAGTTTCTTCACAGTAGACAACTCACAACAGTTTAATCAAACGTCTTTTTTGTCTTTTTTATAGTAGACAACTCAATAACCTTCTCAAACCTCACAGCTGAACTAAACGTACCCCTAGTATGAACAAACAACACTAAGTCACTTTGTGAAAAAAGTGAAAACCATATCAAATAGTGTATAAAAATTATTAAATTTTAAACATAGCCTCTCAATATCTTGAGGAAGAAAACCAAATTTGAGCTCAAACTTCTAAAGTTGGAATATCATATTTGTCTGGTATGATCGAGCTGCAGCTAAATTCTTTAAGAAAAAATCGTAGAGGATTTGAATCAACTCCTATGATCTCAAAATCTAGGTGTTTTTGAGAGGATATCCTCAAAGCATTAACATTCATAACTCACCCAAACTCCTATGATCTCAAAATCTATCAAAGTGGTTGGGGTTTTCCTAAATTTACGCCTATGTTTGATTTTTATGCTCATGATGAATCTACCTAAATCACTTAGTAGATATATATCCAAACCATCAAAATAACCCAAACTTATTGGAACACAAAATCCTTCAAAACATGCAAGAGAAGGAGAAGAAATGAGTGGTCCTCAATGACATGGGCAACGACTTGACACAACTAAGAAAAAACAATTAGTTCTTAGAAGTGGCATAAACGAGCTTAATACCACTATCGAGCAAAACAATCAAGAATTAGAGCAACCCAACAAAAGTCAAAACATCTCAAAAGGCAGCTAGTCCCTCTATTTGATGCAAAGGGTCAACAGAACTAGCAAAAGCATCTCAAAAGGCACAAAAATAGCTAGTCTCTACAGAAGATATAAAGGCTCAACACAACTAGCAAAAGCACCTTAAAAGAACAAAACCCCTCTGAACTGAGGCATTCTCCAAAATATATGCATGTTCAACTCAATCTACCCTTCAATATTTGTGTGGAACCATTCTCCCACTTGTTGTTATGTACAAATAGAGCTATCCAAAAAAAACTACAACCCCTTCAAAATATGCTATGAATTGCACAAGAAATTTCTATATTTGACACCCAATTCACGCCCCCTCACTGGATTTCACACCCAATTTGTATGACTTCCAACATTTGACACCGAGGTAAGGAATTTCTTCAGTTTCAGGGATTCTCACATCTTTCTCAACTTTATTTTAATTTTTTTATTTTTTCCATGAAAGATGACCAAAGTGCACTAACCCAGAAAAATTCAAAAACTCAAGATATGTCTAGTGTGCATATCAACTTGTCCAGCATGAATGATACATCACCATGTCTCTTTGGGAAAACGTGAAACCCCCTATCAAATGGTGTCTAAAAGTTATGAAATTATAAACATAGCCTCTAAACACCTTGAGGAAGCAACCCATCAAATTTTAGCTCAAATACCAAATATAGAAAACCTATCCATTACTCACATCAAACATGTTTGGTATGGTCGAGTTATAATTGTTTTTAAGAAAAAATCACAAAGGATTCAAATAAACTCCGATGGGCCTAAAACTTGAGAGGATATTTTAACACCCTAAACTCACCCCAATTTTCATGATACCAAAATCCATCAAAGCGGTTAGGCTTTTCTTAAAATTCCTCCCAAGTATGGATTTTCATGATCGTAATGAACGTGCCCAAATCACTTAGTAGATATGTTCATGAGAGGTTATAGCATAAAACCCTTAAAACAACTCCAAACTTGCTGGAACACAAAATCCAACAACAAAACCGATAGGAGAACTAGAAGAAAATTACAAAAACCACATTGAATCTAACACAAGATCTTGACCACAAAATCCATCAAATGTATTTGCTATGCCTCCTCCATGTTCACGATGCATGCCATCGTTCATCCTCTACCCACGGATCACCAAGTCATTGGTGCCCCACTTGATTTGATCAACCACCGCCTTGACTTAGTCAACATGGTTTATTCCTCCATATGTACACTTTTATCATTATCCCTATGTGTCGTTAGTGGTCAATCTTTAGGCCTTGGTTCCTTGGTCCAAGCCTCTCTTTTGTCCATTATTGCACCAAGTACATCGACATAACACGTCCTTGTTTGACCTTCTCTATAGTCATCGATGGCATTTGTGCTCCACACTTGTGTACCCCAAGCTAAGAGACATGCTACACAAACACCACACTATCACGCTATGGTTAGTCTTCAAACTCAACCAAAGCTTCATCGTTTAACAATCACTCATCATTAATTGACATACATTGGTATATATCAACTATATGTTTGCATGGAGGTAAAATATACAACTCTTGTTTGCATGTAGTTAATGTACTGGATAGTACTCTAATAAATCAGATCGAAAGGGAGATTGAGAGCACCTAGAGGGGGGGGGGTGAATAGGTGATCCTGTAAAATTCAACAACTAATAGCCACAAAACTTGGTTATAAGGATGTTAGTGCTCAAGAGAACCAAGTGGCTATAGAGAGAGCTCTTGCAAATCACAAAGAAAGACAACACAAGAGACACAGTGATTTATCCCGTGGTTCGGCCAAGTATAACACTTGCCTACCTCCACGTTGTGGCGTCCCAATGGACAAGGGTTGCACTCAACCCCTTTCAAGTGATCCAATGATCAACTTGAATACCACAGCTTTTCTTTGCTTATATCTTTTCCCGTTTGCGAGGAATCTCCACAAGTTGGAGCCTCTCGCCCTTACAATAAAGATCACAATGTAAACACAAGAGTAAGGTTGGGAGCAACACACACAAATCCGCAGCACAACGCACACACACAAGCCAAGACTTGAGCTCAAATGAAGCATAGAGAGTTCACAACTAGAACAGAGCTCAAATCACTAACACGATCAATCAAATGCGTGGAGACTGAGTGTGAAGACTTAGAATTGCTTAGTGAATGCTTGGATGACTCCTCCATGCGCCTAGGGGTCCCTTTTATAGCCCCAAGGCAGCTAGGAGCCGTTAGAAGCCAACAAGGAAAGCAATTCTTGCCTTCTGTCGGGTGGCGCACCGGACAGTCCGGTGCACCACCCGACAGTCACTGTAGCATGTCCGGTGCGGATCTCCTTCCTAAATTGGCGCAGACGACCGTTGCAACTCAGGGCTGGTTGGCGCACCGGACACTGTCCGGTGCACACCGGACAGTCCGGTGCCCCCAGCCGACCGTTGGCGCGGGTCACACGTCGCCCGCGGATTGCGTGGCCGATCGTTGCTTTGGCAGCCGTTGGCTCACCGGACAGTCCGGTGCACCACCGGACAGTCCGGTGAATTATAGCCGTACGCCGCCAAATTCTCCCGAGAGCGGCCAGTTCGTCGGAAGCCATCCTGGCGCACCAGACACTATCCGGTGCACCACCGGACAGTCCGGTGTGCCAGACCGAGTTGAGTCTTGGCTGCTCCAGCCAAGTCCTTTTCTTCTTCTCTTTTCTCTGATTCTAGCACTTAGACAAATATATTAGTACACGCAAAAACCAATGTACTAAGTCTAGAACCATACCTTTGCCTTGATTATCACTTCTCTCTTTGTTTAGCATATGAGAGCTTATTTAAATGTGTTGGACACTTAATCACCAAAACATAATAGAAATTGCCCAAAGGCACATTTCCCTTTCAATCTCCCCCTTTTTGGTGATTTATGCCAACACATTCAAAAGCAATGCAAAACATGCAACATTGATTCAAATTGAAGACCAAATTGTTTTTAACTCTAATTTGGCATATTTGGATCATTCTTTGCCACCACTTGGTTTGTTTTTGCAAATCAAATTCATTTTCCTATCTCTAAGTCAAACTCACTTGTTTGGGCACAAAGAGAGATATTCCAATTGAAAAATTGATCGAGTGCCAAAAACTCCCCCTTTTTCTCATAATCATAAATTCTCCCCACAAGAGACCCAATTTTGACAATAAGAGTATTTTGACAAATCAAAAGTTCTAACTCTACTATTTTCAAAATTCTCAAGTGGTAGCTGATCCATTTGCTTTGGCCTTAATTTCTCTCCCTTTGGCATTAAGCACCAAAACAGGATCATTATTGGCCTTGTAACCCCATTGCCTCACCAAAATTGTCAATTAAGAGTAAAAAGGCAATAAGAGCATAGATATGAACTTGGAGTTAATTACTGTCTCATCGGAGTGCAGTGAAAGTCTTGCATGGTCCAAGTTCACTTTTCCCTTTCAATGCACCTTGGAGACTAAATCAAATAATCTTAAACACATGGTTAGTCTCAAAGGGTCAAGTCGTAGCACATCTCCCCTAAATATGTGCATCACTCGCACATGGACTTGTGAGGTCCGGGGATCCCTTGTACAACTTGAGCACCATAATTAAGTAATAAATTACATAAATGCATAAAGAAACATGATCAAAGGCATAAAACACATGTATGCTATAGATCAATCCAAGTTACGCGAGTCTAAGACATTTAGCTCACTACGCAGCCTGCAAAAGGTTTTCTCATCTAAAGGCTTGGTAAAGATATCGGCTAGCTGGTTCTTGGTGCTAATATAGAACACCTCGATATCTCCCTTTTGCTGGCGGTCTCTCAAAAAGTGATGCCGGATGTCTATGTGCTTTGTGCGGCTGTGTTCAATAGGATTATCCGCCATGCGGATTGCATTCTCATTGTCACATAGGAGTGGGACTTTGCTCAGATTGTAGCCAAAGTCCCGGAGGGTTTGCCTCATCCAAAGTAGTTGCGCGCAACACTGTCCTGCGGCAACGTACTCGGCCTCAGCGGTGGATAGGGCAACGGAGGTTTGTTTCTTAGAACTCCAAGACACCAGGGACCTTCCTAGGAATTGGCACGTCCCTGATGTACTCTTCCTATCAACCTTGCATCTAACATAATCGGAGTCTGAGTATCCAATTAAGTCAAAGGTAGACCCCTTTGGATACCAGATCCCGAAGCAAGGCGTAGTAACTAAATATCTAAGAATTCGCTTAACGGCCACAAGGTGACACTCCCTTGGATCGGATTGAAATCTAGCACACATGCATACGCTTAGCATAATATCCGGTCTACTAGCACATAAGTAAAGCAAAGAACCTATCATAGACCGGTATGTCTTTTGATCAACGGACTTACCTCCTTTGTTGAGGTCGACATGCCCATCGGTTCCCATTGGCGTCTTCGCGGGCTTGGCATCCTTCATCCCAAACCGCTTGAGAAGATCTTGAGTGTACATCGTTTGGGAGAGGAAGGAGCCGTCCTTGAGTTGCTTCACTTGGAGCCCAAGGAAGTAGTTCAACTCGCCCATCATTGACATCTCAAATTTCTGTGTCATCACCCTGCTAAACTCCTCACAAGACTTTTGATTAGTAGAACCAAATATTATGTCATCGACATAAATTTGGCACACAAAAAGATCACTGTTATAAGTCTTAGTGAAAAGAGTGGGATCAGCTTTCCCAACCTTGAAAGAATTAGCAATTAAGAAATCTCTAAGGCATTCATACCATGCTCTTGGGGCTTGCTTAAGTCTATAGAGCGCCTTAGAGAGCTTACACACATGGTCGGGGTACCTGTCATCCTCAAAGCCAGGGGGTTGTTCCACATACATCTCCTCCTTGATTGGCCCGTTGAGGAAAGCGCTCTTCACATCCATTTGAAACAACCTGAAGGAGTGGTGAGCGGCATAGGCTAATAGAATGCGAACAGACTCTAGCCTAGCCACAGGAGCAAAAGTCTCCTCGAAATCCAAACCTGCAACTTGGGCACAACCTTTTGCCACAAGTCGAGCCTTATTCCTTGTCACCACTCCGTGCTCGTCTTGTTTGTTGTGGAACACCCACTTGGGTCCCACAACATTTTGCTTTGGACGTGGCACTAGGGTCCAAACTTCATTTCGCTTGAAATTGTTGAGCTCTTCCTGCATGGCCAACACCCAAGCCGGATCCTGCAAGGCCTCTTCTACCCTGAAAGGCTCAATAGAAGAGACAAACGAGTAATGCTCACAAAAGTTAGCTAATCTTGAGCAAGTAGTTACTCCCTTGCTTATGTCACCCAATATCTGATCAACGGGGTGATTTCTTTGAATTGTTGCCCGGACTTGAGTTGGAGGGGCCAGTGGTGCTTCTTCCTCCATAATTTGTTCTTCTTGTGCTCCCCCTTGATCACACGCCCCTTCTTGAGGAACCTGTTCATCATCTTGAGTTGGGGGATGCACCATCGTTGAGGAAAAAGGTTGATCTTGTTCTTGTTGTTCCTGTGGTCACACATCTCCAATCGCCATGGTGCGTATTGCGGCCGTTGGAACATCATCTTCATCTACATCATCAAGATCAACTTGCTCTCTTGGAGAGCCATTAGTCTCATCAAATACAACGTCGCTAGAGACTTCAACCAAACCCGATGATTTGTTGAAGACTCTATACGCCTTTGTATTTGAGTCATAACCTAGTAAAAACCCTTACACAGCTTTGGGAGCAAATTTAAAATTTCTACCTTTCTTCACTAGAATGTAACATTTACTCCCAAATACATGAAAGTATGAGACGTTGGGTTTGTTACCTGAAAGTTGCCTAGAGGGGGGGTGAACTTCAATATTTAGCCTATCATGTTTTTCTTGCAAAGCTAGATTTTCAATATTTAGCCTTTCTATCATGTTCTTGAACATAGCATTTTTATTTTCTAATTGAGCAATATATGATGAATGATTAACAGCTTTAATTTGCTCAATTGAAATGTCTTCATACCTTTGGACCAAATCATCGTGAGAGCACTTTAGCTTCTCATGCTCTTTGGTCAACTTCTCTAAGTCTTCAATTTTTCTGATGAGGAAGTCTTCTTGCTTATGAAGCATTTCTTTTTGTTCTTCCGCTCTTTTCATGAGTTTGAGCAAGCTCATCCGATGTTTCTTGCTTAGCTGAGCGAAGAATTGTTGAAGATCATCCTCATCTTCACTATCACTTTCTTGCTCCTCCTCATCCTCACTTTCGCTTTCACTGTCACTCCCATTAGCAATAAAGCACATATGAGAAGTGGATTTGAAAGACGAACCTTGTGAAGAGGTGGATTCGTCGTTTGGTCTCCATCGATCATTTTCTTCTTCAATTTTGTTCTTCGCCTCATCTTCCTTCATTTTGAGGAACATCCTTTCGGCTATTCTCATGGCAAGATCTATTGCCCTAGGATCAACATCTGCAACAAAAGATGAAGTCGAGGCAACCTCAACTTTTTCAAGCTTAGAAGCACTTTTGTTTCTTAGTCCCCCCGACATGATCTTTCCCTCACGTGGTTAAGCGTTAGAACAAGGATTAGGCTCTGATACCAATTGAAAGTTGCCTAGAGGGGGGGTGAATAGGCAAGTGGAAACTTTTTCAACAAAAACTAGAAACGAACTGGGTAAAACCGGTTCAACCGGTGTCAAAACCGGTTCAACCGGTTTGCGCGAGCTCAACTAAAGAATGAGATATAAAACTGAATTGATCTCGAAATCCACCCAATTAACTTTGGAAATGAGATGTTCTAGTTGATCCACATGGTTCAAAGTAGTAGATATGAGAATGGCACTTCTCAAAATCCACACACCAAAAAGATATAAACAAATCTTCCACGAAATGGTGAGAGAACGAAGAACACAAACACACAATGAGCAAGAACACAAGAGACACAAGATTTATCCCGAGGTTTGGTCACACCACCAAGGTGCCCTACTTCCTCGTTGAGGCGCCCACAAAGAGCCGGGTCTCTTTCAACCCTAATCCTCCCTTTGCCGACCACAAAGGTCAAGCCCACACAATAATCTTTGCTCAAACGAGCGGGTAATACAAAGTTTCTTGTGGTCTTCCACAAGATTTGGAGACTCACAAGAGACACCTAGTCGTTTAGGAGCTAGAAGCTCCAAGACTAATGAATCCACAAAGAACTCGATGTAGTACCAAAGCTCGAATCAAGAAGAGCAAGAGAGATTTGGAGATGAAGCACAAAAACTGCAGCTCTCAAACTCACTCAAAGATTTCTCTCCAAAGATTTGAAATGGGAGAGGCAAGAGGTGTGTGAGAGAGAGTGGGAGGTGTTTCTCAGGTTAGGAATGGAGTCCAAGTCGTGCTCTTCTGTGGAGGAGAGAGGTGGGAGTGAGTATATATAGGTGGGCTCCAAAACTAGCCGTTTTTGACTTTTCTGCCCAAAAACCGGTTGAACCGGTCCCAAAACCGGTTGAACCGGTTTTTCAAAAAGCTGCGCAGAGCTTTTGGGCTGACACAACAGACTGGCAGAAAAAAGTGAACAGTGCAAAAACCGGTTGAGCCTGTTTTAAAACCGGTTGAACCTGTTTCCACCAGACAAAAACCGGTTGAGTGTCTGGCTGAACCAGTATTTTCCAAAAAGGTGAACAGTGCAAAAACCGGTTGAACCTGTATTTTCCAAAAAGCAATTTTGGCCAAGATAGACTTAAAAAGGTTGTACTACATACTTTCACTAAGGATTAACAAGGGTAAAATGGAAGTTTTAGATCAAGGATTTTGAGCTTTAGTACCAACACCAACCTTCTTTATGGATCCCCCTTGATAGTACGACGATTCCTATACTCAAGTCAAATAAAATATAATTAAGTAAACTCCTTGAGTCATTGGTGTCTCAAGTGTGATTTCTCCATGATGTTGCTTCATAAGGATCACAAACATCTTTGTTTCACCTTTTGAAGCAAACACAAATCGAGCCTGTGACTTGTGCCATTTCACCATATATGAGTTCAAATCATGGCTTCAAGTCACCTTACTGATGCATCAACATGTTGTAACTCTTCATAGCTGATTAGTTCATCGACTTAGTGCAAGTACTCTCTTCTTCACCTTAGCCATGGTACCTCGGTCTACAAGCCGTCGCTTGGCCTTCACCTTCGCTTAGTTCCTCGAAGCCCTTTCCTTGCTATCTTCACCCTATCAAGCCATTCTTGAGTCACATCCTATTGAGCATCCATTGAGAGAATCATTTCTTCAATATTGTGAACCTTGCTTGAATGTCATCTAGATATAACTGCTAAGATCAATCAAGCTCTAGTTTGACTCTCATATATTCATATATGGACTAATAGTAATATGGTCAAGCCAATTCACGATTCCTCATATCTTATTCACTTTGGCTTGACCAATCCTCTTAATCACTTCAACCTCTATTATGATCATATTTATGCATAGTGATTTCTCAGGACTTGTCCATATATTCAAACTAAAAGTCGCCTAGAGGGGGGGTGAATAGGGCGAATCTGAAATTTAATAACTTAAGCACAACTACAAGCCGGGTTAGCGTTAGAAATATAAACGAGTCCGAGAGAGGGCGTGAAAATAAATCGCAAGCGAATAAAGAGTGTGACACAAGGATTTGTTTTACCGAGGTTCAGTTTTTGCAAACGAGTCTTGTATTGAATGCTAGCTCTTGTAATATAGTTGGAAGGTGAAAACTTGGATGACTTGAATGTGGGGGTGGTTGGGGTATTTATAGCCCCAACCACCAAACTTGACCGTTGGTGAAGGCTGCAGTCGACGGGCGCACCGGACACTGTCCGGTGCGCCAGCCACGTCACCTGACTGTTGGGTTCCGACCGTTGGAGCTCTGTCTTGTGGGCCCGCCTGGCTGTCCGGTGGTGCACCGGACAGGCCCTGTAGGCTGTCCGGTGTGCCACCCGCGCGTGCTCTGCTCCTCTGCGCGCGTAGGCGCGCATTTAATGCGTTGCAGTCGACCGTTGCGCGTGAAGTAGTCGTTGCTCCGCTGTCACACCGGACAGTCCGGTGTGCACTGGACACTGTCCGGTGACTCACCGGACAGTCCGGTGAATTATAGCAGAGCGGATTCCCGAAGCTGGCGAGTTCAGAGTTGCTCTCCCTTGGGGCACCGGACACTGTCCGGTGGTACACCGGACAGTCCGGCGAATTATAGCGGAGCGCCTCTGAGAATTCCCGAAGGTGTTGAGTTTAGCTTGGAGTTCCCTGGTGCACCGGACACTGTCTGGTGGTGCACCGGACAGTCCGGTGCGCCAGACCAGGGCACACTTTGGTTGTCCCTTTCTCTCTTTGTTTGGACCCTTTTCTTGGTCTTTTTATTGGCTTATTGTGATCCTTTGGCACCTGTATAACTTATAGACTAGAGCAAACTAGTTAGTCTAATTATTTGTGTTGGGCAATTCAACCACCAAAATCAATTAAGAAATAGGTGTAAGCCTAATTCCCTTTCAATCTCCCCCTTTTTGGTGATTGATGCCAACACAAACCAAAGCAAATATAGAAGTGCATAATTGAACTAGTTTGCATAATTGTAAGTGCAAAGGTTACTTAGAATTGAACCAATATAAATTCTCATAAGATATGCATGGGTTGTTTCTTTAATTTCATCATTTTGGACCACGTTTGCACCACATGTTTTGTTTTTGCAAATTCTTTTGTAAATTCATTTCAAAGTCTTTTTGCAAAGAGTCAAAGGTAAATGAATAAGATTCTTGAGAAGCATTTACAAGATTTGAAATTTTCTCCCCCTGTTTCAAATGCTTTTCCTTTGACTAAACAAAACTCCGTCTTAATGAAATCCTCCTCTTAGTGATTAAGAGGGTTTTGATGTTAATTTTGAAGAGGGTGGTACTTTCTTCCCCTTTTTAACACAATAAGGTACCAATTTGAAAACTCTTTTTTTTAAATAAGGGTGGTGGTGCGGTCCTTTTGCTTTGGGCTAATACTTTCTCCCCCTTTGGCATGAATCACCAAAAACGGATACTTTGAGTGAAATATAAGCCCTTTTAAACTACTTTCTCCCCTTTGGCAAACAAAATATGAGTGAAGATTATACTAAAGACGGAGAGATGCTCGGAGCGACGGCGAAGGATGAGTTTATGGAGTGGAGTGGAAGCCTTTGTCTTCGCCGAAGACTCCAATTCCCTTTCAATACACCTATGACTTGGTTTGAAATCCACTTGAAAACACATTAGTCATAGCATATAAAAGAGACATGATCAAAGGTATATTAATGAGCTATGTGTGCACAACATCAAAAGAAATTCCTAGAATCAAGAATATTTAGCTCATGCCTAAGTTTGTTAAAGGTTTGTTCATCTAGTGGCTTGGTAAAGATATCGGCTAATTGATCTTTAGTGTTAATATATGCAATCTCGATATCTCCCTTTTGTTGGTGATCCCTTAGAAAATGATACCGAATGGCTATGTGTTTAGTGCGGCTATGTTCAACGAGATTATCCGCCATGCAGATTGCACTCTCATTATCACATAGAAGAAGAACTTTGGTTAATTTGTAACCATAGTCCCTAAGGGTTTGCCTCATACAAAGTAGTTGCGCGCAACAATGACCTGCGGCAATGTACTCGACTTCGGCGGTAGAAAGAGCTACGGAATTTTGCTTCTTTGAAGCCCAAGACACCAAGGATCTTCCTAAGAACTGGCAAGTCCCCGATGTACTCTTTCTATTAATCTTACACCCCGCCCAGTCGGCATCCGAATAACAAATTAAATCAAGTGTGGATCCCCGAGGGTACCAAAGCCCAAACTTAGGAGTATAAACTAAATATCTCAAGATTCGTTTTACGGCCGTAAGGTGAGCTTCCTTAGGGTCGGCTTGGAATCTTGCACACATGCATACGGAAAGCATTATGTCCGGTCGAGATGCACATAAGTAGAGTAAAGAGCCTATCATCAACCGGTATACCTTTTGATCTACGGATTTACCTCCCGTGTCGAGGTCGAGATGCCCATTAGTTCCCATGGGTGTCTTGATGGGCTTGGCATCCTTCATCCCAAACTTGTTTAGAATGTCTTGAATATACTTCGTTTGGCTAATGAAGGTGCCCTCTTGGAGTTGTTTCACTTGAAATCCCAAGAAATACTTCAACTCCCCCATCATCGACATCTCGAATTTCTTTGTCATGATCCTACTAAATTCCTCACAAGTAGATTCGTTAGTAGACCCAAATATGATATCATCAACATAAATTTGGCATACAAACAAGTCATTGTCAAGAGTTTTGGTAAATAAAGTAGGATCGGCCTTTCCGACTTGGAAGCCATTAGTGATAAGAAAATCTCTTAGGCATTCATACCATGCTCTTGGGGCTTGCTTGAGCCCATAAAGCGCCTTAGAGAGTTTGTAAACATGGTTAGGATACTCACTATCTTCAAAGCCGGGATGTTGCTCAACATAGACCTCTTCTTTGATTGGTCCATTGAGGAAAGCACTTTTCACGTCCATTTGGTAAAGTTTAAAGCCATGGTAAGTAGCATAGGCAAGTAATATACGAGTTGACTCAAGCCTAGCTACGGGTGCATAGGTTTCATCGAAATCCAAACCTTCGACTTGTGAATATCCCTTGGCCACAAGTCGGGCTTTGTTCCTTGTCACCACACCATGCTCGTCTTGCTTGTTGCGAAACACCCACTTGGTTCCTACAACATTTTGATTAGGACGTGGAACCAAATGCCATACCTCGTTCCTAGTGAAGTTGTTGAGCTCCTCTTGCATCGCCACCACCCAATCCGAGTCTTGAAGTTCTTCCTCTACCTTGTGTGGCTCAATAGAGGAAACAAAAGAGTAATGCTCACAAAAATGTGCAACACGAGATCTAGTGGTTACCCCCTTATGAATGTCGCCGAGGATGGTGTCGACGGGGTGATCTCGTTGAATTGCTTGGTGGACTCTTGGGTGTGGCGGCCTTGGTTCTTCATCCTCCTTGTCTTGATTATTTGCATCTCCCCCTTGATCATTGCCGTCATCTTGAGGTGGCTCATCTTGTTGATCTTCTCCTTCATCATCTTGAGCCTCATCCTCATTTTGAGTCGGTGGAGATGCTTGCGTGGAGGAGGATGGTTGATCTTGTGCATTTGGAGGCTCTTCAGATTCCTTAGGACACACATCCCCAATGGACATGTTCCTTAGCGCGATGCACGGAGCCTCTTCATCACCTATCTCATCAAGATCAACTTGCTCTACTTGAGAGCCATTAGTCTCATCAAACACAACGTCACAAGAAACTTCAACTTGTCCAGAGGACTTGTTAAAGACTCTATATGCCCTTGTGTTTGAATCATATCCTAGTAAAAAGCCTTCTACAATCTTAGGAGCAAATTTAGATTTTCTACCTCTTTTAACAAGAATAAAGCATTTGCTACCAAAGACTCTAAAATATGAAATATTGGGCTTTTTACCGGTTAGGAGTTCATATGATGTCTTCTTGAGGATTCGGTGTAGATATAACCGGTTGATGGCGTAGCAGGCGGTATTGACCGCCTCGGCCCAAAACCGATCCGAAGTCTTGTACTCGTCAAGCATGGTTCTTGCCATGTCCAATAGAGTTCTATTCTTCCTCTCCACTACACCATTTTGTTGTGGCGTGTAGGGAGAAGAGAACTCATGCTTGATGCCCTCCTCCTCAAGGAAGCCTTCGATTTGTGAGTTCTTGAACTCCGTCCCGTTGTCGCTTCTTATTTTCTTGATCCTCAAGCTGAACTCATTTTGAGCTCGTCTCAAGAATCCCTTTAAGGTCTCTTGGGTATGAGATTTTCTTGTAAAAAGAATACCCAAGTGAAGCGAGAATATTCATCCACAATAACTAGACAGTACTTACTCCCGCCGATACTTATGTAAGCTATCGGGCCGAATAGGTCCATGTGTAGGAGCTCCAGTGGCCTGTCAGTCGTCATGATGTTCTTGTGTGGATGATGAGCACCAACTTGCTTCCCTGCTTGGCATGCGCTACAAATCCTGTCTTTCTCAAAATGAACATTTGTTAATCCTAAAATGTGCTCTCCCTTTAGAAGCTTATGAAGATTCTTCATCCCAACATGGGCTAGTCGGCGGTGCCAGAGCCAACCCATGTTAGTCTTAGCAATTAAGCAAGTGTCGAGTTCAGCTCTATCAAAATCTACCAAGTATAGCTGACCCTCTAACACTCCCTTAAATGCTATTGAATCATCACTTCTTCTAAAGACAATGACATCTACATCTGTAAAAGACAGTTGTAGCCCATTTTGCATAATTGAGATACGGAAAGCAAATTGTAATCTAAAGAATCTACAAGAAAAACATTGGAAATGGAATGGTCAGGAGATATAGCAATTTTACCCAATCCTTTGACCAAACCTTGATTTCCATCCCCGAATGTGATAGCTCGTTGGGGATCTTGGTTTTTCTCATAGGAGGAGAACATCTTCTTCTCCCCTGTCATGTGGTTTGTGCACCCGCTATCAATGATCCAACTCGAGCCTCCGGATGCATAAACCTACAAAACAATTTTAGTTCTTGACTTTAGGTACCCAAATGGTTTTGGGTCCTTTGGCATTAGACACAAGAACTTTGGGTACCCAAACACAAGTCTTTGATCCCTTGTGTTTGCCCCCAACATATTTGGCAACTACCTTGCCGGATTTGTTAGTTAACACATAAGATGCATCAAAAGTTTTGAATGAAATGCTATGGTCATTTGATGCATTAGGAGTTTTCTTCTTAGGCAGCTTAGCATGGGTTGGTTGCCTAGAGCTAGATGTCTCACCCTTATACATAAAAGCATGATTAGGGCCAGAGTGAGACTTTCTAGAGTGAATTCTCCTAATTTTGCTCTCGGGATAACCGACAGGGTACAAAATGTAACCCTCGTTATCTTGAGGCATGGGAGCCTTGCCCTTAACAAAATTAGACAATCTTTTAGGAGGGGCATTAAGTTTGACATTGTCTCCCCTTTGGAAGCCAATGCCATCCTTGATGCCAGGGCGTCTCCCTCTATAGAGCATGCTCCTAGCAAATTTAAATTTTTCGTTTTCTAAGTCATGTTCGGCAATTTTAGCATCTAATTTTGCTATATGATCATTTTGTTGTTTAATTAAAGCCATGTGATCATGAATAGCATCAATGTTTACGTCTCTACATCTAGTGCAAATAGTAGTATGTTCAACGGTAGATGTAGAGGGTTTGCAAGATTTTAATTCTACAACCTTATCATGTAATATATCATTTTTACTTCTAAGATCGGAAATGGAAGCATTGCAAACATCTAATTCTTTAGCCTTAGCAAGCAATTTTTCATTTTCATTTTTAAGGCTATCAAGAGAAATGTTCAATTCTTCAATTTTAGCAAGCAAATCAACATTATCATTTCTAAGATTTGGAATTGAAACATCACACACATTTGAATCAACCTTAGCTAACAAATTAGCATTCTCATTTCTAAGGTTGTCAATAGTCTCATGGCAAGTGCTTAGCTCACTAGATAGTTTTTCACATTTTTCTACTTCTAGAGCGTAAGCATTTTTAACCTTAACATGCTTTTTATTTTCTTTAATAAGGAAGTCCTCTTGGGTGTCCAAGAGATCATCCTTCTCATGAATAGCACTAATCAATTCATTTAGTTTTTCCTTTTGTTGCATGTTGAGGTTTGCAAAAAGGGTACGCAAATTATCCTCCTCATCACTAGCATTATCATCACTTGAGGACTCATATTTAGTGGAGGATTTGGATTTGACCTTCTTCTTTTTGCTGTCTTTTGCCATGAGGCACTTGTGGCCGACGTTGGGGAAGAGGAGTCCCTTGGTGACGGCGATGTTGGCGGCGTCCTCGTCGGAGGAGGAGTCGGTGGAGCTCTCGTCGGAGTCCCACTCCCGGCAAACATGGGCATCGCCGCCCTTCTTCTTGTAGTACCTCTTCTTCTCCTTTCTTCTTCCCTTCTTGTCGTCGCCCCTATCACTGTCACTAGAAATAGGACATTTTGCTATAAAGTGACCAGGCTTACCACACTTGTAGCAAACTTTCTTGGAGCGGGATTTGTGGTCCTTCCCCCTCCTTTGCTTGAGGATTTGGCGGAAGCTCTTGATGATGAGCGCCATTTCCTCGTTGTCGAGCTTGGAGGCGTCGATGGGTGTTCTACTCGATGTAGACTCTTCCTTCTTCTCCTCCGTTGCCTTAAATGCGACCTGTTGAGCTTCGGACGTGAAGGGGCCATCAAGCTCGTTGATCTTCTTTGAGCCTTTGATCATCAATTCAAAGCTCACAAAATTCCCAATTACCTCCTCGGGAGACATTAGTGTATATCTAGGATTTCCTCGAATTAATTGAACTTGCGTAGGGTTAAGAAAAACGAGGGATCTTAGAATAACCTTGACCATTTCATGGTCATCCCATTTCTTGCTCCTGAGGTTGCGCACTTGGTTCACCAAGGTTTTGAGCCGGTTGTACATGTCTTGTGGCTCCTCCCCTTGGCGAAGTCGGAAGCGACCGAGCTCCCCCTCGATCGTTTCCCGCTTGGTGATTTTGGTCACCCCGTCTCCTTCGTGCGCGGTCTTTAGCGTGTCCCAAATCTCCTTAGCACCTTTCAACCCTTGCACCTTATTATACTCCTCTCGACTTAGAGAGGCGAGGAGTATAGTTGAGGCTTGGGAGTTGAAATGTTGGATTTGGGCCACTTCGTCCTCATCATAATCTTCATCCCCTACGGATGGTACCTGTACACCAAACTCAACAACATCCCATATACTTTTGTGGAGTGATGTTAGATGAAATCGCATCAAATCACTCCACCTAGCATAATCTTCACCATCAAACTTTGGTGGTTTGCCTAACGGGACGGAAAGTAAAGGCGTATGTTTAGGAATGCGAGGATAGCGTAGGGGGATCTTACTAAACTTCTTGCGCTCATGGCGCTTAGAAGTTACGGACGGCGTGTCGGAGCTGGAGGTGGATGGTGATGAGGTGTCGGTCTCATAGTAGACCACCTTCCTCATCTTCTTCTTCTTGTCACCGCTCCGACGCGACTTGTGTGAAGGGGATTCCTTTTCCTTCCCCTTCCCTTTGTTGTAGGACTCTCCCGATGGAGCCTTCTCGTGGCTTGTAGCGGGCTTCTCGTTGGTCACCATCTCCTTCTTGGCATGATCTCCCGACATCACTTCGAGCGGTTAGGCTTTAATGAAGCACCGGGCTCCGATACCAATTGAAAGTCGCCTAGAGGGGGGGTGAATAGGGCGAATCTGAAATTTAATAACTTAAGCACAACTACAAGCCGAGTTAGCATTAGAAATATAAACGAGTCCGAGAGAGGGCGTGAAAACAAATCGCAAGCGAATAAAGAGTGTGACACAAGGATTTGTTTTACCGAGGTTCGGTTTTTGCAAACCTACTCCCCGTTGAGGTGGTCACAAAGACCGGGTCTCTTTCAACCCTTTTCTCTCTCTCAAACGGTCACTTAGACCGAGTGAGCTTCTCTTCTCAATCAATCGGAACACAAAGTTCCCGCAAGGACCACCACACAATTGGTGTCTCTTGCCTCGATTACAAATGAGATGATCACAAGAAAGAATGAGAGAAAGAAGCAATCCAAGCGCAAGAGCTCAAATGAACACAACAAATCACTCTCTCTAATCACTAAAGCTTTGTGTGGAGTTGGGAGAGGATTTGATCTCTTTGGTGTGTCTTGTATTGAATGCTAGCTCTTGTAATGTAGTTGGAAGGTGAAAACTTGGATGACTTGAATGTGGGGGTGGTTGGGGTATTTATAGCCCCAACCACCAAACTTGACCATTGGTGAAGGCTGCAGTCGAAGGGCGCACCGGACAGTCCGGTGCGCCACCGGACACTGTCCGGTGCGCCAGCCACGTCACCTGGCCGTTGGGTTCCGATCGTTGGAGCTCTGTCTTGTGGGCGCACCTGGCTGTCCGGTGGTGCACCGGACAGGCCCTGTAGGCTGTCCGGTGTGCCACCTGCGCGTGCTCTGCTCCTCTGTGCCCGCAGGCGCGCATTTAATGTGTTGAAGTCGACCGTTGCGCGCGAAGTAGTCGTTGCTCCGCTGTCACACCGGACAGTCCGGTAACTCACCGGACAGTCCGGTGAATTATAGCGGAGCGGATTCCCGAAGCTGGCGAGTTCAGAGTTGCTCTCCCTTGGGGCACCGGACACTGTCCGGTGGTACACCGGACAGTCCGGTGAATTATAGCGGAGCGCCTCTGAGAATTCCTGAAGGTGCTGAGTTTAGCTTGGAGTTCCCTGGTGCACCGGACACTGTCCAGTGGTGCACCGGACACTGTCCGGTGGCACACCGGACAGTCCGGTGCGCCAGACCAGGGCACACTTCGGTTGTCCCTTGCTCTCTTTGTTTGAACCCTTTTCTTGGTCTTTTTATTGGCTTATTGTGATCCTTTGGCACCTGTATAACTTATAGACTAGAGCAAACTAGTTAGTCCAATTATTTGTGTTGGGCAATTCAACCACCAAAATCAATTAGGAAATAGGTGTAAGCTTAATTCTCTTTCACAAACCAATATAGAGACCATATTATATCCATTTGCATTGTCTCACTGGTTATTTGACCTTGTGTTGAACCTTGTTCACTGATCATTATACACTATTCAAGTATGTTCATCATACTGAATTTCCTGTTCAACACTTAGCAAACTTGTTAGACCTTTAAATGTGTTGTTATCCAAATCACCAAAACTCACAAAAGGGATGAATGCACTTTCATTACCGGTAAGAAGTTCATACGAGGTCTTCTTGAGGAGGCGATGGAGATAGAGCCGGTTTATGGCGTGGCAAGCTGTGTTCACAGTTTCCGACCAAAACTGCTCAGGCGTCTTGAATTCTCCAAGCATCGTCCTTGCCATGTCAATAAGCGTCCTATTCTTCCTCTCCACCACACCGTTTTGCTCTGGTGTGTAGGGAGCGGAGAACTCGTGCTTGATCACTTCCTCCTCAAGGTACTCCTCCACTTGTAAGTTCTTGAACTCGGACCCGTTGTCGCTTCTTATCTTTTCACCTTGAGCTTAAATTCGTTTTGAGCTCGTCTTAGAAAGCACTTGAGGGTCCCTTGGGTTTCTGATTTATCCTGCAAAAAGAACACCCAAGTGAAGCGAGAAAAATCATCAACAATAACAAGACTATACTTACTTCCCCCGATGCTAAGGTAAGCGACGGGTCCGAAGAGGTCCATATGTAGTAGCTCCAGTGGTCTTGATGTTGTCATCACATTCTTGTTGTGATGAGTGCTCCCCACTTGTTTTCCTGCCTGACACGCTACACAACGTCTATCTTTCTCGAAACACACATTTGTTAGTCCTAACACATGTTCTCCCTTTAGAAGTTTGTGGAGGTTCTTCATTCCAACATGTGCTAGACGGCGATGCCATAGCCAGCCCATGCTAGTCTTAGCTATTAAGCATGCATCTAGATCGGCCTCCTCTTTCAAAAAATCAACTAAGTAGAGTTTGCCGTCTAATACACCCTTAAACGCTAATGAACCATCACTCCTTCTAAAGACAGAAACATCGACATTTGTGAACAAACAATTGTAGCCCATGTGGCACAATTGACTTACAGACAGGAGATTATAGCCTAGCGACTCTACTAAGAATACATTGGAAATAGAGTGCTCGCTTGTGATGGCTATTTTTTCCAAACCTTTGACCTTGCCTTGATTCCCATCTCCAAATATTATTGCATCTTGGGAATCTTTGTTCTTGACGTAGGAGGTGAACATCTTCTTCTCCCCCGTCATGTGGTTTGTGCATCCGCTGTCGATAATCCAGCTTGAGCCCCCGGATGCATAAACCTGCAAGACAAATTAGGCTTGGGTTTTAGGTACCCAACTCTTGTTGGGTTCTACAAGGTTAGTCACAATTGTCTTTGGAACCCAAATGCAAGTCTTGTCTCCCTTGCATTTGGCTCCCAAATTCCTAGCAACCACTTTCTTATTTTTACATGAGAGTACAAAGGTAGTGTTGCAATCATGGAAAACAGTAGCAGATTCATTACACATTTTTCTAGGCACATGAGACACAAGGTTTCTCTTAGGCCTACTTCTATCATGCACAAAAGTAGAACTTGAAGCAATCATAGCATGTGAATCATAACTTCTATCATAATGAGCATTCCTAGAAAATTTTCTATCATAAATGAACGCATGATCCCTTTGAATACTACTAGCCATAGGGGCCTTCTCTTTCTCCTTATTAGGAATGGGAGCCCTTTGGCTTGTTAAGTTCTTGGCTTCCTTTCTAAAGCCAAGTCCATCCTTAATTGAGGGATGTCTACCAACGATGTAGGCATCCCTAGCAATTTTAACTTATCAAAGTCATTTTTGCAAGTCTTAAGTTGGGCATTAAGACTTGCCACTTCACCATTTAATTTTGTAATAGAAGTAAGGTGCTCAACACATGCATCAACATTAAAATCCTTGCATCTATTGCAAATTACAACATGTTCTACACATGAACTTGGTTTATTTGCTACCTCTAGCTTAGCATTTAAATCATCATTCAAAATCTTTAAACTAGAGATTGATTCATGACACATAGACAATTCAGAGGATAACAATTCATTTCTTTTAGTTTCTAAAACAAGAGACTTTTGTGCACTAACAAGTTTGTCATGTTCTTCATACAAAATATCCTCTTGCTTTTCTAAGAGTCTATCCTTTTCATTTAAGGCATCAATTAACTCATTAATTTTTATCTACCTTTGCTCTATCTAAGCCCTAAAATAAATCGGTATAATCTACTTCATCATCACTAGAGTCATCATCACTTGAAGTAGTATACTTAGGGGTTTCTCGAACGCTTACCTTTTTCTCCTTTGCCATGAGGCAAGTATGGTGTTCGTTGGGGAAGAGAGAAGACTTGTTGAAGGCTGAGGCAGCGAGTCCTTCGTCGTCGGAGTCGGAGGAGGAGCAGTCCGAGTCCCATTCCTTTCCGAGATGTGCCTCACCCTTTGCCTTCCTGTAGCTCTTTTTCTTCTCCTTCTTCTCGCTCTTTTCTTGTCCCTGGTCACTATCATTATCGGGACAGTTTGCAATAAAGTGACCAGTCTTACCGCACTTGAAGCAGGAGCGCTTTCCCCTTGTTTTGTTCTTGTTGGGGTACTCCTTGCGTCCTTTAAGAGCGGTCTTGAAGCGCTTGATGATGAGAGCCATCTCATCTTCGTTTAGCCCAGCCGCCTCAACTTGTGCCACCTTGCTTGGTAGCGCCTCCCTGCTACTGGTTGCCTTGAGGGCAATAGTTTGAGGCTCGTGGACGGGGAGTGGACCGTTTAGAGCGTCGTCCACATATCGGGCCTCCTTCACCATCATGCGTCCGCTCACAAACTTTCCAAGAATCTCCTCGGGCGTCATCTTGGTGTACCTGGGATTCTCACGAATAAGGTTAACAAGATGGGGGTCAATTACCATGAATGACCTTAGCATAAGTCGGACGACGTCGTGGTCCGTCCATCTTGTGCTCCCATAACTCCTAATCTTGTTGACCAGGGTCTTGAGCCTGTTGTATGTTTGTGTTGGCTCTTCTCCCCTGATCATCGCGAACCTCCACAGCTCGCCTTCCACCAACTCCATCTTGGTGATCATGGTGGCATCATTACCCTCATGAGAGATCTTGAGGGTATCCCATATTTGCTTGGCGTTATCCAAGCCGCTCAACTTGTTGTACTCATCCCTGCACAATGATGCTAGCAAATTAGTGGTTGCTTGTGCATTCTTATGGATTTGCTCATTAATGGACAAGGGTTGCACTCAACCCCTTTCAAGTGATCCAGTGATCAACTTGAATACCACAACTTTTCTTTGCTTATATCTTTTCCCGTTTGCGAGGAATTTCCACAAGTTGGAGCCTCTCGCCCTTACAATAAAGATCACAATGTAAACACAAGAGTAAGGTTGGGAGCAACACACACAAATCCGCAGCACAACGCACGCACACAAGCCAAGACTTGAGCTCAAATGAAGCATAGAGAGTTCACAACTAGAACGGAGCTCAAATCACTAACACGATCAATCAAATGCGTGGAGACTGAGTGTGAAGACTTAGAATTGCTTAGTGAATGCTTGGATGACTCCTCCATGCGCCTAGGGGTCCCTTTTATAGCCCCAAGGCAGCTAGGAGCCGTTAGAAGCCAACAAGGAAAGCAATTCTTGCCTTCTGGCGGGTGGCGCACCGGACAGTCCGGTGCACCACCGGACAGTCACTGTAGCATGTCCGGTGCGGATCTCCTTTCTAAATTGGCGCAGCCGACCGTTGCAACTCAGGGCTGGTTGGCGCACCGGACACTGTTCGGTGCACACCGGACAGTCCGGTGCCCCCACCCGACCGTTGGCGCGGGCCACGCGTCGCCCGCGGATTGCGCGGCCGACCGTTGATCTGGCGGCCGTTGGCTCACCGGACAGTCCGGTGCACCACCGGACAGTCCGGTGAATTATAGCCGTACGCCGCCAAATTCTCTCGAGAGCGGCCAGTTCGCCGGAAGCCATCCTGGCGCACCAGACACTGTCCGGTACATCACCGGACAGTCCGGTGTGCCAGACCGAGCTGAGTCTTGGCTGCTCCAGCCAAGTCCTTTTCTTCTTCTCTTTTTTCTTATTCTAGCACTTAGACAAATATATTAGTACACACAAAAACCAATGTACTAAGTCTAGAACCATACTTTTGCCTTCATTATCACTTCTCTCTTTGTTTAGCACATGAGAGCTTATTTAAATGTGTTGGACACTTAATCACCAAAACATAATAGAAATTGCCCAAAGGCACATTTCCCTTTCAGAGATCCATGATGACTTGCAATTTATGTATCCATCATTTAAGATAGTAAAATTAGTTCAAATCATGAATCTATATTATGTAAATATCCATGTAACTTGTCATATGTTGACATGTCAGTTTAGATAGATTTGAACGAACGTAATCTTAAAATGGCCTACATTTTGAATTTGACATGTATGCATGAAAAACACGCCCCTCCTGTTCCCTAAAAACCATAGGCGATCTTGCTAGGGATTGGTTATGCTCGAATTGCTACGAATTAAGGCCGGGAGATGCTAACGGTGAAGCTTGAGAAGTTGAGATATCTTCACATTCTTTTTTATATCACTGTGGAGTTGTTGTTATTTTAGCTATGAGAACTAATAAAGGTTTTGGTTCCATATGGATATTGCGAAGTTGTGCATTTTGCATGCAAGTGGGAATTCTGAAAATTGTCCCAACTCCATTATTTTACATTCTTTTATTTGGTAGCACGAAAACAAACTATGAGATGTATAAAAATACCCATACATTTTAATGTATTTAAAGGCAGTAAGCAATGAGATGGTAATCTCAACCATCTTTTTTTCTTGTAGCATCGTCTCTCCACTTTACCACCTGTCATCCACGTGCTCTTCTTGATGCTGCCAAGCAGGAGCTACATGTACGTTTCTTGTGCAAGTGTGACAGTTTGAGACAAATAAAAGCACTTGCATTGCCCGTATCCTCTCCTTCGCGTAGGTTCGGCGTACTAGCTGTTGAATAATTAGACAAATTCCAGATTAAATTCCGAATATAAATCATGACTAAATCAGAAGAACTAAAGTAAAAAGCCAAATCAGATGATGCGTACTGATTAGACTTACTGATAGATGGCGCGCGCCGGAATCAGCAGGGTCGATGAGGTCAGAAGATCACGAGCAGTCGCGTGAAGACGCTTCCCAAAAACCTTATTCGCCCTCCCCCGGTGCAGGATCTAGAAGACGAAGGGTTCCGGAGACCTGCTCTCCTGATCGCAGATGCACCTCTGCGGTCGGGACGAAGGGAACTAAAAGACGGCTCAGCTATGAAGAGAGGTGAAAGCGAAACTGGGATGATTTAGAGGCTGGCTGCCGGGCTCCTTTTATAGGGCCGAGTCCGCGACCCCCGATCTTATCCGCCCACAAAAATCTCGCGATCAGAAACGGCAAAAGGTAGTCGCGCCCCCGCAAGGCGAGGGACCGGATTTCGGCGGACCATTCACGCGCATGTCGTGCGCCCGCGCCCTTCGCCCCGGCCCGGCCCGGCCCGGCCAGGCGAGGCGAGCGAGCGCGCGCGCGTGGCTCTCCACACTCTCTCCTCTCATCCATGACTTGGTGAGTGAGTGTGACTTCCATATTTAAGCTAGCTCTACTCCACTAGAACTAGCAATATGGTGCTATTGGTTCCACCAATTCCCCTAGCCATCCACTTGTATGGGCTTTTGAGATTTTCCTGGGATTTATTAGAATTTCTTAACTGGGCCAAGCCCATAAATCCTAACAATCCCCCACCAGATCTCAAATGCCCATCTGCAGTTTTCGCCACTGTTCACTACTGTTTAATATACTAGTTTTTCAGCAGAGACTGTTAAGTTGAACTTCCGCCTAGAACTCCAAGCTACACCAACCCACAACTTGGACAATGGACTATGCCTTGAATTGCAAGTTTTGCGTGAATGGGTTTCACTTGAAGTCATGACCAGTACTTGGCTACCAGTAGTCCCCTTCTCGGGTGGAGCATATACGTCGTACTCCAAGGTCTCTTCATGAGTTTACTAGAGATCACCCAAATCTCATAGGCTGCGACGTTAGACAGTCTAACTCATATAGGTGTGTTCTTTCAAAGAATGTTCTGCAGGACAACATCTTCGCTAATACAAGCCAACAGAACACATTAAGGCACAAAGCCAACCTGCCTTACAACATTTGATAGTATTGCATCTTTACTTAGAGAGGGTCAAAGGTTACTCTCCTCAGTTCACCAATGGCTTGTTCTTCCCAGGACCTAATTCACGGGATCTCCGATCACATAGACTGGGTTTCCACCATGGCAACTTTATTCGGGTCTCATACCCATCTCTCTCGATGCAATTTCTATCACATTACGTGGTAGTCTCTTGGTAAAAGAATCTGCCAGATTTTTATCTGTTGAAATATAAGTCACACTTATAACTCCGGAGTTTCTCAACTTTCTGATAGACTTCAATCGTCTTTTGACATGTCTTGATGACTTTCCATTATCCTTAGAACTCGTCACTTTAGCAATCACTGTCTGATTGTCACAGTTCATAAGGATAGCTGGAATTGGTTTCTCAACCACCGGCAAGTCCATCAAGAGTTCACGCAACCATTCTGCCTCAACGGTTGCTGTGTCAAGTGCAGCTAGCTCGGCTTCCATGGTTGACCTCGTCAAAATTGTCTGCTTGCATGACCTCCATGATACCACACCTCCACCAATAGTAAAGACATAACCAATGGTGTCATAAAGCTCATCTGCATCAGATATCCAGTTCAAATCACTATATCCTTCAAGTACTGCATGCTGACCAGAATAGTGAATTCCATAACTCATTGTACCTTGCAGGTAGCGCATAACCCGCTCAAGTGCATGCCAATGATCAGTCCCGGGGTTTGACATGAACCTGCTCAATTTGCTCACAGCAAACGAGATATCGGGCCTTGTTGCACCAGCAAGATACATGAGTGAACCGACAATCTGAGAGTATCTCAATTGGTCTAAACCAATTCTCTTGTTCTTTCGCAGTGTCACACTGGGATCATAAGGTGTTGGAGAAGGTTTGCACTCAGAGAAGCCAAATCGCTTCAAAACCTTTTCAACATAGTGAGATTGCGAGAGAGTAATCCCACCATCTGCCTTAATCAGCTTGATGTTTAGAATCACATCAGCTTCTCCCAGATCTTTCATATCAAAACTCTTTGATAGAAAAGACTTGACTTCATTGATCACATCAATGTTTGTGCCAAATATCAATATATCATCAACATATAAGCACAATATAACTCCTTCGCCCCCACCACAGCGATAATATACACACCTGTCTGCCTCATTAATGGCAAAGCCTGCAGACGTTAGAGTAGTGTCAAACTTCTCATGCCACTGCTTTGGTGCTTGCTTCAGACCATACATAGATTTCAATAACTTGCACACCTTGCTTTCTTGACCCTTTACTACAAATCCATCAGGCTGTTCCATATAGATTTCCTCGTCCAGCTCTCCATTAAGAAAAGTTATCTTTACATCCATCTGATGAACAAGGAGACCATACGAGGCAGCCAAAGAAAGTAGTACTCGAATAGTGGTCATTCTAGCAACATGTGAGTAAGTATCAAAGAAGTCTTCTCCTTCTTTCTAAGTATAGCCTTTAGCCACAAGCCTAGCCTTGTACTTTTCAATTGTACCATCAAGCTTGAGCTTCTTTTTAAACACCCACTTACAACCCACAGGTTTGCATCCATAGAGTCGATCAGTGACTTCCCACGTACCATTTGAAAGAATGGAGTCCATCTCATTATGAACTGCTTCTTTCCAATCATCTGCATCTGGAGATGCAAATGCTTCTGCAATGGTAGTAGGAGTATCGTCCACAAGGTACACAATGAAATCATCACCAAAGGATTTTTCAACCCTTTGTCTCTTGCTCCTTTTAGGAGCATCATTGTCATCCTCCTCTAGGACAATTTCATGTGGCTGTTCAAAACTCTCAATAGGTGTACTATGTTCAGGAGTTATCTCAGAAGAGTATCTAGAATTGCTATGAATGTCTTTCATTGGAAATATATGTTCAAAGAAAGTAGCATCATGTGATTCCATAATAGTATCAACATATACATCAGGAACTTCAGATTTAACTACTAAAAATCTATATGCTATGCTACACGAAGCATATCCAAGAAAGACACAATCCACTGTCCTTGGACCAAGCTTGCGCTTTTTATTAATTGGTACATTGACTTTCGCCATGCACCCCCAAGTGCGCAAGTATGAAAGTGATGGTTTTCTCCCAACCCACTTCTCATAAGGGGTTTTCTCTTCTTTGCCCATAGGAATTCTATTCAGAACATGACATGAAGTCAGGACTGCCTCCCCCCACCATGCCTTAGATAAACCACAAGTGTCTAACATGGCATTCACCAGGTCAGTCAATGTACGGTTTTTCCTTTCAGCAATCCCGTTTGACTCGGGTGAATAGGGAGGAGTCCTCTCATGAATAATGCCATGTTCTGCACAGAAATCGTCAAAGACTTTGGGAAAGAACTCGCCACCACGATCTGATCTAAGACGTTTGATCTTTCTCTCTAGTTGGTTTTCAACTTCAGCCTTATAGATTTTAAAGTAGTCTAAAGCCTCATCTTTAGTTTTTAGCAAGTATACATAGCAAAATCTAGACGCATCGTCAATCAATGTCATGAAGTATCTCTTACCACCTTTTGTCAACACACCATTCATCTCACAAAGATCAGAATGTATGAGTTTTAGAGGTGCCAGGTGTCTCTCCTCAGAAGCCTTGTGCCATGAACAGAAGCATGTGACCCATTCCCCATTAGCACGGAAGAATCCCGGGCGCCCTGATAAGAAGAAAACAAGTTAATGTCAGAACACACATGAACATTAGCACCAGTATCAAGCCACCAGCTAGGTGATTGAAATACTGAGAAGATGAAAGGTAAATTACCATACCCTTTGTCTTCCTCATTGCTAGCGATCACTGTGTTGACATTGCCCTTTTTGCCACGGCGATCCGCTCGATCGGGACAATCCTTGGCAAAATGACCCGCCTCGCCACATGCGAAACATGTCAATTCAGCCTTGTTCTTCTTCTTCTTGAAGTTGGTAGTTTTGTTGGGGTTGTTAGATTTTGGCTTTCCTTTCCCCTTGTTGTGGTTCCTTTGAACCATGTTGGCGCTGGAGTGGCCATCGCCTCCTTTAGATCCCGTGTCCTTAGCCCGAGCTTTCTCCTCAACATCCAGAGACGCTATCAGATTTTCAACTGATATCTCTTGTCTCTTATGTTTTAGAGATGTGGCGAAGTTCCTCCATGTAGAAGGCAACTTTGCAATAATACACCCAGCCACAAATCGGTCAGGAAGGACTATCTTAAGGTGGTCGAAGCTCCTTAGCTATACACTGTATTTCATGAGCTTGCTCTACAATAGAGCGGTTATCTACCATCTTATAATCATGAAAGCTCTCCATGATATACAGGTCACTGCCAGCATCTGATGCACCATACTTAGTAGTAAGTGCATCCCACAACTCTTTTCCGTCTGTGTACTGAATATTCGCATCAACCAGACGGTCAACAAGGGCGCTAAGAACGGCTCCCGTAAAGATAGTATTGGCATGGTCGTACTCTTTCTCCTGTTCAGGAGTCAGTGGACCCTCAGGTCTGCCTTTACTAACATGGAAGACATTCATAGCAGTAAGCCAGAGCGTGGCTTTGACTTGCCATCTCTTAAAGTGCATACCATTAAACTTTTCTGGCTTCAGCGCATCGGCAAAAGCAGCCATAGAAAAACTAGGAAATTGTCTACAATAAGGTTTTTGGATTGTTGAATAATTAGACAAATTCCAGATTAAATTCCGAATATAAATCATGACCAAATCAGAAGAACTGAAGTAAAAAGCCAAATCAGATGATGCGTACTGATTAGACTTACTGATAGATGACGCGCGCCGGAATCAGCAGGGTCGACGAGGTCAGAAGATCACGAGCAGTCGCGTGAAGACGCTTCCCAAAAACCTTATTCGCCCTCTCCCGGTGCAGGATCTAGAAGACGAAGGGTTCCGGAGACCTGCTCTCCTGATCGCAGATGCACCTCTGCGGTCGGAACGAAGGGAACTAAAAGGCGGCTCAGCTATGAAGAGAGGCGAAAGCGAAACTGGGATGATTTGAAGGCTGGCTGTCGGGCTCCTTTTATAGGGCCGAGTCCGCGACCCCCGATCTTATCCGCCCACTAAAATCTCGCGATCAGTTGAGATTTTATAGCGATCGGTTAGGATAAACGTAACAGCCAAAAAACCAAAAAATCAAACGGCAAAAGGTAGCCGCGCCCCCGCAAGGCGAGGGGCCGGATTTCGGCGGACCATTCACGTGCATGTCGTGCGCCCGCGCCCTTCGCCCCGCCCCGCCCCGGCCCGGCCAGGCGAGCGAGTGCGCGCGTGTGTGGCTCTCCACACTCTCTCCTCTCATCCATGACTTGGTGAGTGAGTGTGGCTTCCATATTTAAGCTAGCTCTACTCCACTAGAACTGGCAATATGGTGCTATTGGTTCCACCAATTCCCTAGCCATCCACTTGTATGGCCTTTTGAGTTTTTCCT
The DNA here is from genome assembly GCF_902167145.1 of Zea mays. Lineage (NCBI taxonomy): Eukaryota > Viridiplantae > Streptophyta > Magnoliopsida > Poales > Poaceae > Zea > Zea mays. Next base: position 261,138,107 of record NC_050096.1, on the reverse strand, counting down.
GGGATTTATTAGAATTTCTTAACTGGGCCAAGCCCATAAATCCTAACACTAGCTACTAGCAATTAGGCAAAGCCTATCCGGCTATCCCCAAAAGTTGAAAGTTGAAAGGAGACATGAACAAAATCAGGGCTGCCTACTCTAGCGTAGTTAGAGGTGGAAATAAGCCGAGCTCGACTCAGCTCGAGACGGCTCGGTCAAGTAACAAAATGAGCTCGACTCGGCTCGCTCTTCTGGCGAGTCTAAAAAGTTAGCTCACCAAGCCAAAGAGCCTGATCATAAACGTGAAATCACTCTCCAAAATATAATATAAACTCTCAAAAATAATTTAAGTAACATATTTTAGATAAGTAAAATAAATATATTACTAATATAATATAGACAATAGGTTAATTTTGTACATTAATCTTAAAAAACATAAACTATTTGTCTATTTAGTATATATAATAAAAAACATAAACTATTTGTCTATTTAGTATATATAATATATACTAATTAGGATTTTATATAATAAATTATTGTTGAGTCAAGCTACGAGTTGCAGCGAACGAAGCCAAGCGAGTTAGCTCGCACTGTTCTCGAGCCAGAAAAACAAGCTTGGCTCAAACTCATTATAAGCACGGAGCCGCTCTGAGCCAAACCGAGACGCCACGAATCTGAGCCGACTTGTTGAGCTCGAGCTTTTTTCGCAGCCGGAGCTTTTTTCGCAGCCATCCCCGAGTTTTCTTTTCCAGTTGATATGTGCGCACGATTGGTCGGTTGTTTTCAGCCCAGCGATACCCTTCGCATGCAGGTACAACACGTTCCGTTAGCAGCGAGCCTCGGTGGCAAGATGCAAAAGCACGCGCGAAGCCTGGCTGGGAGAACAAATTTGGATTTGGTTTTCTTGTACATACGGTTTTGTTTAAAGCCCAGTTCTTATAGCCCCAGTTGTACTAAAGATTATGGCATCTTCAAATGTTACAATATAGAAATCTTGACACATTGAAATGTAAGAAATGTAATAGCCAAAACGGAAGTTAAATAAGTCATCTGTGAAGAAGCCAAATTGCATTAAGAAGTCAAGGTTAATATATGAAGCCCTTAAAATATACATGGAGGGACAAAATCTCAGCTAATTATGCATGGACCTTGGAGAAAAATAGATTCACTGTTGTATCGTTAAGAAAATTGACAGCAGGATTACCTATCCATGTAGTGATGTAGATGACTATGGCAGAGCTAAAGCTACTCCCTCGATTCCATATTATACTTCAGTTTGGTTTTGTCCTAAGTAAAATTTCTCTAACTTTGACTAAGTTTATAAAAAAAATACACCGTCCAAGTTCAATAACTAACTTCTGAAAACAATTTTTTTTGAAAAGACATTAGTACATATTCCTAAGTCGTTACATGGTCCAAGGAAGTCTTTTTGCCCATCCATCAACAGTATTAAAAGCGGGTGCTTTAGAAGACAGAATTCAGTGTGGTTGCAAGAGAAACAAATTCAGTAGGCACATGTGTCCATCTTCTGTTCTTTTATCTGAACGTGATGCCCATGTACAAAACAATGTTGTTCTTCTGTTTTCCATCTTACCCTTTCTGTGAACTTGAACTTTCAATATAAAGCAGGGACACTTTATAAAAAAAAGGATGCTGAAGTCTAAAGCATCAAATCAGAGTTATTAAAACCTCACCCAAATTGGGCGCCTCCCCGCACTTGCCGGACTCTCAGCCACACGCGTGCCTACGCGTGCGCAAGGCGTCGGACTCAAAAACCTTTTCTCCAATCCAACTCCGAGTCTGAGCGTGTCGCGTTCCATTACCCATCCCGCCGCTACCGGCTTAGTCCCAGCCTCGCCCCCTCTCCGCAGAGCGCATCCATCTCCCTACCTCGAGCCCAAATCGATGTCCAGACGCCAACCCGTCCCCGCCGCCGCTGCGAAGCTGGAGGAAGGGGAGCATGAGCTGAGCATCGTCGACGCGCTCCTCGAGGTGTTGTCGGGCCGCTGCGAGCTGCGACGGACCTCCTTCGGCTCTCGGCGCCTGTACCGGCGCTTTAGCTTCACCTCCATGGGGGCGCCGCCACAGGGAAGACGCGTGCGCTCCTCCTCGCTCTCCGCCAAGTGATAAATTTTCTCAAATTTGTGAGGTTTTGAATGCCTTGTCCATTTGTGCCTTTTGATATTGTCACTCATGTCTTTCTAATGATGGGCGATGTTCACTGATTGCTAGACTTCTCCAGGTTTTCAAATGTATCTATAGATTTGTTTTTTCCCTGATCGTTAGAGTATTCTAGGTAACAACTTTGCTCGAATTTATGAGGTTTTGAATGCCATGTTTATTTTGCCCTTTGATATTTTCGCTTCTGTATTTCTGATGACGGGACTAATGTAGGTTGTGAATATGGTGGAATTTCTTGATTAATGTCTTGGCGTGGGGATTCAGTTGCCTGGGTACCAGATATAGCGATGAGCGAAATTTAAGGTGTGAATCCCAGGTAGCAGATTCACAGGAAACTTTTGGGGCCTTGATATTGATTCCCTAATGTTTGTTGGGATTGCTTTCATCGGTTTTTTCTTTGTTGGATCGGTCACTACCTTGGCGTATTTAGGCCCCAGAGAATTGATTTTTCAGGTTATATCTGATTTGACTCAAGGTAGGGTATGTGTCCACTTCTTTTTCCCCTGAACTAAAATTCATGTTTACATTTAGGTTTTAGTTACAAATAATGATGGATATTTGTTGCTCGGAATTTCTATAAAAGAATTAGAAACAGTGCATGTTTTTTTATCTAGATCACATACATGCTTACAGCTTATATACCCATTGTTTGCATTGTAAAACAAGAATATGTAAGCCATATAGACTCGTGATGAGATTCACTCGCTATTGTCTGTTCTTCAGATTTCTTCATGGCTTTTCAGTCCTAGACACAGCAACCCCTATACTTTTCTTGAACTAAGTTTGGAAGGTATTCTACAAAAGTAGTAAGAGGATTAGGTTCCTTAATACCTTCAGATTCATGCACCGCACTCATATTTCATGTTCGAAAGTGGAAACTGCTCCTTTGGCTGGTCTTGTAACATATTCTGACAAAGAAATGTTCCTACATTGTATGAGGTTATATATGCTAGGCTGCTAGCAACCTTTATGTTAACCCTTTCATACTTCTGTTATAGTATTCATTAGGACAACAGTCACTCAAAATCATTACTTCATTTTCATTTATCATTTGTTACTCTGATCTCATATGGGCTACCTTTTTTGGAAATAATGCTGGTGAGTTTCAAACCTCATTGGAATCTATTCAGAATTCACTAGCAGATGGGTTGCTAAAACTGACAGAACAAGTAACTTCTGACAATCGGAGTATTGCATCTTTATCTATATGTATGCACATTTGGTTGAAATTCTATGCAGTGTCAACAGGTACGGACTTTTTATACACTTCTCGTTATACATATAAGATCGACATTTTTTTACAGGAAAAACTGTTGGGGAAGCTCCCTACAGCGACACATTTTATAAATATAGAAAGACTGAAACATATACCTTTTGCATATGCTTGTGTTTCGGCTTGCTTCAGTGTTCATTTAAGAGGTTCAGAATACACTGCTCTGCTAGAATCATCAGTAGACCTGGACTGTTATTTTTTTGGTGCCCTGGACTTTGACTGATGAATGTTTTCAAGCACGGACTAATTGAGTGTTAGAGGAGGTTAAGTTAGTTTAGGGACACTGGTTGTGTCAGGGCTACTTTTTTGTTCGATGTTAGTTGTTTGATTTTATCGTCAATTTATGTTGCTCATCTTCGAGTCTGTAAATCTAGCCCCAACATGGTAACCCAGGCGGATCATGTTCCAAGAAAGTGTTTTGATACCGCCGACTATTTGAACTGTTCTAATAACATTGTTCGTATCAGCTCAAAGATTTTTCTATGTGTTGGTAGCTCCATTGAAGTTATCCATAAACAAATGTGTACTCCCTCCGGTCAAGATATGGTCATTACTGTCGTGTTCATTCATTATTTTGGGTTACAATGTTTTTCTAACGAATTTGATACTAAAGAAATATTTCCTCTATTTCAAAATGTCTTCAATTGTTGATTCTCTTGATTTTTCTAGGTACACACTTTACAAGATTACATTTTCATTACAAGATGCTTGATTGCAGCCAATATTTTCATTTCTTTGGTGCTTGTGTAGAAGTATCGCCTTGCAAAGTATATACCAGACTCTCATGCTAAAGGTGAATATTGTTGTGGCCTTCAAGTTTTTTCTTCCTCATGTTCCTTTTCCTTATGTGAAACACAGGATCTGAATAGCTATTTTCTTCCCTTTTGGTTCGATGGCATCTCATGTAGGTTTTAAGGACGACAAGAAAGTTTGAGTGATTCCCTCTCGAACATGGATTATGTACCGTAAGTGATTTTTTTCTCACTTGTATCATGTACCAAATGTTAGCTGGCGCCTGGTTCTCATGAATTACACGGTTGACAGATATTCTGAAATGTGTTTAGAGGATTGCAAATCAATGAGGCACTAAAGATGCAACTGGAAGTTCAGAAGCGGCTACACGAGCAACTGGAGGTCTATTATCGAAAGATAATAACTAATTTATTTGTGTTTATTTTTTACATTATTTTAATGTCAATCCTACTTTTTCCCACTAATACTTACAATACTACTTAGCTGGGGGATACTTCTACGGGTTGATATTTTGGTCCATTCTTAATATTCAATTATTAATTGTCAAGTTACACCTAATGGCGGTTCCTTCTCATGGTTGCAGTAATGCTTAGTTGCCAATAATCTCTCATTGGCAGTTCTTTTGTTTTGTCTTATTTCTTGTAGTTTATGAGTCCTTTTGGGTCTGTTTGGTTGGGCTGTGGCTGTGAAAAAAGTTGCTGTGGGCTGTGAGCTGTAGAAAAAGCTGCTGTAGGCTGTAAGTTGTTAAAAAGCTAAAAACCGTTTGGTAGAAACCACTAAAAGTCGTTAAAAATTCTTCGATATATGTTTTCACAGTTCTATCCGAAAAGCCACTAAAAGCAGGTCCAATGGTGCTTTCAGATTTGCACTACAAGAAAGTCGGCTTTTAGAAAAAGCTGCTTCCTGGATCCAGCCCTTTGGTTGGCTTTTGGCTTTTAGGGGGGCAAAAGCCAAAGCCAAAAGTCAAACCAAACACTTAGCTTCAAGATCAAACTGAATTTAAGTTGCCAACTCTCTTTTGCTGCCCAAAACAACTCACTATTCTCTCTGATCATCAACACCTTCTTTCAGGTATTTGAAGGTGTTTGAGATAAATAATGATGCTAAAATGAAAAGGACAATGCGACGTCCCCTACCATCTGGTCGTGTTAGTTCTACACATGCTGCCATGTGGGCTACAAGTGCAGGAATTGCAGGAACAACTTTGCTGGCCTCTCGAAGGTTCTTGCTTTATCTTTGTATTATATATATATATATATATATATATATATATATATATATATATATATATATATATATATAACTTTTGAAATTTACTAAGCTGTGAGGTAGATAGAAAGTTGACACTGGAACTAAACATACAAAAAATTGGCAAGGTTTTTGTAGGCTAATGGCTTGGCAGCTGAGCTTACAGCTTCTAATATTTACCATCCTCCTGGTTCATGTTTGTTCCATTTTCTGGGTTTTCTTTCTTAGTGGTTTTCTGAACAAGGAACTTCTTCTGACAAAGAATTGATTAAATTTCTCTACAACATCCATTTGTCATGACAGGGCGCCTGTTAGAGCACCCCATGCACTATTGGTTACAAATTAGCAGCATATCCTACCACCAATATACACACCGCCCAGTCATGTTGCACCCTTGATACTATTTTTGTAGTAATAATAATATGTTGCTTGGCATGTGACTTAGGCGTTGAGCATTTTTTGAGAAAAGTGAGCATTAACCGAACATCATAATTATTACTGAATAAAGGATATGTAGGCATTATACAATTAGAGATTTACCCCAAGAAGAATTTTTTAACATAGTCAACCACGAGGATTCTTGAGTCCCCAATCCCAGCAGGCAGTAGAAACTTGTTTTGTTTCCACTTTTATCGTCAATAGATGTTATCAATACTTACTGATTAAATTCACATCCTTTGGTATATGAACTTTATTGCTACCCAGAAGTATGGGCTTTCTGTACATGTACTATCTGAGGTTGGTATGCTTGCTGATTTAGCTATACTAGACCTCCGAAGTAACAAAATGAATGGTCCTACCATAGAAAAAAAAACATTTTACGAAATTTAAGCACCTATTATTATCTGGGAATTCCTTGACCTTTGCGGGTTAGCGTTGTGCCGTGGTTAGCTATACTAATTTTGTTTGTTCACGATGTGTCACAGGTTAGCGCTATGTCGTGGTGCTCCACTTTAAAGATGTGCATGCCACGTCTACACTTCCCGTCTCTGATTATAGATTAGGTCTTTACTCCCTGATGTTTAGCCAGTGCGTGCTGTTACCCACTAGGTCTAGCCGTAGTCAGTGACTGCACAACCACAACCCGCTCTTGTGTATTTTGCGTTTGCGGATCGCATCGCATGTTATTTTGGTCCTTCTATATTCATGCTACAAGGCTGCAAACTGTGGTGCTCATACATTTATGTAACCAGTAACCTATAACGACTTTGATGTATATTATATTTTGTAACAGTGAACTTGACTATCGTAGATATGTAGCTTGCTGGAACGATTTTTTAGTGTACGACTGTGCTACAATGACTGTAGCGCCCGGTAGGGCGCTGCCCTATTCTAGTAGAAATAAAGGAGGAAGTCCCTTGATATATATCGTGATCCCTTATACTAGCACCGCTTTTTTTAAAAAAAATAATAATGTCACTTTCAGTGAAAAGAAAAGGTATACTGTTTCCTGATTTGATTCTCCGCAAATTTCGAAATAATGGCATACTCAAACATCATCTACTAAATGATATGACTAATGTTAGAATAAATTAACTGTTGTATTACCAGTTTTTAGTTAATTAGAATTTCAGGCAGCACCACCCGAAATTTCTAACAAGTAATTTCCACTACAAATATGTGAGATAGAAACAAAAATGACAAAGATCTGTAAATAAAAGCTCTTCACACATAAACAAGAAAGTTCGTTTCGTAGTTGTCTGTATTACAGATGTTTACACAGCAGCAACGCTGCAGAGATGAAAATCCTGTTAAAAGAAACGCTGCAGATAAGATAGCTACAGTAGCAAGCTATGAGTCCATGCAGCTATACTGCTATAGGATAAAACTTGAGAATCATACTAAGAGACTTAAGAACTATACTAAGAGACATTTCAATCTTCTCAAAGTACAACTGTAATGGGCTAAACTTTTTGCTTGAACATAGTAAAAAAGATACCATAAAGTTATCCAGTGATGCCAAGGATAGCTGCCTCAGAACTGAATTCAAGCTCAATATTGATTTCGTGATCAAAATAGCAAACAACATTGCGGGCACAAGATGTGTATAGGCTTATGATTTTATTGGAACCAAGCTGCCCACATAATACTACCATTGTACTGCTAAATTGCCATCATCATTATTCTCTTAATGGTTTAATAAAGCTAAAACAACACAGACCAAGCTACACTAACTGTCTAACTTCGACTTGACTGAATTCTGATGTCAGGCTCCTTGCCACCTCTTGACAGTAATGATAATTTGGTTTCTGGACTCCTAAATAATGTAATAATAGATAATGACACAAAAGATCAAGGGAACAGGGGCTGGTATTGCAGCCCCATATTCTCAGGCAGTCCCATCATCAGATTAAGATTTTGCAAAGCCTGACCAGATGCTCCCTTCACAAGATTATCTATCTGCAATGTTGAAACATAGCTTGTAAGGTCTATGTGCATCTTAATTATGTGATATTATTTTTGATGCATACTTATGTGGGATAAAGTTGACTGAAGGCACTTACGACAGAGATGATGATGGCCCTTCCAGGTATTCTATCCTCATAGACATTCATGAAGCAGTAATTTGATCCCACAACATGGCTTGTGCAAGGAACATTGCTACCATGTAACAGCTTGACAAATTCTTCATTCTGAAAAGATACAATGACGAATGAACTCTGAGCTAACAAGAGTATAATTCTCTACACACTTCAAAAACACACGACAGATTGATGACTTCAGTGAAAAAATGATGGTCCTTCCTAAGTTGTCATAATTTAGCCTACATGGTTAGGTAAACAAACCTCGTAAGTAGACTTTAGGTGTTCATACAAATCCCTGGGAGTCACTCCAGATGCCAATTCAACATACACAGTAGATTGCATCCCACGTTTCTATTAAATAGCAGTAGAAATGATTATCGAATTTTACAAAAAGTGCATACTGAATTTAGCAAGTCAAAGGATAAGTATAATTAAGTGCTTACCATACACATCAAATGTGGAGTAAAGCTGATAGTAACTTTTGATTCAGCAGCATCTGTAAGTCCTTGCTCAATCTCAGGCACTGTCATTATTTTAATCACAATTTGTCAATAAGGTAAGATATATATCACTAACACAACAGATATAATCAGAACATTAATATCGCTAGTTGAGTATAAATATCACCATGCCGATGGCTTGTTATCCCATAAGCATGGATACCCTCAGCGATTTCAGTGTAAAGATTTGCTTCCTTAGCCCCACGTCCTACAATGATGCATGTTTTAGAGACCAAATCATTTGATGTTGAAACAGATATATAAAATGAATCGATTAATCTCAAATAAATACGAACCTGCACCACTGACTCCAGATTTTGCATCAATAATAATGTTGGTTAGCTTGATCAGTTTTGCCTGCAAAGCAAACAAATAGCTTTAGAAAAAAGCTAGATATTGACAATACTGATAAATTGTCGACAAATTTTAACACATAGTTTCAATGTTATAGACATAAATATTATACTTTTACCAAATCAATTCTATGGCATAACTTAGGATAATTTTATCCAGATCTGCAAATATTAACATAGATATGTGTAAGATGCCAGAAACTTCTATTAAACCTCACCTTTACCAAAGGAACGAGCGGAAGTTGAATAGATGTGGGATAACACCCTGGATTTGCTACCAGGCGTGCATTTCTTATGTCATCTCGTTTAAGTTCGGTCAAACCATACACAGCTTCCCCCTGAAAGGTGAAAAAGGATAAAATAAAGATAAATTCTAAGAAATATATTATAATGACACAAACAGAACCATTAAAAAACTATGAAAGCCAAACCTAATTCTTAGAACTTAGAAGAAGTATCATACAAGACATCAATGGCACAAATCATTAAGGACAATTGTGACAGCTTAAATACCAAGACAGCAAAGGCAATGCTTACTAGGCAAGATTGAAGAGAAAATCACTCCCTTTATTTTTTTATAAGGCGCATTAGTATTTAAAAAGGTCTTTCAGCTCTAATAATATAACCAATTACTACAAATCAACATTCTATATTCTTACTAACACACAGGCAGAATATGAACCTATGGATGAATTATACAGAAATTTTGGCTAATTGATGGTCAAATTTTAAAATGTTTGACTTTTTAAGTCCTAATATGCCCTACATTTTGAAATGGAGGGAGTAGTACGAAACCTGAAGTTCCGGTGCCCTGTGGGAATGTCCATACCACTCAGCATACTCATTGATGTCGCGTAGTCGGAAGTCCTGTAAGCAATAGTTTTTCAACAACTGAGATCGTACTTAGAGAAGTAAATAGAGTGTGTGCAGACTGCAGAGCATACCGCTGAGAGATCAACAATCTTTAAGTGTCGGGGTAAGCTTTTGATAATTTCCTGAAAAAATATATAATTAGGTAGTGCGTTCTAATGTATTAAAATCTAGTGCTTCACATGTTGCACAACAGAGTCTAAGATAGTATTGTTGTTGCGGGCTGTTATGGGCCTTAAGCCCATAAGCTAGGTCATTAGGGTTAGGTTAGCCACCTCTATATATAATGAGAGGTGGAGGTCATTAGCAGGTAAGCAAGAAGAATAGATCTGGTTTACTCCTAGGGCCTCCTACGGGAGGTCAAGTACCAGGACTATCTTGCGAGTGCATCTATGTTCATAACAATTGTACTAACAAATTTAGTAAGAGGTATGGAGAATTCAAGGTAAAAACATAATAGCGATAAACAAACCTGGGTTGTACCATGTGGCAAGCAGCAAAAAACAGCATCAACATCTGAAAAGTCAGCGTCTTTTATTGCGACCAGTCTCGGCAGGTCCTGCAAATCAGAAGAAAATCAATTAACAATTTTATATTTTTGATAAACATAACAAATAAAGTTGTGATTGATAACTCTAGTACAAAGAAATGCAGTACAGCACAGAGGTTTAGTTGTTTCTTGATATAACTAGGCTAAGATCATTGTGAGGAGAGAAGATAAGTTCCCACCTGTGTTATCAAGTGAGGAAATACTGATCCAAATTGCTCGCCAGCTTTTCTATCTGCAGTCATCACTTTTATATGAAACTGAGGGTGGTTCGCTAGAATCCGAACAATCTGTTAACAAAAACACAGTATAGCAAACACATTAGCAAAAACAAAAAAGAACCGAGGACAAAAATCCTCATACAAATGAGATCAGAATGATGGGACAACCTCAGCTCCAGTATAACCGCTGGCCCCTAGCACTGCAATGCGTATGGAATCCCCTGATTTAGGGGCTGCTGCCTTAGGGGAGAAAAGCCTGCGTGGTGAAGAAAAAATGGATCCCCTTGCACGGAGGGGCAGGGATCCAACCTAAAGCAGGGTACCATTTTCTGAATTTCATGAGCACTTCATAGTTCATATACAACACAGAATCTTACTATTGGGAAAGAAAACGCAAAGTTAATTCACCTGCTGAGGTTTCTTGAGTATGATGCCCGCGAATGGCTTCGAATTAGATCCAAGGATTCCATTCTGCACAGGGAAAAAAAGGTATTTGAGTGCTTCGCACTGTCAGGTCCGTATAGGCACATATGCACGAACTGCGAACAAGATCACATGTAATTTATCGTCGGAGCCTGGCCGCCTGCGGCTGGCCGGCGCCTGGCAACGAACGAGCTGGGAAGCTAGGCCGTGTGTGCGGTAGGGAGGCGAGGCATGAGGGGAGCGGCGGCAGCGGGCGGGGCAAATCTACCCTCGACTGGCCCGCTCCCAGCCGCGGGTTCAACGACACAACTCTACCTACTCTAGTGTGGAAAAGCATCGCCGTCACTGACCTGGGGAGCCAACCGCACTGAAGCCTGCGCCCCACAGCCGCCGAGCGTCGTGAACGCCATTGTCTCCCGTGTCCCGGCGCGATGCGGCACGCAGATCACCCGATTGTACCAATAAATACCCTAGCGAGTGCGAGGGGCTGCTAAGCTTGTCGTGGCTGGCGGCGCGGCTGCCCTGGGGTTGGTGGTGCTGCCGGTGCTGCTGTGCTGGTGCGAGTTGCGAGCTCTGACCCGCCCGCCGGAGGGCACATACAAGGTGTGGTGGACCGTTTTTCTTTCTTTTTTTCTTTTTGTTCGAGTTTTGTTTTTCAAGTACTTCTTCCTAAAGAGTATTACCTGTTCATAGATATATGACTCCATTAACCTTTTTTTGAAAACTTTAATCACTCATTTTATTCATAATATTTATTAAAAATGCAAAAATTTAAGTTAAACACAAACTTTAAGTGATAAAACAAATAAAAAAATGATAAGTCACTATTCTTTTAAATAAAACGAGTGATCAAATTTTTTTTAAATAATGGTATCATATATTTATAAACGGACGGACCTATTAAACAAAACATTTTGCGTCTCTATGTCTAAGATTCCTCTCTTATAGGGTGTCTGGACCCAACTAAACTTTCATCCACGTTATATTAGACGTTTAAATAATAAATATATATATATTAAATATAGTTTAATTATAAAATTAATTACAAAGATAAAGACTAGAAAAATATAATATGACACTAACTAAATTTCAGTCGAAAGAACAAACACCTCCTCATTTTCTCCTTTGGTAAGCACAGGATACCTAATTTTATCAGTCTTTTTTTATTGTGACATTACCAAACTGAACTAGAACTGTAAATAAATATTTTCAATCACTTCGAGTACTCCAGAACACAACATCATATACATGGAAACACGGTCTAAAATAGAGTTTTTCAAGACTATATGGACAGAAGTTTTTCTTCGAGCTGCTCAATTTTTTTTAAAGTAGTCGTTATTTTTAAGTTTTATGCGACTAAGATAATGACCGTGCGCTGAAACGCCACATAACCATATCTGATGCATATAAAAATAAATTTAATATTAAAATGAATATCAGATATTAAATTAATAAAAACAAATATTACAATTATCTTAACTAAAAGGACGAGAAATATATGAGTTTACAAAAACATGTCTCTATTTTTTATAGCTCACTCAGTTGCTCGTCCTACTTCAACTAGCGAAGTTGTATTATGTAAGAGCATTACACCACGTGTAGTTTTCTATCACGTTGAACTTAATTGGTTTTTCATAGCTTATCTGTTGTATAATAACATACTGGATCTATTGTTAGACGAGAAGTGAGAGATGAGAATAGACCTACACACTTTGCATAAAAATCATGTCGGGGACCATAATTAGGGATACCTCCAAGACTCCTAATCTCAGCTGGTAACCCCCTATCAGCACAAAGCTGCGAAGGCCTGATGGGTGCGATTAAGTCAAGGCTCGGTCCACTCAAGGGACACGACATCGCCTCGCCCGAGCCCAGCCTCGGGCAAGGGCAGCCGACCCCGGAGGATTCACGTCTCGCCTGAGGGCCCCCTCAAGCAACGGACACACCTTCGGCTCGCCCGAGGCCCAGTCTTCGCCGAGAAGCAACCTTGGCCGGATCGCCACACCGACCGACCATATCGCAGGAGCATTTAATGCAAGGATGGCTTGACACCTTATCCTGACGCGCGCCCTTCAGTCGACAGAGCCGAAGTGACCGCAGTCACTTCGCCGCTCCACTGACCGGCCTGACAAGAAGACAGCGCCGCCTGCGTCGCTCTGACTGCTGTGCCACTCGACAGAGTGAGGCTGACAGCAGCTAAGTCCGGCCTCGGGCGCCATAGGAAACTCCGCCTCGCCCGACCCCAGGGCTTGGACTCGGCCTCGGCTCCGGAAGACGACGAACTCCGCCTCGCCCGACCCCAGGGCTCAGACTCGGCCTCGGCTCCGGAAGACGACGAACTCCGCCTCACCCGACCCCAGGGCTCGGACTCGGGCTCGGCCCCGGAAGACGACGAACTCCTCCTCGCTCGACCCTAGGGCTCGGACTCGGGCTCGGTCCCGGAAGACGACGAACTCCGCCTCGCCCGACCCCAGGGCTTGGACTCAGCCTTGGCCTCGGACGACAGTCTCCGCCTCGCCCGACCCGGAGCTCGGACTCGACCTCGACCTCGGAAGACAGACTCGACCTCGACCTCAGAGGAGCCTCCACCTCGCCCGACCTAGGGCTCGGACCGACCACGTCACAAGAGGGGCCATCATTACCCTACCCCTAGCTAGCTCAGGCTACGGGGAACAAGACCGGCGTCCCATCTGGCTCGCCTCGGTAAACAAATAATGATGGCGCCCCGCGTGCTCCGTGACGACGGCGGCTCTCAGCCCCTTACGGAAGCAAGGAGACGTCAGCAAGGACTCGACAGCCCCAACAGTTGTCCTTCCTCAAGGCTCCAGCGCTCCTTCGACGGACACGACATCACATGAACAAGGTGTCAAGACCTCTCCGGCTGCCACGAAGGCATGTACTTAGGGCGCTAGCTCCTCTCTGCTAGACACATTAGCACACTGCTACACCCCCCCCCCATTGTACACCTGGACCCTCTCCTTACGCCTATAAAAGGAAGGTCCAGGGCTCTCTTACGAGAAGGTTGGCCGCGCGGGAGAACAGGATGGCGCGTACAGGCCTCTCGCCCCCTCCCACGCGGACGCTTGTAACCCCCTACTGCAAGCGCACCCGACCTGGGCGCGGGACAACACAAAGGTCGCGGGTTTCCCCTTTACGCCTGTCTCCCTCTGGTTTCCCCCCTTCGTGCTCCGTATCGCGCCGACCCATCTGGGCTGGGGCACGCGACGACAATTTACTCGTCGGTCCAGGGACCCCCCGGGGTCGAAACGCCGACAGTTGGCGCGCCAGGTAGGGGCCTGCTGCGTGTTGACGAACAGCTTCCCGTCAAGCTCCAGATGGGTAGTTTCCAACAACCTTTCCGGCCCGGGACGATGCTCCGTTTCGGGAGTCTTGAGTTCATGTCCCTCGACGACAGCTACGACATGATACTCCTTCCTCCGCCGCGCGACAGCGACAATGGCGGCCGACAACCCGCCCGCCGGTGGCGGAATCAACGACGTCTTCCCCCACATGGCGGAAGAACAACATTCGGGTTTGTCCCGTCGCCTCACCCGCCGACGGAGGAGGAGGCGGGGCAACCAAGGCCAAGCAGGAGGCGGCACCTCGTCGGCTGTCGAGCGAGTCGACGGCGCCGGCGCCCCAACGGGGGACACGTCGGGCGTCGACCTCGCGTCTGAGACGAAGACGAGCACCGTTTCCCCGCAACACGCCAACTCCAAGCGGACGGACGACGCTAGCATGCTCGCAAGGGACTTGCTGGGCGTCACCCTCGTACCTGAGACGACGGTGCAGTCTGCCCCTGACGCGACTTCGTCACCGCCCGTCGACCAAGAGGTACCGACCGATTCCCATCTCGTGCCTTTTGGATTCAGCATCGACCCACCAAGCGACTTCGCTTCGGTGGAAGCCTTCATAGAGGCATGTCCAAACCCTCCGGGGTACGGTATGCGGTCACCCTGGGACCGGCTGACGGCCGTCTCGACCTACGGACCCTCGGGTTCCGAGGAAGATGACGAGCCCGACTTTTGTTGGGATTTCTCCGAACTCGGTAACCCCAGTGCCATGCGGGACTTCATGACCGCATGCGACTACTGCCTTTCCGATTGTTCCGACGGTAGCCGCAGCTTCGGCGACGAGGACTGCGGCCCAAGTCGTGAATGTTTCCACGTCGATCTAGGGAGTCCCGGCGAAGGCAACCATCTTGGTATATCGGAAAGCGGTGATCCCCCTAGGCCTGCGCCTCGCGTTGACATCCTTCAGGAGCTAGCTGTGGTCCCAGTCCCTGCGAGGGGTCAGGACGCACAGCTCGAGCAAATCCGCGAGATGCAGGCCAGGCTCGACGAGGGAGCAGGAACACTTGAGCCATTCCGGCGGAACATCGGGCAGGAATGGGCGAACCAAGCTCCGGCCGAAGAAGCGCGACATCTACCCCAGGGCATCCAGCACCGCATCACCGACGATGTCAGGGCAAGGCCGCCACCGGCTTCCAGTGGGGTCGGCCAGAACCTGGCTGCAGCGACGATACTTCTTCGCGCGATGCCGGAGCCATCAACCACCGAAGGGCGGCGTATCCAGGGAGAGCTCAAGAATCTCCTAGAGGATGCCGCGATCCGACGGGCCGAAAGCTCTGCCTCCCGAAGGCAGGGGTACCCCTCGGAGCATCGTGCCGCGACTTCCCGATTCATGCGGGAAGCCTCGGTCCACACCGGGCGCACGCGCAACATAGCGCTTGTGGCCCAGGGTCGCCTCGGCAACGAGCACCACCACCGTAGCCATCGAACCCACCTCGACGAGAGGATGCGCCGAGGCTACCACCCTAGGCGTGGGGGACTCTACGACAGCAGGGAGGATCGGAGTCCCTCGCCCGAACCACCCGGTCCGCAGGCTTTCAGCCGGGCCATACGATGGGTGCCATTCCCGACCCAGTTCCGAACCCCGACTACTATCACAAAGTACTCGGGGGAGACGAGGCCGGAACTATGGCTCGCAGACTACTGGCTGGCCTGCCAACTAGGTGGAACGGACGATGACAACCTCATTATCCGCAACCTCCCCCTGTTCCTCTCCGACACCGCTCGAGCCTGGCTGGAGCACCTGCCTCCGGGGTAGATCTCCAACTGGAACGACCTGGTTCAAGCCTTCGCCGGCAACTTCCAGGGCACGTACGTGCGCCGTGGGAACTCCTGGGATCTCCGCAGCTGCCGCCAGCAGCCGGGAGAGTCTCTCCGGGACTACATCCAACGATTCTCGAAGCAACGCACCGAGCTGCCCAACATCACCGACTCGGATGTCATCGGTGCGTTCCTCGCCGGCACCACCTGCCGCGACCTGGTGAGCAAGCTGGGTCGCAAGACCCCCACTAGGGCGAGCGAGCTGATGGACATCGCCACCAAGTTCGCCTCTGGCCAGGAGGCGGTTGAGGCCATCTTCCGGAAGGACAAGCAGCCCCAGGGCCGCCAGCCGGAAGATGTCCCCGAGGCGTCCACTCAGCGCGGCACCAAGAAGAAAGGCAAGAAGAAGTCGCAAGCGAAACGCGACGCCGCCGACGCGGACCTTGTCGCCGCCGCTGAGTACAAGAACCCTCGAAAACCTCCCGGAGGTGCCAATCTCTTCGACAAGATGCTCAAGGAGCCGTGCCCCTATCATCAGGGGCCCGTCAAGCACACCCTCGAGGAGTGCGTCATGCTTCGGCGCCACTTTCATAAGGCCGAGCCACCTGCGAAAGGTGGCAGGGCCCACAACAACGACAAGAAGGAGGATCGCAAGGCAGAGGAGTTCCCCGAGGTCCACGACTGCTTCATGATCTACGGTGGGCAAGTGGCGAACGCCTCGGCTCGACACCGCAAGCAAGAGCGTCGGGAGGTCTGCTCGGTAAAGGTGGCGGCGCCAGTTGAAAGTCGCCTAGAGGGGGGTGAATAGGGCGAAACTGAAATTTACAAAGTTAATCACAACTACAAGCCGGGTTAGCGTTAGAAATATAATCAAGTCCGCAAGAGAGGGCGCAAAACAAATCGCAAGCGAATAAGAAGTGTGACACGTGGATTTGTTTTACCGAGGTTCGGTTCTTGCAAACCTACTCCCCGTTGAGGTGGTCACAAAGACCGGGTCTCTTTCAACCCTTTCCCTCTCTCAAACGGTCCCTCGGACCGAGTGAGTTTTCTCTTCTCAAATCAACCGAGAACAAAACTTCCCCGCAAGGACCACCACACAATTGGTGTCTCTTGCTTTGGTTACAAGTGAGTGTTTGATCACAAGAAAGAATGAGAAAGAAGAAAGCGATCCAAGCGCAAGAGCTCAAAAGAACACGATAAATCACTCTCACTAGTCACTAAAGCTTTTGTGGAATTGGGAGAGGATTTGATCACTTGGGTGTGTCTTGTATTGAATGCCTAGCTCTTGTAAGTGGTTGGAAGTGTGAAAACTTGGATGCAATGAATGGTGGGTGGTTGGGGGTATTTATAGCCCCAACCACCAAACTAGCCGTTTGGTGGGGCTGTCTGTCGCATGGTGCACCAGACAGTCCGGTGCACACCGGACAGTGTCCGGGGCGCCAGCCACGTCACCAGGCCGTTGGGTTCCGACCGTTGGAGCTCTGACTTCTAGGTCTGCCTTGATGTCCGGTGGCGCACCGGACATGCACTGTAGAGTGTCCGGTGCGCCACTTCGCGCGTGCCTGACTTCTGCGCGCACTGGCGCGCATTTAATGCTTCTGCAGGTGACCGTTGGCGCGAAGTAGCCGTTGCTCCGCTGGCTCACCGGACAGTCCGGTGCACACCGGACATGTCCGGTGAATTATAGCGGAGCGAATTCCCGAAGCTGGCGAGTTCCTGAGGCGCTCTTCCTTGGAGCACCGGACACTGTCCGGTGTACACCGGACAGTCCGGTGAATTATAGCGGAGTGCCACTGGATTTTCCCGAAGGTGAAGAGTTTGTCTTGAAGTCCCCTGGTGCACCGGACACTGTCCGGTGGTGCACCGGACACTGTCCGGTGCGCCAGACCAGGGCACACTTCGGTTATCCCTTTGCTCTTTTGTTGAACCCAAATCTTGGTCTTTTTATTGGCTAAGTGTGAACCTTTAGCACCTGTATAACTTATACACTAGAGCAAACTAGTTAGTCCAATTATTTGTGTTGGGCAATTCAACCACTAAAATCAATTAGGAAATAGGTGTAAGCCTAATTCCCTTTCAATCTCCCCCTTTTTGGTGATTGATGCCAACACAAACCAAAGCAAATATAGAAGTGCATAATTGAACTAGCTTGCATAATGTAAGTGTAAAGGTTGCTTGGAATTGAGCCAATATAAATACTTATAAGATGCGCATGGATTGTTTCTTCATTTCTAACATTTTGGACCACTCTTGCACCACATGTTTTGTTTTTGCAAATTTTTTTGTGAATCTTTTTCAAAGTTCTTTTGCAAATAGTCAAAGGCAAATGAATAAGATTTTGCAAAGCATTTTCAAGATTTGAAATTTTCTCCCCCTGTTTCAAATGCTTTTCCTTGGACTAAACAAAACTCCCCCTAAATGAAATCCTCCTCTTAGTGTTCAAGAGGGTTTTAGGTTATCAATTTTGAAAATTATTTTAAAATTAGGTGGTGGTGCGGTCCTTTTTGCTTTGGGCTAATACTCTCCCCCTTTGGCATGAATCGCCAAAAACGGAGTCATTAGGGCCCTTGAAGTACTCTCTTCCCCTTTGGTCATAAATAAATGAGTGAAGATCATACCAAAGACAGAGTCCTTTTCTCCCCCAAAGATGGAGAGTTTCTCGGAGTGATGGCGAAGGGTGAGTTACAGAGTGGAAGCCTTTGTCTTCGCCGAAGACTCCAGTTCCCTTTCAATACACCTATGACTTGGTTTGAAATAGACTTGAAAACACTTTAGTCATACCATATATAAAAGAGACATGATCAAGGTATATGAATGAGCGATGTGTGCAAATCAACAAAAGAAGTTCCTAGAATCAAGAATATTTAGCTCATGCCTAAGTTTGTTAAAAGTTTGTTCATCAAGTGGCTTGGTAAAGATATCAGCTAATTGATCCTTAGTATTGATGTATGAAATCTCGATATCTCCCTTTTGTTGGTGATCCCTTAAAAAGTGATACTGAATGGCTATGTTTTTAGTGCGGCTATGCTCAACGGGATTATCCGCCATGCGGATTGCACTCTCATTATCACATAGAAGAGGGACTTTGGTTAGTTTGTAACCGTAGTCCCTAAGGGTTTGCCTCATCCAAAGTAGTTGCGCGCAACAATGGTCTGCGGCAATATACTTGGCCTCGGCGGTAGAAAGAGCGACCGAATTTTGCTTCTTTGAAGCCCAAGACACCAAGGATCTTCCCAAGAACTGGCAAGTCCCCGATGTGCTCTTTCTGTTAATTTTACACCCTGCCTAATCGGCATCCGAATAACCAATCAAATCAAATGTGGATCCCCTAGGATACCAAAGCCCAAATTTAGGAGTATAAACTAGATATCTCAAGATTCGTTTTACGGCCGTAAGGTGAGCTTCCTTAGGGTCGGCTTGGAATCTTGCACACATGCACACGGAAAGCATAATATCCGGTCGAGATGCACATAAATAGAGTAAAGATCCTATCATCGACCGGTATACCTTTTGATCGACAGATTTACCTCCTTCATCGAGGTCGAGATGCCCATTGGTTCCCATGGGTGTCTTGATGGGTTTGGCATCCTTCATCCCAAACTTGCTTAGAATATCTTGAGTATACTTCGTTTGGCTTAGGAAGGTGCCCTCTTGGAGTTGCTTCACTTGAAATCCTAAGAAATACTTCAACTCCCCCATCATAGACATCTCGAATTTTTGTGTCATGATCCTACTAAATTCTTCACATGTAGACTCGTTAGTAGACCCAAATATAATATCATCAACATAAATTTGGCATACAAACAAGTCATTTTCAAGAGTTTTAGTGAAGAGTGTAGGATTGGCCTTTCCGACTTTGAATCCATTAGTGATAAGGAAATCTCTAAGGCATTCATACCATGCTCTTGGGGCTTGCTTGAGCCCATAAAGCGCCTTAGAGAGTTTATAAACATGGTTAGGGTACTCACTATCTTCAAAGCCGGGAGGTTGCTCAACATAGACCTCTTCCTTGATTGGTCCATTGAGGAAGGCGCTTTTCACGTCCATTTGATAGAGCTTGAAGCCATGGTAAGTAGCATAGGCCAATAATATACGAATTGACTCAAGCCTAGCTACGGGTGCATAGGTTTCACCGAAATCCAAACCTTCGACTTGGGAGTATCCTTTGGCCACAAGTCGTGCTTTGTTCCTTGTCACCACACCATGCTCATCTTGCTTGTTGCGGAAAACCCATTTGGTTCCTACAACATTTTGATTAGGACGTGGAACTAAATGCCATACCTCATTCCTAGTGAAGTTGTTGAGCTCCTCTTGCATCGCCACCACCCAATCCGAATCTTGAAGTGCTTCCTCTACCCTGTGTGGCTCAATAGAGGAAACAAAAGAGTAATGCTCACAGAAATGTGCAACACGAGATCTAGTGGTTACCCCCATATGAATGTCCCCGAGGATGGTGTCGACGGGGTGATCTCGTTGGATTGCTTGGTGGACTCTTGGGGTGTGGCGGCCTTGGTTCCTCATCCTCCTTATCTTGATCATTCGTATCTCCCCCTTGATCATTGCCGTCATCTTGAGGTGGCTCATCTTCTTGATCTTGTCCTTCATCAACTTGAGCCTCATCCTCATTTTGAGTTGGTGGAGATGCTTGCGTGGAGGAGGATGGTTGATCTTGTGCATTTGGAGGCTCTTCAGATTCCTTAGGACACACATCCCCAATGGACATGTTCCTTAGCGCGATGCACGGAGCCTCTTCATCACCTATCTCATCAAGATCAACTTGCTCTACTTGAGAGCCATTAGTCTCATCAAACACAACGTCATAAGAAACTTCAACTTGTCCGGAGGACTTGTTAAAGATTCTATATGCCCTTGTGTTTGAATCATATCCTAGTAAAAAGCCTCCTACAGTCTTAGGAGCAAATTTAGATTTTCTACCTCTTTTAACAAGTATAAAGCATTTGCTACCAAAGACTCTAAAATATGAAATATTGGGCTTTTTACCGGTTAGGAGTTCGTATGATGTCTTCTTGAGGATTTGGTGTAGATACAACCGGTTGATGGCGTAGCAAGCGGTGTTGACCGCCTCGGCCCAAAACCGATCCGAAGTTTTGTACTCATCAAGCATGGTTCTTGCCATGTCCAATAGAGTTCGATTCTTCCTCTCCACTACACCATTTTGTTGTGGCGTGTATGGAGAAGAGAACTCATGCTTGATGCCCTCCTCCTCAAGAAAACTTTCGATTTGAGAGTTCTTGAACTCCGTCCCGTTGTCGCTTCTAATTTTCTTAATCCTTAAGCAGAACTCATTTTGAGCCCGTCTCAAGAATCCCTTTAAGGTCTCTTGGGTGTGAGATTTTTCCTATAAAAAGAATACCCAAGTGAAGCGAGAATAATCATCCACAATAACTAGACAGTACTTACTCCCGCCGATGCTTATGTAAGCAATCGGGCCGAATAGGTCCATGTGTAGGAGCTCCAGTGGCCTGTCAATCGTCATGATGTTCTTGTGTGGATGATGGGCACCAACTTGCTTCCCCGCTTGGCATGCGCTACAAATCCTGTCTTTCTCAAAATGAACATTTGTTAATCCTAAAATGTGCTCTCCCTTTAGAAGCTTATGAAGATTCTTCATCCCAACATGGGCTAGTCGGCGGTGCCAGAGCCAACCCATGTTAGTCTTAGCAATTAAGCAAGTGTCGAGTTCAGCTCTATCAAAATCTACCAAGTATAGCTGACCCTCTAACACTCCCTTAAATGCTATTGAATCATCACTTCTTCTAAAGACAGTGACACCTACATCAGTGAATAGACAGTTGTAGCCCATTTGACATAATTGAGATACAGAAAGCAAATTGTAATCTAAAGAATCTACAAGAAAAACATTGGAAATAGAATGGTCAGGAGATATAGCAATTTTACCCAATCCTTTGACCAAACCTTGATTTCCATCCCCGAATGTGATAGCTCGTTGGGGATCTTGGTTTTTCTCATAGGAGGAGAACATTTTCTTCTCCCCTGTCATGTGGTTTGTGCACCCGCTGTCGATGATCCAACTTGAGCCCCCGGATGCATAAACCTACAAAACATGTTTAGTTCTTGACTTTAGGTACCCAAATGGTTTTGGGTCCTTTGGCATTAGATACAAGAACTTTGGGTACCCAAACACAAGTCTTTGACCCCTTGTGCTTGCCCCCAACATACTTGGCAACTACCTTGCCGGATTTGTTAGTTAAAACATAAGATGCATCAAAAGTTTTAAATGAAATGCTATGATCATTTGATGCACTAGGATTTTTCTTCTTAGGCAACTTAGCACGGGTTGGTTGCCTAGAACTAGATGTCTCACCCTTATACATAAAAGCATGGTTAGGGCCAGAGTGAGACTTCCTAGAATGAATTCTCCTAATTTTGCTCTCAGGATAACCGGCAGGGTACAAAATGTAACCCTCGTTATCCTGAGGCATGGGAGCCTTGCCCTTAACAAAATTAGACAATTTCTTAGGAGGGGCATTAAGTTTGACATTGTCCCCCTTTTGGAAGCCAATGCCATCCTTAATGCCAGGGCGTCTCCCACTATAAAGCATACTACGAGCAAATTTAAATTTTTCATTTTCAAGTTCATGCTCGGCAATTTTAGCATCTAATTTTGCTATATGATCATTTTGTTGTTTAATTAAAGCCATGTGATCATGAATAGCATTAATATCAACATCTCTACATCTAGTGCAAATAGTAGTGTGTTCAACGGTAGATGTAGGGGGTTTGCAAGATTTTAATTCTACAACCTTAGCATGTAGTATATCATTTCTACTCCTAAGGTCGGAAATAGTAGCATTGCAAACATCAAAATCTTTAGCCTTAGCAAGCATTTTTTTCATTTTCATTTCTAAGGCTAGCAAGAGTAATGTTTAATTCTTCAATCTTAGCAAGCAAATTATCTTTATCATTTCTAAGATTGGGAATTGAAACATTGCAATCAATAGAATCAACCTTGGCTAACAAATTAGCATTCTCATTTCTAAGGTTGTCTATAGTTTCATGGCAAGTGCTTAGTTCACTAGATAATTTTTCACATTTTTCAACTTCTAGAGAATAAGCATTTTTAACTTTAACATGCTTTTTGTTTTCCTTGATTAGGAAGTCCTCTTGGGAGTCCAAGAGGTCATCCTTCTCATAGATGGCACTAATTAATTCATTTAATTTCTCTTTTTGTTGCATGTTTAAGTTGGCAAAAAGGGTACACAAATTATCTTCCTCATCACTAGCATTATCATCACTAGAGGACTCATATCTAGTGGAGGATTTGGATTTAACCTTCTTATTTTTGCCGTCCTTTGCCATGAGGCACTTGTGGCCGACGTTGGGGAAGAGAAGTCCCTTGGTGACGACGATGTTGGCGGCGTCCTCGTCGTCGGAGGAGTCGATAGAGCTTTCGTCGGAGTCCCACTCGCGACAAACATGGGCATCGCCGTCCTTCTTTTTGTAGTATCTCTTCTTCTCCTTTCTTCTCCCCTTCTTGCCGTCGCCCCTGTCACTGTCACTAGATATAGGACATTTTGCAATAAAATGACCGGGCTTACCACATTTGTAGCACACTTTCTTGGAGCGGGGTTTGTAGTCTTTCCCCCTCCTTTGCTTGAGGATTTGGCGGAAGCTTTTGATGACAAGCGCCATTTCCTCGTTGTCGAGCTTGGAGGCGTCGATGGGTGTTCTACTCGGTGTAGACTCCTCCTTCTTCTCTTCCGTCGCTTTGAATGCGACCGGTTGAGCTTCGGACGTAGAGGGACCGTCAAGCTCGTTGATCTTCCGTGAGCCCTTGATCATGAATTCAAAGCTCACAAAATTCTCGATTACTTCCTCGGGGGTCATTAGTGTATATCTTGGGTTGCCACGAATTAACTGTACTTGAGTAGGGTTAAGGAAAATAAGTGATCTTAGAATAACCTTAACCACCTCGTGGTCATCCCATTTCTTGCTCCCGAGGTTGCGCACTTGGTTCACCAAGGTTTTGAGCCGGTTGTACATATCTTGTGGCTCCTCCCCTTGGCGAAGACGGAAGCGACTGAGCTCCCCCTCGATCGTTTCCCGCTTGGTGATCTTGGTGAGTTCATCACCCTCGTGCGCGGTCTTGAGCACGTTCCAAACTTCCTTGGCGCTTTTTAATCCTTGCACCTTGTTGTACTCCTCCCTACTTAGAGAGGCGAGGAGTATGGTTGTGGCTTGGGAGTTGAAGTGCTCGATTTGGGCCACCTCGTCCTCATCATAATCCTCATCCTCTACAGATGGTACCTGTGCTCCAAACTCAACAACATTCCATATACTTTTGTGGAGTGAGGTTAGATGAAATTTCATTAAATCACTCCACCTAGCATAATCTTCACCGTCAAAGGTTGGCGGTTTGCCTAATGGAACGGAAAGTAATGGAGTATGTCTAGAAGTGCAAGGGTAATGTAAGGGGATCTTACTAAACTTCTTGCGCTCATGGCGCTTAGAAGTTATGGAGGGCGCGTCGGAGCCGGAGGTGGAAGGTGATGAAGTGTCGGTCTCGTAGTAGACCACCTTCCTCATTTCCTTTTTCTTGTCGCCACTCCGATGCGACTTGTGGGAGGAGGCTTTCTTCTCCTTCCCTTTCTTTTTGTTGCGGGATTCTTCCGATGAAGCCTTCCCGTGGCTTGTAGCGGGCTTGTCGCTGGTCTCCATCTCCTTCTTGGCGTGTTCTCCCGACATCACTTCGAGCGGTTAGGCTCTAATGAAGTACCGGGCTTTGATACCAATTGAAAGTCGCCTAGAGGGGGGGGTGAATAGGGCGAAACTGAAATTTACAAAGTTAATCACAACTACAAGTCGGGTTAACGTTAGAAATATAATCAAGTCCGCAAGAGAGGGCGCAAAACAAATCGCAAGCGAATAAGAAGTGTGACACGTGGATTTGTTTTACCGAGGTTCGGTTCTTGCAAACCTACTCCCCGTTGAGGTGGTCACAAAGACAGGGTCTCTTTCAACCCTTTCCCTCTCTCAAACGGTCCCTCGGACCGAGTGAGTTTTCTCTTCTCAAATCAACCGGGAACAAAACTTCCCCGCTAGGACCACCACACAATTGGTGTCTCTTGCCTTAGTTACAAGTGAGTGTTTGATCACAAGAAAGAATGAGAAAGAAGAAAGCGATCCAAGCGCAAGAGCTCAAAAGAACACGACAAATCACTCTCACTAGTCACTAAAGCTTTTGTGGAATTGGGAGAGGATTTGATCACTTGGGTGTGTCTTGTATTGAATGCCTAGCTCTTGTAAGTGGTTGGAAGTGTGAAAACTTGGATGCAATGAATGGTGGGTGGTTGGGGGTATTTATAGCCCCAACCACCAAACTAGCCGTTTGGTGGGGCTGTCTGTCGCATGGTGCATCGGATAGTCCGGTGCAAACCGGACAGTGTCCGGTGCGCCAGCCACGTCACCAGGCCGTTGGGTTCCGACCGTTGGAGCTCTGAATTCTGGGCCCGCCTTGATGTCCGGTGGCGCACCGGACATGCACTGTAGAGTGTCCGGTGCGCCACTTCGCGCGTGCCTGACTTCTGCGCGCACTGGCGCGCATTTAATGCTTCTGCAGGTGACCGTTGGCGCGAAGTAGCCGTTGCTCCACTGGCTCACCGGACAGTCCGGTGCACACCGGACATGTCCGGTGAATTATAGCGGAGCGAATTCCCGAAGCTGGCGAGTTCCTGAGGCGCTCTTCCTTGGAGCACCGGACACTGTCCGGTGTACACCGGATAGTCCGGTGAATTATAGCGGAGTGCCACTGGATTTTCCCGAAGGTGAAGAGTTTGGCTTGAAGTCCCCTGGTGCACCGGACACTGTCCGGTGGCACACCGGACAGTCCGGTGCGCCAGACCAGGGCACACTTCGGTTATCCCTTTGCTCTTTTGTTGAACCCAAATCTTGGTCTTTTTATTGGCTAAGTGTGAACCTTTAGCACCTGTATAACTTATACACTAGAGCAAACTAGTTAGTCCAATTATTTGTGTTGGGCAATTCAACCACTAAAATCAATTAGGAAATAGGTGTAAGCCTAATTCCCTTTCACCAGTCTACCTAGACTGGTCCGACAAGCCCATCACCTTCGACCAGGGCGACCACCCCGACCGCTTGCCGAGCCCGGGGAAATATCCGCTCGTTGTCGACCCTGTCATCGTCAACGTTAGGCTCACCAAGGTCCTCATGGACGGAGGCAGCAGCCTCAACATCATCTACGCCGAGACCCTCGGGCTCCTGCAGATCGATCTGTCCTCGGTCCAGGCCGGTGCGGCGCCTTTTCACGGGATCATCCCCGGGAAACGCGTCCAACCCCTCGGACAACTCGATCTGCCCGTCTGCTTCGGGACTCCCTCCAACTTCAGAAGGGAAACCCTCACGTTCGAGGTGGTCGGGTTCCGAGGAACCTACCACGCAGTGCTGGGAAGGCCATGCTACGCCAAGTTCATGGTCGTCCCCAACTACACCTACCTCAAGCTCAAGATGCCGGGCCCCAACGGGGTCATCACCGTCGGCCCCACGTACCGACACGCGTACGAATGCGACGTGGAGTGCGTGGAGTACGCCGAGGCCCTCGTCGAATCCGAGGCCCTCATCGCCGACCTGGAGAGCCTCTCCAAGGAGGCGCCAGACATGAAGCGCCATGCCGGCAACTTCGAGCCAGCGAAGACGGTCAAATCTGTCCCTCTCGACCCTAGCAACGACACCTCCAAGCAGATCCGGATCGGCTCCGAGCTCGACCCCAAATAGGAAGCAGTGCTTGTCGACTTTCTCCGCGCGAATGTCGAAGTCTTTGCGTGGAGTTCCTCGGACATGCCTGGCATACTGAGGTAAGTCGCCGAGCACTCGCTGGACATCCGAGCTGGAGCCCGACCCGTGAAGCAGCCTCTGTGCCGATTCGACGAAGAAAAGCGCAGAGCCATAGGCGAGGAGATCCACAAGCTGATGGCTGCAGGGTTCATCAAAGAGGTATTCCATCCCGAATGGCTTGCCAACCCTATGATTGTGAGAAAGAAAGGAGGGAAATGGCGGATGTGTGTAGACTACACTGGTCTAAACAAAGCATGTCCGAAGGTTCCCTACCCTCTGCCTCGCATCGATCAAATCGTGGATTCCACTGCTGGGTGCGAAACCCTGTCTTTCCTTGATGTCTACTCAGGGTATCACCAAATCAGGATGAAAGAGTTCGACCAGCTCGTGACTTCTTTCATCACACCTTTTGGCATGTACTACTACGTTACTATGCCATTTGGTTTGAGGAATGCGGGTGCGACATACCAAAGGTGCATGAACCACGTGTTCGGCGAACACATTGGTCGAACGGTCGAGGCTTATGTCGATGACATCGTAGTCAAGACGAGGAAAGCCTCCGACCTCCTTTCCGACCTTGAAACGACATTCCGGTGTCTCAAGGCGAAAGGCGTAAAACCCAACCCCGAGAAGCGTGTCTTTGGGGTCCCCCGAGGCATGCTCTTGGGATTCATCGTCTCCGAACGGGGCATCGAGGCCAACCCGGAGAAAATCGCGGCCATCACCAACATGGGGCCCATCAAGGACTTGAAAGGCGTACAAAGGGTCATGGGATGCCTTGTGGCTCTGAGCCGCTTCATCTCGTGCCTCGACGAAAGAGGCCTACCTCTGTACCGCCTCTTAAGGAAGGCCGAGTGCTTCACTTGGACCCCTAAGGCCGAGGAAGCCCTCGGGAACCTGAAGGCGCTCCTCGCGAACGCGCCCATCTTGGTGCCTCCCGCTGCCGGAGAAGCCCTCTTGATCTACGTCGCCGCTACCACTCAGGTGGTCACCACCGCGATCGTGGTTGAGAGACGAGAAGAGGGGCATGCATTGCCCGTCCAAAGGCCGGTCTACTTCATTAGTGAGGTACTGTCCGAGACCAAGATCCGCTACCCACAAATTCAGAAGCTGCTGTACACGGTGATCCTGACGCGGCGGAAGTTGCGACACTACTTCGAGTCTCATCTGGTTACTGTGGTGTCATCCTTCCCCCTGGGGGAGATCATCCAGTGCCGAGAGGCCTCGGGTAGGATTGCAAAGTGGGCGGTGGAAATCATGGGCGAGACAATCTCGTTCGCCCCTCGGAAGGCCATCAAGTCCCAAGTCTTGGCGGACTTTGTGGCTGAATGGGTCGACGCCTAGCTTCCAGCAGCTCCGATCCAACCGGAACTCTAGACCATGTTTTTCGACGGGTCGCTGATGAAAACAGGGGCAGGCGTGGGCCTGCTCTTCATCTCGCCCCTCGGGAAGCACCTCCGCTACGTGCTGCGCCTCCATTTCCCGGCGTCCAACAACGTGGCTGAGTACGAGGCTCTGGTTAACGGGTTGCGCATTGCCATCGAGCTAGGGGTCCGACGCCTCGACGCTCGCGGCGACTCGCAGCTTGTCATCGACCAAGTCATGAAGAACTCCCACTGCCGCGACCCAAAGATGGAAGCCTACTGCGACGAGGTTCGGCGCCTGGAAGACAAGTTCTACGGGCTCGAGCTCAACCACGTCGCCCGACGATACAACGAGACTGCGGACGAGCTGGCTAAGATAGCCTCGGGGCGAACAACGGTTCCCCCGGATGTCTTCTCCTGAGACCTACATCAACCCTCAGTCAAGACCGACGACACGCCCGAGCCCGAGAAGGCCTCGGCCCAGCCCGAGGCACCCTCGGCCCCGGAGGGTGAGGCACTGCGCGTCGAGGAAGAGCGGAGCGGGGTCACGCCTAATCGAAACTGGCAGACCCCGTACCTGCAATATCTCCACCGAGGAGAGCTGCCCCTCGACCAAGCCGAAGCTCGGCGACTGGCGCGGCTGATAGTCGCCTAGAGGGGGGGTGAATAGGGCGAAACTGAAATTCTCAAAAATAATCACAACTACAAGCCGGGTTAGCGTTAGAAATATAAACGAGTCCGAGAGAGAGGGTGCAAAACAAATCGCTATCAAATAAAGAGTGTGACACGCGGATTTGTTTTACCGAGGTTCGGTTCTCGCAAACCTACTCCCCGTTGAGGAGGCCACAAAGGCCGGGTCTTTTTCAACCCTTTCCCTCTCTCAAACGGTCCCTCGGACCGAGTGAGCTTCTCCTTCTCAATCAAACGGGAACAAACTTCCCCGCAAGGACCACCACACAATTGGTGTCTCTTGCCTTGGTTACAATTGAGTTGTTTGCAAGAAAGAATGAAAGAAAGCATGATTGCAAAAGCCAAGCAACAAGAGCGACAAATAACACACGGGTCACTTTCTCTCTCAAGTCACTAATCACTAATGATCTCTTTTCTCAATTGTGAAACTTGGAGAGATGGAGGTTTTGAATGTGTCTTGGAATGGATTGCTAGCTCTTGTATTGAATGTTGAAGGTTGGAATGCTTGGATGATATGAATGGAGGTGGTTGGGGTGGTATTTATAGCCCCCAACCACCTCCTAGCCGTTGCTCCATTCTACCGACCGCGGACGGTCCGCCCGCCTGGTCCGGACGGTCCGCGCCTGTAGATCAACGGCTGAAAATGCAACGGTCAGCAGTAACGGCTATATCAACGGCTATATTGCATTTAATGCGTCGTCAGATGTCAGATAAAGCCTGGCGCGGACGGTCCGGTCGTGCACCCCGGACGGTCCGCGCGGACGCTAAAATTCATTTTACCGAACCCGTCACCTTCGGGTTTTTCGGTTCCTCACCTACCGGACGGTCCGCGCCTGAGGCCGGACGGTCCGCGCGAGGTCCTAGACGGTCCGCTCTTCTCTTCCGGACGGTCCATAGTGCAGACTCAGATTTTTGCATTGTTTCTGTCCGAGGGTCATCCTGGTGGTGCGGACGGTCCGCCGCAAGGGCCCGGACGGTCCGCGCTTGGCCTGTTTTTTCCAAAAAGCTTCTCCTGTCCGGAATAATCTACGGTATTCCGGACAGTCGATTTAGTATGTTTGTAGATGAACCTTTGGCACCTGTAGAACGTATATTCTAGAGCAAACTAGTTAGTTCAATAATTTGTGTTGGGCAATTCAACCACCAAAATTATATAAGAACTAGGTGTAAGCCTAATTCCCTTTCAATCTCCCCCTTTTTGGTGATTGATGCCAACACAAACCAAAGCAAATATAGAAGTGCATAATTGAACTAGTTTGCATAATGTCAGTGCAAAGGTTGCTTGGAATTGAGCCAATATAAATACCCATAAAGTATGTATGGGTTGTTTCTTAATTTTAACATTTTGGACCATGCTTGCACCACTTGTTTTGTTTTTGCAAATTCTTTTGCAAATCCTTTTCAAAGGGCTTTTGCAAATAGTCAAAGGTAAATGAATAAGATTTTGCAAAGCATTTTCAAGATTTGAAATTTACTCCCCCTGTTTCAAATGCTTTTCCTTTGAATAAACAAAACTCCCCCTAAAAGAGATCCTTGATATATCATTTTTGAAATATTACTTTCTCCCCCTTTTGAACACAATAGGATACCAATTGATAAATACTCTTGAAAACACTAAGTTTTTGAAATTGGTGGTGGTGCGGTCCTTTTGCTTTGGGCTAATACTTTCTCCCCCTTTGGCATGAATCGCCAAAAATGGAGTCATTAGAGCCCTAGAAGTAATTTCTTCCCCTTTGGTCATAAACAAATGAGTTAAGATTATACCAAGGATGAAGTCCTTTTGCTCTCTCCCCCAAAGATGTAGAGTGGCTTGGAGCGACAGCGAAGGATGAGTTACGGAGTGGAAGCCTTTGTCTTCGCCGAAGACTCCAATTCCCTTTCAATATACCTATGACTTGGTTTGAAATAGACTTGAAAAACATATTAGTCATAGCATATAAAAGAGATATGATCAAAAGTATATAAATGAGCTATGTGTGCAATCTAGCAAAAGAAGTTGCGTGAATCAAGAATATTGAGCTCATGCCTAAGTTTGGTAAAAGTTCGTTCATTAAGAGGCTTGGTAAAAATATCGGCTAGTTGATCTTTAGTGTTAATGTAAGAAATCTCGATATCCCCCTTTTGTTGGTGATCCCTAAGAAAATGATACCGGATGGCTATGTGCTTAGTGCGGCTATGCTCGACGGGATTGTCGGCCATTTTGATTGCACTCTCATTATCACATAGCAAAGGGACTTTGGTCAATTTGTAACCGTAGTCCCGCAGGGTTTGCCTCATCCAAAGCAATTGCGCGCAACAATGACCCGCGACAATGTACTCGGCTTCGGCGGTTGAAAGAGCGACCAAATTTTGCTTCTTTGAAGCCCAAGACACCAAGGATCTTCCCAAGAACTGGCAAGTCCCCGATGTGCTCTTTCTATTAATCTTACACCCCGCCCAATCGGCATCCGAATAACCAATCAAATCAAATGTGGATCCCCGAGGGTACCAAAGCCCAAACTTAGGAGTATAAGCCAAATATCTCAAGATTCGTTTCACGGCCGTAAGGTGAGCTTCCTTAGGGTCGGCTTGGAATCTTGCACACATGCATACGGAAAGCATAATATCCGGTCGAGATGCACATAAATAGATTAAAGAACCTATCATCGACCGGTATACCTTTTGATCCACGGACTTACCTCCCGTGTCGAGGTCGAGATGCCCATTTGTTCCCATGGGAGTCTTGATGGGCTTGGCATCCTTCATTCCAAATTTGCTTAGAATATCTTGAGTGTACTTTGTTTGGCTGATGAAGGTGCCTTCTTAGAGTTGTTTGACTTGGAATCCTAGAAAATACTTCAACTCCCCCATCATCGACATCTCGAATTTCTGTGTCATGATCCTACTAAATTCCTCACAAGTAGATTTGTTAGTAGACCCAAATATGATATCATCAACATAAATTTGGCATACAAACAAATCATTGTCAAGAGTTTTAGTGAATAGAGTAGGATCGGCTTTTCCGACTTTGAAGCCATTAGCGATAAGGAAATCTCTAAGGCATTCATACCATGCTCTTGGGGCTTGCTTGAGCCCATAAAGCGCCTTAGAGAGCTTATAGACATGGTTAGGGTACTCACTGTATTCAAAGCCGGGAGGTTGCTCAACATAGACCTCTTCCTTGATTGGTCCATTGAGGAAGGCACTTTTCACGTCCATTTGATAAAGCTTAAAGCCATGGTAAGTAGCATAGGCCAATAATATGCGAATTGACTCAAGCCTAGCTACGGGTGCATAGGTTTCACCGAAATCCAAACCTTCGACTTGGGAGTATCCCTTGGCCACAAGTCGGGCTTTGTTCCTTGTTACCACACCATGCTCATCTTGTTTGTTGCGGAAGACCCATTTGGTTCCTACAACATTTTGATTAGGACGTGGAACTAAATGCCATACCTCATTCCTAGTGAAGTTGTTGAGCTCCTCTTGCATCGCCACCACCCAATCCGAATCTTGAAGTGCTTCCTCTATCCTGTGTGGCTCTATAGAGGAAACAAAAGAGTAATGTTCACAAAAATGTGCAACACGGGATCTAGTAGTTACCCCTTTATGAATGTCGCCGAGGATGGTGTCGACGGGGTGATCTCGTTGGATTGCTTGGTGGACTCTTGGGTGTGGCGGCCTTGGTTCTTGCTCATCCTCCTTTTCTTGATCATTTGCATCTCCCCCTTGATCATTTCCATCATCTTGAGGTGGCTCATCTTTTTGATCTTGCCCTTCATCAACTTGAGCCTCATCCTCATTTTGAGTTGGTGGAGATGCTTGCGTGGAGGAGGACGGTTGATCTTGTGCCTTTGGAGGCTCTTCGGATTCCTTAGGACACACATTCCCGATGAACATGTTCCTTAGCGCGATGCACGGAGCCTCTTCATCACCTATCTCATCAAGATCAACTTGCTCTACTTGAGAGCCGTTAGTCTCATCAAACACAACGTCACATGAGACTTCAACTAGTCTAGTGGACTTGTTAAAGACTCTATATGCCCTTGTGTTTGAGTCATAACCAAGTAAAAATCCTTCTACAGTCTTAGGAGCAAATTTAGATTTTCTACCTCTTTTAACAAGAATAAAACATTTGCTACCAAAGACTCTAAAATAAGAAATATTGGGCTTTTTACCGGTTAGGAGTTCATATGATGTCTTCTTGAGGATTCAGTGAAGATATAACCGGTTGATGGCGTAGCAAGCGGTGTTGACCGCCTCGGCCCAAAACCGATCCGAAGTCTTGTACTCATCAAGCATGGTCCTTGCCATGTCCAATAGAGTTCGATTCTTCCTCTCCACTACACCATTTTGTTGAGGGGTGTAGGGAGAAGAGAACTCATGCTTGATGCCCTCCTCCTCAAGAAAGCCTTCAATTTGAGAGTTCTTGAACTCCGTCCCGTTGTCGCTTCTTATTTTCTTGATCCTTAAGCCGAACTCATTTTGAGCCCGTCTCAAGAATCCCTTTAAGGTCTCTTGGGTTTGAGATTTTTCCTGTAAAAAGAATACCCAAGTGAAGCGAGAATAATCATCCACAATAACTAGACAGTACTTACTCCCGCCGATGCTTATGTAAGCAATCGGGCCGAATAGATCCATGTGTAGGAGCTCCAGTGGCCTGTCGGTCGTCATGATGTTCTTGTGTGGATGATGAGCTCCAACTTGCTTCCCTGCTTGGCATGCGCTACAAATCCTGTCTTTCTCAAAATGAACATTTGTTAATCCTAAAATGTGTTCTCCCTTTAGAAGCTTATGAAGATTCTTCATTCCAACATGGGCTAGTCGGCGGTGCCAGAGCCAACCCATGTTAGTCTTAGCAATTAAGCAAGTGTCGAGTTCAGCTCTATCAAAATCTACCAAGTATAGCTGACCCTGTAACACTCCCTTAAATGCTATTGAATCATCACTTCTTCTAAAGACAGTGACACCTACATCAGTGAATAAACAGTTGTAGCCCATTTGACATAATTGTGAAACGGAAAGCAAATTGTAATCTAAAGAATCTACAAGAAAAACATTGGAAATAGAATGGTCAGGAGATATAGCTATTTTACCAAGACCTTTGACCAAACCTTGATTTCCATCCCCGAATGTGATCGCTCGTTGGGGATCTTGGTTTTTCTCATATGAGGAGAACATCTTCTTCTCCCCTGTCATGTGGTTTGTGCACCCGCTGTCGAGTATCCAGCTTGAGCCCCCGGATGCATAAACCTGCAAAACAATTTTAGTTCTTGATTTAGGTACCCAAACGGTTTTGGGTCCTTTGGCATTAGAAACAAGAACTTTGGGTACCCAAACACAAGTCTTGGAGCCCTTGTGTTTGCCCCCAACAAACTTGGCAACTACCTTGCCGGATTTGTTAGTCAAAACATATGATGCATCAAAAGTTTTAAATGAAATGTTATGATCATTTGATGCACTAGGAATTTTCTTCTTAGGCAACTTAGCACGGGTTGGTTGCCTGGAGCTAGATGTCTCACTCTTATACATAAAAGCATGGTTAGAACCAGAGTGAGACTTCCTAGAGTGAATTTTCCTAATCTTGTTCTCAGGATAACCGGCAGGGTATAAAATGTAACCCCTGTTATCTTGAGGCATGGGAGCCTTGCCCTTAACAAAATTAGACAATCTTTTAGGAGGGGCACTAATTTTGACATTGTCTCCCCTTTGGTAGCCAATGCCATCCTTAATGCCAGGGCGTCTCCCATTATAGAGCATACTTCTAGCAAATTTAAACTTTTCATTTTCTAAGTTATGCTCGGCAATTTTAGCATCTAATTTTGCTATATGATCATTTTGTTGTTTAATTAAAATCATGTGATCATGAATAGCATCAACATCAATATCTCTACATCTAGTACAAATAGTGACATGCTCAATGGTAGATGTAGAGGGTTTGCAAGAATTAAGTTCAACAATCTTAGCACGTAGTATATCATTCTTATCTCTAAGATCGGAAATTGTAACTTTGCAAACATCAAAATCTTTAGCCTTAGCAATCAAGTTTTCATTCTCTAATCTAAGGCTAGCAAGAGATACATTCAATTCTTCAATCTTAGCAAGCAAATCATCATTATTGTTTCTAAGATTGGGGATTGAAATATCACAAACATGAGAATCAACCTTAGCATTTAAACTAGCATTTTCATTTCTAAGGTTGGTAATAGTGTCATGGCAAGTACTTAGCTCACTAGATAATTTCTCACATTTTTCTACCTCTAGAGCATAAGCATTTTTAACCTTAACATGCTTTTTATTTTCCTTGATTAGGAAGTCCTCTTGAGAGTCCAAGAGGTCATCCTTTTCATGGATGGCACTAATTAGCTCATTTAGTTTTTCCTTTTGTTCCATGTTAAGGTTGGCAAAAAGAATGCGCAAGTTATCCTCCTCATTGCTAGCATCATCCTCATCACTAGAGGTTTCATATTTAGTGGAGGATCTTGATTTTACCTTCTTCCTTTTGCCGTCCTTTGCCATGAGGCACTTGTGGCCGACGTTGGGGAAGAGGAGTCCCTTGGTGACGATGATGTTGGCGGCGTCCTCGTCGGAGGAGGAGTCGGTGGAGCTCTCGTCGGAGTCCCACTCGCGGCATACATGGGCATCGCCGCCCCTCTTCTTGTGATACCTCTTTTTTTCTCTCCTCTTTCCCTTCTTGTCGTTATCCCTGTCACTGTCACTTGATAATGGACATTTTGCAATAAAGTGACCGGGCTTACCACACTTGTAGCAAACCTTCTTGGAACGGGATTTGTAGTCCTTCCCCTTCCGTTGCTTGAGGATTTGGCGAAAGCTTTTGATGATTAAAGCCATCTCCTCATTGTCGAGCTTGGAGGCGTCAATAGGTTGTCTACTCGGTGTAGACTCCTCCTTCTTCTCCTCCGTCGCCTTAAATGCCACCGGTTGTGCTTCGGACGTGGAGGGTTCATCAAGCTCGTTGATCTTTTTAGAGCCCTTGATCATACATTCAAAGCTCACAAAATTCCCGATAACTTCCTCGGGGGTCATTTGAGTGTATCTAGGATTACCACGAATTAATTGAACTTGAGTGGGGTTAAGAAAAATGAGAGATCTTAGAATAACCTTAACCACCTCGTGGTCGTCCCACTTCTTGCTCCCGAGGTTGCGTACTTGGTTCACCAAAGTCTTGAGCCGGTTGTACATGTCTTGTGGCTCCTCCCCTTGGCGAAGACGGAAGCGACCGAGCTCCCCCTCGATCGTTTCCCGCTTGGTGATCTTGGTGAGTTCATCACCTTCGTGTGCGGTCTTGAGTAGGTCCCAAATTTCCTTTGCATTCTTCAACCCTTGCACCTTGTTGTATTCCTCCTTACTTAGAGAGGCAAGGAGTATGGTTGTAGCTTGAGAGTTGAAGTGCTCGATTTGGGCCACCTCGTCCTCATCATAATCCTCATCCCCTACGGATGGCACATGTGCTCCAAACTCAACAACATTCCATATACTTTTGTGGAGTGAGGTTAGATGAAATTTCATTAAATCACTCCACCTAGCATAATCTTCACCGTCAAAGGTTGGCGGTTTGCCTAATGGAACGGAAAGTAATGGAGTATGTTTAGGAATGCGAGGGTAGCGTAGGGGGATCTTACTATACTTT
This sequence comes from Zea mays, assembly GCF_902167145.1. Classification (NCBI taxonomy): domain Eukaryota; kingdom Viridiplantae; phylum Streptophyta; class Magnoliopsida; order Poales; family Poaceae; genus Zea; species Zea mays. The sequence goes on along the minus strand of NC_050096.1, from coordinate 261,101,609 downwards.
TTGCGCTCTTGGTGCTTAGAAGTGACGGACGCCGCGTCGGAGCCGGAGGTGGATGTCGATGAAGAATCGGTCTCGTAGTAGACCACCTTCCTCATCCTTTTCTTCTTGTCCCCACTCCGATGCGGCTTGTGGGAAGAAGATTTTTCCTTCTTCTCTTTGTGGTGAGAAGAAGATTTCTTCTCCTTCCCTTTGTTGGAGGAGCTCTTCTTCTTCTCCTTCCTCTTGGTGCGGGACTCTTCCGATGAAGTGCTCCCGTGGCTTGTAGTGGGCTTTTCGCTGGTCTCCATCTCCTTCTTGGCGTGATCTCCCGACATTACTTCGAGCGGTTAGGCTCTAATGAAGCACCGGGCTTTGATACCAATTGATAGTCGCCTAGAGGGGGGTGAATAGGGCGAAACTGAAATTCTCAAAAATAATCACAACTACAAGCCGGGTTAGCGTTAGAAATATAAATGAGTCCGAGAGAGAGGGTGCAAAACAAATCGCTATCAAATAAAGAGTGTGACACGCGGATTTGTTTTACCGAGGTTCGGTTCTCGCAAACCTACTCCCCGTTGAGGAGGCCACAAAGGCCGGGTCTTTTTCAACCCTTTCCCTCTCTCAAACGGTCCCTCGGACCGAGTGAGCTTCTCCTTCTCAATCAAACGGGAACAAACTTCCCCGCAAGGACCACCACATAATTGGTGTCTCTTGCCTTGGTTACAATTGAGTTGTTTGCAAGAAAGAATGAAAGAAAGCACGATTGCAAAAGCCAAGCAACAAGAGCGACAAATAACACACGGATCACTTTCTCTCTCAAGTCACTAATCACTAATGATCTCTTTTCTCAATTGTGAAACTTGGAGAGATGGAGGTTTTAAATGTGTCTTGGAATGGATTGCTAGCTCTTGTATTGAATGTTGAAGGTTGGAATGCTTGGATGATGTGAATGGAGGTGGTTGGGGTGGTATTTATAGCCCCCAACCACCTCCTAGCCGTTGCTCCATTCTGCCGACCGCGGACGGTCCGCCCGCCTGGTCCGGACGGTCCGCGCCTGTAGATCAACGGCTGAAAATGCAACGGTCAGCAGTAACGGCTATATCAACGGCTATATTGCATTTAATGCGTCGTCAGATGTCAGATAAAGCCTGGCGCGGACGGTCCGGTCGTGCACCCCGGACGGTCCGCGCGGACGCTAAAATTCATTTTACCGAACCCGTCACCTTCGGGTTTTTCGGTTCCTCACCTACCGGACGGTCCGCGCCTGAGGCCGGACGGTCCGCGCGAGGTCCTAGACGGTCCGCTCTTCTCTTCCGGACGGTCCATAGTGCAGACTCAGATTTTTGCATTGTTTCTGTCCGAGGGTCATCCTGGTGGTGCGGACGGTCCGCCGCAAGGGCCCGGACGGTCCGCGCTTGGCCTGTTTTTTCCAAAAAGCTTCTCCTGTCCGGAATAATCTACGGTATTCCGGACAGTCGATTTAGTATGTTTGTAGATGAACCTTTGGCACCTGTAGAACGTATATTCTAGAGCAAACTAGTTAGTTCAATAATTTGTGTTGGGCAATTCAACCACCAAAATTATATAAGAACTAGGTGTAAGCCTAATTCCCTTTCAGCGGCGCGCCAAGTCGTTCGTCTTGTTGGGGGACGAGAAGGAGCTCTACCACCGCAGCCCCTTAGGCATCCTCCAGCGATGCATATCCATCACCGAAGGCCAGGAGCTCTTACAAGAAATACACTCGGGGGCTTGCGGTCACCACGCAGCGCCCCAAGCCCTTGTTGGAAACGCCTTCCGACAAGGTTTGTACTGGCCGACCACGGTGGCCGACGCCACTAGATTTGTACGCACCTGCCAAGGGTGTCAATTCTACGCAAGACAGACCCACCTGCCCGCTCAGGCTCTGCAGACAATACCCATCACCTGGTCGTTTGCTGTGTGGGGTCTGGACCTCGTCGGTCCCTTGCAGAAGGCACCCGGGGGCTACACGCACCTGCTGGTCGCCATCGACAAATTCTCCAAGTGGATCGAGGTCCGACCCCTAAACAGCATCAGGTCCGAACAGGCGGTGGCGTTCTTCACCAACATCATCCATCGCTTTGAGGTCCCGAACTCCATCATCACCGACAATGGCACCTAGTTCACCGGCAGAAAGTTCCTGGACTTCTGCGAGGATCACCACATCCGGGTGGACTGGGCCGTCGTGGCTCACCCCATGACGAATGGGCAAGTAGAGTGTGCCAACGGCATGATTCTGCAAGGACTCAAGCCGGGGATCTACAACGACCTCAACAAGTTCGGCAAGCAATGGATGAAGGAGCTCCCCTCGGTGGTCTGGAGTCTGAGGACAACGCCGAGCCGAGCCACGAGCTTCACACCATTCTTTCTAGTCTATGGGGACGAGGCCATCTTGCCCACAGACTTAGAATACGGTTCCCCGAGGGCGAGGGCCTACGACGACCAAAGCAATCGAACAAACCAAGAAGACTCACTGGACCGGCTGGAAGAGGCTCGGGACATGGCCTTACTACACCCGGCGCGGTATCAGCAGTCCCTGCGACGCTACCACACCCGAGGAGTTCGGTCCCGAGACCTCCAGGTGGGCGACTTGTTGCTTCAGCTGCGACAAGACGCCCGAGGGCGGCACAAGCTCACGCCTCCCTAGGAAGGGCTGTTCGTCATCGCCAAGGTCCTGAAGCCCGGGACTTACAAGCTGGCCAACAGTCAAGGCGGGGTCTACAGCAACGCTTGGAACATCCGATAGCTACGTCGCTTCTACCCTTAAGATGCTTTCAAGTCATTCGTACACCTCGTCCACACACAAAGTCTAACCATCAAGGAAGGGTCAGCCTTGCCTCGGCAAAGCCCGACCCTCCCTCGGGGGCTAGAAGGGGGGAACCCCCTCTGCGTCAAAATTTTCCTCGAAAAAGATCTTTTCTGCCAGAACGGCTTTCGTGCTTTTTGACTATTTCGAAAGTGGGATCCTGAAAACGACGGAGTACACGTAAGCAGCCAAGGCTGACCGAGCCGAGGGACTCCTACGCCTCCGGGATACGGATACCTCACTCATCACCTTCTGCGATAAGTAACTCACGCTCGGATAAGCGATTCCGCGGACCGAATAAGTCTTAACGCTCGAAAACTCTTCTGCCGAAACGATTTTTCGTGCCTTCTCGACTATATCGATAGCAGAATCCTACGGACGAGTAAGAGTACACGTAAGCGGCAAGGCCGACCAAGCCGAGGGACTCCTACGCCTCCGGGATACGGATACCTCACTCATCACCTTCCGTGAAAAGTAACTCTTGCTCGGACAAACAATTCTGTTACCGACAAATAAGTCCAGATACTTGAAACAAGAGGAAAAGAAATGCAGCTTTACAACGCGACGACAGTATGTTTGGGCCTCGGCGGCCGCAGAAAACATACGCACACTACAAGATGAACCGATCCTGCAGGTTCAGACGTCGATGGAGGGGGAGCAGCAGCACCCTCGGCGTCAACTCCACCTTCGGCGAAGTCCGACCGAGCCTCGGACGGCAACGCGGTCGGAGGATCTCCACTCCAAAGGACGACGTCAGCGCCACGCCCGGGCTATCGCCGCCAGGGTCTCCTCCAGGAATCCAGCCCGAGCAGACGGCTCGGCCGGCCGCCCCGAAGCCTCGGCCAGCTGTCCCCCGAGGACACCAACCCGGCTCGTGGCTTCGGCAACTCGACTCCGGCGTCGGTCCCGCTAGTGGACGGCCCGACCAGGCTCCGGCCGACGAAGTCTTCTTTCCGAGCCAACTCTGCCTCTGTCCATGCTAACACCGCTGCCTCCGGCTTCGGCTCATCGAAGAGCGGCCAAGGGTTCCCTTAACTAAGCAAGAGAAGCCTCGGGCGGCAAGGTCGACCGAGCCGAGGGACTCCTACGCCTCCGGGATACGGATACCTCACTCGTCACCTTTGCACGAGGCAACTCACGCTTGGTGAAGCGGTTCAGTTAGCTGACAGGCGAGTCCTAGTGCTCGGAATGAGGGAAAAACACGGCTTCACGCCAAAAATACATATGTGTTCAGGCCCCGATAGCCACAATGAACAAACACCGGCACTCAAGGTGCCATTACAAACGGAACTCCGGTTCCGCCTCCGCAGGTACGAACAACCCCCCACGATTGGAGGGCCTGCGGAGCAACAGAAGGCAGACGGATGGCTCGCTGACGCCCGAAAAGCAGCAGCGACAACGACCTCTGCTCCGAGCGGCCGAACAACAGCAGCGATGACCTCAGGGCGGATGCTGCTGCCATAAGGCCCTCGCCCACGTCCCCACTCGAGGGGCGAGGACAAGTAGAAGGCCGTAGAGTTGGAGGTCAGTCCGCGGGTGGCGCTGGCTATCTCGTCGACGGAGAAACCTCTTCCGACTGCCTCGGTGGGAGGTGGCACCGGAAGCAGCGCCGAAGCCGCTCAGGCCGGAGAGCCAGACACGCGGCAGCTGCCAGCGCCACGAACTGCGAACGCCCTTCCCCCCGATCACTGAGGGAAGGAGCGGGCCGCTGCCCGCGTGGAGACCGGCCCCAACTCAGCGCACTCCCCTCCCCAGCACTGATGATGAAAATCCTTGAAGCTGAGGGAGGGGCAGAGGCCGCAGCCTGGTTTGCTTCTCCCCACCATCGAACTGGTGGTCACTGTCTTGGGTGACCACCGGCGAGGGGATGCAACTAGGCTGCCTGATGAAAATACTTGAAGCCGAACGATGGCTGAAAGGTACCAACTTCCGCGAAGTTGTGTTCCTCCAACGACGACAAGGCGGAAGAACCGCGAGCGCCCCCCATCCGGGGGCTCGGAAGGTGGAAAGACGCGATGCATGAGGGGAGCGCGAAGACATTGTTGCCTTTCGAGGGGGTCACCCTCCTTTTAAAGGCAACTCTCCCCACTTGCGTCCTCAGCCGTCGCAGGCTGAGTCTTCTCCAACACGCTCCAAGGTTTTCCCCCTACGACACGGGGGCTGGGTCCCACGCGTCATGCAAGCTGGCCCAGGGCAGAAGAAGCCAAACCGCCGCGCACGGTGCGCGCAACTGCCCAGCTGTTACGAGCATTCCTCCACTTTCGCCCAGGCCAGCGGGTGAAAGGGCGGACCGCCATGCAGGCGGCATGCAACCGCACCCAGGGGGCACACCCTTTCGACTTCGACGCGTCCAGCATGGAGGCCCAGGCCCACACGTCATGTAACCGACGCGCCGGTTACTACGTGCAAGAAACTGCACCGCCACTCGCGCCAGTACCGCGCCTTCTCGACTGCGGAACCAGAGCCGCGACTCGAGGCAACCCTGCGCATGACCCGACAGTGCCAACCGAGCACATCGGCCACGGGTCAGTCAGCCGCGTGAGAGGGCGCGACGGTCGATACGGCCAGAAATGGGCCGGCAGTAACGGCTATGGCAGGCGGGCGGAAGCGGCAGTCAAGTCGTCAGCAAGCTCACGTCCCCTCCTGGGATAGCGAGAGGACCCTCTCCCACGGCGTGAAGACGACGCATCCACGTTCCGTTCCTCGAACGGCTCGCGCACGCACAACAGCTGCCCCGTGAACCACTCGTCCCGTCGCATTAACTCTGTGGCAGGACAGGCGGCACCTTTGGCAGGCGAAGCAGGCGACGCTTCACCTCTGCCATGATGACCGCGTCAAAAAAGGTGCGCCACGTCATTCGATTTCGTATCCTTTTCCACTTCCTCTTTCTCTCTCTTGCCTCAGGGACCGGGAAAGGGGATATTCCGAAAGGGATCCTTCTCCGTGAAGGAAGCGGGCCCCGAGCCCCCTACTGATCAGAGGTTCGAAGGCTGGCCCCTCGGAAGGGTTCAACAGCCGCCTTAGAGCACTCGGGCTCTGCACCCACTACTGGTCAGAGGTTCGAAGGCCGGCCCCTCGGAAGGGTTCAACGGCCGCCTCAGGTCACTCGGGCTCTGCGCCCACTACTGATCAGGGGTTCGTAGGCTAGCCCCCGAAGGGTTCGACAGCCGCCTCAGACGCAGAGCGAGGGATGACCTAGGGCACGTTCGATACATAACCAAGGCTCGGGCTACGCTCCCGAGGTACCCCAGGACATTTCCGAGACCGACGGGAACGATTTTGTAACGGAATCCCACCAGAGGGAGGCATCGAGCCCTCGGACCCCGTCAAAAGGGGACCGAGTCCGGCAAATCACCCGCAGGTACTTTTGGAGCGCGCCTCCGGGCCACTAGCCGACCCCTAACGAATGGGGCACGGGCGTCCACTCGGATTACCCGTTAGCAGCTCACTGGAGACACCATGTTCGGCGCCCTCCGAGGGCAACATGGCGCTTTCCCCTCCTCCTCCTTGCGGAAAGGCGACGCAGGGGCGTATGTAAAAAGCCGAGTCTGTCCTTAACCGTCCTCTCGCTCTGTGCGGAGGCTCGGGGGCCGCTCTCGCAAACCCGACTCTGGCCAAACCGTTGACAGCGTCAACATACCAGCCCGAGAACGTGGGACTCGACGGTGCACCCGGGCTACGACCAGTTCGCATGAGGGAACAACTAGACCGGCCGAAGCATCACGAAACGCACTAAGACCTCGAAGGAGTCAAACCACTCCTTCGAGGCCTCGGGGGCTACACCCGGCGGGTGCGCTCGCGCGCACCCACCGGAACGAAACGCAACCGAGAAAGGCCGGTCCCCTTGCAAAAAAGTGCGACAAAAGCCTCCAAGCGAGTATTAACACTCCCTTCGAGGCTTGGGGGCTACTGTCGGGGACCATAATTAGGGGTACCCCCAAGACTCCTAATCTCAGCTGGTAACCCCCATCAGCACAAAGCTGCGAAGGCCTGATGGGTGCGATTAAGTCAAGGCTCGGTCCACTCAAGGGACACGACCTCGCCTCGCCCGAGCCCAGCCTCGGGCAAGGGCAGCCGACCCTGGAGGATTCACGTCTCGCCCGAGGGCCCCCTCAAGCAACGGACACACATTCGGCTCGCCCGAGGCCCAGTCTTCGCCGAGAAGCAACCTTGGCCGGATCACCACACCGTCCGACCGTATCGCAGGAGCATTTAATGCATGGATGGCCTGACACCTTATCCTAACACGCGCCCTTCAGTCGACAGAGCCGAAGTGACCGCAGTCACTTCGCCGCTCCACTGACCGGCCTGACAAGAAGACAGCGCCGCCTGCGTCGCTCCGACTGCTGTGCCACTCGACAGAGTGAGGCTGACAGCAGCCAAGTCCGGCCTCGGGCGCCATAGGAAACTCCGCCTCGCTCGACCCCAGGGCTCGGACTCGGCCTCGGCTCCGGAAGACGACGAACTCCGCCTCGCCCGACCCCAGGGCTCGAACTCGGCCTCGGCTCCGGAAGACGACGGACTCCACCTCACCCGACCCCAGGGCTCGGACTCGGGCTCGGCCCCGGAAGACGACGAACTCCGCCTCGCCCGACCCCAGGGCTCGGACTCGGGCTTGGCCCCGGAAGACGACGAACTCCGCCTCGCCCGACCCCAGGGCTCGGACTCAGCCTTGGCCTCGGACGACAGTCTACGCCTCGCCCGACCCGGGGCTCGGACTCGACCTCGACCTCGGAAGACAGACTCGACCTCGACCTCGGAGGAGCCTCCACCTCGCCCAACCTAGGGCTCGGACCGACCACGTCACAAGAGGGGCCATCATTACCCTACCCCTAGCTAGCTCAGGCTACGGGGAACAAGACCGGCGTCCCATCTAGCTCGCCCCGGTAAACAAATAATGATGGCGCCCCGCATGCTCCGTGACGACGGCGGCTCTCAGCCCCTTACGGAAGCAAGGAGACGTCAGCAAGGACTCGACAGCCCCAACAGCTGTCCTTCCTCAAGGCTCCAACGCTCCTCCGACGGCCACGACATCACATGAACAGGGTGCCAAGACCTCTCCGGCTGCCACGAAGGCATGTACTTAGGGCGCTAGCTTCTCTCTGCTAGACACGTTAGCACACTGCTACACCCCCCATTGTAAACCTGGACCCTCTCCTTACGCCTATAAAAGGAAGGTCCAGGGCTCTCTTACGAGAAGGTTGGCCGCGCGGGAGAACGGGACGGCGCGTACAGGCCTCTCGCCCCCTCCCACGCGGACGCTTGTAACCCCCTACTGCAAGCGCACCCGACCTGGGCGCAGGACAACACGAAGGCCGCGGGTTTCCCCTTTACGCCTGTCTCCCTCTGGTTTCCCCCCTTCGTGCTCCGTCTCGCGCCGACCCATCTGGGCTGGGGCACGCGGCGACAATTTACTCGTCGGTCCAGGGACCCCCCGGGGTCGAAACGCCGACAAATCATAACCCATGAAACTCGTGCTTTAAAGAGTTAGAGATATTTGGACCACTTTATTTTGAGACAAAAGTTGTACAACATTTATATTATTATATGTGATATATGTAAGAGTGTCATTTTGCGATATATCATTTGATGGTCGGAAATTAGTACTTCCGTCACGTTAATCTCTAGACATGTCGACTCAATTTTTGAGATGATAGTCGGGTTTAGATCGGATGCAACATTTGTAGACTTGTACCCAAAACCCGCCACTAAAATCCATCCTGCAGCCGAACCTCACGCGGGGTAAAATCCGCCCTAGTCCCAAACCCGCAGTTGACGTGAGACCGAACGGGGAACTGAAAACCTGATATACATAGGGGTTGATTTCGTGGACTAAATTTTAGTACGTATCATTTTAAATGTCAAATATTAGTATTAAACATAGTCTAATTTTAAAAATAATTATATAGATGAAGACTAAATTATAAAACAATTTTTAAGCCTAATTAATCTATGATTAGCAAAATGTTTACTGTAACATCACATCAGCGAATCATGCACTAATTAGGCTTAATGGATTTGTCTTATCATTTAGTTTTTATCTATATAATTAGTCTTATGATTAAATTATATTTAATACTTCTAACTAGCATCTAAGCATTCGATGTGATAGGTGTTAAAATTGAGTAGAGGGAAACAAACGGGCCCCACATGTTACAAGAGTACAATATAGTATAGTTAGGCTATCTCCAGCAGACTATGTAATCAGACGTACAAAGTTTCATTTTACATTGTAGATTGCATTGTTTGCAGAGTGTAGTTTGAAATAGATAGTGAGATAGAGAATGTGATAGTGACTGATGGAGATAATCTTAAGGGTGGTAATGGATAGCGATCTAAATGTTCGTTTACAGTTTGTTAGGCATAGAGTATGATTCTAATCCGATTTAATCTTAAATTTTATAGCGTAAAATTTAGAGTCCATTATCACTATAGGTACAGTAACATGCATGCTGTGGTCAATCTCGCAACTCAAACAATATGTTATGTCTTACAAGTTCAAAAACACAAGTGCGGAACAGCTGAAGTGCACATACAGGTTCTTGTCTTCTTGAATCGTGAGCAAGACATCTCATAAAGAAATGACGGGCCTTTTAGGCTGTATATGAAATTCTGGACTATTCTTATGTAGTTCGGGCCGGTGGGTTCCCCACGGGTTAGATTCAAAACCCTTTTCACACTCAACTATGTTCGGGTTGTCGAACCTGCCCCGCGGGTGCAAATTGCGAGGGGCTCGCGACACTTTCCTTTTCTACGCTTTCTCTCTCCTCTCCTAAATCCAAATCAAACAACCGTCCCACACCCGCAGTATGGCTGCCTCGCCCATCTTCTGTCTACAGCGGCAGTTGCAAATGCGAGCTGGAATAGGAAGAGCCGCTGGAAAAAAAGAAATAGATAGGGAGAGTTTTGTGTGGGTCCTACTCCTACGTACTGTAGCTCCTAAAATAGAAATGCGAATCCGATATCTAATGGAGTCGTCTAAGTGTGTGACGTGATGTGGAAAATGAAAAAAAAGAAAAATAAAGGAAAATGAAAAATAAAGAAACCGATGCATGTGTTTTTCCCCACGGCAGCGTTGCTGATGATCATGTTCTGGCTTTTATTGCTGAACAAAGTTGTTTTTGGCTTTAATTTATTTCATTTGTCCTTTCTGAGTTGCGCGATCTGAATGTTGTCGACGTCCAGCTTCCTGAAGTTGCTTCTCCTCCTGGTTCTGAAGAAGTCGCCCCAACTGTACGAGGCGTACCTTGCCGGGTTCTCCTCGCTCACCATCTCCTCCAACGGCTCCACCAGGGTGGCCATAGCCGGGTTGAAGAAGTAGGGGATGGAGAACCTCTCCTTCTCCGAGTTCACCGACGCCCGGTGTTCCACGCTCTCGTACCTGTCGTTGCTCCAGACCTGCAAGTCAATCCAAACGCCACTTCATTTGTTCTTGTCCAGCAACGACTGCACTGCACCGACCCAGATCGATTGGGTAGCGTTGGATTTGGATGGATGGAGGGCCTCGATCGGCAGGGCACGCACCTGAACGATGTCGCCGACGTTGACGACGAACGAGCCACGAACAGGCTCCACGCGCACCCACTCGCCGTCGGTTCGCCTCCGCACTTCGAGCCCGCCGACGTCGTCGTCCTGGAGCAGGATGGTCAGGGCGCCGCTGTCCTTGTGGCGGCCGAGGCCGAGCGCGAGGTCGGGCCTCGGGCAGGGAGGGTACCGGTTGACCCGCATGTACGTTGTCTGGTCGTCTCCGAAGAAGCCGTGCAGGCGGTCAGGTCTCAGGTGCAGGCTCCGAGCGATCAGCTCCAGCAGCTTTAGGGCCAACTCCTCCATCGCCGCCGCATACTCCTCGAGCGCCGCTCTGTGTGCGAAATAGAGCCAACGGTGTCGGTGGTTTCAGACACTCACCTACCGTAAGCGAGAGAGAGAGAGAGAGAGAGAGAGAGAGAGAGAGAGAGAGAGAGAGAGAGAGAGAGAGAGAGAGAGAGAGAGAGAGAGAGAGAGAGGCTACCGGAACCCCGGCAGTTCGCTGTCGTCCGGCCACTTGTTCACGAACACCAGCTCGTCGTCGGCCGCCCCGGCAAGCGACCGCGGCTCGTGCGGGAAAACGTCGAACACCTCCTTCCAGTCCCGGACGTTCTTGGTGTGCTCGGCGTCGTAGTAACCGAGCGGCGCCTGCTCGGTGCGCCGCACGGCCGCCTTGCGCTCCGGCGGCAGCGCGAAGAACGCCCGCCCGGCCTCCACCGCCCGCGCCACCGTCGCGTCCGGCACGCCGTGGCCCACCGCCAGGAAGAAGCCCCAATCCCGGCACGCCGCGCCCACCCCGGCCGCCAGCGCGTTCATGGCGCCTGGCGATGGCGGCATGCGAGCTAGGGGTGACAGGTCGACGACCGGAATGCCGGTGGCCTGGGGGATGGGCGACACAGGCCGGTATTCGATGGCCTGCACGAAAGCGTCGTCCATGGCAGTGGACTTGTGGAGGTTCGCCAGTTCGCCTCATGCTGAGATGTGCAGGGATGGTTGACGCTCAACCTCGTGAGAGGGAGATCGGTGCCTGCGCTAGATTCGGTGACTTTTGTTTTTTGTTAATTAGATACGCACAACATGTCATGCCATTGTTATTCGTGAAGCTAGGTGCCTAGGTCAATGTCATTAACTCATTATAATTCTTAGAAAACTGAAATCTCTCCTATATAAACCACTAGTTACCACGATTCTACTGCCGTCGTTCACCACCTTTTCCCTTTCCTTACAAAAATAAAGTAAAATTATATATAAGTAGAGGTTCAATTGTAAAAGTCTAACGGGATAGTCCACGACATAAAATTAGAGGCAGGACTTAGCATGGCCCAGGTTATTTCTAGGCTTGAGCCGACAAGATGCATTGTATTCCTTGTGTCTGGACTTGAGTCAAGCACATGGGTTAGCCTAGCATGACCCATTCCACGTGACCCATTCCACACTGTTGTTGTATGAATGTGCTTGTGTAGGCATTGATCTGCTTTGTTGTAACTGTAATTTTATAGTACTAAACTAAACTCTCTGAACAATAAACTTAATATTAAACATTTTGAGCTGGTTGTACTCTTTTTATTTATGACCAAAGTTTTTTAAATGAGACAGCCACACAACTCAATTTTCTTTTATTCGTATATGTTTTGTACTTTTGTTTATGCTTCATTTCATGTGATTTGTTTCAGTGATTGAATGAATTGCTTTATATTGTTGTTCTTTTTATATGGATCGGTCTGGTACATTACAACATTTTGTGCTATCTAGGCCAACCTAGCACACTTAAATATTCATGGGTTGTGTCGTGGGCAGATGGTCGGCCTACGGACTAGCACGACACAGTCCATAATTAGAGTCGTGCTTCAGTAGGCTATGTCTTAGTAGGTTCCACGAGTAGATGAAAATTGTAAAACTACCTTTGTTTCAGACTTCAATTCTTAAAACACACTTATTTTTAGTTTGTAAAATTAGGCTGGTTTTTTGAATTTGAAGCTGCCACTTGCTCCTACTCAGCTAACAACCACTAATAGTGTTAAATCACAAGTGAAAAGATGTCAATGCCCTTTGTAAAACTGCCCCTATTTTATATTTGTAATTGCAAAATCAACCCAATTTTCACAAGCAACAATTTTGTTCATTTTCTTTAAAAAAGATCTGCCCTTGCTTAAAAATGTATTATTTGGATTCAAATGTGGACATAATTATGGAATAGTTTTTTTAAAAAAAATTGACAACATTTTTACATGAATCACAAACAAAATATTTAGCAACTCACATAACACTTAGGCATCACATGAGCATAAAAATATGTCTCTAACAAAGGACCATACATGTATAAATAGAAATAAACAACGTCTCCAACATAGCTACGGTTACATGTCTAATAAAAGCACCAAATGGGTCCAACACACCAACAATGTTACGATTATATGTCCAACAAAAGCACAAAATGAGCCACTCCACAAAACAACACATCACATTCAAATATCGAACCATGCACCCAAACCCTTCACCTTCCTCTTTGTCTTCCTTTTCCCCTCCCTCTTGGAGTCTTGGTGTCGTCCACCCTGCACATCACTTTTTAGAAGCATGTTAACTTTTAACCACAATTGCATTTGCACTAAATACTAAAAATATGTTAGAAATAAGCAATAATTTAGCAAGTAGCATGCAATATATGATAAATTTTTTTATCAAACATACAACAATTTCACATACCTAGATGTGCGACCAACTATTGTATCATTACTTCCCCGTCTAAGGTTGCACGTCTCTTCTTTTCCTTAGCTATAGGCCCCCTTGACAATACTTTGTAGTATGGCCTAACTCATTGCAAACACTATATTTTCTCTTATTTGTGCAAGGCTCAACAAATGCTTTGATCCTAGACACCCTTGGTCTTCTAGGTTTCCTCCTTAGTTTAGGTTTATTGATTTTGTACCCAACTTCAACCCGTGACCAAAGATGTTGGGATGTCATGGGGTTGAAAGTACCTTCATATGTCTTTTTGAACCTCTAGACATAGTACTAATGGATAAAATCCTCCATGTTCACCTCATCACTAACATTGGAAATGGTAGCTAAAGCATGGTTGCAAGGCTTTCCACAAATTTGCCAAGCCCTACAATTACAATTCTTCTCTCCCAAATTAACTGCATGTCTGATAGTGCCTACAATTACTTCAGTTGTTCAATCTCCACATATTAGAACTTTATGGTCCTTGATAATTCAACATTCAAAGCTTTAGTGATAACTAGGATAATCCATCCAACCATCTTGTTTCCAATTTTACGTCTAGAATTAAACTTGCTAATGATTATTTGTCTTATCAAGCATTTACATAACTTGCAAATCTTTGAATTCTTCCACCCAACAATTGAAACACTCAGAGAGGTTATTATTGATATAATCTACTTTGGAATGCTGAGAGAACTTGCTTCTAGTCCAATCATGTCAATGCGTTAGGACTATTTTCCTCTATCTTGTTCATATGATAGTTGTAGTTCTTAACTATGAAACTCTTAGTTGTCGCCCACATGTGTTGAGAGAACAAAGAACCCTTGTAGTTCTTCTTCATGTTCTTCCACAAGTATCTCATGCATTCCCGATGTTGTACTCCTAGAAATACTTGATGCACATCAATATCCAGCCCTTTTCCTATATTTACTACTTATTAGTACAACACAAGAATTTATTAGTACAACACATATGAACATAGAGAAAAATAACAAATTATATCTGCATATGTATTGAAAACTAATCCTCCAGGAAAACCAATTGCTTATTTTAGCTTCTCAATGAACCAAACCCAACTCTTAGTGGACTCAGTCTCTCACCCCAAAAAGCAACAACAAATAGCCAATTATGGCCATCCATTGCAACAAACACTCGCTAACTAACCTCTTGACGTTCATGTCGAGTGCGTAGAGTCCATATAAATGTATGGTCTACAACCATGCAAGGGAACCCATCAATGCAAGGTTTTAATGCAACAAAAAACCTCCTAAAGTTCATATCCCCTTTATGCTCCTCTATGTCCAGCTCAACAACACTGCTAGACAACGACTTGAGAAGCTTAGCTTGATAGGTATGAAATATGTCATAACTCTCATCCCAACCCATGAATAATATCAAGATCATTCTCATTGCCTTAAAAAACCCTACCATACGACACATCCACTTTATACCTTTTCTTCAATTCATTTTGTATTTATGTTGGTCCCATTGAGGGTTCATCTCTTAGAAGTTCCACAACCCTATCTGAGAGCACCTAGAGGGGGGGTGAATAGGTGATCCTGTAAAATTCAACACTAATAGCCACAAAACTTTGTTATGTACGTTAAAACGGCTAAGTAGCTTGAAACGAGTTCTTGTGAACACAGATAATCAAGAGTAAAGCACACAAGAGACACACGATTTTTATCCCGTGGTTCGGCCAAGTAATACTTGCCTACTTCCACGTTGTGGCGTCCCAATGGACGAGGGTTGCACAACTTGATCAACTTGAATACCACGGTTTTTCCTTTCTTTGTCTTTCTCCCATTTGCGAGGAATTTCCACAACTTGAGCCTCTCGCCCTTACAATGATGATCACAAAAGATGTACGGAAGTAAGGGAGGGGAGAGCAACACACACAAGATTCAAATCACAGCACAATCACGCACACAAGTCACAACTCGAGCTCAAAACACAACCCACGGAGTTCACAACTCAAATGGAGCTCAAGTCACTATCTCAAAGAATCAAATGCGCGAAGTTGGAGTCTTGGAGGCTTAGAATGTTTCTTGAATGCTTGGGTTACTCCTCCATGGGCCTAGGGGTCCCTTTTATAGCCCCAAGGCAGCTAGGAGTCGTTGGAGGCCAACAAGGAAGGCTATCCTTGCCTTCTGTCGGGTGGCGCACCGGACAGTCCGGTGCACCACCGGACAGCCACTGTTCATGTCCGACGCGCGATCTCCTTCCTACTCTGGCGCAGACGACCATTGCAGATTCGTGGCAGTTGGCGCACCAGACACTATCCGGTGCCCCCTGCCGACCGTTGGCGCGGGCCACGCGTCGCCCGCGGATTGCGCGGCCGACCGTTGCGCTGGCGGCCGTTGGCTCACCGGACAGTCCGGTGAATTATAGTCGTACGCCGCCAATTTCTCCCGAGAGCAGCCTGTTCACCGGAGGCCAGCCTGGCGCACCGGACACTGCCCGGTGCACCACCGGACAGTCTGGTGTGCCAGACTGAGCTGGACTTCGGCTGTACACAGCCAAGTCACTTGCAATGCTTTTCTTCTTTTCTTTTCTCTGTTTCTAATACTTAGACAATATGTGTTAGTACTCAAAAACAATGTACTAAGTCTAGAAATGTACCTTGTTACATGATTTGCACCTTTTGCTTGTTTGGCACATAATATCTCACTCACTATGTGTTGGACACTTAATCACCAAAATATTATAGAAATTACCCAAGGGCACATTTCCCTTTCAATCTCCCCCTTTTTGGTGATTTATGCCAACACATCAAAAAGCAATGCAAAACATGCAACATCGATTCAAATTGAAGACCAAATTGTTTTTGATTCTAATTTGGCATATTTGGATCATTCTTCGCCACCACTTGGTTTGTTTTTACAAATCAAATTCATTTTTCTATCTCTAAGTCAAACTCACTTGTTTGGGCATAAAGAGATATACTCCAAGAGTTACAATGATCAAGATCCAAAAACTCCCCCTTTTTCCCATAATCATAAATTCTCCCCACAAGAGACCAAATTTTGTAATAAGAGTATTTTGACAAATCAAAAAGTTCTAACTCTATTATTTTTTAAAATTGACAAGTGGTAGCTGATCCATTTGCTTTGGCCTTAATTTCTCCCCCTTCGGCATCAAGCACCAAAACGGGATCATTTGTGGCTTTTTAACCCCATTGCCTCACCAAAAATTGTCAATTAAGAGCAAAAGGCAATAAAAGCATAAGAATGAACTTGGAGATGAGTACACTAATACTGGAGTGCAGTGGAAGTCTTTGCATGGTCCAAGTTCACCTTTCTCTTTCAATCCACCTTTGAGACTATATCAAGTACACTTAAACACAAAGGTTAGTCTCAAAGGGTCAAGTTGTGACACTTGTCCCCCTAAATATGTGCATCATTCACACATGGACTTGTGAGGTCCGAGGATCCCTTGCACAACTTGAGCACCATAAATAAGCAATAAATCACATAAATGCATAATGTAACATGATCAAAGGCATAAAACACATGTATGCTATAAATCAATCCAAGTTACGCGAATCCAAGACATTTAGCTCACTACGCAGCCTGCAAAAGGTTTTCTCATCTAATGGCTTGGTAAAGATATCGGCTAGCCGATTCTTGGTGCTAATATGGAACACATCGATATCTCCCTTTTGCTGGTGGTCTCTCAGAAAGTGATGCCGGATGTCTATATGCTTAGTGTGGCTGTGTTCAACAGGATTATCCGCCATGCAGATTGCACTCTCATTGTCACATAGGAGTGGAACTTTGCTCAGATTGTAGCCAAAGTCCCGGAGGGTTTGCCTCATCCAAAGTAGTTGTGTGCAACACTGTCCTGCGGCAACAT
This sequence comes from Zea mays, assembly GCF_902167145.1. Taxonomy (NCBI): domain Eukaryota; kingdom Viridiplantae; phylum Streptophyta; class Magnoliopsida; order Poales; family Poaceae; genus Zea; species Zea mays. The sequence goes on along the minus strand of NC_050096.1, from coordinate 261,084,706 downwards.
ACTCGGCCTCAGCGGTGGATAGGGCAATAGAGGTTTGTTTCTTTGAACTCCAAGACACTAGGGACCTTCCTAGGAATTGGCACATCCCTGATGTACTCTTCCTATCAACCTTGCATCCAGCATAATCGGAGTCTGAATATCCAATTAAGTCAAAGGTAGACCCCTTTGGATACCAGATCCCGAAGCAAGGCGTAGAAATTAAATATCTAAGAATCCGCTTAACGGCCACAAGGTGACATTCCCTTGGGTCGGATTGAAATCTAGCACACATGCATACGCTAAGCATAATATCTAGTCTACTAGCACATAAATAAAGTAACGACCCTATCATAGACCGATATGCCTTTTGATCAACGGACTTACCTCCTTTGTTGAGGTCAACATGTCCGTAGGTTCCCATCGTTGTCTTCGCGGGCTTGGCGTCCTTCATCCCAAACCGCTTGAGAAGATCTTGAGTGTACTTCGTTTGGGAGATGAAGGTGCCATCCTTGAGTTGCTTTACTTGGAACCCAAGGAAGTAGTTCAACTCACCCATCATTGACATCTCAAACTTTTGAGTCATCACCCTGCTAAACTCCTCACAAGACTTTTGATTAGTAGAACCAAAGATTATGTCATCGACATAAATTTGGCACACAAAAAGGTCACCGTCACAAGTCTTAGTGAAAAGAGTGGGTTCGGCTTTCCCAACCTTGAAAGCATTATCAATTAAGAAATCTCTAAGGCATTCATACCATGCTCTTGGGGCTTGCTTAAGTCCATAGAGCGCCTTAGAGAGCTTACACACATGGTCGGGGTACCTGTCATCCTCAAAGCTAGGGGGTTGTTCCACGTACACCTCCTCCTTTATTGGTCCGTTGAGAAAAGCGTTCTTCACATCCATTTGAAACAACCTGAAAGAGTGGTGAACGGCATAGGCTAATAATATTCTAATAGACTCTAGCCTAGCCACAGGAGCAAAAGTCTCCTCGAAATCTAAACATGTGACTTGGGCATAACCTTTTGCCACAAGTCGAGCCTTGTTTCTTGTCACCACTCCGTGCTCGTCTTGCTTGTTGCGGAACACCCACTTGGTTCCTACAACGTTTTGCTTTGGACGTGGCACCAGGCTCCAAACTTCATTCCTCTTGAAGTTGTTGAGCTCTTCCTGCATGGCCAACACCCAGTCCGGATCTTGCAAGGCCTCTTCTACCCTGAAAGGATCAATAGAAGAGACAAACGAGTAATGCTCACAAAAATTAGCTAAACATGAGCGAGTTGTTACTCCCTTGCTTATGTCACCCAGAATCTGATCGACGGGGTGATTTCTTTGAATCGTCGCTCGGACTTGAGTTGGAGGGGCTGGTAGTGCTTCTTCCTCCATAGCTTGTTCTTCTTGTGCCCCCCTTGATCATACACCTCTTCTTGATGAACCTGTCCATCATCTTGAGTTGGGGGATGCACCATCATTGAGGAATAAGGTTGATCTTGCTCTTGTTGTTCATGTGGTCGCACATCTCCAATCGCCATGGTGCGTATTGCGGCCGTCGGAACATCATCTTCATCTATATCATCAAGATCAACTTGCTCTCTTGGAGAGCCATTAGTCTCATCAAATACAACGTCGCTAGAGACTTCAACCAAACTCGATGATTTGTTGAAGACTCTATACGCCTTTGTATTTGAGTCATACCCTAGTAAAAACCCTTCTACAGATTTGGGAGCATATTTGGAATGTCTACCTTTCTTCACCAGAATGTAGCATTTGCTCCCAAATACACGAAAGTAAGAGACATTGGGTTTGTTACCGGTAAGGAGTTCGTAGGAGGTCTTCTTGAGGAGACGATGTAGATACAGCCTGTTTATGGCGTGGCAAGCTGTGTTCACAGCTTCCGACCAAAACCGCTCGGGCGTCTTGAACTCTCCAAGCATCGTCCTCGCCATGTCAATAAGTGTCCTGTTCTTCCTCTCTACCACACCGTTTTGCTGTGGTGTGTAGGGAGCGGAGAACTCATGCTTGACACCTTCCTCCTCAAGACACTCCTCAACTTGTAAGTTCTTGAACTCGGACCCATTGTCGCTCCTTATCTTCTTCACCTTGAGCTCAAATTCGTTTTGAGCCCTCCTTAGAAAGCGCTTCAGGGTCCCTTGGATTTCTGATTTATCCTGCAAAAAGAACACCCAAGTGAAGCGGGAAAAGTCATCTATAATTACAAGACCATACTTACTTCCCCCGATGCTAAGGTAGGCGACGGGTCCGAAGAGGTCCATGTGAAGAAGCTCCAGTGGTCTTGATGTAGTCATCACATTCTTGCTGTGATGAGTGCTTCCCACATGTTTCCCTGCCTGACAAGCTACACAAGGTCTATCTTTTTCGAAGCAGACATTGGTTAGTCCTAACACATGTTCTCCCTTTAGAAGTTTATGAAGGTTCTTCATCCCTACATGTGCTAGATGGCGATGCCACAGCCAGCCCATGCTAGTCTTAGCTATTAAGCATGCATCTAGATCGGCCTCCTCTTTCGAAAAATCAACTAAGTAGAGTTTGCCGTCTAATACACCCTTAAATGATAATGAACCATCACTCCTTCTAAAGGCAGAAACATCTATATTTGTAAACAAACAATTGTAGCCCATGTGGCACAATTGACTTACAGACATGAGATTATACCCTAATGATTCTACTAAGAATACATTTGAAATAGAGTGCTCAGATGAAATGGCTATCTTCCCCAATCCTTTAACCTTGCCTTGGTTCCCATCTCCAAAGATGATCGAATCCTGGGAATCTTTGTTCTCGACGTAGGAGGTGAACATCTTCTTCTCCCCCGTCATGTGGTTTGTGCATCCGCTGTCGATAATCTAGCTTTAGCCCCCAGATGCATAAACCTGCAAGGTAATTTACACTTGGGTTTTAGGTACCCAACTCTTGTTGGGTCCTACAAGGTTAGTCACAATAGCCTTGGGAACCCAAATACAAGTCTTGTCTCCCTTGCATTTGGATCCCAACTTTCTAGCCACTACTTTTTCATTTTTACATAAGAGCGCAAATGAAGTATTGCAAGCATAGTAAATGGTATAAGGTTCATTACATACTCTCCTAGTCACATGATGCACAACATTACTTTTCCTAGGCCTACCATGCACAAAAGTAGAGCTAGAGGCAATCATAGCATGTGAATTAATGGCATCATGATAATAACTCCTATGAGCATTCCTAGAAAATTTTCTATCATTATACATGAAAGCATGATTCCTTTGAGTACTACTAGCCATAGGGGCCTTCCCTTTCTCCTTGTTGGGAATGGGAGCCTTTTGGCTTGTTAAGTTCTTGGCTTCCTTTCGAAAGCCAAGTCCATCCTTAATTAAGGGGTGTCTACCAATGGTGTAGGCATCCCTAGCAAATTTTAACTTATCAAAATCAACCTTGCAAGTCTTAAGTTGAGCATTAAGACTTGCCACCTCATCATTTAATTTAGTAATAGATGAAAGATGTTCATTACAAGCATTAATATCAAAATCCTTACATCTATTACAAATACTCACATGCTCTACACATGAACTAGATTTATTTGCTTCCTTTAGCTTAGCATTTAAATCATCATTAACACTCTTTAAACTAGACACAGTTTCATGGCAAGCAGATAATTCAGAAGACAACATTTCATTCCTGTTAATCTCTAAAGCAAGAGATTTTTGCACACTAACAAACTTATCATGCTCCTCATATAGAATGTCCTCTTGCTTTTCTAACAATCCATCCTTTTCATTTAGAGCATCAATCAACTCATTGATTTTATCTACTTTAGCTCTATCTAAGCCCTTAAATAAATCAGTATAATCTACTTCATCATCACTAGAAGTAGAGTACTTGGGGGAATCTCGAACACTCACCTTCTTTTCCTTAGCCATGAGGCAGGTGTGGCTTTCGTTGGGGAAGAGTGAAGATTTGTTGAAGGCCGAGGCTGCCAGTCCTTCATCGTCTGAGTCGGATGAAGAGCAGTCTGAATCCCATTCTTTACCAAGGTGCGCCTCGCCCTTCGCCTTCTTGTAGACCTTCTTCTTCTCCCTCTTCCCATGCTTTTCTTGTTCCTGGTCATCATCATTATCGGGGCATTGTGCTATGAAATGACCAGTCTTACCACATTTGAAGTAGGAGCGCTTTCCCCTTGTTTTGTTCTTGTTGGGGTACGACTTGCGTCCTTTCAATGCGGTCTTGAAGCGCTTGATGATAAGCGCCATCTCATCTTCGTTGAGACCCGCGGCCTCCACTTGTGCCACCTTGCTTGGTAGCGTCTCCCTGCTGCTAGTAGCCTTAAGTGCCATAGGTTGAGGCTCGTAGACGGGTAGTGGACCGTTTAGTGCATCGTCCACATATCGAGCCTCCTTCACCATCATGCGCCCGCTCACAAACTTCCCAAGAATCTCCTCGGGCGTCATTTTGGTGTACCTGGGATTCTCATGAATAAGGTTGACAAGATGTGGGTCAATTACTGTAAATGACCTTAGCATTAGTCGGACGACGTCGTGGTCCATCCATCTTGTGCTTCCATAGCTCCTAATCTTGTTGACCAGGGTCTTGAGCCGGTTGTATGTTTGAGTTGGCTCTTCTCCCCTGATCATGGCAAACCTCCCCAGCTCGCCTTCCACCAGTTCCATCTTTGTGATCATGGTGGCATCATTTCCCTCATGTGAAATCTTGAGGGTATCCCAGATTTGCTTGGGGTTGTCCAAGCCGCTAACTTTATTGTATTCATCCCTGCAAAGCGAAGCTAACAAGACAGTAGTAGCTTGGGCATTCTTATGAATTTGTTCATTAATAAATACAGGGTTATCAGTGCTATCAAAATGCATCCCATTTTCCACTATTTCCCAAATGCTAGGATGAAGAGAAAATAGATGACTACGCATTTTATGACTCCAAAATGAGTAGTCCTCTCCATCAAAGTGTGGAGGTTTTCCTAGTGGAATAGAGAGTAGATGTGCATTTGTATTGTACGACATGCGAGAATAATCAAAAGAGTAATTTTGATTAACCGTCTTTTTCTTTGAAGAAGGATCATCGTCGTCGTCGTCTCTTGGTGAAGAAGAAGATTCATCGCTGTCGTAGTAGACGATCTTCTTGATGCGCCTCTTCTTCTTCCCGTCCTTCTTCTTGTGACTTGAGCCAGAGTCAGTGGGCTTGTCGTCTCTAGGCTCGTTGAGGAAGGACTCCTTTTCCTTGTCGTTGACCACCATCCCCTTTCCCTTAGGATCCATCTCTTCGGGCGATTAGTCCCTTACGTGAAGAGAACAACTCCGATACCAATTGAGAGCACCTAGAGGGGGTGAATATGTGATCCTGTAAAATTCAACACTAATAGCCACAAAACTTTGTTATGTACGTTAAAACGGCTAAGTAGCTTGAAACAAGTTCTTGTGAACATAGATAATCAAGAGTAAAGCACACAAGAGACACGCGATTTTTATCCCGTGGTTCGGCCAAGTAATACTTGCCTACTTCCATGTTGTGGCGTCCCAATGGACGAGGGTTGCACTCAACCCCTTTCAAGTGATCCAATGATCAACTTGAATTCCACGGTTTTTCCTTTCTTTGTCTTTCTCCCGTTTGCGAGGAATTTCCACAACTTGGAGCCTCTCGCCCTTACAATGATGATCACAAAAGATGTACGGAAGTAAGGGAGGGGAGAGCAACACACACAAGATTCAAATCACAGCACAATCACGCACACAAGTCACAACTCGAGCTCAAAACACAACCCACAGAGTTCATAACTCAAATGGAGCTCAAGTCACTATCTCAAAGAATCAAATGCGTAAAGTTGGAGTCTTGGAGGCTTAGAATGTTTCTTGAATGCTTGGGTTACTCCTCCATGCGCCTAGGGGTCCCTTTTATAGCCCCAAGGCAGCTAGGAGTCGTTGGAGGCCAACAAGGAAGGCTATCCTTGCCTTCTATCGGGTGGCGCACCAGACAGCCACTGTTCATGTCCAGTGCGCGATCTCCTTCCTATTCTGGCGCAGACGACCTTTGCAGATTCGTGGCAGTTGGCGCACCGGACACTGTCCGGTGCACACCGGACAGTCCGGTGCCCCCTGCCGACCGTTGGCGCGGGCCACGCGTCGCCCGTGGATTGCGCGGCCGACCGTTGCGCTGGCGGCCGTTGGCTCACCGGACAGTCCGATGCACCACCGAACAGTCCGGTGAATTATAGCCGTACGCCGCCAAATTCTCTTGAGAGCAGCCTGTTCACCGGAGGCCAACATGGCGCACCAGACACTGTCCGTTGCACCACCGGACAGTTCGGTGTGCCAGACTGAGCTGGACTTCGGCTGTACACAACCAAGTCATTTGCAATCCTTTTTTTCTTTTCTTTTCTCTGTTTCTAATACTTAGACAATATATGTTAGTACTCAAAAACAATGTACTAAGTCTAGAAATGTACCTTGTTACATGATTTGCACCTTTTGCTTGTTTGGCACATAATATCTCACTCACTATGTGTTGGACACTTAACCACCAAAATATTATAGAAATGACCCAAGGGCACATTTCCCTTTCACTATCACCAACCCAAGAGTTAGAGGCCATCACGTCACCACACTTGTTAACTGAATCACAAGTGTGTTTTGGCCCACTCGCCTTCACCTGTAACAAAAAATGAGGGAATAATATGTTACCAATAATTGGAATGAAATAAAAGACAATATAAACACATCTTTGTTTTATATTATAGGTAAGATATTTATTATTGCTAGTAGATGCAAAAAAACTATCACTTTCAATATCATTCTTTTCTCTTGCAAATGGCTCTGAATCATCTATGGTCCTTTTACGGACATAATTGCATGATCATACAAAATATCATGATGTATGACTATTGTCTTACACCTCTTCACATCAAGGAATAATACATCCACATCAATGCATGGATCATCAAAGTCATATGAAAAAGCGAGAATATCCTCAACCCCTCCTTCTCATCTATTATATCATCATTAGGATCATAGTCATAATTAGAATCAAAATCAGATGAAGCAGTTGTATCAGAGTCATAATTATCGTCACTAAATGCCACAATAGAATTTGTGTCAGAATACATGTTCTCCTCTTCAAATCCATTTAAATCTTCAATTTGAATTTTCCTTTTTGATTTCTTATCCCTTTTGGTGGATGTGGATGAGACTCTCTCTTTTGTGGGGGGTGGACTGTGTGAGTTAGGTTACAGCAATATGAGGATCTAAATCTAGTGATGGAGTATTTGGGTTCTCTACTACTCTCTCTCTCTCATTGTTGGATGTAATGCATGCTTGGTGGGTCAAATTTGCAACAGCCCATAAAAGTCATTAATTTGAGAAACAATTTCAACCATGCCCTTCTCTATGTTTAGCTCAAACCACTCATGTGATTGTTTATACAAAACATGTATCACTCTTACCTTCATATGAACGATACAATGTGATATATTGTTTTAAACCGCAAATGGATTTTTTAGCAATATGATCAATTAATCGCATTAGGCCATAGCTATTTTCATCAACAACAATTGGTGCTACTATTTTTCTACTGCAATAAGTCTTACGCCCTCCATCCAGAAGGCTGAAATATGAACATATTTTAACAATAACATGCATATCCTTGGAAATCAACCTACAAATAAGCCATGAATTATAAAATAATTCATGAATTATGATCTATATCTAATCATGACTGTAGACATTACAAGCATCTAATTGTTGCAGTCAAAATAAAGAATATAAGATAGGGATATACGTTACAACCTCTGTTGTTTGTGTTCCTGTCTGGTGTCGCACCCGGTTTCAGAAGGCAAACTGAACCAGTGCATGTATTTATGTGGAAGTCATGGCTCTTTAGCCCCTTCATCTTCATTGTCTTCAAATTCATAGATCTTCTAAAATCAGCAGCATAACCATCGGAGAATTTTAGATCCTTCATCCACTTCATCACTTCTTTTCGTTACTTAGGTTTCAGTATCCAGAAAATCTATGCATGTATTTATTAGGGCTTGGCAAAATTTACTCTCTTGATGCATGACGTCGATGTTGTGCATTAGAATCAATGACTTAGCATAAGGAAGCTCCCACAAGCCACATATGTGAGTCTAGTTATGATCCTCACCAAAACCTTGATACCTTTTCCCACTCTTGTCTAAGACAAGTTTCATATGCTCTTCTATAATTTCTATCCCACTACGTCGCTTGGGTGGTCCCTTCGTGACAATGGTGCCCTTCCTAAACTCCTTTCCCTGCCTTCTAAAGGGGTGATTCAAGGGTAGAAAACATCTATGGCAATCAAAATAACATATCTTGCCACTAGCACTAAGGCGAAAACAATCTGTATCTTGACCACAATAAGGACATGTCAATCTACCATACACGCTCCATCCAAAGAAAATACCATACGCCATAAAATCATGAACCAAGAATAGATACGCAACCCAAAGATTGAATTTCTGCTTCTTGAAGCAGTCATAGGCTTCCACCCCTTCCCATAACTTCTTTAACTCTTCAATCAGAGGTTGAAGCATCACATTTAGACATATGTCATGATGCTCAAGCCCAGGTATAACAAGACATAAGAACATAAACTCATATTTCATGCAAAGAGCAGGTGGAAGGTTGTACGGTATGACAATGACATGCCAACATGAATACGACACAACAGTCATATTGAAAGGCGTGAAACCATAAGTTGCCAAGCCGATACGAACATTTCTTGCATCGCTAGCGAACTCTAGATCAAAGTTGTCAAGAGCCTTCCATGCATCAACATCTGACAGGTGCACCATTAACCCATCTTGTTTGTTCGTACAATCTTTATGTCACCTCATGTGCATAGCGGTCTTCCTCGAGAGAAACAAATGTTTCACTCTAGGAGTGAGAGGCATGCACTAGAGTTGTTTATGTGCAACCATTGTCACCACCTTCTCCCCATCTTCATTTACAAGCTCCACGTACCTTGACTTGCCACATTTTAAGCATTTCTGCTATCTGCCATGTTCCTTCCAAAAGAGCATGCAGTCGTCCTGGCAAATATCAATCTTCTCATACTTCATACCAAGACTGTCGGAGATGAAACTCTCCGGCCGGGTGGCGGAATGCACCCACCCTAAATCCTTAGATGAGGAGGGGCCTAAGCGTTTTGCCTGTCTACTAAGCGATGAACAAATACAAGAACACACAAGAGTTTAGAGTGGTTCAGGTCGCCGGAGCATAATACCCTACTCCATTGTGTGATATATTGAGCTTGAGAGCTTGTATGAACTTGTGAGCCTGAGCTGGGTCTAAGTGTGCTTGAGTCTGCTTGGGTCGTAACGTTGCGTGCCTCCCCTTTTATAGCTGAAGGGGGGCACGTACAAGGGTGCTGAGCCCCGACATGCGGGCCTAGGGACATAATGAATGTAATACTTGGAGCAACTAATGCTGGTTGCCAGCGCAATCTTCTTGCGCCCTGATATCCGCAACCTGCTGTAACACCCCGGGATCCACAAACACCCCAGAATGCTACTAAACTACACATCTAACATTCGTATATAAAATTTCGACAGCATCTCCTTTGAAAATGGCATAAACGGGGAAGCAACAAAGTATAAATAGATATCATGATAAGAAAACATAATAGACATTAATAGTCTGCTAGCAATGGGAAGACAACCATAACGACATGAGCTAAATTATCCAGTGCGCACAACTAGTTAGAAACAAACGTCCTTTGACAAGAAGCTTCTAATTAAATCATGACTGCGCCTAAGCAGTGTTATTATAAGAGTGAAGGTGGATGTGCTGCTACTTCCCACTTCCCTTGATGAGCAACAAGCACCTGCATTGAGTAATGCAAGAGTGAGATGAAACATCTCAGCAAGCGAATAATTTTGACAAGATCTTTAAACCACAAATTGAATTCATCAACATTTTAAAAGAGTCACAATTAAAATCAGAAATACTTGTAGATATGGAACTCAGTAGTCCCACTATAACCAATACCATCTCATTTCCTCGAACAACCACAATAGGTTCTATAACACTTCCGTGCGTCAATAATACCTGCAAATATCACTTCAATGTATGCATAGGAATGCAATGTGTAGGTACTCTATCTTCATACCTCTGAGAGTATAAAACCACATCATCTGCAAATATCACTTCAATGAATGCATATGAATGCAATGCATATGTCCTCTGTCTTCATACCTCTAAGGGTATGAAGCCGCATCGTACCCCTCCTCGGGCAACGTACGATGCTAAATTGTACCGGTACGGTCGGACCATAGGTCACGACAAAACTTCAGATGCAAATGAGTCATGCAATGTATATGGCATGCTGCATTTATCAATAACCTTCACTTCCTTCCGATACAATACAAACCTCAAATAATATTTTATTTACCTTCAGATACAATACCAACCTCAAATAATACTTCATTTACCTTCAGATACAATACCAACCTCAAATAATACTTCATTTACCTTCAGGGGTGTGAATTAATCTCATGAATCATACTCGAATCATAATCATCATCAATATATGATTGAGCATCAGTATAATGCAAGCAAGTAAAGCATCACCATAGAGTCCAATTATGAAAGAATCCAATACTTCTGAATATTAGAGTGTAGGCAATAGAAATAAAAGGTTAGAACGGAAGCAACCACCGTTACATTCACTTGCCTTCATCGAAGAAGAAGAAATGTACTAGACATGATCTGGAGTATAGCCACCTGCTAGCGGGCATAAAACTTAGTATAAATATTTCACAAACATTTGCCATCAATCAACAAAACACTCCTACAAACCAAGACCCAGTGGAAAGACTCCCACCCTGAACCACATGCCATACAGCAGCAGCGCTGTTTGTTAATTTTGTATCTTTAAAATTAAAACAGCGGTGATATCAAACAAATACTCTTGGAGTATCTACACAAAATACTCTACAACTTCAGTATTCAATGGATAATTAAATTCTGCCATCTACAAGTTCTAAAACATCTGACAAGATAACTGACTGAATCTGTTTTAGACAGCAGTATGATTAACTTTAAAATTCGATATCTCCCAAACTACTGAACCAAAAATTATGAAATTCTGCTGGAAGTAAGAACTTTTATCCCTCTACAAAAGTCTCCATAGTTGGAAGAGCCAATTCGGCCATTTACTAGATGAAACTCACCAGTGAACAGACCCACTCACTTTTGTCAGGTAAACAGAAACAGCCACAGTAAAACAAACATAACTGGAGTTTCACAAATCATATGAATGCACTCTTTAACAATCTGGAAAGCTTATGAAATTATCTACAACTTCTTTTACCAACTCACAGTTTAATTCTGTTGATAAAATTGCCTAACTCTTAAGAGAACAGATTCTGCACAGAATTATGAGACTGAAAAACTGCTATAATCAAACTGCCATAACTTTCTGTTCTGATGTCCGATTGAGGTGTTCTTCGCGGCTACGGAAAGATCTACAAATTATCTACGACTCATATATAGACTTTTTATTTTTTTGAGGCCACTAAGACCACGGAAAACTGGCATGAACAGAAACTGTTGAATCTGTTATTCTGCAGAAATTAAATTCGAGATCAAAACCTAACCCCACATCTAATCCAACCTCTAATCCTTCAATCCACATGATCCACAACCTCCAAAAGCATATAATTATAGGGAGGAACAAGGATCCTATCCTTACCTAGGGTTTCCCCAAGAAAATCTGCAAGAGATGGGGGTAGAACATCTCCTTGATCCTCTCTTCCTCTTCAATCCATCTTGCTCCTCCTCTTCTCGATCCTTGCTGCGTGGGGGGGAGATCTAGAGGGAGGAGTAAGTAGTGGAGGGTGGCTGCAAGGGGAAGGGGGAGGGGCGGCCAAGGGTGGGGAAAAGGGGGGGTTGGCGGCCAAGAAAAGGGAAAAATAGGGGGCGACCACTAGGGTTTTGTGGGAAAAAGAAACGACGCATCAGATGTCTCTTGACTTTGCATCCAACGGCCCACAACTCTTTCCCCACATCCACGCACCGAAGATAAACCTTTGGCAACATTGTTTTTGGGATATTACACCTGCGTAGTATCGGCGTGCAGCGGAAGCTTCACTGGCAATGTTCAAGTGATGATGAGCATAGTGTATGCCGCAACACGGGCGTACTGCCTGCCATCGGAGCGGATGGGCACGCCACCTGTAGGATGGCCTGACTGCCGCTCGTCAGCAAAGCGGACAGAGCACATTAAATGCTGAGACGACACATCACTTGTCAGTGGAGTAGACAGGGCGTATTTAATGCTGAGGCGGCACATCACCTGCTAGCTTGACAGGCGGCGCGCCTCCTCTGCAATAAATGTGCAGCCCAGAGGCCTTACGTCTGGCTCCGTCCGCTGGCTTACGTCACGGGCAGTAGGTCACGTGGCAGCATCGGGTCTCCGCCTGAGCGGGGAGTGGGAGCGCTCGTGGCATGGTCTGTACACGTGTCAGCACCGGACCCCCGCCTGGCCTTGATTAAGGCCTGGGTATTCTTCTCCTTGGCATCTCGGGACCCTACTGAGAGTGGCCCGGACCCCTCCTGAGGGGTCCGGAACCCGTCCCAGGGGTCTGGTTTATACTTGTGGAGGTTTTGAACCCCGCCAGGAAGTCCGGGTTGTGCCTCCAGGGGTCCGGACCCACTGTCGCCACCTTGGAGTATATCGTCTTTCTTGGCTATGTGGCGGCCCTGGAACCGCTGACGTGGTGGGGTCAGGTACTATCCGTCACGCGACTAAGGATAGTCGCATGGACAACGCACCTTCATACTGTAGTAATGGGTACCCCTGTTCCAGGGTACCGACAGTGACCCCCGGACCCGCCTCAGGGAGGATACGAGCCTGCAGGTGAGGCCAAAGATGGATTATCGATTGGCGTGTTGCTTCTGTGCACTTGCTGGCGAAATTACTGCCAGCCCACCTTCGAACACGCCAACTGCCACGCCTGTCCCCGCGGCTGACTGATCCGTGACCTCCGCACTTGATACTTTTGCTGGGCCACGCGCGGGGTGCCTCAATACCGCTGCATTGGTTTTGTAAATTTTTCTGTCTTCTGCAGAGGCCCCGAGGAGGCGCGGCACTGGCGCGAGCGGCGGTTCAACTTCTCTGCACCTAGGAACCGGCGCCCATGGAGGATGACTCGTGGGCCCGGGCCCTCGTGTCAGAGACTGGGCTGTTGGTTTCGGCGGAGGTGAAGAGGCGCACTGCTGCAGACGGTGGCGTGCTCCTCACGCGGCGGTTCGCCTTCTCCGCACACGGAGACCGACGCCCAAGAAGTATGACTCATGGGCCCGGGCCCCCGCGCCAGAGGCTTGGCCACTACTTTCGGCGGAGATGAAGAGGCGTACTACCGCTGGTGGTGGCGTGCACCTCACGTGGCGGTTTGCCTTCTCCGCACACGGAGGCCGACGCCCGAAGAGTATGACTCGTGGGCCTGAGCCCCCGTGTCAGAGACTGGGTCACCTTGGCGCGTGCCGGGCGAGGTCTTCTGCGGCGCTTCGGGGCGTCAGTGGGGGAATCCTTTTTTAAAAAGGGGATTCCCCCAAGCGTGGTAGCCAACTTCATCACTCGCAGCGTCCTTTCGCTCTTGAGTTATCCGCGCTCTTCTGCCGCCGTGGCCGCTATAGCCTTGCTAAATCCTCCCGAGCGTCTCTAGCCCGAGGTGGCACTCAACTTGGTGCGCAACCTGCTCGGATGGGGTGTGCCGGCGTTCGTCGGAAGGACCTGTGTCGGCGCCTCTGCTCACGGCGACCTCACCGCCGGGGAGTTCATGCTCTTTGTCTCCAACCTCCCCAGCGGTCTGGTGAAAGTCGCCTAGAGGGGGGGGGAGAATAGGGCGAATCTGAAATTTATAAGCTTAAGCACAACTACAAGCCGGGTTAGCGTTAGAAATATAAACGAGTCCGAGAGAGAGGGCGCAAAACAAATCATGAGCAAATAAAGAGCGAGACACGATGATTTGTTTTACCGAGGTTCGGTTCTTGCAAACCTACTCCCCGTTGAGGTGGTCACAAAGACCGGGTCTCTTTCAACCCTTTTCCTCTCTCAAACGGTCACTTAGACCGAGTGAGCTTCTCTTCTCAATCAAACGGAACACAAAGTTCCCGCAAGGACCACCACACAATTGGTGTCTCTTGCCTTGGTTACAATTGAGTTTGATCACAAGAAGAATGAGAAAGAAAAGAAGCGATCCAAGCGCAAGAACTCAAAAGAACACAAATGTCGCTCTCTCTAGTCACTATTTGATTTGGAGTGTTTCCGGACTTGGGAGAGGATTTGATCTCTTTGGAGTGTCTAGAATTGAATGCTATAGCTCTTGTAATGTGTTGATGGTGGGAAACTTGGATGGCCTTGAATGTGGGGTGGTTGGGGTATTTATAGTCCCAACCACCAAAATATGGCTGTTGGAAGGCTGTTGTCGCATGGCGCACCGGACTGTCCGGTGCGCCACCGGACACTGTCTGGTGCGCCAGCCACGTCAGCTAGCCGTTGGGGTTCGACCGTTGGAGCTCTGAGAGGTGGGGCCTCTGGGCTATTGTAACACCCGGTTTTAAGGAACAAAGCCGAGTGCATCTCATACATGCGCCAAGAAGACAACATATATAATAACAGAGTGTATAGAGATAAATGTCATAAAACATCAGAGTAATTATTACATAGCGGAAGACTTATTACAAAATAAAGGAATAAATGTAAAACGAACTAAGGATCGTCGGCGCCAATGTCGACTGAGAAACGCCACCTAGATCAAGTCGAATGCCTCAGTGTTAGGCGGCTCCTCTTCGACCACCTGTTCTTCTCCTATGGGGGGTTGTGAGACAGCAAGAGTGGGCTCACATACGTTCATAGCTCGACAAGTCGTGGGGAATAATGTGGCATGAACTCACCAAAGGTGGGAGTTCATGTAGTGTAAGGCTGATCAATGAAATAAAGGCTGAGGCTGAGCATTGCTTTTATAAGTTGGTCAAAATTTTATTAGCAATTACTAAGTATAAGTAAATACCAAACCATAGTAATAATAAGTAAAAGTAATAATAAAATAATCCCAAATGCAATGAAATGACAGATTAAGTTTAAGTTCCATAAATTAATCATGTGAGTGTCCGAGCCGCTCATGACCATGAGCACGGCTAGTATACCAGTTTTACACTCTGCAGAGGTTGCGCATCTTTACCCACAAGTCGTGTTACCCATTTGCCACGGAGTTGATCAGACTCCATACACCTCTACCGAGGAAGCGAGGCAAGGTACCACTACGAGGCCTTTACAAAGTTCCACTAGCTTCAGACTACCCGCTACAGTTTATAGGAAGCTCCAGTGCAGGGTTCTTGCCTGACCGCCATCGCAGCAAAATCAACCCAAGGACCTCCCTACACTGACCACTCCCCTACTGCCCTTGCCCCTTTCGGGTAAGGTAGCCGTCCAATAGCTTTCCTAGTTAATCAGCCAAGGGCGTCCCATTAAACCCTTGTGGTATCACTTTTTTCCCGGGTGGTTCTCCATGTTCCCATTAACATAATGATCTTATCATGAATAGTAAATAATAAACAGATAATAAAGAGTATAACAATGAGTGATTAATATCTTTATACCCAAAGCCACATAAAGCAATAGCATGTACTACCCAAAAAATTAGTAGTAAAACCAGTGGTGAAACAAGGTATAAAGATAATCAAAATCTAGGGTATACTATTGGGTCCCATCAAAATTAACCTATGCAGATCATTATGATTAATAAGAACATGACTGGGTAAAAGAAGTGATCAAGGGCACAACTTGCCTTCAATGAGTTCCTGCACAGCTACCTCTACTTGCTGAACCTCATATTCCACAGTGGCTTGCTCGTCTACTCGCATCAACACAATACATACATAGTATAGCAAGAATTAACATTACACCAACCATGTAAACAAAATACACAGTAATATACTAGTCATTAAAATAAGATCATAGGAACTGGAATCATTAAATTTGGAGTTATAGATTTTAGGTTATGAATTTCCAAAGATTTTATGCATTTAATATAGGGTTAATTGAGAAATAAATTTTAATGTGTATTTCATGTAAAAACAGTGGTACTATTTGATAGAGAATAATATTACAAAATTATAGGAACTGGAATGGTCCAATTTGGAGTTCATATGCATTTTCTACAAATTAAACAAGTTTCTGCAATTAAATTTGTACTAAAAACCATTTTCTAAACTATTTTCCTGGTTTTATTAATTATCTGGACTGGGCGCACTATTACCTAAAACAGCAGGGACCTCGGGGCAATAATCCTAAGACTCAGTGAACAACAACTGGATGGCGGGTTTATTATCAAATTGCACAGGGACTCTTTAGCAGAAGTCTTGGGCGAAGGGGTATCTAGGGGTTTCTGACCGTTAGATCCGAGATGGGCGGCACAGATTAAATTCAGCCCTGATTGAAGCGGTACGCCACAGGGGCCCTCGGATCACTGATCCGTCACTACAAAAATACCCCCCCTATTGCAACACATTCATGTGTTGCTAGAAGTTGAAATAAGTGTTGCTAAGGCTTATACCAACGCATAATTATGTGTTGCCTATGCTGGCGTTGCTAGGGTCTACTGCAACACTTATATATATGTTGGTAAGCCATGACTATAAGCGTTGCTCGGTCGCAACGGCTATTTATTCCCTACTGCAACGGTTACATGTGTTTGTACCGGTGGATTTGGCAACATTTTGCTTAGATTTATGGCAGCACATTTATGTGTTGCAATGTTGTTGAACCGTATGACAATGGCAACATTTAGATCAAATTTGTGAGAGCACATATATTGTTACAAGAAATAAACCATTTATTGAATAGAAATTGATATACAACAACATTTGCCATTAATAAAATGAGAAGCTCCAATTCATCCTAGGCAAAAACACGATTGCAATGGACAAACCATTTCTCATTGAAATAAAATAGTCAATATACAGAGTAGCACAACTTAAAATAATCACCACTTCATGTGTGTACAAATATTTCTGGAGACAGATATAAACATATGACTAATTCTAAACTATACTAAACTGCATCATAGGTAAACTAGGAAAGCTTTTTTTGGTAGCATAGTCTTCAAATTCTGCAGAAATCTTGCAGCTCTGAAACTAAAATCTGGCAGCCCTGAAACTTCATCCTAGGTACTGAATCTGATGAACAATAAGAAAGCATTTCAGAAAAAAAAATGTGCAAAAGAATACAATAGTGCGATAGGAGAGCATAGGAATGAACAAACTGAGAAATGAAGATCAAAGGAGAGCGCAAGTATGAACGAGCCTACCAAGAAATGCACGACCAAGAATAGGAGCCAGTGATGGCTGCTATTGTTGCTAGTAATATAGTGATCAAAGGCGACCAATCACTCGCTCAAACATTTCCGCTGGACTGCAAAATTGAGGATAAAAGTTCAGACCAGAAATCATAGTAGCCAAATACTGATAGCTTTTATCTGGTCAATGCCCCTCAACTTCAAATTTGCGGATAACATAAGTTACAAAAGTCAAATATCATGAGATTTGTTGATACTCACAGGGAAGTGAAAATATATACTGCTAGTTTTGACATTAAAGCTTAGGATAATCCACAGTAAGTAACACAATATAGATGATAACATGATGCCAAGAAAATTAACACTGCTAGAAATGTTTTAGTAATAAAAAGTTGTGCAACCTGACAAAGGAATCTAGATGCTACTATAGACATGTGTTTTCATACCAGGCAAAGATCTTGCCTGATCTCCTCAAGCGTCTTTTCCTTATTTCCTATATAACCTGCATAATGGTTTATGTGAGAATAGCCTAAAAGACAAGCAACGAACTTAAATAGAAAGATGGGCAGCTTGCAAAATTAATTACCAAAAATCTAACAGGTGGTCTGGTATAACTTAGCTCATGCCAAGATGTACCCACACATTGAAAAGAACATAAACTTGTGAAGACAGATGTTAGTAGTGTTAATGACATCATAAATTGAGTGGGAATCAATCGTATAATAGTAGTGTTAATCACATCATAAATTGAGTGGGAATTCATAAAGGGAAATAAGGTAGATGCATTATAAAAATAAAACTAGATGTTCGTAAATATAATTGAAAATGCAGCCTTACCGACATGTTAGATTTTTGGTAATTAATACCAACATGTTATAGTCTCTAGCATACCTGGGCAGAAGTAAAGCCACTTATATATAACTGATGGCAAGTCAGAAATAAATAAAAGCAGCAAACAAAAAAATATCCAACACCAAACACAACAAAAAAGAAATTCAGAATAAGGCCTGTCTCATTAAGTCATATATGTACAGCAGATAGTGTGTATCTTCTCTAGCATACCTAGGCAGAAGTAAATCCACTTATATATAACTGATGGCAAGCCAGCAAAAAATAAAAGCAGCAAACACAAAAATATCCAACACCAAACTCAACAGTCAACAGAAAAGAAATTCAGAATAGGGTATATGCATAATACTTGATCATTTCATCAGGAAGTGGTCTCGACCTCCAGTCTGCATTTTGATACCTACAAGAAAAAGGCATGCCTTAATCAGAGAAAAGAAAGTCCCATTGTAGATACAAGGGAGGTCAGAGTGGATCTTTGTAAATTATTTATTGGATAGAGCCTTACTCCTTCTTTGCTGTTACTCCACAAAAATGAAGCAATAGGTGCTCAAGGCTGTTTCTCTCCATCTGTAAGACCCTTGAAGCCTGATTATCGTTAGAAAGAAAAGCAATCTTCAGTCTATTAAACATTAAATAGGAGGGTTTCCAGGAAGAATAAAGAAATAAGAAAATTGGGTGGCAGAATCAGAATCATGGTATTATTGACCCTAATTTACACATACTTGTCCTGTGTCAAAAAGATTGCACACATAGATGTGGAAGTCCCGCTGGAGCCACATTATATCACGATCCGCACCATGCATTACCTATTTGACCAAAAACGAATGAAAACCAGAAATTCGAGTACATAGAGGCATTATTTTGTAGTTTTTAAAAACCTTTCTCTTTGTTGGATCTTTGAAAGGCTCTTGCAAATAGAGACCAATGTATAGGCGTAGCTTAAGAGTGTCCACAATAAAGTCTTCTGTTCTTGTTGAAATCTGCATCAAGCAGGTGAAGCCCTGAAATGACCTATATTGATTATGCTCCAGATCTACCTGAAAATGGAGCAAAAAAATTATAGAGGCAATCATTAAATTGCTAGTATCATGAAGTCCATGGAATTTATTCTATTGCATGTCAGATAGCCTAGAACATAAAAGGGCGTAAAACTCATTCTATAAGATGAAGAAACAAAACATAGGAGGTATCTTGTTTATATAACAACCAAAGTTGCACTATATTGTTCATGTCAAACAGTCACAAAAGTAATCTAGCTTAAGAACTTTTCGATAGTGCTAGTATAAAGACTGTCAGGTCCAATGCACATTCCACAACCACTAACATATAGCAGTATTACACATGTAACTAAAACATTTTTTGAGAACTGTGGTGATATGTGTGCATGAAATATGCCTCGCAAGGGCAAAAACCTGCAGGGAAGGCATGCTGACAGTTCTTTCAGATAAAAAAATGTATGCAGCACAGGGAAAAATACTTGACAGATGAACTTCAGTATTCAGTATCAACATAAGAGGCATCTAAGTATCATAGATTCATTTGATAAAACAAAAACATTAGTTACAAATGCTTACAGCAAATTCAGTTACGCTCTTCAACTTCTTAGCTAATTCTGTTAAGCCTTTGTGATCTTGAACCAGCGTAAATGGTGTATCCTCTAAATCAGCTGGCTTCACTGGTTCTCTGTCAGGAACATTTCTGTCAACGAACTGTTCAACAGGTAGGTTTTCCTGCAACAAAAAACAAGTTAAAACTCATAAATGGATACGGATGCAAGGAAATTATGACACTGACAAAAATATACAGAAGATAAACACTAGACTTAGAGCAGGCCTATGTTTTTTAAAAGAAAAGCACCACACTGATTTTATTTTCACCTGTTAGTATGGTACATATCGTTGTGCATGAAAAGACTACCTTCAGCTTTGAAAATACCAACATGCATACTAATTCTCCCATATCAACATGCCTATGATTCACTGTTGTTTGTCAAAAGCAGGTAATATCCTTGCAAAAATGTGTTACACATTTCCTCTTCCATTTATACACACGATCACATGCTATCCTAAAACCATTTTCCGATGTTCTGTTGAAATTTTACCCCCGTATATACAGCAATCAGATTATTTGTACTCATTCTGTGTCTCATAAACTTTGGGCACCATCTGCCCAACACATCCAGTCTAAACACACCAAACGATGGGGAACGGCAACAATAGTATTTGATTCAACAAATGTTACTATTTTACCCAAGCCATTTCCATGTCTTACACATCGATCAATGAGTTTATAGCTCCTCCATTCCGTTAGAACTCACCAAAACATAGAGAAGCAGCAACAGGATAGTGTATCACTGACCAGCGGGTGAACATGTCGGGTGCCGTCTTCGCTGCGCTCCAGCCAGACATGCTCGAATGGCTTGTAGTTATCCACTCTGATTTTGTACACGTCCTGCGGCCGGGGAATGCTTGGATCGTGGAAAGGCACCTTGGCCCCCGGCACCGGCGCGGCTCCCTTCTCCCTGGTCAACGCCCGCACTGGCCCGGCGCCAAAGCCAGAGCCAGCAGTCCCGCAGTCCTGGCCGCTGGCCGCCCTCTTCTTCTTCTTGCCATGGATCACGAGCTGGAACCCATCCCCGGCCTCCTCGGCGCCGCCAGCCTCGTGGCCCGACGCCGCATCCTCCCTGCCCCTCACTTTCTCGGGCTCATCCATGGCGGAACAGCAGCGGCGCGCGAGCGGGGCGTCGTCGAGGTCCGCGAGCGGGCCGCGCGCATCCGTGGCGACCGTGGGCGAGCGCGCGGCGGCCTCCGGTGCTTGGAGGTTGGTGGGTGGGTGGGGAGCTAGGGTTTTGGTGTTTGGGCGCGGGCGCCCCGCGGCCTCGCCGGGGGGTGTGGAATTGAGGTGGGGGGCGGACCGGGGGCGGGGAGGAGGGTGGGTAGGAACGGCTGGCGGTTTCAACTGTCGCTTATATTGACGGCGGTGGAGGTTTGATGTGATGGTGTCCGGCTGTCCGCGGCTCCGCTGCTCAGGTGGTACTCGTGATGAAACTATGAAAGTTGAGTGGCCGTGTTCATCGGCTGCTCGTCCCGTCGTGCGTCGGCGGGCAAAAGCCTCTGGATCGGCGTCGGGAGGCAGCTGCTTGTTTTACTTCGTCACCCTCTTCTGCGATGGCTTGGGGTTAGGGTTTGAGGTGGGTAGGTAGTTCAGTAGATTTTGGCGCACTGACAAAGAGGTCTGCGGCTAGGCGTGCAGAGGCCGCCGGCGGGATTGGGGACTTTTGCGAAGGCGACTGGGGCCATGGCAGGTGGCCAGCGGCGGCGTGGGTAGGTGGTTCAGGCCGCTTGTGTCTCCCTGTGTGATAGGGTTTTGGTAGATCGAAATCTAAAAGGACAATATTTGGTTTAATTTATTGTACTTCAAATCATTCAAATTGAGTGTTTTTCTGAATTTAAATATTAAATGTTACTAGCAAGACATATTAATGGTTGTCACATACTAGTTAATCAATACATTCGGCTAGTAACACATATTAAATGTTTCCGTATCCTATTTAACACAACGGATGGTACACATAAAGTGTTGCCATAACTCTAATAATTTAACGGATGATGCTTGCAACGCATATTAAGCGTTGCCCGCTAATTTCTTACAACGCATAAAATCATGTGTTGCTGCGGATGCGTTGCTATAGGGGGGTTTATGTTGTGGTGCGTGGCCCAGATTTAATTACGTGACTGACGATCCGGACCACACGATCCCGATCGGACGGCACGCCGCAACCCAAGCTGAACCGTGAATCCTAAATCTAATCTGGATCGTCGCTCCATAGATCTACGGCCGAGACAAGCCCACGGCGAAGCGGTTCGCTGGCTTAACCCAGACCGTCAAACAGATTATCAGCGCCCGAGATCTATTCGCCCACCCACGGACAAACGCCGACGGCGGAGCAAAGTTCCCCACGGCGGCGCCATTGCCGCCCGCACCCGAAACCACCCTCCAATGCGTCAAACTTCAATCCGAGCCTAGCTGTGCATGAAGCAGATCATAACGGACATGGGAGAGGGTCACATACCAACACGGCGGCAGCACAACTCCCAGTCCACGAGCTAGAGTGGCCCCTCCGCGAGATTGTCGCTCCGGCGAGCAATTCACCCCCAACCTACCCACGAAGATGCTCGGGAAGGCCGTGTGCAGACACCCTCGAACGCGACGAAGCTCCCGAATCTCCAAGACTGACCGAGGTGGCGACAAAACGCGGTCCGACGTCGAGCTCGCGGTGACAGCACACCCGGTGGCGACCTACTTCACGATTCGCGTAGCGGAGATGTGCCCTGGCCGTCTCGGTGATGAAATAGGGCAGGGGAGTGCGGCGCGTAGGTCCTTATAACCCCGGTCAAGGCCACGGACTTGGGACGAGGCTGTTGCCGAGGTTGCCGCGGCCACGAGCAACAATCCCGGCCGATGCGGGCGGTTTGTTAGGGATGACGTGAGGGCCCCACCCGCAAGCGAGAGAGAAATCAGGAGCGCGTGTGAAAGAGACTGACAGGTAGGGCCCAATCGCCAGTGCTCCACCCGCGCAGGCACGAAGTCGGCCGCGCGCGTGCTCCGAAGACTGGGCAGTGGGCCCCACGCACCAGTGAGTGCGCGCGCAGGGGGGTGAAGTTGGGCCGCAGTGGAGGTAATCCGGTGTTGGGCTGAATAGGGTGTTTTCGGTCAAGTTAGCTGGGTTTGTTTTATTCTTTTATTTTCAATTCTTTTTCTTCCCCCTTTTTCTTTTCTATTTTCAAATCCAAATTTGAATTCAAATTTACCTTCAAACTTGGTATAGAATTTGTGCTCAACTTTTAAGTGTATAACTTGGACATAAAATTCACAGAATAAATTTATTTGCCATTGTGTAATATTTTCTCCCTCTATTTTAAATTCCAAATTTCAATTTGGGGTCTAATTCAAATCTCAATCATTATTATATATATATTTTTTATTGGTACTAATGTTATTATTTAATGCACATTCCAATAAACTCCAAAATGATGCATTAAGTATATATTTATTCTAATTAACTTGTTCTATAAATGTTTGAAATATGAAGCTCTCTCATATTGTTTTCTTTCTATTTAGAGGATTAGTATTTTGAATGTGGAATGAGAAGTAAAAATCACTTCAAAATTAGATATTCATGTAAATGATGGCTTAGGATGCATCATTTGATAATATGCATAATCTTTTAGTTGAATAGAAAATTTTTATATTACTTCTTTTCTATAATATTTCTTGGTTTTCAAAATTCAGTTCTCCATTGTTAACACTCCAGGATAATTAGAGATATTTGAATTTAATATTTTATTTCTTCATGTATTTATTTTATTATTAATAATTTTTTTTACAGATTTTGGGCCTTACAAATCCTACCCCCCTTAACAGAAATCTCGTCCTCGAGATTTGTAAGGAAAGGGTGTATACTCATATTGTCTCAATACGTATGCACAAACAAAATCTCAGCATGATGCATACTTTATTAGCAACATATGGGGTCAAATAGACCTTATTATTCCTCCTAAAATAGTATCATACCATCTACTAACTAAAGTAACATCTAGATCTTACAAATAGTAGTAATTTATATATATGTTTATGTAGCTTGGTGGAACTGGTGGTGGTGGTGGAGGTTGTTGTTGTTGTTGTCTCCCCAACCGCGCTTGCCTTATTTCTTGGCGGACCTGACGTATTTCCTCGCGTTCTTGTCTTATCTGATTTTGCATCTCGATCACCAGGTCTGTTAATTGTTGTATTACCAGTCTTTGGGCAGCAACCACTTGATCGATTTCAACAGGTGGAGGATTTGGAGGATTCATTTCTGTTTGCTGTTGCGTGATAATCTTTCCTTTCCTGGTATTGACCATGAAAGTTAGAAGCATATGGTAATAGTTTTGCAAAGGAAATTATTCAATAAGCAGAATGAATAAGCTAGTAGCTGGTTATAATCTGAAGATTCTTTAGTAGGGCTAAATCTTTGTTTTATGTCCAGATTTGGGTAACCAGTCGTATAAGGTGAATATCCAAGGGTAAGATAGAATCTGTCAAGATGAGAGATATATATGGGTGAGATAGACCACAAGATGTAGGTCAAAAGTTTGTTTGAGGTTAGATGGGGATGGATAGGTTATACCCTTCATCATGACTCTATGGGTCGGGTTAGCTCTTATGCTCATGGTTGAGTTGATCTTATATGCTAAATTAACACTTGGCTAGAAGGGTCTAATCCATGTTACAAGTATTAACTAACCTGTTTGAGTGGGTCACATTGAGTTAGTTCAGATTAGATGGGATCTAGATTAGTTTAACATAACTAGATTTGACTAAATAAGACCTAATTAATTCTGGATCAATTTAGGTTGAATGGGGTCTAGGTATGACCAGGTTAAATGGGATCAAAAGTAGATTGATGTAACCAGATTAGACTAGATAAGATCTACTAAATTTATTTTGGAATAGATCATGTTTGTTACACTGTTATGAGATAAGCAAAGTGGTGGGGATAAGAATGCTTATTAGGACAAGATGAGTTTCTAAGAATAATGTAGAATCTTTTGGGGTTAGTTGGATCAATTAGGGTAAGATAAAATCTTTTGAGATAAGATGAATCTATTAAGGTAAGAAGGAATCTTTTAAAATAAGATGATTCGGTTGAGATAAGAAAGAATCTTTTAAGATAAGATGGATCTAGTAGGATAAGATAGATTCCTTTAGGTTAAGAGGGATCCATTATAGTAAGAGAGAATCTTTTGAGATAGGAGGGATCTATATAAATTAGATACACTTTAATGGAGGATAATCTAAGTTGTTTAGTTTTCTTATGAATTCTATTTATTTTTATACGTATATACAGATGGAGTTGTGGACATGACTCCACGACTCATCACACTCAATCAAAGATCCAAATCAAACAAGTATCATAAGAACAAGCAGTCAAGCGTATAAATACCTATAAAAATAGTTTTGTTTTTGTTCCTAGGAGTAGGTCTCCTATTCCTAAAGGTCACTTTAGGCATCGGATTTCAAAAGTGTGAAATCCACATTGGTCTTCAGAAGGAAAAAGGTAAGAATAATCAGAGTAAAGCGGAAATGGATGAGGAAAGATCAAGATAAGTGTAGAAAAGAATCAGAGTAGCAAAGGTAAGTAAGTATTGGTTGTCCAGTTCTATCTAGGTTTCGTCCTACAGTCAACATTGCTCTGATACCACTTCTGTAACACCCGGTTTTAAGGAACAAAGCCGGGTGCATCTCATACATGCGCCAAGAAGACAACATATATAATAACAGAGTGTATAGAGATAAATGTCATAAAACATCAGAGTAATTATTACATAGCGGAAGACTTATTACAAAATAAAGGAATAAATGTAAAACGAACTAAGGATCGTCGGCGCCAATGTCGACTGAGAAACGCCACCTAGATCAAGTTGAATGCCTCAGTGTTAGGCGGCTCCTCTTCGACCACCTGTTCTTCTCCTATGGGGGGGGTTGTGAGACAGCAAGAGTGAGCTCACATACGTTCATAGCTCAACAAGTCGTGGGGAATAATGTGGCATGAACTCACCAAAGGTGGGAGTTCATGTAGTGTAAGGCTGATCAATGAAATAAAGGCTGAGGCTGAGCATTGCTTTTATAAGTTGGTCAAAATTTTATTAGCAATTACTAAGTATAAGTAAATACCAAACCATAGTAATAATAAGTAAAAGTAATAATAAAATAATCCCAAATGCAATGAAATGACAGATTAAGTTTAAGTTCCATAAATTAATCATGTGAGTGTCCGAGCCGCTCATGACCGTGAGCACAGCTAGTATACCAGTTTTACACTCTGCAGAGGTTGCGCATCTTTACCCACAAGTCGTGTTACCCATTTGCCACGGAGTTGATCAGACTCCATACACCTCTACCGAGGAAGCGAGGCAGGGTACCACTACGAGGCCTTTACAAAGTTCCACTAGCTTCAGACTACCCGCTACAGTTTATAGGAAGCTCCAGTGCAGGGTTCTTGCCTGACCACCATCGCAGCAAAATCAACCCAAGGACCTCCCTACACTGACCACTCCCCTACTGCCCTTGCCCCTTTCGGGTAAGGTAGCCGTCCACTAGCTTTCCTAGTTAATCAGCCAAGGGCGTCCCATTAAACCCTTGTGGTAGCACTGTTTTCCCGGGTGGTTCTCCATGTTCCCATTAACATAATGATCTTATCATGAATAGTAAATAATAAACAGATAATAAAGAGTATAACAATGAGTGATTAATATCTTTATACCCAAAGCCACATAAAGCAATAGCATGTACTACCCAAAAAATTAGTAGTAAAACCAGTGGTGAAACAAGGTATAAAGATAGTCAAAATCTAGGGTATCCTATTGGGTCCCATCAAAATTAACCTATGCAGATCATTATGATTAATAAGAACATGAATGGGTAAAAGAAGTGATCAAGGGCACAACTTGCCTTCAATGAGTTCCTGCACAGCTACCTCTACTTGCTGAACCTCAGATTCCACAGTGGCTTGCTCGTCTACTCGCATCAACACAATACATACATAGTATAGCAAGAATTAACATTACACCAACCATGTAAAAAAATACACAGTAATATACTAGTCATTAAAATAAGATCATAGGAACTGGAATCATTAAATTTGGAGTTATAGATTTTAAGTTATGAATTTCCAAAGATTTTATGCATTTAATATAGGGTTAATTGAGAAATAAATTTTAATGTGTATTTCATGTAAAAACAGTGGTACTATTTGATAGAGAATAATATTACAAAATTATAGGAACTGGAATGGTCCAATTTTGAGTTCATATGCATTTTCTACAAATTAAACAAGTTTCTGCAATTAAATTTGTACTAAAAACCATTTTCTAAACTATTTTCCTGGTTTTATTAATTATCTGGACTGGGCGCACTATTACCTAAAAAGCAGGGACCTCGGGGCAATAATCCTAAGACTCAGTGAACAACAACTGGATGGCGGGTTTATTATCAAATTGCCTAGGGACTCTTTAGCAAAAGTCTTGGGCGAAGGGGTATCTAGGGGTTTCTGACCGTTAGATCCGGGATGGGCGACACAGATTAAATTCAGCCCTGATTGAAGCGGTACGCCACACGGGACCTCGGATCACTGAACCGCGGCCCAGATTTAATTACGTGATTGACGATCCGGACCACACGATCCCGATCGGACGGCACGCCGCGACCCAAGCTGAACCGTGAATCCTAAATCTAATCTGGATCGTCGCTCCATAGATCTACGGCCGAGACAAGCCCACGGCGAAGCGGTTCGCTGGCTTAACCCAGACCATCAAACAGATTATCAGCGCCCGAGATCTATTCGCCCACCCACGGACAAACGCCGGCGGTGGAGCAAAGTTCCCCACGGCGGCGCCATTGCCGCCCGCACCCGAAACCACCCTCCAATGCGTCAAACTTCAATCCGAGCCTAGCTGTGCATGAAGCAGATCATAACGGACATGGGAGAGGGTCACATACCAACACGGCGGCAGCACAACTCCCAGTCCACGAGCTAGAGTGGCCCCTCCGCGAGATTGTCGCTCCGGCGAGCAATTCACCCCCAACCTACCCACGAAGATGCTCGGGAAGGCCGTGTGCAGACACCCTCGAACGCGACGAAGCTCCCGACTCTCCAAGACTGACCGAGGTGGCGACGAAACGCGGTCCGACGTCGAGCTCGCGGTGACAGCACACCCAGTGGCGACCTACTTCACGATTCGCGTAGCGGAGATGTGCCCTAGCCGTCTCGGTGATGAAATAGGGCAGGGGAGTGCGGCGCGTAGGTCCTTATAACCCCGGTCAAGGCCACAGACTTGGGACGAGGCTGTTGCCGAGGTTGCCGCGGCCACGAGCAACAATCCAGGCCGATGCGGGCGGTTTGTTAGGTATGACGTGAGGGCCCCACCTGCAAGCGAGAGAGAAATCGGGAGCGCGTGTGAAAGAGACTGACAGGTAGGGCCCAATCGCCAGTGCTCCACCCGCGCAGGCACGAAGTCGGCCGCGCGCGTGCTCCAAAGACTGGGCAGTGGGCCCCACGCACCAGTGAGGGCGCGCGCAGGGGGGTGAAGTTGGGCCGCAATGGAGGTAATCCGGTGTTGGGCCGAATAGGGTGTTTTCGGTCCAATTAGCTGGGTTTGTTTTCTTCTTTTATTTTCAATTCTTTTTCTTCCCCCTTTTTCTTTTCTATTTTCAAATCCAAATTTGAATTCAAATTTACCTTCAAACTTGGTGTAGAATTTGTGCTCAACTTTTAAGTGTATAACTTGGACATAAAATTCACATAATAAATTTATTTATTTATAAATTTATTTGCCATTGTGTAATATTTTCTCCCTCTATTTTAAATTCCAAATTTCAATTTGGGGTCTAATTCAAATCTCAATCATTATTATATATTTTTTATTGGTACTAATGTTATTATTTAATGCACATTCCAATAAACTCCAACATGATGCATTAAGTATATATTTATTCTAATTAACTTGTTCTATAAATGTTTGAAATATGAAGCTCTCTCATATTGTTTTCTTTCTATTTAGAGGATTAGTATTTTGAATGTGGAATGAGAAGTAAAAATCACTTCAAAATTAGATATTCATGTAAATGATGGCTTAGGATGCATCATTTGATAATATGCATAATCTTTTAGTTGAATAGAAAATTTTTATATTACTTCTTTTCTAAAATATTTCTTGGTTTTCAAAATTCAGTTCTCCATTGTTAACACTCCAGGATAATTAGAGATATTTGAATTTAATATTTTATTTCTTCATGTATTTATTTTATTATTAATAATTTTTTTTACAGATTTTGGGCCTTACAAATCCTACCCCCTTAACAGAAATCTCGTCCTCGAGATTTGTAAGGAAAGGGTGTATACTCATATTGTCTCAACACGTATGCACAAACAAAATCTCAGCATGATGCATACTTTATTAGCAACACATGGGGTCAAATAGACCTTATTATTCCTCCTAAAATAGTATCATACCATCTACTAACTAAAGTAACATCTAGATCTTACAAATAGTAGTAATTTATATATATGTTTATGTAGCTTGGTGGAGCTGGTGGTGGTGGTGGAGGTTGTTGTTGTTGTTGTCTCCCCAACCGCGCTTGCCTTATTTCTTGGCGGACCTGACGTATTTCCTCGCGTTCTTGTCTTATCTGATTTTGCATCTCGATCACCAGGTCTGTTAATTGTTGTATTACCAGTCTTTGGGCAGCAACCACTTGATCGATTTCAACAGGTGGAGGATTTGGAGGATTCATTTATGTTTGCTGTTGCGTGATAATCTTTCCTTTCCTGGTATTGACCATGAAAGTTAGAAGCATATGGTAATAGTTTTGCAAAGGAAATTATTCAATAAGCAGAATGAATAAGCTAGTAGCTGGTTATAATCTGAAGATTCTTTAGTAGGGCTAAATCTTTGTTTTATGTCCAGATTTGGGTAACCAGTCGTATAAGGTGAATATCCAAGGGTAAGATAGAATCTGTCAAGATGAGAGATATATATGGGTGAGATAGACCACAAGATGTAGGTCAAAAGTTTGTTTGAGGTTAGATGGGGATGGATAGGTTATACCCTTCATCATGACTCTATGGGTCGGGTTAGCTCTTATGCTCATGGTTAAGTTGATCTTATATGCTAAATTAACACTTGGCTAGAAGGATCTAATCCATGTTACAAGTATTAACTAACCTGTTTGAGTGGGTCACATTGGGTTAGTTCAGATTAGATGGGATCTAGATTAGTTTAGCATAACTAGATTTGACTAAATAAGACCTAATTAATTCTGGATCAATTTAGGTTGAATGGGGTCTAGGTATGACCAGGTTAAATGGGATCAAAAGTAGATTGATGTAACCAGATTAGACTAGATAAGATCTACTAAATTTATTTTGGAATAGATCATGTTTGTTACACTGTTATGAGATAAGCAAAGTGGTGGGGATAAGAATGCTTATTAGGACAAGATGAGTTTCTAAGAATAATATAGAATCTTTTGGGGTTAGTTGGATCAATTAGG
This sequence comes from Zea mays, assembly GCF_902167145.1. NCBI lineage: Eukaryota > Viridiplantae > Streptophyta > Magnoliopsida > Poales > Poaceae > Zea > Zea mays. The sequence goes on along the minus strand of NC_050096.1, from coordinate 261,054,470 downwards.
GTAAGATAAAATCTTTTGAGATAAGATGAATCTATTAAGGTAAGAAGGAATCTTTTAAAATAAGATGATTCGGTTGAGATAAGAAAGAATCTTTTAAGATAAGATGGATCTAGTAGGATAAGATAGATTCCTTTAGGTTAAGAGGGATCCATTATAGTAAGAGAGAATCTTTTGAGATAGGAGGGATCTATATAAATTAGATACACTTTAATGGAGGATAATCTAAGTGCAAAGGTTACTTAGAATTGAGCTAATATAAATTCTCATAAGATATGCATGGATTGGTTCTTTATCTTTAACATTTTGGACCACGCTTGCACCACATGTTTTGTTTTTGCAAATCCTATTGTAAATTGTTTTCAAAGTCCTTTTGCAAATAGTCAAAGGTAAATGAATAAGATTTTGAGAAGCATTGTCAAGATTTGAAATTTTCTCCCCCTGTTTCAAATGCTTTTTCTTTGACTTAAACAAAACTCCCCATCAATAAATTCCTCCTCTTAGTGTTCAAGAGGGTTTTAAGATACCAATTTTTTGAAGGTGCTACTTTCTCCCCCTTTTTGGATATAATAAGATATCAATTGAAGAATTCATCATTTTTTAAAAACTTTTTGAAAATGGGTGGTGGTGCGGTCCTTTTGCTTTAGGCTAATACTTTCTCCCCCTTTGGCATGAATCACCAAAAACGGATACTCGAGTGAAATATAAGCCCTTGAAACTAATTTCTCCCCCTTTGGTGAATAAAATATGAGTGAAGATTATACCAAAGTTGGAGAGTTGCTCGGAGCGACGGCGAAGGGTGAGTAATTTGATGGAGTGGAGTGGAAGCCTTTGTCTTCGCCGAAGACTCCAATTTCCTTTCAATCTATGACTTGGTTTGAAATATACTTGAAAAACACATTAGTCATAGCATATAAAAGAGACATGATCAAAGGTATATTTATGAGCTAAGTGTGCAAAACATCAAAAGAAATTCCTAGAATCAAGAATATTTAGCTCATGCCTAAGTTTGTTAAAAGTTTGTTCATCTAGTGGCTTGGTAAAGATATCAGCTAATTGTTCTTTGGTGTTAATATATGCAATCTCGATATCCCCCTTTTGTTGGTGATCCCTTAGAAAATGATACCGAATGGCTATGTGTTTAGTGCGGCTATGCTCAACGGGATTATCCGCCATGCGGATTGCACTCTCATTATCACATAGAAGAGGAACTTTGGTTAATTTGTAACCATAGTCCCTAAGGGTTTGCCTCATCCAAAGTAGTTGCTCGCAACAATGACCTGCGGCAATATACTCGGCTTTGGCGGTAGAAAGAGCTACAGAATTTTGCTTCTTTGAAGCCCAAGACACCAGGGACCTTCCCAAGAACTGGCAAGTCCCTGATGTGCTCTTTCTATTAATTTTACACCCTGCCCAATCGGCATCCGAATAACCAATTAAATCAAATGTGGGTCCCCGAGGGTACCAAAGCCCAAACTTAGGAGTATAGACTAAATATCTCAAGATTCGTTTTACGACCATAAGGTGAGCTTCCTTAGGGTCGGCTTGGAATCTTGCACACATGCATACGAAAAGCATAATGTCCGGTCGAGATGCACATAAATAGAGTAAAGAACCTATCATTGACCGGTATACCTTTTGATCTACGGATTTACCTCCCGTGTCGAGGTCGAGATGCCCATTGGTTCCCATGGGTGTCTTGATGGGCTTGGCATCCTTCATCCCAAACTTGTTCAGAATGTCTTGAATATACTTAGTTTGGCTAATGAAGGTGCCCTCTTGGAGTTGTTTCACTTGAAATCCCAAGAAGTACTTCAACTCCCCCATCATTGACATCTCGAATTTCTGTGTCATGATCCTACTAAATTCCTCACATGTAGATTCGTTAATAGACCCAAATATAATATCATCAACATAAATTTGGCATACAAACAAATCATTGTCAAGAGTTTTAGTAAATAAAGTAGGATTGGCCTTTCCGACTTTGAAACCATTAGTGATAAGGAAATCTCTAAGGCATTCATACGATGCTCTTGGGGCTTGCTTGAGCCCATAAAGCGCCTTAGAGAGTTTATACACATGGTTAGGGTACTCACTATCTTCAAAGCCGGGAGGTTGCTCAACATAGACCTCCTCCTTGATTGGTCCATTGAGGAAGGCACTTTTCACGTCCATTTGATAAAGCTTGAAGCCATGGTAAGTAGCATAGGCAAGTAAAATGCGAATTGATTCTAGCCTAGCTACGGGTGCATAGGTTTCAACGAAATCCAAACCTTCGACTTGTGAATATCCCTTGGCTACAAGTCGGGCTTTGTTCCTTGTCACCACACCATGCTCATCTTGCTTGTTGCAGAAGACCCACTTGGTTCCTACAACATTTTGATTAGGACGTGGAACTAAATGCCATACCTCGTTCCTAGTGAAGTTGTTGAGCTCCTCTTGCATCGCCACCACCCAATCCGAATCTTGTAGTGCTTCCTCTACCCTGTGTGGCTCAATAGAGGAAACAAAAGAGTAATGTTCACAAAAATTAGCAACACGAGATCTAGTAGTTACCCCCTTTTGAATATCGCCGAGGATGGTGTTAACAGGGCGATCTCGTTGGATTGCTTGGTGGACTCTTGGGTGTGGCGGCCTTGGAACTTGTTCATCTTCCTCATCTTGGTCATGGGCATCTCCCCCTTGATCATTGCTCTCCTCTTGAGGTGGCTCAACTTCTTGATCTTCTCCTTCATCATTTTGAGCCTTATCCTCATTTTGAGTTGGTGGAGATGCTTGTGTGGAGGAAGATGGTTGATCTTGTGCTTGTGGTGGCTCTTCGGATTCCTTAGGACATACATCCCCAATGGACATGTTCCTTAGAGCGACGCACGGAGCCTCTTCATCACCTATCTCATCAAGATCAACTTGCTCTACTTGAGAGCCATTAGTCTCATCAAACACAATGTCACAAGAAACTTCAACTAGTCCAGAGGACTTGTTAAAGACTCTATATGCCCTTGTGTTTGAATCATATCCTAGTAAAAAGCCTTCTACAGTCTTAGGAGCAAATTTAGATTTTCTACCTCTTTTAACGAGAATAAAGCATTTGCTACCAAAGACTCTAAAATATGAAACATTGGGCTTTTTACCGGTTAGGAGTTCATATGATGTCTTCTTGAGGATTCGGTGTAGATATAACCGGCTGATGGCGTAGCAGGCGGCGTTGACCGCCTCGGCCCAAAACCGATCCAAAGTCTTGTACTCATCAAGCATGGTTCGTGCCATGTCCAATAGAGTTCGATTCTTCCTCTCCACTACACCATTTTGTTGTGGCGTGTAGGGAGAAGAGAACTCATGCTTGATGCCCTCCTCCTCAAGGAAGCCTTCAATTTGAGAGTTCTTGAACTCCGTTCCATTGTCGCTTCTAATTTTCTTGATCCTTAAGTCGAACTCGTTTTGAGCCCGTCTCAAGAATCCCTTTAAGGTCTCTTGGGTATGAGATTTTTCCTGCAAAAAGAACACCCAAGTGAAGCGAGAATAATCATCCACAATAACTAGACAGTACTTACTCCCGCCAATGCTTATGTAAGCTATCGGACCGAATAGGTCCATATGTAGGAGCTCGAGTGGCCTGTCAGTCGTCATGATGTTCTTGTGTGGATGATGAGTACCAACTTGCTTCCCTGCCTGACATGCGCTACAAATCCTGTCTTTCTCAAGATGAACATTTGTTAGTCCCAAAATGTGTTCTTCCTTTAGAAGCTTGTGAAGATTCTTCATTCCAACATGTGCTAGTCGGCGATGCCAAAACCAGCCCATGTTAGTCTTAGCAATTAAGCAAGTGTCGAGTTCAGCTCTATCAAAATCTACTAAGTATAGCTGACCCTCTAACACTCCCTTAAATGCTACTGAATCATCACTTCTTCTAAAGACAGTAACACTTGTATTTGTAAAATGACAGCTGTAACCTATTTTACATAATTGCGAAACTGAAAGCAAGTTGTAATCTAAAGAATATACAAGAAAAACATTGGAAATGGAGTGGTCAGGAGATATAGCTATTTTACCCAATCCTTTGACCAAACCTTGATTCCCATCCCCGAATGTGATAGCTCGTTGGGGATCTTGGTTTTTCTCGTAGGAGGAGAACATTTTCTTCTCCCCTGTCATGTGGTTTGTGCACCCGCTATCGATGATCCAACTTGAGCCCCCAGATGCATAAACCTACAAAACAAGTTTAGTTCTTGATTTTAGGTACCCAAACGGTTTTGGGTCCTTTGGCATTAGATACAAGAACTTTGGGTACCCAAACACAAGTCTTGGTGCCCTAGTGTTTGTCCCCAACATACTTGGCAACTACCTTGCCTGATTTGTTGGTTAGCACATAAGATGCATCAAATGTTTTAAATGAAATGTCATGATCATTTGATGAAGTAGGAGTTTTCTTCTTAGGCAATTTTGCACGGGTTGATTGCCTAGAACTAGATGTCTCACCCTTATACATAAAAGCATGATTAGGGCCAGAGTGAGACTTCCTAGAATGGATTCTCCTAATTTTGCTCTCGGGATAACCGGCAGGGTACAAAATGTAACCCTCGTTATCCTGAGGCATGGGAGCCTTGCCCTTAACAAAGTTTGACAATCTTTTAGGAGGGGCATTAAGTTTGACATTGTCCCCCTGTTGGGGACTCGTTCTCAAATGCTATGAATTAAGAACAAGGCAACATAAAATGTTAAATGTTAATGCCCTTCGTCCGCTGAAGCATTATTTCCTTACGGATTTAATGAACTTCGGACGAAGGCCAAAGATGAAACAATTACGAAGGTTAGATCTTCGTAATTGAACTCCCAGAGGTTGTATAAAATAATTCGAGATATGAAGCATTAATAAGAAGTAAATTATAAATAATTATCATTTTCATATTAAACAAATTTGATGTATTCAAATGTTAGATACATTTGTACCTCTGTCTTGGCGAAGAATAATTTCCAAGTGATGCGATTACAATTGCAGGAATGCGTGAACAGTAAAGGAATACTGTTCACTATTTATAGGCACAGGACACAGCCTGTGAGGAATTACAATCATGCCCCTCATAAAAATTTACAACATTGACTCAGACCTTTATGGACTAAAAGGTCATTTTATCTTTAAGTCGGTTCGTCCCTTCTCCTTCGGATATGTTGTATTATCAAAGCTTCGTGAATGATGTCTTCGGCGTCACGTACGAGCAGCTTCAGCCGAAGCTGTATCTCTCTGCAGGACCTTCGGCGACGAAGCATGGTCCCAACAGTAGCCCCTTCGCGGTGCTAGATCGTTTTTCGTAACGAGCTTGATCCGTGAAAAAAGTCTCTTAGGCTTCAGGAAGCCGAAGGTCCGAAAAACACCTTCCCTGAGCTCGTTGTCGAGAAACGATAGCGGTCCCACCCTGCAGGGTTAGTATTTGGTCTTTGCGGTCCACCGCGCAGTGGGTGTGAGCAGCTGTTTGCCTGGTGCAAAAATCCTGACGATTCACCTTCTTACCTGCAGTACTATATAAACAGACGGGTAGGTGTGAAGTTACCACAACATTCATTGCTATTGCACTGTTTTGCTGCCAAAATTTTTAACCATAGCCGAAGCTTGAGTCTCGCAATCAGACGAAGCTCTAGTTTAAAGCCTACTTCGTCAGAAGAAAAAGCTTCGGGAGAGAAAGTTTTTAGTTCCCAAGAAATTCAGAATTAAATGGCCAGAGTGCGCTCTACCGCTAGAGTTGAGCGTGAGGGAGGCGAAGCCGAAGGAGCGGAGACTGTTCCAATCTCCGAAGCGATGCAACGATCCGGACTGGTGACCTCGGGAGGAATCCGCACTGCCGAGACAGAGCAGACTGTTGCCGATACAGAACAAGTTGCTGTCGAAGCGGAGGAAGGAGATATTGAGGAAGCTGATTCCGATGATGATTACCATATTGCCGTTCCAAGCAAGCCCAGCCATTTGGACTTCGGAAAGTCGACTGTCTCTAAGGCTGATTTCTCCAAAATGGTGAAGTCGGGCTATTTCAGTGAGAATGAGAAGAAGCTGCTTCGCTTCGGGGGGGGAAGAAACTACCCCGAAGCCAGAAAAGGATGAAATAGTTATTTTCAAGAGCTTTCTAAAAGCTGGGTTGAGATTCCCCTTAAATAGGATGATCTCTGATGTGCTGCAAAGATTTGGTATCTATTTTCACCAACTGACTCCCAACGCGATTGTCAGGCTCAGCGTTTATATCTGGGCTCTCCGAAGCCAGGCGGTGGAGCCGTTTGCCGACAGCTTCTGTCGAGTTCATGAGCTGCATTACCAAACTAAGGCCAGAAAAGATGGATTGCATGAAAATTTTGGTTGTTATAATTTTGCTTATCGGAAAACCACGAAGTTTCCCGTGATCAGCTACCGAAGCAAATGGCCGGCAGGCTGGAAATCAGAATGGTTTTATGTCAAAGTTGACGAAGATAAAGAGAAGCTGGTTCAGAGCCCTCTTGAACTAATCTTCGGAGAAACAAGACCCCGATGCAAGATGGCAGTAGACGGTCCAACTTGGGTTGCACTGGGCGAATTCAAAATTATTGCAGAACATATTGACACTAGAGATTTAGTGCAGGAATTCCTGGCCGTCAGGGTTTTTCCAACTATGAAAGGGTGGACAATGCCGAAGCTTAAAGGGGAAAAGAAAGAGGGGGAACTCGTCCGACTGCCCTACTATTATAAGTTCAAGAAATATTTTAAAGTACCCTACCAAGAATGGCTTGATACAATTGAAATAATGAGTAATGAAATTCTTGGGAATTACTCTAAAAAAGAGGACCAACTGATGACAGCGGCTTTCGGCACTCGGCCGAAATGAAGGCTGAACAGGGTGTTTGATGCCATAGGATTTGAATATGCTGACTACGGCCGACTGGGCGGAGATGCTGGAGGCCCGAAGCGAAAAAGGATTGCCAGCGCTACTGACGAAGAAGCCGTCAAGGTAACCAAAAAGAAAAAGAAAGATTCTGAAAATGTCAGCACTGAAGAGTTAAATCCTGAGCCGAAGGTGGCTACTACAAGAAAGAGAAAAAGTGCATCCCCAGAGCCGAAAACGCCGGTCCGAGAAGAAGATACTCCTGCTTCTCCTTCTGCTGTTGAAGTAGAAGAGATTATGAAGGTAATGACTGAACCCCTGCCTATCAGGCTAAGTCCGCTGGCACTGGAACTGACGAAGTTTTTTCAGAGGAACAAGGCAGCTTCGGCAGCAAAAAGTCCTGTGAAGCCGAAGAAACGGAGAATTATTCAAGTGACAAATGTGATCCATCAGACACCGCCACCGGCGACGGTGTCAAAAATTGTCTTTGCCGAGACTGCCGAAGCCGAAGGCGCCGCAGCCGAAGCTACTGGAGTGGAAACCACTGAAGCTGAGACCGGCGAGGCCAAAGCTACCGGGGCCGAAGCCGGGACCACCGAAGAGTCGAACCTGGAAACCACACTTGAGGTTATTGATAATATACTCCTGAAAATGGCGGAAGGAGAAACTACTGCAGCTACGGTGAGCACGGCAACTGAAAAGGGGAAAGAGCAAATTGATGAAATTTCGGAAGAAGAAGATTTTAACTTTCAAGATTTGCTTGGACAAGAGTTAACAGACGCTGAGAAAGAGGAGTTGAAAAAATATGCCCTATCTTGCGGATATAAATCAGGGGCTATGCTATTTGGTGGGGTGAACGAAGGGAAACTAAGATGCCTTCGGAACCGTACTGAGGCCAAAATTGTTAGAACCCTCTCCAAAAGCATTGGCTTGCCGAAGCTGGAGACTGACTTGTGCCGTTATCAACAACACCACATCGCCGGAAGCTTGCTTTATGCTAACTTTAAGGTAACAGATATTTTTGTTATTTTATTACTATTATTACTATCTTTTAGGTCACGTTTTAACGAAGATCGTTTCGACAGAGCATATTATTAAGCAAGGTTCTAAAAATGCAACAAGATCTGGAAGAAGAGAAAAACAAAGCCGTCATTCAAGATTTGGCTGAAAAAGTTGAAAATCACGAAGCCAATCTGAAAAAGAAAGACCTCATAATCCAAGACCTTGGAATCATGGTCAAAGAGCACGAAGGTGCACTAGAAAAGAAGGATTTTGTTATTCAGACCATGGAGGGCTCTTTGGCTGAAGTCCAAACTGAGAATGACAAATTAAAGAATGAATTGCTCCGACAATCAGAAAAATTCAAGCAAGAAAAGAAATATCTTGAAGCAAGCCTGAAAGCTGAAGTGGATAAATACTCAAATTTGCAGAAATCCTTTAAAGATCTTCAGGAGAAATGCTTAAGCTTCGGCAGCCGATGCGTGCAGCGGCTGAAGGACGTGTTTCACTCTGTCGGAGCTAGCTCTTCGAAATTTACACCTTCAGCTGAAAATCTGCCAAGAACATTAGAATATATTGAAGGCGAAGTTGATGCCCTCGACGAAGTTATTGGTGGGCACGCGGACTTCTGCGCCCTGGTAGCTTCTCGGGGCACGGCTACTACTTTTTTGAAGGCTGGCTGCACGCATGGAAACATTGTGAACAGACCAAACTTCAGCTTGTCAGCTTCAGATTTGATAGATATCCCAAGCTTAGCCAGAAGCATCGGAAATAGATTCATGACCCAGATCTAGGTAAGTGGCGGGCGGAAAATGGCAGGCGACGAAGCTCGAAGCCATCTTAAGCCAGTAAGAAACTTATGTTTGTTACTTTTACCTTCTCCTGTGAAATTTGTACCTTTCTTACTTTGCTGTTTGGTATATACAGAATGACGAAGCTGAAGATTAACAATGCTGATGTTTAACAAAATTGAAAACAAAGCCTTAGCTGGAGCTTAAAGTTGCTTATAATGTGCTTTCCTGCAAAAATTCTTGGAGAAACTCTTGTAATATAGATATGGAACAACTCATGTAAATTTGTACATACCTTGTAATATATTTTGTCTCCCTTATCCGTGTTCAGTCTGCTTTGCTGTGGACGAAACTTCTCTTTTGAGCCGAAGGCGAAAAACACCTTCCCTTCTTTTCGTACACACCGAAGCATAAAAAAAATTTCTTCGAATCTTTTCCTTATTTTCTGAAGCACCTGTCTTCTTTGTGTAGCATGATGATGATTCTATATATGTCTAAATGGATGTTTATGAATGCAAATGACATGATGACATGTAATGTGCAAATGAATATTAGGACACATGTTCAGAAACCATAAGCACGACCCTTCATCCCCTCAAGAATGATACAAATATTTTTGCCGTTTACTTTTCGGCTTCACCGTTTACTTTTCGGTGTATCAACGTTGACTTTTCACTGTAAGCCTCCCTTAGGAGCTTCTTCGCCTTTTACTTTCGGCGGAATCAGTGTTTATTTTTCGCTGCAAGCCTCCCTTAGGAGCTTCTTCGCCTTTTACTTTCGGCGGAATCAGCGTTTATTTTTCGCTGCAAGCTCTGCATTCCCTTAGGAACGACTTTTGAGCTTCTCCCTGTTTTCTTTTCTTTTTTCCTTTGCACTCGAAGGTGCGTTTTCAGCTTTTACATTTACATTTTTGGGGGATATCGCTCTTATAGAATTGAAATAAGAAAAAGAAAAATTACATGTTGTGGCCCCATTAAAAACCTTTCTCCCCCTTTGGAAAGGAAAAGGGTGCCACAAAAAAGAATATAAAAAATTACATCGAACTAAACATAATATCGCCGAAGCTCATCCACATTCCACGATCTAGAAATGTCATTGCCGTCCATATCCTTCAATCTGTAAGAACCGGGTCTTGACGAAGATACTACCAAAAAGGGGCCCTCCCACTTCAGCTGTAATTTGCCTACTGTTTCAGGGTTAGCTACTCTTCGAAGTACCAAATGTCCTGGTTCAATGTTCTTCAGCTTGACTTTTCTATCACGCCATTTTATTGTCTCAGCTTGATATTTATTGATGTTTTCCACAGCTTGAAGTCTGATCCCTTCAATAGCATCTTTTTCTACAGAGCAATCAGCTTCGTTTTCGCCCTCTGCCGAAGCTACTGTCCTTATTGATCCTGTTTTGGCCTCTTCTGGGGTCATTGCTTCGTCACCAAACAATAGTTTAAAGGGTGTAAAGCCTGTTGATCTTGACATGGTTGTGTTATGACTCCACACTACTTTGATTAACTCATCTGGCCACTTTCCCCTGGGCTGATTGAAGATTGACTTCATTATTCCTGTCATTATGATCCCATTGGCTCTTTCGACAAGTCCATTTGACTCTGGGTGCCGGACTGATGCAAAATGGATCTTCGTACCAATTTGATTACAAAATTCTCTAAAGGCTTCAGAGTCAAACTGTGTCCCATTATCCACAGTGATAGCCTTCGGCACTCCGAAGCGACAAACAATGTTTTGCCAAAAAAACTTTTGAATAGTAAATGAAGTTATCGTGGCTAAGGGCTTCGCCTCAATCCATTTGGAAAAATATTCCACTGCCACCACCACATATCTTAAGTTCCCCTGTGCTGGTGGTAATGGACCTAGCAAATCCAGACCCCACCTTTGCAACGGCCAAGTGGGTTGTATTAATTGAGTTAAAGACGAAGGTTGTTTTTGATCTCTTGCACATTTCTAACAACCTTCGCACTTTTGAACTAAATCCGCTGCATCCGAAGCTGCCTTTGGCCAATAAAATCCTTGGCGAAAAACTTTCCCAAGCAAGGGCCTAGATCCAATGTGAGATCCACACAGACCTGCATGTATGTCCTTCATTAATTCTATACCTTCAGATCTGGATAAGCACTTGAGCAATGGGGAACAGACCCCGCGCTTGTATAACTCCCCTTCTATTATGACATATTGTCGAGCTCTTGCTTCTATTCTCCTGTTATAAGCTTCGTCGTCTGAAAGAAAATTACCCTAAAGGAAAGAGATGATCTCAGTTCTCCAATCTTCACTATAAACAGGGGATATGTTAAGGATTGCTCTTTCAAGAAGCTCAACCGAAGGTGCTTTTATTGTTTCAAAAAATACTTCCGAAGGCATAGGCAGCCCCTGGGCTGCTGACTTAGCCAATAGATCAGCGTATTCATTCTCTCCACGAGGAATATTTTTGATAGAGAAACCTTCGAAGGAAGCCTCAATCCTTCGGACTGTATCTAGATACTTTTCAAGCTTCGGGTCTCTTGCTTTGTAACTTTTGTCAATATGACCAGAAATAACTTGAGAATCAGTTTTAAGAATGGCCCTTCTGATTCCCATTGCCTTTAATTTCCGAAGACCCAAAAACAGAGCTTCATACTCGGCGATGTTATTTGTGCAGCTAAAATCAAGTCTTGCCGCATAACAAGTTTTAACTTTGGAAGGTGAAACCAACACAGCAGCCGCTCCCGCTCCGAAGGTTCCCCAAGACCCATCGCAAAACACTGTCCATGCTTCGGCGTCTTTATTTGTTTCTTCCTCCTGAGCCCCTGGCGTCCAGTCAGCAATAAAGTCTGCTAACGCCTGGGACTGAATCGAAGATCTATGAACATAATCAATACAAAATTCATTGAGCTCTGCAGCCCATTTTCCAATTCTTCCAGTAGCTTCTCGGTTCCTCATAATATCCTTCAGAGGTTGTGAAGAGGGAACAATTATGTTGTAGGCTTGAAAATAGCGCCGAAGCTTCCTGGAGGCCATCAAGACAGCATACAGTACCTTCTCCAACTCTGTATAATTTTTCTTTGATAAACTAAGAACCTCGGATACAAAATATATTGGGGCCTGCCTCTTAACTTGGCCTTCAAGCTTCTCCTGAACAAGTGCTGCACTTACCGCTGAGTATGAAGCTGCCACATATAATAACAAAGGAGCCCCTCGCGTAGGTGGAGTTAATGTTGTGAGATCTATCAAATACTGCTTCAGCTCTTCGAAGGCCTTCTGCTGGATTGGTCCCCATTGAAAGACTTCGGCTGTCTTCAGCACTTCGAAGAATGGTAAGTTTCTCTCTGCTGATCTAGATATGAATCTGTTTAGAGACGCCAACCTTCCCGTCAATCTCTGAGTCCCCTTTTTTGTACTTGGTGGTTCCATTCGAAGTATTGCTTCGATTTTGCTTGGATTAGCCTCGATTCCCTTTGTTGAGACTAGGCAACCGAGAAATTTCCCCTTCTTTACTCTGAAGACACATTTTTCTGGGTTCAATTTTAGACCAGCCTGTCTAAAATTAGCGAAGGTCTCCTGCAAATCAGCAATGTGGTTATCTTGCTTCGTGCTTTTTACAATGATATCATCAACATAAGTTAGCACATTCCTTCCTATCTGAGAGTGAAGGACCTTCGCTGTCATTCTGCTGAAACTTCCTCCAGCATTTTTAAGCCCCTCAGGCATCCGAAGGTAGCAATATGTCCCACTAGGGGTTATGAAGCTGGTTTTTGGTTCATCTTCCTTCTTCATCCATATTTGATGATAGCCCGAATAGCAATCCAGCAAACTCATAAGCTCTGATGAAGCTGCTGCATCAACTAAGGAATCTATCCTTGGCAATGGAAATTCGTCCTTCGGACAGGCTTTATTGAGGTCTGTAAAATCGATACACATTCTCCATTTACCATTGGCCTTCTTCACCATAACAGTGTTAGCCAACCATTCTGGGTATTTTACCTCTCAAATAACTCCGGCACTGAGGAGTCTTTTTACTTCATTTCGAGCACCTTCGGCCTTGTCTTCAGACATTTTCCGAAGCCTCTGCTTTCTGGGCCTGAAGGATGGATCAACATTGAGCGAATGCTCGATAACATCCCTGTTAACTCCACAAAGATCATTAGCTGACCAAGCAAAAACATCTTTATTGTTGAACAGAAACCTTATCAAGGTTTTCTCCTGCTCTTCGGACAATTGAGATCCCAATAGCACCTTCTGCTCTGCTATATCCTCACATAGGAGCATGGGTTTCGGCTGGTCAGCTGAAGCAGCTTTTTCCCTTCTGAACTTGTATTGTTCACAAGCTTTAGTTCCATCTATATTATGGATTGCTTTTGAGTCTGTCCAATTTCCTTCGGCCCTTCTGGCAGCTTCTTGACTTCCATGAATAGCAATGGGCCCTTGGTCCGAAGGTATCTTCATGCAAAGATAAGCGGGATGCAGAATTGCTTCGAAGGCATTAAGAGTGCCACGACCAATGATTGCATTGTAAGGGTACTCCATGTCAACAATATCAAACATAACTTGTTCAGTCCTTGTGTTGTTGATGAATCCGAAAGCCACTGACATTGAGATTTTGCCGAGTGCTACAATCTGCCTTCCTCCGAAGCCGCAGAGAGGATGTGTGGCATCAAGAATTTTATCTTCGGGCTCTTGCATCTGTCTGAAGGCCTTAGCAAATATGATATCAGCTGCGCTGCCTGTATCAACTAAAACATTATGGACCAGAAATCCTTTGATAACACAAGAGATAACCATAGCATCATTGTGTGGGTAATCCTTGAGTTGAAGGTCCTCTTGGGAGAAGGTAATAGGAATGTGAGACCATCTTGACTTGATGAAGGGTCCTTGCACCCCGACATGTTGTACCCTTCTCTGTGCTTCCTTCTTCTGCTTCTTGTTGGCTGGTTCTGAACATGAACCGCCTGTTATCGGGAGTACCAGCTTCAGAACCGAAGCAGCTCTAGCTTGAATATTGAACGAAGCCATCAGCTCAGAAAAGTGGAAGTGAGTTCACCGGAGGTGGGCGCCAATGTTGGGGACTCGTTCTCAAATGCTATGAATTAAGAACAAGGCAACATAAAATGTTAAATGTTAATGCCCTTCGTCCGCTGAAGCATTATTTCCTTACGGATTTAATGAACTTCGGACGAAGGTCAAAGATGAAACAATTACGAAGGTTAGATCTTCGTAATTGAACTCCCAGAGGTTGTATAAAATAATTCGAGATATGAAGCATTAATAAGAAGTAAATTATAAATAATTATCATTTTCATATTAAACAAATTTGATGTATTCAAATGTTAGATACATTTGTACCTCTGTCTTGGCGAAGAATAATTTCCAAGTGATGCGATTACAATTGCAGGAATGCGTGAACAGTAAAGGAATACTGTTCACTATTTATAGGCACAGGACACAGCCTGTGAGGAATTACAATCATGCCCCTCATAAAAATTTATAACATTGACTCAGACCTTTATGGACTAAAAGGTTATTTTATCTTTAAGTCGGTTCGTCCCTTCTCCTTCAGATATGTTGTATTATCAAAGCTTCGTGAATGATGCCTTCGGCGTCACGTACGAGCAGCTTCAGCCGAAGCTGTATCTCTCTGCAGGACCTTCGGCGACGAAGCATGGTCTCAACACCCCCTTTTGGAAGCCAATGCCATCCTTGATGTCAGGGCGTCTCCCACTATAGAGCATGCTTCTAGCAAATTTAAAATTTTCATTTTCTAAGTCATGCTCGACAATTTTAGCATCTAATTTTGCTATTTGATCATTTTGTTGTTTAATTAAAGCCATATGATCATGAATAGCATCAATGTTAATATGTCTACATCTAGTGCAAATAGTGACATGCTCACTGGTAGATGTAGAGGGTTTGCAAGAATTAAGTTCAACAATCTTAGCACGTAAAATATCATTGTTATCTCTAAGATTGGAAATGGAAGCATTGCAAACATCTATTTCTTTAGCCTTAGCATTTAATTTTTCATTTTCAATTGTAAGGCCAACAAGAGAGACATTCAATTCTTCAATCTTAGCAAGCAAGTTTACACTATCATCTCTAAGATTGGGAGTTGAAACATCACAAACATTTGAATCAACCTTAGCAATTAAATTAGCATTCTCATTTCTAAGGTTGGTAATAACATCATGGCAAGTGCTTAGCTCACTAGATAGTTTTTCATATTTTTCTACTTCTAGAGCGTAAGCCTTTTTAACCTTAACATGCTTCTTATTTTCCTTAATTAGGAAGTCCTCTTGGGTGTCCAAGAGTTCATCCTTCTCATGAATAGCACTAATTAATTCATTTAATTTTTCTTTTTGTTGCATGTTTAGGTTGGCAAAAAGGATGCGCAAGTTATCCTCCTCATTTTCACTAGAATTATCTTCATCACTAGAGGAAGCATATTTAGTGGAGGATCTTGATTTTACCTTCTTCCTTTTGCCGTCCTTTGCCATGAGGCACTTGTGGCCAGCGTTGGGGAAGAGGAGTCCCTTGGTGACGGCGATGTTGGCGGCGTCCTCGTCGGATGAGGAGTCGGAGGAGCTCTCGTCGGAGTCCCACTCGCGACACACATGGGCATCGCGACCCCTCTTCTTGTGGTACCTCTTCTTTTCTCTCCTCTTTCCCTTCTTGTCGTTGCCCCTGTCACTGTCACTAGATAGTGGACATTTTGCAATAAAATGACCGGGCTTACCACACTTGTAGCAAACTTTCTTGGAGCGGGGCTTGAAATCCTTCCCCTCCTTTGCTTGAGGATTTGGCGGAAGCTCTTGATGATGAGCGCCATTTCCTCGTTGTCGAGCTTGGAGGCGTCGATGGGTGTTCTACTTGATGTAGATTCCTCCTTCTTCTCCTTCGTTGCCTTGAATGCAACTGATTGTGCTTCGGGCGTGGAGGGGCCGTCGTGCTCGATGATTTTCTTTGAGCCTTTGATCATCAACTCAAAGCTCACAAAGTTTCCTATTACTTCCTTGGGAGTCATTAGTGTATATCTAGGATTACCACGAATTAATTGAACTTGCGTAGGGTTAAGGAACACAAGTGATCTAAGAATAACCTTAACCATTTCATGGTCATCCTATTTTTTGCTCCCGAGGTTGCGCACTTGGTTCACCAAGGTCTTGAGCCGGTTGTACATATCTTGTGGCTCCTCCCCTTGGCGAAGCCAGAAGCGACCGAGCTCCCCCTCGATCGTCTCCCACTTGGTGATCTTGGTCACCTCGTCTCCTTTGTGCGCGGTCTTTAGCACGTCCCAAATCTCCTTTGCACTCTTCAACCCTTGCACCTTATTATATTCCTCTCGACTTAGAGAGGCGAGGAGTATAGTCGTGGCTTGGGAGTTGAAGTGTTGGATTTGTTCGACCTCCTCCAAGTCGTAATCTTTGTCTCCCTTCTTTGGTACCTGCACTCCATAATCAACAATATCCCATATGCTTTTGTGGAGTGAGGTTAGGTGATGCCTCATTTTATCACTCCACATAGAATAATCTTCACTTTCAAACATAGGTGGTTTGCCTAATAGAACGGAGAGTAATGGAGTGCGTCTAGAAATGCGAGGATAACGAAGGGGCATCTTACTATACTTCTTGCACTCATGGCGCTTTGAAGTGGTGGAGGCCGATTCCGAACCGGAGGTGGAGGGTGATGAAGAGTCGGTCTCGTAGTAGACCACCTTCCTCATCTTCTTCTCCTTGTCACCCATCCGATGGGACTTGATGGAGGAAGAGGATTCCTCCTTGTGCTTGTGGGCGGACTCCCTTGAGTGAGTTCTTCCCGAGCTTGCGATCTTGTCGCCGGTCCCGAGATCCCTCATGGCGGATGCTCCCGACATCACTTCGAGCGGTTAGGCTCTAATGAAGAACCTGCCTCTGATACCAATTGAAAGTCGCCTAGAGGGGGGGAATAGGGTGAATCTGAAATTTATAAGCTTAAGCACAACTACAAGTCGGGTTAGCGTTAGAAATATAAACGAGTCCGAGAGAGAGGGCGCAAAACAAATCGTGAGCAAATAAAGAGCGAGACACGATGATTTGTTTTACCGAGGTTCGGTTCTTGCAAACCTACTCCCCGTTGAGGTGGTCACAACGACCGGGTCTCTTTCAACCCTTTCCCTCTCTCAAACGGTCACTTAGACCGAGTGAGCTTCTCTTCTCAATCAAACGGAACACAAAGTTCCCGCAAGGACCACCACACAATTGGTGTCTCTTGCCTTGGTTACAATTGAGTTTGATCACAAGAAGAATGAGAAAGAAAAGAAGCGATCCAAGCGCAAGAACTCAAAAGAACACAAATGTCGCTCTCTCTAGTCACTATTTGATTTGGAGTGTTTTCAGACTTGGGAGAGGATTTGATCTCTTTGGAGTGTCTAGAATTGAATGCTATAGCTCTTGTAATGTGTTGATGGTGGGAAACTTGGATGGCCTTGAATGTGGGGTGGTTGGGGTATTTATAGTCCCAACCACCAAAATATGGCCGTTGGAAGGCTGCTGTCGCATGGCGCACCGGACAGTCCGGTGCGCCATCCACGTCAGCCAGCCGTTGGGGTTTGACCATTGGAGCTCTGACAGGTGGGGCCTCTGGGCTGTCCGGTGGTGCACCGGACAGGTCCTGTAGACTGTCCGGTACGCCAACTGCGCGTGCTCTGTCCTCTGCGCGCGCAGGCACGCATTTAATGCGCTGCAGTCGACCGTTGCGCGTGAAGTAGTCGTTGCTCCGCTGGCACACCGGACAGTCCGGTGTGACAACGGACACTGTCCGGTGCTTCACCGGACAGTCCGGTAAATTATAGCGGAGCGACCTCCCATTTTCCTGAAGGTGGCAAGTTCAGCTTCGAGTGCCCTGGTGCATCAGACACTGTCCGGTGGCACACCGGACAGTCCGGTGAGCCAGACCAGGGTGCCTTTTGGGATGTCTTTTGCTCTCTTTGTTTGAACCCTTTCTTGGTCTTTTTATTGGCTTATTGTGAACCTTTGGCACCTATAGAACTTATAGACTAGAGCAAACTAGTTAGTCCAATTATATGTGTTGGGCAATTCAACCACCAAAATTAATTAGGAAAACGGTGTAAGCCTAATTCCCTTTCATCTGGCGCTACCAATTTCGTCTTTCTTCGCGCTGCTGCTGGAGGAGCTTGGCCTCCAACCTCAACACATTATGCCCTGCTTCATCCTTCGGGCGACCATCATCGCCTACCTCCACAGGATGTCCGTGGTGGCGACACTCCTTCCCGCTTCTTCCTCCAGCATTCGGGGGAAGGATGTTCACCAGCCTCGTGAAGGTGGACAGCGGGCTGAGCTGCGGCTCGATCCCTCGCGCCTCCCAACTCTTTGGGGTGGGAAGCGAGCCGTGCTGCAGCTCCATCTCTTTGGCTTTGATGGCTTCGGTGCTGCCTCCAACGGGGGTCGTACAAGACGTCGTACGCCGTGGAGATGGCGGTCGCGCGCTTCCAGCACAACCCTACTGATGTCGAGTAGGTCATACCTGTAGACACAAGGCTAGGGTCCCGCTTGAAGGCAGATGTAATAAACTTATGTTTTTGCAAGGTACTTTTGAGTACTACTTAACGAGCAGTATTAGTACTTATCTGCATACTATTTGCCTCTATTGTGTGTGGCGCTGCCGACCCCTACTGGTACCTGCCCCCCTGGGATGTAGGCTCGACGTGTCGAGGCTGGATAACAACATACCTAAAAGAGTTGGCAACGGCCCCCAGGAGGCAGCCTCGACTGGGACCTGGGCCTGAATACAACTTCGGCTAGGGAGCGTTAGTAGTACACCCATAGGACCCATCGTCTAACATTAGCCATCCTTTGATACATGCATAGGACCTGCAGGTTTTAGTCTGGGAAGCCAAGTTGTGTGTCCGGACCCCCCGGACCACGGTTCCAAATACTAGGACACCTGTCGCAGAGTGGTGGAGCGTGCAGGCTCACGGTACGGGACCAGGCTAAGCGGCTACACGGCTCCGGACCACCCCAGGAGACAAGTGTCCATTCTCTAGAGCCGGACCTCAGGTTGTCGGACCCACAGGACTATAGCTCCAAATACTAGGGTACCCATCACGGAGTGGTGGAGTGTGCAGGCTTTGGGTACGGAACCAGGCTAAGCGGCCACACAGCTTCGGACCACCCCATGGAACGGGCTCCTGTTCTTTAGAACCGGCCCCCAGGCTGTCGGACCCTCCTGCTTTCACAGGTGGGTCCTAAACTGCAAGCCTGGCTATTCAAATCGGATGTCATCATGTTAGACGGGATGGGAACTGTATGGGTGGGTTAGATAAAAATTAATATCTAGAAATTGCAGGGTAAGACCATAGAGCAGGAGGATAAAACTATCATAGAAGCACATCTGAGGGGGTAAATCTTCTCTTTATAACTTGGCATGCATGGGTGCCGACCAACAGACCGGGCTTATGAGGGTGGACCTCACCGGGCTGGCGTACACGTATGCACAACCTAGTTACAAAAGGGAGAAAAACTCAACCCCTCAGGCTTGCTCCTATGGACAGAACTTACAAAGGTGCTCCAGGGGTTAAGAAGAGGTACTCCTTCAGTTGTAGCGAGGTGGTCACCCTCGGGTCGGCATATTTCCGTCGCCTTGAAGGGTCCTTCCCATCTGGGGGAGAGTTTGTGGAGCCCTTCTTGGTTTAGTACTCGCCTTAGGGTTACGTTCCGACCCTAGGTTCCCACCTGCATTTGATGATAGAGTCCACATCCTCACGCTGTAGCCGTTTCTGTATGGACCCATCAGAAGACTGGACCCGTGGGGAGTCCAGAAGGGTTTCCGGGGGAAGGCAGGCTTCGGCCCCGTAGACCGGGGAGTATGGGGTCCCCCGGTAGCCCGTCTAGCTGTCGCCACCGGAGTAGGAGTCTCCGGTGATGACATCCTTCAGGACCCCCTCGGGTGACTGATACCCGAGGTCCCATTCAGCCGCGGCCACCTCGCCGTCGTCGACCCTTTCCTTGCCACGTCGGCGACGAGGTAGGGAGCCGTCCTTGGAAGACTTCTCGCGCCGCTCGCTGATGCGTTTCGTGAGGTCGATGATCTCGTGACACTCCGCGGCGCTGTGGCGACTGTTGGGGTGCATAGGGCATGAGCCGTTGTTACCCCTCTGCGATCGTGGGCGTTTGTTGCGGTCGCCCCAGCCCCCAGTCGCAGCTGTGACGACCAGCACGGTAGACTGCGGCCTCTCGTGGCCGCGACTCTTCTTCTTTTTCTTTTTATCGTCCCGAGGGACGGCACCCGAGCCACCCACCTGGACAGCCCCGGTTTGTGGGGCTGAGTGCCATGCCCGGCCCTTGGTGGCTTTGGCGCACTTGTCGGCTAGAGCGAAGAGTGTGGAGACAGTCTCCACGTCATGTGTGGCCAACTTCTCCAACATTTTTTCATCACGTACTCCCTGACGGAAGGCCGTGATGATGGAAGCATCGGAAATGGGAGGTATGGTACCTCGCACCTTGGTGAAGCGGGAGATAAACGTCCGGAGAGTCTCCCCGGGTTCCTGCCTCATTGCATGGAGGTGGGCCTCCACGCCGTGCTGTTGGTAAGCGCTGGCAAAGTTCGCTGTGAACCGCGCGCAGAGCTCTTCCCAGAAATAGATTGATCCTGGGGCAAGATTCATGAGCCAAGTCCGGGCAGGCCCAGACAAGGCGACATGAAAATATGTCGCCATCACAGTGGTGTTTCCACCTGCTGCTGTGATAGCGGTGACGTATACCTGCAGAAATTTCGACGGATTTGACGTACCGTCGTATTTTTCTGGCAGGTGTGGCCGGAACTTGGGTGGCCAGGACGCCGCACGGAGATGATCCGCGAGAGTGGCGCAGCCCACGCCGGCCAAGGGGACACCCGCCTGGAACCGGGCGCCTACTGTGGTTTGCGGTGCTACCGCAGCGAAGTCTTGATCGAGGTTGCGACCCTCGATGTTTTGCCGGCGCTCACGCGCCCTCTCCAGAGAGACTCGAGTGTCATCGCGACCCTCGAAGTTTTGTCGGCGCTCCCGCGCCCTCTCTAGAGAGACCCGGGCATCCTCCCCCGCACGCCTGCGGTTGAGCTCTTCCCGGAGGTCGTTGGTTTGTGCACCCCTCACTGAGGGTGAGCGCACAGATGCTAACGCCTCATGTTGGCACCGAGATGACCGTGGCCTCGACCTGGTCGAGCCAGAGTGTGCCATGCCGAGCAGTCAGTCGACGTTGTCACGCCACTGCTTCATGGCCCTTGGTGAGGCCGTGGAGCTCACTAGTACACAGAAGCTCTATAGTGGCGGTTCTTAACATATTTACACTGGCGTTTTTCAGTACCGCCAGTGCTAGGGGTCAGTGGAAATCAGCATTTCCACTGGCGGTTATTTTGGAACCGCCAGTGAAAAGTGCATTTTCACTGGCGGTTTTCTTAACGAACCGCCAGTGAAAAGTGCATTTTCACTGGCTAAACTTGAGAGAGGATACACTCTCTCTCCAATGGTGAAACCCTAGATCCAAAATGTGGCTAAAATTGAGCAAAAATGAATAAAAATTGACATTAGCAACATAAACCAACCTTTCTTAGCAATCTTCTTCCAAAAAATGAAGATCAAAACCTCTCCCCATGTATTTTGTGAATTCTGGACCTCCAAAATCGCCTCCAATGGAAGTTGGCTGCGAGCATACAGTTCACTGTCGGGGGAAGAGGGGCATTTATAACAGACACTTCACTGGCGGTTGTCTTTAAAAACCGCCAGTGAAAATGGATTTCCACTGGCGGTTGTCTTTAAAAACCGCCAGTGGAAATAGGATGTTTCCACTGGCGGTTAAGTTAAGATAACCGCCAGTGGAAATCAATGTTCACTGGCGGTTTGTGTAACACAACCGCCAGTGGAAACATCCTATTTCCACTGGCGGTTGTGTTAAGATAACCGCCAGTGGAAATAGGTTTCCACTGGCGGTTTTTAAAGCCGGGCCCACCTGTTTCTTTCACTGGCGTTTGATAACGGAAACCGCCAGTGAAAAGTTCAACGTGCCGCAGGCTTTGAACTTATTTGTACTAGTGGCTTGGGGGTGGTGCAACAACTCCCTGGCCACAGACAACGCCCCCGGAGCGGCTCTCGACGGAGTCCGGGATGTCTGCGCGGTTGTATGCGACTGTGCAGCGTGCACAACAACAATGCCCGACACTGGGTTGTTGGGAACCTATGGCGTGGAAGAAGCAGCTTCTTCCTCCACCAGGAAATCCACCAAAGTCTCGGTGCGATGCTCAACGATTTGCACCATCATGCTGAGCAAGAAACAAGCAAAAACCTAAAGCCTAAACCCCCTACCTAGCGCGCCAAATGTCGGAGATGAAACTCTCCGGACGGGTGGCGGAATGCACCTGCCCTAAATCCTTAAATGAGGAGGGGCCTAAGCGTTTTGCCTGTCTACTAAGCGATGAACGAATACAAGAACACACAAGAGTTTAGAGTGGTTCGGGCCGCCGGAGCGTAATACCCTACTCCATTGTGTTATGTATTGAGCTTGAGAGCTTGTATGAACTTGTGAGCCTGAGCTAGGTCTAAGTGTGCTTGAGTCTACTTGGGTTGTAACGTTGCGTGCCTCCCCTTTTATAGCTGAAGGGGGGCACGTACAAGGGTGCTGAGCCCCGACATGTGGGCCCAGGGACATAACGGATGTAATACTTGGAGCAACTAATGCTGGTTGCGAGCGCAATCTTCTTGCGCCCTGATATTCGTAGCCTGCGTAGTATCGGCGTGCAGCGGAAGCTTCACTGGCAAAGTTCAAGTGATGATGAGCACAGTGTATGCCGCAACATGGGCGTACTGCCTGCCACCAGAGCAGACGGGCACGCCGCCTGTAGGATGGCCTGGCTGCCGCTCGTCAGCAGAGCGGACAGGGCACATTAAATGCTGAGACAGCACATCACTTGTTATTGGAGTAGACAGGGCGTATTTAATGCTGAGGTGGCACATCACCTGCCAGCTTGACAGGCGGCGCGCCTCCTCCGCAATAAATGCGTGGCCCAGAGGCCTTACGTCTGGCTCCGCCCGCTAGCTTACGTCACGGGCAGTAGGTCACGTGGCAGCATTGGGTCTCCGCCTGAGCGGGGAGTGGGAACGCTCGCGACATGGTCTGGACATGTGTCAGCACCGGACCCCCGCCTGGCCTTGATTAAGGCCTGGGCATTCTTCTCCTTGGCATCTTGGGACCCTACTGAGAGTGGCCCGGACCCCTCCTGGGGGGTCCGGGACCCGTCCCAGGGGTCTGGTTTGTACTTGTGGAGGTTTTGAACCCCGCCAGGAAGTCCGGGTTGTGCCTCCAGGGGTCCGGCATTTTCCCGTGGGAGTCCAGACCCACTGTCGCCACCTTGGAGTATATTGTCTTTCTTGGCTACGTGGTGGCCCTGGAACCGCTCACATGGTGGGGTCAGGTATTGTTCGTCACGCGACTAAGGATAGCCGCATGGACATCGCACCTTCATACTGTAGTAACGGGTACCCCTGTTCCAGGGTACCGACAAAGACCTTCAAGCAATTTCTTGTACTAGTACATGTCTTTAGGCATCTTGTGACCCATAGGAAAAACCTCGCTAATCACATCCACAAGCTCTTTGTAACAATTCATAGAGAATGCAAACTTGGACTTGATTGACATCAGTCGGGTCACGAATTCGAGAACGGTCACATCGGTGTGCTCGTGAAGAGGCTTTTCTGACGCTTTGAGGAGGTCGAAGAACTTCTGAACCTCCGGTGTAGGTGAATCATGATGGTCTGGGGCCAATTTAGGCTGCAGATCCTCAAGCATCTGGTCCATCCTATCAACATCTTCATCGTCATCAACTTCTACTTCTGCTGCTCGTAACCATGTGAGCACAGGTGTAGTGTGACCTGCCTCTTAGTGTGGCTCGTCATATTTGTACATTTATTGCATGGAACCTAATATTATCTATTTGTGACAAAGCAGCTGCATGGTCTAGAAACATCTGAGTTTTGACAAACCATTCACTTGTGTGACACCCACCCTTATTGAAACCTTCATACATCCAATCACGTCTGTCACCCATTATTACGACTGTGTACGAGTAAGAAGTGTGTGTGAGACATTCATGTTTCTACATGTGATGCATAGCGGTCCGAAACGGGTGACACATAGTTTTCGAAACCCTAACCGTTTAATACAATATTAAGGGCAGAGAATATAAGGTAACCCTAACCGAGTAATACAAGATTATAAGTTAAACCTAATCAATAAATAACATCAAATTCAACAATTCAATAACATAAGTTAAATCTACTATAATAGAATTAATACTTACCTAACATCAAGCCACACATGTGATATTAAAACTAGCAAGTATAATGCATAAAGTAATATTAAAACTAAGAACAGTATCAATTAACAATTTTAAACTAACTCTAACCACATAAAGTTAACTCCCGTCGGCCATAAAAAACCGACGAAAATAAACATCTTCACACATATTTAACTACTCTAATCACACTCGCATTTACATTCGATAGGTCAAGGAGGTATACCTCAATGACAAGGCGGCATATGTGTTGTGCCACAGGAGACGACGATGACAGAGGGCTCCTCGGTGGCAGCTTCTCGGACCAACGCTTCCTCGGTGGCAGACGGGCGACGGTGCCTTGCGCGGTTGAGAGAGAGAGAGAGAGAGAGAGAGAGAGAGAGAGAGAGAGAGAGAGAGAGAGAGAGAGAGAGAGAGAGAGAGAGAGAGGAAAAGAAACAAAACTGCGCGTGTGGAGGAACGATTCCCTGATAAACGTTTAATCCCCGTCGGCTAGAGATACGGCCGACGCGAGTTAGTCGCTCCCACTAATTCCCGTCGGTCTAGGTCAGGACCGACAGGAGTTAAGTGTACAGTAGACACGCTCCCACTAATCCCCGTCGGCCTAGGGAGTTAAGTGTACACAGTAGACGCCCTCCCACTAATCCCTTCAGCCTAGGTCAGGACCGATATGAGTTAAGTGTACAATAAAAGCTCCCACTAATCCCCGTCGGCCTAGGTCAATGTCGACGAGAATTAAGTGTATAGTAGACGCCCTCCTACTAATCCCTGTCGGCCTTGATCAGGACCGACGGGAGTTATGTAATGCACGTCGATCTATTCCGTGGCTGATATGAATTAATATTAATCCGGTCAGCTACTTTAGAGCCGACGGAAATAAGTTAATTTCTGTCGGTTTTATTTTTGACCAACGGGAATTAATGAATTATTATGGCCGACGGGAGTAATCCCGATTCCTGTTGTGACACGACGGATTTTAAGTTGATTTGAGTGATTTTTATCGAAACAATTCTCTAAAAAACGAGCTGATAAACGTTTTTTTTTGTGATAGAATCGAATTCTAGAATATGATTTTCTGAAACAAACGCCCCAAAACTGCAGATTTGGAGGGCCCTTTATAGCTTAACAGAGTCAAGGAAAACTGAAGCACGGCTTAATTACGTACACATGATCCAATAATACAATGCTGAAAAAAAGACCAACTACTATGTATGCTATGCAATGCAAACCGGCCCGGACACCGGGCTGCATGCGCTAGAATCTAGGGCTAGCGCTAGGGGGTAGTACGTCGAAGGAAGCGCGGCGTCTCGTCTCACATCAGGTGGCCTCCGCCATGAAGCAATCCGGCGGTTTGTGGCGCCGCTGCCGCCGGAAAAGAGAAGTCTGGCCACATTGAACCCGCAGCGGCGCCTGGCATCTTCCACGTGTCCACGCTGTCGTTGTCCACCAGCAGCCCCGCGGCGGGCCAGAGGAAGGACGACGACCCGGCTGCGGAGGCACCTCCTCCCCCCATGAGCCCGAGGCCTTGCATTTGTCCGGCCGCGCCCAGGTGTAAGGCCCCCGTCGGGAGTCCGAGCCCGAGGTCGAAGTCGAACGACGACCCTGCGCCGCGGCCTTCGAGCAGCGGCGGCCCCGCGCCCGCGGCGCCGAGCGCGAACAGTGAGCCGAGGAGGCCGCCGCTCTGTCCCTGTCCCTGTCCCTGTCCCTGCGACGACGATGTCGACGACGACGGTTGCAAGGGAGGAGGCATCATCGGCGTGAGGCCGAAGACGTGCGGCGCCGGAGGAGCGAGCCTGGCGTGCTGGTGGTGGTGCGCCAGGCGCGGGCGCTTGCGCGTGGACCCGC
The DNA here is from genome assembly GCF_902167145.1 of Zea mays. Classification (NCBI taxonomy): domain Eukaryota; kingdom Viridiplantae; phylum Streptophyta; class Magnoliopsida; order Poales; family Poaceae; genus Zea; species Zea mays. The sequence goes on along the minus strand of NC_050096.1, from coordinate 261,028,700 downwards.
CGACGGGGACGTTGCGGAGGGACCCGCCCAGCGTCCAGTAGCGTCGGCAGGCGCGGCAGAAGTGGCGCGGCTGGGACGTGTTGTAGTTGTTGTAGTAGCAGAACTTGGTGTCGCGCGACGCGCACCGCGGGCACTGCTCCCCGCGCGCCGCGCCGCCGCCGCCGCCGCTCTTGGCCGCCGCCTCGGCGCCCGCCTGCTGCAGGTGCTGGAGGTAGGCGGCCATGCCGTCGGCCGCCGCACCGCCAGCCGCGGTAGCGGTGCTGCCGTTGCTGTTGTTGTTGCCGGAAGTGGCGGCCATCGTCGTGTTGAGGTGCTTGCAGGTGTTGTTGTACTGATGAGGTAGTGGCGCGAACGGCGCCATGGTGGGAGGCTGCAGCCGGCACGCCTGAGCTTCCATCACTTGGCCCGCCATTGGATAGTTAGCTAGCTGGGGATTGGAGATCGAAGTTGGTGACGACGATCTCTGTGCGTACCCAGTCCTATATATATGTGCTTCGTGCTGCTGTTTGGACACGCCGACCCAAGGGGTCGTATATGCTAGAGGACGTCGCTGCAAACGCAGACACAACAGACAGAGATTGAGAAAGACGGATGGTGACAGAAGGCTGACGAGTTTGGCTGCGGGCCGCCGAGCTCAGCTACGAGCCAAGGAATTTTAATCCTAGCTAGCTAGGACTGGTCAGTGGTCATATGACCACCTGCTAGCTAGCTGGTGTCGTAGCTTCTTGCAGCTAATACATACAACCTCCATCCACCGTTGATTGTACCTCAGGGAGTATTTTGGCAAGCCCATGCATGCACACAACACATTACGCATGACGTGGGTGAGGGGGTGCAACGTGGGGTGCTGCAACCGAAGCAGCGCGCGGCAAAGAGGCGCCTATCTATCTAGACAACGATCGATCGATGCTACTACGGATCAGTCCTTCCTTGACTGGACCCATGCAGATGCGGTGCTGGGCTGGGCCGGGCCCGACTAGACCTGATACGTTGCTGTCATAGCCATGCACCCCGGACCAGCGACCACGACCCAGCATCAACCTGCATGGTCTCTTGCTGTCCAGGGGCTGATGGGACCCGCGTGCAGTGCAGCCTGGGGGAGGGGACCAGACCAACGAGCCCGCCGGCCGACCTGCAGCTGAAGCTGCAGCCTTTGACGACGCGCCCAGTCGCGTCGCGTGGCATGCTGGTCCGGGGGTGGCCAGGCCTACGTTACTCTACTCTCTCCGGCCACTCTCGTTCGTTCGTCTCCCTGTCCCGGGCCACGCCACGCCCGGACAAAGCCAGGAGCCAGCATATGCCGGCCGGCCGACGCCGACGCCGACGCGCGTACCACCACCACCAACAGCCAACAGCAGCTGCTGCAGCCTAGCAGCACTGTAGTGCTCCTGCTACTAGTCCTAGGCGCCAATTTGGTCGCCGTCTGGATCGATCGATCGAACGATCATGACGGCCGCCTGAGTCTGACAAGGCGGCTAGCATTCCAAGGCCATGCACGCGAATGCGACGATGGCCGTGGCCCCTGGGCCCTGGCCCCCCTGCCCCGCGTTTTGCATGGCAATGCCGACCGGTCGGCACGTAGCTGCGGTGCTGCTGCTATGCTAGCTACTGGTGCTGGACATCCTTGGCGCCTTGCGCTTGGAGCCGCCTGTTGCTCCCCATATGCGCACCGGGCCGGCACGCTAGCTACTGTATCTTTTTCTCGCGTGCCACTGCCAGACTCCGGAGGACGGCACGCGGCAGGATGCACCCGACCCGACAGTCCCTGCCGCCGCCCGCCAACACGGACATGGACAGGATGGCCCAGCTAAGGCCTGTTTCAAACGGCTTTTTTTACTCTGACGTTCTTTTCAAGCTGGATTACGGGGTAGCTGCCTATAAGGAGTAGTTAGAATTAGGGTGTTTAGCAAATTGACTGCAGATAAGAATCTAGGTATTTGGAAAACCTGATTTTCTGTTCGCAGATTCTACCCGTCACTATGGGGGTGTTTGGTTGCCCCTGCTAAAATTTAGCCTGGGTCACATCAAGCGTTTGACTTTCAAATAGGAGTATGAAATATAGACCCAACCAACTGGACTAGATTCGTCTCGTCTTTTAATCTTCGGCTGACAAATTAGTTTTATAATCCGACTACATTTAATACCCGGAACGGAGGTTCAAACATTCGATGTGATAGGGGCTAAAGTTTAGTTTGGGGTAACCAAACACCCCCTATGATGTTGCCCTCCCACATGTAAAAGTGTATCATAGACGCATTTACAAGTTCATCGCCACGAGGGCGACCACATATTAAATACACAATTCCACAAATGCATTGACTTAGTACATTACGACAGAAGCAACGTACCACTGGTAGGTCAGGCCACTAACGAGGCAACAATCGAATCTCGAAACACGCTCATGTATAACTTACGTGATGGCCCACTACTACTTTTCGTTACTCCTACATCCTCTAACTCATCTGATGGTCCACTACTGCCTTTTCTTACCCCTACAACATCACTTACATTCATCTAGATACAAAATTTTCAGATTCACGATCGTATATGGTATCCCTAGTAAAGTTATGCAACGCCATACATGCTATAAGTATTTTCGATTCCTTCCGCAACAAAAAAAAGAGAGACTGAGCAAGATATGTCACTTCAACTTCAACACATAGAATGATTGCTCTATGACATTTCTTAGTAATGAGTGTATAGAGTTGAATACCTCTTTCACACCTATAGGATTTCTGCCATGTTGCCATTCTGTAATGTGGTACTTGTGTCCTTGTATGGGGCAAGGTAGCCCTTTCTGTTGGGGTAATCAGAATCACCAAGGTAATATTTTCCTACATTAACAAAATAGGTTGATTAGCAAAGCTAAACTAATAACAATTGTAAAAAAACAATTTGGTTTACCTAAAACATTACCTTCGGTGGACGCGAAAAAATGTTGTCATAGGTAATGAGTGTCTTGCAGTACTCGGGTATTGTGAACTGACCCTGGCCAACCAGTCATGACAAAGGTAAACATCATATTGAAGCTGCATACTGCCATGACATTATGTGACGTGTAACCCTGGCAGCCAATATATTTTATGTGACGTGTAACCCTGACAGCCAATATATTTTGCTTGCTCTAACAGTGGCACGATCGCAGGGAAGTGTCCCATCGATGTGGCCAAAATGCGCCTCTTGTAGTCTAGGGTGAACCTAATGAAACTGGCGTCTTTTGGCTTAATTATGTCATTTGACATCTTGTAGAGCGCATCGAGGACTTTGTTGAACTTATGAGTAATATTTTATGAAGAATGTCCAAATTTGTTCCTAATTTGTCGAGAAGATTCCACCACTCGCCCAAAAGAACATAGCTAACACCTCTTTAGTCATTAATCCACGACACAATGTTTGTCAAATGCAACAAGCGCAATAGTACAATGCAACAAGTGCAACCACAAACTCGTCTTCAGCATCCTCATCATGTTTGTCACTCATATAAAAAAAGGACAAATGCATGCAATAACAACCCATATAAGTATGTAGTACATAACTAAATGATCACATATTCAAAGAATAGTGTTTTATTAAGAACAAATACTTAATCCACAAATAGGTTACAAAAACTTGATTGTAAAGACACATAGCTCAAACTCAATTCTGAAAACAAACTCAGACATAATCGATACCCATATAGCTAAGACAACAATTTTACAACAAAAAACTAAGCATATAACTAAAATTTTCACTTGCTCGCTTTGGTGTATGCCCGACGAAGCCAGGAAATCTTACCCTCTCCATTGTCTTTAGGGTGGCAAATACGTCGTGGTAACATTTTCCATCAATATTTAGGTTGGGAAGAAATGCTTGTCGCTACCTTTAGCAACTCCATCATTGATTACAATTTGTAGCTGATTAGCAATCTCATCACGGTCGGGGTCACTCTCAACAGACTGAATTATTTTGTTTGTGATATATATGTGTCCTAGTATCAAAAGCTTCGACAATCCTCCTCATGTACTCATCCTTGACAACCTTCTTCTTAGCCTTTGGAGAACCATGGTAGATAGGACTCTTTTCTTTCTGTCAGTTGGATGCAGCCAGAGTGATGTTCTCCCCCACTTGGTTGGGATCTTCATTAATTCCATCAGAAGAAGAGGTTGCATGTCTTGGTGCTGCTCCTAGAATGAGGGTGGTCTCATTGGTGCACACTGTTGTACCAACACATGATACGCAGATCTTCCTCATTCTCCAGAGGCACACTTTTTAATATTAAGCATCTTGGCTTGCATGAAAACAGAATTTGATGTCAGCTAGTACACCAAAAGTGTTGTATTTAAGTACAGAAACATAGAGAATGAAACTTCATTCTGTTATGGCCACCAATCATCACTAGGACTAATTGTACTAGTGTGGGGCTCCCTGTCCAACCTTGTAGCTCTTTCATTCAGTGTATTTTATTGTGTGTATATTCTTTTGAGTGTGTCACATATATTCTTCATTTGTTCACATGTATAATTTCTTCTAGTTCTTTCCTTAAACTTACTGATGAGGTTTACGTAACCTTGTGCATTCAAAAAGTGAGAGGGCCTATTATGGACATTCACCTCTTCTACACAGATTTCATGTAAATCTTAGCTGCTCTAGTATCCCACTTAGCAATGAGTTTTTTAGATTTTTCCATCTAAGTATGACACAAATAGTAATTAAGCAAGGATGACAACAACACAACAATAATGGTCAAATTACATATAGTCTAACACACCAAGACAACAAAGTTTTGTCACGGTACCCACTAACATGGTCTATTTTAGTTCCAAACTAGAACCTACTAATACTTGTACAAAGTTCACAATACACAACAACCACTGCCCATAATAGAGGTACTGGATTACCATAAGTACATAGCATAATTTCACAAACTACTTGTCCTAGTTACTAAAATATGACATCTAGTTAGAGTCATATTCCACTCCCTAGAAAGTTGCAACAAGGTCATTGATACACAACAACTCACTAGTCAACATTTGTAGAGAAGACGATGGCCATGAGATGTGGTAGGGCTCGGTGTCCCCATAACATGGTTGGATGGTATCTTTGGATAGGGCCTCTTGGCACATAAATAGTCCTAGTCCAGGCTATCTGCTATGGCTTTGAGCGCCTTCTGGAGCTGGTTCACCTCAATAGAGGTCAAACCTCTTCCTTGATGTAGTTGCTCCTTAGAGAGGGAAAGGAGCTACTTCGATGCTCCTTGCATCAGATCTATGGCCTTGTTAGCTATAGACTAAGAAGAAGCCATTTGATGCAGTGATGTAGTTTAGTATAATAATTACATTTTATTTGAGGCATTAGATCTACTACTCATGTATGTATCATAGGAGATGTGTAAAAACAAGGGGTGGGTGACATGGGGCTTAGAGGTTGTGGAGACTAGTCTCTGCAAGAAGCAGGCCTAGAATTAAGTGGTTGATGAGGTTTTATTATAGTTAGTAGTTAGGTTAAATATCCTTGCTATAATTACTGGAAGATGAAGACATACAAATACTGGTAGTGGCAATAAGGTCGAGGGGAAAGGGGGAGGGTATTCTAGAAAAGGGGTGCATGGGTGGGTGTTTGAACATGTCAGTTCAATGGAACAACTTGGCACATGACACTAGTGGAGAGTTCAAGTTGGGTTTGTGAAGGTGGCCTAGAGGGGAGAGGTGAATAGGCGACACCTGCAACTCTCAACACAAACTTCGAACTTTTGTGAGAAATGACAGTTCAACAAGGGAGGCCAGTTCAACAGGTCTTGAGGCCAGTTCAACCGCAATTCACCTGTTCAACTGTGAATTTAAATGAAACTACTCAGATCTACCAACAATAAACGTAGCGAAAAAGTTGAATTAAAACCAACTAGATAGATGAAAGATCTGAGATGATGAGAAACAAATAACACCCACAAAAGCACATAAGGCACACGATTTTTACCGAGGTTCGATCACACCACCAAGGTGCCCTACTTCCTCGTTGAGGCGCCCACAAAGAGTTGAGTCTCTTTCAACCCTAATCCCCCCTCACTGACCACAAAGATCCAAGTGAGGACACTTACTAGAGATTGCTCAAAAGAGCGAGTAATACAAACTTCTTGTGGTCTTCCACAAGTATATTTGGAGACTCACAAGCGATGCCCTAGCCGTCTAGGAGCTTGGAGCTCCAAGAGAAATGAATCCACAAATAACTTATTCTTGAACCAAGGCTCAAAATAGAGAAATCAAAGAATAAGAGTTGAAATCGTGTTTGAGATCTAAAAACTTATCTCACATCGAAGGCTCTTCCCACCGATCGAAGGAGGAAGACTTAGGGCGCGAGATTGGAGTTGAATCGCTTTGAATGCAGGAGGAGCAGCCATCAAAGTGTTTTGATTTGTGAGCCTTAGGGTTTATAATGGGAGGGGAAGGCTTTTTATAGCCACCCCGACTCATATCTGAAAATTCTGGGCGACTGTGCAAATCCTGGTTCAACCGGTGTGAATCCCGGTTGAACCTAAATTTCTAGAGAAGAACTTGATGAATCCTGGTTGAACCGGTATGAACAATAAAAGATATTTTGAAAAAACAAGATAGAAACCAAAGGAGAAACCAGTGGGTAAACTCGTGACTTTTCAAAACAAGAATTTGAGCTTTTAGTGCAAGTACCAATACTCATTTGTGGATCCCTCTTGATAGTACGGCGATACCTAAACTCAAGAACTCAAATAAAAATCAAATTTATTATCCAATAGACACTTGGAACTCCAAACTTCAAATCTAAGTAATCATCTTACCCAATCTGCTGCAATGGTCACGAAGAACATGTCCAAACAACGAAATAACCCAAACTCTGATTCTTTCTAGATTTTTCACTTTTGATCATTTCTATCGAAGTCTTGCATAACTATGAGCCCTTTCCAGATTCTTTCTTTGATACCTCTTCCTTGAACTTGTGACCATGCTTCTTCAGTTGTCTTGAGCTAGCAACCACCGTGTCATATGATTTGAATCATCTCATCACATATGAATTAAACTGATGACTTCCAATCACATCTTCTAATGTTCTGATCTTCATCACTGTATGACTCTTCACAATCTGATTAGTCCGTCGACATCTTATAAGTACTCTCTTCTTCACCATAGCCATGGTACCTCGGTCCACAAGTCATCTGCTTATCCTTCAACTTCACTTAGTCCCTCGAAGCCCTTTCCTTGACTGTCTTCACCCTATCAAACTGTCTCCAAGTCACATTTCATTGAGCATCATTTCTTCAATATTGTGAACCTTGCTTGAATGTCATCTAGATATGAGTGTTAAGATCAATCAAGCCTTAGTGTGATTCTCATATAAACATATATGTACCAACATCAATATGGTCAAACCAATTCACGATTCCTTATATCCTATTCATTTTGGCTTGACACTTCCTCTCATCGACGTCAATCGCTATCTTCAACAAAGATCACTCATCCTTATATGACTTCTATCTGGCTTGATTTGTCCCTTGACTAAAAGAAATAACATGCTTCTCCACTTGATCAAGCTTTCCTTAAGCCATACGTCTTGAGTGTACATTGAATCCGTTGATGTTTAATTATCATTGTTTGATGTTGATCCTTTATGCATATTTCTATCATGAACAATTCATGTATACGAGACATTTTCATACCAATCCTTGTCTCTTGGGTTGTTTTCAATCATGATTGCCTTTTCTACTTTTCTGATCAACACTTATCAAACTAATTAGTCCTTTAAGAGTGTTGTTATCCAAATCACCAAAATCCACAAAAGGGTTAGATGCACTTTCAGTTTGTAATGTGTGGGAAGAAGATAGAGGGAATCCAATTTGGCTGGGTTAGGTACACTTGACTGTATGTTACATGATACAGTCAAATAAAGATGAAGTCATACAAATTCTTGGTGCTAATAGGGGTGGGGGTAGGGTTGGTTTTGGAAAGGGTTTGCATGTGGGGTATGAACATGTGGTTTAAGTGGTAAACCTATGACATGGTAGAATTTAGTTATGATAGGCATCCAATACTTTGACACAATCACATGCGAACACGAACCTCGAAAGTAAGTAATACCCTATAGTAGTAATAACCATGGTTTTTGAAACCATAAATAAACATTGGTACCATGATTAGCTAAATATCTTCTATTGGTCACTCATTTTTTATTTCTAAAGGATATAAAAAACAAGGCAACACAAGTTATTCGGTTAGAAGCTTCTACCTTCAATTAATTCTTCTTCGAAGGTTAATTCAAGAGAGAAGATGAAGGGTGCAAAGATATGTTAATGAAAACAACATGTAAATTACAAAGAGTGAGATATATTATTCATCTAAATGTGCAAATACATTATTTCATTCCTTGCAATATATCAAATGATTACAAGTATACCTTCGACTTCACACGAATGAGAGTTGGAAGGTATCTTCGAAGGCTGAGCGAACCAATGTTCTAGGCTCATAAAGGGTACCAGTATGCATGGCACTGTTTCTCTATTTAAAGTTGTGAGGTACAACTTTGTATGAATTTACAAACACGCCCATGACTTTTACATTGGGGCAAGATTGTCTTTTCCCTTTTTCTTTCCACGCAGAACAAGCCTTCTAAGTCTTCTTCTCCTCAATTGTTTTGTATGTCATCGCCTTTGAAGCCAAAATTGCCTCCTTCGGCATGTGTCTTTGCAACGTCTATGCGCAGGCGAAGCTCCATAGCTTCTTCTTCTTATTCGTAGCCTGCTTTTGACGAAGGTTAGCTTTGTTGGTTCTTCAGAATGTACCTGAAACACACCTCAATTTAGAAATAAGGGGTTTTGAGGATCTTTGGCAATATAAGTCACCAACATCTTTGTTGTAACATTTCCAAATAGTAATGCAAAGCCTTTGTAAAAGTGTCAACACACTCACCAGAACACAGAACTAACCGGAGTATACTTACATTAAACAAATATGATCCATTCAAATAGGAATATGCTAGCATCATTAAGAAATATTTATTGCTCTAATACATATCAACTTTTCTCACTAGAGTGCTGATGATGAAGAGCGCAACCGAATCTATAAGTAGGATCACTCTAGTCCAAGTATAGAAAAGGAGTTGTAAAGTGAGGTGAATCGAGTGTTAGTTTCATAAGTAAGACAAGAGTAGTTTTCAAATGTACATCTATGAAGGAATACCACGTTCACAGCAGAGACAAGGGTAAACTCCTACTCCGAATCAGTGGAGAAACGGTGGTGGACTTGAATTCGGAACGAGGACTACAAGAATGATTTAATCGGAACTAATTTATGATAAAAGGAGGCATAGATCTGGCCGAGCAGAGGGGAATACAAAGAACTTACCATAGCATTAGGTTGGCGTCCATGGGTTCATGGCCTTCAATGAAGCCCCCACCAGCAACGATGAACGCATATGAGTTTTATTGGTTTCAATATATGAGTTAATTTCTTTATAAAATCTAACTCACTTGGTTGAGAATCTAGGGTTATGTGATTTTTTTATATACGTATTTCGATCACAATCCCTAGGGGCCAAACGCTTAATGATGCTTTTCGCCAATGTGACATCTATAGGTGTGCCAATGAGACTCATGATGAGAAACAGAGGTAGCATAACGGTGTAAACCCTAAACTGTATGAGACAATTAATAGATTAAAAGGCCTAAATCTTTAGCTTCAAAATTCATGGACCTAGATGAAACTCCATGTCGAGTTTAAGGATTGGTTGCACATTCACTCCTTGTGATATACTTCTATTGCCAAATACCTTATATATGTTGTTCCTATAAGGAACATAGCACATATTATGCACATTTATTATGATTTTGGTGATTGAGGTGAAAATACAAGCAATGAAACTAACAAGTGTGTTAAGGTATCATTTACCAATACTTAGGTCTCATGTGTGCTAGAAAAGTTTTTGCATCAAAAGATCGTTAAAAACTTAAAACCCTCTACTTCCACAAATTTCACGTGGAAAACACCTTCTCTGTTCTAGCTCTAGGCAAATTATCTATAATGAAGAGGAGCCATGATTACTCTACTTGCATGTCGACGCTACATATGCCCGATAGGGCTATAAGAAGTACCCAACATGAGAGGTGGGATAAAACATCCATCATGGTGCAATTTCTTGCATGTTCGTGGGTAAAGAGATTCAATCTCTTCTTCTCCCATTTCCCAAATAGTGTAATTTCTTTGTCCTTTGTTGGTACTTATTCAGAACATGACACATTGTCATTGTTATCTCACCCCACTATTCCTTAGATAGTCTTGATGTCTCTAACATGGCATTAACCAATTCAGTTAGAGTGCGGTTCTTTCTTTCGACAATCCTATTGAATTGTGGTGAGTTTGATGATGTCCTCTCAAGAATAATGCCATGCTCTACACAAAACTCAAAAATCCATCTAATAAATATTCTACCCCACAATCAGACCTTAACCATTTAATCTTATTCTCAAGTTGATTTTCTACCACAACTTTATAGATCTTAGAATAATGTAACACTTTATATTTTGATTTTTAACAAGTACATATAGCATAATCTAGTGCAACCATCTATGATTTTTAATAAGGCTACACTTGTTTTTTTGTCAAAAATAACTGAGGGTTGTTCTTTGCTATGTCAAGTGATTGTATTGAGGCCAATGATGTTACTGAGGCCAGTTATGGTGCATATGGTTGTTTGTTGCTGGTTCTTTGAAAATATTCAACTGTATGGTACACTTGATGTTTTTTGTCCAAAAAAACTGAGGGCTGTTCTTTTTAGTGGTAAGTGATTGTAGTGAGGCCAGTGATGGTACTGAGGCTAGTGATGATGCATATGGTTGTTTGTTGCCAGTGCATAGTGCCCACTCTTTGCTGTGACACTTGATGTTATTGTCCAAAAAAGCTGAGGCCTGATATATGCCAGCTGCAGGTTTCCACATACAAATACACAAAACGTAGTCGTTGTTCCCTATGCAATGTATGATGATATTTATGTATTTTTTTGCAGATGAACAAAAAAATTGCAGACACACTCAACTATGATGTGTCTCAGATGCAAGCTACAGCTAAGAAACTACAAGATATTGCCGCTTTCTGCTACACAGATGAGGATGTTGTAGATGGTTTCATGATGACGCAAATTGCTCGGCCAATGGATGAATTAGCTGAAATTCTAGATGTCACTTCAATGGACTGCCAGTTTTCGATGATGGACCCTGCTGCTGTATTAGAAGCTATGGGTATGGAAGTGAAGACAGTGCGGTGTGGGAGGACGTATTCTGTGACCGAGAAATTATGAATCAGCCTTTAGAAGCGGAGACGCTTGGTGAGCACTGTGCTAAATGGGGGGCTTAGCTTCAATGAGATCTGGGATATATCTATGTAATATCTCATGTGTAGTTCTTTTGTGTTCACTAAGTTGGACAAGTATTGAATGCATGTGTTGGATATTGTCGGATCTGGCTCTTGTAAGACATGACATTTTATATTCACGTAATGAACTATCTGTTGGGTATTGTGAGTTCTCAAATTGTATGTTGTTGGTATGATGGTGTTTGTGCAATATCTGGGATATATATGTTGTTCTATCTGTTGGTTATTGTCAGTTTTCAAAGAGAGTATGGCAATTGTCAGTTCTCACATAGAACAAAATAGAACACCATACCATAAAGCCATATAGATAGAACACAAGTTCATGACACATCCACAAGTTCACCACACAAGTTCATGACACAAAGACCATATTGTCATACAAATGACATACACCCCACAAGTTCATGACACAAAGACCATAATGTCATACAAATGGCATACACCCCACAAGTTCATGACACAAAGACCATATTGTCATACAAATGGCATACACCCCACAAGTTCATGACACAAAGACCATAATGTCATACAAATGGCATACACCCCACAAGTTCATGACACAAAGACCATATTGTCATACAAATGGCATACACCCCACAAGTTCATGACACAAAGACCATAATGTCATACAAATGGCATACACCCCACAAGTTCATGACACAAAGACCATAATGTCATACAAATGGCATACATCACACAAGTTCATCGCATTACTCAAACATTCTTCTTCCTAGGTGTGATCTTTTAACTAGAACTCGAACTACACGTTCTTCTGGTGACAAAGAAGGTCTTTCAACAACAGCTACATCAGCTTATGTCATTGCGAGATGTGCTTGACTCTCTTCGACAACCTGTTGTGATGACTTAGGTACATTTTTTGGGAGCCAACCTTTAGTAGAATTTTTCTCAGGCCTTCTCTTCCTGTTTTGCAGAAATTAGTACATAAAGTAAATAACAGAAAATATCACAAATAATAACGCAATACATCCATTACCTTTTCTTTGTGCCATTAAATGGACATTTGTAGCTTGTTTTTCTGTGCTCTAATTCACCACAGTTTGGACACTTGAACTTTCCCCGAATGCTTTTCTTCCCATTCTCATTGTTAGTTTTCTTTTTACCACTGCCTCCCTCAAGGCATCCTTTGATCCTATTTTTCATCTGTCGACCCACATCACGTTTCCCAATTGGAGCACCCACTTCTTTTGCAAAAGGAACATTTGGCCAAAACGATTTGTCACCGATTGGCTGGACCACCCTTGAGTACGCTGTGGTGAACATAGCTACAAAGTAGTACTCGTCGACAAAACCCTCCATCCTGTCATCCCTAAATTCTTGAGCTGTTATCAAGCACAGGGCATGGATACATGGTTTGCCCGTGTGCTGCCACTCTTTGCACGAACATTCCCGCAGCTGAGCATTTACAATGTGCTTTGAATGCACATCATTGTTATCCCTTACCTCTGCAATGTAGTTGTCAGCTTTCTGTACTGCTAAATGACCTAAACCTCTTGTCCTGGCGTGTAGGATATGCAGAACCGACGGTAAAATCCGTCTTTGCAACTTTTGTGCAATCCTCCTCCTCCTGTGAAACAGCTCCATAATTTCCTCCCTTATCATGTCAGCCAAGTCACAAACAGGCAAATCCTTCCAATCCTTAATCCAATTGTTGAAAACCTCAGCAATGTTGTTGGTTATGTAGTCGCACTTGATGTCCGTATTGAAGCCACTTCGGTACCAAAGACTGTCGTGATGCTCATTTAGCCAAGTGTTGACCTTTGGTATTTCTTAGATGCTTCTAAAGTAGTGGTCGAAGACCTCTCTCCTATACGCTCTAGCGGCTGGATACATGTACTCAGACCCACCAAACTACTTTATGTAGTTCTGTATCAGATGTCTGAAGCACTCCCTTTTCTCGGCATATGGGAAGACATTGTTCATAGCATTTTTAAGACCTTTGCAAGCATCTGAACACAAAGCTAACAAAGGCAGATCCCCCACAACCTTGTGCAACTAATGAAAGAACCATGTCCAGTTTTCTGTATTTTTTGCCTCAAAAAAATCCATATGCAACTAGATACATCCAATTCTGCCCATCAACACCTATGGCACAACAAAGGTGACCATTCCACCTTCCATTAAGAGTTGTCAAGTCAACACTAAGGTATGGTCAGCAACCACCCTTGAAACCATAAATGCATGGACCAAGTGCACAAAAGAATCAACTGAAGAAAGGACGACCCTCATCCATTTTTACATCAAGCTCAATGACACTATCCGGCGACTTTTGCATAACTGCTTCTCTCCAAGGCCACAAAAGCTGAAAGCTCTCTTCCCAACTACCAAATAATTCCTTCAAAGCTTTCTCTTTACCGTGCCAAACTGTGTCATATGCAATGGTACAACCAAAAGTGCCCTGCAATGTAGTTTGTAGCTCCTTAGCACCCATATGAGGCTTCTTCATTAGTAATGGAAGCGCACGTGCCGCAACCCAAGCTCCTGTAGGTGTAGCCGTCTTTCGTCTACCACTGGAGGTACAAGTATGTTTGCCATTCAAGACGATCACCTGAAAATTTAGGAAAAGTGTCTATTAGATTATAACAAAAATAATTAGTTAGATATTAAATAAACAACAAGATTCTGGGCTTACTTGAATTATTATAGCCCATTTCGTCTCCGGTCTAGCATGAATGCTCCAGGGGCAATCAGGCCCTTTACAATACCCTCTAAATCTAGTCTTGTTGGTAGCCTTAATTCCAAGCTCAAATTCTTTATTTATGGCGTATTGTCTGATTGCGAGTCTAAAGTGATGCATTTTTGCACACAAGCTACCAGGCTCCATGATAGTCGCCTAGAGGGGGGGGTGAATAGAGCGAAACTGAAATTTACAAATATAAACACAACTACAAGCCGGGTTAGTGTTAGAAATAAAATCGAGTCCGCGAGAGAGGGCACAAAACAAATCGCAAGCGAATAAACAAGTGAGACACGCGGATTTGTTTTACCGAGGTTCGGTTCTCGCAAACCTACTCCCCGTTGAGGAGGCCACAAAGGCCGGGTCTCTTTCAACCCTTCCCTCTCCCAAACGATCCCTCAGATCGAATGAGCTTCTCTTCTCAAATCAAAGCCGGGAACAAAACTTCCCTGCAAGGGCCACCACACAATTGGTGCCTCTTGCCTTGATTACAATGGAACTTTGATCACAAGAACAAGTGAGAAAGAAAAGAAGCAATCCAAGCGCAAGAGCTCGAAAGAACACAAGCAAATCACTCTCTCTAGTCACTATGGCGTTGTGTGGAATTTGGAGAGGATTTGATCTCTTTGGTGTGTCTAGAATTGAATGCTAGAGCTCTTGTAGTAGTTGGGAAGTGGAAAACTTGGATGCAATGAATGGTGGGGTGGTTGGGGTATTTATAGCCCCAACCACCAAAAGTGGCCGTTGGGAGGTTGTCTGTTCGATGGCGCACCGGACAGTCCGGTGCACACCGGACATGTCCGGTGCCCCCGCCACGTCATCACTGCCGTTGGATTCTGACCGTTGAAGCTTCTGACTTGTGGGCCCGCCTGGATGTCCGGTGCACACCGGACATGCACTGTTCCTTGTCCGGTGCGCCAGTATGGGCGCGCCTGCCTTCTGCGCGCGCAGACCGCGCATTAAATGCGTCGCAGGTAGCCGTTGGCACCGAATAGCCGTTGCTCCAGAGTTGCACCGGACAGTCCGGTGCACACCGGACATGTCCGGTGAATTATAGTGGACTAGCCGTTGGAGATTCCCGAAGCCGGCGAGTTCCTGAGGCCGCTCTTCCTTGGCGCACCGGACACTGTCCGGTGTACACCGGACAGTCCGGTGAATTATAGCGCGAGTGCCTCTGGAAATTCCCGAAGGTAGCAAGTTCGCGGTGGAGTCCTCTGGTGCACCGGACATGTCCGGTGGCACACCGGACAGTCCGGTGCGCCAGACCAGAGGTGCCTTCGGTTGCCTCTTTGCTCCTTTGTTGAATCCAAAACTTGATGTTTTTATTGGCTGAGTGTGAACCTTTTACACCTGTATAATCTATACACTTGGGCAAACTAGTTAGTCCAATTATTTGTGTTGGGCAATTCAACCACCAAAATTATTTAGGAACTAGGTGTAAGCCTAATTCCCTTTCAATCTCCCCCTTTTTGGTGATTGATGCCAACACAAACCAAAGCAAATATAGAAGTGCATAATTGAACTAGTTTGCATAATGTAAGTGTAAAGGTTGCTTGGAATTGAGCCAATATAACTACTTACAAGATATGCATGGATTGTTTCTTACTTATAACATTTTGGACCACGCTTGCACCACATGTTTTGTTTTTGCAAACTCTTTTGTAAATCCTTTTCAAAGTTCTTTTGCAAATAGTCAAGGGTAAATGAATAGGATTTTGCAAAGCATTTTCAAGATTTGAAATATTCTCCCCCTGTTTCAAATGCTTTTCCTTTGACTAAACAAAACTCCCCCTAAAAGAGATCCTCCTCTTAGTGTTTAAGAGGGGTTTTGATATACCATTTTTGAAATACTACTTTCTCCCCTTTTTTTGAACACTATAGGATACCAATTGAAAGATATTTAACACTAAGTTTTTTTTTGAAATTGGTGGTGGTGCGGTCCTTTTGCTTTGGGCTCTTACTTTCTCCCCCTTTGGCATGAATCGCCAAAAACGGAATCATTAGAGCCCTCGAAGTGCTTTCTTCCCTTTCTCCCCAAAGACAAAGTCCTTTTCTTGGTGCTCATGCTTTCTCCACCAAGAATGGAGAGTGACTTGGAGCGTCGGCGAGGGATGAGTTACGGAGTGGAAGCCTTTGTCTTCGCCGAAGACTCCAATTCCCTTTCAATATACCTATGACTTGGTTTGAAATAGACTTGAAAAACACATTAGTCATAGCATATGAGGAGATATGATCAAGGGTATATAAATGAGCTATGAGTGCAAGTTAGCAAAAGAAATTGCGTGAATCAAGAATATTTAGCTCATGCCTAAGTTTGTTAAAAGATTGTTCATCAAGAGGCTTGGTAAAGATATCGGCTAATTGATCTTTAGTATTAATGTAAGAAATCTCGATATCTCCCTTTTGTTGGTGATCCCTCAAAAAGTGATACCGAATGGCTATGTGCTTAGTGCGGCTATCCTCGATGGGATTGTCAGCCATTTTGATTGCACTCTCATTATCACATAGCAAAGGGACTTTGGTTAGTTTGTAACCGTAGTCCCGCAGGGTTTGCCTCATCCAAAGCAATTGCGCGCAACAATGACCTGCGGCAATATACTCGGCTTCGGCGGTAGAAAGAGCGACCGAATTTTGCTTCTTTGAAGCCCAAGACACCAAGGATCTTCCCAAGAACTGGCAAGTCCCCGATGTGCTTTTCCTATTGATTTTACACCCCGCCCAATCGGCATCTGAATAACCAATCAAATCAAATGTGGATCCCCTAGGATACCAAAGCCCAAACTTAGGAGTATAAACCAAATATCTCAAGATTCGTTTCACGGCCGTAAGGTGAGCTTCCTTAGGGTCGACTTGGAATCTTGCACACATGCATACGGAAAGCATAATATCCGGTCGAGATGCACATAAATAGAGTAAAGAACCTATCATCGACCGGTATACCTTTTGATCCACGGACTTACCTCCCGTGTCGAGGTCGAGATGCCCATTGGTTCCCATGGGTGTCTTGATGGGCTTGGCATCCTTCATCCCAAACTTGTTTAGAATGTCTTGAGTATACTTTGTTTGGCTAATGAAGGTGCCCTCTTGGAGTTGCTTCACTTGGAATCCTAAGAAATACTTCAACTCCCCCATCATAGACATCTCGAACTTCTGTGTCATGATCCTACTAAACTCTTCACATGTTGACTCGTTAGTAGACCCAAATATAATATCATCAACATAAATTTGGCATACAAACAAGTCATTTTCAAGAGTTTTAGTAAAGAGTGTAGGATCGGCCTTTCCGACTTTGAAGCCATTAGCAATAAGGAAATCTCTAAGGCATTCATACCATGCTCTTGGGGCTTGCTTGAGCCCATAAAGCGCCTTAGAGAGCTTATAGACATGATTAGGATACTCACTGTCTTCAAAGCCGGGAGGTTGCTCAACATAGACCTCTTCCTTGATTGGTCCATTGAGGAAGGCGCTTTTCACGTCCATTTGATAAAGCTTAAAGCCATGGTAAGTAGCATAGGCCAATAATATGCGAATTGACTCAAGCCTAGCTACGGGTGCATAGGTTTCACCGAAATCCAAACCTTCGACTTGGGAGTATCCTTTGGCCACAAGTCGAGCTTTGTTCCTTGTCACCACACCATGCTCGTCTTGCTTGTTGCGGAAGACCCATTTGGTTCCTACAACATTTTGGTTAGTACGTGGAACTAAATGCCATACCTCATTCCTAGTGAAGTTGTTGAGCTCCTCTTGCATCGCCACCACCCAATCCGAATCGTGTAGTGCTTCCTCTACCCTGTGTGGCTCAATAGAGGAAACAAACGAGTAATGTTCACAAAAATGTGCAACACGAGATCTAGTGGTTACCCCTTTATGAATGTCGCCGAGGATGGTGTCGACGGGGTGATCTCATTGGATTGCTTGGTGGACTCTTGGGTGTGGCGGCCTTTGTTCTTCATCCTCCTTGTCTTCCTCATTTGCATCTCCCCCTTGATCATTGCCATCGTCTTGAGGTGGCTCATTTGCTTGACCTTCTATTTCATCAACTTGAGCTTCATCCTCATTCTGAGTCGGTGGAGATGCTTGCATGGAGGAGGATGGTTGATCTTGTGCATTTGGAGGCTTTTCGGATTCCTTAGGACACACATCCCCAATGGACATGTTCCTTAGCGCGATGCATGGAGCCTCTTCTTCACCTATCTCATCAAGATCAACTTGCTCTACTTGAGAGCCGTTAGTCTCATCAAACACAACGTCACATGAGACTTCAACTAGTCCAGTGGACTTGTTAAAGACCATATATGCCCTTGTGTTTGAGTCATAACCAAGTAAAAAGCCTTCTACAGTTTTAGGAGCAAATTTAGATTTTCTACCTCTTTTAACAAGAATAAAGCATTTGCTACCAAAAACTCTAAAATATGAAATGTTGGGCTTTTTACCGGTTAGGAGTTCATATGATGTCTTCTTGAGGATTCGGTGTAGATATAACCGGTTGATGGCGTAGCAGGCGGTGTTGACCGCCTCGGCCCAAAACCGATCCGAAGTCTTGTATTCATCAAGCATGGTCCTTGCCATGTCTAATAGAGTTCGATTCTTCCTCTCCACTACACCATTTTGTTGAGGTGTGTAGGGAGAAGAGAACTCATGCTTGATGCCCTCCTCCTCAAGGAAGCCTTCAATTTGAGAATTCTTGAACTCCGTTCCGTTGTCGCTTCTTATTTTCTTGATTCTTAAGCCGAACTCATTTTGAGCCCGTCTCAAGAATCCCTTTAAGGTCTCTTGGGTTTGAGATTTTTCCTGTAAAAAGAATACCCAAGTGAAGCGAGAATAATCATCCACAATAACTAGACAGTACTTACTCCCACCGATGCTTAAGTAAGCAATCGGGCCGAATAGGTCCATGTGTAGGAGTTCCAGTGGCCTGTCGGTTGTCATGATGTTCTTGTGTGGATGATGTGTGCCAACTTGCTTTCCTTCCTGGCATGCGCTACAAATCCTGTCTTTCTCAAAATGAACGTTTGTTAGTCCTAAAATGTGTTCTCCCTTTAGAAGCTTATGAAGATTCTTCATCCCAACATGGGCTAGTCGGCGGTGCCAGAGCCAACCCATGTTAGTCTTAGCAATTAAGCATGTGTCGAGTTCAGCTCTATCAAAATCTATTAAGTATAGCTGACCCTCTAACACACCCTTAAATGCTATTGATTCATCACTTCTTCTAAAGACAGTGACACCTGTATCAGTGAAAAGACAGTTGTAGCCCATTTGACATAATTGTGAAACGGAAAGCAAATTGTAATCTAAAGAATCTACAAGAAAAACATTGGAAATAGAATGGTCAGGAGATATAGCTATTTTACCAAGACCTTTGACCAAACCTTGATTTCCATCCCCGAATGTGATAGCTCGTTGGGGATCTTGGTTTTTCTCATATGAGGAGAACATCTTCTTCTCCCCTGTCATGTGGTTTGTGCACCCGCTGTCGAGTATCCAACTTGAGCCCCCGGATGCATAAACCTACAAAATAAGTTTAGTTCTTGACTTTAGGTACCCAAATGGTTTTGGGTCCTTTGGCATTAGACACAAGAACTTTGGGTACCCAAACACAAGTCTTGGAGCCCTTGTGCTTGCCCCCAACATATTTGGCAACTACCTTGCCGGATTTGTTAGTCAAAACATAGGATGCATCAAAAGTTTTAAATGAAATGTTATGATCATTTGATGCACTAGGAGTTTTCTTAGGCAACTTAGCACGGGTTGGTTGCCTAGAGCTAGATGTCTCACCCTTATACATGAAAGCATGATTAGGGCCAGAGTGAGACTTCCTAGAATGAATTCTCCTAATTTTGCTCTCGGGATAACCGGCAGGGTATAAAATGTAACCCTCGTTATCCTGAGGCATGGGAGCCTTGCCTTTAACAAAGTTAGACAATCTTTTAGGAGGAGCACTAAGTTTGACATTGTCTCCCCTTTGTAAGCCAATGCCATCCTTGATGCCCGGGCGTCTCCCACTATAGAGCATACTTCTAGCAAATTTAAATTTTTCATTTTCTAAGTTATGCTCGGCAATTTTAGCATCTAATGTTGCTATATGATCATTTTGTTGTTTAATTAAAGACATGTGATCATGAATAGCATTAATATCAACATCTCTACATCTAGTGCAAATGGATACATGCTCAACGACAGGTGTAGAGGGTTTGCAAGTTTTTAATTCTACAACCTTAGCTTGTAACATGTCATTCTTGGTTCTAAGGTTGGAAATAGTAACATTGCAAACATCAAAATTTTTAGCCTTAGCAAGCAATTTTTCATTTTCAATTCTAAGGCTAGCTAGGGAAGCATTCAACTCATCAATCCTAGCAAGTAAATCAACATTATCATCTCTAGGATTTGAAGTTGAAACATTGCAAACATGTGAATCAACCTTAGTATTTAAACTAGCATTTTCATTCCTAAGGTTGTCAATCATCTCACGGCAAGTGCTTAGCTCACTAGATAATTTTTCACATTTCTCAATTTCTAGAGCATAAGCATTTTTGACCTTAACATGTTTCTTGTTTTCCTTAATAAGGAGGTCCTCTTGGGAATCCAAAAGGTCATCCTTTTCATGAATAGCACTAACCAATTCATTTAATTTTTCCTTTTGAGCTATGTTAAGGTTGGCAAAAAGGGTACGCAAGTTATCCTCCTCATCACTAGCATTATCATCACTAGAAGACTCATATCTAGTAGAGGATTTAGATTTAACCTTCTTTTTGCCGTCCTTGGCCATGAGACATTTGTGGCCGACGTTGGGGAAGAGGAGTCCCTTGGTGACGGCGATGTTGGCGGCGTCCTCGTCGTCGGAGGAGTCGCTTGAGCTTTCGTCGGAGTCCCACTCCTGACAAACATGGGCATCGCCGCCCTTCTTCTTGTAGTACCTCTTCTTCTCCTTTCTTCTCCCCTTCTTGTCTTCGCCTCGGTCACTGTCACTAGATATAGGACATTTAGCAATAAAATGACCGGGCTTACCACATTTGTAGCAAACCTTCTTGGAGCGGGACTTGTAGTCTTTCCCCCTCCTTTGCTTGAGGATTTGGCGGAAGCTCTTGATGACAAGCGCCATTTCCTCATTGTCGAGCTTGGAGGCGTCTATTGGTTGTCGACTTGGAGTAGCCTCCTCTTTCTTTTCCTCCGTCGCCTTGAATGCGACGGGTTGAGCTTCGGATGTGGTGGGTTCGTCAAGCTCGTTGATCTTTCTTGAGCCTTCGATCATGCACTCAAAACTTACAAAATGCCCGATAACTTCCTCGGGGGTCATTTTAGTATATCTAGGATTACCACGAATTAATTGAACTTGAGTAGGGTTAAGGAAAATAAGAGATCTTAGTATAACCTTAACCACTTCATGGTCATCCCACTTTACGCTCCCGAGGTTGCGCACTTGGTTCACCAAGGTCTTGAGCCGGTTGTACATGTGTTGTGGCTCCTCCCCTTTGCGAAGCCGGAACCGACCGAGCTCCCCCTCGATCGTTTCCCGCTTGGTGATCTTGGTGAGCTCATCTCCCTCGTGCGCGGTTTTGAGCACGTCCCAAACCTCCTTGGCGCTCTTCAATCCTTGCACTTTGTTATACTCCTCTCTACTTAAAGAGGCGAGGAGTATTGTTGTCGCTTGAGAGTTGAAGTGCTCGATTTGGGCCACCTCATCCTCATCATAATCCTTGTCCCCTACCGACGGTACCTGTGCACCAAACTCAACAACATCCCATATACTTTCGTGGAGTGAGGTTAGATGAAATCGCATTAAATCACTCCACCTAGCATAATCTTCACCATCAAAAGTTGGTGGTTTGCCTAATGGGACGGAAAGTTGAGGTGCATGTTTAGAAATGCGAGGATAGTGTAGGGGGATCTTACTAAACTTCTTTCGCTCTTGGCGTTTAGAAGTTACGGAGGGCGCATCGGAGCCGGAGGTCGATGTTGATGAAGTGTCGGTCTCGTAGTAGACCACTTTCCTCATCCTCTTTTGCTTGTCCCCACTCCGATGCGGCTTGTGGGAAGAAGATTTTTCCTTCTTTTCTTTGTGGTGAGAAGAAGATTTCTTCTCCTTCCCTTTGTTGGAGGAGCTCTTCTTCTTCTCCCTCCTCTTGGTGCGGGACTCTTCCGATGAAGTGCTCCCGTTGCTTGTAGTGGGCTTTTCGCCGGTCTCCATCTCCTTCTTGGCGTGATCTCCCGACATCACTTCGAGCGGTTAGGCTCTAATGAAGCACTTGCTCTGATAACAATTGATAGTCGCCTAGAGGGGGGGTGAATAGGGCGAAACTGAAATTTACAAATATAAACACAACTACAAGCCGGGTTAGTGTTAGAAATAAAATCGAGTCCGCGAGAGAGGGCGCAAAACAAATCGCAAGCGAATAAACAAGTGAGACACGCAGATTTGTTTTACCGAGGTTCGGTTCTCGCAAACCTACTCCCCGTTGAGGAGGCCACAAAGGCCGGGTCTCTTTCAACCCTTCCCTCTCCCAAACGATCCCTCAGATCGAATGAGCTTCTCTTCTCAAATCAAAGCCGGGAACAAAACTTCCCTGCAAGGGCCACCACACAATTGGTGCCTCTTGCCTTGATTACAATGGAACTTTGATCACAAGAACAAGTGAGAAAGAAAAGAAGCAATCCAAGCGCAATAGCTCGAAAGAACACAAGCAAATCACTCTCTCTAGTCACTATGGCGTTGTGTGGAATTTAGAGAGG
The DNA here is from genome assembly GCF_902167145.1 of Zea mays. Lineage (NCBI taxonomy): Eukaryota > Viridiplantae > Streptophyta > Magnoliopsida > Poales > Poaceae > Zea > Zea mays. Next base: position 261,005,912 of record NC_050096.1, on the reverse strand, counting down.
ATTTGATCTCTTTGGTGTGTCTAGAATTGAATGCTAGAGCTCTTGTAGTAGTTGGGAAGTGGAAAACTTGGATGCAATGAATGGTGGGGTGGTTGGGGTATTTATAGCCCCAACCACCAAAAGTGTCCGTTGGGAGGCTGTCTGTTCGATGGCGCACCGGACAGTCCGGTGCACACCGGACATGTCCGGTGCCCCCGCCACGTCATCACTGCCGTTGGATTCTGACCGTTGAAGCTTCTGACTTGTGGGCCCGCCTGGATGTCCGGTGCACACCGGACATGCACTGTTCCTTGTCCGGTGCGCCAGTATGGGCGCGCCTGCCTTCTGCGCGCGCAGACCGCGCATTAAATGCGTCGCAGGTAGCCGTTGGCACCGAATAGCCGTTGCTCCGGAGTTGCACCGGACAGTCCGGTGCACACCGGACATGTCCGGTGAATTATAGTGGACTAGCCGTTGGAGATTCCCGAAGCCGGCGAGTTCTTGAGGCCGCTCTTCCTTGGCGCACCGGACACTGTCCGGTGTACATCGGACAGTCCAGTGAATTATAGCGCGAGTGTCTCTGGAAATTCCCGAAGGTAGCAAGTTCGCGGTGGAGTCCTCTGGTGCACCGGACATGTCCGGTGGTGCACCGGACACTGTCCGGTGGCACACCGGACAGTCCGGTGCGCCAGACCAGAGGTGCCTTCGGTTGCCTCTTTGCTCCTTTGTTGAATCCAAAACTTGATGTTTTTATTGGCTGAGTGTGAACCTTTTACACCTGTATAATCTATACACTTGGGCAAACTAGTTAGTCCAATTATTTGTGTTGGGCAATTCAACCACCAAAATTATTTAGGAACTAGGTGTAAGCCTAATTCCCTTTCACTCCATTACTGGATTGTTCATACCATATATGGTCCTAGTCTCATCAAGCACTAAATATGAACATGGAATGACTGCTCCCAATTCATCTTCACATGGAATGCTATTTCCAAAACGGGGAGCACTACAATCATCTTCCCTTCCATCATCTTCAGTAGCTAGTCCAAGTTGAAAGTAGAGTCCTTGTTCACTAGTAACATCATTTCTTCCTTCTTCACTAGTCATTTCTTCTACTATTATTGAATCCCAATCGATACCATGCATAACATGTGCACTCCCCTAATAAAAAAATAGTTGTAATATCATATATAACTACTAAACTGCATACAAACAAATCGAACTAACTAACCAGTGTAGTGTGTGTCTCAAGATCATCATGTCCAATACAAGTCAATGCCCACTCTTACTCTTCGACAATGCATGCATTCGTTTCATCCATGGGGAACCACCTCATCGTTCATACTATTATTCAAACTAAAGTGCACAAACCAACAGCTAAATGGGGGGGGGGAGGGCTCGGCTCCTGGTAGTCAAATGTGCAACAGGTAGGGTTCAACGAGATCTGGACACTGGTGTCGACCCCCTGCAAGAACCGGCCATACAAAACGAGTTCAATGGTGGATGTACATGAGATTTGAACGAACCGGTCATGGATTTTACCTTGAGAACCGAGGAGAACAGTGTCCAATGGCGTCTGCGGCACAGGACACCAACTCTGGCGAGATCTCCAATCTCCTACCTTCACCTTCACGGGCGAGATCTGCGGCGAGAGAAGGGAAGGGAAGGCCGTTGGGGAAACGAACTCGAATGAACACAGAGAGCGAGAGGTAGAAGATGACGCCCAAGGGAGATAGAAGACAACGAACGGAGCGCAGGACCGGCACGGGAAATATGCTAATGACAGTCGGGACAACCCGATGCTATTTCTTCAGTTCGTGATATATTATAATGCAACTGTTGTAATCGATTCGACGAGGGTGCCAATTAGTGTGACGCCCGCAAAAGTAGGGATGAAAACGGGACGAGTACCCAGAACGGGTATCGGATACGGGTACCAAAATGGGACGTAATTTTGGATACGGATACAGGTATTTTGTTTGTCGGGACGGATACGGGTATTACCCGGATATTGAACCTCGAATACGGGTAGGATACAGAATCACTAATACCCGGTCAGTACCCGAAAATCCCGGGTCGGATACGGGTACCCGGAATTCGGGTACCCGTTTTTTTTCTTTCTGCATAATATAGTTATAAAATCATAACTTTTACATATGAAATCAGATCAAGATAAAGTTTATATAAAAATTGTAGAGCGTGAAGAGATCTATGACTTTGTAATACATCAATTTTTTGTTTAAACAATATTTTAATGATTTAATTGTATTTTGATGATTTTCTATGACAAGAAATTAATAATACATAAATAGCCTCAAAAAATCGTGAAATTTTACGGAGATACAACATATGTCCATATGTAACCATAAAAAATGTTTGGATTATAAGATCTATAAGATGCCCACGTTTCTTTCCTTTCACTTTCACTTATTTGTATGAGTTACATATGAAATTAGTGTAAGTATCCAAGTTTCAACATAATCGGTACTTCACTTTATCATTTTCATACGAGGACTTGAGTTATCTTCATATAAAATATTTATTAGTTTTTGTAACTTATTTGCAATTTTTTAGTGAAACTAGAATATTTTATGAATTTTAAATATTACGGTGTTGGTTCTACAATGTCCTAGTGATAAGCAACTTTGAACTACATGATGTCAATTTTTACCGGTTTCCTTTCTTACGTCTGATCTATCATATACATGATTATATATTGCTTAACTTATGGATGGTTGGACAATTAACATTATCGGATGAACTAACCGACAATTATCCGGTACCTACCCGAGTAGTATCCGTTATCCGTTTCTTACCCGTCCGGATTATTACCTGGTCCCGTCCTGTATCCGTCCCGAATCTTAACTACCCGTATCCGGTCCCGTATCCGAGAGAAATACATTAGGGTAGGATACGGGATGACCCGGTATCCGGATGTATCCGTCCCGTTTTCATCCCTGCGCAAAAGAGAGCGTCGCAAAAATCTCCCGCACGGGTGTACTAGCATTTTAACGCCGCAGCTCATCGTCTCTCTCTCCCCGCCCGCCGCCTATATTCCTTTGACCGACCGCCGCTGCGCCCACTCCTGTTCGTTCGTTAAGCCCTCTGACCGGCCGAAACCCCGGCGGCCTCCTGGAGGTTCCGGGGTTGAGTTCGGTCTGAGCTGCTGCTGCCGGCGGAGGCATTCCCTTGTCGTTTCTTGGAGTGTCCTGGTGGTGGTGACCGGTGGATATGGTATGTATGGTACTCGATTTCCTCCTCTCTCGTCCTCTTACGATTTCCTGCGCTACTACTTCCGGCTGGCTGGCATTTAATGAGCCCACACAAGTGTGGTACCCTTCAAGTGTGGGTACCCTTTCTTGGCCGGGGTACCGGCCTCATCTGGATTGCTTCCGTCGCGCTGCGAGATTAATTAGGGTGTTATTTTTTGTTAGTAAGTTGCTGGTGAGTGGTGACACCAAATCTTTTTGTGATTGTGCAGAACACTGTGTGTGAAGTTTGTGGGGATATTGGTTACAGACAACTTCTGCTTTGTTGCAGAGACTGCAAGCGTTGTGCTGTGCACCAGTATGTTTCCTTTTACCCCAATCATGTTTTATTTTACTATTACATTCCATTTTGTGTTATGCTTATTAATAGGTGTAGGCACCAACTTTTCCCCCCTTATATGACAAACAACGCTATCATCGCGGGGCCTGCCTACTTTCTATCCAGCGCTTAACATCATTTATTTTTCCCCAACCAATTCAAAATATATGAATCTATCCTTATCTTCACATTCCAATGACTTTTTTTTTAGATAACGGGACACATTCCACTGGCTTATAAATGGACATTTGCAAATCATCTATATAATAACTAAATGAAAACTCAATTACCTTCTGTAATGTATTTATGTTGTTACAGCTTATTAATTTATGGTTCGCCTTATTTCATTATCATTTGCCATGTGTAGATACTGTTTGGACAAAGTTGTCTACGAGGCATCATTAATAAAATGGTTCTGTTATGAATGCCTACAAAGGCGTGGTGAAGTTACTCGCATCAGTTCTCTAGAGAAGTTGTCAAGTGAAAGACCACTAAGTCAGGTCCATTCTCGTTCTCCAGTACAGCAGCTAATTACCAAGAGTGTAGAGTCAGTAAGGGATGCAGGGCCTTGGAGAGATCGGAAAAATGAATCAATTGCGACTAAATATCCATCTCTCAACAGAACATATCCTTCAATTAAGAAGCACACTAAAAAGAAGCCGATTGTGAAACCAATGGGTAACTGCACAAATAGAAAAGTGCGAATGGCTAAAGTTACCACCCATACAAGTGCCGAAGCGTCACGTTCTTGTGAAACCATTGGGACAGAATCATCTAAGAGCAACCATGGGAAGAACCAGCAGGTGGACCATGCAAACCCTGTCGCATTGAACACTGAGCAGTCTTTCCCTTTGATTGTGAATAGCTTGGGTACATTGGGAGATAATCACCAGTATCACCTCTTAGAAACAACAGAAGGGTTGGCTTGCAAATTCAAGAAAGTTCCACAATCACTCGCAGCACCATTGAAAAGATTAGAGAAGAGAGACAATGTGGTTTTGGGATCAAATAATTTAGGGTCATCTTGTTTCACAGCTGACCTTGGAAGCTCGGTTCTTGGAAAAAGTGGAGACAAATCGAATAGAATGAAGGATATTGGTGCAAACTTGTCTTCCAAACACAATGATCATGGCAATCAGGCAAATCAACACACTTTAGTTGGCTCGAAGAACATGGAAGGCAAGTCTGTAAAGGCTAAACATACTGTGGTTGATGCACATAAAAACACGTCTTGGACAGTGGACTCACTGATAAACGTCAAGGACAAGTCTGAAGTATATGGTGATAGTAATAGGGATATCTTAAATGATGTCACAGTCCAGCTGGATCATAGGGCTAGCAATGAGTTGCTGCCGAGAAGCACGGCCACCAATATACCACAGCTAGCCACTCTGGAAAACGATGTTGTGGACACAGTCATGCCATATTCACCCAATGGTGGTTGTGAGGAATCATTTTCCTGCCCTGGCATAAAAAACACCCCAAGTGTTCGAGAAAGAAGTGTAGATCCCATTAATATTTCAAGTGATTCTCATGATACCATAGAAGCATCCGAAAGCAGTGAAAGATTCATGGAATGCCAAAAAGCTAGCTTGTGTCGTCGCAGGAAAACTGTGAAGATGGCTATGGTGTCCTCATCATCTGAGGAGTCAGGTTATACATTATTCAAGTTCCTTGCATATTTAACTCGAATTGTACATCAGTTGTTATTAAACTCTGTTGCGAAATTTTGTACAGGAGAAGACACTATCTCTGAAAACGTATCTTTGGGGTATGTTTTGGCATGTAGAAGTTCTCTATCTAAAGCACAAAAGAAGAGAGTAACGAAGCTTATTCAGGAAATTCAACCTGAATTCACAGTTTTTATATCAATAATGCGGATGAGCAATGTGAAACTCCCAGGTCCTCTTCTGGTAACTCCACTACTCATATTGAATAGTCAACTCATTTATATCAACATTAACTGTTTGTAATGCCTCCATTCCAAATTATAAGACATTTTGACTTATAGACACATAGCTTTTGCAATGCACTTATATATATACCATAATAAAATCAATATATCCAGAAAAACCAAAACATCTTATAATTTGGAACGAAGGGAGTAGATAATAGTGCCAATGTATGGGAACCTATCAGATTCTGGTTGTTATGAAATCTTCTTAGCATCTTGCTCCATTTGCTATCAGGGAATTACCAAGGAATATGCAATTGCACATTTCCCAGATAAAACCACAAATGTCACTCTTGAGACGCCTGGCAAGAGCAAGAAGTGGCATCCCAAATTCTACAAAAGAGATGAAAGTAGAAAGAACTTGCTTATGGGACAATGGCTAGACTTTGTCCGTGACAATCATGTGCAGGAGGGAGATATCTGCCTCTTTTTACCGACAAAAGATGAGATAAGACACACATTTATGGTCTATATTCTTCATGAAACAACCCATTCTAGATGTGGGGCTGGCTTTCAAAGGGTTGGCCCATGCCTTGGTGGTGCATCCAGTGCAAAGATGGCTTCAGAAGTTCATATTGAGGATGAACCAACCGCTGGTATTGTTGCAAAACATAAAAAAAAACTATTAGCTATCTAGATTATTCCTTATGATCTAAAACTGTCTGCAGGAGAACATGTTTCGTCGGACAGTGATATGCCAGAAAATTCTCATGAACCTCTGGAGAGCGGAGACTCGGATGATCCATTTGAACCTCCATACTTTGTACCATGCAGGAGTCCTCTATCTAAATCCCAAAAGAGAATGGTTGAGCAGCGAGTGCGAGCTATCCGATCTGAAGTTCCCATTTGTGTGGCAGTAATGAAGAACAATAACGTTGGCATTGCTCAGCGTTGGATGCTAGTAAGCTCAATTCTTTTTTGTTTAGTCTTGTTATTTTTTTTCATCCTTAATGTTGCTGTTCCTGTCATCTTAACCTTATCTTGTCTAAGTGGGCATCCTTTTGTCATTTGAGAGCTCACCGATTCACCTGCCTTCATACCAGTCATAAAAATGCAATATATTCTCCATAACAATCAATATACAAATACACCCGCACCAATATATATAAACCCCTCACGCAGTTGTTGAACCAACATTGTATTTGTATGTGTTGCTAACTACTCGTCCATAATGCATCAGGAATTATGTTCACGATATGCTTCGGTATATCTCCCAACTAAAGGGCAAAACATATTGCTCCAGTGCAAGGGGAAGACGTGGGAAGCCAAAATGATGTTTCATAATGGCAGAAGGTGGTTTCTTAATGGAGGTTGGCCCGATTTTGCTCGTGGCAATGGCCTGCGCGTCGGTGACATGTGTCTATTCGAACTGAAGAAGAAAAAGAGTACGCTTACCATGGCAGTCCATATCATTCGCAAGGAGCAGTTTTAGGTTGGGCTGGCATGTAGTTAATCCATGGTTGTGGCTGATCTCTGGATGGATTAGAGACCAATCTCAATCTGTAACGTTTGTTGGTAGGCTGGTAGCTATCTGCTGACAACATGTTTTAGCATGATGTATATATAACATCCTTTATTATGCCGAAATGTCGCCTTGCTTTTACTTATGTGTACATGTAGCACAGTTTTGTTTGCTTTTCAAAATTTGATTGTACGGCAGTAGGTTGAACATGCAGCTTGAGTTTCAGCCGCACTAGGTCGCCTCTCCACAGAAAACAGAAAGTGAAGATGGAGAATATGCAATGTGTTTGGAAGCAAAACTAATTTAGGTAAACAAATGTAATGAAATTCTCAAAGCGGTTTGCACAATCCTCTGTTTCTTATCTTGATCTTCTCTTTGAGTTTGTCAGCTGCAATAAAAATATACTCCTATGTCCTACCGCTTCTTTTGGGTGACACCCAACCACACATCGAGCAAACTAATTAAATGAACAGTGTAAGTTAATTTAATTACGGAGCAATTGTGATTTTATCCTTATCCGGTATTGCAATTATTTTTCAACTTTGTGATTTTACACATCTGTTTTGAAAACGAAACTGCAGTTTGTCCCTCCCTCTTAACACTATCACTGAAAATCAGAATTAATGATTAAAAAATAAAATTCAAGTGTAAAATCACAATTGCAAGGTGAGAGAAGGGTATAATCACAATTAATCCTAAAAATAATGTTGAAATTTTTAGGATTAATTATAATTATACCCTTCTTCCACCTTGCAATTGTGATTTTAATCCTCCTTTTTAGTTGTTAATCCTGATTTTCACTAACGGTGTTTGAAAGAGGCAAACGGCAACTTCATTTTCAAAATAGAGAGGTAAAATCACAAAGTTGAAAAAACGAGAGATAAAATCACAATTGTAAAATCAGAGAAGAGAAGAGTATAATCATAATTGCTCCTTTAATTATTTGTACTTCTAGTAATTTATCATACAAACACATCCACTATAAATGAGCTAGTTAGATGCCCATGTGTTGTTACAATTTTTATATATCACATAGGTAGACCTTGTTTAAATAGAAAAAGGTGTACAAACACGTTTCAAACCTTTACAATGAGCAATTGAAAGTCACGAGCGACTTACGACCATGGTGGCGGCGAGGTCCTCCTTGCGACTTCAGGCTTTGCAGACGTGGCGAGCGGCGGCGCCATGATGGGTGCCCGTGCCGGTGTCCCTCTCCTCAATCAAACAACTACAATCTCGAGTCGAACCTAACTAATCCTAAATTTACCAAATCAAAAACCTATTTACCTCAATCGATTACCTGACAGCTCTATTGTGCTAACACCTGGTAGCCCCGCTGCACGGACTATCATCTTGCTTGCACCATTGCCTGCCTACACGGGCGCATCAACGATGTATGTGTATACATGTCCAAATGGACCAGTTCTATTGGACGGTCTATGCCTCAGCACAGTTTAGCTCAGTTCGAGCACGACCTAGCCTATTGTCCATCGGCCTCGTGCCGGTCCAACCTAATAACCGTGTCGTGCCTATGTCTTAGGAGCAGCATGAAGGACTTGGCCCAACATGGCCCCATTTTATTTTTCTTATATATATATAATGCTTGAGTATAGACTATAAAACATAAAGCATGTGTTTTCTTTTTCTATTGGCTAGGTGGGTGTGAATATGGAGCCAACAACCATGGTTCAAATTCCCACTTGTGCATAATGTGAGCTAATTTTTACCATTTAGTATGTGTTGTTATAGACCTATTGAGCCATGGGCCGACACGCAGAAAGCAAGGAGAGGTGACACATGGAGAAACTCCTGCTTTATATTAGTATTAGTGGAGAAGAGATATACAAGCTATGCTTCTACTATCAGTCGAGCTAATGGGGCACAGTTTTGCTAACATCCAAGCTTTTCATCTAAGTAAATTCTTGAGCAACCATTCCTTACTATGTCATTCTTATCTTGTTTGTTATAGAAAACTCATTTAGTTCTAATCAAAATTTTCTCACGCCTTTGCACCAAGGATCAGACTTCATTTCATGTAAAGTCGTTCAACTCTTCTTACATAGCCATAACTCAATTCAGAACATCTAGTGCTTCTTTGACCCTAAGGGATTCTAAAGGAGAGATAAATGAGTAATATTCACAAAGACTTGATAAATAAGAACAAGTAGTTACCCCTCTTTGGATGCTCCCTAGAATGTTGTCAAAAAGACAATCTCGTTGCATACTTTCATGCACTCTAGGGTGTGGCACTTAGACCCTTGATTGAATTGGTCAAACATTATCATTGTCTTGATTGATTGGAAGATCAAAACTATGAGCTTATTGAGAATCATCTTCACTTGCAGCTTGATCAACATGTTGGACTTGAAATTAATTTTGATTTTTTTCATGGTCTTCACTTCTATTAAATACTTGATATTAATCTTATATATCATTTGCATTTCCTCCATGATTACTCCTTGATGGAAAGGTACCACCATGGACATTGTATGGTCCATGATGAGGGATTGAGTCATGACCAATGTGTACTCAGGAATCTTCATCTTCATTTTGATTTGAGCTTCCATGAGGCTTTACTAATTGCAAGTCCCTTAATGGCTTTGATATCACAAAATATTGTATATGGCTTTCATAGAAAATTATCACCATTAAGGAGTCATCAATGTTTTCATTATTTTTCCAAAGATAAAACTTTGGTAATCATACTCATTTGTAACAATATTATAACTGTTCTTGTCTTTTCTATATCAAATCTCACAACTACTTAGACTAAGTTACAACACTTGCATCCCATATAGTTTTAGGTTCATATTGTTTCACGTGAGCTAAATAACTCTAAAATAGAAAAATACTAACTTGTAAACTAGACACTAGAGAAGCACTAGCAGAACAATTATTCATCATTTCCAAGATGGGAAGAGATAAACATACATGAAGCATATGTAAAACAAAGATTTTTTTTGCATTTTATTCAGATTTTATTGAGTGCAAATAAAAATAATCTAAAATAAACACAAGAAAAATAGAACCTACCTTGGTGGGGAAGGGAACCTCCTTTAAGCTTGCCATTTCATGGTGTAGTGGTGGTGGGTAGGCGCCTCTTAGTGCCCAAAATGCCTTCCATTGACGTGTGTTCTCTTCTTGCATGGCTAGGAGAAGCTAATGGTTGGTTCCACTGTGCCTCATATGGCCCATTATTCCACATGCATCTCACTCAATTGATTGGTGAGATTGTTTATGTCTTTCCGCAAGCCACAATATTTCGCTCTTATGGACGAGAAAGAAAATCACACTTAAGGTGTGTGGTGGTCTTAGCGGAGGCATCCCACTTGAACATGAAATGTACATAGCATTTGATGTATTCTCCTCCTTATTATTGTTATAATTAATGCCTCATGATGTGTCGCTTTATTCAAGTTGTGTGGTTTGTACCATGCTACATGTCACTCGTCGCTTTGTGCTAATATATGCAAGGCTCCTATGTCTAGTCTCTTGGTCCAAATCAAACGATGGTGGACCCTATACATATGAAGTCTCTCACAAGGTAGGGGGCTTTGTTGTATGGTCATGAACTCATGATAAACCATTACCATAGAGCCGCATATTTCTTGCTAGAATATGATCTTGTATAGAGTATTCTATTGTAACAAGGTTTTGAGGCATGGAAATAAATTATGTAGCGCTATTGAGCGAACATAAAGTATCATCAAGTCTAGAAATTGTTGAAGTAAATTAAACTGGTCCAATTCTTTTAGAAACACCTTTCCATTGTGCAACCATGGCTTTCCTATGAGAGACAAGATTTTTGTGAGCCATAGCATAAGGTGGTCTTAAATAATCATTTCTTACAATCCGTACATCATCACGAAGAAACAAGGTTTTGCCCATCCAATGATGGAGGAAACACAAAGTGGAATTGGGAATTTCATTTGTTCGGGGGTACTCACAATCATTAAGATTGGTCATTGCATGAAAAAAATTTCAAGACTATTGGACCAACGAGTGGCATATTCAAGATCAAGAAACAATTTTCATCAAAGCCAAGAGCAATATTTAGTTCACTCCAAGTAAGACTGTACTCTTGGTTGAACATGTAGAATATACTTCATCATGGGAAACATGTAAAGTGCTTAAAAAAATCTAAAGTGATAAGTCTACTCCCTAGATCTTTAACAAGATGCCAAAAGCAACTCCACTCAATGATGGTAAATATAGTATCAAAATCTACGTTCATGCCTTGTCTTGGTGAGAATATTTTGGTCAAATACCTTTGTATGTTTGAAGATGAGGTTGTATATCCTAGGGTCAGTGTGGTACTCTTGTTGGTTGAACAATAGTAGTATTTTGGGATCAATTACACATGTCGGAGGTGCATAGTATGCACCTTGGTCTTCACTTGGTGGTGTTTTCTTGTACTCACCATAGTGTTGTTCAACACTTGGTGACATGGGTGCATACCCACCATATTATTGTCCCTTAAAGCCTTCTTCGTCACTTGGTATTTCCTCAGTTTCCCTAAAGGGACAAACATAGGCTTCCTTATGTTCCTCTCAGGATCCTGATTGGCAAGGCATGGTGTCATGAGATGTCACCCACCCTTATGAGCCATCATCAGAACAATGAGAGCACCTAGATGAGCTTCCTCCTATAGCATCCTTCATCTTTTTAACCATCTTCTTAAATAGGTTCTTCATCCTACAAAAGAAAAAGGACAAGAATGAAACTTGCACATCAAAAGTAACATTATTGATTAGTAGTTAGTGCAAAGTTTATCGTTCTTGTGGGGTGTGGTCACCTCCACACACCATTCTTATGGATAGTGACACTCCATAAATCATTCTTTTGAGTTTAAGGATCACCACAAATATTATTTGGGGAGTACTTGGGAGCCAATACAAGCTTAATAATGCATGAGAAGAACAACTACTTTTTTGAATTTCCTTTGCGACTAACCAAAGAACTAAACTAGAGATCAATTTTTGACAAGAACTTGGGATAGAAATGGAGATTGAAGTTAATGATTTTCTTATTAACTCATGTATGCATTTGATCTTCTACTAGTTTTGTTTATATAATAGAGGAAGGGGGTGATGGGTGCACCATACGGGGTCACCTAACCCTCCATTGCCTCTTCTACTGCAATTTATTGGTTCATGAACCATTGGATGTTATGTACCAAAATTTAGGGAAAATAAGATGGGATAGGCAATAGTAGGGGGGTCGACCAACCCCTAATTATCTTCTTCTTCATTTGAGTAGTGCATGGCAGTACTGGATAGGTAAAAGAAGACAATGCACATGCTAGATTTGACAATATAAGGGTTAGAGGACCCCTTACTTTGCCTCCAATTGCTACCTTTTACCTCCCCACTCAATCCCTTAGCTGAAAACATAGGTTAGAATCAACATAGTGGTTGGCAGATGGGATGGGGGGTCCGGTGCCCACATTGTCCCAAAAATATTAGATTTTTTTGAAGAACTTCTCTCAATATTATATTTATGAAAGAGTTAATTTGTGGTTGAAAATTAAACAAGAAAAAATCGAAATAAAAATGCTGAATGCAAATGCAATTCAAAAGGAAATATGAGATAACTACTGATTTACCTTTTGGCGAGGGATCAAAGTTAGAAGTCCTTAAAACAAAACTTTTCTGCCTTGTTCATTATTCAGGTGCATTGACCAATCCCAAAGATGGAAACACATAAGTTGCACCACCTTCTTCCACCACACCGGTTTGGGTTTTGAACAGGGTTGCAAATTGGCCTTATTTGCCTATGAAACCTTAGTAAAAATTGAATTGGTTTCTTTACCTTAATGATTGACCACTGCTCAACTTTTGGTTTAAAGGTGAGCTTTTCTTGAGTTTTGTTGATGTTCAACTGAATTTATCCTGTCCCTACATTGATGTGTGCATTGGTGGTATTAAGTAATGGATTTCGAAGGATGAGTAGGATTTTCTTATCCACCTCCATGTCTAGTACAACAAAATCTATGGAGACAAAGAAATATCTTCTTTTATAGGGATATCTTTGGCTATTCTCACGACATTGCAGATCTATTGATCCACCATCTACAAGCACATTGGTGTAGGGGTCAAAGTAATATGGCTGAGTTTATCAAATACTACATGATGCATGATGCTAATGCTTGCACCCAAGTCGTATAATGCATGGTCAAAGTGTTGCATCCTAATTGAGCAATTTATGATGGTGCATCATGGGTCTTTCTTCTTCAGCGAGAGTTGGTTGAGTATAGTTGTCTACACTCTTCTATCAATTTGATTACTTCAATTGTCATCATTAGGTGTTTGTTGTTGAGCATATTCCATAGATACTTGGAATAAGTTCAAAACTGAATCACGTCAAGTAGTGGAATATTGATGTATAACTTACGTATGACCTCAAAAAAATCACCTAAATTTTTTGTTAGTGTACAACTTCCTTGGATTGTTTGGAAATTGCAACAACACATTCATGTCATAGTACTCATGTGGAGCCTTACTTCCATGGAACTTGATGTTGTAGTCTTGTGTGGACACATTTTCTTCTTTTGATCATCCTCCTTGTCCTTCTTTGTTGACTTCCCTATCATGTTAGAATGTGGCGGGTCATTAGTGTTTTTACCTCCCCTCATGGTTACAACACTAATACTTACAATATTTTTAAGCTATACAAGGATGTTACCTTGATTGAAGGATGTGATGATGGAGTCTCTAGCATTCTATTAGAGCCCAACTAATTCATAATTCGAAGGTTCTCAAGAATATTGTAATTGGCAAAAAAACTTCTATTTATGTTTTCATTGATTTTAGCTTGGTATAAGATAAGATCTTTTGATGAAGGTTGGTTACTATGATTATTATTGAAATTATCATGGAAACAACTCCATTACCTTGGTAGGAGGGGCGTAAATTCCATCCATTACGTGGGGGATCAATACCCATTATTGTTGTTGCTGATGAAGTTCATGTTTTCCCTTGTTTCAAGGCAATTGTTACCCAAATGTTCATTTGCACCACAGACCTCGCACCAGTCATCAACTTTAATGGTTTGTGCCATAATGCAGTGTTAGATCATATTTTGATTATTCTTTACATTTGTGTCGTCATCTATTTTCTTCATCAAGTAGAGAGCATGTCCACCTCATGAACGATGTGCATACCTTTCTTCTTAGGTTGGAGCTGTTCATCATTCCACCCTTGATTAATCACCATGTTTTCAATGAGATCTTTTGTGTCTCTCACATTGAGTGAAAATAATACTCCTCCAACGATAGCATCAAGGTGACTATAGCCTATCTATTTAGTCCATGGTAGAAATCTTGATTCAGGAGTCATTCTTTAATCCCATGATGAGGACATGGGCAAATATACCCCAAAGATGTTCACCTGCTTCAGGAATCGTCTCATTTGTTTGTTGTTGGAAGCTTGAAATCTTCCCTTGAAGGGTATTGGTTTTGCCCCTCCAGAAAAACTTCTTAAGGAAGATGTTAGCACAACTATCTCAGCTGGTGGTCACTTAATGGTTGGTGTTGAACCATCGCCATCACCCTCCTAAGTAGTGATAATGGGAAAAGGCAAAGACAAGTGACATCATACTTCACTCCCTTGAAAGTGAAAGTGTCACACACATCAATGAAAACTTGTAGGTGTGTGTTTTTGTCCTCATGGTGCTTCCCACATAATGGATTGGCTTACACCATGTTGATAAGTGTGAGCTTGAGCTCAAATTAGGCGCCCCCAAATTGCCTTTGCGGTCTTGTGTCCCCATTGGTAGCCAACAGAGCCAGGAATTCAAAAATTGTCTTTTGAGCCATAGTCTCCTTTGGTATTATTGTAGAGCCTCCATACTTGAATGGATCCAAATTCAAGATAAAATTTTGAGGAGGAACTATACAACATCTAGAACTCCTTGAAAGTTTTTTAGAATTTTCAACAAAGTTGCTCGACAATTGGAAACTACTCATGCAATGCCTTGTTTCACACTAAAGAGAAACAAATGCAAGGGTAAGCCCCTACCACTAATTGGAAGCTAAAATGATAGTAAATTTTGGATTCAAATTTTATTAAAATTCCTAAGCTTATGCTTTCTCTGAAAACAACACTATAAATGTTTGTTGGTATTTGTTATGCTTAGTAGAGGATTCTGTAAGTGCACAAAGTAACATTGTAGCACATCACCAAGGAGTATTCCAAGGTATCATTATTTATTTAATCCCAAGGGAAAGCAATAGCTAAGAATGATACTAAATGGGAGACCCTTATTTTTGCAACAACTTATTATCAACTAGTGTATAGGATTAATCGAAATACGAAGGAAGGGTTGATGCAACAAGCCAAGATAAAGATAGCTCAAGATAAGTAGTAAAATATAGCTAGGTGGGAGACAGTGAGAGAGTAGAGGATTCCTATGATTCAAACTCTACTTTGATGGTTCTACCATAATTACACAGCCTCACCACAAAAATTGAGTACACACAATAAGTATACTAAGTGATAGATGAAAGAATAGGAGATGTAACTCCAACCCAAAGCAACTACCTTTTGTGGGTCTTACCTTTTAAGAACTTGGGTATAAACATGTGGTGGAATACAAAGGCTAGATAAGGTTGTCACCACTTTCTAGCTACAATAAACAACTTATGCAATAAGAGGTAACCAAAGGTAAGATAGTGTGTAAGCACCACACTTACCCCTTCTCTCACTACTATAATTGTGTACACACATACCGACTAGAGCATCTAATGAAAACCGATTATCATAATATATGTGTGGTATTGGATCACAATATAATATACAACAACTATATGCTAAGATAGACCACAACATTGATATAACACGTAAAAAATTTCACAAAGTACTAAGTGTCGGCGTTTCGAGACCGGGGGGTCCCTGGGCCGACGAGTGAATGTCGCCGCGTGCCCCAGCCCAGATGGGTCGAGCGCGAGGGCGAGCGCGAAGGGGGGAGAGCGAGGCGGCCGGAGACCGGCGTGAGAGAGGTGGGAATCCCGCGGCCTTCGTGTTCGTCCCGCGCCCAGGTCGGGTGCGCTTGCAGTAGGGGGTTACAAGCGTCCACGCGGGAGAGGGAGCGAGCGGCTTCAAGCGAGCGCCTGTCTCGTCCTCGTCCCCGCGCGGCCAACCCTCTCTAAGAGGGCCCTGGTCCTTCCTTTTATAGGCGTAAGGAGAGGATCCAGGTGTACAGTGGGGGTGTAGCAGAGTGCTACGTGTCTAGCGGAGGAGAGCTAGCGCCCTAAGTACATGCCGTTGTGGCAGCCGGAGAGATTTTGGCACCTAGCTGGTGTGAGGTCGTGGCCATCGGAGGAGCGATGGAGTCTGGCGGAGGGACAGCTGTCGGAGCGGTCGAGTCCTTGCTGACGTCCTCTTGCTTCCGTAAGGGGGCTGAGAGCCGCCGTCGTCACAGAGTATGCGGGGCGCCATCATTGCCTATCTGGCGGAGCGAGCCAGATGGGACACCGGTCTTGTTCCCTGCGGCCCCAGTCAGCTCGGGGTATGGTGATGATGGCGCCTCCTGTTGACGTGACTGGTCTGCGCCCTAGGTTGGGCAATGTGGAAGCTCCTCCGAAGCCGAGGTTGAGTCTGTCTTCCGTGGCCGAGGTCGAGTCCGAGCCCCTGGGTCGGGCGAGGCGGAGTTCGTCGTCTTCTAGGGCTGAGCCCAAGTCCGAGCCCTGGGTCGGGCGGAGCGGAGTTCGTCGTCTTCTGGGGCTGAGCCCGTGTCCGAGCCCTGGGTCGGGCGGAGCGGAGTTCGTCGTCTTCTGGGGCTGAGCCCGTGTCCGAGCCCTGGGTCGGGCGGAGCGGAGTTCGCGGTCTTCCGGGGCTGAGCCCGTGTCTGAGCCCTGGGTCGGGCGGAGCGGAGTTCGCGGTCTTCCGGGGCTGAGCCCGAGTCCGAGCCCTGGGTCGGGCGAAGCGGAGCTTCCTATGGTGCCTTCGGCAGGGCCTGACTGCCTGTCAGTCTCACTCTGTCAAGTGGCACCGCAGTCGGAGTGGCGCAGGCGGCGCTGTCCTTCTGTCAGGCCGGTCAGTGGAGCGGCGAAGTGACGGCGGTCACTTCGGCTCTGCCGGCCGGGGGGCGCGCGTCAGGATAAAGGTGTCAGACCACCTTTTGCATTAAATGCTCCTGCGATTTGGTCGGCCGGTGCGGCGATTTAGTCAGGGTTGCTTCTTGGCGAAGGCAGGGCATCGGGCGAGCCGGAAATATGTTCGCCACCGGAGGGGGGCCTCGGGCGAGACGGAAATCCTCCGGGGTCGGCTGCCCTTGTCCGAGGCTAGGCTCGGGCGAGGCGTGATCGAGTCCCTCGAATGGACTGATCCCTGACTTAATCGCGCCCATCAGGCCTTTGCAGCTTCATGCTGATGGGGGTTACCAGCTGAGAATTAGGAGCCTTGAGGGTACCCCTAATTATGGTCCCCGACAGTAGCCCCCGAGCCTCGAAGGGAGTGTTAGCACTCGCTTGGAGGCTTTCGTCGCACTTTTTTGCAAGGGGACCAGCCTTTCTCGGTTGCGTTTTGTTCCGGTGGGTGCGCGCGAGCGCACCCGCCGGGTGTAGCCCCCGAGGCCTCGGAGGAGTGGTTTCACTCCTTCGAGGTCTTAATGCCTCGCGTAATGCTTCGGCTGGTCTGGTTGTTCCCTCATGTGAGCTGGTCGTAGCCCGGGTGTACGGTCGGGTCCCAAGTTCTCGGGCTGGTATGTTGACGCTGTCAACGGATCGGCCAGAGCCGGGTTTGCGAGAGCAGCCCCCGAGCCTCTGCA
This sequence comes from Zea mays, assembly GCF_902167145.1. Taxonomy (NCBI): domain Eukaryota; kingdom Viridiplantae; phylum Streptophyta; class Magnoliopsida; order Poales; family Poaceae; genus Zea; species Zea mays. The sequence goes on along the minus strand of NC_050096.1, from coordinate 260,988,162 downwards.
CAGGGCGAGAGGGCGATCAGGGACAGACTCGGCTTTTTTACATACGCCCCTGCGTCGCGTTTCCGCAAGGAGGAGGGGGGGAAAGCGCCATGTTGCCCTCGATGGGCGCCGAACATGGTGTCTCCGGTGAGCTGCAAGCGGGTAATCCGAGTGGACGTCCGTGCCCCATTCGTTAGGGGTCGGCTAGGGGCCCAGAGGCACGCCCAAAAGTACCTGCGGGTGATCTGCCGGACCCGGTCCCCTGGCGACGGGGTCCGAGGGCTCGATGCCTCCCTCTGATGGGATTCCGTTACAAGATCGTTCCCGCTGGTCTCGGAAATGTCCTAGGGTACCTCGGGAGCACAGCCCGAGCCTCGGTTATGTATCGAACGTACCCATGGTCATCCCTCGCTCGGCGTCTGAGGCGGCTGTGAACCCTTCGGGGGCCAGCCTTCGAACCCCTGATCAGTAATGGGCGCGGAGCCCGAGTAGCCTGAGGCGGCCGTGGAACCCTTTCGAGGGGCCGGCCTTCGAACCTCTGACCAGTAGCGGGTGTAGGGCCCACGCGATCTGAGGCGGCTATCGAACCCTTCCGGGGGGCCAGCCTTCGAACCTCTGATCAGTAGGGAGGCTCGGAGCCTGGTTCCTTCCCGGGAAAGGATCCTTTTCGGGGTATCTCCCTTTCCCAGTCCCTGTTGCAAGAGAGAGAAAGAGGAAAAAAAGGAAAAGGATACGAAATCGAACGACGCGGCGTACCTTTACTGACGCGGTCATTATGGCGAAGGCGAAGCGTCGCCCGCTTCTCCTGCCAGAGGCGCCGCCTGTCTCGCCGCGGAGTTAATGCGACGGGGCGAGTGGTTGGCGGGGCGGCCGTTGCGCATGCGCGAGCCGTTCGAGGAATGGAACACGGGCGCGTTGTCTTCACGCCGTGAGAGAGGGTTCTCTCGCTGCCCCCGGATGGGACGTGAGCTTGGCTGACGACGTGACTGCTGCTCCTGCCCGCCTGCCACCGTCATTACTGCCGGCCCATTTTTGGCCGCACTGACCGCCGCGCCAGGCTGGCGCTGCTGGGTCGTGCGCTGGGTCGCCTCGAGTCGCGGTATTGGTTCCGCAGTCGAGGAGGCACGGTGGTGGCGCAAGTGGCGGTGCAGTTGCATGCACGAAGCATTCGGCGCGCCGGTTGCATGACGCGTGGGCCTGGGCCTCCATGCTGGGTGTGTTGGGAGTCGGAGAAGCATGCCCACTTGGCGCGGTTGCATGCCGCCTGCATGGCTGCCCGCCCCTTTCGCCCGTTGGTCTGGGCAAAAGTGGAGGGTCACTTGTAACCGCTGGGCGGTTGTGCGCACCGCGCACGGCGGTTTGGCTTCTTCTGCTCTGAGCTGGTTTGCATGACGTGTGGGACCCAGCCCCCGCGCCGCAGGGGAGGACCTTGGAGTGTGTTGGAGAAGACTCAGCCCGCGACGGTTGGGGGCGCAAGTAGGGAGAGTCGCCTTTAAAAGGAGGTTGACCCCCTTTGGAAGGCGACCATGTCTTCGCGCTCCCTTATGCATCGTGTCTTTCCACCTTCCAAGCCCCCGGATGGGGGATACCCGCCGTCTTTCCGCCTCATCGTTGGAGGAACGCAACTCCGTGGGAGTTGGTACCTTTCAGCCATCGTTCGGCTTCAAGGATTTTCATCATGCAGCCCGGCCGCACCCCTCCACCGGCGGTCACCCAAGACGGTGACCACCAGCCCCTGGGTGGGGAGAAGCAAGCCGGGCTGCGATCTTGGTCCCACCCTCAGCTTCAAGGATGTTCATCATCCTCGCTGGGGTGGAGGCCGGGCTGAGCCGGAGCTCTACCTCCCGCGCGGGTTCGTGGGTCACCCTCTCCTACGACGTTCGAGGGAGAGGGCGCTCACTGGCCCCGCGGGCGAGTCGGACTTCGACAACGCGGGGCTAGTCGACGGCGGGCGTCGCCAGCCTCAGCGTGTCGAGCTCGTCGGCTTGGCCCCCGGTGCCCCCTCCTGCCGGAAGGCGGCTGCCGCGCCGTGTGCACGGGAGGGCCACCCAAGATGTCGCGCGCTGCTAGGGCGGCGTTCGTGTTCTGGGGCGGTCCTGCCTTCGCACCGGTATGGCGTGTCCGCGCGGAGGTCGGTGCCCCACTCGTCCGGGAGGATCTGAGTGGGGATCTGCCGGAGGGCTGACGGCCCCTATCGTCGGTGTCGAGGTGGAGGCGGCTCGAGAAGTCCCCGTCGCCGACGGGATCACCGCCACCATCCGCGCTTCGGGCTTCCGACTCTTTGTACTTGTCCTCGCCCCTCGAGCTTTGGCGTGGGCGAGGGCAAGATTGCAGCAGCACCCGCCCTGGGACCTACGCTGCTGCAGTTCGGCCACCCGGAGCGGGGGTCGTTGTTGTTGTTGTCAGAGCGGGCGGCGGCGAGCCGCCCGTCAGTCTTCTGTTGCTCCGCAGGCCCTCCCCCATCGAGTGGGGTTGTTCGTACCTGCGGAGGTGGAACCGGAGTTCCGTTTGTAATGGCACTTTGAATGCCAATGTTTTTGTTCATTGTGGCTGTCGAGGCCTGAACATGTATGTAATTTTGGCACGGAGCCGTGTTTTTTCCTCATTTTCGAGCACTAAGACTCGCCTGTTGGTTGTCTGGACCGCTTCACCAAGCGTGAGTCGCCCCGTGTAAAGGTGACGAGTGAGGTATCCGTATCCCGGAGGCGTAGGAGTCCCTCGGCTTGGTCGGCCTTGTTGTCCGAGGCTTCTCTAGCTTAGTTAAAGGGACCCCTTGGCCGCTCTTCGATGAGCCGAGGCCAGGGGTAGCGGTATCAGCATGAACAGGGGCAGAGTTGGCTCGAAAAGGAAACCTGGTTGGCCGGAGCCTAGCCGGGTCGTCCGTTAGCGGGACCGACGCCGGAGTTGACCAGCCGAGGCCTCGGGTCGGGCTGACGTCCTTGGAGGACGGCTGGCCGAGGCCCCAGGGTGACCGGCCGAGCCGCCTGCTCGGGCCGGATTCCCGGAGAAGACCCTGGCAGCGATTGCCCGGGCGTGGCGATGACGTCGTCCTTTAGAGTGGAGATCCTCGGACCGCGTCGCCGTCCGAGGCTAGGTCGGACCTCGCCGAAGGTGTCGTCGATGCCGAGGGTGTTGCTGCCCCCTTCCAGCGTCAAGACCCGAGCCTGCAGGATCGGATTGTCTTGTAGCGTGTGTCTCCTGCGGCCGCCGAGGCCAGAACACACCCTCACCGTGTTGTAAAGCTGCGTATCTTTTCCTCTTGTTTCGAGTATCTGGACTTTTTTTGTCGGTAACAGGGATGTTTGTGCGAGCGAGAGTTGCTTCTCGCGGAAGGTGATGAGTGAGGTATCCGTATCCCGGAGGCGTAGGAGTCCCTCGGCTCGGTCGGCCTTGCCGCTTACGCGCACTCTTACCCGTCCATGGGGCTCTGTAACCGACTCAGTCGAGAAGGCTCGAAGGATCGCTTCGGCAGAAGAGCTTCCGAACGTGAAGACTTGTTCGGTCCGCGGAATCACTTATCCGAACGTGAGTTACTTATCGCAGAAGGTGATGAGTGAGGTATCCGTATCCCGGAGGCGTAGGAGTCCCTCGGCTCGGTCAGCCTTGGCTGCTTACGTGTACTCCGTCGTTTTCAGGATCCACTTTTCGAAGTAGTCAAAAAGCACGAAAGATATTCTGGCAGAAGAGATCTTTCTTCGAGGAAAATTTCGACGCAGACGGGGTTCCCCCCTTTTAGCCCCCGAGGGAGGGTCGGGCTTTGCCGAGGCGAGGCCGACCCTTCCTTGATGACTAAACTTTGCGTGGGTGCGAGGTATATGAACAACTTGAAAACATCTTAAGGGTAGAAGCGACGTAGCTGTTGGATGTTCCAAGCGTTGTCGTAGACCTCGCCTTGACTGTTGGCCAGCTTGTACGTTCCGGGCTTCAGAACCTTGGCGATGACGAACGGTCCCTCCCAGGGGGGCGTGAGCTTGTGCCTCCCTCGGGCGTCTTGTCGCAGCCGAAGCACCAGGTCGCCCACCTGGAGGTCTCGGGACCGGACCCCTCGGTCGTGGTAGCGTCGTAGGGACTGCTGGTACCGCGCCGAGTGTAGTAAGGCCTTGTCCCGAGCCTCCTCCAGCTGGTCCAACGAGTCTTCTCGGCTAGCTTGGTTGCTTTGATCGCTGTAGGCCCTCGTCCTCGGGGAGCCGTATTCCAGGTCTGTGGGCAAGACGGCCTCGGCCTCGTAGACTAGGAAGAACGGCGTGAAGCCCGTGGCTCGGCTCGGCGTTGTCCTCAGGCTCCAGACCACCGAGGGGAGTTCCTTTATCCATCACTTGCTGAACTTGTTGAGGTCGTTGTAGATCCGAGGCTTGAGCCCTTGTAGAATCATGCCGTTGGCACGCTCTACTTGCCCATTTGACATGGGATGAGCCACGGCGGCCCAGTCCACCCGGATGTGGTGATCCTCGCAGAAGTCCAAGAACTTTATACCGGTGAACTGGGTGCCGTTGTCGGTGATGATGGAGTTCGGGACCCCGAAGCGATGGATGATGTTGGTGAAGAACGCCACCGCCTGCTCGGACCTGATGCTGTTCAGAGGTCGGACCTCGATCCACTTGGAGAATTTGTCGATGGCGACCAGCAGGTGCGTGTAGCCCCCGGGTGCCTTCTGCAAGGGGCCGACAAGGTCCAGACCCCACACAGCGAAGGGCCAGGTGATGGGTATCGTCTGCAGAGCCTGAGCGGGCAGGTGGGTCTGCCTCGCGTAGAATTGACACCCTTCGTAGGTGCGGACAATTCTAGTGGCGTCGGCCACCGCCGTCGGCCAGTAGAAGCCTTGTCGGAAAGCATTCCCGACAAGGGCTCGAGGCGCTGCGTGATGGCCGCAAGCCCCCGAGTGTATCTCTCGCAGGAGTTCCAGACCTTCGGCGACGCAGATGCATCGCTGGAGGATGCCAGAGGGGCTGCGGTGGTAGAGCTCCTTCTCATCGCCCAGCAAGACGAACGACTTGGCGCGCCGCGCCACCCGCCGAGCCTCGGCTCGGTCGAGGGGTAGCTCTCCTTGGTGGAGATATTGCAGGTACGGGGTCTGCCAGTTTCGATCAGGCGTGGCCCCGCTTCGCTCCTCCTCAACGCGCAGTGCCTCACCCTCGAGGGCCGAGGGTACCTCGGGCTGAACCGAGGGCGCCTCGGGCCGAGCTGAGGGTGCCTCGGGCTGTGCCGAGGATACCTCGGGCTGGGCCGAGGGCGCCTCAGGCTCGGGCGTGTCGTCGATCTTGACGGAGGGTTGGTGCAGATCCCGGGAGAAGACGTCCGGGGGAAGTGTTGTTCACCCCGAGGCTATTTTAGCCAGCTCGTCCGCAGTCTTGTTGTAGCGTCGAGCGATGTGGTTAAGCTCGAGCCCGTAGAACTTGTCTTCCAAGCGCCGAACCTCATCGCAGTAGGCCTCCATCTTCGGGTCGCAGCAGTGGGAGTTCTTCATGACTTGGTCGATGACGAGCTGCGAGTCACCGCGGGCGTCGAGGCGCCGGACGCCTAGCTTGATGGCGATCCGCAACCCGTTGACCAGAGCCTCATACTCAGCCACGTTGTTGGACGCCGGGAAATGGAGGCGTAGCACATAGCATATGTGTTTCCCGAGGGGCGAGATGAAGAGTAGGCCTGCGCCGGCTCCCGTCTTCATCAACGACCCGTCGAAAAACATGGTCCAGATCTCCGGTTGGATCGGAGCCGTCGATAGCTGGGTGTCGACCCATTCGGCCACGAAGTCCGCCAAGACCTGGGACTTGATGGCCTTCCGAGGGGCGAACGAGATTGTCTCGCCCATGATTTCCACCGCCCACTTTGCAATCCTACCCGAGGCCTCTCGGCACTAGATGATCTCCCCCAGGGGGAAGGATGACACCACAGTTACCGGATGAGACTCGAAGTAGTGTCGCAACTTCCGCCGTGTCAGGATCACTGCATACAGCAGCTTCTGAACTTGTGGGTAGCAGATCTTGGTTTCGGACAGTACCTCGCTGACGAAGTAAACTGGCCTCTGAACGGGCAATGCATGCCCCTCTTCTTGCCTCTCGACCACAATCGCGGCGCTAACCACCTGAGTGGTCGCGGCGACGTAGACCAAGAGGGCTTCTCCGGCAGCTGGAGGCACCAAGATAGGCGCCTTTGTGAGGAGCGCCTTCAGGTTTCCGAGAGCTTCCTCGGCCTCAGGGGTCCAAGTGAAGCACTCGGCCTTCCTTAAGAGGCGGTACAGAGGTAGACCTCTTTCGCCGAGGCGTGAGATGAAGCGGCTCAGAGCCGCGAGACATCCCATGACCCTCTGTACGCCTTTCAAGTCCTTGATGGGCCCCATGCTGGTGATGGCTGCGATCTTCTCCGGGTTGGCTTCGATGCCTCGCTCGGAGACGATGAACCCCAAGAGCATGCCTCAGGGCACCCTGAAGACACACTTCTCGGGATTGAGCTTAACGCCTTTCGCCTTGAGACATCGGAATGTCGCTTCAAGGTCGGAAAGGAGGTCGGAAGCTTTCCTCGTCTTGACAACGATGTCATCGACGTAGGCCTCGACCGTGCGGCCAATGTGTTCGCCGAACACATGGTTCATGCACCGCTGGTACGTCGCGCCCGCATTCCTCAGGCCGAACGACATGGTGACATAACAGTACATGCCGAAGGGTGTGATGAAAGAAGTCGCGAGATGGTCGGACTCTTTCATCCTGATTTGATGATACCCTGAGTAGGCATCAAGGAAAGACAGGGTTTCGCACCCAGCAGTGGAATCCACGATTTGATCGATGCGAGGCAGAGGGTAGGGAACCTTCGGACATGCTTTGTTGAGACCAGTGTAGTCTACACACATCCGCCATTTCCCCCCTTTCTTTCTCACAAGCACAGGGTTGGCAAGCCATTCGGGATGGAATACCTCTTTGATGAACCCTGCCGCCATTAGCTTGTGGATCTCCTCGCCTATGGCTCTGCGCTTCTCCTCGTCGAATCGGCGCAGAGGCTGCTTGACGGGTCGGGCTCCGGCTCGAATGTCCAGCGAGTGCTCGGCGACATCCCTCGGTATGCCGGGCATGTCCGAGGGACTCCACGCGAAGACGTCGGCGTTCGCGCGGAGAAAGTCGACGAGCACTGCTTCCTATTTGGGATCGAGCCCGGAGCCGATCCGGATCTGCTTGGAGGCGTCGCCGCTGGGGTCGAGGGGGACGACCTTAACCATCTCCACTGGCTCGAAGTTGCCGGCATGACGTTTCACGTCTGGCGCCTCCTTAGAGAGGCTTTCCAGGTCGGCGATGAGGGCCTCGGACTCGGCGAGGGCCTCGGCATACTCCACGCACTCCACGTCGCATTCGAACGCGTGTTTGTACGTGGGGCCGACGGTGATGACCCCGTTGGGGCCCGGCATCTTGAGCTTCAGGTAGGTGTAGTTGGGGACGGCCATAAACTTCGCGTAGCATGGTCTTCCCAGTACCGCGTGGTATGTTCCTCGGAACCCGACCACCTCGAACGTCGGGGTCTCCCTTCGGAAGTTGGAGGGTGTTCCGAAGCAGACGGGAAGGTCGAGTTGTCCGAGGGGCTGGACGCGCTTCCCGGGAATGATCCCATGGAAGGGCGCAGCGCCTGCTCGGATGGAGGACAGATCGACACGCAGGAGCCCGAGGGTCTCGGCGTAGATGATGTTGAGGCTGCTGCCTCCGTCCATGAGGACCTTGGTGAGCCTGACGTCGCCGATGACGGGGTCGACGACGAGCGGATATTTCCCCAGGCTCGGCACGTGGTCGGGGTGGTCGGCTTGGTCGAAGGTGATGGGCTTGTCGGACCAGTCTAGGTAGACTGGCGCCGCCACCTTCACCGAGCAGACCTCCTGGCGCTCTTGCTTGCGGTGCCGAGCCGAGGCATTCGCCGCTTGCCCACCGTAGATCATGAAGCAGTCGCGGACCTCGGGGAACTCTCCTGCTTGGTGATCTTCCTTCTTGTCGTCGTCGCGGGCCCTGCCACCCTCCGCGGGTGGCCCGGCCCTGTGGAAGTGGCGCCGAAGCATGACGCACTCCTCAAGGGTGTGCTTGACGGGCCCCTGGTGATAGGGGCATGACTCCTTGAGCATCTTGTCGAAGAGGTTGGCACCTCCGGGGGGTTTCCGAGGGTTCTTGTACTCGGCGGCGGCGACAAGGTCCGCGTCGGCGGCGTCGCGTTTCGCTTGCGACTTCTTCTTGCCTTTCTTCTTGGCGCCGCGCTGAGTCGACGCCTCGGGAGCATGTTCCGATGGGCGGCCCTGGGGCTGCTTGTCCTTTCGGAAGATAGCCTCGACCGCCTCCTGGCCGGAGGCGAACTTGGTGGCGATGTCCATCAGCTCGCTCGCCCTGGTGGGGGTCTTGCGACCCAGCTTGCTCACCAGGTCGCGGCAGGTGGTGTCGGCGAGGAACGCGCCGATGACATCCGAGTCGGTGATGTTGGGCAGCTCGGTGCGCTGCTTCGAGAATCGCCGGATGTAGTCCCGGAGAGACTCTCTCGGCTGCTGCCGGCAGCTTCGGAGGTCCCAGGAATTCCCGGGGCGCACGTACGTGCCCTGGAAATTGCCGGCGAAAGCTTGGACTAGGTCGTCCCAGTTGGAGATCTGCCCCGGAGGCAGGTGCTCCAACCAGGCGCGAGCGGTGTCGGAGAGGAACAGGGGGAGGTTGCGGATGATGAGGTTGTCATCGTCCGTTCCACCCAGTTGGCAGGCCAGACGGTAGTCCGCGAGCCACAGTTCCGGTCTCGTCTCCCCCGAGTACTTTGTGATACTAGTCGGGGGTCGGAACCGGGTCGGGAACGGTGCCCGTCGGATGGCCCGGCTGAAGGCCTGCGGACTGGGTGGTTCGGGCGAGGGACTCCGATCCTCCCCGCTGTCGTAGCGTCCCCCACGCCTGGGGTGGTAGCCTCGGCGCACCCTCTCGTCGAGGTGGGCCCGACGGTCGCGGTGATGGTGCTCGTTGCCGAGGCGGCCCGGGGCCGCAGGTGCGGTGTTGCGCGTGCGCCCGGCGTAGACCGAGGCTTCCCGCATGAATCGGGAAGTCGCGGCATGAGGTTCCGAGGGGTACCCCTGCCTTCGGGAGGCAGAGCTCTCGGCCCGTCGGACCGCGGCGCCTTCCAGGAGATTCTTGAGCTCCCCCTGGATTCGCCGGCCTTCGGTGGTTGATGGCTCCGGCATCGCACGGAGAAGCATCGCTGCTGCAGCCAGGTTCTGGCCGACCCCACTAGATGCGGGTGGTGGCCTGACCCTGACGTCGTCGGCGCCGCGGTGCTGGAAGCCCTGGGGCAGATGACATATTTCTCCGGCCGGGGGTTGGCCCGCCCATGCCTGCCCGACGTCCCGGCGGATCGGCTCAAGCGCTCCTGCTCCCTCGTCGAGCCTGGCCTGCACCCCGCGGATTTGCTCGAGCTGTGGGTCATGGCCCCCCGCCTGAATGGGGACCACAGCTAGCTCCCGTGGGATGTCAACGCGGGGCACCGGCCTAGGGAGATCACCGTCCTCCGGCATGCCGAGATGATTGCCTTCGGAGGGACCCCCTAGATCGACGTGGAAACATTCGCGGCTTGGGCCGCAGTCCTCGTCGTCGAGGCTGCGGCTACCGTCGGAACAGTCGGAGAGGCAGTAGTCACATGCGGTCATGAAGTCCCGCATGACACTGGGGTTGCCAAGTCCAGAGAAATCCCAGCAGATGCTGGGCTCGTCGTCTTCCTCGGACCCAGAGGGCCCGTAGGTCGGGACGTCCGTCAGCCGGTCCCAAGTCGACCGCATGCGAAACCCCAAAGGGTTTGGACTCGCCTCTACGAGAGCGCCCGCCAAAGCGGGGTCGCTAGGCGGGTTGAGGCTGAATCCAAATGACGTGGGATGGGAATCAGTCGGTACCTCTTGGTCGACGAGCGGCGATAAAGTCACGTCGGGGACTGACTGCACCGTCGTCTCAGGTATGAGGGTGACGTCCAGCAAGCTTTTCGCGAGCGCGCTGGCGTCGTCCGCTTGCTCGGGATTGGCGTGTCGCGGGGAGACGGCGTTCGTCTTCGTCTCAAGCGCGAAGTCGATACCCGGTGTGCCCCCCGTTGGGGTGCCGGCGCTGTCGACTCGCTCAACAGCCGATGAGGCGCTGCCTCCTGCTTGGCCTTGGTTGCCCTGTCTTCCCCTCCGTCGGCGGGGAAGAGGGCGGGATGAGCTCGAAGGTTGTTCTTCCACCACGCGGGGAAGACGTCGTCGATTTCGCCGCCGGCGGGCGGGCTGTCGGCCGCCATTGTCGTTGTCGCGCGGCGGTGGAAGGAGTATCATGTCGTAGCTGACGTCGAGGGACATGAACTCAAGACTCCCGAAATGGAGCACCGTCCCGGGTTGGAGAGGTTGCTGGAGACTGCCCATCTGGAGCTTGACGGGAAGCTGTTCGTCAACACGCAGCAGGCCCCTACCTGGCGCGCCAACTGTCGGCGTTTCGAGACCGGGGGGTCCCTGGGCCGACGAGTGAATGTCGCCGCGTTCCCCAGCCCAGATGGGTCGAGCGCGAGGGCGAGCGCGAAGGGGGGAGAGCGAGGCGGCCGGAGACCGGCGTGAGAGAGGTGGGAATCCCGCGGCCTTCGTGTTCGTCCCGCGCCCAGGTCGGGTGCGCTTGCAGTAGGGGGTTACAAGCGTCCACGTGGGAGAGGGAGCGAGCGGCTTCAAGCGAGCGCCTGTCTCGTCCTCGTCCCCGCGCGGCCAACCCTCTCTAAGAGGGCCCTGGTCCTTCCTTTTATAGGCGTAAGGAGAGGATCCAGGTGTACAGTGGGGGTGTAGCAGAGTGCTACGTGTCTAGCGGAGGAGAGCTAGCGCCCTAAGTACATGCCGTTGTGGCAGCCGGAGAGATTTTGGCACCCAGCTGGTGTGAGGTCGTGGCCGTCAGAGGAGCGATGGAGTCTGGCGGAGGGACAGCTGTCGGAGCGGTCGAGTCCTTGCTGACGTCCTCTTGCTTCCGTAAGGGGGCTGAGAGCCGCCGTCGTCACAGAGTATGCGGGGCGCTGAAAGGGAATTCACTAGTAGAGATCTTATCATCGATGACGTTCGTATTGCGTCACTGCATGTGTATATATCGTCACAGAGTAAGGTTTGTGACGAATTTGTGACGAGTTCGATTTGGTCATAGGGGTCGCGTCACATTTGTTGTGTTGTGACGGACTACTCAGTTTCGTCATCGATGTGTATACATTCTGTGACGAAAGGCGCGTTGTCATGGAAGTGAATGCATGCTATGACGATCAGTTGTGGTCATAGAGGAAGACACTGTTCCGTCATAATTCGTCGTCTGCCCGAGCAAACTGACGGCGTTGTTAACGCCGTTTGGTTGCTGTGACGGTACGGTATCGTCACAGATAGAGCCGTGGTTTGGTCATTACCAGCCGTTTGGAAGGTGCTGATGCGTATGACGTCAGCGCTGACGTGGCTAGTGACGTGGCAGCTGACGTCAGCGCTGACGTAACGCTGACGTGGCTAGTACAGTGGCAGCTGACGTGGCATATGTTTTATTATATGCCACCAGTTTGGTCACAGATGTGCAGAGAATAATTTTATTGGAAATTGCAAAATATACTAGAACAGAGGAATGAGCACACAATTCCATATTCCATAGATGAATACAACTAGTATTCCAGTGCGCATACAAACTAAGTGGACAACACTAAACTCAGTTCATAGCATCACCACTTGAGTTCACATTTCAGTTGAGTTTGCACAAACATAACAGCATATAATCAAAAGTTGACACCCACGAGCAACTAGAGTTTTTGGGTACCCTCATGTCAAAGAACAGGCCAAAAACAGCAGCTCTGACTAGCAGCCCTCATGTCGAAGAAGAGTTACCATGCAAGGACAAGAGCTTCTTGATGAGCACATTGGTCTCCTCCATCTCCTTGCTGTTCTTCTCTGTTATCTTCTTGTACTCCTCCAACTCCCTTTGTGTCCTCGCCTGCTGTTCCTCAGCTTCTTCGCATTTCTTCCTGAGCTGGTCGAGTTCACCTTGAACAGCAGCCGTCGCTTCAGCTGCAAGTTGTTCCCGAAGCTCACTATGATTTGATGATGAAGCCTTGGAGGTTGCCGATGTTTTGATGCCGACGCTTTTCAGGAATTGGTGTGAGCTGCTCTGGGACAGCACCTTCGACACAAGGTGCACACTGGATGCTGGCATCTCACCTTCAGCAACAGGTTCAGCCCTCAAAGCCTCCATATGAGACTGAAATATCATGGACAGAAACAGTTACATGTTATTGCTAATGAGCAACAGCAAGATGCTGACAATAATGTGAAAACAGTGACTTTCATTTCTAGTGCACGGGTCCTACAAGGCATTAACAAAGAGTATGAAAAATAGACTGACAGACTCTAAAAGCTATACATTTGATGGCAAATTATAGCAGATTATAGCAGTTACAAATTATAGCAGATTTGCTTAAAAGCTATACATTTGATGGCAAATTAAAAGCTATTCATTTGAAATACTCTATAAATAGACTATGAAAAATAATGTGAAAACAGTTACAAATTATAGCAGATTTGCTTAACAAAGACTCTAAAACCTATACATTTCTAGTGCACGGGTCCTACAAAAAATAGACTATGATATTTACTTTCATTTCAGAAATTTGATGGCAGACAAAATAAACTATGATCTGAACTCCCCTGGGATGGGACAAGCGATCTCACTCATCGATCTCACTCCCCTTCGTTCCATCGACCCACAGCCAGCCTCCCTCATATGATCTCATAAAAATTACACTAAATAAAGAAAACAAATGAACTTACAAGTGCTTCTCTTGCCGGTTCACTCAGGCCACGTTTGGAGCTGGTATGATAGGTCTTGAAGGCGTCCACCGCATCTAGTTCTTCAGTCTGGTCTAAGCTGGGTTCTTCTCGGTTTCTCTTCTGCTTCTGTTTCGTGGATAAACAATCACAGCGAAGTTTGCTCAGATCAAATGCAATAGAAGTTGAGTGCACAAGTGCAGGTAGTACTACAAGGTAATAGTTACTTACATATGCATGTAAGTGTGCCACATAGCAGCGAGAACCCGTAGCCTGATGAAACTTGACTTGACTGCGGTTCTGCTTGTTCTTTGCACTTATTTCCTACAAGAGAATGAACATGTCAGATTAGATCATAGGTTCAATATGCGAAGATCCTTTGCAAACGTATAGTGAAAGAACAATATATGACAAGATACCCATACCATGTTCTTTGGATCAGACCACTTTGCAACTAATGCCCTCCACTGTTCATCAGTCATGTAAGATACAGGAGAAGTTGTGCTAATCTCATTTGCAGGTACACCATTGAAGTATTTCTGCTTGAGCCGATAACGCTGGTTTTTTACCGCAGAGCGTAGCATATCGGTGCAAGCTTCCTTTGTTGCCTTGTCCTCAGTGTTAACGGACAAGCGCCCCTATGCATATGACAATTCCATAGTTAGTCAATTCAGGTTAAGCAGTATACAAGTGAACCATAGAATCAGTAATGCACTTACATTTAGCTGTGACACAAAGCTGTTGTAGTATTTCTGGTCGTCCTTGTAATCTTTCCAACGAGTTAGGATAGGCATGGTTTCCCGAATAATGATGCCAGCCTCTGATGCAAACTTGGCAGCTTGAACAGGTTCATGTGGCCTTTTTTTGCCTTCCTCAACAGCTATGGGCAGTCTCCTTTGCATAACTTTAGTCATCCTGTCCAGTTGTTTTCCCTTGGTTGCTGCCCTGGGTCTCCTTGGTGCTCGCTGTGTAGGAGCTACAAAATATAATTCGCTTTTATTGAATAATGAAATTGTTTTGTTTCATGCAAATCAGCAAAAGAGATGCCTTATTTGACTGAAAAAATAGAACTTGCCTTCAGTTTCTTCATCTCTAGCTACATTGGCTTGAGCATCACCTGTACTGTCATGAGCAGCAGATGCCATGGCTTCCTCTTCAGCTCTGCTGAAATGATCAGCAAGTCCAGGTGTAGTACGGCTGTTGCCTTCAGCATCACCTGTACTCTCATGAGCAGCAGATGCCATGGCTTCCTCTGCAGCTCTGCTGAAATGATCAGCAAGTCCAGGTGTAGTAGGGCTGTTTGGTATGTGATCATTTCCATCTGTTGGTTCCTGTACATTGTGGCCATCTGTCTCTGTAGAGTGAAACCTTTTTGAAGATTGCTCCTCTGGTTGTGCACCTGCCCTCACTCTCTTGCTGAACCTAATGCCTGGAGCCATGTTGGGGTCTATCTTCTTCTTTGAAGCAAGGGTTGTGTTTCTACCTCTTCTAGGATACTGTCCACAAAAAAAAGTCATGTGCATTAAAAAGCAAGACCATATATTAATTAAGAGGTATGAAATAAAGAATATGAATCTAAAGGCATGAGCATATATTAAACACCAGATAAAAAACATTGAAATGCAATGCAACTATTTGGCATCCACTACTTTGAAGATAGAAGGAGCACCTTCATTGCCAGGGGTTTTGGCTGCTCATAATATTCACTGTCATCATCAGTATCTCCTTGATCATCATCGTCAAGGAGATAGAAAGAGACATATGAATCCGAATCTGAACTAGTATTTATCTTGTTTGCTGCATGTTTCCCCTTTGTTGATGCAGATGGTGAGACAGAATTATTTAGAACAGAAGTATATTTGTTCAGACCCAAATCTTGCATCTTCTTTATATTCTCCTCCACTTGTTTATCCCGTCTTCTCTCATAAGCAGTTCGCTCATGTTGAACTACTTGCAAGATAGATAAGAACAAGCATACTGTGTGTATTAGATAATGTAAAGGATTTTACTAAAAGCTAAGAGGTACTACTATTTGCAGGGAAGGATTTGACTAAAAGCAAATAGATAAGATGTGTAGATTCAGTCATTATGAAGCTTGGTTATGATTGTGCAAGTTCATAATTGTGGTTGCACTGTAACTGTAGTGTTTCCCCTGTTTGGTTGTGGAAATCTTTATGCAGGCTTAAACAATGTTCAAAGTACTAGCTAGTACATTGATTAGGCGATGTAGATTTACACAAGCTGATGAACAAAAAAAGTGAAGATATTCTCATCTCTTTCTACCAGCAAGGTTCAAGAAAGCACTAAGCGCTGAGCGAGCGGTATGGTGGTGAAAATGCTTAAGCGTGATTAATCGTGCTTAATCATTTTTGTTAAAAAAAGAAAAAAATACATGATATTGGGCCACCCTGCAGCAGCCCTTAACCCCCACCTCCTCTCTTCATGAGTCTGCAGCCCACTAGGCCCACCTGCCAGGAGGAAAACGCAAAACCCCTCTCCCGTGATGACCTCTCCTCCGTGCCGTACGCTCTCCGGCTCCCTCTCCCGAAGCCTCTCCTCCCTCGTGCGATCTTCACCTCTACCGTGAAGCCGCTCCGCCTCTCTCTCACCAATCTGCTGCCTGCAGCCATCGTAGGTCCGTCCGCTCTCTCTCTCTCGTTGATCCGTCGATTTGCTGCCTGCTGGATTGACCCCGGAGGTGTTCCTCCTCTTCCTCTCCCTCCTCTACTCCCTTAAACATGCCGAATGGGCACGATTAAGCAGGGCCAGCGCTTAATTGCCCGCTTAGTAGGTAAGCGATGCGTTGACCCTCTGCGCAGCGCTTAACCGCGCCTAATCGCACGCCTAATCGCGCTTTCTTGAACCTTGTCTACCAGTACTAGAAACATAAGTTCTCTACTAAAACATGGATGTGACTGCATATAACACAATGTAAGGAACCAAACACAACTGTATGAGTGCACAATGATTACATAAATCAATATACAATATCTCTGATAACAACGAATGAATAATTAAACTAAATCTAGCGATGCTTAGGGTTTAGGGGTTGGACCTTTCTGACTTCTGTGCCTCCTTTTGTTCACCATCAAGGTCGTCTGCGATGACCCAAATCCAGCGATGTTAGGGTTTAGGGGTTAGCGAGAGCAATGTGGATGGGGCGTGTTAGGTGGAAGGGGCGAGAGAAATGGGGATGGCAATGAGATAGAGCGGGATGCGGCGAGTGAAGTCGGCGCCGACGCAGCTCATCGACGCGATTAGAGGTAAGGGGGCGGCTGTGAGGTACCTGGTCGAGGGGGCAGGTCGTCGACGGCGGATGTGTCCCAGCGGCGGCGGTGAGGTTCCTGGTCGAGGGGGCAGGTCGTCGACAGCCGTCGTGTCCCGGCGGCGGCGATTAGGTTTGGAGAAGTGGGGGAGAAAGAAGAGTGGGGGAGAAATAAGAGGAGTGCGGGAGATAGAGGATGAGAGCGGAGTATGTTTTAGTGACGACGGCGAAAATGTTTTTGGCGCCCAATGTGTTTGGCAATGCGGAGTCTAATGCGTTTAAGTATACTAGCGCTGGGTATATGTCGAAAACACGTGCATAACCCAATGGTTTGACTTGCTAACTATAAGGCCGAGCTCCAAGGTTCAAGCGCCTGCAAGGAGACTTTTTTTGTGTTTTGCATACCATTTTATATTAATTCTTTGTTTTTTATTTATCTCTATGTTTTTTTTTGCAATTATCTATTCATGGACACATTAGTTGGGTTTATGATCATGTTATAATATTTTGAAATATTTTTGCAATAGTGGTACTATACATCTCTCACTTGCAATAGCATCTCTCACTTAGTAATTAGCCTTATATGAGAGATGTATGCATTTCTTAGGATGTGTGTCACCACTTTGTCCGAATGAGTTGAAACTATTTTGTGAACATTGTACACCAAAATGAATGGTCCATGCAAGTTTTTAGAGTTTTCTAGCTAGGCTATGGTATTGTAACAAATATCTTTACGAAATACAACAAATAATTACAGTAATTAGTAAACTAGGTCTGAACAATGCATAACTGCACACAACATCATATGTTGGTTCAATAATCATGCCATTAAAGTTTAAAATGGTTTGGAGAAAGTGGTAGTATTGATCCATCACAAGCATGAACATCTCTCACTTAGTAATTAGCCTTGTATGAGAGATGTATGCCTTTCTTAGGATGTGTGTCACCACTTTGTCCGAATGAGTTGAAACTATTTTGTGAACATTGTACACCAAAATGAATGGTCCATGCAAGTTTTTAGAGTTTTCTAGCTAGGCTATGGTATTGTAACAAATATCTTTACGAAATACAACAAATAATTACAGTAATTAGTAAACTAGGTCTGAAAAATGCATAACTGCACACAACATCATAGGTTGGTTCAATAAACATGCCATTAAAGTTTAAAATGATTTGGAGAAAGTGGTAGTATAGATCCATCACAAGCATGAACATGTCTCACTTAGTAATTAGCCTTATATGAGGGCTGTATGCATTTTTGTAGGATGTATGTCACCACTTTGTCAGAACGAATTGCATGTTTTTGTCAACATTGTACACCAAAATGAAGTGTACATGCAAGTTTATAGATGTTTCTAGCTACCTAAGGTTTTTTAGCACTTATTCTTTAGTAAAATAACAAATACTTACATTAATAGTTAAACTAGTTCTAAAAATTGCACCGGCACAAAACATCATGGTACACCTCCATTAACACCCCAAAAAAAGGTTTAAATGATTTGGAGAAACGGGTGCTATACATGTAAATAAATAAAAGAAAAATTCGAAAATGATTGAAAAATGTAAACAAAACAAAAAAAAACCTACCTATCCCAAAGCTCGAACACAAGACGCCTGGGTTCACAGCAGCAAGGAGTTACCATTGGACTAGTCACGTTTGTTCGTTAGTAACAGAGCGCAGTTATATTTAAGCATAAACTGTTCTCTGTCCAGGATGTAACCGAGCGCCCAGTTCAGAGTCTGCATTTTCAGATTGTTCAGTTCAGAGTTAACTCTGCTGCCCAGTTCAGATTGGTGCCCAGTTCAGAGTTCAAAGTTCAAGCAATCTGAGAACTCTGCCCAGTTCAAAGTTCAAGCAATCTGCCCAGTTCAGTTCAAGCAATCTGAGAATTTTCAGATGTTCAGTTCAGTTCAAGCAATCAGATTCTCAGATCAAAGTTCAGTTCAAGCAATCTGCCCAGTTCAGTTCAAGCAATCTGAGAACTCTGCCCAGTTCAAAGTTCAAAGCAATCAGATTCTAAACTGCCCAGTTCAAAGTTTAGATTCTAAACTGCCCAGATGGTCATTTCATTTTCAGAGATCAGTTCAGACTTCTGCATTTTCAGATTAAAACCCAGCTTAAATTTTGACAATAAATTACAACTTGCTTAGATCACATGAACTGAAAATTGATTCCCATAAACCCAGCTTAGATCACATGAACTGAAAATTTTCAGATGTTCAGTTCTAAAAATACAGAAAATACAGAATACACATTCAGTTCACCACAAGTTCAGTTCACCCCAAACTCAGTATTTCAGACACACATTCAGTTCTGAAAATACAGAAAATACATTGTATCATCTATCCGTACTAATCTGAACTGAACACTTCATAAATCAACTATCAATACTAGAAATCCTCATCTTCATCTTCTATGGACATGTCATCATTGTTGTCATCGCCACCATCATTAAAATATTGAAACATTGTATCATCTTCCTCCTCATCCTCACTATCTTCAAGAATAATAGCAGCTTCCTTCTTTTTTCTTATTAGTTCCTCTAAATTGCCTTTAATTAGACTGGCTTCTCCACCTTCAACATTGTGCAGAACCTGATTATCATCACCTTCTTGCACTATATGGTCTGTATCAGAACAATAATCATCCTGATGCACATCATTATTGCCCTCATATTTTTCAGCCACATCATAAATATTCCTATGCTCAAATTTCTGCACAACTCGGAAATCTTTACATTGTGGAGTTGTGTCTTGCAGGTAAAATATCTTTTTCGCTTGGTCTGCCAAGATAAAAGGATCGGACTTGTACCAAAATGACTGCACATTGATGGATTTGAAATGGCTGTCATCTCGAATGCCCACAGTCTTTCCTACTTGGTTGTACCAATCGCATCGAAATACAACCACCGACCGACGAACTTGATAATTCGAGTTATATTGTAACTCAATTACCTCTTTAAGGACACCATAAAAATCTATGTTCTCCCCATTATGTTCACCTTCAGTCATTACACCACTATTTTGTGTCTGCATGAACTTCTCACGATCCACTGTGCTAAACCGCACTCCATTAATCTTGCAAGCTGTACTAGTCTTAACTCGCCGAGCTGGGCCACATGACAGTGCCCACAGTCCTTCGCTAACCAATTCTGGATTCTCATTACGCTTCTTCTCAACCTGTTGCAACAAAATTACTCAGCTGAGCAATTACATATGCATACCCAAAAATTTAGTAAACCTATAACATAAACGTTTAGTGACTTACATGGGACATAAACCACTTTGCAAATCCTTGTTGAACCATTCGATCAACATCATTTGGACGTGCACCTTGCTGCGATAGCTCCTCCCTGTACAGACTGCATGGCATACTTTATTCATAAGCATATTTTCAAATTTAATAAACATAACATAAATTATGTAGCACATACCAAACTAACTTACGTCAAATATTCCTGTACTTCATCAGCATTATGTAGCACATACCAAACTAACTTATTCATGGTAGCATCATCAATGTACTCAGTCTTAGTACCTCCAACAAGAGTAGCACCATGCTTAAAAACAGACATGTCATTAGGCAATGGCATCTCTGTACCACTATCATCATCCTGGTTAAATCTAGTGTCAACATCCTTCATGTACCTAGAACAAAATGTTAAGGTATCACTTGCCATATATGCCTCAGCAATTGATCCTTCCGGCCTAGCCCTGTTCCTTACAAAATTTTTCAAAGTGCCTAGTCGCCTTTCTATTGGGTACATCCATCCATACTGAACAGGTCCTCTAAGCATTGCCTCATCGGGAAGATGGACACTCAAGTGCACCATGACATCAAAGAAGGCAGGTGGAAATATTTTCTCAAGCTTGCATAGGATCAATGGAATATCTCCTTTTAGCCGTTGCACAACATCTATCCGTAGATTTCTACTACATAGTTCCCTGAAGAAGGTCCCCAGCTCTGCAATTGCTTCATATACATCCTTCCTCACCAGTCCTCTAAGGCCAGCGGCTATGATTCTCTGTAGGAGTATGTGGCAAGAATGTGTTTTCAGTTTTCCAACCACCTTTGAACCATCTTCACTTATGTATCTTGCTAGGTTATCCGCAAATCCATCAGGAAACTTGATACCTTTGAGGAACTTGCAAAACTCGACTTTCTGATCCTTCCCCAACACATATGGAGCAGGTGGAGCCCTGCAGGCCGAGTTGCCATCTTGTTGCAAGTGCAGTTCAGGTCTTATGCCCATATCATACAAATCTAGCCTTGCATTATGTGTGTCCTTGGACTTGCCTGGTATACTAAGTAGTGTGCAAAGAATATTTTCACATACATTTTTCTCTATGTGCATCACATCGAGATTATGTGGAAGCATCAAATCTTTCCAATATGGCAATTGCCACAACCCAGATTTCCGGCTATAAATCTTTGGACCGTCACTACTACGCTTCCTTTTATTTCCAGTAATGTCAGCCTGCTTCCCTGGTCTGACATCTTTCACCTTCTCTAGCTCTTGTAGGACCTCATCCACAGTGAACCTGCCAGGCACAACTTTGTTTTCACGCTTACCATTGAAATCCAAGCTATTCCGCCATGAATGTGTCCTTTTAAGGTAACGACGATGTCCAATGTAGCATAACTTGTTCCTTATTGCCATAGACAACGGATTCTTGTCGCAATAAATACATGCATAATACCCTTTTGTTGTTCGCCCAGATAACGTGGCCAGCGCTGGATAATCATGTATACACCATAGTACAGCAGCACGAAGGTCGAACTTCCTACCAGTACATGCATCATATGTCTTGACACCCTTCCATAGCTTCAGCAGTTCTTCAATTAGGGGCTCAAGGAACAAATCAAAATCCTTTCCTGGACATCTTGGACCTGGGATGAGTAAAGACATAAAGCAGTTTGTTGGATTCACGCATTCCCATGGTGGGAGATTAAGCGGTGTCACAAGCACTGGCCACATACTGTACTGGGTACTCATGTTGCCAAATGGATTGAATCCATCGGTAGCTAAGGCTAGCCTCAGGTTCCTCGGATCATTTGCAAAACCTGGGTACTTTCGGTCAAAGTCCTTCCACGCTTCCCCATCAGCTGGATGGCTCATCACATTGGCGACTGGCTTCCTCACTTTCTTGTGCCATTGTGTTTCCTCTGAAGTTTGTTTTGAAGCAAAAATTCTTTTCAACCTTGGCAACAGTGGAAAATGCCTCAAAACCTTATGTGGAACCCGCTTCGAACCAGTTTCATCTTTCCATCTAGACTCTGTGCATACTGGGCACTCATTCAATTTAGCATTAACATTCCGAAACAACACACAATTGTTCTTGCACACATGGATGTTTTCGTATCCAAGGCCCAATTCTTTAAGATATTGCATGGCCTCATTATATGATTTTGGCAACTCACTATTAGGGTATCCATCGGACATCAGCTTCATCATTGCTGAAAATGCTGTATTGCTGATTCGATAACGAGACTTCATATACAACATCCTCACCATAAAAGAAAATTTTGAATGGCTAGAACCCGGACTAAGTGCCTTCTTTGCATCTCCAAGAACTCCTGCAAATCTTGGCTCTTCTCCATCAGCCTCTGCCGCTGCAAACAGTTCACCGATCATCTCAGGTACTCCATGATCATCATCGTAAACATCATCGTCCACATCCATATTTATCCCAAAGTCATTATCATATCCTTCGACATCCTCCTCTATACCCTCAACTTCTGTATCTGCCGACTCCCCATGATGAATCCACCTCGTGTATGTAGCTGACATTCCATAAATGTGTATATGAGTTTCTACTTCACTCTGAGGTCGCAACCTTTGATTAAGACAATTCACGCACGGACAACGAATGTCTGTGTCTTCTGGGTATCTTTCAGTAACAAAATTCATGAACTCTTCAACTCCTTTCACATATGCAGGTGTGAATTGTTTCCCATAAACCCATCTTCTATCCATCTATTTTGACAATAAATTAAAACTTGCATTAACTCCATAACTATGATTACATTGAACAAAATTGAAAACCACATCAAACACATGCATATATGAAATAAAATTCAAACGCACATAGAACCTTATTGTCAAAAACACAACACATCAAACCTTGTCTTTTCTCCCCGCCCTGCCGCTGTTCTGTCCACGCCCGCCGTAGCTATGCGCAAGACGCCGCTGCTTTGCCGCGCCCGAAGCTTCTCTGCCTCGCTGTTTGCAGACGACGCCGTTCTTCCAACACAGTTGGATCAATGGATCAGGCGACAAGATCGCTCGTTCGCTGCGACGCTACCCAGTTGCCGATCAAGCGGACGACGACAGACGCCGGCGTCGTTGTGTGCCGTAACCTGACGGCCGATCGCACAAGCGCAGATCGCAGCAGGAAAAAACAGAACAGGCGTGATCGCAGAATGGCGGCTGGGAAAACCTGTTAACATAACGACAGATGGGAACACATTAATAAACGGGAAGTTTCTTTATATACACGAACAAGTCCGTAGTCTGGTGGTAGCAAAGATTTAACACAAGCCGCAGGTCCCTGGTTCGAAGCTCCGCGGGCGCACCTTTTTTTTGCCAAATAACTAACTGCCGCTTCGTACTGGGCCGGGTCCGCGTCGCCAGGTGGGGCTGTGTCCCAAAAAACTACGGCCCATGTAGGCCAAGGATCCCACGCCGTGTGTACACGTGGGCCGTTTTGTACTAAAACTCATCTGTGACCAATTTATTTCAGCATTACGTCAGCCGATCAAGCCAAATTAATCTGTGACGTTCCTTTCATTTTCGTCTATGACGTTCCTTTCATTTTCGTCTTTAATATTCAAGTCTAATCTTCGTCCCTTGTAATTGTTGACGAAGCTATCAATTTGGTCATAGAAATGTATCAATCTGTGACTGAAGTCACCAGCGTCACTAGAAAATCGTCACTGATGATCACATTCTTACTAGTGAATTAGGCTTACACCTAGTTCCTAAATAATTTTGGTGGTTGAATTGCCCAACACAAATAATTGGACTAACTAGTTTGCTCTAGTGTGTAAGTTATACAGGTGTAACAGGTTCACACTTAGCCAATAAAAAGATCAAATATTGGATTCAACAAAGGAGCAAAGGGACAACCGAAGGCACCTCTGGTCTGGAGCACCGGACTGTCCGGTGCACCACCGGACAATGTCCGGTGCACTAGAGGACTCCAACTCAAACTTGCCACCTTCGGGAAATTCCAGAGGCAACTCCGCTATAATTCACCGGACTGTCCGGTGTACACCGGACAGTGTCCGGTGCTCCAAGGAAGAGCGGCCTCTAGAACTCGCCAGCCTCGGGAAAACGTAGCGGCTGCTCCGCTATAATTCACCGGACATGTCCGGTGTACACCGGACTGTCCGGTGAACCAGCAGAGCAACGACTACTTCGCGCCAACGGTCACCTGCAGGCGCATTCAAAGCGCGCCAGAAGCGCGCAGAAGTCAGGCATGCCCATACTGGCGCACCGGACATTGAACAGTACATGTCCAGTGTGCTCCGGACATCCAGGCGGGCCCAGAAGTCAGAACTCCAACGGTCAGAATCCAACGGCATTGGTGACGTGGCTGCCGCACCGGATTGTCCGGTGCACCATACGACAGACAGCCTCCACCAACGGTCAAGTTTGGTGGTTGGGGCTATAAATACCCCAACCACCCCACCATTCATTGCATCCTAGTTTTCCACTTCTCAACCACTTACAAGAGCTAGGCATTCAATTCTAGACACACCAAAGAGATCAAATCCTCTCCAACTCCACACAAGGCTTTAGTGATTAGCGAGAGAGATTTGTCGTGTTCTTTTGAGCTCTTGCGCTTGGATTGCTTCTTTCTTTCTCACTTGTTCTTGTGATCAAAACTTCATTGTAATCAAGGCAAGAGGCACCAATTGTGTGGTGGCCCTTGCGGGGAAGTTTTGTTCCCGGTTTTGATTTGAGAAGAGAAGCTCACTCGGTCCGAGGGACCGTTTGAGAGAGGGAAGGGTTGAAAGAGACCCGGCCTTTGTGGCCTCCTCAACGGGGAGTAGGTTTGCAAGAACCGAACCTCGGTAAAACAAATCCACGTGTCACACTCTTCATTTGCTTGCGATTTGTTTTTCACCCTCTCTCGCAGACTTGTTTTTATTTCTAACGCTAACCCGGCTTGTAGTTGTGTGTTTATATTTGTAAATTTCAGTTTCGCCCTATTCACCCCCCTCTAGGCGACTATCAATTGGTATCAGAGCCCGGTGCTTCATTAGAGCCTAACCGCTCGAAGTGATGTCGGGAGATCACGCCAAGAAGGAGATGGAGACCGGCGAAAAGCCCACTACAAGCCATGGGAGCACTTCATCGGAGGAGTCCCGCACCAAGAGAAAGGAGAAGAAGAACTCCTCCAAAGGGAAGGAGAAGAAGTCTTCTTCACACCAAAAGGAGAAGGAGAAATCCTCTTCTCACAAGACGCGTCGGAGTGGGGACAAGAAAAAGAGGATGAGGAAATTGGTCTACTACGAGACCGATTCTTCATCGCCATCCGCCTCCGGCTCCGACGCGGCATCCGTCACTTCTAAGCGCCAAGAGCGCAAGAAGTATAGTAAGATCCCCCTACACTACCCTCGCATTTCTAAACATGCACCTTTACTTTCCGTCCCATTAGGCAAACCACCAACTTTTGATGGTGAAGATTATGCTAGGTGGAGTGATTTAATGCGATTTCATCTAACCTCACTCCACAAAAGTATATGGGATGTTGTTGAGTTTGGTGCACAGGTACCATCCGTAGGGGATAAAGACTATGATGAGGATGAGGTGGCCCAAATCGAGCACTTCAACTCTCAAGCAACAACAATACTCCTTGCCTCTTTAAGTAGAGAGGAGTATAACAAAGTTCAAGGGTTGAAGAGCGCCAAGGAGGTTTGGGATGTGCTCAAGACCGCGCACGAGGGAGATGAGCTTACAAAGATCACCAAGCGGGAAACGATCGAGGGGGAGCTCGGTCGCTTCCGGCTTCGCAAAGGAGAAGAGCCACAAAACATGTACAACCGGCTAAAGACCTTGGTGAACCAAGTGCGCAACCTCGGGAGCAAAAAGTGGGATGACCACGAGGTGGTTAAGGTTATTCTAAGATCTCTTATTTTCCTTAACCCTACTCAAGTTCAATTAATCCGTGGCAACCCAAGATATACACTAATGACCCCCGAGGAAGTAATCGGGAATTTTGTAAGTTTTGAGTGCATGATCGAAGGCTCGAGGAAGATCAACGAGCTTGATGATCCCTCCACATCCGAAGCTCAACCCGTCGCATTCAAGGCAACGGAGGAAAAGAAGGAGGAGTCTACACCAAGTCGACAACCAATCGACGCCTCCAAGCTCGACAATGAGGAAATGGCGCTCGTCATCAAGAGCTTCCGCCAAATCCTCAAACAAAGGAGGGGGAAAGACTACAAGTCCCGCTCCAAGAAGGTTTGCTACAAGTGTGGTAAGCCCGGTCACTTTATAACTAAATGTCCATTATCAAGTGATAGTGACAGGGGCGACGACAAGAAGGGGAGAAGAAAGGAGAAAAAGAGGTACTACAAGAAGAAGGGCGGCGATGCCCATGTTTGTCGGGAGTGGGACTCCGATGAAAGCTCAAGTGACTCCTCCGACAACGAGGATGCCGTCACCAAAGGACTTCTCTTCCCCAACGTCGGCCACAAGTGTCTCATGGCAAAGGACGGCAAAAAGAAAAAGGTTAAATCTAAATCCTCCACTAGATATGAGTCCTCTAGTGATGATAATGCTAGTGATGAGGAAGATAATTTGCGTACCCTTTTTGCCAACCTTAACATGGAACAAAAGGAAAAATTAAATGAATTGATTAGTGCTATTCATGAAAAGGATGACCTTTTGGATTCCCAAGAGGACTTCCTTATTAAAGAAAATAAGAAGCATGTTAAGGTTAAAAATGCTTATGCTCTAGAAATTGAGAAATGTGAAAAATTATCTAGTGAGCTAAGCACTTGCCAT